>NC_135895.1:61815159-63015159 GCF_964194155.1 Cetorhinus maximus | reverse complement strand
AGGTCAGGAGCCAAGTGGTCCTGACAGAACATCTGTTGTGATGCACCCTTCCCTCCTTCGCCATGTAAAACAGCCTCATTGTAGAGACTGCACATTAGCCTTAGCCAAATTATCAGTATTCCCAGTGTAATGGAACTGAATCCAGTATGGGTGGCTATCTTTAGGATATCAATTCGAATGATAAGTGCTCAGGGTGTATTAAGTGCAATCTCAAAGTTGCCAAAATAGTTTTTTTTATTGCAAATATCAAGTTCATATCAAACCACTGAATAAATCTTAAGTTAACACTTCAGCTTTAAATGAAATTAAAAAATGAAAGATTTTCTTTCAGGAATATCTCGTTGCAGACAGTACAATTGAAATTTATATTATTCTATATGTTTAACAAAAAGATGACTATCAAAATAGCATTTCAAAGAGCACCTCTGCAGCCTTGATTGACACAATGAAAAAACATGTGTTAGAAGAGTTACATATTTAGTTCTCCTGAACCTTAGTGGTCTGTTTGCCTCTTCTTTCACTTTGTTCCACTACAACAAAAACAGTGACATAAAATTATAATTTGCATTGGAAATAAGTAACAATATTTTTCCTCTAATCTCTTGAAGGTACCGAATCCTAAGAGGATACAATTTGACAGGCACCAGCTAAATCACGCAAGTGGACAAAGTGTAGTCAGGTAATTCAAACATGGGGGAAGCAGTCGGGTCTATGTCATGAATGTCCATCATTACTGACCCAATCACATTGTTTCCACCATTTACGGTTAAAGTCTTTCTAAAACCGTATATCAGTGAATGGTCAGAAGTAGGAAATCTGCCTGATTTTTTTTTTCCCCCGCCTGCCTCAGAAGTTCTGAAACCAACTGGAACATCATAATCACCATTCCTCTACCAAGAAACGGCTCTCTCAGTCTCAGGGCTCTGTAACATACTGGGCAGTGTACTTACTAAGACATTCAGGGAAACTTTGCTTTTAATCCACTCTATCAGTACCTGCACTTTTCTTCTAATTTATTAAACTTGTTAGTATCATGTTCCCAGACCTGGCGAAAGTTACTCCAAACCAGTCATTAGGACGTTTTATGAGAGTGGCATAAAGATCATTCACCCTCCCTTAATCTTGCTATAAGAACTCTGCAGTCTGCTCAGCAGCCTTACCACTAATGTTACAGAAATAAAAGCAAAGTTAGGTACAGGAGGGGTGAAACCCGTGACCCCACCCGAAGGTTTTGTGCATTTGTGCTCCAATCCCCGAGCATCATAATACCCTAGGAAGTGTATAATTAATAATTGATTTTAAAAAATAATCAAGAAAACAGGTTTTTTGTGATCCTAAAAATATATGTATGAGTCAGAGTGTGCAATGTAATGGTGATGAGGGAGCACTCAAAAGGTTAACCACTGATTTTCTTATTTTGTTCATCCTCCGTTCAGTCACAACATAAATTAGCTCAACTCTCTGCAGTTGTGTGTTTGTAGGGAGATTTGCACAGGACAGAAGAATTTGCAGTTCTCCCTACAATTAGCAAAGGATTGTAAACGTTGGAAAATTTGTAAACTTAGGCTCTGGTACTTACTGAGTTTTCTGTTTCTTCGGAGCTCAGTAGTCAGGTCCCCTGACCTGTTCCAAGCACCAATGAAATAATCCAACTCTTTACTGCCCTCCAAAGCCTGAAAGAATAGCAAAGTCATAAGCTTGTTGCATGACCAACAGACCCTATAAATAACTCTGGGCTATTTTTTTTACCGTCACTAACTTTGGATCAACAAACTGTCCTAACAATGTCTATTATTGTTCTTGCTCAGTTTATAAATCTATTACTGTTGACAAAGAAATTTATCACTTTATCTCCAATAGATTGAACACAGTCTACATACATACTGACCTTAATAATCAGGCCACAAAAAATGCAATGTCTAAAATTTACTCAATCTTGCAAATTTTGATGTAGACTTAATTTGCTGGAATACAGAATTAGGCTTAGCCATGATGTTATCACTGTTCAGTCTTACACAAAAAATGGTCAATTCTGTGAGAAGCAGAAGGGTGCCTGCCACCTCTGACAAGGCAAAGCGTGAGCCAGCAATTTTAAGCAAGTATGGGAAATAAGTAGAACTATTTATATTATTTACAGCCAGAAAGGTGCTTCCCCCAACCCCAAAACCAAGATCAGCTATCAAAAGGCATGATTCAGACATGAGGACAACTGTAGCAAACTCACAGCAGCAATAGGCAGTGCCAAACCCAGCAGCAGGCACAGCTCAGTAATCCCACACAATCTTAATTTCAGATGTGCTACTAAATAACCCCAGTCAAACTGAATGGAGGATCATCCCCAAGTCATTGCTACACACTACCAGAATCTTTTGGTGAGAAATCAAGTCTCATTGACAGGGTCTACTTTACCAAGTTTAATTTTTCAGAACTCAGATGCTGCATAGGAAATATGTAAATTTAATCTTTGACGGATGAACAGGGAACTCTACAAGTGAGTGCCTAACCAAAAATACGGGCAGCCAAGTTGAGTTTTGCAGGAGTCACTGGCTAATAGCTGCAATGTAGTGAACAAATAGATGACAACACTTCTTGTTTGGTTAACAAAAATGCATAAAGAAAATAGAAAGCACACTGGAAGCATCTTAGTCTAGAGAGCTGTTTGGCGCAAAATGAAATTTGGCTGTGATACAATGGTCTTGAAGCAAAGATGTGCTTTTATGGTGTGGGTATTCGACTCCGGGGATAGGATGGTTGGGGTCTAAACTCAGAAATGAAGAATGCCAGTTGACTAGGATACCAAATGCTAACACTCCAAGATCAATCACGATCTTCAGCAGAGAGTGAAAAACGGGTCACTTTTCGTACCTATTTTGAAGTACCATAATCTTTATCGGGTTATCCACACTGACCTGCAGAGCACTCAGCTTCTCTCTGGTTGCTTTGATAACCAAGACAGACTTTTCCACATTTGACCTCAAAATATTTAATCTGTATCAAAACAAAGGACTCAAGTTATATCACAAACTTCACAACTTGGCAATTTATACATATTTATAATTCTACATCAATGAAAAGGAAATGAGACCAGTATTTGAAAATCAAGAATGTAAAAAGATAGAGGGGAGGATAGGGATGTGGGATTAGAGTTGACAGCAATAATTGAAGCCTGACATGCCTAGGGGATTCTTATGTGCTGTTTTATCTATGGTTTTATATACATTATATTCAAAGTCTTACAGATAGTGCACATTTCCTGTAAGCATCACATTTACTTTGTCACATTTAGTGTATTTTCTGACTCACTATGAGCAAAACCTCAGGAGATCTAATATTTCCTGTATACATCATTTAAAAAATACATATTTATATAATGTGGCACATCAATTATGTTCAACATAGTGCACTACACAGCATAGCCCCTCTTCCACATAGTGCAAGACTTCTTGGTGATTCAGTGACTCACTCTTTCTGGTCTGCATGTAGATGCCCTCTTGTGGAAACTGTAGTTCTCTCTATGTTCAATTCCGAAACATCTACAAGCCAACAGAGAACAGTTATATTCTAATTTGATCTTATAAAGATTTGAGGGTTGAATGATATGTTAGCTCTAATTTTTCCAATTTTCTGCTTGCCTGATCAATGCCTTTTCTGCTGCTGAGGAAAGGTGGGCAAATAATCTGATCGCTGTTCTGGCAAATGCTGTTTTGAAACAGCAAGGCTGGCCTAAGTCCCTGATTTTCTCTCTTCCCACATAGAGAAGCACCTGACCTCAAATCAGCCAGACTCCATAGCTGATATCAGGAAGAAATGTGTGTATCTATATATGTTGCATGGGGGTGGGGACGGGTGCAGAATCAAACAATACTTTTATCCTCTTCATCATTATGGCATTATCACCTTTAAATTTACTACATAGGAAGAAATTTGTATTTATATGCTTAATATACCTCACTGTCCCTCTTGTAACTTTTCTTGTTTCCATTTTATTGATAGAGTACTACAAAGATTATAGTAAAATTTTCCTCTTATTTCACTCCCATTGAATATTACTGAAATTATTATGCAAAGTGTTTTGCAGATACTTTTTTAAAAGAAATTCAAATGATCATCTTGGTCTGTAGAGCAATGATACTCCAAAACTGGAACACATGATGTATCCATTAACTAGTTAAGAAGCAATTATGAATATATTGTTAGCGTGCCACTCAACCATGCAACAACACACGAAACAAAATTAATTAATTTTCAGTTATGACTATACCAGTTTTTGCCCTAAATTGGGAGTCCTTAGGGGTGAAAGGGCTAAGACACTGAGTTCCAGTGACTGGGGAAAATCTTTCAATGGAAATTTTGTGGTCCATCTTGCGAGGTGTTGCTTCAACTTCCTGCAGTTATAGAAGAAAATGCCCTTAAGTCACATTTTTCAGTTTTTGTCTCAATGAAAGCATCTTCAAATTTGCCTATCCGTAATACTTACCCTTTTTTCTAACTGAAGGGACCGTTTAACTCTGAAACATTAAAAGAAACAAGTTTTGTTTAGGAAGACATTAGAAAGTACAAATTCTAAGCAGCTGATATTAATGGGGTGAGCATAATACCAATTTCACTCTCTGCTCCATGTTCTCTCTGGTGTATGCTTCCATTGGTGCTGCAATTTCTGATCTGCCATTGGTACTTTTTCAGGTTAATGCCATTGTTTGCTTCCTTAAGTGGATCCCATACTTCATATGTGTTGAAGTAGATTCACAATGTCCAATCTCGGCCTGAACAATAGCATAACCAAAAAGTGTAACAATAATACTGTTGGGTTCCTCTGTCATGCAGCAGAAAACCCAACCCTGTATATATTTAACTACTTTATCCTTATTACTATTTCTTATTTTTAAACTGGACTTTTCTGCTGAACAAAGACAATTAAGATGGTTGAATCTCTATCTGGAAGTTATCCCCTAACGGTCTCCAGAACAAAATAATTCTCTTCTCAGTTTTGGGAATGTCACACCTCGTTATGCCCAAACTTCTAACAGACCACCTGGGACTGTACAGACCAACTTCAAAGGGAGCTATAGGGATGTCGTTTGCATTTGATATGCCAACCTCGTTAGCGGAGTCCGTGGGTCTGTTGAGACAATAGCTTCCCAAACACCAGACCCTCAACACAAATGGCACCCCTTTCAATCCATAATGTCTGAGACATTATCAACCCTGAAAACAAAGCCAAACTCCAGATGCTGGGTAAACATCCTTTGTTGAAGTCACTGTGGAAAAGGAAGGGCAGATGACCCAAGACTCTGGCCTTTTAAGCAGTTTAATATTACCCTTCTGAGCTATGCAGCCAGTCTGCTGTTTAACAACCAACTGGCAGGACACACTGAAGCAAGCTCAGTCCAGGTTGGACCACTGGCATTTTGAGTGATAATACAAAATAAAGAATACACTGTGGTTCCCCACATCAGTGGTTGGTCATTCTTGACTCAAATAAAAACAAATGCATTTTTCTCCTGGACTTGGCCAAAGATCATCCTCGGAGCTTTTTTGATTCTGAACCTGACTTACTTTGCAGCCTGTTCTGAGCTCAATTCTGTTTATCCAACACTTACATTCACAGTCAGAAGAGAAGGCCTGACAAGGCTTTTTGGGACCAAAGAGTTCCCAACCCAAAGACGTGTGAGGTGCTTACTGATTGCCAAGATAGGCTACCAATTTTAGTTTAGTTGTACTTGAACCACATTTCATTTTGGTCCCCTTTTCAAAAAGTATGTGCGGATACATATTGCTTTAGATTCCCATAACAATTTCCCAATAATCCGTTGTCAAAAAATGGTAAAACAAAATCCTGAAATGTGGCACTGCCCTAGTTACTTTGTCCAAATAAACATTATCCATGTGTGAACCCAAGTATTGAGCATCAGTAGGCGATTTGATTGCAGGAGATATCACAGATGAATAACTCGGATTCTGTTCTCTTCTGATGTTCAAAAATACATACTTTCTAATAGTGCACCCTGGCTGATTTACCCTTCTTGGTAGTTCAGGGAACTCTTGAGTAAAATAAGAGTTACAACTGTGCTCCTCAACTATAATTACTGATTAGCACAGGTTTGTAGGAATATTTCATTTTCATATGCGTAAAGATGAGGTTAACTTGACATATGAATAATTGAGTTAAATTATTGGTTAGGTGACCTAATAGGGCTTCCTGAGCAATCAATTATAATTGATTCATTAAGACACTTTTCTTATATTCAAAATCAATTAATTGACCTCTCATCGATCCACTGTCATGTAATCTGGCCTTGTCATTTAATGATCCTGTTTCACTCCACATCAGCGACATTGTTGCAATAACAAAACAAATTGGAATTTCTTTCTGGCGTTCAATTTTTTAGTCAGTTGATACTGCATAAAATGAACCTGAGCAACTCTGGTGCATTCCCAACACTGGGCAAGGCGAGGCTTTCTTTTTCTATACGATGAAATGTTTGTGCCAATCATAGTGAAGGCAGTTTGAGTCTGAAATGGGAAAGTGTTTTATTTTCCAGCACTCAGTCTCAGCATCAAATCGCAGTAGATGATTAGATAACAGCACTGGTTTCCATTAGAGCTCGCAATGTACTGATCAACAAACGTTTTCCCGTCATAAACTCAAAAAAATATTTCTATTGTGCCAGCAAAATAGTTTCAATTGGTTGTGGCTTCTTATAACTTATATGTTCTATTCTGGTGGTATATTAGGCACATCTGTACTCACTAGGAAAAAGGTTGGGATTTCCTTAAATTCAGGAATAATTACATTTATATTGCAATATTTATATAGCAATTTTACAATAAAAAATGACAAAGTAAATGACAATAAAAAATAAATTTCACATAGGTGTAATGAAAAAACTGGTTGCCAAGACAAAGGAGAAGCTACAACCACTAATGGGAGGAGAGGGATGGAGAAAAGACTAAGGTGGAACTTCATTGAGCTGGAGGCCGAGTTCCAGACACTGTGGCACATCAGGGAGGGGGAAGGTTACCTAGCTGCTTTGTACTAGGAGGCACTGATTTGGTCAGTGGCCAGGGACAGGAGAGTGTGACTGCAAGTAAGGTAGGTAAGGGGTAGGATTGCAGGAGCTTCAACCTTTGCAATTGTCCAACAGGTTTGAGGTTCTCTCAGCTTGTTTGGATGAGAGTGGGGACTGCAGGGTTGATGAACTGACGGACCATGGCAATGTGGTATAGAAGGCCATTCAAATGGGGGAAGCAAAAACGAATTAGTGGTAGTAGGGAACAGTACAGTGAGGGGGAATTCACACTGTTCTCTGCAGCAAAATGCAAGGGCCCAGAAGACTGTGTTGCTTGCCTGGTGCCAGGATTTGGGATATCTGCTCAGGGCTGGAAAGGAACTCGCAGTGGGAGGGGGAGGATCCAGTCATCATGGTACTTGTAGATACCAATGACAAAGGCAGGACAGGGAAAGAAGTTCTGTATAGTCAGCACGAAGAGCTAGGTACCAAATTAAGAAGCAGAACCTCAAAAGTAGTAATCTCTGGGTTGTTACTTTAGCCACAAGTAAATTGGCATAGGGCAAATAAGATTAGAGAAATGAATGGGTAGCTCAAAGACTGGTGTGGGAGAAGTAGGTTCTGGTTCTGACACCAGGACGGGTGAAAGTGGGGGCTGTACCATTGGGACGGTCAACACCTGAACTGTGCTGGGACCAGTGCTCCAGCAAACTAGGGAAGTAGAAAAAGTCTTCCAGGGTCACAGAAGTTGCAGGGTTGGCTCCTCGGGGACAAGGGCTACCCGCAGAGGGTGTGGCTGATGACAACCATGCGACAGCCTCAGACTGCAGCAGAGTGACAGTATAATGCGGCTCATGCTGCGAGCTGCAACTTGGTGGAGCAAACCATCAGGATGCTGATGATGAGGTTCCAGTGCCTGCAATATAGTCCGCAGAGGGTGTCACGCATCATTGCTGTCTGCTGTGCCCTTTTCAACCTGGCTCTCCAACGGGTGACAAGCTGGCTGAGGAGGAGATGGAGGAGCTGCATGTTTCCTCCGATGAAGACACCAAGGGGGATGAGCGTGAGGAGGACCACGGCATCAACAATGACGGGGATGAGGCCTGTGTACTGGCTAGACGAGGCAGGCGTGCTCGGGAGGCCCTCATAGCTGCTAGATTTGTGGAGGATGATGACGACAAGCAGTGAGGTGACCCCATAGATCCTCACATTGCATTTGTGAACGTTTGACTCCAATGTGGCTTATGGCAGCGCGAATACCCTCTGTGAGAATGCTCCTGTCATGGAGATGCAGTGGAGGCCCTAATAGTCGCTCGATCGCAGGAGGATGTTGATGTTATGCAGTGAGGACACTTCATAGATCTTCACATAGTCTCTGAGAATTTCTGACTCCCGACTGGCCAAGGGCAGTTCGCTTGCACTCCGTGATCAGGGTCATATCATACAGACACAGCCATGAAACTTTAGAAGCATCTGATGCTTTGTCCTCCTTCAGCACCTGAGCCCTTCAGGAGCTGGAGCACAGCATCAGTGGTCACAGATGCTGAAGACATGGGGGGCAGCCCCTCCTTAAAGGTGCTGAGAGCACATCGAGAGAATGAGAGAACTCTGTGGCACTTGCCCACTACATTCTGGCAGCAATGACCAGCACTGCTGAAGTGCAGGCATCAGTAATGTTTCCAGGGAGTGTGAGGCCGGACCATCACTTTGGTCTGAAGGCTGCACAGAGCACAGGGAAGAGGCCCTGGACTGAGACATGTGACTTTATCTTGTGTAGAAAGGTTTCACATCTGAGTGACACTCTCGGAGTCATCTGGATGGATGGGTGGACCCGGAGTCTGCGACCTCTCTCTCTTGTGTTTGCTAACCCTCCTTCCTATGGGTGCCTGGGGGGGCCCCAGACTGACTCCTTGAGGAGCAGGGGTAGCTGGAGTGAGATTGAGCTGCCCGGCACCCCTCTCATGTAAACACTATTGGAGGCCAAATATAGCATCAGCGATGGAGTTGAGCCTGTGCAGCAGCAAAGTCCTGGACCAAGGTCTCCATGGCGGCCACCACTTTACCAGTGTTGACCTTGGTGTGTTGCAATGCCGGCGCTATCACCTCAGCCTGAAGGCGGACAAACTCCTCTATCGCGTCTTGCAATCTGAGGAGTGCAGCGGACATCCCTTCCTGATTTTCCCGAGCTTGCCTTTGCGGCTCCAACAACTGTGACATGACCAAGTCCAGAGGCTTGTCATCTGACTTGGACTCAGCAACTTTCTGGCTTCCAGCAGTCCTCCAAATGCCAGACACCTGGAAAGCCCCTGCCGCCCGCCGCCTGCTGTAGATCAGACAGTGTGATGTGCTCGCCAGATTGTGATCCCGGGTCTACTCTAAAGCTAGGTCCCACAAAGGTGTGTCTCTCTGCGCTGGTGGAGGGTGTGGGTGAGCGCTGTGACGAGTGCCTCTAGATTCCTCCAGAGGTTTCTTCAGGGCTTGATTGGGGGCCCTGGGTCATGGACTCTGTCGGCTGTTTCCCAGATGTGCCTGCAAAAGCAAGGGGAGATAATTAGTGCATGGCAGTGGCCTGTGAAACAGGAAACAGGATCCTCACTTGGTAGAGCAGCGCCGACCTCACTGTTAGCACAGGACCGGTTCAGATCCTTGTTGGCCGGCTGGATGGCTCTGTTTTCAAAATCTGTGAGGACCTTGATTTCGGGCATGCCGCCACCAGTCTGCGATCTCTCTCTCTTGTGTGTGCCAGCTTGTCCTGCATGGATAGAGATGGAGAAAGTGAAAGCAGGACGCCTGCCGGGTCAGATGATAAGTATGCCGGGCCTGTGATGGTGATGAGTGGTCCCATGGGCGGGATGAGGCCAATGACGGTGAGTGTGAGAGAGTGAATGGTGATGTCCCTTGAACTGGTAGTGAGCGAGGGCCCTGTGAATGTGTGATGGGTTTGTGAGTGTGTAAGTTGAGAGTGATGAGAAGAGTGACTTACCCTGACAGAACGGAGGAGATCATTCATCCTCTTGTGCACGGGTTGGCTGTCTCTTCTGAAGGGCGTTGGCGCTGACCACCAGTTCCCAAGCTGGATTGGTCACATTGCTGCCCATCTTGCAGCCAGAGCAGGGATACAGGACATTCGTGCCGGTCTCCACGGCATCCAGCAGTCGCTCGAGGGACCCATCATTGAAGTGGAGGGCTACGGTCATTTTTCGTTTGCTGGCAATGTCTTCCGAGCAGCGGCGGTGAGCTGGAAGTAATGATTGGTGTGCTCATTTAAACATGGTGGCTGGTGTGCTGCAATGGCATGGTATTGGCGGGCAGGTGAATGAGAGAAAGCCCGCCCGCCCGCCAAGGAAACGGCGTGTTTCCCAGGGATGCATAAGTAATGTGGCGGCCGTGAAAATCTGCCATTGCCGCTGGCGGGTGGAGCACCATTTTGCCTGCCCCTTACCACACCGTGCAAATTTGAGAAAATTCCGCCCAAAGAGTAGAGACGGCAAGAGAGAAAGGTATGAATATGGAACTGATAAACAGACGGTGAGAGAAAGGGATAGAGAGTAGAATTCTAAGAGTAAACCAGCAGATAAAACCAATAATAAAAGGGCAACACTAAAGGCTCTATCTAAATCACGTAGCATTCGAAAGCAAACGGATTAACTCATGGTGCAAATACGAGTAAATAAGTGCGATCTGATAGATATTACATAGGCATAGCTGCAGGATGACATAGATTGAGAATTCCAAATCCCTCCTCCCTTCCCTCCCTCCATACCACTCCCTCCTCTCTTCCCCCCCACTCCACCACTCTCTCCTCTCTTCCCTCCCTCCCCACCATTCCCTCCTCCCTTCCCTCCCTCCCTCCCCACCAGTCCCTCCTCCCTTCCCTCCCTCCCCACCACTCCCTCTTCCCTTCCCTCCCACTCCACCACTCCCTCCTCCCTACCACTCCCTCCCTCCCTCCCCACCACTCCCTCCTCCCTTCCCTCCCCACCACTCCCTCCTCCCTTCCCTCCCCACCACTCCCTCCTCCCTTCCCTCCCCACCACTCCCCCCCTCCTCCGTCCCCACCACTCCCTCCTCCCTTCCCTCCCCATCACTCCCTCCTCCCTTCCCTCCCCACCACTCCCTCCTCCCTTCCCTCCCCACCACTCCCTCCTCCCTTCCCTCCCCACCACTCCCTCCTCCCTTCCCTCCCCACAACTCCCTCCTCCCCACAACTCCCTCCTCCCTCCCCACCACTCCCTCCTCCCTTCCCTCCTTCCCCCCCCTCCCCACCACTCCCTCCCTCCCTTCCCTCCTTCCCCCCCCCACTCCCTTCCCCCCCTCCACTCCCTCATCCCCCCCACCCCACTCCCTCCTCCCTCCCACCCCACTCCCTCCTCCCCCCCACCACTCCCTCCCCCCCCCCCACCACTCCCTCCCCCCCTCCCCACCATTCCCCCCTCCCCCCCCATTCCACCATTCCCCCCTCCCCCCCTCTCCACCATTCCCCCCTCCCCACCACTCCCTCCTCCCTTCCCTCCCCACCACTCCCTCCTCCCTTCCCTCCCCACCACTCCCTCCTCCCTTCCCTCCCCACCACTCCCTCCTCCCTTCCCTCCCCACCACTCCCTCCTCCCTTCCCTCCCCACCACTCCCTCCTCCCTTCCCTCCCCACCACTCCCTCCTCCCTTCCCTCCCCACCACTCCCTCCCTCCCTCCCCACCACTCCCTCCCTCCCTTCCCACCACTCCCTCCCTCCCTTCCCTCCCCACCACTCCTCCCTCCCCACCACTCCCTCCCTCCCTCCCCACCACTCCCTCCCTCCCTCCCCACCACTCCCTCCTCCCTTCCCACCACTCCCTCCTCCCTTCCCTTCCCACCCTCCCCCTCCCTTCCCACCACTCCCTCCTCCCTCCCCACCACTCCCTCCTCCCTCCCCACCAATCCCTCCTCCCTCCCCACCACTCCCTCCCCACCCACTCACTCACTCCCTCCCCACCCACTCACTCACTCCCCACCCACTCACTCCCTCCCTCCCCACCACTCCCTCCTTCCCTCCCCACCACTCCCTCCTCCCTCCCCACCACTCCCTCCTCCCTCCCCACCTCCTCCTCCCTTCCCTCCCTCCCCACCACCTCCTCCCTCCTCCCACCACAACCTCCTCCCTCCCCACTACACCCTCCTCCCTTCCCTCCCTCCCCCCACCACTCCCTCCTCCCTTCCCTCCTCCCTCCCCCCTTCCCTCCTTCCCCCCCCTCCACTCCCTCATCCCCCCCACCACTCCCTCCCCCCCACCCCACTCCCCCCCTCTCCCCACCACTCCCCCCCTCTCCCCACCACTCCCCCCCTCTCCCCACCACTCCCCCCCTCTCCCCACCACTCCCCCCCTCTCCCCACCACTCCCCCCCTCTCCCCACCTCTCCCCACCACTCCCCCCCTCTCCCCACCACTCCCCCCCTCTCCCCACCACTCCCCCCCTCTCCCCACCACTCCCCCCCTCTCCCCACCACTCCCCCCCTCTCCCCACCACTCCCCCCCTCTCCCCACCACTCCCCCCCCTCTCCCCACCACTCCCCCCCTCTCCCCACCACTCCCCCCTCTCCCCACCACTCCCCCCCTCTCCCCACCACTCCCCCCCTCTCCCCACCACTCCCCCCCTCTCCCCACCACTCCCCCCCTCTCCCCACCACTCCCCCCCTCTCCCCACCACTCCCCCCCTCTCCCCACCACTCCCCCCCTCTCCCCACCACTCCCCCCCTCTCCCCACCACTCCCCCCTCTCCCCACCACCCCTCCTCCCTTCCCTCCCCACCACTCCCTCCTCCCTTCCCTCCCCACCACCCCCTCCCTTCCCTCCCCACCACTCCCTCCCTCCCTCCCCACCACTCCCTCCTCCCTCCCCACCACTCCCTCCTCCCTCCCCCTCCACTCCCTCCTCCCTCCCCACCACTCCCTCCTCTCCCTCCCCACCACTCCCTCCTCCCTCCCCTCCTCCCTCCCCACCACTCCCTCCTCCCTCCCCACCACTCCCTCCTCACCCTCCCACCACTCCCTCCTCACCCTCCCCACCACTCCCTCCTCACCCTCCCCACCACTCCCTCCTCACCCTCCCCACCACTCCCCTCCTCCCTCCCCACCACTCCCTCCTCCCTCCCCACCACTCCCTCCTCCCTCCCCACCACTCCCTCCTCCCTTCCCTCCCCACCACCCCCTCCCTTCCCTCCCCACCACCCCCTCCCTTCCCTCCCCACCACCCCCTCCCTTCCCTCCCCTCCCTCCCCACCACTCCCTCCTCCCTCCGCTCCCTCCCCACCACTCCCTCCTCCCTCCCCTCCCTCCCCACCACTCCCTCCTCCCTCCCCACCACTCCCTCCCTCCCTCCCCACCACTCCCTCCTCCCTCCCCACCACTCCCTCCTCCCTCCCCACCACTCCCTCCTCCCTCCCCACCACTCCCTCCTCCCTCCCCACCACTCCCTCCTCTCCCTCCCCACCACTCCCTCCTCCCTCCCCTCCTCCCTCCCCACCACTCCCTCCTCCCTCCCCACCACTCCCTCCTCACCCTCCCCACCACTCCCTCCTCACCCTCCCCACCACTCCCTCCTCACCCTCCCCACCACTCCCTCCTCCCTCCCCACCACTCCCTCCTCCCTCCCCACCACTCCCTCCTCCTCCCCACCACTCCCTCCTCCCTCCCCACCACTCCCTCCTCCCTCCCCACCACTCCCTCCTCCCTCCCCACCACTCCCTCCCCTCCCTCCCCACCACTCCCTACTCCCTCCCCTCCCTCCCCACCACTCCCTCCCCTCCCTCCCCACCACTCCCTACTCCCTCCCCTCCCTCCCCACCACTCCCTCCCCTCCCTCCCCCACCACTCCCTCCTCCCTCCCCACCACTCCCTCCTCCCTCCCCACCACTCCCTCCCCACCACTCCCTCCTCCCTTCCCTCCCTCCCCACCACTCCCTCCCTCCTCCCTTCCCTCCCTCCCCACCACTCCCTCCCTCCCCACCACTCCCTCCTCCTTCCCTCCCTCCCCACCACTCCCTCCTCCCTTCCCTCCCTCCCCACCACTCCCTCCTCCCTTCCCTCCCTCCCCACCACTCCCTCCTCCCTCCCCACCACTCCCTCCTCCCTTCCCTCCCTCCCCACCACTCCCTCCCCACCACTCCCTCCCCACCACTCCCTCCTCCCTTCCCTCCCTCCCCACCACTCCCTTCCCTCCCCACCACTCCCTTCCCTCCCCACCACTCCCTTCCCTCCCCTCCCCACCCCACCCCACCACTCCCTTCTCTCCCCTCCCCTCCCCACCACTCCCTTCCCTCCCCACCACTCCCTTCCCTCCCCTCCCTCCTCCCCACTCCCCCCCCCTCCTCCCCACTCCCCCCCCTCCTCCCTCCCCCCCTCCCTCCCCCCCCTCCCTCCCTCCTCCCCTCCCTCCCTCCTCCCCCCTCCTCCCTCCCCCCTCCCCCCTCCCCCCTCCCTCCCCTCCCCCCCTCCCCTCCTCCCTCCCCTCCCCCCCTCCCCTCCTCCCTCCCCCTCCTCCCTCCCCTCCTCCCCTCCTCCCTCCCCCTCCTCCCTCCCCCCCTCCCCTCCTCCCTCCCCCCCTCCCCCCCTCCCCTCCTCCCCTCCTCCCTCCCCTCCTCCCTCCCCTCCTCCCTCCCCCCCTCCCCCCCCTCCTCCCTCCCCCCCTCCTCCCTCCCCTCCCCACACCCCCTCCCTCCCTCCCCTCCCCACACCCCTCCCTCCCTCCCCTCCCCCCTCCCTCCCTCCCCACTCCCCTCCCTCCCCACTCCCCTCCCTCCCCACTCCCCTCCCCTCCCCTCCCCACACCCCTCCCTCCCCTCCCCACACCCCTCCCTCCCCTCCCCACACCCCTCCCTCCCCTCCCCACACCCCTCCCCCCTCCCCTCCCCCCTCCCTCCCCACTCCCCTCCCTCCCCACTCCCCTCCCTCCCCACTCCCCTCCCTCCCCCTCCCCACTCCCCACTCCCCTCCCCTCCCCTCCCTCCCCACTCCCCTCCCCTCCCCTCCCTCCCCACTCCCCTCCCTCCCCTCCCCACTCCCCTCCCTCCCCTCCCCACTCCCCTCCCTCCCCACTCCCCTCCCTCCCCTCCCCCCTCCCTCCCCACTCCCCTCCCCACTCCCCTCCCTCCCCTCCCCACTCCCCACTCCCCTCCCCTCCCCTCCCTCCCCACCCTCCCCACTCCCCTCCCTCCCCTCCCCACTCCCCTCCCTCCCCTCCCCACTCCCCTCCCTCCCCTCCCCACTCCCCTCCCTCCCCTCCCCACTCCCCACACCCCTCCCCACTCCCCTCCCCTCCCTCCCCACTCCCCTCCCTCCCCTCCCCACTCCCCACACCCCTCCCCACTCCCCACACCCCTCCCCACTCCCCACACCCCTCCCCCCCCCCACTCCCCACTCCTCCCCCTCCCCCCCCCCCCCCTCCCCCCCCTCCCCCTCCCCCCCCCTCCTCCACCCCCTCCTCCCCCTCCCCCCCTCCCCCCCTCCTTCCCTCCCTCCCCCTCCCTCCCTCCCCCTCCTCTCCCCTCCCCTCCCTCCCCCTCCCTCCCCCTCCCCCTTCCCCCCTTCCCTCCCCCTCCCCCTTCCCCCCTTCCCTCCCCCTTCCCCCCTTCCCTCCCCCTTCCCCCCTTCCCTCCCCCTTCCCCCCTTCCCTCCCCCTCCCCCCTTCCCTCCCCCTCCCCCCCTTCCCTCCCCCTCCCCCCCTTCCCTCCCCCTCCCCCCCTTCCCTCCCCCCTCCCCCCTTCCCTCCCCCCCTTCCCTCCCCCCTCCCCCCCTTCCCTCCCCCCTCCTCCCCCCCTTCCCTCCCCCCTCCCCTCCCCCCTTCCCTCCCCCCTCCTCCCCCCCTTCCCTCCCCCCTCCTCCCCCCCTCCCCCCTCCCCCCTTCCCCCCCCCTCCTCCCCCCTCCCCCCCTCCCCCCTTCCCTCCCCCTTCCCCCCTTCCCTCCCCCTCCTCCCCCCCCCTTCCCTCCCCCTTCCCCCCCCCCCCCTTCCCTCCCCCCTCCCCCCTCCCCCTCCCCCTCCCCCTCTCCCCCCCTTCCCCCTCCCCTCCCCCCCTCCCCCCCCCCCCCCCCTTCCCTCCCCCTTCCCTCCCCTCCCTCCTCTCCCCTCCCTCCTTCCTTCCCTCCCTCCTCCCTCCCCTCCCTTCCCCTCCTCCCTTCCCCTCCTCCCTTCCCTCCCTTCCCCTCCTCCCTTCCCTCCCTCCTCCCTTCCCTCCCCTCCCTCCTCCCTTCCCTCCCCTCCCTCCTCCCCCCTCCCTCCTCCCTTCCCTCCCCTCCCTCCTCCCCCCTCCCCTCCTCCCTTCCCTCCCCTCCCTCCCCTCCCCTCTCTCCCCTCCCCTCCCTCCCCTCCCTCCTCCCTTCCCTCCCCTCTCCTCCCTTCCCTCCCCTCTCCTCCCTTCCCTCCCCTCCCCCCTCTCTCCCCTCCCCTCCCCTCTCTCCCCTCCCCTCCGTCCTCTCCCCTCCTTTCCCTTCCCTCCCCCCTCCTTCCCACCACTCCCCCCTCCTTCCCACCACTCCCTCCTCCCTCCACTCCCCACTCCCTCCACTACCTCCTCACCACTCCCTCCACTACCACTCCCTTCCCTCCCCAGCACTCCCTTCCCTCCCTACCTCCTCCCTCCCCTTATTTCCTCCCCTTCGCTCCCCTCCCCGCCCCTTCACACCACCCTCCCCTGCCCCTCACTCGTTTCCTTCCCTTTCCCCCCACTTCACCTCTTCCCTCACCCCCTTCCTTCACCTCCTCACTGCCCCATATCCCTCCCCACTCCTTTCATCCGTCTTCCTCTTCCCCCTCTCCTCACTTACGGGAGTTTCTGCTCCATTCCCAGTTCCTCCGCTGCGGTTTGATTTT
Organism: Cetorhinus maximus; assembly: GCF_964194155.1. NCBI lineage: Eukaryota > Metazoa > Chordata > Chondrichthyes > Lamniformes > Cetorhinidae > Cetorhinus > Cetorhinus maximus. The sequence goes on along the minus strand of NC_135895.1, from coordinate 62,998,308 downwards.
ACCGCCCGGTGTTGTCTGTTTTCGGTCCGGGTGTGAAGCGCGGCTGGTTGGGTGGTCGGCCCCGGGCTGGTAACTCGGCCGATCAAAACTCAGCATCAATCCACATTATCTTTATTTATTTCACGCTTTATAAAATTTATTTTCATTAAAACATTGTCATGTTTCCCAGTTGGGTAGACGTTGTCATTAAACACGTCACTGTTGGACCCGGATATAGGTTGCTTATAGTATCAGTGGTCAGAGAATTTGGCACAAAGTTTCATTCTCAGATGTAATACAAAATATTTGGAATGAAGCAACTTCTTTATATTCCAGACTGAGAAAATCTAATAAACTCTCAAAGACAAAAGGTTAAAAAAAAGCTCCAGGTAAAATCTGAAACATTTCTGTCAGTCAATAAACTAGAGAGGCGGATAAACCAATGTAAGGACCATAATGCTGTGTAGCATTTAGTATCCAGCTCCTTTGTGTTATGTTATAAATTTAAAATTGTAAAGCTTCATTAAAAGCAATATTTAATAGAACTTGAAGCCACTGGGACCAGACGCCGGAACTATTGTGCGGGTCCGTGTTTTCCTCCCATCTGTGTCGGTAAATAGTGAGGACCGCTCGTTCTTATTGGTTGGAGCCGGTTGCCATGGTCACGGCCTGGGCCTGGGCTGAGAGCAGTCAGGTGAGAACAAACTCTAACTACAATCACAGCTTGGAAGGGAATTGACATCTTTAACAACTCTATTAAACTTTATATCTCCAGAAACGTTAACTTTTTGGAAGAAGGAACTTTCTCGAAAGTTGTATTATAGTTTTATGAAAGCAAAGGGATCGCAGTTTAACAGTTGCGCTGACCTGGTTTTGTTTAGAAATTTAAGAAGCAAATGTTTTTTTTTCATTATGTTGATGGATCTGTCAAATTTCACTTGTTTTGCTTTTCAAAAAAAACTTTTAAAAACGTGACTAGCTGTGAAAAACTCTAGTTCTGAGGAAAAAGTTTTGAGATACTGAAATTATTTCCAATGGAACAGAGCAGTGGAGATAGAGGAACTTTATTCGTAATTTTATTTTCATTATGAAAGGTTTCGATAATGTGAAACTCTTTCGAGTTATCAACAGTCACAGATTGCAACTCTTTCGAGTACAATCACAGTTCTTGGTTTCCGGGAGTGGGACATGAACCCACAACCCTCTGATTCAAAGGCGAGGGTGCTATGGACTGAGCCACAGCTGACACCTCTTCAATAATGTGAATATGAATGGTTGAGGAACCAGTAACAAGGGCATCAGTTTAAGTCACTGAAAGGCGGGTAGAAATTCATTTAGGCAATACATTGTTCGGGCTTGGAATGCTTGTCACAAGATATGATTGAAGTAGAGACTATTCTATATTTAGAGGAAAATTGGATAAGTATTTGATGTGGCTGAAGTGAGATGCTTCTTAATGCAATTACGCACAGTTCTATCTTCACAAATAGGATTTACAAACCAATCATTTTAGCCCCAGGGCACCAATGCAGGAGTTCCTCCTAGACTTAACTATCTTCAACTGCTTCATTGATGACTTTCCTTCTATTGTAAGATCAGGAGTGGGGATGTTTGCTGGTGATTACACAGTGTTCAGTTCTATTCACAATTTCTCAGATAATTAAACAATGTCTGCATGCAGCCAGACCTGAACAATATTCAGACTTGGGCTGGTAAGTGACAACGTTCCTGCCAGGCAATGACCAACTCCAAGAAGAGAGACTGTAACCATGTATGCTTGACATTCAATGGCATTACTATCGCTGAAGCCCTCACCATCAAGATCCGAATGTTTGCCAGTGATCAGAAACTTAACTAGTCCAACCACATAAATACTGTGGCTACAAGACAAGGTCAGAGGGTGGATATTCTGTTTCAAGTAACTTAGTTACTTTCACCCCCAAACTTCTCGGCAATCTACAAGTTAGGAGTGTCATGAAATATTCTCCACTTCCTGGATCAGTGTAGCTCCAACAACACACAAGAAGCTCAACACCATCCAGGACAAAACCAACCAGCTTGATTGGCACCCAACCACCACCATTAGTGCACACAGTCTCCACAGCTGGTGTGTCCTGGCAGTAGTGTGTACCATTTTCAGGATTTACTGCAGCAACTCACCAAGGTCTCTTCGCCAGGACCTTCCAAACCTGTGATCCCTATCACCTAGAAGGACAACAGAAGGTGAATGGGAACACCACAATCTGCAAGTTCCACCTCATATCATACACCATCCTGAATGGGAACTATATCGCTGTGCCTTCACTGTCGCTGGGTCAAAATTCTGGAACTCCCTCCTTAATAGCACATTGGGAGAAGATACACAGTGACTTCAGTGGCTACTTGTCACTTATCAGCCCAAGTTTGAATATTGTTCAGGTCTTGCTGCACGCAGATATTGTTTAATTATCTGAGAAATTGTGAATAGAACTGAACACTGTGTAATCACTAGCAAACATCTCCACTCCTGATCTTACAATGGAGGGAAAGTCATCAATGAAGCACCACTGCCTTCTCGAGAGCAATTGGGGATGGGCAACAAATGCTGGTCTTGCTACCGAGGCTCACATCCCATGACTCTGTGTGATTTAAACAAATCTGACTCAACAACTTCAGAAACAGATCTGATTATAAATTGCAGCTAAGTTGTAGTCAGTTCAGAGCTATCAATAAGGTGACCTCGCATAGTGGTAATGTTACTGGGCTAATAATGTAAGGGTTTGTACTAATGCTCTGGAGACATGACCTCAAATCCTACCACAGTAGCTGGAGGAGTTCAAATTTAATTAATAAGTTTGGAATAAAATGCTCATGACATTTGGTTCCCTAATGTCCTTCAGGGAAGGAAATCTGCTGTGCGTACCTAGTCAAACCTACATGTGACTTCAGACCAACAGCAAAGTGGTAGACTTAACTGCTCTCTGAAATGGCCTAGCGAGCCACTCAGTTATATCAAACTGGTACAAAGGAGTCAAATAAGGGCAAAACCAAATGGGCCACCCAGCATTAACCTAAGCACCAGAAATGGCAAAGGTACACACTGCCCAGCTGATGCAGCAAAATCCTTCTCACTAACACCTGGGGACTTGTGCCAAAAGATGGGAACACTATCCCACAGACTAGTCAAGCAACTGCCACACATAGTCATATTCATCGAATCATAGCTTACACCCAATGTCCCAGAATCCTCTAACATCCCTTGTATGTCCTGTCTTCACACTGAGGCCACCCTCCATTGTGTTTTGCGGCACTACCACCATGCTTAATGGAATCGACTCAGAACTTGTCTAGCAAAACTGGGCATCCATAAGGTGTTGCGGCCTCAGATTAATTGTATTCAACCACAATCTCCAACCTCTTGGCTCGCCTTTTTACCATTAACATCAAATCAGGGGACTAACCCTGGTTCATTGAGAAGTGCAGGAAAACATGTCAGATGCAGTGCCAGGCATACCCAAAATAAATAAGGTGTAAACTTAGTGAAGCTACCACATGCTTGCTAACCAGCAGAAGCAGCATGTTACAGACAGAACTAAGTGATCCCATAACCTATGTATCAGATCAAAGTTGTGCCATCCTGCCACATCCAGTTGTGAATGGTGGTGGATGATTAAACAACTAACTGGAGGAGGAGGATCCAAAAACATTCCCATTGTCTATGATGGGGGAGCCCAGCATGTTGGTCCAAAAGACAAGGCTGAAGCATTTGCAGCCATCTTCAGCCAGAAGTGCCAGGCCGATGACCTATTTCTGCCTCCCCCTGAGGCCTCTATGGAAACCAGACTTCAGCCAATTTTCAATTCACTTCACAAGATGTTAAGAAATTGCTGAAGGCACTGAATACAGCAAAGGACATGGGCCTGGACAACAGCCCGGCTGCAATACTTGAAAACTTCTGTTCCAGAACTAGCCATGCCCTTTGACAAGCTGTTCCACTACAGCTGCAACGCTGGTATCTGCCTGACAATGTGGAAAATTGTCTAGACATGTCCTGTCCACCAACAGCAGGACAAAATCAATCTGGCCAATTACCACCACATCAGTCTGCACTCGACCATCAGCAAAGTGATGGAAGGTATCATCGATAGTACTGCCAAGTGACACTTACACAGACATAACTTACTCACCGATGCTCAGATTGGGTTCTGCCAGGACTACTCAGCTCCTGACCTCATTACAGACTTGGTCCAAATATGGACAAAAGAACTGAATTTGGGTAGTGAGGTTAGACTGATGCCTTTGACATCAATGCAGCATGTGACCTTAGTGTGGCATCAGGGAGCCCTAATAATATCGAAGTCATTGGGAATCAGGAGGAAAAGTCTCCACTGTTCGGAATAATACCTAACACAAAAGAAGATGGTTGTGGTTTTGGAGTTCAATTGTCTTAGCCCCAGGATATTGCTACAGGGGTCAATCAGGGTACTGTTCTAGGCCCAACCATCTCCAGCTGCTTCATTAATGGCCTTCCCTCTATCATACGGTCAGAAGCAGATGTTTGCTGATGTTTGCTCAGTATTCAGAACCATTAACAATCCCTCAATTACTGAAACAGTCTGTGCCCTCATGCAGCACAACACTCAGGCTTGGGCTAATAAGTGATAAGTAACATCCATGCCACACAAGTGCCTGGCAATGGCCATGAAGAAGCAAACAAGTGCAGATTTGGAACTGAGTGCTTACCTGGAAGTTTCATGAGAGGGAGAGTTTAAAGTGGTAATCTTGTTCTTGAAAAATCTAGTCTAGTCTGTAATTAGCAGTAACTGGAAAATACTGTGTAAGTAGACTTTCTTTCTTCCCACCTTCGGCAGGTTAAACACACTGTGCTGAGAGAGCTGAGTAGTTAATTTGCTAACTGGTTGAATCTGGCTTCTCTAGCTGCTGTTCAGTTTTCAATAAGCTCGGGTTTTTAGTGTAGCTTTGGAGCTGAGTGCATACTGGGGAGTTCAGTGAGGAGGGGAAGGAGGTGTTCCTTTTTGTTTATTCTACCTTTTTCACTCTGTAGGAATTGGTTCTTACTCTATAGGGAAAGGAGATAGCTGTTTGGCGAGTATTTGGTAAGTCGTTATGGTCTACTCCAGTCCTAAGGTTTAAAAAGTACATCAACTAATGGTAAAGTTAATAAAATGTATAAAAAAAGGAAAACAAATAAGTGAATAATGTAATTAATTAAAACACATGGCAGGACAGGTTATGTGTCAGGGTTGCAGCATGTGGGAGCTCCTGGATGCCAGTGTGATCGAGAGCAAACATGTCTATACTAAGTGTTTGCAGCTTGCGGAGCTTCGGCTCAGAGTCATTGAGCTGGAGGCTGAGCTGCAGACATTGCGACACATCAGGGAGGGGGTAAGTTACCTGGATGCTTTGTACCAGGAGGCAGTCACACCACTTAGGATCTTCTGATTTGGTCAGTGGTCAGGGATAGGAAGGTGTGAGTGCGAGTGAAGCAGGTAAGGGGAGCCAGAGGGCAGGAGTGTCAACCTTTGCAATTGTCCATTAGGTTTGAGGTTCTCTCAGCTTGTTCAGATAAGCGTGGGGGCTGTAGGATAGATGAGTAAACTGACCATGGCACCGTGGAACAGGGAGCTATTCAAGTTGGGGACGGGGGGGGACCAAAAATGAATGTAGTGCTGGTAGGAGACAGTATAGTGAGGGGGATTGACATTATTCTCTGCAGTAAAGAACGAGAGTCCAGACAGCTGTGTTGCCTGCCCTGTGCCAGGGTTCAGGACATCTGCTCAGGGCTGGAAAGAAGCTTGCTCTGAGAGGGGGGTGGAATCCATGTACCAATGACATTGGCAGAACAAGGAAAGAGTTTCTGCATAGACTGTATGAGGAGCTAGGCACTAATTTAGAAAGCAGAACTTCAAAGGTAATAATCTCTGGAGTATTACCGGAGCTACATGCAAATTGGCATAGAGTGCATAAAATTAGAGAGATGAATGCATGGCTCAAAGACTAGCGTGGGAGAAGTGGGGCACTGGCACCAGTGCTGGGGAATGTGGAGACTGTACTGTTGGTACGGTATACAGCTGAACTGTGCTGGGACCAATGTTCTGGAAAGCTGCATAACTACGGAAGTAGAGAGGTTTTAAACTAATTAGTGGGGGCAAAGGATCAAATTTGGGAAGATGTAGTAAATCAAAGAATAGAGAAATGACGAAAGATATTTATACGGGAAATGATAAACTGACCATGACAGGAAGGGATAAAGAATACAGGGAGTACAAATCTAAGAGTAAATCAGCAGATCAGGCTAGAGGTTAAAAAAAATAAAAGCACAAAACTAAAGGCTCTGAATCTGAATGCACGTAGCATTCGAAACAAAGCAGATGAACGGAGAGTGCAAATGGAAATAATCTGAAAGACATTACAGAGACATGGCTGCAGGATGACATAGATTGACCTGAATGTTGAAGGGTACGTGACATTTAGGAAGGATAGGAAGATACGAAGAGGTGGAGGGGTCGCTCTGTTAATTAATGATAACCTAAATTCAGGAAATTAGGATGTGGAAATTGTTTGGGTAGAGATGAGAAATGATAAAGGCAAGAAGTCACTTGTGGGAGTGGTGTACAGGCCGCCCTAATAGTAACCATATAGTAGGACGGGGTATAAAGGAAGAAATAATAAGAGCTTGTCAGAAAGGTACGACAGTAAACATGGGGTATTTTAATCTGCATATAGACAGAGAAAATCAGATGGGCAAAGATAGCCTAGATGTGGAATTCATAGAATATTTTTGGGATAGTTTCTTAGAACAACATATTCTGGCACCAACCAGACAGCAGGATATACTATACCTGGTATTGTGCAACGAGATAGGATTAATGAACGTCCTCATAATGAAGGTGCCCCTAGGTGGTAGAGATCATAATATGATTGAATTTTACATTCAGTTTGAGGAAAAGAAGAATGGGTCCAAGACGAGTATTTTAAATTTAAATAAGGACAATTATGAGGGCAGTAATACACAGCTAGCTAAAATGAACTGTCAAATTAGGTTACGGGAACAGGTCAATAGAGATGCAGTAGTAGACATTTAAGGGGATATTTCAGAATACACAGAATTGGTACATTCCAATGAGAAATAAAAATTCCAGGGGGAGGATCCACCATCCGTTGTTAACTAAAAAAATTAAAGATAGTATCAAACTTAAAGAAAAGCAATTAATTGCGCAAAGATGGATAACAGGCCAGACGTTTGGACAGAACATTTAAGAAAAAGCAAAGAATGACCAAAAAATTGATAAGAAAGGAAAAATTAGAGCATGAGAGAAAGCTAGCTAGAAATATAAAGACAGATAGTAAGTGTTCCTATATATATTTAAAAAGATATACAAGTAACATCCCAGAAATAGCTTTAAATCAGGAAATGGAAAGGAGGGAGAAACTTGGGAAAAATATAATCACCAGAGGAGTGGTACTGAGAACATTGCTGGAGCTGCATCTGACAAGTCCCTGGCTCCTGATGGACTTCATCCTAGGGTCTTAAAAGAAGTGGCTAGTGAGATAGTTAATGCGTTGGTTTTAATTTTCAATAATTCCCTAGATTCAGGAAGGTTCCATTGGATTGGAAGGTAACAAATGTAACTCCTTTATTCAAAAAGGGAGGGAGACAGAAAGCAGGGAAGTACAGGCCAGTTAACAACATCCATCATAGGGAAAATGTTAGAAGTTATTATTAGAAACGTCACAGCAGGGTACTTGGAAAAATTCAGGCAGAGTCAACATAACATTGTGAAAGGGAAATCATGTTTAACTAATTTATTGGAGTTATTTGAAGGAGTAACATATGCTGTGGATATACTATATTTGGATTTCCAGAAGGCATTTGATAAAGTACCACATCAAAAGTTGTTGCGAAAAATAAAATCTCATGGTGTAGGGGGTAATATATATTTTCATGGATAAAGATAGGTCTTTTTCTGGTTGACGAGATGTAATGAGTGGTGTGCCACAGGGATCAGTGCTGGGGCCTCAATTTTTTACAATTCATATGAAGGGACCGAAGGTATGGTAGCTAAATTTGCTGATGACACAAAGATAGGTAGGATAGTAAGATGTGTGGAGGGCACAAGGAGACTGCAAAGGGATATAGATAGGTTGAGTGAATGGGCAAAGATCTGGCAAATGGAGCATACTGTGGGAAAATGTGAAATTGTCCATTTTGGCAGGAAAAATTAAAAAGGAAGCATATTATCTAAACATTGAGAGATTGCAGAGCTCTGAGATGTAGAGGGATCTAGGGATCCTAGTTCATGAATTGCATAAGGCCAGTATGCAGGTGCAGCAAGTAATTAGGAAAGCTAATAGAATGTTATTGTTTATTGCGAGGGGAATTGAATACAAAGTAGGGAGGTCATGCTTCAGTTATACAGGGCATTGGTGAAACCACATCTGGAGAACTGTGTACATTATTGGTCCCCTTATTTAAGGAAGGATGTAAATGCATTGGAAGCATTTCAAAGAAGGTTTGCTGAACTAATACCAGGCCAGGTTGTCTTATGAGAAAAGGTTGGACAGGCTAGGCTTGAATCTGCTGGAGTTTAGAAGAGTAAGAGGCAACTTGATTGAAACATATAATACCTTGAGGGACCTTGACAGGGTGGATGTGGAGAGGATGTTTCCTCTTCTAGGAGAATCTACTACTAGGGGCCACTGTTTAAAAATAAGGGGTTGTGCAGTTAGGGCAGAGATGAGGTGAATTTTTTTCTGAGGGTTGTGAGTCTTTGGAATTCTCTTCCTCAGAAGGCGGTGGAAGCAGAGTCTTTGAATATTTTTAACGCAGAGGTAGATAGATTTTTGATAAGCAAATGGGTGAAAGGTTATTGGGGGTAGGCAAGAATGTGGAGTTGAGGTTACAATCAGATCAGCCATAATCTCATTGAATGGCATGAGCAGGCTCGAAGGGCTGAGTAGCTTACTCCTGTTCCTAATTCGTATGGTCGTATGTATCTCCAACAAAAGAGAATCTAACCATCTCCCCTTGACGTTGAAGGCATTAGTGTCATTGAATCCCCAAGTATCAACATGCTGGGGGTACCATTGACCAGAAACTTAACTGAATAAGCCTCAAAAACTCTGTGGCTACAAAAGCAGACCAGAGGCTGGATATTTTGTACAAATAACTCACTTCCTGACTACACAAAACCTGCCCACCATCTACAAGGCACAAGTCAGGAAGGAATGTAATGGAATACTGTCCACCTGCCTGGATGAATGTAGTTGCAAGAACACACAAGAAGCTCAATAACATTCCAGGTCAAAGCAACCTGTTTGATCGGCACCCCATCCACCACCATAAACATTCAATCCCTTCACCATTGGCGCACAGTGGCAACAGTATGTGCCATTAACAACATGCTCTGCAGCAACTCTTGAAACCTCCTTCAACAGCACCTTGCAAATCCGGTACCTAGAGTAACCAGGGCAGGAGATATATGGGAACAGCACTGCCTTCAAGCTTCTCTTCAAGTCACACATTGTCCTGAGTTGTAACTATATTGCTGTTCCTTCACCGCTGGGTCAAAATCCTGGAATTCCTTCCCTAACAGCACTGTGGGTTTATCATTTTTTTCTTCATTCTTTCTTGGCAAGGTCACCATCTGTTGCCCATCCCTAATTTTCTTTGAACTGAGTGGCTTGCTAGGCCATTTCAGAGGGCAGTTGAGAGTCGACCACATTGTAGTGGATCTGGAGTCACATGTAAGGATGGCAGAATGCCTTCTCTGAAGGACATCAGTGAACCAGGTGGATTTTTACAACAATCGATGATGGCTGTCATGGTCATCATTACTGAGACTACCTTTGGACCAGCTGCCGTGGTGGGATTTGAACCCATACACTGCCCTCCAACAGCATTAGCTTGAGCATCTGGATTACTAGTCCAGTAACATTACCACTACGCCACCATCTCCCCCTACATCTACACCACATGGGGCTTGTAAAATCGAGCATGTGACCTTCCCTCTGCCTATACTCCTGTCCCCAGCCTGCATGAAATTTTATGGGGGAAACAATGGAAGTGTCGGGCGACTTACCCACCCTTGGGCTTATTGAGGCCCTTTAATGTGGCGGCAGTAGGCCCATGCCTTGTATGTCGGGCAAGTGGTGTGGGAGGACCTCCTTTGCAGGCCCCCGGTGACCATTGGAAGTAATCCCCTACCCCCAAGATCTCACTTCCTACTTTACCCTCTTGTTCTGGCTTCTCAAACCTGTCCCCCTGCACCCCAAGCCACCTCCTCCTTTCTGGGACCTGCCTGGCAGACCCTGATCCTGACCCCAAGCCCGGTGAAATACCCACCACATACCTTGGTGTCCAACTTCAGTGATGATCTTCATTGTGGACTACCTGTAATCCCAGCAGCGGCCACAGCTCCCGCCAGACGCTGCTGGGACCACAGAGCTGCTGGCTATCTGATTGCCGGCACCTCTGAGGTGGAATTCCCTGTCCCTGAGTGACAGAAGACCCACCTCCAGCCCATTAATAACCAATTGTTCATTAAATGATAGTGGAGAAGCCGTTCTTCCCTTGGGCAGACTCCCCATCGACTTTTTAGCTGGTGGGGGGAGGGCATGGGGAGCACAATGCCCATAAAATCCAGCCCATGTTCTGCAGCAGTTGAAGACTGCTCACCATTTTCTCAAGGGCAGTTAGGGATGGGCAATAAATACTGGTCTTGCCAGCGATACACATGTTCCAGGAACAAATATAAAAAATGGAAGCCTAGATGGAAGGAACCATTTTTATGTATACTTATTTCTTCCAAATTAGTTTCATGAACCTCCAGGATCATGCCTTTCCTAAATATTGAGCATTATGTTTGGTCATGGAGGACTCCAGCCAAACCTGAACCTGTCTTTGTCAGATAAGCATATGCTAATTTTCCCAAAAAGGTCAATGGATAATAATCAGGAGTGGGTAACCAAGTCCATTGTTGCTGAAGCTATTGTGCCCTTACAACTACCCTGGTTGAGATCAGCTAAATCAGTGACTCTGTGATTGAAACTAGAAACAGCCTTTAAAATTTTGATCTAGTCCTCACTTCTGAACAATCAACATTTTTCATATACATATACTTCATATACATTTATTATTTAGTTTCTGGTATATTATAATAAATAAAACAAATGATTGGTTTGTGAAAACCCCAAGCCTGAGCCATACCCAGGACATTTTGCCATGCTATGTGCCTTTGTCAACTGGCTGAGTGTTCAATCTGTGTTGCTCAACACCACACCAGACAGCATGTTTATCTTGTATTTAATATAACACACACATTTTTGTGAATTTTCAGAATGTCCAGTCAGCAAGGAAGCATCACATCTACTTCAGCTAAGCCTGTGCAATCTGAATCTGGCGAATCTCAGTGCACCGAAGAGAATTTTTATAGAAACTGCAGAGCAGCTTACCTGACAGTATTCGGAACCAGTTTAGAGAATATCACTTCCAAAGATCAACTCTGTCTAGGTGAGGTTGAAATCAAAATAGTGAATTTCATTTAAACAAGTTTACTTTTTTGTATTTTTTATTTGGGCTTTACAATCAAATGGAAAAGCAACTAAACACTCACCATTATATTATCAGGCAGTTTTTGAAGTGGTACTGTATTTGTGTTGTAATGTTGCTGTGTTTCAGAGCTGAAGAAAGGGTGGATTGCTTAACTTTAGATCTGGTAGTTTTATTTTTTTGAACAGAAGTAAAGTTTCACATATTATAGGTAAGTTAAGATCAATAAAACTTGGGGTCTAATGTTTTCGGTATGAGCATCTGACACAATACAATAGCAAAATACTGCAGATGTTAGAAATCTGAAATAAAAGGAGAAGATGCTGGAAATACTCAGCAGGCCTGACAGCATCTGGGAAAGAGAAAGAGAGATGATGTTTCGGGTCCATGACCTCTCATCAGAACTATGATGTGACTTAATTTTTCATATGTTATTTTGTCTTATGCAGTCATTGTACATGTTGCATAGAACATTAAACATCTATTGAGAAATAATTCATATTTATATAGTGCATTTCAAATTCTCAGAATGAAAGCTAATAAATTAATTTTAAAATGTAGCCATTTTATTTTAGGCAAAAAGCAGTAACCAATTTGCATAAACAAGAATTTAGATTAATGACTAATTATTCCATTCCAGTTGTGTTTCTTGAAGGATGAATGATGACCAGGATAGCAGGCGAATTCTTAGTTCTTCACTGAGCAGTGGCATGGTGTCTTACATCCACCTGAATACACGCAATACTTCCTGAGTACTGCACTGAAATGTCACTGGTAAAAGGCTTGAGAAATTGCCTATCATAGGACCTTAAAATATATATAGTCATCGTTCATGTATTTGATAGTCTTCCTAAGCAGTCAGGTATTCAAAATACAGGATATACTGGTAGGAATGAGGGTAGGCCTTTCAGCATCCCTGATCTGTTCTGTCATTCAGTTCGATCATAATTAATCTGTGTCTCAGCTCCATTTACTTGCATTACTTCCATGTCCCTCAATAATGTTATGGTGCGCGAAGGGTCATTAAGGAATGCAGACTTAAACAGATATGGTGGACAACTAGTTGAGCTATTCACTTCCTGTCTAGCTGGACCGTATAAAGCACAATTGGGTCCTGCTTTTGTCTGCAAAAACTACTTACAATTTCAGAATTATCCTGGAATGCAAAGTTAATCCCCAGTATCTTTTCTCTACTGCAAGCCATGTTCTTAAACCTTAACCCCCACTGCCCCACTCCCCTTTCCTGTCTCCTTCACCCTCATCTCCAGCAACAAGTGCCAGGAGCCAGTGGATATTTCGTCACCAGGATTGAGAACATCTGATCAGCTGCATCTGCCGCTTCTCTCCCTTCCTCTAGCCACTGGGTCAAGATTTTCTTTAAGGATCCCCCTTGTCCTAGCCCTGAACGAACATCTTTCTCTAGTTTCTCTATCTTCCCTCAAGCCCTCACCGAGTTTATCTTGTCCATGGGATCCACTTCCTTCTCTCTTGACCTTATTCTGTCTAAACTGCTGGGCACTCAACTTCCCTTCCTGTCCCCCATATTAGCCAGTATTGTCAACACTTCTCTGTCCTCACATTCCGCCCCTTCTCCGTCAAATCAGCCATCATTAGCCCTCTCCTCAAAAAACCAACCCTTGACCCATCTGTCCTTGCAAAATACCGCCCCACATCCAACTTCCCTTTCCTCCCTAAAATTCATGAATGTGTTGTTGCCTCACAAGTTCATTCTTGTCTTTCCTGGAACTCCATGTTTGAATCCCTCCCATCAGGTTTCCACCCCGCCACAATACCAAAACAGCTGTTATCAAAGTCACAAATGACCACCTATGTGACTATGACAAAGTTAACTATCCCTTCTCATCATTCTCAACCTCTGACATGGTTTATCATATTGTTCTCCAAAGCCTCTCCACAGTTGTCTATCTGAGTGGGGCTGTATGCACCTAGTTCCATGCTTACCTACCGAATCATAGCCAGAAAATCACCACCGGTTGCTTTTCTTCTCACTCCCGCACCATTATTTCTGTTGTCCCCCAAGGAGCTATCCTTGACCCCCTCCTATTACCCAACTACATCCTGCCACTTAGCAACATCATCTGAAACATAACATCAGTATCCACATGTACTCCAATGACACCCAGCTTTACCTCCCACCAGTCGATTGGTATCATCCTCGCTGTCAGCCACACCTCCAAGTTTAGTATCATAGACAAATTTTGAAATTTTACTCTGTATTGCATCCAAGCTGATAATGACCCTCCAATTCCATGAGCCTCAATTTTCTTAACCATTCTTTTATAACAAAGGCTTTCTTAAAATTCTTGTAGACAACATCCATTGCATTCCCTTCATCAACCTCTCTGTTACTTCATCAAAAAATTCAATTAAATTAATCAAGCATGATCTGCCTTTTACAAATTAGTGCTGGATATCCGTAATTATCTCAAACCTATCCCAGCGGCTGTTGATTTTTTTCCCTGATTATTGTTCTGATTATATTAAGCTGACCAGCCTGTACTAGGAATATCCTTTCTTGAATAGAGGCGTCACACTTGCCACTCTCCAATCTTCTGCACTCCCTTTTATTTAGGAAAGATTGGAAGATTATGGAAAGCCCTTCCATTATCTCCGCCCCCACTTCTTTTAGCAACCTGGGATGCCAGCCATCGGGACCAGGTGACTTGTCCACTCTAAGCATAACCAGCATTTTCATTACAAGCTTCCTATCAATTTTCACCCCATCCATTACCTCAATCACATCTGCTTCTACCAATAGTTTGTCATCATCCTCTTCTGTAGTAAACAATGATACAAAGTGCTTATTAAGTATTCTAGCCTTGCTCTGCGCCTCTAAGCTTTTAGCTCTTTTCCCCTACTAGGCCCCTCCCCAACATTTACTACCTGCTTACCATTTATGTGCCACTAAAAGGTTTTTGGGTTCCCTTTTTTATTAACTGCCATTCTCTTCTCATATTTTCTCTTTTGCCAGTCGTATTTATCTATTCTCATTCACGTTCAACTTCCTGGTTCTCTCTTCAAGAATTCGTCTGATATGTATCACACTCCCTGTTTTGTTTCACTTCATCATATTCTCTATCTCTCCTGTCATCCATGGAGCCCTGGTTTTGGTTCCCTTAATTTAGCATTTGTTGTAATGTACCTAGGCTGTACCTGAAAAATCTCCCCTTGATGAACACACCCATTGTTCCGTTACAGTTTTTCATGTCAACCTTTGGTTCCATTTTATCCTGACTAGATCCCTTCTTATCCTATTGAAGTTAACCCTCTTCCAATTTAGAAGTTCTACTTTAAATTGTTCTGCCTTTTACAAATCTGCCCTGGCTTTCCTTAATTAACTCAAACCTCTCCAGTTGTACTTTCTTTGTAACTTTGTCTGAATGAAGAGTAGTGGTAGATCAATTGTTCATTATTTGTGTAATAAATTTGCTTCATATTTTAAACTTTAACCAAAGTCTGTTGTGTGCTCTACCTTTTTTGAGAACTAAGATCCTATGGTGGCATAAGGCAGTCTCATTCCTAAAAGCAAATATGAAACATGATTTACTATTCATTTACATGGGCACGCTGCTGAATATTTTCCTAGATCTCAATGCAAGAATAGACACATGAAAATGTGGAGGGCTGGCACCCATGATAGTTATCTGATACATAAACTGAAGTAATCTAGGATGAAAGAATTTAGAAAAGACCCAAAAACCTAATTATGCATTTTCCAGTTTAATTTACCCCAAGCCTCTATGTAATGTAATGTTATTTGTAAACAACCAACCACAATGGACAAGAGCAAAATACTGAAGATGCAGGAAATCTGAAATAAAAACGGAAAATGCTGGAAACACTCAGCAAGTCTGGCAGTATCTGTGGAGAGAAACAGAATTAACATTTCAGATCAATAACCTTCACCAGTTTTGACGAAAGTATTTCCAGTATTTTCTCTTTTTATTTCACTGTAATTGTCATCGTAGTTTGAATGCAGATATATTCTAAAGTTGATCATGGTAAAAGCAAAGTTAAATGTTTAGAACTGTTCAAAATTCCCATGGGTCTGAAGGACTGAATGTCCCAATTCTCCAGTATAATTGACTCTGTATCTAAAGTTCTCCAGCTAGATACAACAGACCTGAGGTTTGGCATTTGCACTGGATTGTATTTGAATTTGGCTGAGTGATAGCAGCAATCAGACATAGAAGTGGGCCTGGCTGGAATGTTGTCTCACACACTGATAAATTCTGCATTATTATGCAGTGTATTAATGCCATTTTATTTTGGAGATTGATCAGAATGCTCATCAGATAAATAGATTTCCCTATGTTTTATGCTGGAATTATCTTCTGATTTATTTAGTTACCTATGATAGGCTAGTTAAAATGCCAATCAAAATTGAATTTGGCATTTGTTTATATGTTGCAAGTCAGATTCCTGAAATTAATGCCTATATTTTTATACTATAGTGCTCCAGCAAGCTGGAAGAAATCCTTCCAGAAAGACACTTGGGAAGTACTGGACTCAGTATACCAAGAAATTAAACTTTGACGACTTTTGTGAGATCTTGAAGAACGAAAAACTCACAGGCAAGAATGAATTGATGAAAGCTTTCAAGAAGCTCGACCTAAATAATGATGGTTACATTATGCACGAGGAGCTTTATAAAGTTCTCACTACTGTAGGTGTTTTTCTCTTGCTTTGTTTAAAAAAAAATGGTTATTTATTTCCAAACAACAATTGGACCCTTCAATAGTATAATCAAAGGCTACTGGACCAATCCAATACATACAACTGCAAGATCACAAATTCCAACATAACGTGAATTCAATACATGCCTCCCTTTTTCATGTAACCTAAACATGGGAGGGGAACCATCCTTTGCACAACTTTGTTGCTCTCAGAAGGGGACTTCAGGTTGGTGGAACATCCTCCTCCTCCACCCCCCACCAACCAGTATAGCTACCCTACATTCTCTGACCCCAGAAGGGGTATTTGATCCTAAAATGATATACGAATCAATTCACCCCATTCACCCCTCTCAAACATGACAACTTTTCTTCCTTTTTCATTTCTGCCCTCCTTTGCTTGAAAATGCTGACTCCCTGGAGGGCGGTATGATTTCAGAGGCACCAGCAGTCTTCTAATACCTCACTCAAGTGAGTCTACCATGAGGACATCACATTGGAGCCCGATCCTGTCGTTGCACAATATCCACACACACATGTTTTGTAGCAGGATCCCCAATTTTTTTTGCCACTACTAGTCCATGGTGTCAAGCCGATTAAAGACACTGCGCTAATCCAAAGGCAGAATATTCCGGATGCTGGAAATCTGAAACAAAAACAGAACATGCTGGAAGCACTCAGCAAGTCAGGCAGCATCTGTGGAACGAGAAACAGAGTTAACGTTTTAGGTTGATGATTTTTCATCAGAACATCTGAACTGCTGCTCCCAACTCACTGTAGAGTGGTGACCGAAACCGTAATCTGCCTATTTGATATGATTTTAATATCACACATATTGGCCTAAGTATTTTTGAACTTCTCTCATTGTTCATCATGTGGTATGGTATGGTAGGGAAAGGGAAGATAAAAATCCTGAAAAATTACAAGACCAGAGTTTTCCATTAAATAGCTAGAAAGTCTAGTTGCTTAAATATTGATGAAGCTTGAGCGTTGAGGTAAAATATTGCCTCATGCTGCTTTACAAAGTACTGAGTGTGGGTGTTATACTGAACAATGGTCACAAGTTTCATGAAAGCCAAACAGTTTACCACTGAGCGAAGAAGGAAGTCAGATGAAGAATCATTTTTGGTCTGCTTCCATGCACCATCTTGCCGAGACTTGAGCTCATATTCCAGGAAATGCTGCATAGTCAGAAGCACGATCTTTTAGATGAGACGTTAAACCAAGGCCCAATTTGTCCTCTCGGGTGGATGTGAAATATCGTATGGCGCTACTCGAATAACAAAGGAATTCTCCCCCATCTCCTATACAATATTTATCTCTTAACCAACATCACTAACACGGGTCATTATTGCATTGCTGTTTCTGGACCTTACCATTGGCTGCCACATTTCCTAGCTTAGAACAGTGACTACTTTGGGACATTCTGAGTTCATGAAAGGTGCTGTGTACCTTGGCTAAGCGCCTTGTGCCTCATTATCTCTAAAGAGACACTAACGACCCCTGAGGGCTGCAGAGACCAAATTCATAGGAAATTATACAAAGGCCATCTACATTTCATAAGCTTGAGTTTGCTGTGAGTTTATTAAAAGAGATTGGATCACACCAAAACTGAGGAGTTGGGAAATACACTACTGCTTATAAAGGGGAAAATAAAAATCAAAACACCTTTCTGTTTACAGACAGGTGGTGAGAGGAGAAATCAGGGCTGTTTAAATTGAAACCCCTCATGTCCATAACACACACAATTTCAAATTCTTTATTTCCTTTTAGTTTGAGCATTGTATGGAAGCAATTCATCTGCCTGTAAGCCCATTTAAAAATGCCCAGTTTGGTTACTGCTCCCTGTAATTCTATTGTCGTTAAAGAACATAAGAATTTTTAGGAACATGAAAGGACCTTTAGGCATACAAATCAGGCCCTTTTACATAGATCCTAATATCACACTCCATTCTCAATACTCTTTAGTCTCTTTGCTGAGTATTTGCTGTCTATTTTTACTGAGTATCCTGGTACTATATACTACTTAATAAATTGTACCAATATTATTTCACTACAGAAAGGCGAGAGGATGACACATGAAGAGGTGAAGATGATCATGGATGAAGCTGATGTTAACAATGATGGAAAATTGGACTATAATGAGGTATGACAAACTGTATTACAATTTTGAAACTTTGCAAACAAGATGAATATAAGAATTGCTATGGTGTAAAGAGGCCAACATGTATTAAATCTTTCCAGATTTTTTTCAGAGAGTATGATGCCAAGACACATTTGGAACCATTTGTTTTATAATTCAATGATGATTGTGCATGTCAATGAAATGCTATTGATCTAAATGCCTACATTTATATCTGAATACAGCTCTAGGGTGTAAATTGCACCTCACCTCTTAAAATCCTCGCCCTCAATTCTTCTTCCCTGCCCCTCAAACCCCACTCAGATTATATCCTTCTTCCTTTCCTTTGTCACTTTCAGCATTGAGTAACTCCTCCTCCTTAATGATTTTAATCTCCATCTGAACTCAACTTGTCCACTCATCTCTAATTTCTGCCTCCATATAAACTCTCCAACTCACATTTACTGCTTCCCTCTTATCCATGCCATCTCACATGACCTCTCTATTCCCATTATCTCAAACACAGACAAGGCTGTCTCTGACAACTTCCGTATGTTCCTCACCATCCATGTTTCCTGGGTATACCTACTCACTTCCAATTCCACATCTGTCTTGTCTGCTTTTGAATAAATTCCCCTTGTAAACACTCTCAACTGCATTTTCAAATCCCCAACTGTTGATCCTTTGGCTTGCCACTTGTCATGATACTTTTGCAGCTGTCTGTGTTCAGCCACTCTGTCACCTCTACGCTTATTCCACTTACCCACAGTAACCTTTTTTTCCCAATATGGTTGTGCCCCCTGATCTGGCCCCCATTTTTGCTCCCCCACATTCAAGGGGTTCAGATTTGGAAGCAAAGTATTGTAATTGCTGGAAATCTGAAATAAAAACAGAATATGTTGGAAATACTCAACAGGTGGAGCAGATCATTACCTCTGTCCCATTTCTAATTGATATTGATGATGATTCTGCTTCTCACATTTATACATTCTCCAGACCCATCTTTTGTTTCTTTACATGTCCTATTACCATCTCCATTTTGCCTGCACCATCATCCCTTTTGTCATCTAATCTCTCCTGCTTTCCATGCTACCACAGACCTTCTATTTGTTCTTTCCTCCCCTCATTCCTTGTCTTGCTTCCCGGCAGTTGCAGTTCTTATGAAGGGTCATCAACCTGAAATGTTAACTCTGTTTCTCTCTCCATGGATGCTGCCAGATCTGCTGAGTATTTCCAACATATTTTGTTGGTTGGGTTCAGATTTGAGTTTATCTGGCACGTAACTGGTGCAGCTATCCATCGTCAAATCTAGCTGGACCATGTCAAATGCCAATTGGCCTTTCTTTCCTCTGCCAAAACAAGTCACTACTCCAGGGCCATTTGGAGAGCAAAGTTTATGTCTAGCTTTATTCTACTGCCAACTATCTCCTTAAACCTCTATTCCCTTTTCCCTCCAGCAACAAGTATGAGGAGTTCATTTTTTTTCTTCCCAGGGATTGAAACCATCTGTTAGTTTCCGATATCTCCTTTGCTCTTTCCAATAACGGTACTTGCCAATATCCTCTTAACAAATCAATCTTTGTGATAAATTTTGATTGTCCCACTTTCTTAATGTAATCTTCCAACCATGGTATAGGATATGGATCTGCTTTTGTCACTGCGTCCACACAGAGTCTTTGTATTCCATCCGATTTCAGTACCAGCACAATAGGTGAACTCCAGTTACTGCAACTAGAGTTAATGGGCAGAATTTTTTGCGTGGCAAGCAGGCACGTGCCCGACACGCTCGAGCGTAAAATAGCGTGCGATGACATCAGGTGAGCGTCCTGACGTCATCGCGTACTTGCGCACTTGGAAGCACGCCTGCCAACAATTAAGAGGGCTTGTTAAGCCCATTAACAACGCAATTAACTGGGATTTTTCACTGCCCGTCCAACCTTACAGTTGGGTGGGTGAATCAGCCAGGTGGTATTTACATTTTTCAGGAAACCTCTTCCAAGGGCGGGATGAAGTTTCTGTCATTAAATTTTTTAAAAAATGTTTGGACAGAATTTTCATGTTGTATACATTCAGGTGACAGTTTCTGATGCATGGGCACTTTTTCCCAGTTTTAAAAATCTTTATTTTCTGTATTTAAATTCTTCAGCTCCCTGAGGCAGCTCTCTGCCTTCAGGGAGCTTTCGTTCTGCACTCCCCCGTGCCCATGCTGACTTCAGAGGTCACCCTCCCCCCACCCCCAACCCAGGCAGCGCTGATCGCATCAGCGCGCGCTTCATGCTGCCTAGCCGTTAATTGGCAGCCAATGTGAAATCGCAGTCGGGGGCTGATTGCAGTTGGCTGTCCATTTCCCAACTGCTCCCAGGCCTGCTGATCGCGCTGCCCGCCAAGCTGAAAATTCAGGCCAATTACATAATTTCGAAGCATGAATTCAATTTCTTCCTGTACTTGTGATAACTTTGCCAGATTTAATCGGTAAGAATGTTGCTTTATCGAAGATGAAACTTCTACACACACACCATGGATAGCTAAATGTGTCCTTCCCAGCTTATTCCCACAAATAGCTTTGTGTGACTGCAATAGCTTCTCCAAATCACTTTGACACTTATCTGGAAGATAACTCAATATTACTTTCAAATTTTCAAGTACCCCCTCATTATCCAATTTGATTAGAGGAAAATCAATTTCAGAATCCTGCATTTTTACCTCTTTCTCATTATCTACCACCACTAATACCTTTTTTTGGTCCTCTTCCCTGTAAAAGTACTTTTTTAAACATACTTACATAACACACCCTCTGCTTCTTTCTTCTATCTAGAGCCTTTAATAAATAATTTACTTCACTCAGTTTCTTTTCAATCCTGTAAGGCCCACTAAACCTTGCCTTTAACGAGTCATCCAGTGCTGGTAACAGAACTCGCACTTTTTCCGCAGTAACAAAACTACGAGCTGTAGCTTTCCTATCACTTTCATCACTTGCTGTGATATCTTTAAATGTTCCCTAGCTAACTCACGTGCTCTGTCCAATCTTTCTCTGAAGTTTGATACATAATCCAGGAGAGTAGTTTCTGAATTTTGACCCAATTTCTCATGAATCAATTTTAGTGGCCCCTTTACCTCATGGCCATAAACTAATTCAAAAGTAGCATCCCTAATAACAAATAACAAGAATGGAATTCCCCTATCCTAATCCTGTGTATAGTCCTGACTATATGCCCTTATCATAGTTTTTAAAGTTTGATGTTATCTTTCCAAAGCCCCTTGTGACTCAGGATGGTAAGCTGTTGAGTCAAACTGTTTAATCCCCAAACTGTTCATCACTTCCTTAAACAGCTGTGATATGAACTTTGAACCCTGATCCAGTTGTATTTCTTTTGGTGAACCATATCTTGTAAAAAAAAGTTTAGTCAACTCTTCCACAATTCTCTTTGTTGTAATATTTCTCAAAGATATCGCTCAGGAAATCTTGTAGACACATCCATTATTGTCACTAAGTACTGATTTCCACCTTTAGTCTTCGGGAGGGGTCCTACACAATCAATCATGACCCGAGTAAAAGATTCTTCAAATGCTGGAATTGGAATTAATGGTGCCAGCTTAATCACTGTTGTTTCCCTATCACCTGACATATGTGACATATTCTACAGAATTTGACTACATCACTATGCAATCCAGATCAATAAAAATATTTTTGTATTTTTGCCTGTGTCTGATTCCTAAATGCTCCCCCATTGGAATAGCATGAGCTATCCTCAGAATGTCATATATCCAAGTGGTATAACAATCTGATGCACATCCCTCCAGCTTTCATTTGCTGAAACATAAGGCTACCATTTTCTCAATAAAACATTACCCTTAAGGTAATGACATTCTGGAATACATTCTGCCTCTGTTTCTGAGTAAGCTGTCTGATATAACTGTCTTATATGCGTATCCTTTTTTTGTAACTCTACCAAATGCCTTGAGCTAAATACCTCAGCTGTATTATCCTCCATTATTTCTTCCTGAACAATCTTATCAAAAACCATGTCCACCAATTGAACTTGCACACTTTCTCCCTGACTTTTAACTTCCTGTTCTTCTGTTTCAACCTGTGATCTTGTTATCACACAATCTGGAAACAATCCAGGATGCTCTCTCTACAACACTTCTGTTGAAAACACTTCTACAGGCTGCTCAGCTACCATAGGCATCACCTGCATCTGTGACCCAGCTATCGCATTACCTAAAATAAATTGAACCTCTGCAATGGGCAATTTTTTCACTACTCCAACAATCGCCTCACCTGTTTTCTACTTTAAATTTACCTTCCACAATAGAATAGGTTTAGCAGCTCCAGGAACCCCACTTATTACTGCCTGTTCCTGTAATACTCCCTCTGAGCAACAAATGTTACTATCCCACAACATTAAGGATTGACTAGCCCCTGTGTCTCTTAAAATTTTAATATCTTTACCAACTCCACCCTACATATGGAAAAACTTTCCCTTCAATTACAAAATCTTTAAACATTTCTGGAACCTGCTCCTCAGAACTCCCTTGGATAAATTGTGAACACATTTTCACTTCATTACCTATCACTGACTCTTTCTTCTTTACCTGTGCAAAAAACACTGGTTTTTCATGTGCCCAAACCTCAGAACCCACTACTTTTACTTCCTCTGCACCCAATAATCCCAACAGACTTCCCTGTAATTTCCAACGCAATGACTTCATGTGTCCAACTTTATTACAATGAAAAACCTCAATTTTGGAATGTCACTTCTACCCTCAGCACCTTCCTTTTCATTCTGAGAAAAAAACTTCCTGGGAATTTCCACCTACCCCTTCTCTTCCCTGACTACCCAACTTCCTTTCACCTTCCCACTTTCTATCCTTCTCTGACTTAAAAGGGTGACAAGAAAAAGGTTTAGATCTATGAACTAACTCATAACCATCGGCTATCTCTGCTGCTTGTCTTACTGTTTTAACCCTCTGTTCCTCCACATGAGTTCTAACTATCGAAGGAATTGAATCTTTAAATTCTTCCAAAAGAATTACTGTTCTAAGAGCTGCATATGTTGTCTATATATTTAATGCCCGTATCCAATGGTCAAAATTACTTTGTTTTACTCTCTCAAACTCAATAAAAGTTTGCCCAAGCTGTTTTTCTCATTTTCCTAAATTTCTGCCTGTATGCCTCAGGAACCAACTCATATACACTCAAAATAGCCTTTTTTTTTTAACCACATCATAGTTTACTGACATTTCTTCTGACAGTGAAGCATAAACTTCATGTGCTGTACCTACCAACCTAGATTGTAACAACAGTGCCCAGTTTAACTGTGACCATTTCATTGGTTCGCTATCTTCTCAAATGAAATAAAGAAAGCTTCGACATCTCTTTACTCAAACTTCAGAAGAGCTTGCACAAATTTAAATATCCCCCCACTAGGTTTTAGATTAAAGGTTTTCTCATCTCCAGAGCTTTCCTCAACATCTGTTGGCTCCTTTTTAAAATCTAGCTTTTGAAGCTGGTACACTCTGTCTCTTTCCTTCATTCTCTCTTCCATTGCTCACTTTTCCCTCTGGAGATCAAGGTTTCGCATTTCCATTTCTTTTTGACATAATCTATCTTTTCCTTTCTTTTTCTGCTGCCTCTAGTTCCAGTTTTTTCACTTGCAATTCTTTTTCCTTTTCGTTTCCCTCCAATTCAAGTTTCTTAGTTCCTTTGCTCATTCAGATTCAAGCTTCTTCATTTCTAACTGAAGTCTCACTACCTCCAGCTGTAACTCACTAGTGTCAGGTATCACTTCCAACTTTAAATGCTGTGCTATCACTTCAACTATGTCTGCTTTCTTTGCCCCTACAGGTAACCTCAACTGCAACTTATCTGCCATCTCTGTTAACTTACCCTTAGATACTTTTTGTAACTCAATAATTGTTATATCTTCTATTTCCGAAAAAGTTTTAGCCATGGATCCAGCCATTTTTTTGAAGTCTCATCACTCTAAAAATACCTCACACCAACTCCTGAATTCAAAGTGCTTCTCAGATTCGTAACCGTAAGATTCACCAACTCTAAACCAATCAAGGAATTTCAAATTTATTCCACAAAGACCCCCCCAATTCTGTTATGGCACAGCCGATGGTAAATGCTGAGCTGCTCAAATCTCAGAGGGAAACTTGAAACAGCTTCCATAACTGTTTGCAATTTGTACTTTATTTTGAGTTGCGTGCCATAAATTCAGTATTAATGAGCCCACCAAGACTTTGAGGTTTTTTACAAACTAAATTAAACACTTATTAATAGAAGAAAAGATTTTAAGCACATACATAGGTCTACAAATTACTACTATATTAACTCCTAAATCTCCTAATTAATCTAGCTCCTAGTTACACCTCCATTAAGGCAACAGTAAACATCATAGGTTTCAACAGACCCAGGCAAAGCGCACGATACCCTGGACAGTGATATTCAAAGTGAATGCTCTTAGCTTCAGTTCCTGTAGACAGCAGCTTGATGCACAGAGGCTGGAGGCTTTTCACACTTGTTAAATCTTAGAATGCCTTCTTTACTTTCATAAGCTCATCTACTTTATACATGTTTCTCCCTTTCTAATGTAAATCGCATTGTTTTAATATGCCTTTGCAACTTTACTTTTTCCATAATATAAATCTTTCATGGTATTCATGTTAACAGTAATCTATGGGAAAAATAATCGCACTGTTTGGCTTAAATTCTTATGGCTAGGTGTAACATCCCATCATCTCTGAAATTCAAACTGCTTTGTTTTATCTAAAAATGCAGATGTTCCTCACACCTCATATCCTATAACTTTAGCCATGTTTACGTATTTAGCATTTCAAACCTAGCTTCTCTTTTGACAACTCAAAAGCTCCAAACTAGCTGTCTGAAAATCAATTAAAACCCTCACACACACCTACACAGAAACTAATCCAAACCCCACTATTAACCTACCTTTACAATAAATCACAATAATATTATGAAAATTATTATAGTTTCATCATAAGCTGTGTAATGATATGCAGTACATAGAGATCGAGGGAGAAAACTTTAAGAGAGTATGCTACTTGGATGACAAATACAATTACATTCTAATGCTACCTATAGAAGCCATGTCATGTAAAGCATGTTGTCTCTTAAACAATTCTTTGCATTTATGAAACTTTTGGTAATATATTTCCATTCCCCTCTAACTATGCTGACACCTGCTGGCATATGGTTTCATGGATGCTGAGTGCCCTCTAGTACCACTCTCATGTTATCAATTTTTAGCTTATCCAGTGACTCAACTACCTCCTCCTTTACTATGACTTCTGCAGTATCTTCTGCCTCAGTAAAGAAGATGCAAAGTATTCATCTAGTTCCTCAGCCGTGCCTCTCCCTCCATGTGTAGATCATCTTTTTGGTCCTTAATCAGCCCCTTCCCTCTTCTTACTCCCGTTTTACCTTTTATATGCCTATAGAAAACTTCTGGATTCTCTTTTATGTTGGCTGCCAGTCTCTCTTCATGCTCCCGCTTTGCCTTTTTTATTTCCTTTTCCACTTTCCCTCTGAACTTTCTGTATTTGACCTAAAATTGTGGTGCCTGGGTTAGGAAGTGCCATGGTTATAATGTTTATCTCTGCAAATAAATGTTTATAAAAGTATGTAAGGATTGGCTCCTGTTGTATCTTTTATTGCCTGGCTGTCTGGATTATAACACAATCCTGTGGGAATTTAGCATTGTTGAAGGTGCCCTCCAGAGGAGATGTTATATTGAGATCCACTCTATCAGCTGAGTGGATATATAAGATTGCATGGCACTACTGGAAGAGCAGAGAGTTCTTGCAGTGATCTGGCCAATATTTCTCCTACAACCAACACTACTACAACAGTTTGACAGATTACTCATCTTCTTTGATGTCTGTGTGATCTTGCTTTATGCCACATTTGTCTACAATAACAAGGAATTCATTGACTGTGAAATATTTTCAGATGAAAGTTGTGAAAAGACACTATATAAATGCAAGCTGTTCCTTAACAACGAGGGTTGACATTCTTTTTGATCATGATTGTTGTAATTGAGCCCAATTTTGCCCTCACCTGACATCAACAAACCTATACCTTCTGTTGGGGTTTGAATCATGATGCTAATCAGGCGTACGCACCCTAGCTTTTTTTTTTCTCCACCCTCCCTAACCCCCACCTGAGACTAACTAAAGCACCCTTAATGATATGTGACTGAAATCAACAGACAGGCCGGAGATTAGGAAAGAGATCCTGAGCCTTATTTTGTAGCATGCTGCCTTTACAAACTAGTCCATTGGATGAGCTTCAGATCTTGTTTTACATTTAATATTTAAATGTATATATTTACATTTTACATACATTGCCAATATGTGATACAGCAGAGTCTTATAATATGGACACCAAGTAACAGCAAAAACAGTTATGACTTTGACTGCAAGTATCTTTCTTTGGACATGTTTTGGTTTGATACACAGAACTATTAATCCTAATTCATTTCACTCTTCTTTTTCTGTGACATTATCCTAATTTGATCCCACTATCTGTCCCAATGAAGGAAGTGTTACAATCTGGTTAAAGTAGATAAAGTTTGAAATCCCAGGTACTTACTCAGAACATGAAGCCACATGATTCCATGGTTTTAATAAACAAAATAAACTTTGTTATTCAAAGTCAGCAAAGTAAAACAATCTACAATATCTGTCTTATACTGTAACAAACAGAATTAACATGAAACAAATATGCATTAACTAGCAAACTGTGGCTGAACACACCACACTGCACATTAAATGGCAGATGCAACCAAGACACATCATGGATTTCTCAGCAACCCATCCAGACATCAGTGACCACTGTGAGTCACAAAATCTCATTAAAACTCTGTCTCTCTAAGGAGGGATTTTAGCTCTTCACTTTTGTAGATCCAGCTTCTGAATTCCCTCAAAAGCCACTCTGACTCAGATTGTCTCAATGACTGCTCACCACCTGATGGTTCAATCGCTTCTCCTGAGACTGCATTCTATGGGATTCAAAAAGCTGCACTTCCGTCTCTAATTCCAGCAAAATTCCAACTCTTTTGCAGATGGCTAGCTTCACTGAGCTGGCACTGCCCCTGGGATTCTCCAAACTCCAGTCTCCAGGCTGCACCAAGCTATAAATGGCTCCTGGAGCTACCTCTGAGCCCTAACTACACTGAACGGCTCACAGGCCTTCTCTGTGAGTTGCAAACCCCACAAGATCCAAACTGCAACCAACAGCTGCACCAATGGCGCCCAGAGTTTCTTCAAGCCCTAACTGCCTGGAGCCTGCTAACAGTAGCACCTTTTCAGTAAAGCCCTTTCCCTTCCTATAGAACAGTCAAATAAACCGAAACCAGAGAACTGTCTTAAGCTTCACCCATCTCCACGACAATGTAGCCTTTCAGCATTCACTGGATGCTTTTGAACCAATATAATTTTAACTCCCAATGCGCTATTGTTTTCTGTTCACACAAGTCCCAGATCCTCTGTAGAGGGTTCCGTGCTGTTTTGCATTTCTAATCACTGCAAGTTTCAGTGCAAAAACCTATAGGACATCTGCCGGGAAGTGTAAATGTAATCAATGGCTTGTGCCAGTTGTTTGCCACTACCTGCAAAATTTAGGCTGTTATGTATAAAATGCCTTAATATACAATTTTATTGCAGTGTTGATGATGGTGTTGAAGGTGTTGGATGGGGTGTCACTCAAGCAGTCTGCTTTGCCCTGGATGGTGTTGAGCTTTTTGAGTATCATTGGAGCTAACACGTCCAGGCTATTGGAGAATATTCCATCACACTGCTGACTTGTGCCTAGTGGATGGTAGACAGGCTTTGGGAAGTCAGGAGTACTGACCAATTTCCTCAGGAAAATTTTTAATTTTTAATTTCTAATCCCTCTTCTCTTTAGATTATTTCCTATATTGTAGCATTGTTACTTTACACAGAATGTTGTCTCATGAAAGGTAAAAAAGCAAAATACTGAGGTGATTACAAAATCCACCTGCAGTCAGAATTGAAAAGGGATGTGATCCTTGTGGATCTAATGTGACTGACTGTACCTCATGATTCAGAATCCCCATGCTTTGGGAATGAACTCTTGCGATGTGTTTTGCCAGTTATTCTTAATCAGGCAGGTTTAAGTGGATAGATTGGAGAAGCTGGGATTGTTCTCCTTGGAGCGGAGATTTGGTAGAGGTGATTAAAATTATGAAGTATTTACATAGAGTAACTAAGGAGAAACCATTTCCAATGGTTGAAGGGTTTATAACCAGAAGGCATCGATTTAAGATGATTGACAAAAGAACTGGAGATTATGTAACAGGTGGTTAGGATTTGGAATGCACTGTCGGACAGGGTGGTGGAAGAAGATTCAGTAGCAGCTATCAAAAAGGAAATTGGGTGAATATTTCAAAGACAAAAGATTGCAGAGATATGGGGAAAATGTGGGGGAATGGAACTAACTGGATTGCTTTGCAAAAGAGACAGTGCAGACTCAGTGAGCTGACTGGCCTCCTTTGCTGTAATATTCTATGATTCTAAACTGATCTATTTAAGTTGAATCAAGTGATTTATATCTTACAATTTCTATTTTATATAGTTTCTCCCATATTTCCTCCTTCTGTTCAAAGACAGAAAGACAGATGATCTGCTCCCCAGGCTCTGTCAAAATCACACAAAGTGTCCCGCTTCCCTGGATTACATTGAAAGTACAGCAGAGAGAAGGACTGTTCAGCCTATTCAGTCCATGTTAGCATTTATCCTCCACGCAGGCAGTAGTCCCAATCCCAAGTTCCTGCCCTGCCAACATCCTTTTATTCATTTTCCTTCAACCATCTAACTTAATATTAATACCATGCAACAGTGGAGCACATAGGTGCTCTGCTACTCAGTAATTTGGATCTAAACATACCCAACACTACAAAACAGATTTTGTTTATTTTTCAACAAGTTGCTTTTCAGCTGGTATAAAACAGTTGAAAATGTCTCAAAGGCTGAGCAATAAAAGTCTAATGATTGAATGAAACTTGAAATATAAAATAAAAGACATAATCTTTGTGCATTATTTAAAGAATGATTATCTCACACACATAACAACTTTAAAATCCTTATTGAAATAATTTAAAATAACTTAATTTTATTCTTCCCCCAATTCCAAAAAACTGCAATCTCCTTACCTCCCTCAGTTTCTTTTCCTCCTACAATCTACACACTTTAAAATGTTATATTGTGTCATCTAATTCACTGCTTCTTGATTTTTCTTGTTTTCTAGACTACTGTTTTCAAACTCGGTGATGTCCATCACAATGGGTCTTGGCCCAACACCTAACTTCTTCAGAACCAACAATCTATGTTAGCTGTAGGGGTTTGAAACAATAGCAGTGATACAGAATGGTAGCTTTCCATAAAAATGAAAATACATAGAATGATAGAATGGTTACATCACAGAAAGAGGCCTTCCCACCCTTCGTGTCCCTGTCGATTCTCTGCAAAAGCAACTCAGTCCCATTCCCCAGCCCTTTCCTTGTCATCCTGCAAAACCTTTCAGCAGATAATTATCTGATTCCCTTTTGAAAGCCACGATTGAATCTGTGCCCACCACATTCTCAGGCAGTGCTTCCCAGATTGTAACAATTGTGTAAAAAGTTTTTCCTCATATCACCTTTGGTCCTTTTGCCATTCACCTTAAATCAATGTCCTATAGTTCTCGACACTTCTACCAATGGGAACAGTTTTTCCCTGTCTACTCTGTTTAGATCCATCATGATTTTGAACACCCTCTAAATTTCCTCTCAACCTTCTCTTATCCAAGAAGAACAAGCAAGCTTCTCCAATCTACCCATGTAACTGAAGTTCCTCATCCCTGGAACCAGTTTCATAAATCTTTTCTGCAGCTTCTCCAATACCTTCATGCCCTTCCTAATGTGTGCTTCCCAGAATTGGGCACAGTACTTCAGTTGAGGCCATACCATTGTTCTTTAAAAGTTGACCATAACTTCCTTGCTTTTATTCTCTTGTCTCTGTTTTTAAAGCCCAGGATCCCATATGTTTTATCAACCACTTTCTCAATCTGCCCTGCCATCTTCAATGATTTGTCCACATACAGTACAAAAACAATACCTCCTAAAAGATAAGAGATATTGCAGTATATTTTTTTTCATGTATCAGGGATGGAAGAGTATTTTCTGACCTATCTTCTTTTAAAAGTAACTAGTTTTCTTGAATTTGATATACTGATCAGTGTATACACAGGGAAAACTACTAATTAGTATTGTACTACTTCATTTCACAGTTTTGTAAACTATTCCTGGCAACTGTTGAAAGAAGTCAAAAGACTGCAGTAGCAAGATTAGAGGCTAATGCCAAGATGAAGCAACAACAGTTTGGAAGTTTGACAGATGCTTCACTGCAGTGTTCTTCCTCACCTTCATCAAAATCATTGCTGGGAACTTCTCGAAATCCAGAGACAGAAATAATCCCCAGAAAAGGTAAACATGAGCACAGCTCATGCCATCCCATGATGATCAGTCACTTTTCGAGGAGAAATGCTATTTTGAAAATTTGGCCAGTGCTTTAATATTAGAATTTTATTACTTTGTTATAAACTGTGTTTTTGTGATAATGTTATGATGTTCAACATACCCCATATAGATATAGTAATGTCACTATGTCTTCTTACTAAGTCTAAAAGAAATTGCAGTTCACTGTTGTGTCTTATGAAATTATTGATTACTGTGATACAGAGTTATTTTTGTTGAGTAAATCTGATTGAGTAGCTTTGTAGTCAGCCATGTTTTGAAAAGCTCTTCATCTTACTAAGACATGATTACTTAAAGTAGTACTTCCAAAATGCACACAGGACCGTTGCATTGATACTTAAGTTTAAAACAGTTTTGGACACTTTGGCCTGGATTTTACAGCCCCTTTGTGGACAACCTTGGAGGAAGCGGGGTGGGGGTTGCGAAAAATTGCATGGCTTGGTTGTTCCAATGTCATCACACCAGGTCCAGATTTTACCTTCAGTGGATAGCAAGTCATTGATGAATAAGAGACATATCTAAGCTTTTCGTCTTGCACTCATCAGGACACTTGCAAGAATATAAATGTAAGGGGGAAAACAACAATTTATACTGTATGTGAGAGTGCTGATGGTGGCATTGCCATGGAGAATGCACCACTGGTGACTGGTGACTGACAGTTAATTGCCAAGCATTAGTTGAAATTAAAATCAGGCAGCTTGACCCGGATTGGCCAAGACTGAAGCAGTTTAGCAATGCAATTAGTGATGCCACTAAACATATAATAAATCTCTCTGACCATGTACTCTCAGAAAGCGAGAAGTTTGTTCTTGCGCATGGTTTCAATTTTGGTGTGCCTTCGTCCTGAATAAAACGGGAAGAGTTATTAGCTGAGTTTGAACTCTCAACTATCCTACCACAAACCAGCATCCACTGAAGATGCTGAATCCTTGAAAGTGCACCTAGCTGATCTAGCGCACACATATTGCGGGATTCCGAATAACCTGTCCGACTTTCACATGCAACATGAATGTCTTACAGCGTTGCGAGGCCCTTAAGACCGTCCCGGACATACATATCAGTAAACCTGACAAAGGGACAGGAATATTCATCCTTAATAAGTGTGACTATATCAACAAAATGCACGCCATTCATAATGACAGGTCCAAATTTGTATCCATTGGACCTGCTGCCCAACATGACCAGGCAGCCTTGCTCGAAAGTAAGCTAAAAAAAATGCTTGCTGGATTTATGTAAGAGCAATGAGCTACCAGGTGATATATATGACAGGACTTGTCCTCATGGTTCACTACATCCGCGTAGGTAAGGGCTGCCCAACATAAACAAAAGTGAAGTCCCTCTATGCCCCATCTTATCTATGACCGTTTCTGCATAATATGAATTGGTGTAAATGGTTGGGCGAATTGTTGCAACCAGTTTTGACCAAGTTTTCCATCAACACAGTGAAGGACTTCTTCACATTTGCGAAGGCCATACAGAACTTGTATATCGATAGCAATGCTGTGTCCATATGCTCATTTGACATTGCTAGCCTATTCACCAATGTTCCACTTAAGGAAGCCATAAACATTTGACACTATATTATGGCAATCTAGACCCACCAATGAATCAGTATTCATTGAACTTATGAACTCGGCAACTTGCGCAGTTGAGCTCAGTTTTAATGACACCGTGTATGCCCAAATAGATGGTGTTGCCCTCTGGGCCCAGTTCTCGCAAACATCTTTGTTGGGTTCCATGAGAAATGTGTCTTCGATGGAATGAAACCTAACCTCCTACCCCTCGCATATTTCCAATATGTGGATGACACGTTTGCTATGTTGAAATCCACAGCTGCATGTAACAATTCCCTTACATGTCTTAATGAGCTTCATCCTGTGCTCAAATTCACCTACAAAATGGAGCAGTCAAATTAACTCCCCTTCCTTGACATACTAGTTGAGAAATCTGCCAGGGGATTCTCTACCACGGTCTACCTTCACTGGTGAATATACACGTTGGGATTCTTACAGTTCCACACACTATAAGATTGGTCTTATCAGCAACATTGTAACTAGGGCCTGAGCCATTTGCTCACCATGCAAGCTTGATGCTGAAATAGGGCGCATCAAAGGCATCCTGCAGGATAATGCTACTCTGATCAGATCATTTCACACTGTATATTACGCAAATTCATGAACGGGCCTAAGGCTGTCACTTTCGGCCCTGAAAAGTGCCCAGTCTACCTCACCTTGCCCTTCCAGGGTAATCTATTTCAAAAATTTGAGTAATAGGCTGTT
Source organism: Cetorhinus maximus (assembly GCF_964194155.1). NCBI lineage: Eukaryota > Metazoa > Chordata > Chondrichthyes > Lamniformes > Cetorhinidae > Cetorhinus > Cetorhinus maximus. Next base: position 62,965,120 of record NC_135895.1, on the reverse strand, counting down.
TCACGCTGCTACTATGCAGTAGCAACATGAGTGGTGTTCACCACTAACAGGATGCTGCCATCAAGCCAAAAAGACAGTCTGCCTATCACACAAATGAACAATATGGTATGTAACTTTCAACGCCAGCTAGGTATGTAGGCCATACATACGAAAGATTGGTGGATCGTATCAAACAGCATGTCCCAGCCGCTGAGAAAAAACCTTTTCCCACAACGAGTGGTCCGGGTCTGAAATGCACATCCTGGAAGTGTGGTGGAGGCAGGTTCAATATAGACATTCAAGAGGGCATTAGATGATTATTTGAATATAAACAAAGTGCAGGGGTACAGGGGAAAAGACAAGGCAATGGCACTAGATCATAATGCTCATTTGGAGAGCAGGTGCAGACATAATGGGCTGAATGGCCTTCTTCTGTGCCATTAAAATTCTGTGATTCTGTTCGCAATGGGCAGGGTACAGACCCGACCCAACCAGCCCATGCTTGCAAAACTCAAAACACAGTGTCCAACATTGGATGGGATTCCGAGATTAGACAACATTTGCTGCATAATCCTCAATGTGCTAAGAATTACGCTGACAACCAATTTAAGATTATCAGTCAGGCTCGCAGTGTGGCGCATTTGCATGTACTGGAAGCTACGTATATTAGTACATAGGGCCCTGTTCTTTGTAGATAGAAAGAACATGTACAGACATTGCGCCTGTTTCAGCTAGACAAAATTATTGACAGCCATTCACTGAGGGCATTCCTCAGGGCAATGCCTTGACCAATCAGTGTTAAACTGCCCGGTTTAGATGTCAGACAATGCTTGGCAGTTAACTGTCAGTCACCATCAGTGGTGCATTCTCCATGGCAATGCCACCAATCAGCATACTCTTCACATAGAGCATAAATTGTTGTTTTACCACTTATATTGGTATTCTTGCGAGTGTCCTGATGACTACAAGACGAAAAGCTTAGAAATGTCTCTTTTTTCAGCAATTCTCAAGTTCCGTACTACCAAATGACTAATAGCAAGTCAAGTGGGAATAGTGCATGGTTTCGAAAAAGGAAAATTGAAAATTACTCCATAGTGCCATCTGGCTGCTAGCACTTGGCAGTATTGAAAGGGGCTTGAGTGGGTTGGGGTTTTGGAGGAGGCATCTGAGAGTGTGACCCTTCAGATCAGCAGCGCCCACCTGTGGTGGGCATCATTCACTCAGAAGGCTGGGCCTCCAGCAAAGGGGAGAACCTAAGAGGAAGGGGAAAGTGCAGCCACATGGATCCAGACAGGAGCAACACTCTTGACCACCTAGAGAGGAAACCTCAGGGTGGGAAAGTGCCATAAGGCTACAGAGGGGACCAGGAGCAGGCTCTAATAAGGAAAAGAAGGTATCCTGTAGCAAGGGTCTACACACAGCGGATGAGCTACCTCCATTGTCTCTGAAGACTGTGCCTCTCAAGAGGCTGCCACAGATCCTTGTGCCATGATGGTTGACTAGCTGAGCCCCATTGGCATTGGTCATCATCCAATTCCATTGCCAGTGAAGGTCAACATGGCCCTTAATTTCTAAGCCTCCAGTTCATTTCAGAGGCCTACTGGAGACATGTGGCATCCCCCAGTCAGCTGCATATCATTGCATCAAGATGGTGATTGATGCCCTCTTCACGAGGGCCAGTTATTACATTCATTATTGCACTGATCTGGACAGTCAATTGAGAGAGCCAAAGGATGCGAGGCTCTTGCTGGATTCCCCTAGGTGCAAGGTGTGGAAGGCTGCATTCATGTTGCCATCAAGGCTCCCACAGTCCAGCCATGGGCCTTCATTAACTGGATGGGATTCTACTCCATCAAGGTGCCTAAGCTTTTCACTTCCCCCGTGCACCTTCAAGGTTGGATTCTTGGCAACAAGGACAACCCACTAAAGAGATGGCTACTAACTTAAGTGAGGAACCTGAGGACGGAAGCAGAGGAGAAATGCACAGCCACATGATGACCCAAACAACCAGTGAGCAGATTGGTCTCCTGAAGATGAAATTCAGCTTCCTGGATCGTTCCTGTGGGGCACTTAAATATGTCCAGCGAGGGTCCCTTGGATCATAGTGGTCTGCTGCATTCTGCATAACCTGGCTCTACAGAGAAGAGAAGCCCTGACTGATGGGGATTTAGTGGAGTGCAAGGCATCTTCGTATGAGGAGGATGATGGGGAAGCTGATGTCCAGTCGCAACATCCTGAAGGACATGAGGGGCCACAAGGAGGGCACAATGACTTAGGTGGAAGGGAGGCGTTTACCTCGGTTGCAAGCCCAGGTGCCTTTTGCTACTTCCCTGCTTCTGTATGGTCGAAAGGATGCCCACAAATGCTATAGTCCCTCCCATATAGCCTTTGAGACAAGCCATGGTACTCCTGAACTTCCAGAGGGCCTCCAACAATGGATAGAAATGCTATGTAAACAAATGACATCTTTATTACAAACATTGGCACACACAAGCAGTAACACCATAACTATTTATTTACTTGTAAAGATCAAGTGTATATATTGTGTTTTACTAATTCTTTTATGAGTGCTTCTTTGCGCTGCCCCCACTGTGCTACCAGCAGTAGAGGAGGCAGGTTGCTGACCTTAATGGCCCCTGGCCTGGCGTGACCTTGGCTGCTGTCCACTGGCTGCCTGAGGCCTGTTGTGGCCCTGGCCTGAGGGATCCTGCCCTGGTGCAGGATCCTCTGTCATTATGACTACCTGAGCCATTCGTCTCACTGGCAGAGAGGCTGAGGACCCACTGGCCACAATTGGAGCGGCCTGACAGGAGCCTCCAGATACAGAAGCCAACTGCTCCTCCACTCTTGCAAGGCATATTTGTGCCTGCCTGCTAACCTGTGCAGGTGGAAACTCCAAGCACCTCATTCACCTCTTGCCTTACCATTGCTACATTGAGCTCATGGATGAGCCAATGGCATACAGAGTTCATGCATCTCTGGCATCCAATGACAGATGTTAAAATCCTGTTAGAGACCATTAACGTTTTAGGAGAAATCCGAACGCCCAGTAATTATACCACAAGATTTCACATTTTTAAACAAAAACAAATGTTACTCTATACTTAGAGATTAAACGAAGCAACCACCACTAACCTAACACTATAATTTGTAAAGACTTGTGCTATAACCTCCGTTCTACTTGTTATTTTCCCCCAAGAGTTCCATTACCCATTACAAGAAACTTGAAGGTTCATTCACTTTTCTTGGGACCTACCCAAAGACATGCCACAGCACTCCAGAAGTCTCCTCAGTGTTCCAGCTATTCTTCAAAGTTTAAAATTTCTTGGGGATACTTTATTAGCTTTTAGACTAACTGATCCTCCAAATTATCTTCCAAACCTCATGACTGTGGACTCTTCAGTTCAAACTTGGGCTTCATTGCCTTCTTGTTTAGGGATTTAGAATATAGGAACACTTCTTGGTCCTAATGGCTTCTATGTTTCTAGTCCCATGGATGACTCACAGCTCCTGCTGACTGACCAAGCTGACTGCTACCAAGCTAACTGCAAACTGCCTTCTGTCACAAGGCTCTGTGAGGACCACTGTAGATTTCTTCCTCTAGCTTCGAGATAGTAAAATCTTCCAGCTTTTCCCCTCACAAGTTCCAAACTCAGCTCGTGCCTCACCCACATTCTGCATAGTGAACAATAAAGTTAGTATTTTCTCTGCTTAGGATGCAGGCCTGATTAACTTTATTCCCTTTGGCTCTCCCAACACAGTGAGCTGCAGTATATACCAAAGCAAAGCTATAACTGCCCTGGTCTGTTCTCAAATTGAACTGGTTGCTTCTGTCAGCAACACACACAAAGATAAATGAAATAAAGTACTTTCTAACTAAGGCTCCACCCTGAATCACTATCTCCATGGCAACATGACATGCTTTGGGATACTTCAAATAGAAATGTAAACAAACTATTTTACCTTTAACGCAAATGCTTATGACCCATATGAATAATTTATATTGTTGTTGGAGTTTATGACTCTTTCTCCAGACCTGCTGGCTCCCTTACAAGCTTCATTATTCATTTTTATCACCATCAACTTTGACCTTGTAAGATAAACTCAGGTTACCTTTTAAGTCTAATAAACCTAAGCTTGTTTGAATTGCATTTATATCAAAGTTATTACCAGCTTCTCAATCAAATGTCCACTTATCTTACTACCCTTTAATTACTAAAACTAAAAGCTATATTCTATTTGGAATCTTTGCCCAATCTTCGCTCATCTCACGCTGAACTTCCAGCATCTGCCACCTAACTGATGACTCCAGAGGTTTGTCATCAGCCTGGGGCTCAGCATTGGCATAGCCTCCTCCAACTGTCAGTAGCCTCAGCTGTCAGAGCCTTTGACAGCTGGACAGCTGCGTGTGTGGTACTCCCATCAGGTTGTGACCCTGAATCTCAGCGTGAACACATACTCACTGTTCTGAAAGTATTTGACTGATAGAGGTTGCAGGGGATGATGTGTTGTGGCAACTTCTGAGGTCCCCATCTTCTCCTCAGCCCCTAAGAAATGGGAATCCTTTGTTCTTCATGTTGACTTGTGCAAATGAACAGAAAGATCAAAGCTCTTCCAAATATGAGCCTCCAGAATCAATGGTGTTCAGATCGATGTATGTACAGTAGAGGACCCAGGAACACCATCCTTCGTGCTCATCAGAGGCTCCCTTGTGCTTGGTCATGAGGCTACTCTTGGGATTACACTCCTGACTCACTGTCCATGATAGAGCAGCTGCCATGTGGCCCTGCCAATTCAAGACCACCTTTTCAATTGGCATTAGGATTGCAAGAAATGGGATGCCGCTGCCCTTCTGGGCCCTTCCTTTGGCTTTGTGGAACATCTTCTCCTGTGGGAATAAGGAAGAGGAATGTCAGTTGCCCCACAAAAACTAGCGCAACACCTAAGCATCTAGCACTGTAACTGCTGACTTTGGAGCCACTCAAATGCATGTGACATTGGGCCACTCTAGAGCAAGTTTGCAACAGTTGCCACTGACAGACCTGCACCCCTTGACCAAACTGCCAAAATTAATTCCTTTCATAGGAGAAGCTGCAGCCTCATCCCATTGCCACCACATGTCGACTTCCCTCCCCAGCAGCCGCACCCCCACACTTATCCATATGTTGACCCTGCAAAGGCAACCGAGTGTGGTACTCGCTTTGGTGGAATGGAGAAGGTCGTTGACACACTTGTGGCACTGCAGTCAGGTTCTCTGAATGAATCTACAGCTGCTGACCTCCACCACGATCTCCATCCAGGCTTGCTTGGTTAGGTGGGGAGGCCTCCTTCTCCTGTCCCTGGGGAAAAGGACCTCCTGCCTTTCCCAAGTAACCTGGAGGAGAACATGCAGCAAGTCAAGCCTGAACCATGGGGCCACCCGGATCATATTTCTACTATGCTGACAAGTGCTTCTTCCTGCGGCCTTCACTATGCTAGCTTCGCTGACCTCTTGGCCTTCTCCATCTGGCAGGGCTGCACTGCTGGCTGGAATTTTAGGAGATGGCTGGATGAAATGCAGGAAGCTTTGAGAGGTTGGCTGGCTGCAATTAAGGAGGTTTCGATGGGATTGCTGGCTGGAATGCAGGAAGCTTTTGAGAGGATTTTCTGGTTGGCAAGATGTAATGCAAGATGTAGGAGTATTCAGGGATAGAAGGTACTATAGCTAAATTTGCAGATGACACCAAAATAGGTGGGAAAGTAAGTTGCAATGAAGAAATAAGAAATTTACAAATGATATGGAAAAGTTAGGTGGATGGGCCAAAATTTGACAGATGGAGTTTAACGTGGATAAGTGTGAATTATCCATTTTGGTCGGAAGAATAAAAAGGCGACTTATTATTTAAATGGAGAGAAACTTCAGAATACTTCAGTGCAGAGGGATCTGGGTGTCCTCGTGCATGAATCGCCGAAAGCTAGTATGCAGGTAATAAGGAAGGCAAATGGAATTTTGTTATTTATTGCTAAAGGAATAGAGTATAAAAATAGGGAAGTGCAGTTGCAACTGTACAAGGCATTGGTGAGACCGCACATGGAGTACTGTGCACAGTTTTGGTCATCTTACTTGAGGAAGGATGTAGTTGCACTGGAGGCGGTTCAGAGGAGGTTCACTAAATTGATTCCAGAGATGCAGGGCTTGTCTTATAAGGAGAGATTGAGCAGTTTAGGCCTATACTCGCTAGAATTTAGAAGGATGAGAGGAGATCTAATTGAGGTATATAAGATGCTAAAGGGGATAGACAAAGTAGACGTGGAGTGGATGTTTCCCCTTCTGGGGCATTCTAGAACGAGAGGCCATAGTTTTAGGTTAAGGGGTGGTAGATTTAAATCAGGGATGAGAAGGAATTACTTTTCTCAAAGGGTCGTGAATTTGTGGAATTCACAACCTCAATGCAGTGGATGCCGGGACGCTGAATAAATTTAAGGAGGAGATAGACAGATTTTTAATTAGTAATGGGTTGAAAGGTTATGGGGAGAGGGCAGGAAATTGGAGTTGAGGCCGAAATGAGATCAGCCATGATCATAATGAATGGCGGGGCAGTTCTCGAGGGGCTGAATTGCCTACTCCTGCTCCTAGTTCTTATGTTGTTATGTTCTTAAGAGTGGTGTGCCACAGGGGTCAGTGCTGGGCCCTCAACTTTTTACAATTTATATAAATGACTTGAATGAAGGAACTGAAGGTATGTTTGTTAAATTTGCTGATGACACAAAGAAAGGTAGGAAAGTAAGTTGTGAAAAGGACATAAGGAGGCTACAAAGGGATATAGATAGGTTAAGTGAGTGGGCAAAGAACTGGCAAATGGAGTATAATGTGGGAAAATGTGAAATTGTCCATTTTGGCAGGAAGAATGAAAAAGAAGCATATTATCTTAACTAGTGAGAGATTGCAGAGCTCTGAGATGCAGAGAGATCTGGGTGTCATAGTGCATGAATCGCAAAAGGTTAGTAAGCAGGCACAGCAAATAATTAGGAAAGCTAATAGAATGTTATCATTTATTGTGAGCGGAATTGAATGTAATTTGCATGGAGGTTATACTTCAGTTATATAGGGCATTGGTGAGACCACGTTTGGAGTACAGTGTAAAATATTGGTCTCCTTATTTAAGGAAGAATGTAATTGTGTTGGAAGCAATCCAGAGAATATTTACTGCTAACACCTGAAATGGGTAGGTTGTATAATGAGTAAAGGTTGGACAGGCTAAGTATCCACTGAAGATTAGTGGAGTAAGAGGAGGCTTGATTGAAACATATAAAATCCTGAGGGTCTTGACAGGTGCATATGGAAAGGATGTTTCTTCTTGTAGGGGAAATCAGAATTAGACGTCACTGCTTAAAAATAAGGGGTTGCCCATTTAAGACAGAGATCAGGAGAAATTTCTTCTCTGAGGGTCATGAGTCTTTGGAACTCTGTTCCTCAAAAGGTGATGGAAGCAGTGTCTTTGAATATTTTTAAGGCAGAAGTAGATAGATTCTTGATAAGCATGGGGATGAAAGGTCATCAAAGGTAGGCGGGAATGTGGAGTTGAGGTTCCAATCAGATCAGCCATGATCTTATTGAATGGCAGAGCAGGCTTGAGGGGCTGAGTGGCCTACCCCTGCTTCCAATTTGTATGTTCGTATGGATTTCAGGAGGCCTTGAGGGAATGACTGGCTGGATTGTAGGAGGTACGTAAGAGCATAAGAAATAGGAACAGGAGTAGGCCATTCAGCCCTTTGAATCTACTGCTCCATTCAATATGCTAAGACTGATCTGATCATAGCCTCAGATGCGTTTTCCTGCCCCACCCTTCTGACCCCCCCTTACCCTCCAACATAACCCTTGAATTCTTTGTCGATCAAAAATCTGTCCAATTCACCCTTGCATATATCCAGTGACCCAGCCTCCACTAATCCATGGGGTAGGGAATTTCAAAGATTAATGACCTGCTGAGAGAATAAATTCCTCCTCATCTCCAATATAAACAGGTGACCCCTTATTCTGAAATGGTACCGTCAAGTTTTAGATGCACCCACATGGGGAAACTTCATCCCAGTATCTAACCTGTCAAGCCCCCTCAGAATCTTATGTTTCAATGAGATCATCTCTCATTCTTCTGAATTCAAATGATATAAGTCCAACTTGTTCTACCTTTCCTCATAAGACATCCCCTTCATCCTAGGAATGAACCTAGTGAACCTTATCTGAACTGTTTGAAGGATGGCTGGCTTGACTACAGGAGGCCTTTAGCTGTGTTCTACTGCTAGCAAGACTTTAAACAATCCTCCAGCATATCCGTTGGCATCAGCTGATACAATGGCCTGCACCTCATTACCCAACTCCAACAGCGCCCCCCCCCACCACCCCACCTGCCAGCTGTCAATTGGCCAACCGGCATGAGATTTCGGTGAGGTTGGGAGAGTTAGTGCCACCTGCTACCGGCCCCATCTATTCACATAAAATCCTGGGCTTTAATAGTGTTTGGCTGGTGAATAGTAGATAGTAGTTAAGTAGAGATACAGTAGGACAAATGGCAGTTTTCCCACTGAGGTTTTTCTAAACGGCAAGATTGTTTTTTTTGTGTGATTGGATGTAAGTACGTCTGTAATGAGCATCCCTGTCCCTGATAAGAAACTGGTGGCTTATCTTGGGTCTGCTAGGTTAACATTGCTAGAAGCAGGTTCTAGTCATCAACTGGTAATGGTAGTATAACTGTGCCTTTTATCTTTTCACAAGCTCTCTGATCTTCAAACTAAAACTGATGTAAGGTAAGAATTCTAACTATACGCATGACTGTATTTCAGTTGATAGCAGACTTTCATCAAGACCCTCATCTGCTCGAAGTCGCAAGGCCTCAATTTCTTCTACCATCAGTATGGGAGCTACCAGTACAAAATGTCTGAAATTAACAGAGCCCAAAGCAATAAAGGTAATTCTTCAAGTTTCTGATGTCAGATCTGTGAAGCACACCCTTTCTCATTCATTTAGAGAAATAAAAGAAACCTACCCTTAATAGAAATCTGAAATGAATAAATAAAAATATTGTGCCAGAAATACAGAGGTTTAGTCTGCTTCTGAAAATAGAAAGCTGATTGATGCTCTGTGTGAAATCCATATTCAGAATAGCAGCATTTTATGTCTTATTGATATCTTTAATATATGTGTGGGTAAATTAAACTTATAAAGATAAATATTGGCAAAGAAAGGAAGAGAATAAATTTAATTCAAATGCTTTTTAATTAATTTATTTGTTTATGGTGTGTGGGTATCGCTGACAAGGCCAACATTTATTGCCCTTGAGAAGGTGGAACCACTTCAGTCCTTGTGTAGGTAGACTGTTAGCGGGTGACTTCCAGGATTTTGATTCAGCAACAGTGAAGCAACAATGATATATGTCCAAGTCAGGATAGCGTGTGAATCTTTAGGATAATTCTGCTGGTTATGTTGCATTATTGCTCTACATTTTTTTTTCCCAGTAAAAAATGTTGCTGAATATAAAAATGTTGTTTATACACAGAGACTCGAGTATCCATACTAAAAGTAATAGCTCCAGATAATGAACATAATGTAATTTGCACCGCTGGCCCAATTAGCAAGAGTACAGAAACAGTGGAGTAGCCCTAAGGACATAGTCGACAGTACACCTCAAACTATTGTAGTGACGTTACTGTTTACTAGTCACGCCATCATTGCACTTTGCAGACTTGTGTATTTCTTGTTGCAGTAAAGTGGAGCAAACAAATAATAAATATTTAATGATTTCCCTTCTTACTCTAGTGCAGGTTTAGTGAATTATAGAAATACCTTTTTTTTAAAAAAGGTTTAAATTGCAATATCAGAGGTATTTATTTGCAAAAAGAAAAATAAACTGTAAATGCTGGAAATTTGAAATAAAAATACAAAATCCTGGAAATGCAGAGCAGGACAGTCAGCCAGTAGCATTTATTTGCTAGCTTTTCCCTTAAGGCACTGAGTTTTCGTGCTACACAGTTCAGCAGCACTGGCTGACTTTGGGTACCTGGGCTAAGTGGCCATTCTTCATGAATAAATTCAGATAGTGGATGGTAGCAGTCTAGTTGAGTGTAACAGGTGTTGCTGCTGAACTCAATCATTTTCTTACTCAATATCTAATTATTGATTCTGCAACTCAATTTTCAATGTTGGGAAACATTTTTCTCTTTTTTTTGAGCTGTTGCTTACTTGTGTTAGTCAGTACATTAAGTGTCAATATTACTCCTGTCCTAATAATGCATGGCACAGGAAATTTCATGACCATCTGTGAAATGCAGGCAAGAATTGTCCAATTGTTATGATCTGCTATGACTATTTCTTCTCTTCTCCCCCCCGCCATAAACCCAAAAACACACGTACACATATAAACACCCTCCCCATTGGCAAAGTTACAAATATAGAAAGTTACTATAATTCTATGTAGTGATTAATGCATCTGAGTATTCTCCAAAGCAGTAATGCATCTTGCAGATCATATGATAAAGCATTCAAGATTTGCTCTGTTGATCATCTTAACCTCTTCATGTGCTTCAGTTTTAGAGTAAATTTCATACATCATGTTCCAAAATAAATGCATTCTGGTTTAAAAGATTTCACCGTAAGCTATTCATTTCCAAAAGCAATTAATTGAAAATGGCTCCAAGTGAAATTAGGTGATGCCCAGCCATTGAGTATTGAGCTCCTGAATAATTGAAGCAACACTAGAAAAAATGTGGGAACACTTCCATGACTGTAGTGTGATGTGAACCTGAGCCATACTGACTTGTAGGTCCCAGGTTCAATCCCTGATCTGTGCTGAGTTAGCTGATTTTATCCTAGGTGACAGTAGGCATGCTGCAGTTGTTGATGAAGAACATGCAAAGAATGGCCAGCTGGGCATAGTGTTGGAAGACAGGTGGTGCCCATGGAACTGCACATTAACGCAAGTCACCACCTTTGAGAAGGACAGAAATTGAGAAAAAAAATTCAAGGAAGAAAATGAATCTGGTTTAGGCATCGATATGGATCAGGCATTATGTGATGAAATGATAGGGAAGTGATTTTATAGGTTGATGGGAATTCTACAATTGGTTTGGGAATGTATTGGATCTCTGTTGCATTTGAGAGAATTTACCAGTAGATTGCTCAAACTCTCTACAAGATTCATCGATCAATTTTAGCAGAGGTCAAATTTTGAAGTTAGAAGTATTTTTTCTCTTTTTTTTCCTTATTTTGATCTCTGGGATCAAAAAGAAATATTACAGAAAAGAAGTATTGACTGCACATACTGCTTGTTTCAAAACTAGAATCAGCCTCTTTCAATTTTAGTTCCTAAGGGGTAAAGATAACATGATATTGACTTTACAAAGTCAATATTTGTGTAGTGTTAATGTTGATTTTTTTCCCCTCTTCTTTCCTTCCTTCATCTCTCAATTTCTGTTAGATTTTCCTTTCAGCATTCAGTACAATAACAGCTGTAAATGCTCCAAGAGAAAATTGGAAAATGTTACTGTTCTAGTTGTGAATGGGAGCCTGGAGACCTTCTGTAAAAATTGTGCATTGATGATTCTAGTGCTACGGCACAGAGAAATAACAGAGCCACATCTCACTTGACACCTCTTTCCCCTCCCTACAGTGCAACCCAAAAACACAAAGGCAGTATAAATATATGATGAAACGGAAAAGATGTCATGGCTTCCTATATTAAATGTCTGAATGCAGGGTTTCAGTGGGACCGTATATCACATTCTCCTTCCAAGTAATTATACCCCTTAGGCCCTTTTGTAGCTAATTCTTTCCCAGTAATAGCTTCCACCAAAAAAGACATCTGATGCAAGAAACACTCTGGTGTTGTTTTATTTTGAAATCTTGTTTTGTTTAAACAATATGGCAAAGTGTTGTAAATTATTGCAGTATATAGTTAAGCTTGTTTAAAAACTACACACTAGTTTTATTTGCATTATCTAATTGGTTAAACATTTTGGGAGGGGGAGGAAGTCAACAGTGGCTAATGGGCTGAAATATTCCTTTCTTGACTGACCTAGTTATTTTATCAACGATCATCACATCACAATTTTTGCAAATTAGTTCCCATTCACTCCAGTCCAGCAGAACTTGGTTAAAATAACATTGCATTTAGCTGGTGGTGGTTAACTCTTAAAAGTAAATCCAGTGGCACATTAACCAAGCAGCAGTTTAAAAAAAAGCAGCTGCAACCACATTTAAAATCTGTGCACTCCTTTGCTCATTTGCAAACTGAACTTTTGTGAATAATGTTGTGCCTGGGGCATAGTGATGTCATAATATATAACAGCCCGGCCTCTGTCTGCTCTTTGTGATCTGTGGGTCTGTCTTGTTTTTAATCTTGAATTTTGCCTCAGATGTTGGAATTTTTAAAATAAAAAAGACGTTCATAATGTATTGATCTTACATGATACTATCTGTTTCAGCAGAGTTAAAACAGATTACATTTTACTTGTAAATTATGATGAAAGTAGTGTGGTGACTTCATCAATCACATTTCATTGCTGTTAACTGTGTGGAGGATTTCACACGGGCGATGCACTGTTACAGCAATTCTTTCACAGGTGAGATTGCTGGCAGTATGTATGATCACAAAAGAGAATGTTGGCCAGAATAACCTGTCGCTGAAGAGATCTTTCCTTTAGTCCCTAAGTTCATGGCTTACCTTTAAAACAGTTTAGGTTCTAGCTAGGGTGAAGGCTTGATGCAGTATTAGGCCAATTAGACCAGAGGCCCAAGTTTCAATTCCGGTCAATGCTGAGTTAACTGATCTCAGCTGGGACAGCAGTTATTGCTCTACAATTGGCCTCAGTGCCTTTGAGCTCACGTGATCAAATCTGCCAGAGTTCATGCTTCTGATGGTTATCCAGTGACTCCTACTGGAAAGTGCATTATCAGATATTGCACAAGGACACAACTGAGTTTGGCTGTGAAGTGCGCCATTTTTGAATAAGCTGCCAACATTCTCTGTCTAAGTTTACACATGAAGAATGGCAATGTGAACAAGGTGCCTGAGGATCACTGGTACTCTCAGAACTCCCCAAAGAAGTGTCATATTTGACTCAAAACGTTAACACTGTTCTCCCTCCACAGATGCTGCTAGACGTACTGAGTTTTTCCAGCACATTCTGTTTTTAATTTACTATTTCCAGCATCTACAGTTTTTGCTTTTATTTTAAAGAAATGGGCTTGTTGCACTGAATATCCATAATTATGAAGAATTTATATGTAAAGAGATGTGTTTTAAAATAAATCTATTTTGTGCCTTGGCATGTTGGATCAGCTTTTGTTAAGCTGAACTCCTGCATTAGTTTTGCTGCTATTTGGAGGATAAAGATGGGAGTGGAGGAACCAGATGCTTTTCTCAAAAAAGGAAGGAGAATAATTTCAAGCCACTCAGTTGTACCTTTTAATAGTTTGTTATGTGTAGTCTAATGGTGAATCCCTAAAAACATATGAGTCCTGCTGGTGCATGATTTGGAAAGAAGAGGAAAGGAGGAGCATACTCTTAAAAAAGGAAATTTCACTCTGTGTTATAAGTAAACAAAAAATCTTTGTGTTGTGCTGTAACTGATTTTATTTCTATGATTTTCTGCTCATGAAATAGTATTACATAGGAACATAGGAAATAGGAGCAGGAGTAGGCCATTCAGCTCCTCGAGCTGGCTCTGCCATCCAACTAGATCATGGCTGATCTACCTCAATGCCATTTCCCCACACCATCCCGATGTCCCTTGATGTATTTAATATCTAGAAATCTGTTGATCTCTGCCTTGAACAAACTTGATGAGTGGGCCTCCTCAGCCCTCTGGAATAGAGAATTCCAAAGATTCACTACTTTGAGTGAAGAGATTCCTCCTCATTTCAGTCCTAAATGGCCTGCCCCTTATTTTGAGACTGTGTGCCCAGGTTCCAGAACCCCAGCCAGGAGAAACATCTTTCCTGCATCTACCCTGTAAGAATTTTGTGTGTTTCAATGAGATCATCTCTTGTTTTCCTAAACTCGAGAGAATATAGGCCCAATCTCCTCAATTTGTCCTCATAGGACAATACCGCCATCTCAGGAATCAGTCTGGTGAACCTAAGTTGCACTCCCTCTGTGGCAAGTATATCCTTCCTTTGACAGGCAGAACAAAACTGTGCACAATACCCCATGTACGATCTCACTAAGGCTCTATACAATTACAGCAAGACACCTTTACTCCTGTACTCAAATCCTCTTGCAATAAAAGTCAACATAGCATTTGCCTCCACAATTGCTTGCTGCACCTGCATGTTAGCTTTCAGTGACTCATGAACAAGGAAATCCAGGTCACTTAGGACATCCCAATCTCTCACCATTTAAGAAATACTCTTTGTTTCTGTTTTTCATACCAAAATGGATAATTTCACATTTTCCACATTATATTCTATCTGCATGTTCTTACTCCAATCACTTTGTCTAAATCCCCTTGAATCCTCTTTGCATCCTCCCCACAATTCCCATTCCCACTTAGTTTTGTGTCAGCAGGAAAGTTGGAAATATTACATTTGGTTCCCACATCCAAATTATTGATATAGATTGTGAATAGTTGGGGGCCAAGCACTGATCCTTGTGCTACCCCGCTAGTCACAGCTTGCCAACCTGAGAATATCCTGTTTATTTCTACTCTTTGTTTTTGTCCGTCAACCGGTTCTCAATCCACGCATTTGCTGTAATTTTGTGTAGTAACCTCTTGTATGGGGAACCTTTTCAAAAGCCTTCTGAAAATCCAAATTCACCACATCCACTATTTCCTCCCTATCTATTCTGTTAGTTACATCCTCAAAAAACTCTCAGGTTTGTCAAACATGATTTCCCTTTCATAAATCCATGTTGACTCTGCTGAATCCTACCATTATTTTCTAAGTATCCAGTTATCACATCCTTTATTAATAGATTCTAGTATTTTCCCTACTACTGATGTCAGGCTAACAGGTGTGTAGTTTCCTGTTTTCTCGCTCCTCCCTTCTTAAATAGTGGGGTTACCTTTGCCACCTTCCAATCTGCAGGAACTGTTCCAGAATCTCTCCAATTTTGGAAGGTGACCACCAGTGCATCCACTATCTCTACAGCCACCTCTTTCAACACTGGGATGTAGATCATCAGGTCCATGGGATTTATCAACTTTCAGTCCCATTGTTTCTCCAGTACTACCTTTCAGTCCCTCATTCTCACTAGTTCCTTGGTTCTCTAGTAGTTCTGGGAGGTTTGTTGTATCTTCCTCTGTGAAGACAGACACAAGTATTTGTTTAGTTTCTCTGCCATTTCCTTATTTCACATTATAAAATCTTCTGTGCCTACATTCGCCTTTACTAATTTTTTCCTTTTTACACTTCTATTAAAGCTTTTACAGTTTTTTTTATGTTTCTCTGTAGATAACTTTCATATTTTATTTCCCATTTATCAGTTTCTTGGTCCTGCTTTGGTGAATTCTGAAATGCTTCAATCCTCAGGCTTACTACTTTTTTGACAACTTTATAAGCCTATTCCTTAGATCTAATACAATCTTTAACTTCGCTTGTTAGCCATGGTTAGATGACTTTTTGGATTTTTGTGCCTCAAAGGGATGTGTATTTGTTGTAAACCATGTTTTAATTCTTTAAATGTTAGCCATTGCCTGTCAACCATCCTACCTTTTAATGTAGTTCCCAATCTACCACAATTCGTCCTTTGTACCTTCTTTATATTGTTGAATTTACTTGTAAAATAATTATTGAGTTCCACAGTGCACAATACACCATTTGTAATGAATTGTATTAAAAGCATTTTCTTTCGATAGGTGGAACATATTAGCTTTGATGGAAATCTGAGTGACTAGAGCGCCATCTGGTGTATTGTCAAAAACATACTGCTGGTGGAACTGTTTATAACATTACAGGAAGATACTGTCCAACTGAAGAATCACAGAATTGTCACAGCTTGGAAGGTTGTGTCTGTGCCAGCTCTCTAAATGAACTGCCCCACCTTCTCCCCGTAACCCTTCACATTCTCCCTTTTTGGATAATGATCCAATTCCCCCTTGAATGCCTTGATTGAGCTTGTCTCCACCACACTCTCAGGCAGCGCTTCCCAGATCTTAACCACACTGCATGGAAAAATTTCTCCCCTCAGTTGTTTCTTTTGCCAATTACCTTAAACCTGTGCTTTCTCGTTCTTGATCCTTCTACCAGTGAGAACAGTTTTTTCCTTTCTACTCTGTTCAGACCCTTCGTCATTCTCCAAGGAAAACAGTTCCACTTCTCCAGTCTATCTTCATGACTGAAGTTCCTCATCCCTGGAACAATTCTCATGAATCGTTCTGCACTCTTTCTAATGCGTTCACATCTTTCCTAAAGCATGGTACTCAGAACTGGACGCAGTATTCCAGTTGAGGCCGAGCCAGTGTTTTGTGAAAATTTAACATAACTTGTACTCTGTGCCCCTTTTAATAAAGCCTAGGATACTGTAGGCTTTATTAACTACACTCGACCTGCTCTGCCACCTTCAATGACTTATGGACCTATACACCCATGTCCCTCTGCTCCTGCACCCCCTTTAGAATTGTACGCTTTATTTTATATTGTCTATTCGTGTTCTTCCTACCAAAATGAATCACTTCCACCTGCCTGCATTAAATTTCATCTGCTATTTGTCTGCCAATTCCATCAACTTGTCTTTTGAAGTTCTATACTATTCTTCTCACAGTTCACAAGCTTTGTGTCATCCACAAATTTTGAAATTATGTCATGTACACCAAGGCCTATTTCATTAATATATATATATTTATATATACATATCAGGAAGAACAAGGGTCCCTTGGGGAACTCCACTAGAAACTTTCCTCCAGTCCGAAAAAAATCTATAAACCACTGCTCCCTGTTTCCTGTATCTCAGCCAATTTTGTATCCATGTTGCTACTGTCCCTTTTATTCCAAGAGTCCTTTATCTATTAGAACTGGGGATTTTGGAGACTCTGAAAGCCCCTTTCTCCATACATACCCTGCTACATTGGGCTTCAAAACTGGAAATAACATAGTGTTACTATCAAACACAACACATTATTTTAAAAGGTGGCTGCCAAACAAAATAGGTTGCCTTTTTAATCATTTTGTTCCTTTTAATTCCACAGGCAAACAAGAGAATTCATAAAGCAAAACTTCTAACTTGCATTTAAGTGCCAAGTTCAGCTAGGGTATTTAGTGTCCACGTTGTGCTTCATTCATTGCTACCTTACATTGGTGCATTGAATATGTTAGCAAGGCAGTATCTGCATGGATGTTATTATGAGCAGTTATTAACAGATTGTTGAAAATACCTCTGCAGGGCTAAGTGGAAAGTTAGGTGGGAGCGCCTCAAGTTTATGTAACACTTACACAAACACACTCTTAAAGGAAACAGACAAGGCTTGCATGAGTTTATGCCATAAGGTAACTGTTAAGTAATTACGTGTCTGTCAACAAAAAAGTACAAGGTTAGAAAAAAGCTTCTTCAGTGAGATTGCTGCATGGAGGGACCAAACAAAGTCTAAGCACACTCTCAAGTGGTTGGAGGGAGAGGACAGGCTGAGGGAATGCAATTCAACAAAATACCCATTGTCCAACTATCTTGTATTTCTTCTGTAGGGTGTGGTTTCAACCTGAGAGCATGCCCTCTCCAGTGCAGTTGGGTCTGTGGCCAAGATACCATGGGAATGTTTCAAAATAGTACAATATAATAAAATGCTAAACTAGTATAAACCAATAAATTATATCCGCACAAGAAAAATACACTCCCAAAAGGAAGTATTGTTTCTGGTTATTAATATTCCTGATGTTTCTAAAAATATTTCTTCACACCAATTAAATATCTGTAGTATTAATACACTTCATTCAATCATTTTGTTCCAACTGGCTGGAGTATCCCATTGTATTCCGTTTTTTCTCTTAATGTAATTCTTTGTCATAGATTCATAAGATGCACCATAACCATGAAGATAAACTGCTTTTTGATTAACAATGAGACTGCCATACTTTCTCTGCATTGGTGGCATTATGATTGGATATTAATGGGTTATTGAAAATACCTCTGCAGGGCCAAGTGAACAGGAAGTTTGGGAAGTTAGTCTTGCACTGCCTGTACATGCTAACTGCATAACCAATAAAAAGTCTTGTTGAACCAGTGCACTTTGTTTACAGGAGCAGATATTTTGAGTTGTAAAAGATGATCTTTATAGGAAATGTTTTTAAAAATACTTTAATCTTAAAAACTACCTAGCGGATTTAACACCAGGTTTTTCCCATAAATATACTTTATTCATAACATTTGTAAAAGTACATTATCTAACAGTTCAAATTTGACATTAAAGTGTAATACAATTCAATTTCTTTCAATGCAGTATGTGGCACTCTCAGGTGCCTCACCACTTGCAATTGTAACTAACATTTACAATACTACATTTCATGTCAAACAAGAAGTCCGAGAGATTTTACACAGATTCCAGCCCCTTGGTGTACTATGGCAGCAGGGCCTTAGACAGTGGCCTTTCCTCATTGAGTCTTTTTGATAGCTGCCCCAAGCTTTAGTGCATCTCAGCATGTATCCCTGACTTCAGAATGTGCCAGCCTGAAACACTCAGTTGTGGACAGCTCTTTGCACTGGAAGATTAATGATTTTCAGGCACACCAAAGAGCAACTTTCACCGAGTTGACGGTCCTGCATCAGCTGTTGATGTTTATCTCAGTATGCATCCCTGGGAACGGCCCATATAGTATGGAGCCCTAATTTACGGAGATGCTCAGGATGAAAACCACTGCATTTCCTTCCATACCTTCTTTGCAAAGGCATATTTCAGAAGGAGATGGACATTGGTTTCTTCTCCACCTCAGTTGCCTCAAGGGCAGCATGTGTTCTTTTAGGTTTAATACCAGTTTCTTAGATCTCCAGTACACTGTGCCACAGAGTGTGGGCATTTGGGTTCATCTGTTTTTATCCCCATACATTGAATTCCCCATCTCTATCATGCTGTCTCAAAAAGGTGTTGAGTAGATGCCAACGTACCCTTGAATAGATCATTTCAAAGTGCTATTGGCAGGGGCAGGGAGATGACCCATTGCCTTCAATGGTGCATGGCACAAAAACTGAAACAGGATGGAATTAGATATTTTTAAAAAGAAGGAAACAATCTCAACCCTCACAAAAAAAATGCCTTAAATCAATTTATTTTGTCATTAATTGTCCCTATTCCATACTCAGTGTCAAGTATCTGTAAGTTTACATCCACAAGTTAACAGTAAGTTTTGAATGCTTGGGCACTTGATTTGTTGTATTAGTGAATTTTGAAAAATCACCCGTATCTGCTGGGATGTTGGCATTTTCACTGCCTCAGAGGTATTTTATGTAAAATTGCACAACCTGGACAGAAGATCTCATTATACATGCCAAGTGTAGAAATTTGGAAAAATTTTCAATGACCCAAATTATTAATTCTACTAATGATTAACATTTCCAAGTTTCCCTTTCGCATCTCAATACATCCAAATGTGAACTATCAGTTTGTTGCCTGTATGTGCCACTGAATGAAAATAATAAACAAATTCTGCAGTTTTCTTCCCTATATTTGCTCTTCCCTTCTAGAATTGGCAACATGCTTGGTCAAAGGGATGTTTTTTCCTGGAGGAAGATGGTGGAATTGTCAGTCATCGGTATAGACTGGAATTGCATCAAACAACAAATGTTTTTCTCACCATCAGACCATTAAATCTCAGCCAAACTGAAGGTATAGTCTGCCAACTGTTCTGCAACATCTTAATGACTTGATTAGACACCATTAATATTGAAAGCAATCTAAGCTAACTACGGTAAAGGCAAAATACTGCGGATGCTGGAAATCTAAAACAAAAACAAAAAATGCTGGAAAAACTCAGCAGGTCTGACAGCATCTGTGGAGAGAAAGACCGAGTTAACGTTTCGAGTCCATATGACTTCTTCAGGAGGGTCATACGGACTCAGAAAGTCAACTCTCTCTTTCTCTCCACAGATGCTGTCAGACCTGCTGAGTTTTTCCAGCATTTTTTGTTTTTGTTTAAACTAACTATGGGTTTGTTATATGCCACCTTGTCAGCATGAGAAAGAGGGCAGTCTGCTCTATGAAGAGATAGAATCATAGAACAATATTCCCTCTGTGATCAAAGATATCCCAAGCAACATACTGCACATGCTGCAAATCTGAAGTAAAAATAGAAAATGCTGGAAATTCTAAGGCAGCATTTGTGGGGAGAAGCAAAATTAGTGTTTCAGGTCAATAACATTTCATCGTTGACATGAAACATTAACTTTATTTCTCTCTCCAGAGATGCTGCCTGACTAGCTTGACATTTCAAAGATATCCCAAGTACAATCAAGACTTTACCATAAATATGATGGAAGACCTAAAATAATTCAAAACAAATAAATCATCATGGATAGATGGAACCAGATTTTTGCAAAGTTGACTCCAGAGGCCTTTTTAAAATGGTGGGCGGGACCTGACTCTGGGATTCCCGCCTCCATTCCCGATACCAGCAATTTTCGCTAGAAGAGGATAAGGGTGCCTGTACTTTGCACTCCTGACCTGGAGGTTCCATTTCAGGGGTAAGCATCTCATACACCTCCCCTGCACCTGCTCCTTGCAATATTCCTGGAGTATGATCAGTTCCTCAGAGGAGTCATGAACCATAGTCTGAATTTGAGATCCTTTTAAAAGTTATGTTTAAAAAGTCTTACCCATGCCCCCTCTATGTATCTCATGCCTGCTCCATGTCCCCTGTGCCACCTCCATGCCCCTTTCATGGCCATCTGTTTCTGTTGACACAGTTCCTAGATTGCCTGATTGTGAATTTTTGCCTGATCTCTTGAAACTCACTAATGGAGTAGTTCAGCAGGGGTCTGTTTAGATGGGTACAAGGGGGAGTGTTTGCTTTGATTAAAACCCTCCCCATTGCTTTGGGGAGGGTTTAAACTAACTTGGCAGGAGGAATGGGATCCTGAGAGGAGGTTCAGCAGGGGGAGGTGCACAGCCAAAATTAGAAGAGAAAACAAGTGAGCCTGGAAGGCAGAGAAATTATAGGCCAATTAAGGCACAAGGGAGTTTGGCAAGGTTGGAAGGTATTTATTTTAATGCAAGGAGTCTGACGAATAAGGTGGATGAGTTGAGGGCACAATTTAACACGTGGAAGTATGATGTCATTGCTGTCACAGAGACATAGTTGAGAGAGGGACAGGATTAGCAGTTCAATATTCCATGATATAGGGTCTTCAGGCGAGACAGGGAAGGAGGTAAAGGAGGAGGGGATATTGCAATATTGATCAAGGAATAAATTACAGCAGTGAGGAAGGATGACATCTTAGAAGGCTCCTCAAATGAAGCCATATGGGTAGAACTGAAAAACAAAAAAGCAGCAATCACATTGCTGGGAGTGTACTATGGGCCCCCAAACAGCCAGAGAGAAATAGCAGAGCAGATATGTAGGCAAATTTCAGAGAAGTGTAAAAATAATAGGGTAGTAATAGTGGGGGATTTCAACTTCCCCAACATTAACTGGGTTAGTCATAGTGTGATAGGTTCAGAGGGAGCGGAATTCTTAAATTGCATCCAGGAGAGCTTTTTAAGCCAGTACGTAGAAGGTCCTACAAGAGAGGGGGCGTTCAAAGACTTAATTTTAGGGAATGATGCCGGGCAAATGGTAGAGGTATCAGTGGCGGATAATTTTGCAGATAGTGATCATAACTCCGTTAGGTTCAAGGTTGGTATGGAAAAGGACAAGGATGGGCCAGAAATCAGAGTTCTAAATTGGGGGAAGGCCGATTTTAATAAGATCAGATATGATTTGGCCAGAGTACACTGGGAGCAGCTATTTTTAGATAAATCTGCGTCAGAGCAGTGGGACTCATTGAAGAAGGAAACAGGGAGAGTACAGGGCCAACATATTACAGTAAAGATAAAAGGTGGGACCAACAAATCCAGGGAACCCTGGATGTCGAGGGATATACAGGATTGGATAAAGAGAAAAAGGGAGGCTTATGGCAGTTACCGAGGGCTCAAAACAGCGGAAGCCCGAGAGGAGTATAGAATGTGTAGGGGGAACTTAAAAAGGAAGTTAGGAGAGCAAAAAGGGGGCATGAAAAAACATTGGCAGGTAAAATAAAGGAAAATCCAAAGTTATTTTACAAGTACATGTATCAAGCAGAAGGACTGTGATATAATTAAAGAAATTAGCATAGAAAGGGAGGAGATTCTAAGTGGTCTGGCAGGCTTAAAAGTAGATAATTCTCCAGGCCCGGATGAAATGTATCCCAGGCTGTTGAGTGAGGCAAGGGAGGAGATAGCAGGGGCACTGGCAATAATTTTCAATACCTCTCTGGCCACAGGAGAGGTGCCAGAGGACTGGGGGACAGCCAATGTGGTACCATTATTCAAGAAGGGAGGAAGGGATAAACTAGGGAACTACAGGCCAGTCAGTCTAATCTCAGTGGTGGAGAAACTATTGGAAGCAATTCTGAGGGACAGAATTAATCTACACTTGGAGAGGCAGGGATTAATCAAGGACAGTCAGCATGGTTTTGTTAAGGGGAGGTCATGTCTGACCAATTTGATTGAATTTTTTGAAGAGGTGACCAGGTGTGTAGATGAGGGCAATGCATTTGACGTGGTCCACTTGGATTTCAGCAAGACTTTTGATAAGGTCCTGCATGGGAGACTAATAACAAAGGTAAGAGCCCATGGGATCAAAGACAATTTGGCAAATTGGATCCAGAATTGGCTGAGTGGCAGGAAGCAGAGGGTGACAGTCGAGGGGTGTTTTTGTGACTGGATGCCTGTGTCCAGTGGGGTTCCACATGGAACGTTGTTGGGTCCCTTGCTGTTTGTTGTATATATAAACGATTTAGACTTGAATGTAGGAGGGTTGATATGTAAGTTCGTGGATGACACGAAAATTGGTGTGGTGGTAATTAGCGAGGAGGATAGCCTTAGATTACAGGAAGATATAGACGGGCTGGTCAGATGGGCTGATCAGTGGCAAATGGAATTTAATCCGGATAAGTTTGAGGTGATGCACCTGGGCAGGACAAACAAGGCACAGGAATACATGATGAATGGTAGGACCCTGGGAAGCACCCAGGATCAGAGGGACCTTGGTGTGCATGTCCACCGGTCCCTTAAGGTAGCAGGACAGGTAGATAAGGTGGTTAAGAAGGTATATGGGATACTTGCCTTTATTAGCCAGGCATAGAATATAAGGGCAGGGAGGTTGTGCAGGAACTGTATAAAATGCTGGTTAGGCAACAACTAGAGTATTGCGTGCAGTTCTGGAATCCGCATTATAGGAAGGATGTGATTGCACTAGAGAGAGTGCAGAGTAGATTTACCAGGATGTTGCCTGGGCTGGAGAGTTTTAGTTATGAGGAGAGATTGGATAGACTGGGGTTATTTTCCCTGGAATAGAGGAGATTGAGGGGGGGACATGATTGAGGTGTATAAAATTATGTGGGGCATAGACAGGAAGGAACTTTTCCCCTTGGCGGAGGGATCAATAACCAGGGGACATAATTTAAGGTAAGGGGCAGGAGGTTTAGAGGGGACGTGAGGAAGAATTTTTTCAACCAGAGGGTGGTGGGAATCTGGAACTCTCTGCTTGAAAGAGTGGTAGAAGTAGAAACCCTCATAACATTTAAAAAGTATTTGGATGTGCACTTGCGATGACATGGCATACAAGGCTATGGGCCTAGTGCTGGAAAATGGGATTAGAATAGTTAGGTACTTGTTTGACCAGTGCAGACCTAATGGGCCGAAGGGCTTTTTTCTGTGCTGTAGACCCCTATGACTCTAATTGGTATCTTTATGGGGCTATAATAATTTTTTTTTTGATTTGTTTTTTCAATGTCTTTAGATTTATTTGGAAAAGATTAAGATGTGTGAAGTGAGGCAAAGCTTCTGTTATTGATATATAATGGCCTTGTCTGATTGACACATTTCTAAGGTTATAATAGCAATTTTTTTCAAAGGAGATTTTTGATTGGGTATGTTTTTGTGAGCATTTCAAAAATTGGCACTGTAATTATATGGTTCATTGGTTTTGTACATGATGCATACTGGGTGATTGGGCAGGGGGGACATGGAAGGAGTATGGAAGTGGCATGGAGATGGTATAGAAGTTGGTGGGGGATGGTGAGGACTAGAGGGCCTAACAGCATTGAATACAATTGGGACAAAATCCCGGAGAACCGAGATGGGCCTTCTAACCAAACTGCCTTGGCACTCACCTGCCTTCGTAGCCACAGCTGACCTCCTTCTGTGGTCAACGGGCCCAATTCGATCCTTCTCCACCTCCCTGGAGGGAAAATAGTGTGTACAGGGGCCTTTTTTATGGAGGCAGGCCTGCCAAGTTGGGAAATTTCCTAGGAAATCTCATTGCTCTCTGTGGCCTTCGCGATGCTTTGTTTTAATTAAACAATCGGATTCTCCTAGCCTGTACCAGTTCTTGGTCAGCTGCTAGGTGTCTGCTGAGGCCAAAATCCAGCCCATGGTGTTTATCCGAGAATGAAACTATGGGAATAGAACTCGGGGGAACTGGTTCAAACTAGTAAAAGGTAATTTTAGAACTGATTCAGGAAATTTATCTTGACATGAAGAGTTGCAGGTACAGTAGTGGAGGCAAAATCTCAGAAATCACTTAAGAAATAATTGAATGCTACAATGGGGTGAGGTTGGGATTTCTCTGGATGGATGAATGAATGGACTGAATGACATTCCCAACATTTAACTATCTTGTGATTACATATTATGCAGGCGAACAAAAGGCTGACTTTGTGTTAGCCCTGTAATGTCAGTTGCTACCCTATTTGGTAAGAGAATGTAAACTTAGAGGAGAGCTGATAAACACAGCTTTTTACCTTTTTCACCTACTTATCTCCCTGCCTTTGTTTGTGCCTCTTGCCTTTTCCTTTTAAAGGACATAATGTAGGAATGGGAAGAGTCAGTTCAGTCCATGTAGCTCACCTCAAATGTTACTTCAGTGTTCAGACTTCAGACAGGCCATTTTCTTCTATCTTAATAATAACTGTGTCCTTTTATCTCTTTTATCATCCTTATCTCAGGAATGAAAAATATCAGGTTGATTTATGCTTCTGATTACTCTCCAATGACTTCTAAAAGAAAGTGTATCTTTGTATAAGGATAGAAATATTTTTACTTTTGAACTAGGTGTAGCAAAATTATAAATACATTTGTAAACATGTTTGTGATTTTTCTCTACCTGGTATACAGAGCAGATCTTCCCTCCCTACTAATCACACTAGGTTACAAAGTCCCATATAGCCAAACAGTTGCCGACACTCATGCCCTAGGCTCAGACTTGAAGAATGGTCATTTAAGTGAGGTAGGGCAAGAGTGCCAATCTCTTGCAGAATGTCAGTCCCTGAAAAAAGGAAACAAAATTATGAACTTGTAACTATTTTAAAAAATTTTGTAACCACAGCTTCAGTGCCTTCACAATGTTACACTGACTATATATTTTATCTTTTTTTGCATTTTACTGTTCTCGATGGAAAATGCATGAAATTAATGTATATGTATTATTTAAAAGCATAAAGCAGTGCAGAGCAATACATTTTGTTACCTTTAAAAATGTAGAGTTTTTAATACATATTTTACTAATCCTAAGGAAGTTCCCTTCTGTTTGACAGGTGCAGCCTCACAAATCTTTATAATGGCAGCACATCAATCACTCAGTTCAATCATTCACAATATGAGAAATGTGCATTCTGTAGTTTCATCACTTTTTTATGAATTTAGCCTGATATGGCTGCGGAATTTCAGACAGACTATTTATGATGTGAAATGGAAGCAGACTAATTTTGTCTCATAACTCCCCCGTAAAGTATGTTTAAATGATTCCCCAACCATTTCCAACACCTTATTCATTTCTAAATGTTTTATTCAACATGCTGTAATCCTGGATTATTTGAATTCTAAACAACTCTCCTCAATGCTATATACATCTTTATCAGTTTAATAGTTGTAATGTAACATACTTGCAATACAGAATTTCGCTAGAAGGGAAATAAAGACATTTTCTACAATATACCTTTGTTGCACATGTAACAGTTTTTTAGTCACAGTAACTTTACGTTTTGTTCCATATGGTCAGAAAAATTATCGCCCTGGATGGATGTGGATACTGCATTATATGTTTTGAAGAACGCTGATGGTTCTGAAGCTCTGGAAGTCGTGTGTGCCACAGAATTACGGGAAAAAGAGGTCAGAATTGCTAACAGAAATGAAGGGAAGAATTTTCCGGTCGGCGAGCGGGGGTGGAAAATGACGTGCGGTGGCGTCGAGCGGGCGTCCGGATGTCACCTCACGTCATTTAGATTTTTAGTTCGGCGGGTGCGCAGCTGAACTGTCAAAGGCCTATTAAGGCCTGTTAAAAACTAATTAAAGTAGTTAAGTGAGCTGCCCGTCCAACCTTAAGGTTGGCGGGCAGGCAAAGAGCCCAGGCGCCCTTCACATTTTTCATGAAATCTCATCCACGGGCGGGATGAGGCTTCATGAAGTTTTTATAAATTAAATAAAGTTTTCCATTAATGTTCCTTGACATGTCCCAGCTCATGTGACACTGTCACATGAGGGGACATGTCATGCGTGCGAAAGAGCGTAGGTCCTGACTCAGGGAATTCCACCCCCCCTGCCCGTACAGGGAGCGATCAGCGCTTCCAGATGAGCTTCACGCTGGGCGGGCCTTAATTGGCCTGCCCACATAAAATGGCGGCATGCACCAGATTGGGGGCACCGATCAGATTCACGCTCGCTCCTACCCACTCCCGCACAACCCCCCAGACAGGGGGAAAATTCAACCCAAAGACTCCAAATGTGGTTTTGTTAACCTGTCTATACCTGGACTAATGAATTGGTGTGTAGAGAAATCAAAGGTCAATAGCTAGTGTGCATTGACTCCAAACTTGTTTTTCAACACATGTGAGACCAAAATCATCAAGGAAACTGCTGTTCAACTGGACACTTTTCCTCCTCTTTCCACTAATTTTCTTTCCATGTTGAGTCGTAGTTTCCCACACATCCTCTGGTACTTGCTATGGATATTGGTGAGCCATCTGATAATGGATAAGATGGATGTTGCAAAAGCCAAGCCTGTCTGGTCCTCCTTTGAGATCTTAGACACATCTTCAGTGGCGCTTGCTGAATATCAATCAGAAGTAACATCCTGGCTGATTTACCCTTGTAACCCAGGGAATTGAGAACAATTTTAGCACGACTTCTGTCATTTTGGCACAAAACTCAAGTTGAACCAGGAACCTTCCTGATGAGCACTTATTGGATTAACCAGCTGAGACATGAGAAGGACTTGACACTTTAATCGAACCTGTGACCATTAGCTATTTACTATAATATATGCAAGTTGTTTTTAACTGTTAAACTTCTGTTTTGGGGTAATGGCCAACACTGGACCCAAGTATCTTGATGTACTAGTGAGAAGAGTGGGCTTAGGTGTGCTGCTTTTGTTAAGTCAAAAACTGGTTTATGCTTTAGAAATATTTCTGTGCACGCTTGTCCAAAACCAACACAATTGACAAAACTAGAAAAGTTGTTAATTAAATTTGGCTTTAGAAGGGACAAAAGAGATTTTGGAGGAACAATATAACAATGAGCACCTAATATCTATCAATGATTAGAAAATTTCAAACATCCTGATTCAAAGATCTGTAAATTTACAAAATATATAGAGACAAAATAGCTTTGTACTGGTACATGAAATAAAAACAGAAAGTACTGGGATTGCACAGCACATCAGTCATCATTCGGGTGAGTGCACTGATTAAATATCCTTCCAAATAATGTAATCTACTATTCTCATTCCAATGCTGATCAATCAGCTGTGGATTTCCAAAACTATTTTTTAATTGTCTATTATTGTATGGGATGGTATTTGTAATGTTGCACTAAAAAAGTAATACAATTAGTTTCTGGCATAATATGTTTACCTGATATTTCAAGAACCTTTCAATTTGCCATAATATCAAATTTATATGATCATTCTTGATCAAAAATACACTGCCACAAAATATATTATAACTATATTTAAGATCACACACTCACCAAAGTAAATGGAATTTTCCACTTACATTACACTCATGGTTTTGTAAGCCTGATCCAGTTATTTATTTTTCCTGTGCTTCTTTAAATAAGCTGCAAGCATGATATCTCCATTTTGCTATTGTATTGTTGTGACTACTTTTTGTTTTGAGTTCATCTCTACTAGGCTTAAAGGAAGCAGGGGTTTTTAACCTTTTTCCCATATGAGGGAACAGTACATTAGATAATCTTTCTTCAGCATTTGTTTTCTGATACAATTTTTATTTTATTATAACATTAAGTAATACTAAAGTCTACCTAAAATTGTGACATGTTCTCTGACTGTACTTTATGCATTTTAAAGACTTTATTGGAACGAAACAGATGAAGATAAAGAGGTCACATATAAAAGAAGCTCTTCCAATACAAATTTTAGTTGAACTTGGGAATAGCGGGTCACCTTAACTGCAAGCTACTGAATGTCGTGGCATTAAGCAAGTAAGGTGGAGGGGCGTGGCTTGGTTCTGAAATCGTGTTAAATACTTTACATTTAAGTGAAGTAGTACAGGATATCAAAAAGCATGCCAGAGACATCAGCTACTTCCAACACCTGATTTCCTGCTACTGTTCGGCCACCAACCATATTTGTCACTTATCACTTCAATGTTTCAAAGAATGAAGGGATTAACTCCATGTCAACAGGAAGCCAGTTACAGAGTTGTGCCATCTGCTGCAAGGACGCCTGTAGTCAACTATACCATTGGAATGGTGAAGATCACCAATCACCTCAATTTTTCTGCCTCTGACTTCTAGCAGGGTAGCATAAGGATCAATCACAGCATCAGACGTTGTACTTTCCACACGGATATCAAACAAGTGACTAATACATTGACAAACCTGGTCAGCATTTCCTTTGCTTTTGAGCAGCAAGAGCAACATTGCACAGGTGACCATTGTCCTCCACCAGGTGTATTTCCCAAAGCAGATGTGTCATTGGCAGCTATGTAGCCATTCAATCAGTAGGTTCCTGCTCCTACTCTGCTACCAGCACTTGCTTCTCACCTTTTTACTCTTACTCATCCCATACATCCAAAAATCCGGCACCCTTGAAACCCAGACCATGCCGGATTTCAGGTTTTCCTGGATTTTCAACAATAAAATCAGGTAACCTATCATAGGCTAAATTCATTAAGAGATACATAAAATAAAGTATGAAAAAGAATAAATAATAATGTAATACACTTTTCTGTTTCTTTACATTGTAAATGATGAAGGAACATTACCCCCCCATACACCTTATTTAGTTTTCGCACTGAATGCACCTCTATCTAATTTCTGCAGTAATTACATTTTCTAAGCTACATACACCAAACTTTGCTTCCTTTTTGCAGTGCTACCCATGACCTTTTTACCTATTGGCCTTTTTAACATGATTGCAATGGCGAAAAACACAGAAAATCACAATAAACACCGAGTGATCTGGGTACAACAACTGCACCGACAGTGAGTAGGCAGAGGTCGGGCGGTTCAGGCTGGATCAGGTAGTTCAGGCCGGGCCAGGTGGGGTCGAGAGTCATTCATGCCGACTCAGAGTACAGGCATGCCATCGAGAACTAGCACCTGGCTGAATTGTTCCAGTATTTGGGCAATAAGTCTGAATTTCACTTAACTGAGTATCAAATGGAATATTTTTTAAAATGCCTGGTTTTCAGACAATTCTGGTTTTTGGACAGCCAGATTTTGAGTGTCCAACTTGTACCTCCAAGTTCAGAACTTGTAGGGATGTAAGATAATGGCTTCATCCAGTCTTTGTGCAAGCTCCAAAATGATGCTGTTAGAAGGATTTGTGGCAGGAGGGAAAATGATTTCAGAGAGGAAGGGCTCGGACATATACAAACTTTTAGTGAACAGCATGAAGGTAGGTGAGGCTTGCATTTCCTTGAAAACCCAGATTAAGCACTTGGTAGCTTTTTTTATACAGCACCAAAGAGTAGCCTTAGCCCAACCTTGGAGGCCATTTCTAAATGTCACATAGCAGCCAGATTTCCCAATGAAATTGCCCATGTGTGCTGAATTTGTACTTCTGCTGATTTGGATTCAGAACTCAATTAAGATAAAATTCAGATCAGTTTGGAGCTTTACGTTAGGCTTAGAGAAAATGCATTGATCCCATCAAACAAGGCTGGATTTGAATTCAGATCCCATGGATGTAAGAACACTTTGTGCTACCTGGTACAAAATTGTTGTGTTTAAAAAAATTCAGCAAAGTAAAGCAAATTATTCAACATTGGATCACAGTGACGTCCAGAAGAGTAAATAAAATGTTCTAATGTCTGTTAATTTTCATACAACAGAAGTTTGGGTGGAAGGGAGAGCTTTGTTCTGGAGTTTATCACCTCCTCCCTTTCACCAGTGGCTGCAGACTAAGGAAGAGGAGGAAATCAGTGACACGAGAGGCCAGGCTGGTCCACAGAGAAGATGGTAACCTAGCACTCACCAAGGAGTTCAGGTGATTTTTTTTTAAAGCAGAAACTTAAAACAGCTATTTTAAATTGGAGCTGATATTGTGGTGGAAAACTTGCCAATGCTAGAAATCGGAAAATAATGCAAATGTGCAGCAGGCCATTCAGCATATGAAGTGAAAGTAGGTTAATAGTTTTGGTGTAACACCTCATCAGAATACCACACTCATGCTGGAGAAAATCCATTTATAGTACTCAGAAGGACATGTCAAAAGGTGCCCAAGCATGCAGAGTTGAGGGAAGAATAGCAGGATGAGGGAAAGAGTTCAAATGTACTATCTGTTTTCACAAAGAGGTAACTAATAGCCTGATAGTTTTTAGAAGGTGAGAAAGAAGTGTAGTTTTTATGTGTATATGCATTCAAATCAGTGGATAATGCTGTTCTGACTAACTAACCATGGGCAAGGAGAAAAAGAGCATTTTTTAACTATGTCATCTGATAGTATATTTTTGTCCAGCATTTTCCATTTTTTAATTAAAAGACATAAGCAGGTAGCTTATATCTTTTCTGTATTCCGATGATACAACCTGTCCATTCTGACTGTCTTTTCATTTTAATAGGGCTGCTCTCTCAGACATCTTTGAAGTCATCGATTTAGATGGCAATGGCCTACTGAGTTTTGAAGAGTATAATTTCTTTGAGTTGAGGACCAGTGGAGAGAAATGTGACAGTGAGGCCTGGGTTGTGTGCCAAGGTGAGGTGAATAATTTTATTTAGGCGTTAGTAATTCCCACGTTTTCTTAAAACAAATGTCTGAGATTATGTTGACGATTAACCTGAGCAAGTCATTCAGTGTTGATGGGTGTGAATACCTGAGCACAGAAGTACAGAAGTTCAAAAAAGTCAGATGTTAGGAGTGACAGGAAAAGTTATGAAGAACATTTTCACTTTGAGGGCAGTAGAATTTTGAAATAAGTTCTCAGGAAAAGGTTGTTGAAGCAGCAGGTTTAAGAGATAAATAGATTTGTTTTTGAAAAAAGAATGGATAGAGATATGATGAGAGAGTGGACAGGATAACTCTCAAAGAGATGTGCTTGTGGGGTCAAAATTCTCTTTCCTTTCTCCTAAAGATTCTTTTGTGTTCCTGACAACTCCAGATAATCTAAATGTGAACACATTTTTGACGTGCATTAAAACTGTTCTTCGTTGGAAATTATGGGTATTACATTAGTCAGTCAAAACCATCAAAGCACCAATTTGCAGTCCAGTGGTTAGGAAGAGGAAGGATCAGGAAGTCTTGTTTACCTAGAAATGGCTAGTTTCAGCACAACATTGAGAGAAGTTCAGGGCACTGTTCAACTTTAAAGATGGCCTGGGCAGACCGGAGGAGAGAAATAGGCCAAATGAGTGGTTGTGCATGTGCACTGAAGTGAGCTGCATATTTTGAGCAACTTAGGGACATCAGTAAACATGTAGACATCTCCCTTATATAGCATTTAAATTCAGTACAGGATGTTGCACCTTTACTATATTAAATGCTGACATTTACTTTTGTAGCTGGATTATTTTTTTATCTATTTTACCTACAAAATAATATCTGAAAATTTTGAAGAATGTGTTTAATTATATATTTATTGTAACTATTTTGTAATTATTTATGGTATTTAAACATTACAGTATTTAAACAGAGACAGGGAACTTAGTTCATCGAAAGGATGAGGGATGTTCTTGAGAGCTGCAAGCAGCTGAAGCAAAACTGCATGAGACAACAGCTATTTTTAGAAGTGCTTTCTCAAAGGTTATCCTTAGTACATAAAGTGGTAAATTCTGCAGCTTGGTATGTGAGGAAAGATCTCTGTGGCAGTGTTGGACACATTCTAGCAACTGTTGGATTTTTTTTTTGGCATTTCCAATTCCTATGAATTTTTAAAACTTTCTTTAAATATGACTGTAACTAACAAATATAACTTAAATTTAGATCAACTTATGATTGCATAAAAATGGACACAGTCATATTAAAGATATAAGTTAGAGACTAATGCCTGCTTAAAGTGACATGAGGCTGTAAGCTCCTGCTGGATTCACATTGTTATCTAGCCAGGTAAGTTAGAGATCTGCGAATCCGTGAGACAGTTGATTCTTTATCATTGGAAAACTTTTAACTGATGTCCATTGGCTTGCCTGAGAACTTTTTTTTAACTTCACTCTGCATCGCTACAATTATAATATAGTGGGTGTGAAACTGTAATGGTGTGAGAATGTCCCCTTGAATGATGAGTTTCCTGGGCAGTTTGATAAATATTATTTCATTAATTCCAACATACTGCATTAAGGTAAATGTCCTTTCTTAGTGACTCCCAAGACATCTCCAAGGAGAGTGACAAATCTGCTATCAGGTAGAAGGGATTTCGGGCAGTAGCAATTGCTATAGTCCATGTTTAGGGTAAGTGATTTAATGTGGTATGACATCCCTAGACAAATCATGGCAGATTTCTACACCTACTGTGAGTAATGTGATTTGATGGCTGAGTACTTTGCATTAAAAATCTTGAAGGCAGTGAAAATGCAAGTATCTGAGATGTAACAAATCACTTGTCTTACCCATAATGTATTGCTGCATATACATTGTCCAATGTAAAGCTGGAGGAGAGAACAGCATAGGGGAGAAATTATTCACCTTCGTGCACAATGCGAATTAATTTCTCACCCCACGGATTTTCAAGTGGTCCAAAGCACCAGTAATAATTGTAAATTACTTAAAGAAGTAAACAGGTAAAGCATGGGCATTGGGAATCTAAAATAAGCCTCACTATTCACAAGGTAATTAAAGATGAGGAAGGTTGATCAACCTATCTTCAATCATTCCCATTTCAGCATCCAATTATTGTTTAAAAGATTCCAGGTTTTTTGCTTCTACTACTTTTCCTTGGGGCAGGATTTTCCCCCTGTCAGGGGGGAGGTTCAGGAGTGGGTGCGCTGCCATTTTAGGTGGGCGGGCCAATTAAGGCCCACCCAATGTGATTTCCACCAGGGAGCGCTCCCTGTGCGAGCGGGGTAGGGGATTCCCTAAGCCGAGAGTGCACTCTTCGCGCATGCGCATGAAAGAGCGTACTCATCTCCCTGAGGCTAAAAATGTTAAACGTAGAAAAATAAAATTTCCCTGACATGTCCCCTCATGTGACACTGTCATTAGGACATGTCCGTCACTTTTAATTAAACTTTTGTTAAATTTTTAAAAACCTACATGGAACCTCATCCCGCCCGTGGATCAGGTTTCGTGCTTTTTCTGAAGCCCGCCAGGGCTCCCGCCTGCCCGCCAGCCTTAAGGTTGGACGGGCGGGTCCTTTAACGAGGTCAATTGCTTTTTAAATGGCCTCAATAGGCCGTTGACAGGTCGGTGGGCACATAGCTGACTCGGCTGCGCCCCTGCCGACCTGAAAACTTAAATGACACGGAGTGACGTCGGGAGTTCCGCCGCCCCCCCGCTCGCCGACCTCAATATCCTGCCCTTGGAGTCTATCCCATATGTTCATTCTTTATGTGAAGAACAATTTCTTGACATCAGTCCTGGATTTACCTTGTATTTGTTTAAACTGTGCTCCCTTGGCTTACCCTTGTAATTACTTCTTTCCTTCACTTAACTCTTACATACTTGAAGAAGTGCACCTCCTGAAGATCCCAAGTTTCTTTAGATTTTTGTTATAAATCAGATCATATTGATTTGGTCCCAAAGATAATTTTAGTCACTTTGAATTAGGCATCTTGAGAAATTTATTTCTTATATTTACCTATGAAAATAGAAACACTTTTATTAGCAATTCATACTCATTACAGCCAACTAAAACAGCAATGATGACAAGAGAAAATGCTTGAATTATACATTGTCAGTCAGCTGCTTTAAGAGAAGGACTGATGTATCCTTTCATCAATTCTGATCATTCATACTGAATGCTAAGCAGTGTTTCCTTTCCCTTTCACTTAAAGGAGAGAACTGCCTTAGAAAAAATGCTTGGTAGGCCATTTCTCATTTTCAAACCAATTTAAATAAAACTATAGAAGCAATTAAGTAAATCTCATCCAAATGCAGTATCATTAAAATTAATGTCCAAATGTTGTCTTCTCTTTCTAGTAATAAAATCTTCAGTTCCATTCTTAACTACTCTGATAATGAAGCAGTCCGTGTCTCTATGCAGCAAGACATGGGCACTATTCAAGCTTGAGCTGATAAGTGGCCAGTAACATACGTACCATGCAAGTGCCAGGCAATGACCATCTTCAACAAGAGAGAATCTAACTATCCCCTCCTGACATTTCACAGCTTTACCATCACTGACTCCCCCACCATTGACCAGGAGCTTAATCGGACCAGCCACATAAGTACTGTGGCTATATGAGCAGGTCAGAGGTTGGGAATTTGCCTATAGGTACATTCACAGTGCTATTAGAAAGGGAGTTGCAGGATTTTGAACCAGCAACAGCAAGGAAAGGTGATATGTTTCCAAGTCAGGATGGTATGTGGTTTGGAGGGGAACTTGCAGGTGGTGGTGTTCCAATGTGTCAGCTGCCCTTACCCTTCTAGGTGATAGAGGTCACGGATTTACAAGGTGCCGTTGAAAGAGGCTTGGTGAATTGCTGCAAAGGGGAGGTTTGGTGAGTGGGAAGGTCGGCGCAAGTGAGGGTCAGCGAGCGGGAGGGTGGGCAGCAAACAGGAGGGTCAATGAGAGGGAGGGTCAGCAAATGGGAGGTCAACGCGTGAGGCTTGGCAACAGGGAGGGTCTGCAGCAATTGGGAGGGTTGGAAGTAGGAGGGGCTACTCCAAAATGACACTGATTGGGTCATGTGACCCTACCTGGCATGAAGAAACGTTCAAACGAAACTCCTGACGTAAACATGAATACCCTTCCTATTAACTGACCAACATTAAATTAAATGAATTAAAACAGTGTAACTTAAAACAGGGACTTGCTGTCCGTAAAAAAAAAACAGGACAAAGTCAAACTAACCAATTATTACCTCATCAGTCTGCTCTCAATCATTAGCAAAGTATTGGAAGGTGTCATTGACGGTGCTCCCAAGCAGCAATAAATACTATGGCTATAAGAACAGGTCAGAGGCTTAGAATTCTGTATATAGTAACTCACCTCCTGACTCCCCAAAGCCTGTCCACCATCTACAAGGCACCAGTGATAAGAAATAGTAGCAGGAGTAGACCATTTTTCCCATCGAGCCTGCTCCACTCTTCAATAAGATCGTGGCTGATTTGGCTGTGGCCTTAACTCCACTTTCCTGCCTGTCCTTAATAGCCCGTGACTCCTTTGTCAATCAAAAATCTGTTGGTAGAAGCAAAATACTGCGGATGCTGGAAATCTGAAACAAAAACAGAAAATGCTGGAAAAACTCAGCAGGTCTAACAGCATCTGTGGAGAGAGAAACAGAGTTAACATTTCGAGTCCGTATGACTTCTTCAGAGCTAACGAGAAGTAAGAATCTGATGAAATTTATACACCATCCAGGACAAATCAGCCCGCTTGATTGGCACCCCTTTCGCAAACATTCACTCCTTCCACCACCGACGCACAGTAGCAGTAGTGTGTATCATGTACAAGATGCACTGCAGAAACTCACCAATACTCCCTAGAGAGCAACTTCTAAACCCACGACCACTACCATCGAGAAGGACAAGGGCAGCAGATAGATGGGAACATCACCAGCTGGAAGTTCCCCTCCAAGCCATCCAGACTTGGAAATATATTGCCGTTCCTTCACTGTCGCTGGGTCAAAATCCTGGAACTCCCTCCCTAATAGCACTGTGGGTGTACCTACACCGTATAGACAGCAGCAGTTCAAGAAGGCAGCTCACCACCATCTTCTCAAGGGCAATTAGGAATGGGCATTAAACGCTGGCCTAGCCAGCGAAGCCCACATCCCTTGAATGATTTAAATAAAAACCATCCTGACTTGGAACTTTATCACCTTTCCTTGCTTTGCTGGGTCAAAATCCTGCAACTCCCTTCCTAATAACACCATGAATGTACCATAGGTGAATTCCGAACCTCTAACCTGCTCTTGTAGCCACAGTACTTATGTGGCTGGTCCAATTAAGCTTCTGGTCAATGGAGATCTCCCCAGGGTGCTGATGGTGGGGGATTCAGTGATGGTAAAGCTGTGGAATGTCAGGAGAGATAGTTAGATTCTCTCTTGTTGAAGGTGATCATTGCCTGGCACTTACGTGGTACGCATGTTACTTGCCACTTCTCAGCTCAAGCCTGAATAGTACCCACTTCTTACTGCATACAGATAAATATTAGAAATAAATTTCTCAAGATGCCTAATTCAAAATAAAATGACTAAAATGATCTTTGGGACCAAATCAATATGATCTGATTTATAACAAAAGTCTAAAGAAACTTGGGATCTTCAGGAGGTACTCCTCTTCAAGTATAAAAGAGTTAAGTGAAGGAAATAATTAATTGCACTGACCCTCCTCTTTGCTGTCCACCCTCCAGCTTCGCTGACCCTCTTGCATCGACCTTCCTACTTGCTGACCCTCCTGGTTGCTGCCAATCCTCTCAATTCCTGACCCAACATGTACATCACCAACAAAAAGGACCCACCAATAGACAACTTTAAGTTTTGTAATCAAATCCTGCAACAGGGGATACACAACCATACTTGCTGGTTCATCTTAAAAAAAATCTTCATTGGGGATTCCACATTCAGCAGATAACATCCAAAACAAACAGGGTTCTTGGATTTCTGAGGAGGAATCTTTATTATGCCAAAAATATCAGGGTTATAGCTTACCAAACATTTGTTCGTCCAGTCCTAGAATATGCAAAACAAAAATAAAAATACCTGGAAGAACTCAGCAGGTCTGGCAGCATCTGCGGAGAGGAACACAGTTAACGTTTCGAGTCTGTATGACTCTTCAACAGAACTGAGTAAAAATAGAAGAGAGGTGAAATATAAGCTGGTTTGGTGGGGGGGTGGGGGGGTGGGGGGTGGGACAGGTAGTGCTGGATAGAGGGCCAGTGGAGATAGCCAAAAGATGTCATAGACAAAAGGACAAAGAGGTGTTGAAGGTGATGATATTATCTAAGGAATGTGTAATTAAGGGTAGAAAGCAGGACGAGCAAGGTACAGATAGCCCTAGAGGGGGTGGGGTGGGGTGAACAAATCGAAATAGGCTAAAAGGTAGAGATAAAACAATGGATGGAAATACATTTAAAAATAATGGAAATAGGTGGGAAAAGAAAAATCTATATAAATTATTTGGAAAAGAAAGGGGGTGGGGATGGAGGAGAGAGATGATTTCCTGTAAGGTGATGATTTGGTAAGTATTACTATGCCAGGCTGTTGCTTGACTAATCTGTGGGACAGATCTCCCAATTTTGGCACAGGTCCCCCAACAACTGAGTGGCTTGCTAGGCCATTTCAAGGGCCTAGTTACAAGTCAACCACATTGTTGTGCATATGGAGTCACATGTGGGGTAAGTCTGGGAAAGGATTGCAGATTTCCTTCCCTGAAGGACACTGGTGAATCAGATGGGCTTTTACAACAATCCAGTAGTTTCACGACCACCATTTACTGATATTAGCTTTTTATTCCAGATTTATTCATCAAATTTAAATTTTGCCAGATACCATGGTGGAATTTGAACTCGTGGTTCTGGAGTATTGGTCTGGGCCTCTGAATTTCTAGTCTAGTAACATTAACACTATGATACTGTTCTCATTTGTGCCCTCAGCTTATTCAGCAGACTCCTTGCATTGAAGTTTATACCATTAAGACTCCTTGCATTAAGATCTGACAAACTCCCTTTTTGTCTATTTCTAGTCTTTGTTTTTTCTGCCTTCCAAACTTGCTTACTAATGTCCAAGTAATTTAACGCCCTCCCTCCAGCACTGTCTCGCCAGACACACCTCCTATTTCTGTACTCACTAGTGCGGGGTACTGAGAGTGATCTGAGATTCCTACCTTTGAGGTCCTGCTTGTTAATTTATTTCCTAGAAAAATCTGTCAGTAGGACTTCATCCCTCTTCCTACCTATGCCATTGGTGCCGATATGGACTGCGACCTCCGGTTGTTCACCATCTCCCGTCAGAATGTCTTGCAGTTGCTCATCGATATCCTGACCCTGGCACTATGGAGGCAAATTGTCATCCTGGAATCACATCTGTGACCACAGAAACTATTGAGTTTCCTGTCACTATTGCTTTTATGGCCTTCCTCCTCCTATAACTCCAGCCTCTATGATACTTTCTTAGAAACTGATCTCTGATAGATACTCTCCCTGACTCTCATTGTCCCTTAGGCTTGCTCTCTTCACTCTTGCAGGTTAGCTGTCTCTGCAGAGAGTACAGTGCTCCTGGAACAATTGGCCACAGTGTGCAGCATCAGAAAGGATGAGGAGCTTCTAGATCAACTTCTCCAGAATGTTCAGTAAAACAGAAGTATGAGTCAGTTCAGAAAACGAGAATGGTGTACAGAGTGTAAAGTGGTTGGTCAGCCACAGAGGAACAGAGTGAGACCGATTTGTCAGTATGCCAGGAACCCGAGTCCAATTACAGTCCAGTTACAGTAACAGAAACTCTGACAGAGAGGTCCTGCAGCACCATAGATCAAGGGACTGTTCATGGATCAGCAGGTAAATTACAAACAATAGGAGAGATAGTAATGAGAAATTCTGCTGTTCGGGATATAGACTATCTTTTCTATTATCTCCGCCACTGAAGGTGGACAGATGTAATGTTTGTCTGTAAATAATAGATCTCAAAAACTAATGAAAGGATATCTATGGAATTTGGTACACACACGGGGTACAGCCCAAGGAAGAACCAATTAGCTATTGGCAAAGATACAGATTCCGGATGCTGGAACTTTTTAAAGGGTCTATTAACATTGGGAAATAGGGCAAATTGACTTTTGTGTTTAGAATGTTGTGCATTGTTTTATTTAGAATGTTGTTAATTGTTTTAGAATGTTGTAGATTGTCTAAGCTGCTGCAGTGGAATTTGTCACAGCTGTTAAAATATGAGCAGGGTTTTCAGAGCAGGTTGTTGGATGTGAATTGGCCTGAAGCCCCCTCAGTGAGATGGAAGCTCTTAATACAAATACTTCATTTTTCAATTATGTAGTTACAGAGCATCAACTAGGCAAGGGGAAAGCCTCAAGGAAGAGTTGTGTAATTATAATAATGTTGAATTAACACATGGTGGCTGAGGTTTATGCAATACTGAGTTCCCTCTTCACTTGTTTATTTTGTAGTTATTACCAGAACTCCAGAATTATATAATGCACAGACACAATGAGTCAAATGGCCTCCTTTTTTGTTATAAATTTTCTGTGATATTGTTTCCATGGTGGTAGGGTGAAGGACATCACAGAATGGGTGAAAAATCTTCTAGGGCGGGAGGAAGAGTCTATTTTTCTCCTTCCTTTGCTGTAGTGATTTCCATTCCAAATCTTTGATCAAGGATGTGACACAGGGTGCATTTCCCATACTGATTTGTGCTGAATCGTGCAGCACATCTTTGGATCGCTTCAATCTTATTTATAACTCTCGCCATAAAAAGATCCCACATACA
This sequence comes from Cetorhinus maximus, assembly GCF_964194155.1. Classification (NCBI taxonomy): domain Eukaryota; kingdom Metazoa; phylum Chordata; class Chondrichthyes; order Lamniformes; family Cetorhinidae; genus Cetorhinus; species Cetorhinus maximus. The sequence continues at coordinate 62,924,956 of NC_135895.1, read as the reverse complement.
ACTTGCATACACCTGGAGGAAGAGCAGCCAAAGGACGTGGCCCTTATTAAAACCATTAACATGAATGCGAGGTCTTGCAGAAGGAGTTTAAGGAGCTACACATTAAATTGAAAAAGATCTCTAAGCTGATGGTTTCTGGACTACTTTCTGTATCATGGCCTGGACAATTTAAGGAAAATTGAGAAGGCCAATATGTGGCTGCAGGGCCTTTGCAAAAAGGGAAGGTTCAGGAGTTAGAGCAATTATAGCAAGAGTAAACTACCTCAGCAGAACAACTTCCATCTGAACAGAAATTTCTCAAATATCCTTGAGGAGATGATAACAGAGAAATGGGGACTGATTTAAATTTACATGCTGGGAGTTGAGGAGAGGACAGGATTAGGGAAAGTGCAGGCTAAAGACTAGAGAGGGTACATGGCATTAGTAAGGCTGATGGACTAGGCAGAAAGCTTATCTGAAATAGTGCAAAAGTATTCTCAGAGGAGAAAGCAAAAAAAAATGACAATGAGGCTGTAAGATTTCAGGTCAATTACAATTGTCAGACTGAGTTTGGAGAGCTGATCTTAAAGGGGACCCTTAGTTCAGAATAGCTACAGACTACGCTGGGTACAAGTACATTGTCATAAGCTTCACAGAATTTAAGTTAATCACAACAAGTACAAAAAGTGATACTTAACAGAGGCAGTGATATACAGTCAGTTCGAACACTAGCTCACTATCCTCCAAGATGGTCATCTCCTGATATAATTTCCTGTTATCTCCTGACTGGTTCTCTAGGGTGTCAGTTACCTATGGGATGTCCCTCTCATTATAGTTTTTTCTATTATTTCACTAAATTTGCTGGTTTTCTTCTGAGATAATGAGGTGCCTGAAGGTATTTTTGGTATTTGCTTATTTGAGATAAGATTGCATGTTGTGTCATTGTACTAATGATTAACTTCTGGGCCCATCATCCCAAATGCCTAATTTGTGTATAGGTATCCTGTAGAATTTCCATTAAGACAGGTGTTTATCAGTATGTTGCTCGAGTATGTTCTCATAGTGACTGTTAGTGCTTGGAATGAAGCTAATTAAAAGTTATAATGTGGCACACAGTCTTGACCTGATTCAGAGATTACAAAATCACTTTGTACCTAAAATCTATACAAAATATATCAGTGCATAAGGACAATGTGTGTTAAAGCTAAAGAAGCAAGGGTACATAAATGCATTATACATTTTGAAAGAAAGTAACTACTTCTCTTTAAGGCACTATAGCTTTGTACCAGCCAAGGGTCATGTGTATTTCTATCTGTCAGTCAAGGCTCTTATAATGTACTAGTGTCCTACATTGATCATAATTATACAGAATATAATATTAGGTTAATTGATTAAAATACCTTGATCACCTAATCATTTAATGTGGCCTTTCTTGTAATTGTCTTACTGTTTATCCATGAGCTCTTAGGATGGAGACATCTACTGGTTTTTACAGCCTTCCTCAAGAACCTCAAAGGTCGCATTTTTAACTAATTTTGCTTATTTATCTCTGCTTCTGCATGGTTTTGCCATGCTGCTGTTTATGCCTGGTCCTTCACGCCAAGCATATCTCTTTTCAAACTTGATCAGACAAAGGTCAGCAGTTCCTTTATCCTTTATATTCCTATTGCTTTTACATATTCCAGCAGAACTTTTACATTTAGCAAGATTCATACATCGACCAAATTAACCATCATGCACTGCTTCTTGGCCTTTCATGGATCATAAGCATATGAAGAAAAAAAATCACATAAACCGACAAGGCCCTTCTAAAGAGCAATTAGGGATGGGCAACAAATGCTGAACTTGCCAGCGACACTGACATCCCAAAAAAGAATTTTAAAAAGTGACGTAGTAATAAATTGAGTGTGAGAGATGGGGTTAAAGGATATCCAAAAAAAAATGATAAAATTACAAAAAAGCAAAGATCATGTTCCAAAAAATTGGAGTCACGATTCATTGGTATGTATTTGAATGCAGAAAGTATTCAAATTAAAACCGGACAGTTAGAAGCATTAAAGCTTTAAAGAAATATGATAACGGCCCTGAATTTCTTGCAACAGCAACTATAATGATACATGCTATATATTTCCCAGTTTTGTGTGTCAATTTCACTGTTAGCAACTTACTCCAGATTTCCCTGGATTTCTAATTAAAATATGCCACTGTAAGCATAGCTGTGAATCCGAAGCAGAAAAATTCATTTTGCTTGATCATTTCTGAAAATTTCAATCTGGAGTATTTGTTTACTTATATCTGTCAGAAAATTACTTAAAAAAGTAATAAATATTGTGAAAGAAACAAAGAGTTATTCTGTAATTCACACACTGCATCATGAGGTTATATGAGCTGTGGATTTTAAGGTTGCTGCACTTTACCCCGATTGACATCAGAAAGGATTTTCAGAAGCAATGGAGTAAACAATCAGTCAAAGAGGCAATTTCAAAGTGTTTCAAGGATTACTGTAGATTTTTTCAATTACTGCATCTAGCAGTGCAATAAATAATTTAGTATGAATAATATTTGCATTTGCTGTGCGTTAAGCGTGAAAACTGTTGGCTCCATTTTGATCAAGAACATTTTGAGTTAAATATGTAAAGGAAAGATTTGTGAAGGTTTTGAACACAACTGTATTATGATGCCCAGAAGTAATGTTGCCAGCTTTAAATGCATTCCTATGTTAATTTGAAAGGATAATTGTAGTTTAGTTATGGACACATAACATGGATCAAAACCAATAACTACAAGATGCAAAATTCAATTTTAGAGAGCTAGACTTCTCAATTGGAAATGAAAATGAATATCAAGTGATGCAGAAAAAAAAATACAATACAATAATGATGTGAAACACAATGTGCTTAGACAAAAAGAAGATCCAGAAAGAGATACTTTTGAAATGAATTTTATCATGCAAGTAATACTGAGCTGTTTGGCTCCAAGCTAGAATCCAAGTTCCCAACAAATTCATTGTAGTCGAACAATTTATTGCCTGATTCTTATTATTTTGTTCTGTTGTGACATGTCAGTAGATACTGGTTAAATAGATATATAACGCTTATTAAGGAAATGGTATTATATTGGGTAATGGATGCACAGCTGTAAATTTGATTGATGTAAACTACTAAAAATATTAAATAACAGCCAAACTTATGGTACAAAATTGCCCTGCATTATAGGCCACCAAATATTGGAGATGAAATAGAAATAGATTGGCAGACAGCTCAGAGAAATATTTAGTATTGGTCATTTTAGCTGTCGCATGATGTTCTAGAATAAAGGTAATGCATGTGATCAAAATGGAAAATGCTTTTTAACTTGCTTCCTAGATCATTATGGGATTTTACAGGGTGGCTGGACAGCTTAGGGCAGCTCTGCCTCAGTTCAGGTTCTGGGGAAGGTGGGATCTGTACAGGCCGGATGGTCTACATCTGAATAGAACCAGGATAAATGTCCTTGCAGGGAGATTTGCTAGTGTTGTTGGGGAAGGCTTAAACTGGATGGGAATCTGAGCCCATATTCAGATAGGACAAATTCAGAGCAGAGAGCGAGAGACAGAAAATTAGTGGGTGACTCTGAAAGACAGAAGAAGCAAAGGTTAAAAGGTTAACAGCACAGTAATTTGGCAATCTTAAAAGGTATTTATTTAAATGCAAGGAGTATAGCAAACAGAGCCAATGAGCTGAGGGCACAGATAGACACAAGGCAGCATGATATCATTGGTATAACGGAAACTTGGCTTAAAGAGGGGCAAAAATGGCAGCTCAACATCCCTGGATATAGGATTTTCAGGCAGGGTAGAGAGGGGACTAAAAAAAGGTGGGGTTGTAGCATTATTGGTTAAAGAATCAATTACAGCTGTGAGGAGGGATGATACACTAAATGAATCATCAAATGAGGTCATGTGGGTTGAGTTTAGGAATACAAAGGGGGCAGCCACACTACTAGGAGTGGAGAGAGAGATAGAGGAGCAAATATGCAGGCAAATTTCTAAGTGCAAAAACAATAGGGCAATAATAGTTGGGGACTTCAACCAACCTAATATCACTGGGATATGAACAGTGTAATAGGCACAGAGGGCAAAAAATCCTTGAACTGCATTCAAGACAACTTTTTTAATTGGCACGTAACAAGCCCAATGAAAGGGAGTGCAATTCTAGATTTAGCCTTAGGAAATGAAGCTGGACAAGTGGTTGAAGTAGCAGTGGATGACCATTTTGGAGATGGTGACCATAATACAGTTAGATTTGATATAATTATGGAAAAGGATAAAGTAGAACAGGAATAAAAGTTCTAAATTGGGGAAAGACGAATTTTACGAAACTGAGGTTATCTGGTGAAAGTGGACTGGATATATCTAACTTGAAGGAAAATCAGTGACATACCAATGGGAAGCATTCAAAAGCGAGATTTTAAGGGTACAGTGTAGACATCTGCCCACAAAGAAAAAGGGCATTACTGCCAAGTCTAGAGCCCCCTGGTTATCCAGAAGTAAACAGGGTAAGGTAAAGCAGAAAAAGAAAGCTTATGACAGTCATAAAAAGCTTAATATTGTAGAAAGCCCAGATGTGTATAGAAAGTACAGGAGTGAAGCAAAAGAAGTAATTAGGAAAACAAAGAGAGTATATGAAAAAATATTGGCAGGTACAATCAAGGAAAACCTAAAAATGTTTTATCATTACATTAAGAGCAAGAGTTTAACTAGGGAAAGGGTAAGGTCTATCAGAGATGTAAATGGTAACTTCTGCAGTGATGCTGAAGATGTGGGCAGTGTTCTCAATCAGTACTTTGTCTCTGTCTTCACTGAAGAGAGGGATGATGCAGATATTCTAGTTAAAGAGGAGAAGTGTGAAATATTAGATACAATGAGCATAGTGAGAGAGGAAATACTGGAGGGACTGACCTCCTTGAAGGTTGATAAATCACCAGGGCTGGATGGATTGTATACCAGGCTGTTAAAGGAAGCCAGGGAGGAAATAGCAGATGCTCTGAGGATCATTTTGCAATCCTCAGTAGATACAGGTGAGGTACCAGAGGATTGGAGGTCTGTGAACATTGTACCATTATTTTAACAGGGTGCAAGGGATAGACCAAATAATTATAGGCTGGTCAGTCTGACTTCGGCGGTGGGAAAATTATTAGAATCAATTCTGAGAGACAGGATAAATTGTCACTTAGAAAAGATTAATCAGGGATAGTCAGCATGGTTTTGTTAGGGGAAGATTGTGTCTTACTAATTTAATTGATTTTTTTGAGGAAGTAGCAAGGAGGCTTGATGAGGGTAGTGCAGTGGATGTTGTCTACATGGATTTTAGTAAACCACAGAATCACAGAGTTGTTATGGTGTAGAAGGAGGGCATTCGGCCCATCGTGTCTGCACTGGCTCTCTGAACGTTTTAACTTAGTACCAATCTCCTGCCTTTTCCCCATAACCCTGCACATTGTTTCTATTTAGATAATCCCCCAATGCCCCCTTGAATACCTCAATTGAACCTGCCTCCACCACACTTCCAGGCAGTGCATTCCAAACCCTAACTACTCGCTGTGTGAAAAAGTTTTTTCTCATCTCGCATTTGCTTCTTTTAAAACTGTGCCCTCTAGTTCTCAATCCGTTCATGAGCGGAAACAGTTTCTCTCTATCCACTCTGTCCAGGCCCCTCATTATTTTGAAAACTTCTACCAAGTCACCTCTCAGCTTTCTCTCCAAGGAAAACAGTCCCAACTTCTCCAATCTTTCCTCATAACTGATGTGTCTCATCTCCGGAATCATTTTCGTAAGCCTCTCCTGCACTCTCTCCAATGCGTTCACATCCGTCCTATAGTGTGGTGCCCAGAACTGTACACAATACTCCAGCTAAGGTCTAACTAGTGTGTTATATAAGTTCATCATAACTTCCCTGCTCTTGTACTCTCTGCCCCTATTAACAAAGCCTAGAATACTGTTTGCTTTAGAAACAGCTCTCTCTACCTGTACTGCCACCTTTAACGACTTATGTACATATACACCCAGGTCTCTCTGCTCCTGAACGCCCTTTAGAATAGTACCCTTTACTTTATACTTTCTCTCCATGTTCTTTGTACCAAAGTATATCACCTCACACTTCTCCACATTGAACTTCATCTGCCACCTATCTGCCCACTGCACCAATGTGTCAATGTCCTTTGAAGTTCTACACACAGTTTACAATTCTCCCACGTTTTGTGGCGTCTGCAACCTTTGAAATTGTCCCCATGCACACCAAGATCTAGATCATTTATGTATATCAGGAAGAGCAAGGGTCCCAATACCGACCCCTGAGGATCTCCACTACAAACCTTCTTCCAGCCCGAAAAATACCCATGAACCATTACTCTCTGTTTCCTGTCCCTCAGCCAATTTTGTATCCATGTTGCTACTGTCCCTTTTTATCCTATGACCTGTAACTTTCCTCACAAGTCTGTCATGTGGCACTGTACCGAACGCCTTTTGGAAGTCCATATACACCACATCAATGACCTTGCCCTCACCAACCATCTCTGTTACCTCTTCAAAAAACTCTAGCGGATTTGTTAGACATGATTTTCCTTTAACAAATCCCTGCTGACTCTACTGAATCAATCCAAATTTTTCCATGTGACTATTAATTCTATCCCAAATAATTGTTTCTAGAAGTTTCCCCACCACTGAAGTTAAGGCATTTGACAAGGTCCCACATGGCACACTGGTCAGAAAAGTGAAAACTTATGGGATACAGAGAAATGTGGTGAGTTGGATCCAAAATTGGCTCAGCAACAGGAAACAAAGGGTAAAGGTTGATGGTTGTTTTTGCGAATGGAAAATGGTTTCCAGTGGCGTTCCATGGGGCTCAGTGTTGGGTGGCTTGCTATTTGTTGTATATATTAATGATTTGGACTTAAACGTAGGTAGCATGAGTGGGAAATTTGCAGATGACACAAAAATTGGCCATGTAGTTGATAGTGAAAAGTGTAGCTGTTGTCTCCAGAGTGATATCAATGGTTTGGTTGAGTGGGCGGAAAAGTGGCAGATGGAATTCAATTCAGAAAAGTGTGAGGTAGTGTATTTGGGGACGGTAAACAAAACTAGGGAATAGGCAATAAATGGGAGGATATTGAGAGGGGCTGAGGAAGTGCGAGACCTTGGTATGCATGTCCACAGGTCCCTGAAGGCGGCAAGACTGGTGGATAAGATGGTAAAGAAAGCATATAGAATGCTTTCCTTTTTGGACAAGGTGTAGAATACAAAAGCATGGATGTAATGACGGAACTGTATAAAACACTGGTTAGGCCATAGCTGGATTTTTGTGTACAGTTCTGGCCATCACATAACAGGAAGGACATAGTTGCTCTGAACAGAGTACAGAGGAAATTTATAAGAACTTTGCCAGGGCTTGAAAATTGCAGCTATGAGGAAAAATTGGACAGGCTGGGGTTGTTTTCCTTGGAATTGAGGAGGCTGAGGGGTGACCTGATTGAGGTATACAAAATTGAGGGGCCTAGATAGAGTAGACAGGGATGCTCTGTTTATCCTAGCAGAGAGGTCAATTACCAGGGGGCACAGATTTAAGGTGATTGATATGAGTATTAGAGGAGACATGAGGAAAAACTTCCTCACCCAGAGGGTGGTGGTTGTTTGGAATTTGTTGCCTGTTTGAGTGGTGGAGGCAGAAACTCTAAACTCATTTAAAAGGTACCTGGATGCACCTAAAGTGCTGTAACCTACAAGGCTACAGACCTGGTGCTGGAAGATAGGATTAGAATGGACAGCTAGATTTTTGTATCTTTTCTTTTTTGGCTGGCGCAGGCACGATGGGCTCTATGGCCTCTTTCTGTGCTGTAACTTTTTTATGGTCCTATGGTTGGTGTGGGAACCTGAACTAATTTTACTTGGCAGCTGGCAATTAACTGCCTGCAATCGAGCTTCCATCCATTTAAGGGATAAAGACAAGCCCCAAGAGCTGTTAGCCAATCAGAAAGCCGGCAGCCCTTCAATCCCAGCTGCAACCAGCCAAGGCCAGCAATGATGGAGGTGGCCCCAGAACCCAGGTAAGAGAGATCTGGTTTTCCGGGGCCATTCAGGCAGGTTCCTGGGAAGGGGCTGGGTGGTGTTCATGAAGGCAGGAAGGGGAAACCGAAGGGGGACTTGCCACCGGGGGGAAGCTCCATGAGCCACAAGGTGCCTGATTAGGAGGACCCCTATCCCCGAGCCTACAAGGAGGCTGCCAGGGTATACCTCCTGTAGCAAAGTGCCTAGCTGCTGGTGGTAAAATAACAGCAGTGGAAAGAGGCCCTAAAGTGTTCCTTAATTGGGGAAGACTGTTCACTACCTTCCTGTTGCCGCTGGTAAAATGCCAGCAGCAGCAGGAAGACGATGGACATGTTATCCCCGCCAACACCCAAGTTTTCACTGACCCCCATCTCCCAGCACGCTACTAATCCTGGCCTATGTTTCTGGTCCAGCAAGAAAGAAAGAATTACTTTTATAAAGTGCCTTTCACGATCTTGGAACAACGCAATTAAGATTTTTTTTTTAAGTAACCATCGTTGTAATGATTGAAACACAGTAGCCAATATGCACACAGAAAAGTCCCATAAGCAGCACTGTGATAATGTCCAGATGATCTGTATTAGTGATTGAGGGATAATTATTGACAGGACATGCAGTAACTCCTTTCCTCTTCTTCAAAATATTGCCTGGGGATCTTTTAAGTCTACCTGAGAAGGCAGGCAAGATTTCAGTTTAAAGTCTCATCTAAAAGATGACATCTCTGATGGTGCAGCACTCCCTCAGTACTTCATGGAGTGTCAGATTAGGATTTGCACTCAAGCTTTTGTACAGGGACTAGAATCCACATCCTCTGACTCAGGCATGAGTGCTACCACTGAGCCACAGCTGTCAAATCAAGGAATGAAGCATTGCTTGATTTTCGTTCTGGGAAATTAAATTGGACAAATTTCTGATGAGAGTAAGAGAACACTTAGGAAATAATGCCTTATTCATAGCTAGGTTCAACGTAAATATAAAAATTTACAAGAGTCAAATAAAGGTGTACGGGATTGGAAAAAGTTAAATTCAGCATGATAAGAAGTGACCTGACCCAAATGTGAGCAGAAACATTAACAAATAGGTTGGCAGATCATCAGAAACGATAAGGCCATATAAGGTGCATAGAGCACTGACCTAACTCCTGTGATGTAACTGGTTCAGTTACACCAGGGCCACAGAGATAGGAAGGTCGAATATATTGTTGGAAATACGTACCTATATCCTGGGTTTATTTAGAAATCTTTTCCATAATCCATTGATAATGTGCTGATCCAATCATATGAGGCAAACCTTCGAAACAACAGGTGCAAGGATGTATTGCTACTGTGAAAAGGGAGACACTTTACTGTCCTAGCTTTAGCTCCTCTCCCAGTGACTTCCTGCATTTTGTGTTCTGATGCTGGTTGTTACAGCAGTGAGCAATATAATTGTTTGTATTGCTAGAAACTTATGCACCATTTCAAAAATGTTGGCCTGGATTTTGCAGTCAGGGGCGAAGCAACAGCATTTGCTGCTGATCTTAAAGAAAGTTTTCCATAAAGGTCTAGTGATTGTGTGGAGGGGACTTCCCCTTTCCTGACAGATAGACAAAGGTAATCTGTTTTTGCAATGCAAGAGATTTCGTTATATAGCTTTTAAGAAGGTATTCGATAAGGTGAGTCAAAAGAATCAGATGCATGGCGTATAAGAAAAGTTAGCTGAAGATCAGAAAACAGGGTTACAGTAAATTGTTGCTGTTAAGATTGGAGAATGACTGGAACTATACCCAAGTGCCAGCCTTAGATATAGGGAACACAGTCTCCAAATTTGGTGATGACAAAAAGGAGGAGGTTTGGTAAACAGCAGGAAGGACTGCAGAAGACTTCAGGAAGACAAAGGCAAGATATTGGAATGAGAAAATATGTGGAATACATGGATAGTTGAGGTAGTACACTTTTGGAAGAAAAGCAAGAATTAAGAGTATGCACTCAATGGAAAGTCGCTGAAGGGTGTTGTTATGATCCCGAGCTGAGGTTACCACTGGACAAGCCTGATCCCAGGGTGGAACCCAGCTTGATAGATCCTAACTTTTATTTGTTTGTTTAGATACGTGGATAGGGACAACTGAACAGTCACCAGGGTCAGATAATGAACTTTTAACAAAAGCATAAAACATTTATTAAACAAGAAAAGATGAACGATATTACAATACCCCTTCACCCACAACTATACCTTTACAGATATATACAGATTTGTAAGGATAACACAAGTTACAAAGCTATCTTACACTCTAATGTTCACAATAAGTACACAGTCCATGTAAACCAATTGGCAACCTGTGGTCAGACACACCACACTCTGAAACTGAATGACCGATGCCACCCCAGACAAATGCTATGGATCACTCCTCTATTCCCCCCCAGATGCTTGTCACACCGTGAGCCAACCAGTCTCACTGAACTCCATCTTTCACACAAGGGTTTCCGATCTCCACTTTCCAAGAACTCACCTTGGAATCTTCTCCCAAGCAGATGCTTTCTCCCAGACGCCTTTGCAAGGGTTCACCTCTAGGGTTTTGAACTCTCCTTCCAAAGTTCCTCTCCCTGGGTCACCACATGCATTCAAGCTTTCTTCCACGCGTACTCTCTCACCAACTCAGCTGTCAACAGTACACCACATGGCCATAGCAAAGAGTTATAGACCTTCAGCTGTCTCTTTGGACCTTCTGACTTCTCACAAGCCTTTATATGGTTTTGACTCTGCTATCTACAGCTTGGAACTTTAAGCTTGGAACCTTTTTCTGCCCCTCACTCTTAACTTCACTTAACAAGACCTTTTCCAGGTTCCTGTACTTCCTTCGACTAGAAGGTCTTTTTCCTGTTCCACTCCCCTGGATTTGGGGCCTTTCTTCTTTAGCTTGGGACTGGCTATCTGTCCCTTTTGCTTCAGTCTCTCCCTGGCAGCTACTTTCAACCAACTTTAACTTGAGACTGGCTATCTGCCCGTTCTAGGTTGCTTCTGCTTGGCAGCTGCCTTCAAAACTAATTGAACTCAAAAACTGCCATTTCTAGTTTCTTCTGTGTGTGTCTGTGGGAGGGACCTGCCTCTCTGGACCCCCGTTGCTAGGCAACAACCCAGTTTTTCTACTCTGTGTTTGCTTAACTTCTCTTACAGTCGTAAACTCTCATTAGAGATGCAGGCACCTTTTAAAGTGAAACTAAAACTCAACTTGACCTTTTATTAATGCACACATACAGAAATACAAATCAAACTTAAACATTAAAGCTAAAACTCATTCCTAACTCCCACAAATATCCATCTAACTTTCTTAAACTATCTCTGTTTCCTAAGAGTGTGAACAATTCAAGTACATAATTCCCTAAAAGTTCAATCCATAAAAAAAGCCAACAGAATTTTGGGTATTATAAATAGGGGCAAAGGATTACATAGGTTATACAACACAGAAACAGGCCATTCGGCTCCACTCAAGCCTCCTCCCATCTTTCCTCATCTATCTCTCAGCATAAACCTGTATCCTCTTAGCCCTCATATGCTTATCTAGCCTCGCCTTAAATGCATTTATACTATTTACTTCAACTACTCACCATGGTAGTGAGAAAGGCCCAGGAGAGTGGAGTGCACAAAACTCAGGGGCCCGGGCCCTTGGTGGGTGCCCAAGGCCTTGAGCTCAACGCGCAGCTTTTGCTTTACGAACAGCATTGAACATCTGTACAGGCGGTTGCAGCAGAAGGCCATACCCGCAGGCCACACTGAATGCATGTCCCAACTCAGGACTTCAGCTGATGTCAGAATGAATGAAAGTTGATTACATGTTGACAAAGCAAGATTCATTGTTAAGATTAGAGCTGGAAATCTTCCATTCAAGCACCAGATTTAAGCACTGCTACTTTGGAAACATGCTAAGTAGAAGTAAAACATATTCCCATGGCGACGAATGCAGTAATCAGGTAATGGCTACTTTTGGCTACAGGAAGATCTACCCGACAGTGTAATCCCTCTCCCAGACCTTAGCCAGCCTCCCTGCTGTGCCCCAGACACAAGGTTGAAGGTTAGTAAGTCTAACTCTGGACGCAATGATATGAGGGGGTTGAGATGCACGCGAACAGCCTATGATGGTTCAGCATGAAGCTCAAGCTATTGTAGCTCTTCAACATTGTTTTCCAGGAGAGATGTCAACATCTATCACCTGGCAGAATGACAATGAGACTGGAGTGCAGAAATGATCCCTGGCACTAAGGTTAGTGAGGAGAAGTGAGCCTCCAGACACAATCATGGGGGTGGAGGGGGTTGGAGCATGTGGTGAGAGGGAGGTGTAAGGTTTGCCTATGAGGCGTGGAAGAGAACTCCTGCTCCTCCTGATAAAAGCAAAATACTGCAGAAAAATACTGCTGGAAATCTGAAACAAAAACAGAAAATGCTGGAAAAACTCAGCAGGTCTAGCAGCATCTGTGGAGAGAGAAACAGAGTTAACATTTTGGGTCTATATAACCCCTGCCTCTGCCTTAAAAATATTCGATGACACCGACTCCATCACCTCCTGCGGCAGAGTTCCAAAGTTGCACAACCCTCTGAGAGAAAAAAATTCTCCTCATCTCTGTCCTAAAAGGGCAAGCCCTGATTTGAAAACATTGTCCCCTATTTCTGGACTCACCCACAAGAGGAAACATCCTTCCCACATCCATCTTGTCAATACCGTTCAGGATCTTATATAATTCAACCAAGTTATCCCTCACTCTTCTAAAGTCCAGTGGAAACAAGCCCAGTCAGTTCATCCTCTCCTGATAGGCATACAGGCTGCATTCCTGGTATCATCCTTGTAAATCCCTTTTTTGCATCATCTCTAGTGCATCTTTAGCTTTTTCATAGTATGGCAACCAGAATTTTTAAAAATTCATTTTACAGGATGTGGGCATCACTGGCTAGGCTAGCATTTATTGCCCACCCCTAATTGCCCTTGAGAAGGTGGTGGTGAGCTGCAGTTCTTGTACCACTGCAGTCCATGTGGTGTAGGCACACCCACAGTTTTGTTAGGGAAGGAGTTCCAGGACTTTGACCCAGCGACAGTGAAGGAATGGCAATATATTTCCAAGTCAGGATGGTGAGTGGCTTGGAGGCGAACTTCCAGGTGGTGGTGTTCTCATGTATCTGCTGCCCTTATCCTTCTAGATGGTAGAGGTCGTGGGTTTGGAAGCTGCCTAAGGAACCTTGGTGAGTTTTTGCAGTACATCTTGTAGATGATACATACTGCTGCCACTGTTCGTTGGCGGTGGAGGGAGTGAATTTTTGTGGAAAGGGTGCCAATCTTGGATGGTGTCAAGCTTCTTGAGTGTTGTTGGCGCTGCATACACCCCACATTCCTGGTATCATCCTTGTAAATTCCTTTTTTGCACCATCACTCGTACCTTTTTAGCTTTTTTATAGTTTGGCGACCAGAATTGTATGCAATACTCCAGGTATAGTCTAACCAAGGTAGAATGGAAGTTTAGCATAACTTTACTTTTCAACTCTATCCCAGTAGAAGTAAACCTTGGTGCTGGATTTGCTTTTTATGGCCTTGTTAAATGGATCACTACTTTTAACAATTTGTATGTTTGTATTCAAGATCCCTTTGGTAGCACTCTCACCTCCGAGTCAAAAGGCTCTGTGTTCAAGACCCACTCAATGACCTGAGCACACAAAATAATCAAGGTTGAAGTCCAATGCCGTACTGAGGGAGTTCTGCACCGACAGAGATGCTGTCTCTCAGATAAAATGTTAAACTTAGGCCATATCTGCCCTCTCAGGTGGACATAAAAGATCCCATGACACTATTTCAAAAATGAGCAGGGGAGTTATCCCACTGTCTTGACCAATATTTATCCCTCAATCAACATCACAAAACATATTATCTACCCATTATCACATTGCTATTTGTGGATCTTGCTGTCGTGTTTCCTGCGTTACAACAGTAACTACACATCACAAAAGTACTGCATTAGCTGTAAAACACTTTGAGATGTCCGCTGACCGTGAAAGATGCTATATAAATACAAGTCTTTTTTTACCTTTTCAGATCCATTTGCTCATTTACCTTTTAGATTCTTATTTTCTAAGTAATATGCAACCTGCTTATTTTTCTTGTCAAAATGTAATACCTCACATTTATCAATGTTGAAATTCATTTGCCAATTATATGTCTATTCTGTAAGTTTGTTAATATCTTCTTGTGATTTATTGCAGCCCCCTTCAGTATTGATTACTCCCGCCACCACCACCCCCCACCATAATAATTTGGTGGCATCTCCAAATTTAGAAATTGCGTTTTTGATTCCAAAGTCTAAATCGTTAATATAAATTATGAACAACACTGGTCCCAGCACTGACCCTTGTGGAACACCATTACTTTCTTCCACTCTGAATAGCTACCCTTTACTCTTACTCTCTCTTTTCTGTTTTGAAGGCAGCTAGCCATCTGTTCTGGTGCTTATCCCCTGACTCTTCATTCTTTGACTTATTCATAAGTCTTTTATGATATACCTTATTGAAAGCCCATTGACAATCTAAAAATTATACTGTTTTACTTTTGTTTATTCTTTTTTACATCTTCAAAAAATTCAATGAGGTTAGGCGAGCAAGACTTTCCCTTTTGAAATCTATGCTGACTATTTATTATTATATTTTTAATTTCTTGATTTCCTTTCATTTGCTCCTTTAGTAGGGATTCCATTATTTTTTCCTACCACCAGTGTAAGCTGACTAGAATAAAAGTGTATAAGAGTAATAGAAAATTATTACAAAACATGGTTAGGCCATAGCCAGAGTACTTTCTGCAGTTTTAGGAGTCCTGTTATAGAAAGGCTATTAAAGTCACAGAGAACATATAGCATAGATTCACCAAGATGATGCAAGGATATGAAACTAGTTATGAAGAAATTTTGAAATAATAGATCAACTTCCATGTGGTCAGAGTAAGCCAAGAGGATATTTAATATAATTTTAAAACAACATCTCTGAATGAATATGAATTCTTCTGTCCTTACTGCTGCCTCTCTTCAAACTGTCGCATGTGACCTTGGGTTATACATTGATTGTGGTCAAGAGATTGGGTAGGTCATCTGCTCGCAACACCTTTACCAGTGCCTCTTTGAGCTAACCACTGGAAGGTATACAACAGCAGTCTGGAGAAGGTCACGCTTTACAACCCCTTATAGGGCATCATTAAATATACCTTTATTTCACACTTCCATATTCTACACAGAAAATTTTGACACAAAGAAAAATGAGCTGACACGCCAGGGCTTCATGGACTTGAACCTAATGGAAGCCAATGATCGGGATGGTGATCCAAGAGACCTCTGGGTGACGCTTGAATCAATGGGTTACAGCAAAACACTAGAAATGCATGAGGTATGTTGTTTTTTATGTTCATTTTGATTGATATCACTAAGCCATTAACCACTTATAGGAAGAGAAATGTGTAAATATGCAGGATTTCAAGATCCATATGCTTCCAGGTACAAACATTCTAAATTTTACTCTATGAAGTTCAGGTGTAAACTCACTCTTTTAAATGTTATTTTAATTCAGCATTGTAATTGGGTTTATTTAACACATTGTTTCAATGCACAAGTGGAAAACTTACATGTATGTATTTAGGATTATGATATGTTTGTGTTCTATTCTTAATTCAACACTTAAATTTACTGGCACTAGTAGTGACAGATCTACAGCCACAGACTTCCACTCTTAGCTCTTGTTCTTTAGCTTGGTTTCAGTTTTTGTTTGAAGAGCTTTCAGAACATTTTCTTACATTAAAGGCATTATACAAATGCAAACTGTTTTTCTACGCATAGAAATCTAGTTCCTCATTAAAATATGCATTATTTTTGTATATATAGGCATGTCCTTTTGTAATTAATATCCATGCAGAGGAAAGCCAACTTAAGCTGACACCAATCAGTCTGAAAGTCGGTGGAAGCCTTCTCAACTCAGCTATATGCAAATCTGTCATAAGTAAAGGAGAAGCAAAAACCATGAAGAATTATAACAACCTGGTGATTCACATCTACAAGACTGAAACACGAATCACTTCAGTCATTGAAAATAAAGTATGCATTGTTACCATTTGTTTTATTTGATTAAGTTAGTTTGTTTCTTTATAGTTTGTAGCATCCACTTATTGTGTTAGTATTTAACATAGATTGAAATAATATGAGCCTTGAATCAGTGTTGTTCACATTTTTTCAGTGAACACAATCTTGTCTTTCCCAAGGATCATACTCATGGGTGTTCTAACATACTGAAGCAGAGTGATGCTATCCTGATTTCAATTAGTGGCGAACAGTGGAGCAGTTTCTTCACTTGTTCCTTGCATGATAGGCCCACTTCCTGAAAGCAATCTCCTTAGGAAGCAGATTAACTTATTTGATCATGCTTTCAGCTCTGAGTCAGTAGTCTATGGATTCAAGCCTCACACCAAGATTTGCAGACATACTTAATGCTGTTATTCCAGTGCATTACTGAAGGACTGCTGCATTATTGGGTGCAGCATTGTTTTCATTCTCAGGATATATCCATCACTGGCAAGGGCATCACTTATTACACATTAGTGATGTCGAGAAGGTGAAGGTTGGGCATCTTCTTGAACCACAGCAGTCCATGTGGTGGAGTTATTCCTACAGTTCTGTTTGTTCTGGAGTTTCAGGATTTTGACCAATTCTGGATGGTATGTGATTTGGAGATGACAGTGTTCCCATGCACCTGCTGTCCTTACCTTTCCAGCTGGTGGAGATTACAAGTTTAGGAGATGCTGCCAAAGAAACCTTCACTTGCTGCAGTACATCCTGTACATGTACACACTGCAAGCATGCCTGTGGTGAAGCAGAATGAATGTTTAATCTGCTGAATGGCATGCAGATGAAGCAGACTACTTTGTTCTGGAGTGTGCCTAGCTTCTCAAGAGCTGTTGTAACTGCACCCATCCAGGCGAATGGAGTATATTCTGTCATACTCCTTGTGAGTTATAGTTGGTGAGGCTTAATCAACCTCTGACCTGCTCTAGTAGCCACAGCATTAATTTGGCTGGTCCACAGTGACCTTCACGATGTCAATGGTGGACGATTCAACTATGGTTGTGTTATTGAATGGCAACAGGAGGTGGTTATGCTCTGCGTTGTTGAAGATGGTCATTGCCTGACACTTGTGTGCTGAAAATGTTCCTTGCTATTTATCAGCCTGCATGTTGTTGAAAACGGAGCTGAATACTGTGCAATCATTAGCAAACAGCATCTTTTCTGACCTTACGATGAAGGGAAGGCCACTGATGAAACTGCTGAGTATAGCTGGTTCTAGGATGATGCCATAGGGAACTAAGCAATGTTCTGGGGCTGAGATGATTGGTTAGTGCCAATTAAGACTTCAACCACTGAAAAATTTGCTCCCTGATCCCCATTGACTTGTGGTCGTTATTCCAAACACAGTGGAATACTGACACTTCATCCCACATATGGGGCAGGATATTCAGGTCGTCTGGCGACGGGCCCGGGAGCGGCCAGGAAACGGTCCACCACCCACGATCGGCGCCCGACCGCGATTTTGGTTAACGGCCAGCCAACGCGAAAGGCGCGCTGAGAAGCTCATTGCTGCTGAGGGTGGGGGCAGGAGGAGTGCGAGTGCAAAAGTCTGTGCAAGAGTGGGGTAGCGGGCACTGAAAGCTCCCTGAAGGCAGGAAGCTGCCTCAGGGAACGGAACAATTTTAAAATCAAAAATAAATATTTTTAAAATCTGAAAAAATGACCCGACATGGGACTCACTCACAATTACATGAACAGAATAAAAATTCTGCTCAAAAATTTATATTTATTTTTTATTTAATTATGGAAACCTCATCCCGCCCGTGGATGAGGTTTGCTAAAAAATCAAAAGGCTGCCTGGCTGATTCGCCCCATGCCAACCATAAGGTTGGATGCACAGCGAAAAATATGTTTAAATTAATTGATTAAGAGCCTTAATAGGCCTCTTAATTGTCAGCACGAGCACTGCTGCCGACTCTCACACGCACCTGCCGATCGAAATATCTCACACTATTTTATGCCCGATTGGGTTGAGCGTGCGCCTGCCCGCCTGCGGGGTGTAAAATCCTGCCCTTGGAATTCTGCTCTTGTATCCATGTTTGAATCAAGGTTGTAATGAGATCTGGAGCTGAATGTCCCACCATTACAAATGCAAGTTTTCTGCCAATTAGAATTACTCCACGTATTAGGAAGAAACAGCTGACAGCAACCTGTTGTAGTGTTATTATTGTACAATTTTTGGTAACCTTACCTTATTCTTTACAGTCTGAAACAAGAGTGATTGTCCATGTCAACAATGAACAGAGTAAGAACTGTGTCAGCAGTCGAGGGCTAAGTATTTTTGCAGTGGAAGTAGCACCAAGGTCAACTACAGTAAGTTGAATTGTGCATTTATAGAGGTACTGTAGCATAGTGATTATGTTACAAGACTAATAATCCAGAGACCTGCACTGATGATCATAAGATATGAATTCAAATCTAGGGAATTTAAATTCAACTTGTTAGAAAAATTTGGAAGGGAAAGCTAGCATCTGTAATTGTGACCGTGAAACTACCAGGTTTTGTAAAAACCCAACAGATTCACCATGTCCTTTAGAGAAGGAAATCTGCCATCCTTATGTGGTCTAGCCTATATGTGACACCATAACCAGAAATGTGGTTGACTTTTATTTGTCCTCTGAAATGCCTCGAATGTTGCTCAGTTATATTTAAGAAGCTGACTCACCACCAACTTCACAAGGGTAACTGAGATGGACAATAAATGCTGGCCTTGACACGCCCCATGAATGAATAAGAAAAAGTTAATGGTAACGTTATATACACAGAATCTGCAACTCCTTTGTAACATACCATGACATGAATCTGCCTGTTGCTATCATGACATCTGGCATCAGCAATTAAATAAACCTCAGCAAACTGAATAACTTACTCCTCCCCAAACACACATATAGGCTGAATTTTGTTGGAGCGGAGGTGGTCCTGACCAGGGCCCGGCAAGCTCTTGTTGGTCATTTCCAGGAGCCCTGACCTGATTCTGTGTCCATCAAAACAAAACTTGCGTTTATATAGCACATTTCACGACCACGGGTTCTCAATAGCACTTTAGAGCCAATGAAGTACTTTTTGAAATGTAGTCACTGCTGTAATGTAGGAAATTCTATCAGCAATTAACTGCCTGCCATTGGGGCTGCTGTTCCTTTAACAGCAGAGATCTCGTCTCTGACAGCTGCCAAGCATTCAGCAAGCTGGCAGCTCTTCAGTCCCAGTAGTGCCACCGATAGCGGTCATCTTTAGTGTTAAAAAGAAAACTATTTTTAGTATTGTTTGGCCACGATGTTGCCCTGCACTACTAGCCTCTTACTAAAGTAAGGTTGACCCAAAATCATTGTTACAGTATAAAGAAATGTAAACTTTTACATTTGATAAACAGAAAACGCATGGATGACCTCTGCTTTATGCAGATTAATTCTTATGTTCCTGGATAATTCACATCACTTTCACAAAGCTTTGGCCAAATATCTCAAGACAGATACAGTGTAACTTTATTTCGTAAACACCAGTTGCCCTCTGATTTTTTGCCTAAATTGCTATCCTTAGTGGAACATAGGGCAAAATCTTCTGTTCAGCATGCAGGAGTAGGCCCCGCACGCCGATGCGTAAAATGACACACGGTGATGTCGGGTGTGCGTTCCGACATCACCGCGCATCATTCTGATCTTCCGTTCGGGGGGGCCTGCAACGGAGTCGGCTGCGCGCCCACCGAACTGTCAGAGGCCTGTTAAGGCCATTAATAAATTAATTAAAGCAATTGTCAAGGCTGCCCATCCAACCTTAAGGTTGGCGGGCAGGCAAAGAGCCCAGGTGGGCAGGATGAGGTTTCATGAAGGGTTTATTAATTAAATAAAACATTTTATGAAAATTCATAAACATGTCTCAGCTCATGTGACACTGTCACATGAGGGGACACGTCTGAATAATTTTATTTTTTCCATCTTTAACACTGAACTTAATCTCCCTGAGGCACGGAGCTGCCTCAGGGAGAGTTCTGTGCTCTTATGCGCGCATGCGTGAAAGAGCGCAGGCCCCAACTCTCCCTCGTCCCTTCACCCACACAGGTAGTGCTGAGCACTACCAGGCGCACGTCACGCTGGGCGGGCCTTAATTGGCCCACCCACATAAAATAGCTGCATGCAGCCGATCGCGGGCAACAATTAGCCCCATGCCCGCCCCTGACTGGCCCTCTCAACAGGGAGAAAATTCTCCCCATAGGAACAGGAGTGAGCCATTCAGCTTGTTGAGCCTGCTCCGCCATTCAGTTAGATCATGGCTGATCATCTACCTCAACAGCACGTTCCCGCGCTATTCCCATATCCCTTGATGTCATTAGTCTCCAGAAGTCTATTGATTTCTGTCTTGAACATGCTCAATGATTGAGCTTCTACAGCCCTCTGAGGTAGAGAATTCCAAACATTCACCACCGTCTGGGTGAAAAGATTCTTCCACATCTCAGTTTTAAATAGCCTATCCCATATTCTGAAACTCTGTCCCCTGGTTCTAGAATCACCAGCCAGGGGAAACATCCTATCCACATCTGCCCTGTCATGCCCTGTAAGAATTTTGTAAGTTTCAATGAGATCACCTCTCATTCTTCAAAACTCTAGAGAATACAGGCCCTGTCTCCTCAATCTCTCCTGGTAAGACAATCCCACCATCCCAGCGATTAGTCTGGTGAACCTCCGTTGCACTCCGTCTATGGAAAGTACATCCTTAGATAAGGAGAGCAAAACTGTACACAGTACTGAAGGTGTGGTCTCACCAACATTCTATATAATTGCAGCAAGACATCTTTACTTCTGTACTCAAATCCCCTTGCGATGAAGGCCAACATAAGATTTGCCTTCCTTAATGATTGTTGCACCTGCATGCTAGCTTTTAGTGACTCATGAACAAGGACACCCTTCCCAATCTCTCACCATTTAAGAAATATTCTTTCTATTTTTTTCTACCAAAGTGAATAACTTCACACTTATTCACATTATATTCCATCTGCCATTTTCTTGCCCATTCACTTAGCTTATCCAAGTCTGCTTGAAGCTTCTTTGCATCCTCCTCACGACTTACATTCCCACCTAGTTTTGTGTGATCAACAAATTTGGAAATATTACAATTGATCCCCACAACCAAATCAAATCATTTATATACATTTATGTGGCCCTAGCACTGATCCTTGTGGCACGCCATTAGTCACAGCCTGCCATCCTGAGACTGACCTGTTTATTCCTACTCTCTGCTTTCTGTCTGTTAATCAATTCGCAATCCACTCTAGTACATTACCCCCAATCCATGTGCTCTAATTTTGTTTATGAACCTCCTGTGTGGGACCTTCTCAAAAGCCTTCTGAAAATCCAAATACACCACATCCACTGGTTCTCCTTTATTTATGCTACAAGTAACGTCCTCAAAAAAAACTGTAACAAGTTTGTCAAACAGGATTTTACTTTCATAGATCCCTGTTGACTGCCTAATTTTACCATTACTTCCTAAGTGTCCAGTCATTACATCCTTTGTAATAGATTCTAACATTTTCCCTACTACTGACACCAAACTAACAAGCCTATAGTCCTACATTCTCCCTCTCCCTCCCTTCTTAAATAGTAGGGTTACATTTGCTACTTTCCAGTCTGCAGCAACCTTCCCAGAATCTATGGCTAAGATTTTGCCCTCATCGGGCGGGGGCTGGCGGGAGCGATCGGGAAGCCAACCGCCACCCGCAATCGGGGCCGGACTGCAGTTTCACACTGGCGGGCCAATTAAAGTCCGCCCAGCGTGAAATGCTTGTGTGGGGGGTTGGGAGGAGGGTGAGCGTGCAACTTAGCGCATGCATGCAGGTGTGTGCTGGAAAAGCTCCCTGAGGCAGCTCTCTGCCTTTTAATTGTCGGCGGGGGCGCTGCTGATTCCTGTGTGCGCCCGCTGACCGAAATATCGTGCGAGTGTGTGATGATGTCAGGATGCTCACCCAACATCATCGCGCATCATTTTATGCTCATTTGGGTCAAGCACATGCCCGCCCAACAAGCGTAATATTCTGGCCTATAGAATTTTGAAAGATAACCACCAATGTATCCACTGTCTTTATAGCCACCTCCTTCAACACTCTGGGATGAAGCTCATCTGGTCCAGGGGATTTATCAACCTTCAGTCCAGTTAACTTTTCAAGTACTACCTCTTTTATCAATATTAATTTCTTTTAGTGCCTTAGTTCCTTGGTTGCCTAGTATTTCTGGGAGTTTTCTATATTGCCTTCCATGAAGACAGACACAAAGTAATTGTTTAGTTCTTCTGCCATTTCCCTGTTCCCTACTATGAATTCTCCTGTCTCCACCTGTAATAGGCCCACATTTATCCTAGATAATCTTTTCCTTTTCATATACCTAAAGAAGTTTTTACAGACCACCTTTATGTTTCCTGCTAGCTTGCATTCATATTCTCTTTTCCCTTTATCAGTTTCTTGATCATCCTTTGCTGGTGTAAGCCTAGAATGAGCTTTGGTGGGCTATTTATCCACGAGTGGCATTTGGAATGTCCTGAGGTTATGAACGGTGCTATATATAAATTTACCATGGCCAGCACAAACACTGTCCTCACTCAAAATCCACATACACATGCTTCCAGCCAAGATGACTGCATACTAATCAGTAGTAAAAATCCTGGTTGACTTTCCCCTCCTTAAATCAGACATGCTGACAATTGCAGTGTTCCAAATTATATTCTGACTGAGACCAGCCAACTCGCCACAGATTATGGAAAGATTAAATGGGAGGAAGGATTGGGGCAGAAATTAACAACACTGATTAACAACACCCCTCCCATAGTATAAAATATTAATTTTGATGTTTTCTTATCCTGTTATTTGTAGGTCTGCCAGCATGTGATGCCTGTCAATGAGAGGCTGGAATGGATTTATTGCTGCACAGAAAGCGTTGTGACCTGAAATGAAGCACAAGAAATTGAGCTGCATTATCAAGCATCTGGGTGGCTATGACTCTGTGTCCAAAGTATGAAGTTAAAATGACACTTTTGTATGTGTGTCGTTTAATGTATTTTTAATTGATCTCATTTATTTGCTGGCTAAGTATTTTGTATAATTATGGTTCTATGGAATATGGCATTTACATATAAAAAGGGAAATTGTTAACGCTGAGTTGTGAAATCACACTACACAAGAAATGCTTTTTTTGGGAGGAAGTTACTATAGTTTGATATAATGTAGCATTATGTGTTTGTGAAAGATACCTAATTAAAACAACACAATTCTCACAAAAGTGAGATTAATGCTGGCCTAAAATCATAGGCATTAGAGAGTGACATTGGAGGATATCTCATGACCAGATGGTCTCCAGGCCATCCATCAATCTAGTCCATCTGCTACTGCTGAAGTGAGTTCTGTCGGGCTTTTGGCCAGGCCACCAGATGCGGTGTCTCATGTTTGCAAGATATTCGCCATACTAAAACTGAAATTGATATTCTATAATGCTGCACAACATGGCCTCTTCTGTCCACCCATACGCTTTGTGCAATAAATGGCAGCCTCGTAGGAACTTTTGTTAAAACTATTGCACCTAACCAATGAAAGCAAGTTGCATGCAGGCAATATGCCTTTGTGTCACAGAGAGATCATCTGTGCAATGAAAACAAAATACATTAATTTATGTACATTACAGAAGCATTGAACAATATAATGGAGAGATTCCAAAAATGGAACAAAAATAAAAATAGCTGGAAAAACTCAGCAGGTCTGACAGCATCTGCGGAGAGGAATACAGTTAACGTTTTGAGTCCGTATGACTCTTTATCAGAATTAAAAAATAGAAGTCTGAAATGAAAATAGGTTAATGTTCCAGGTAGAGATCTCATCTTAGTCTATTTCTCACGTTACAAAATTAAAATAGTACCACAAAAATCTGCAAACAGTTGATGCTTCAAAGCTTAGCAAAGTTTTCTAGCAGGCCATATAGTACCTGCAGAAATAGCATAAAAAGTAGCCTGTTGCAGTCATTGAGCCTGTTTGAAAACTGAAAAGTTGACATTGCCCCTTTAATGGCTTTTCCTATGTAATTACACTTTCAGTTGCTTATTCTCAGCAAGTCTTCATACATTCATAATTGTGAAGCTTCATAGGAAAGCACTATTATTATTTCAAATGTTTATCAACAGCATTTTATACTATTGCAGTTGTAGTTTTTCAGTTGCATTTTGTTTGCAAGCATATTGTGCTTCTGGATCTTGCTCCTTAAATGAATAGATGTAAGTCTTCTGCTGGTATGGAAAGATCTCATGTGAACTAACTTGGACAGTCTCAGCCCAGTTGCTGTGGACACCGGCCTGTAGAAAAACACTGCCTCAAAATTGACCATGTAGATTGGTTGATGGGTAAGTGTCAGACTAGTGCAGTAATGCAAGGTTACATCAGAGCACCTAACCTTGACACACTTGATTTTTGTGTACTTGATGCTGAGACTGGATACTCCAAAAATAAAGTACATAACACTAAAATCCTTTGCCCTGAGAAACACAAAAATTCACATAAGAGAAATACATATATGATCATGTTCTAGATAACTTGCAGCTTTTTAGCTACTAGCTAATTGTTTTCCTATATATGAATATACATAAAATATTTCAGAAATAGTATTGTTGGCTTCAGTACTTTTGCTATCCAAGGTGAGCACCATAAGGGGAAAATCTCTCCCAACATTTTTCTCATCCCACTCACCCTTTCCATTGCCCCAAGAGATCAACAATCACTGGCCCTCTCCATATACCCTTCCAGGATGTTTGGCCATTCATGAACAAAACCTTTTCCATGCACAGTGCCATTGTGATTGAATCTCCTGAGATTTTGCAGCTTGCTGACACGGAGTCCTTTTCTGTCGCAGAAGCCTTACTCAACATAAAAACAGAATTACCTGGAAAAACTCAGCAGGTCTGGCAGCATCGGTGGAGAAGAAATCAGTTAACGTTTCGAGTCCTCATGACCCTTCGGCAGAACTGAGTATAGTTAGGAGAAAGGTGAAATATAAACTGGTCTAAGGTGGGGGGGCAGGGGGAGAGAGAAGTTGAGGGTGGGGTGATTGTGGGGATAAGCAAGCAGTGATAGGAGCAGATAATCAAAAGATGTCACAGACAAAAGGATCAAAGAGGTGTTGAAGGTGGTGATATCTAAGAAAAGTGCTAATTAAGAATGGAAGGCAGGATACTCAAGGTACAGCTCTAGTGGGGGTGGGGTGGAAAGACTAACAAAGTTTTAGTTTTAGATTTAAAAATAATGGAAATAGGTGGGAAAAGAAGAATCTATATAAATTATTGAAAAAAAAGGGGGGAGGGGGGAGAAACGGGGTGGGGATGGGGGGAGGGGGAGTTTAAGATCTAAAGTTGTTGAATTCAATATTCAGCCCGGAAGGCTGTAAAGTGCCTAGTCGAAGATGAGGTGCTGTTCCTCCAGTTTGCGTTGGGCTTCACTGGAACAATGCAGCAAGCCAAGGACAGACATGTGGGCAAGAGAACAGGGTGGAGTGTTAAAATGGCAAGTGACAGGGAGGTTTGGGTCTTTCTTGCGGACAGACCGCAGGTGTTCTGCAAAGCGGTCGCCCAGTTTGCGTTTGGTCTCTCCAATGTAGAGGAGACTGCATTGGGAGCAACGAATGCAGTAGACTAAGTTAGGGGAAATGCAAGTGAAATGCTGCTTCACTTGAAAGGAGTGTTTGGGCCCTTGGACGGTGAGGAGAGAGGAAGTGAAGGGGCAGGTGTTGCATCTTCTGCGTGGGCATGGGGAGGTGCCATAGGTGGGGGTTGAGGAGTAGGGGGTGATGGAGGAGTGGACCAGGGTGTCCCGGAGGGAACGATCCCTACGGAATGCCGCCAGGGGGGGTGAAGGGAAGATGTGTTTGGTGGGGGCATCAAGCTGGAGTTGGCGGAAATGGCGGAAGATGATCCTTTGAATGCGGAGGCTGGTGGGGTGATAAGTGAGGACAAGGGGGACCCTATCATGTTTCTGGGAGGGAGGAGAAGACGTGAGGGCGGATGCGCAGGAGATGGGCCAGACACGGTTGAAGGCCCTGTCAACGACCGTGGGTGGAAAACCTCAGTTAAGTAAGAAGGAGGACATGTCAGAGGAGCTGTTTTTGAAGGTAGCGTCATCAGAACAGATGCGACGGAGGCGAAGGAACTGAGAGAATGGGATGGAGTCCTTACAGGAAGTGGGGTGTGAGGAGCTGTAGTCGAGGTAGCTGTGGGAGTCGGTAGGCTTGTAATGGATATTGGTGGACAGTCTATCATCAGAAATTGAGACAGAGAGGTCAAGGAAGGGAAGAGAAGTGTCAGAGATGGACCATGTGGAAATGATGGCGGGGTGGAGATTGGAAGCAAAATTAATAAATTTTTCCAGGTCCCGACGAGAGCATGAAGCAGCACCGAAGTAATCATTGATGTACCAGAGAAAGAGTTGTGGGAGGGGGCCGGAGTAGGACTGGAACAAGGAATGTTCCACATACCCCATAAAGAGACAGGCATAGCTGGGGCCCATGCGGGTACCCATAGCTACACCTTTTATTTGGAGGAAGTGAGAGGAGTTAAAGGAGAAATTGTTCAGTGTGAGAACAAGTTCAGCCAGACGGAGGAGAGTAGTGGTGGATGGGGATTGTTGGGGCCTCTGTTCAAGGAAGAAGCTAAGGGCCCTCAGACCATCCTGGTGGAGGATGGAGGTGTAGAGGGATTGGACATCCATGGTGAAGAGGAAGCGGTTGGGGCCAGGGAACTGGAAATTGTTGATGTGACGTAAGGTGTCAGAGGAATCACGGATGTAGGTGGGAGGGACTGAACAAGGGGAGAGAGAAGGGAGTCAAGGTAGCAAGAAATGAGTTCCGTGGGGCAGGAACAGGCTGACACGATCGGTCTGCCAGGACAGTTCTGTTTGTGGATTTTGGGTAGGAGGTAGAAGCGGGCCGTCCGCGGTTGGGCGACTATCAAGTTGGAAGCTGTGGGAGGAAGATCTCCAGAGGAGATGAGGTCAGTGACAGTCCTGGAAACAATGGCTTGATGTTCTGTTGTGGGGTCATGGTCCAGGGAGAGATAGGAGGAAGTGTCTGCGAGTTGAAGCTCAGCCTCCGCGAGGTAGAGGTCAATGCGCCAGACAACAACAGTACCACCCTTGTCAGTGGGTTTGATGACAATGTTGGGGTTGGACCTGAGAGAACGGAGTGCAGTAAGTTCAGAGAGAGACAGATTAGAATGGGTGAGAGGAGCAGAGATATTGAGACGGCTAATGTCACGCCGACAGTTCTCAATGAAAAGATCAAGAGAAGGTAAGAATCCAGAGGGAGGGGTCCAGGTGGAGGGAGAATATTGGAGGTGGGTAAAAGGATCCGTTGAACGGGGAGAGGACTCCTGCCCAAAGAAGTGAGCACGGAGACGAAGACGGCGGAAGAAGAGTTCAGCATCATGCCGAGCCCGAAATTCATTGAGATGAGGGCGTAAGGGTATGAAGCTAAGTCCTTTGCTGAGCACTGAACGTTCAGCATCGGAAAGGGGAAGGTCAGGGGGTATAGTGAATACGCGGCTGGGGCTGGGATTGGAAGATGGGGTGGGGACGGAGGGACAAGCATCCGCAGTAGCTTTTAGCTTTTAGCTTTTTGTTTTTATAAAAACAGAATTACCTGGAAAAACTCAGCAGGTCTGGCAGCATCGGCAGAGAGGGATACAGTTGATGTTTCGAGTCCGTGAAGGGTTATACGGACTCGAAACGTCAACCGTATCCCTCTCCGCAGATGCTGTCAGACCTGCTGAGTTTTTCCAGGTGTTTTTTTTGTTCTAGCTGGTTTTATTGATAGGCTTGCTGGCAAATCAATGAACAAGGGTGAAGTCTGAAGGATAGCTCTCCTCCTTGCTGAGGACAAAAGGGAGATAGGAACACAGGCAATCAGCCAACTAGCTGCTGGAAACTGACCAAGCAAGGAAACAAGCATATCTCCAGTCCAAAGTCAGTCAGAATAAGAAGGGTAGAAGCAATTCAGCTTAAAGCGATGGTGTAGTATAATTTACCATTTCTTATGTTCTTGAGGAAGATTCTGTAGTTAGGTGCATCAAGGTGACATTTGATTACTTCTGTTACTCTGGATATTTACATTATCTGCAAGATAAAATAATTTTCTGATTTGTACCATCTCAGTGTTTCATGGACAAGTGCCTGTGAGGAATATGATAAGTTTAAGTCACAAGAGGGTGCTATTGTTACACCACTTGTAACAGTATTGTATAATTAGATATTGAGCAGCACAGGTACATTCCTGGAAGTAAAACATTTGGACCATTTATGGAAGTGACCAACACCCCTATACTCATGAAAATATCCAATCTAAAACCTCGAACAGTGTCCCTTATGTACCCTCCCCAATTCACTATTCCCTCCATCGGCCCATGGGGAAAAAAACTCCCTCACAATTTGCATTTAAATTCTCATCTTGATCGTCTACATATTATGACACCTCTATTGCTATTGGCCTGTTTAATCATTCCCTCCCATTTGCTGTTGCTGCTTTGCTTCCACCTATTGCCCTTGGCAAAGCCCCCATCTTAACTCCCTCAAGTAAGAGTGCAAACATGAGCATATGGTGCACAATCAGCCTCGTTGTCAATCATCAGATCATATTTGACAACAGGAAACATTACTCTGCTGTACCCAGGCAAAAATCTATTACTCCAAGATTATTCTGCAAGGCAGGAACAACACCAAGCTCCTGTTTCATATGATCAATCACCCTCTCCAACTTCAGTCCAAACATCAAACGTGAGGCTGTCATGAATTTCTTCATCACCAAAATCAAGCCCACCCCGGGAGGCTGCCTCCATTACTTTATTCCCTTCAACTTCAGTCTCTAATCTCCCACTGGTGTCCCACCAGCTCTATGCCAGGGCAAATCTTTTTGAGCTATCTCACCCTCTCCAAGCTTACCTCATGCATGAAATCCACCTTAATTCCCTCTTCACTAACTTAATTGTACAACTTTTCTACTTGGTCCTCATGCTATTTGGCATTGCCAAGAGTTCCTGTTCTCAGCATAATTTCCCCTCATGAAAAGTACGTTATCATCCATCTTTTCAAGAAACACACCTAAAACCATTTGTCCTGTATAACCACAACGCCATTTCCAAACTGATTTTCTCTTTAAAGTTCTTGAATGTGTTGTCATCTCTCACTTTTGTACCCTGTTCCAAATTATGACCCTCTGTCTAGTTGCATGTCCAGCAACAGCTCTTTATATAGTGTGCCATGCTACTATCTTCAGCTACATGCACAATAACCTTCTTGATTCTCTTCAGCACCTACCGACAAAGCACAGACTTACGTCTGTTTTCGTAGCTAGTTTTTCTGAAACAGGTCATTTGCCTGTTGCCAGGGGCTATAACTTGAGGAGCACCACTCCGCACCAAGCATGGCTGATCAGGATAAAACCAAGTATAGCTTACCACCTGCCAAAGTATTTGAAGGATTTGCAGGTTAATAATCAACCTAATACTTCCACATCTTCTGTGGTCATCAAGTCCTGGAGTGGGACTCAAACCCAGAGCTTCTGGTTTAGAGATAGGGACACTACCCATTGCATCAGAAGACCTCCTGCCCAAGAAGATACTGCTAAAAACAGCAACAGATTAAGTAGAATGGTTTTAAAATAACTTGATTTGCCATGGAATTGCCTCCTGTAACTATGTTTCTGCCTTTTTCCTACTCTCTAATTCTTTGTGTCTCCCTCTCTGTGTATTCCTGTTTGGCTCCAACACTTTTCTCATTGTGATGTTTCTATTTGTTTATCTCCGACTATTTATATCACTATTTCATATTCTTGATGTAAATCTTTCTCCTCCTCCACTCTGGCCTGTATATCTCCCAGTATCTCCGTTTGGCTCTCATACATGTCTCTTTACTGATTGCCCAAATTTTTATCTTTTAACCTTTTTGATTCAATAGTGTGCAGCATGGTGGAAGTTAGCCTGAAAGGTGAGGGCTAGTGTAATGCGTATAGGTAGGAGAGAAGCTGGAAAGCTGAGGTCTTGTTGAGATCCAGCTGGGAGAAAGAAGCGGACATGGAGCTAGGAACTAGTTCTATTGTGGAAGATCGCCCACACTAGCTCACCCAAGCAGCCTTTCTTCAAGTATCAATTTAGTCACTAAATGTCAGCAGACTATTTAACTTTGGGTGGGGGGGATGCGGGTGGGGAATATGCACATGACATCTGAGCACAATCACACCTAAAGGGCTGAACATTACCCGGGGGATGCTATGAGGTGGACAGCTCACCCCTTCCCCATCAGAAGTAAATTCAGCGTGAAGCGGGCCAGCCCATTCTGCAGCCATAAAGCACTGTGGGTGGGCTAAACAGGGCTAGTGTGGGTAATGGGACTTCTGCCTCTCGCTGAGAAATAAATCCTGCCCTCAGGAATTGCCAGCCAATCTGATTGGCTGGCAACTACATCAGTCCCGTCAGCACCAAGAGTGCATTAGTGGGTACTGATGGGACTGCAATGAAGGAGCAGAAGGAGGCCCAATGGATCCCTGGAAACAGGTAAGTTCAGGGTCTTGGGCAGGGAGGGTTTGGCAGCAGGCAGGTAGGAAGAAAGTGGGTGGTTCTATCTTGGTGGGAGATGCCCCCTAAGCTGCAAAGGGCAGCGCTCAAAGATAGAAACGCTTCCTTCCTGCCCTTTGAATAATTTTTTTAAAAACTACACTGCCCATCCATTTTATCGCATAGGCAGCATACTATTAGGGCCAATTGACTTGGTAACAAGTCTAATACACAGTATCATTGTATCTTTACTGTGCAGAAGGAGGCCATTTGGCCCATTGAGTCTGCACTGGTTCTCTGAAAGAGCATTCTGCCCAGTCCCACTCCCCTGCCTTATCCCTTAACCTTGCACATTCCTTCTTTTCAGGTAGCAATCCAATTCCCTTTTGAATAACCTTGATTGAACCTGCCTCCACCACCCCTTCAGGAAGTTTGTTCCAGACTCCAACCACCCTCTGGGTGAAAAAAATCTGACCTTTGATTATCTATTTAAATATGGCAGGCGGGCTACTGATTTTGGGACCCGCTCACCCTTCCTCTCCCACCCCCCCCATATTATGGGGGTGAGCTCAAGGGTGGATGGGATGATGGTGGGGTGGGCACCCATGAAGACACACCCAGCAGGGCATGTAAAATGCAGCCCAATGTTATTCCATGTATTTAATAACAAGCATCATTGCATGGTGATTTTCTTTTTGCCCCTTCCCTAGTCTAGGGACATCAAGACCAATTTTCATACTTATCACCTCTGCAGACACCAGTTGATTCAGCACAAACTAGGTATCAAAACTGGAATCCCTGGTTTGTATGGCTCAGTGCCACACCACAAGATACATTTACTGACTGAGGCTTCAAGGAAGATTTTGAATGCACATTAAAATATCAGTTGAGGTTTTTGGTGGGATATCAAGAATCTGAGTTCTGATTTACAATTTGTTCAAGTTTTCTAACAAATTCTAGTATTAAATTAAGCAAAAAAATTCTTTGTAAGCTTGCTTGAAGTCTTATCATTTCATAGATGAACTCACTTGTTATATTTGGAATTATAAAAGACTAACTACTAGTTATTTTAAAGTATGTTTTAATTGCCTCAGGCATGTTGGCAGCAAGACATCTTGGAGGGCTATCTTTAACCTGCTAGTGATTCCTTTGCTCTATGACTTTTTGCACTGTAATTGTAACCCAGTAGAGTAAATGTCAGCTAACACATAACCCTAATACAAACCCACTTTTAGTTTGACTCTAAACATAGAAATGTCCTAAATTTTCATTTAGTATACAGCTCCAAACTATATGTACGCTATACCATATTACTGTTTGGAGTGGAAGTTCCAACTTCAGTGGGGGTATGAAATGGGCGAGATCAGATCTTCCATCTGTTATACATGCCACCCAATTTTGAGTGGAGCTTATAATGGGCAGTTAATCCAATATCCCACCGAGGGTGAAAGTGCCAGTTTTATCTTCTACTAAACAAAACCTTCCTGCTCTTCGGAATTCTTTGCCTTACTCCTTTCCTCCTCGCTCCCTTTCTGCTTTTAAAAGCTTTTTTAAGGTCTATCCCTTAGACTCTTCAGTCCACTGAATATGATTTCCTTCTTCAGGTCTACCAATTTTCCCTTGTTGAGTGCTTTTCAATATCTCCTTAAACATGATCTCAGTTGTACCACCAAGTAAGGCACCAAGTGAAGACCAGGTGATGCAAAATGGCAATAAATGGAGGAATGATAACCTAAAAGCACAGACTATATTTTTTTCTTGGGACTTATTACTTGTCTTCAGTTGCTTTGAGAGTGTGTGATGGATCTTCATTTTGAGCTGCTGGAGTATAGTGATGATGCTAAATAGAAAATTTCAGGATTGTAATCCGATAATAATGAAGATTCTGACATATGTCCAACTCAGGGTGGAGAGTGAATTGGAAGAAAATTTGGAGATGACTGCCTTTGCAGATTGTTCTTCCTGGTAGTAAGGGTTACAGGGGAGGATAGCACTGCAAAGTACCCTTGGTGAGTTGCTGCAATACATCCAGTAGATTGTACGTTCTGCAGCCATAATATGTGATAGAGGAGGTGGACATTAAATTCAGTAGCAGGGGCATTAGTAAAAGACTTCTCTGTCCAGGATAGGGTCAAGCTTATTGAGCATTGTTTCAATTACATTCTTGCAGCTAATTGGTGATCATTCCATCACATTCCTGATTTTAGGTTTGCAGATGACATAGATGCATTCAGGGGTCAGGAGGTGAGTCACTTGTCATAAAAGTACCCAACCTCTACTCTGTAGCCACAATGTTTATATTATTGGCACAGCTAGCATTCTACTTAATGGTGAACACCCACCCTAAATTAATAATGGTGATGATATTGATGGCTTGACTAATCATGCAAAGCCTGTATGTTACCAAGCCTTGCTGTAAGCTGGCATAAGTTACTTTGTTAACCGATGAGTTGTGAATAGAGCTGAGCACTCTGGGATGATCAGCATTTGAAGATGGTTGGGCCATGGACACTTCCCTGACAAATTCCATCTGTGATTTACTGGAGCTATCATGACTGGCCTCCAACACCCACAACCCATCTTCTTTATGTCAAGTATCATTTCTGCCACTTGATGAGAATTTACCTTTGGATCGCCAGTGTCTTCAGTTTTGCTAGGGTTCCTTGGTGCAATGTTCAGTTGAATGCTGCCTTGATGCCAACAGCAGCTACTCCCACTTCTCCTCTGGTATTAAACTCTTGTGTTCATGTCTGGATCAAGGCTGATGATGAGATCTAGAGTTGAGTGCTTGAACCCAATTTTAACTCTGTGCAAGTGGATGTGTTTTGAATTAGTTACAATTTCACCTGTTATGTCTAAATTCAAACTGAGCATCAATAAGTAGGTTATTAGTATGTTGCAGATTGTGGCAGTATACAATTCTACTGCTGCTGTAGGCTCACAGCGCCTTATAGATATCCGATGCTGGGCTGCTAGATCTACCAGTAATCAGTTTCACTTAGCACAACAGTGGTAGTCACACATTACGTAATTGCATCCTGATGAAGGGTCATACGGACTCGAACCGCCAACTGTATTCCTCTCCGCAGACGCTGTCAGACCTGCTGAGTTTTTCCAGGTATTTTTGTTTTTGTTACGTAATGGCAGATGTCCTCACAGGGGAGATGAGACTTTGTCATCACTTCCCTGGGTATGCCCTGTGCGATGGTCAGTTCTTCCAATGATATTGTGAACAGATGTGCCTGCGGCTGGTAGGTTAATGAGGAGGTGGTCTCGTATTGATTATCTCAGCATCCAATTCAGGCTAATCTTGGCAACTATGTTCATCAGAATTTGATCAGTTGTGGTACAACTGAGCCACTCTTGGTGGTGTACATAGAAATACCCTACCTAGATTTCTGTGCCCTTGCTTCCCTTAGAGTTCCCACTAAGTGATGTTCAACATGAGGGATTATTGATTTTCCAGCTCCTATGGGTTGTGGTAGGGTAGGTGGTGATCAGCAGGAGGTTTCTTTGGATATATCCATAGGATATATGGCAGAGAATCAGCCATTCAGGAAACTAGTCCATCCCACTCAAGCCCCTTCTCATCTTTCTTCACCTAAATCCATCATCCTAATTCCCTATTCTCTTCTCCACCATTTGCTTGTCTAGTTTCCCCTTAAATGTATCTACACTTTTGCTTCAACCACACCCCGTGGTAGCAAGTTCCACATTCTGATCAATCTTTGGGCAAAGAAGTTTCTTTCAACTTATAATTGAATTTCTTGCTGACTATCTTAAATTCATGGACTCTAGTTATGCTCTGCCCCATAAGAGAAAACATTCTCTATCAAAACCTTTCATAATTTTAAAGACCTACATCAGGTCACTCCTCAGCATTTTAATTTCAACAGAGAAGAACCCAACCTGTTCATTCTTTTCTGATATGTATCTCACACATTTCTGGTAGATGCCACCCAGGCCATGGTGACAGACAAGGAAACTCAGTCACCAGAAGGATTCAAAATTGATAATGGGGATGTGTTGAGTAGACTGTCAGCGCTTAAAGCTGATAAGGCACTGGGACCGGGTGGGGTGCATCCGAGGATATTGAAGGAAGTGAGAGTAGAAATTGCAGGGGCATTGACCATAATCTTTCAGTCTTCCCTAGACTCAGGGGTGGTGCCAGAGGACTGGAGAATTGCAAACATTACGCCCTTGTTCAAAAAAGGATAAGGTGAGGATAAACCCAGCAATTACAGACCAGTCAGTTTAACTTCAGTGGTCGGCAAGATTCTAGAAACAATTATTCAGGATAGAATTAGTAGTCACATGGAAAAATATGGGTTGATAAGGAAGATCCAGCATGGATTTTTGAAGAGGTAAAAGGAAAGGTCAATGAGGGTAATGCTGTTGATGTGGTGTACATAGAGTATCAAAAGACATTTGATACAGTGCCACACAACAGACTTGTGAGAAAAGTTATTGCTTATGGAATAAAAGGGACAGTAGTGACATGGATACAAAATTGGCTGAAAAATAGGAAGCAGAGAGTAGTGGCCAATGGATATTTTTCAGGCTGGAGAAAGGTTTGTATTGGACTTCCCCAGGGGTTGGTATTGGGACCCTTGGTTTTCCTGATATATATATTTTTTCATTCATTCATGGGATGTGGGCATCACTGGCTAGGCCAGCATTTATTGCCCATCCTATTGCCCTTGTTCAGAGGGCATTTAAGAGTCAACCACATTGCTGTGGGTCTGGAGTCACATGTAGGCCAGACCAGGTAAGGACAGCAGCTTTACTTCCCTAAAGGACATTAGCAAACCAGATGGGTTTTTACAACAATGATTTCATCATCAGACTTTTAATTACAGATTTTTATTGAATTCAAATACCACCATCTGCCTTGGCAGGATTTGAACCTGGGTCCCCACAGCATTAATCTGGGTCTCTGGGTTACTATTCCATATATATATAGGGACAATTTCAAAGTTTGCAGATGATATGAAGCTTGGGAGTGTTGTGAACTATGAGGAGGATGGTATGGAACTTCAAGAGGACATAGACAAGTTGGTGGAGTAGGCAGATAGGTGGCAGATGAAGTTTAATGTGGAGAAGTGTGAGGTGATGCATTTTGTTAGAGAGAACATGGACAGACAATATAAAATAGGGGGTGAAATTTTGAAGGTGGTGCAGGACAGAAAGACCTGGATGTATATGTGCATAGATCATTAAAGGTGGCAGGACAGGCGGAGAGCAGTTAATAAAACATATAGTATCCTAGGCTTTATTAATAAGGGCATAGAGTACAAGAGCAAGGAAGTTATGCTGAATTTATATAAAAGACTCATTAGACCTCAGCTGGAGTATTGTGTACAGTCCTGGGCGCTACATTATAGGAAGGATGTGAACACATTGGAGAGAGTCCAGAAAAGGTTTACAAGAATGGCTCCAGGGATGAGAAACTTCAGCTATGAGGATAAATTGGAGAGGTTGGAACTGTTTTCCTTGGGGAGAAGAAGGCTAAGAGGAGGTTTGATAGAGGTGTTCAAAATCACAAGGGGGCTGGACAGAGTAGAAGGGAGAAGCTGTTCCAGCTCGTAAAAAGACCAAGAACGAGAAGGCACAGATTTAAAGTGATTTGCAAAAGAAGCAAATGTGACGTGAGAAAAAGCTTTTTCACACAACGAGTGGTTTGGGTCTGGAATGCACTGCCTGGAAGTGTGGTGGAGGCAGGTTTAATCGAGGCATTCAAGAGGGCATTAGATGATTGTCTGAATAGAAAAAAATGTGCAGGGGTATGGGTAAAAGGCAGGGCAATGGCACTAGGTCATAATGCTCATTTGGAGAGCCAGTGCAGACACAATGAGCCGAATGGCCTCCTTCTGTGTTGTTAAAATTCTGTGATTCTGTGGTATCATCCTTGTAAGTCATCTCTGCATCTCCAGTGCCTTTATATCCTTTTTATAATCTAATGACTAGAACTCCATGCAGTACTCTAACTGTTGTCTCACCAAGTTCAATACAGGTTTAGCATATCTTCCCTACTTCACAAATCTTTTTTTTAATGACCTTGCTAACCAGAGCACAACTTTTATTAATTAGTGTATTTGTATTCAGAGATCCCTTTGATCCTTTACCCATCTGGACCTGCACCTTCCAAGTAATAAGTGATGCCCAAACACTTCATAACTAAATGGACTGCCATACATTTATCTGTGTTGAATTTCATTGGTCAATTATTTGCCCACTCTGCAAGTTTATTAATGTCCTCCTATAATTTGTTGCAGTCCTCATCAAAATTGACTACACGCCAATGTGATGCCATGTACAAATTTTAAAAATGTTTTTTTGATACCAAAGTCCAAATCATTAATATAAATTGTGAATAGCATTGGTTCCCAGCACTGACCCTTGTGGAACAACATTTCATACCTTCTGATTTCTGTCTTGAGGCCAGCTGACAATCCATTCTGCTACATGTCCCTGACTTTGCATTGAATTGGTGTATCCTGGTGTATCATGGGATCACCCAGGCTTGACCAAGTTGCTGATTTATGTTTTAAAATTGTTTGCAGTAAAAAAAAACACTACAGTGTATGTAGTAGGGAATGTGACCTTTTGGTCAGGCCAGGAAGTTGATGACTGACCTATGGGCCATTCCATGATAAGCTAAGAAATGTGACCTTTGGGCCAGGATAGAATAAATTGATGAATGATCTATGAATTATACTGATTGCCTGACCTCAGAGCCAGGCTAAGGTATGCGGGTGACTGGGCAAAGCAGTAAATTGTCAGGATAGATAAGCAAAGTTTGTGCTTTGGAATAAACTGTGGGCATCATTTGTGCTAAAGGTCAAGTCATTCCGTGATTATTTTGTAAACTCAGCTGTAATTGTGGATGTACCGAACTAGATGTACAAGATAAGAGCATTGTGACCTAATGATGAGGCATGAGAAAGATGGTATAAATAACTGATGAAACTGTGTATCTTTGAATTGCCTCTTAGAGCATCCTGAGAGAGCATTCCTCTGCATGCAATACTTATATTGAATAAACCACTAAACTACCACTTGGTTTGCTTACAGCTGACTCTGTGTCGAGTGTCTTTAGGTACTCCACAACAGCATTATCTGACCTTATTCATTAGCCTATTATGGGGCATGCTATTGAAGGCCTTTTGAAAATCCAGATAAATTATATCTACTGCATTACCTTGTCTACTTTCCCCAAAATTCAGTAAGGTTAGTTAAACAAGGTTTACTCTTTTGAAATCCATGCTGACTTTGCATTATTATATTTTCCTTTTTTATATGCTCATTTATTTTCTCCTTTATTAGGGATTCCTGACTGGTCTATAATTCACTGGACAGTTCTGTCCTTCTTCTTAAATATGGGAATTACATTAGCTATCCGTTAATCTTCTGGCACTACACCTTTTTCTAATGAATTGTTAAATATGTGTAATGATGCCTCTGCTATTTCTTCCCTAGATTTAAAAAAAATGTGCGGATGCAATCCATCTAGACCAAGGGTTCCATCCTCTTTGAGTTTGAATAGTTTCTCCAATACTGTACATTCCTTTCTTTAATTTGAAATGCACTTATTTCATTACTCAGGTCATCATTCAATGTCATGTCTATCTGTTCTATCTCCCTGGTAAATGCCAAAGCAAAATACTTGTTTAATATTTCTGCCATCTCTCTATCGTTACCTATAGTAATGTCCTATCAATTCTTTAATGGACTTATGCCCATCCCAGCCTTCCGTTTCCTTATTGATGTGCCGGTAAAATATTTTACTATTTTCTTTTATATTCCTGGATAATTTGATCTCATAGTTCCTCTTTAGCTTCCTAATTGTTTTTTTGACTTCTCTCCTAATCTCTTCATGGACTTCCCTGCAATCTATGTGCTTAGTGCATCCCTCTTCCCTAATCCTCAAATGTTCCCTTATATCTTTATTCATCTATGGAGTTTCACTTGTGTTTAATTTGTTCTTTCTCTTTAGCTGAATATATTTTTCCTGCACTTTGCTGAACTCCATTGTATAAGGGGTTTAATGGGGTTAAATGGAGTTTAAAACAAAAACAAAAATAGCTGGAAAAACTCAGCAGGTCTGACAGCATCTGCGGAGAGGAATACAGTTTATGTTTTGAGTCCGTATGACTCTTCATCAGAACTAAGGAAAAATAGAAATGAGGTGAAAAACAAGCTTCCTTAGTTCTGATGAAGAGTCATACAGACTTGAAACGTTAACTGTGTTCCTCTCCGCAGATGCTGTCAGACCTGCTGAGTTTTTCCAGCTATTTTTGTTTTTGTTTCAGATTTCCAGCATCCACAGTATTTTGTTTTTATTTAAATGGAGTTTAAATTGGCAAACATTGTTGTTTTACATCAATGTTTGCCAATATAGTTGCCAATTTTATTTTCCCACATTCTATTATCTGTCACTCAAAATCAGCTTTTCATCATACTTATGCCTTTCTTTATTATCACCTTAAAGCATATTAGATTATGGTCGTGATTGCCTAAACGTCCCTTTACTTTTACTTCTCTGGTTCATTGCCCATTACTAGGTCAAATGGGGAATCTTTCTTTGTTAGGTTTTTTTTGTTTTGGGTTAGAAAGGAATCCTGTGGGAACTCCATTCCCTTATCCCCTTTACCTACCTTTTCTGTCCAATTAATATCAGGATAATTGAAATCCTCTATGATGATAATTATGTGTTTTTTTACTCAATTCCCTAATTTGTCTGCATATTTCTTCCTCCACCTCCCTTCCACCATTAGGTGGTCTATAAACTGCTTAATGTGATGGATCCTTTATTATATTTTATCTCTATCCATATGCTTTTGACTTTTGTCTTGCTGAGAGCTGTGTCCCTTTTTTCCACTGTCATTATGTTATCTCTAGTAAGTACAGCTGTGCCATCTCCCCTTTTTCCCTCTCTATCTTTTCTACATATGTTATACCCTGTGAACCTTGTTTGATCTGAAGTCACGAGGATTCAGTGGATTGAAAGATTGCCCAATTGTCTGCTACTAAGCTGGTGGAACACAATATACCCAGGGATAGTGAAGGAACAATCTAGGATGTTGTCTTATAGGTGCGATTCTGTGAGTATCTCAGTCTGCTGCTTAATTAGTTTCCAGAATAGTTCTTTTAACTTAGGCATCAGTCCCCAGTTATTGGTGAGAACTGGGTTGAAGTTGCCATAGTCATATCCATTGAGCTGAGATGGGAAATAGATTATAAGCTGACATAAAAGATCAGCCATGACCTTACTAAATAACAGAGCAGACTCAAGGGGCTGAATAGCCTACTCCTGCTTCTATTTCTTACGGTTTTTATTACGGCTGTATCTCATCTAGTCCAGATCAGACAGGGATAGCAGGCTCCCTTCCCTAATCAGTGAACCAGTTGGATGTTATTTAAATCAATTTTTAAATTTGATGTGGGAGGATCTGATTTCAAAACTCATGATTTGCAAATCTAATACCATAACAATTAGGTTACCATAACCTTGAAGTTTGCCTTTTGTTGATTTTTACTTGGGAGGGATACTTGGGTAAGTTTACCCCCGGTTTTTGTATTTTATCCCTTTCCTTTATCTATCTGGCCTGCTGCCTACAGCCAAGCAGGTGGACATGTGATTCGCTTCCAGGCTACCAGAAATGTTCCTGTAGTTATGTCCTCTTATAGAGTCTCTCTCTTCCCTTCAGTCTTACTGTTTCCTTGCAGAGGGATAATATAGGTGTCCACTTGGCCAAATGCAGCTCAACAAGGAGGTAACCAGAGAGGTACCTGAACCTATGCCAATCACTGGACTGTGGTACTTATTGAAGGGTAATGCCAAAAGCCAACTCATCAACATCAAAATTCTTATCAGTTTTCAGAAGAATCAAGTGCCCTTTATATGCCCTAGCCAGGATGACCTTTTGTAGGCAGGCAGTTCATTGAAGATCAACGAATAGCAGCTACTTCAGTTGAGAGTAAACCTTGGTGAAGTTTTCCATTCTCTTTTTTGGCACTAAATATCTAATAACATGTGCTGTCTTCTATTTTTAGAGTTATTTGGGGTCAGTGATCCAAGGTGAACTTTTGTTGCTAAGATCGCCAGTTCATGGATAAAACAAATTCTTTCTAAATGTATAATGTTACTGACCCAGTGAGTCAGCTAGTAAGCATACTGCCAGTCCAGAAACACAGGCCAGGAATATCCCTGGTTCAATCCTTGATACATGTAGATTTAGCGGATTTCAGCCAGAATTGCTCTTTCTGCCTCCAGTAACCCAGATTAGTGAAGGGAAAAATGCCACCCAGAGTTGCTGCTCCTGAATGCCATCCATGATCTCTATGGATAGCGATTTGTCTACCTTTTAAGCCCTGGATGATGTGTGGGACAAAGAAAC
This sequence comes from Cetorhinus maximus, assembly GCF_964194155.1. NCBI lineage: Eukaryota > Metazoa > Chordata > Chondrichthyes > Lamniformes > Cetorhinidae > Cetorhinus > Cetorhinus maximus. The sequence goes on along the minus strand of NC_135895.1, from coordinate 62,883,830 downwards.
CAAAAAGCAGGGAGGAGAAAAAGATTAGAAAAGGAATTATCAGATAAAAAATTACCACAAGGTTTTTACTACTTAGTACCTTAAAATATGAGTAGCTGATAAGTGCCATTCTAGTAAAGGTAAGAGCCATGTTAGGAAACAATTTGCTTTCAAGAGGAATTCTATTCTTTAGGAATTCATACAAGTTTTGATACATTTGAACTTTTCTTAATGGCTCAGTGGTCGAACACACATACGGGGCTGAAATTTTTGCTCTCCACAGCGGGGCTGAAGGTGGGGAGGGGGTGCTCATTAAACCCAGGAGGCAGTCTGCTCACCAGCTCACCCCAAACCCACTATAATTATACCCACGACTTCATGGCATTCGGTGGCCTGGCCGCCAATGGGCCAATTGAAGCCATTAAGTGGGCATTTATCTCTCATTTAAGGGCCTTGTCTCACAACCACCAGGCGGGAGAGGCCCACACCAAGCGGCCAATCTGGCACTTTTCCCTGCGGCGCACAAGGATCAGGGTACCTCCTGAACTCTGCCCACTGGCTTCTCAAACCCCACCGCCCTGCCAGGTCCTGCAAGCTGGGCCCCCAACAAGACCCCCAAACACTTCCCCAAATCCTGATCCAACACTGCATGCCTCCTGAAATGCTGGAGTGCTGCTGACCTCTGATTGGCTGGCAGTGCTCTTAATGGCCAATTGGCAATTAAATGGCTGCAGAACAGCCAGTGTTCCCCATGGCAAGCTCACCCTGACTTTTTAGCTGGGGAGGCAGGGAATCCAGCATCTCATAAAATTCAGCCCGCAGTGCGGAACTGAGCTAAACTGATCTCGGTTTTGACTTCAGGTCTGTGTCGAACTAACTGAAAGTTTGCATGTGCATTCTTCAGATGAGAATAGATTTGGGCTCAGATGTGATGTTAGACATGGTTGAAAAGCTTGTCAACACTCAATATCCAAACTCATATGCGTTTACTCGGGTAGAATGTCAGAGAAATGTTGTGCTTTTGGAATTATGATGACAATAGTGACTACTACAACTATTATACTTACAAATATAGGCCTTTAACTTGGAAAAACTTTCCATACCATAGTGAGGAAGAGAGTAAAATACTGTATAAATTATGTCAGTCAAAATATATACTTCACTCGTTGCATTGACCACAACTCACTTAAGACTTTGAAAAAAGCATTGTTATGGTCAGGGCAGAGATGATAGGATGGTTCCCCTTTTTTCCACCTTTTGACTAACTTCAACAAGATGTGCTTTGAAGATGAGTTGTTTTAATTCCTTGAGGTGCTGTGACTCTCAGGAACAGACACGGACAGGATTTCTTGTAAGTTTTAACAAAGAAAGAATAAATTTCTCAACACCTGAATGGAATCACAACAGCAAGCGCATGCACACATGCATATACACACACGCGCATATACACACACGCGCATACACACACACGCGCACATACACACACGTGCGTGCATGCACACACACGTGCATGCACACACACGCGCATATACACACACGCGCATGCATATACACACACGCGCATGCATGCACGCACACGCGCATGCACGCACACGCGCATATGCACACACGCGCATATGCACACACGCGCATGCATGCACACACGCGCATATGCACACACGCGCATATGCACACACGCGCATATGCACACACGCGCATATGCACACACACACATACACAAGAAAGTGTGATTACAAGAGGTAGCATGCACTGAGTTTTTTTAGCAAAGTCCAGTAAGTCTCTATTACTCTTGACTTTCACGATGGAAGCGTTACAGGCCTGATGATTTCCTTTTGGTTCACTGAATAAAATGGATTCATAAATTTATGATGATGAATTCACAGTGGCTTATTCCAACAGTAGGTTTCTGGCTTTGCTCCAGTCAAAGTTGTAGTGAAGCCCCTGTAGTGTATATCTGGCTTGGTTCTGCAAATCTGTCAGTAAATGGCCAGCCCAACTTCTCTGCCTATTAATGGATTCTAGGCCAGGTTCTTCCTTTACTGGGCAGGATCTTTTCTTTAGTCTTTGTCTCCCAGACTGGCTGACATGAGGCTGCTCTCAAGAATGTGTTAATAAAGTGTGTCCTTTTTTTTTTGAAAAATATACTTTATTTATAAAATATCTGAAAGAACATTACAAAATATTTCTAAATGGCATCACAAAAAGTGCAATCATATTCAACTTTTCCACATGGATCACAAGGTGCTTCAATACAATCAATGAATATTACAGTCATTTCAATATGGTCATTACAGACAGTCAGACAGTGCAATGGGATTGGAGTTAATCGACATACATCATGTTGCACTCTGAGGTGCTTCAATACAATTATAATACATTTAGTATTCACTACATAAATTCATTGTGAGTTGTACAGCCCAAGGGGTGTATACCTTTTCCAGCCCCTCGGTGCACTATGGCAGAAAGTTCTTAGACAGCGACCTTTCCCCATTGCACCTTTGCGGCGGCCGCCCCAAGCTTTAGTGCGTCCCTCAGCACGTAGTCCTGGACCTTGGAATGTGCCAGTCTGCAACACTTGGTTGGGGACAACTCTTTGCACTGGAAGACCAACAAGTTTCGGGCAGACAAAGAGCGTCTTTCACTGAGTTGATGATTCTCCAGCTGCAGTTGATGTTCATCTCGGTGTGTGTCCCTGGGAACAGCCCGTAGAGCACAGAGTCCTGTGTCACAGAACTGCTCAGGATGAACCTCGACAGAAACCACTGCATCTCTCTCCAGACCTTCTTTGCAAAGGTACATTCCACAAGGAGGTGAACAGCGGTCTCGTCCCCACCACAGCCACCTCGAGGGCAACGTGCAGAGGGGGCGAGAGTCCTGGCATGTAGGATGGATCTGACGGGGAGGGCCTTTCTCACCACCAGCCAAGCTACATCTTGGCGCTTGTTGGAAAGTACTGGCAATGAGGCATTCTGCCAAATGACTTTGACAGTCTACTCAGGGATCCATCCAACAGGATCCACCATCTTCTTTTCTCTCAGGGCCTCTAGGATGTTACGTGACGACCACTGCCTGATGGACTTGTGGTCAAAGGTGTTTTTCTGCATAAATTTTTCCACAAGAGACAGGTGGTATGGCACAGTCCAACTACTTGGAGCGTTCCACAACAGCGTGGCCAGATCCATTCTTCGCAACCAGGGACAGGTAGAACCTCAGCACGTAGTGACACTTGAGGATCACCCTTTTGGAGGATGTTAATTTATTGTCATCTCCGACCCTGAAGCAGGTGGAGCTTTCATAGTCCTTCACCTTCCGCCGGTCCGCCTCAGAGAGACTCCAGCTAGAAGTCAAGCTAGTCTATGCCACACACCGTAGAAGTGCAACCACTGTCCAGAACTGCACAGTTGAAGGAATCTACCATCAAAATACTCATCACCAGATTCATCTTAGTGATCAATACAATTCCATCATGGCAGTCACCATAATCATTTTCTGTTTCAGATGAATCCGTCTCATGCGTCACTTCAAAAACATGATTCCTTTGCTGTGGGCAGTTCATCGCGTAATGAAACTGGGAATCACACCAAAAATACCAATTAACCATTCCCTGTGCATTTTTTGGGTTTGAACGCCTATGGTCACCATCCCAGATACGCTTCTTGTCCCAACTCTAAAATTGGCTAGGGTTACGACCATTTTCAGACCTCTTGTCGTTGCATCGGAATTTTCATCTAATATTTGGTCGATCGCGAAATTCAGTCACCATTGAATCCTCTATCATTTGTTTCACAGCATAGTTGTTCGCATTTGCTAAAAAAAAAGTGGCAGGGAACGACTGTTTCCCAGAAATCTTTTTTTTATGGCAGCAGCCATTTGATCTAGGAGAGATTCTCTCCCCTGGAACTGAACCCCTGTTAGTACTAAAAGACTATCAACATGGGAAATGTGAGCACAGTCCAGTAATTTAAATGCCAATACCGATTCCAGAAATTCAAGTTCATATCTCTGTAGTCTCCTGTACTATTTAATCGAAATCCATGATATATTCTTCCATGGACTGAACACCTGATTTCCTAAACCTGTCAAAGATCATCCAAGCTTCAGATGCTTCCAATAACTCAGCCTTCTTGTAAAACTTATCCACAAATATTATCAGAAGGCTCAATCCCTCTTCATGATCCAAATCATCCATTGTCCACTCTGAAAATACCTTGCTCCTTATCTTACTTTTGGTTGGTAATGATTACACCAAAGCCATACCTCGCTTCTTCCAGGGTATAGCAGTAACCCGGGTCCACATTTCAACTTCAGCCTTCCATTGCTGATAAGGTTCAGAGTCAGAAAGAAATGGTGCAGCGTCAAAGCTTGCGATTTTGCACCATCCTTCCACCATTCCATAACTTAAATTGTTAGCGACAGTGCACTCCTTTTCCCTCAGAGGATGGAGACAAAAATCTTCATATACAGCAATCAATCAGCAAAGCTTAAAGTTCACCTTCTGCTACCATATTACTCACAATAAGAGGTTGTGGTGGAAGAATTAATCCAGGCTAGTCTTTTGGTTCAAGCTGGTTTATTTTCAAGACAACTCCTCAGTGCCATTGACTTCCAAGTAGCTTCCACACAAAGTGTTCCAGCTGTATCTTTTTATTCTATTTAGATGGGAAAATCAATGCCCATCACCTGTTTAACTAGCAATTGTCTTTAACAATATTTAACATATTGACACAGGTGACCTCTGTGGGATTTCACAATCCGCCACCCACAAAATGCATCCATGAGGTCACAGATGCCATCTTCTCCATGGCACACAACTTTGTGCATTTCGCCCGGGTACCAGGACAACCAGGATGCAAGGACCATTGGATTCGCCCTGATCTCGGGATTCTCATAGGTGCAGGGTGCGATTGACTGCACTTATGTGGCGCTCAGGTCTCCATCGCTACACTCAGTGGACTTCATCAACCACATGGGCTTCCACTCACTGAACGTGCAGCTGGTATGCGACCACCAGAAAAGCATACTGCAGGTGTGCGCATGGTTTCCAGGGAGTGTGCATGATGCCTACATCCTGAGTTGCTTGCAGATCCCTTGCAATCTTCCAGGGTCCACAGAGGCTGCAGGGTTGGCTCCTCGGGGACAAGGGTAGGCCGTGGCTGATGACACCCATGCGGTGGCCTCAGACTGCAGCAGAGCGAAGGTATAACGAGGCTCATACTGCAACTCGCAACTTGATGGAGCAGACCATCGGGATGATGAAGATGAGGTTCCGGTGCCTGGACTGGCCTGGTGGTGCCCTGCAATACAGACGGTGTCATGCATTGTCGTCGTCTGCTGTGCCCTTTACAACTTGGCTCAGCAACAGGGGGAGGAGCTGGCTGAGGAGGAGATGGAGGAACTGGAGGTCTCCTCAGATGAGGAGGACGCTGATGGAGATGAGAGTGAGGGGGTGCTCAGTAGTGACGATGACGAGGATGAGACTCTTGCTCTGGCTAGATGAGGCAGGCATGCTCGGGAGGCCCTTGTAGCTGCCAGATTTGTGGAGGATGATGATGACATGCATTGAGGTGTCCCCATAGATCCTCACATCACAGTTGTAAACATTTGACTCCAGCCTGGCTTATGGCAGCGCCAATACACTCTGTGAGAATGCTTCTGTCATAGAGATGCAGTGGAGGCCCGAATAGTCACTTGATCGCAGGAGGATGATGACAACATGCAGTGAGGACACTCCATAGATCTTCACATAGCCTCTGAGAATAACTGTCTCCTGTCTGGCTGAGGACAACTTGTTTGCGCTCCATGACCAGGGCCATCTCAGAGACGCAGCCATGAAACCTTAGAAGCACCTGATGCTGTGTCTGCCTTCAGCAACTCAGCTCTTCAGGAGCTGGTGACAGCATCACTGGTCACAGATGCTGATGTGATGGGGGCCGGCCCCACCTTATAGGTGCTGAGAGCACACAGAGAATGACAGAACTTTGTGGCTCTTGCCCACTACATCCTGGCGGCAATGACCAGCACCACTGAGGTGCAGGCATCAGTAATGTTTCCAATGAGTGTGAGGCTGGACCATCACTGTGGTCTGAAGGCTGCACAGAGCACAGAGAAGAGGCCCTGGACTGAGACACCTGCCTTTTATCTTGTGCAGAAGGTTTCTAAGTGACAAGAACACTGCTTATCAGAACAAGGAGCCACAGACAGGGAGACATTCCTAGGAGTTTATTGACAATAGTGAACGGTATGTTCAAGTGATCAACACCCATGCCCAGTCTGTGCAACTACTTTTATCTAACTTTCTTAACCCTGCCGCTACATCTTGGTGCTCCCCGGACATCCACAGCAGAGGTGGAGGCAACCTGCTGACTGCTAAGCCCTGTCTGTGATGACTTTGGCGGGCATCCTCTGGAGGGCCGAGACTCGGAGGGCCCCCACCTGCTTTCGGGGTCCTGCCGTGTGGCAGTGACACCCTCCTCGGCCTGTGAAGCTGGAGCTGCTGAGGTCACAGGAAGAGGAGATTTGGATGGGCTGGTCACTCCCAGAGTCACCTGGGTGGATGGCCCCAGAATGTCCACCTGCTGATCCTGCTCCCTCTGGGTGCCCGAGGGCCCCTGGCTGGCCCTGTGAGGGAAAGGGGCAGCTGGAGTGAGATTGATCTGCCCAGCACCCCTCTTGCATACACACTGTTGGAGGCCAACTATGGCATCAGCGATGGAGTTAAGACCACGCAGCAGTGCAGGAGCGACGTCCTGGACCAAGATCTCCATGGCAGCTGCCATCCTGCTCCTGTCGACCTCGGTGCGTTGTAATGCTGGCGCTATCACCTCAGCCTGAAGACGGACGGACTCCTCCATCGTGCCTTGCAATCTGAGGAGTGCAGCGGACATCCCTTCCTGATGTTCCCGAGCTTGTCTTTGCAGCTCCAGCAACTGTGAAATGACCGAGTCCAGAGGCTCATTATCGGATTTGGGCACAGCAACGTTCTGGCCTCCAGCAGTCCTCCGAGTGCCGGGGACCTGGGAAGTCCCTGTCTCCACCTGTTGTGGATCAGAAAGTGCGATGTACTCACCAGATTGTGATCCCGAGGCTACTCTAAAGCTAGGTCCCACCGAGGTGTGTGTCTCTGCGCTGGTGGAGGGTGTGGATGAGCGCTGTGACGGGATTTCAGGGAGGGTGCCTTCAGATTCCTCTTCAGAGGTTTCTTCGGAACTTCGGAGGCCCTGGGTCATGGACTCTGTCGGCTGTTTGGCAGATGTGCCTGCGGAAGCAAGGGGAGATAATTAGTCCATGGCAGTGGCCTGTGAATGAGGATACATCACTCACGGTATGGTTGTCTGATGGATGTTGCACTGCTGGATCCTCACTTGGTGGAGCAGTGCCGACCTCACCGTCAGCACAGGACCGGTCCCGGTCATCGCCGGGCAGCTGGATAGCTCTGTTTTTGAATTATTTTAAAACTTTGATATCCGGCATCCCTCTACCTGTCTGCGACCTTTCCCTCTTGTTGTGTGCAAGTTTGTCCAGCATGGGTAGAGATGGGGAGAGTGTAACAAGATGCCTGCCGGGCCAGATGATAAGTATACTGGCCTGTGTGGGTGGTGAGTGGTCCCATGGATGGGATGAGGACAATGACGGTGACTGTGAGAGAATGAATGGTGACGGCCCTTGCACTGGCAGTGAGTGAGGGCACTGTGGATGTGTGATGGGTTTGTGAGTGTGTGAGTTGAGAGTGATGAGAAGAATGACTGACCCTGGCGGAACGGAGGAGATCATTCATCCTTTTGCGGCACTGGGTGGCTGTCCTCCTCTGCACGGCGTTTGCGCTGACCACTACTGCCAGTGCCTCCCATGCCGGGTTGGTGACTATGCTGCCCATCCTGCAGCCTGAGCGAGGGCACACATCCCGGTGTGCCTCCACGCCATCCAGCATTCGCTTGAAGGATCCATCGTTGAAGTGCGGGCCTGCAGTCTTTTTCATTTGCTGGCCATGTCTCCCGGGATACAGCAGTGAGCTGGTGGCGATGAGCACTTTGCTGGCGGCTGCCTTTTAAAGATGGCGGCCGGCATGATGCAACAGCAAAGTGATGGCGGGAGGGCCAATGAGAGTCTGCCCACCATGGAAACCACTGATTTCGTGGGAGTGAATAAATTATGAAGCAGGCTCAGGACAATATGGCGTGAAAACCCGCCACTTTCATCGCCGGGTCGGACTCCATTTTACCTGCCCGCTACCACACTTAGTGCAACTCTGGGAAAGTTCTGCCCTACAAGTCAGCATCACTGAGCGGAGAGAAACAAACTTTGAAAACTAGGCTTCTCTGAATGTCCCAGACACAAATGTCTTGCAGATTACCTTGACCAGAGAAAAACAAACAAATAAAGCTGATTTCTGCCTCCTCTCAGCTTTGTGTTGTGAATGATTATCTTGCAGAGCTGTCAATCAGAAGTGCCACTCTGACTGAGGAATTTCTCTATCCATGGTGTGACAGCCACGACAACTACATTGTTTGAAATACTCAGCAGCTCAGGGAGCATCTGTGGAGAGAGAAACAGATTTAGTGTTTCAGGTCAATGGCCTTTCAAAGACCATAAAAGATCATTGAGTGCACAGTTATGGAAGTAACCAGTGATGCTGACCATGACAGAGCCAAGATTTGTAACAATAATGTTTTCCTTAGCTTTATCATTAACTGTCAAGCTCATTGGAACTGTCAACAGACCTTTCAAGATCAACTGCCAAAACTGTCAAAAGCAAATGTCAAGAGGACCTGTCAAAAGTGCCAAGAGGACCTGTTGAAAGCACCTGTCAAAGGGAGCTGTCAATCTGTCAATGCATTTAGAAGTTCTGCCCTTTAAATAATTGAAAAAATGTCGGGGGTGTTTAAAAAAATTGTTTGCTATTTCACTGTGTCTGTTGACATAAGCCTGAGGACTACCATTACTGGATTAATTCTGCATGACTGATTTCACAACTATTCATTGTCACAGTAGGGTGCCTGCCAATTCACAGTTTGATTGACAGCTGCAAGTATTTATAGACTCTTAAAGAAGTGGGATTATGAATTCCAATGCTTGTTGTAAAAAAAATTGTGCACTTGAACAAATGTTTGCTGTTATAAAATCTTATGTCATTGAAGGAATGTAAATGGGTTTTCATGAAATGAGAATGCTATTTCAACATAGTGAAGTCTGCAATTGACATTTAGAGCTTTACCTTATAGAATTTTATTTTATCTTATTTCTGCATTGGTCCTGAAGTCCACCCAAAGTGGAAATGGGGTGAGTTGGCACGGTAGATGTAAGGGCAAAAAGTGGTGGCCAGAGGGCATAGGTTGGCACTAGGTTGGCTTAAGACCTATAAAGGGCCATGGGGGTTGGATACAGGGGCATTGGGTAAGTGGGTGAATGAATGGGTGAGTGAATGATTGGCTGAGTGAATGAATGGCTGAGTGAGTCAATGGGTGAATGGATGAGTGGGTGAATGGATAGTCGGGTCGCTTGAGTGGGGTGATGGGGTATAGGGGTCAGTTGTGTTGCTCAGTTCAGTTACACTGACTAATCACTGAGTTAGACTAGGTATTAACCAGCATAACATTTCCAGGGTAAGTAACTAGGTAAGTCCTGTGCATGTGGCCCAAATCTCTGACATTAATGTTGGTGCCTTTCACGGAGGGGCCCAAGCAACAGAAATCAGCTCATTGTAAGCTTAAACCTCCTGGGCACATGTGCGCATCAGGACTTACGTGGGGTCCTGATGTACATTTCCCAATTTATGTCCAACCTTTGACAATCTGGATGCCAGAAAATGTGGGCCAACATTTCAGGTCAATGATCTTTTATGGCCTTTGAAAGGTCATCGACCTGAAACACTAAATCTGTTTCTCTCTCCACAGATGCTCCCTGAGCTGCTGAGTATTTCAAACAATGTAGTTGTCGTGGCTGTCACATCATGGATAGAGAAGTTCCTCAGTCAGAGTGGCACTTCTCATTGACAGTTCTGCAAGATAATCATTCACAACACAAAGCTGAAGGAAAAGGTAGAGATCATCTTTATTTATTCATTTTCCTCTGGGCAAAGTAATCTACAAGACAGAAATGTCCGGGACAATCAGAGACCTATAGTTCTCAAAGTTTGTTTTTCTCAGCTCAGTGATGCTGACTTATAAAGTGAGCTAGGCCCATATCAAATGTGCAAAATTGGTATCAGTGTTTTACATGTGAAAAGGAGCAGTAGGAACAGGCAATTTTAGAGAAAATTATATTCTTTTTATTCTTACATTAAATACGCAATAATTTAGTTTATTCATTTACAATAGGCCTTATCTCACCAGAGTATTTATCAGTCCATTTCCCAAAATATAGGAGAAATGCACATTATTACAGCATCCAAGTCATCTTATTGTTTAATGAGATATTGAGTTGTAAATGTACTCATCAGTTCATTAAAAAAAAGCTGAGTTCCAGTTGTGAAAGTAACCAGTGATGCTGACCATGACAGAACCAAGGTTTGTACCAATGATGTTTCCCTTAGCTTTATCATACAGTTTTTATTTCTGAAATTTTATTGATGTAAAACGAAATTGTATCGCAATATAGTTAAAGTACTGGATATTTATGGAGTCGTTTGCCTCTCAGTAGGTGCTTAATTAAGCAGTTCTGATAATGGGATCTTGGCTAGGTGTCAGGTCAGAGCCAGGTCGGGTCTGGAATGGGGACTGATGGTTGGGAAGATTGGGGGTCAAGGCCAGAGTGCAAGAGAGCAGCCACAGGAGGTGAAGCTGGCTGGAGTTGGAAGCAGAGGCATAGCAAACAGGTTAATTGTGCATCTGTAAAGCAGCAATGGTAAGAGGAGAGGCTAAGAAAATTTGTGGAAGATGAAGCTGGAAAAAAATTAAGCAAGAAGTCTATACAAGCAGTAACAGGCACACATGAGGAAAGAGACACCAGCAAGTGAAGAAGAAAATGTAGGGAATAAAAATGAGGGTCAGAGAGTAACAGCTAGATAAGGCCAAGTGCAAGACATAAACAGGCATAATGAGACACATTCATAGAGAGATAGCAGAAAACAAAGTGATAGGGTGAGTGTAAAGACACAGCAGAAGAAAAAGGCCAAATCAGTGTGCAACACAACAGAGAAAAGGGAGAAGGAGGAGAAGGAGCACAGCTGAAGAAAGAGACCTACAGCAATATTCAAAGGAAGCAAAGGTTGGAGACATGAGTAAAACACTGCGACTCTGATTATCTGATCCATTCTCCCCTTGTGTATGGCTCATTGCTAGGAGCCTTGGAACATGGAGTCGCCCCTAAAGTTAGTCAGCGTTCCTACCAAGGGTCTTGGCAATTAGATATTTAATAATAAAAACAGAAAATGTTGGAAGCACTCAGCAGTCCCTTCCCAAACTGTTCTTTTCTTTAGACGCTGCCTGACTTGCTGAGTATTTCCAACATTTTCTGCTTCAGTTTCAGGTTTCCAGCATCCAATTTTGTCTTGCTTTTGGTTGATATTTAAGTGGGTGACATGCACATCTAGTTAAAGAGGATTAGAGCTTGAGTGTGATAACTTCCACAGTGGAATAATTTGTGGCACAGACAGAATTTGAGCTTTCTTACTGCCCATGATCAGTGTGTTTTGTATATGGGGTGGTGGGGGGGGAGGTTTCTCACCCTCAGAGCAATTGTCCCAATTGAAATAATTCCATCAGCAAGCCTTTTTGTGAATTTAAAACTAAGGATGGTTATTTATTATCACATACTTGCCCCGGAGGTTTAAAAAAAACCTGATGTCTCACTCAATTGACTCAACTATGCTATCACTCACACAAAGATTAGGTACAGATCAGTGAAAAAAACAACACAATTACAATGTCTCAGTCTCTTTTTGTGACAGGCCTGTAGTTTCTTAAATGAGTTGACGCTTTTGTTGAAGTGAAGGTCTTGTAAAGCAGAGGAATTTTCAATAAACTCCAAAGCCTCTTGTAGTTGAATTTCCAGGAGGTTGGTTCTCAGGTGAACTTGAAGTTCAAACAGGATTCAAGATATTGCTGTTTATTATCTTGGCTGCTTGGATGTCTTGCAGCTGGTTGATGGATTCTGGTGGAATCTGTCTTACTGTTTTAAAAGCAGGCAAGAAACATGGCCGTCTCACCATGTGACCTATTACAAGTCCAAATTTCTTTTCCAAATAATGTAGGTAGCCAAGTCGATTATACATCCTGTGTGATGACTTTCACACCTTGCGAGTCTGAGACAGCCAGTGTCTTTGAACCTGAATGACCCATTCAATTTGAAATTACCCTTTTGAATTTGTTTTAGGGAAATGCATTGAGTCAACACCAGTCTGGAAAGTTCCTTTTGTTTCCTCTTGAGACAGGGAGGTGTTTCAATACAGAAGAGAACCTTAGGTAAATCTCGGGCAGCATATTTTTGTAGCCTTTTGTGTTTTTGTTTAAATATAAAGTATTGACTGAAAGTTCATTATATGCTGGAACATGACATTTCACTATAGTCTCTGTCCAGTGAAAACATGCTCACTTGGCGAAGGCTCCAGCAGCTCTTGGTGCATCAACCCTACCTCAGCAGAGAAAGGGAGTTGAATGGGGAAGAAAAATAAATGTTCTGCTTGTGTTTCAGATTTCCAGCATCCTGTTTTGTTTTTATTTTGCTTCTCATAGATATATTAGAGCATTAAATAGCTGAAGGCAACCTGTGCAACAGGTTTGCAGGTCTGTGTGACTGTGACATGCACACTTACTTAATGGAGTTCAACAATCTTACACTATATCTTCTGCCCCATTTCATTTCATTTTTCTTTGTCAGTTTGTTTCCTCTCTTTTCTGTTTGTTTTGCTTTTTGACAGCAGCTGATCATGATCCTGCCATTCTCACCTCCTCGAGTACCATTTTGGGTGGAAGTTTCTGTGCCCACTGACAGCGGGTGTGATAGGTGGCGGGCGTGGGCAATATGATGCGATCTGGTTCACGACGGCGGGAAGGCAGGTCGCGATTGTCCGCTCAGCCTGCCATTGGTGGGTCACGTTTCCTGCTAATGATCGGCGGGGAGCTCATTGTAATACATCAGCATCTCATCAAAAGGCCATCCTGCCAGGCTCTGGACCCCTGCCAGATCGTCCGTCCACGTTGGTGGGAAAGCTCATTACCATGCTGCACAACAGTGCACTTGGCGGCCTTCATTTTGGCAGAACCGAGGTGAGTGAACAGCATTGTTTTCCACAGTTCGCCAGGGTCACCTTTTGCTCTGCAGGCTTCGAGGGTGCCAGGGGGCCGGATGAAGTGGCCACCGGGCCCAGAGGTGACTGCATTTGGGGTGGGGGGGTTTGGTGTCCGGGGAAAACTGCTGCCTGGCCCCGGAGGTGACTGTACTTTGGGAGGGTGGGGTGTTGTCCAGGAGCAACTGCTGCCGGGCGTTGAATCCCGCGCACAAGCAATCAAGGTGGGGGGCAGGGTAGGCGAGGGAAGTGGCCATGTGTAGGGACACTTGTATAAACTGACCATCCCTCTGCAACTGAGACAGTTCAGGCGCAGCCACAGTGATATGATTGGGGTCGGGCTCCTAGTCTGCCCACCCACGCAAGCAATGTGGGGGCACCAATGTGCCATCAAGCCCTCCAGACCTTACCCCCCACCACCCCGGCACAGACTGCGAGTCTACGACCACTTTATTGGACTGTGGAGCAGTTGGAGTGCACACGTTGTTCAATCTCCACGCCAACACTGGCCATGTCGCAGTCACTTCTGGAGGTGCTCACAGCCCCTTGCAATCTCAGCATCCCGGTTAGGAGCATTGTCCCCCATGTCACAGGCTGACAGGGCAGCCATGCAGCTCACTCATCTGTGGCCATCTGAGGGGTGGCCAGCACTCTCCGGGAAGCATTAAGGGGTGGTCACACAGGGTCAGGAAAGAATGCTAATTACATCCACGTCTCTCTCTCTCTCTCTTTCATGCTGCAGGAAGACCATGTCAGGATCATGGATCCTGATGACCTAGCTGTGATGGCCTGCAGAGAGCAGAGAAGATGGAGAAGAGAGCGACTGAGGCACAAAAGCAGGAGCAGCAGCCTCAGGAAGAAGGAGCTGCTGTGACTCCCGCACACACTGCCCAGGAGCGACAGCGAGCCGTGGCTGGTCGGCGCCTAGCGACATCCAGGGTCTATAGGTACCACCTGTCATTCCTGCAGGTGGACCAAGAACCAGTGTCACCAACAACTGCGCATGTCTAGGGACCTGGTCGCTCATATCTGCCACTTATTGCAGGACTTGGCGTCAAGGGGACATGATGGGCCTCCACTGCCAGTGCTGTGAAAGTGACTGTAGCGCTCAATTTCTATGCCAGTGCTCCTTGCAGGGCTCTGCAGGTGACCTCTGTGGGATTTCACAATCCGTCACCGACAAATGCAAGCATGAGGTCATGGATGCCATCTTCTCGAGGGCACACAACTTTGTGCATTTCGCTTGGGACAGGGACAGCCAGGATGCAAGGGCCATTGGATTCACCCTGATCTCGGGATTCCCACAGGTACAGGGTGCAATTGACTGCACTCATGTGGTGCTCAGGTCTCCGTCGCTACACATGGTGGACTACATCAGCTGCAAGGGCTTCCACTCACTGAATGTGCAGCTGATATGCGACCACCAGAAACGCATCTTGCAGGTATGCGCACGGATTCCAGGGAGTGTGCATGACGCCTACATCCTCAGTCACTCGCAGATCCCTGCAGTCTTCCAGGGTCCACAGAGGCTGCAGGCTTGGCTCCTCGAGGACAAGGGCTACCCACAGAGGCCGTGGCTGATGACACCCGTGTGGCGGCCTCAGACTGCAACAGAGCGACAGTATAATGAGGCTCATGCAGCAGCTCACAACTTGGTGGAGCAAACCATCGGGATGCTGAAGATACGGTTCCAGTGCCTCGACCGGTCTGGTGGAACCCTGCAATACAGTCTGCAGAGGGTGTCACACATCATCATCGTCTGCTGCACCCTTTATATCCTGGCGCTGCAACGGGGAGAGGAGCTGGCTGAGGAGGAGATGGAGGTCTCCTTGAATGAGGAGGACGGCGACGGGGATGGGGGGGTGAGGAGGTCCCCTTGGTGACGATGACGGGGATGAGGCACTCACACTGGCTAAATGCAGCAGGCACGTTCAGGAGGCCCTCGTTGCTGCTAGATTTGTGGAGGATGATGATGACATGCAGTGAAGTGTCCCCATAGATCCTCACATCGCAGTTGCGAACATTTGACTGCAGCCTGGCTTATGGCAGCGCCAATACCCTCTGTGATAATGCTCCTGTCATGGAGATGCAGTGGAGGCCCTAACATCCGAGTGACAAGAACACAGCTCATCATAATGAGGAGCCACAGGCAGAGAGACATTCTTCGGAGTTTATTGACAATAGTGAACAATATGTACAAGTGATCAACACCCGTGCCCAGGCTGTGCAACTACTTTTTCTAACTGCCCTAACCCTGCAGCTATGTCTTGGTGCTCCCCAGACATCCACAGCGGATGTGGAGGCAGCCTGCTGACTGTTATGCCGTCTGTGATGACTTTGGTGGGCGTCCTCTGGAGGGCCGAGACTTGGAGGGCCTCAGCTTGCTTTCGGGGTCCTGCTGTGTGGCAGTGGCACCCTCCTCGGCCTGTGGAGCCGTAGCCGCGGAGGTCTTAGGAAGAGGGGATTCTGATGGGCCGGTCACTCCCGGAGTCACCTGAGTGGATGACCCTGGAGTGTGCATCTGCTGATTCTCCTCCCTATGGGTGCCCAAGGGCCCCTTGCTGATTCCATGAGGGGAGGGTATAGCTGAAATGAGATTGAGCTGCCCGGCACCCCTCTCGCATACACACTGTTGGAGGCCAACAGTGATGGAGTTAAGCTCACACAGCCGTGCAGGAGCGACATCCTGTACCAAGGTCTCCATGGCGGCCGCCATCCTGCCAGTGTTGACCTTGGTGCGTTGCAATGCTGGTGCTATCACCTCAGCCTGAAGACGGACGGACTCCTCCATTGTGCTTTGCAATCTGAGGAGTGTAGCAGACATCCCTTCCTGTTGTTGCCTTTAGCAACTGTGACATGACCAAGTCGAGAGGCTTGTCATCTGACTCGGACTCAACAGTTTCCTGGCCTTCTGCAGCCCTCGAAATGCTAGGGACCTGGGGAGTCCCTGCCGCCGCCTGCTGTGGATCAGACAGTACACTGTGCTTATCAATATGTGATCCCATGCCTATGGTGGAGCTAGGTCCCACCAAGGTGTGTGTCTCTGCGCTGGTGGAGGGTGTGGGTGAGCGCTGTGATGGAACTTGTATAGGGGTGCATTCCGGTTCCCCTTCAGATGTCCCTTCCGAACTGGCTTGGAGGCCCTGGGTCATGGACTCTGTCGGATGTTTGGCAGATGTGCCTGTGAAAGCAAGGGAAAATAATTAGTGCATGGCAGTGGCCTGTGAAAGAGGATACATCACTCACAGCATGGTTGTCTGATGGGTGTTGCATTGCTGGATCCTCACTTGGTAGAGCAGCGCCGACCTCACTGTCAGCACAGGACCGGTCCCGATCATTGCCGGCCAGCTGGATGGCGATGTTCTCAAATTCTGTAAGGACCATGAGCTCCGGCATTCCTCCACCGGTCTGTAACCTCTACCTCCTGTTGTGAGCCAGTTTGATCTGTATGGATAGAATAGGGAGAGTGTATCAGGACGCCTGCCAGGCCAGGTGATACATGTGCCTGGCCTGTGCGGGTGGTGAGTGGTCCCATGGA
Source organism: Cetorhinus maximus (assembly GCF_964194155.1). Classification (NCBI taxonomy): domain Eukaryota; kingdom Metazoa; phylum Chordata; class Chondrichthyes; order Lamniformes; family Cetorhinidae; genus Cetorhinus; species Cetorhinus maximus. The sequence continues at coordinate 62,867,091 of NC_135895.1, read as the reverse complement.
TGGGCTGAGGACAAAGCTGTGTGAGAGAGTAAATGGTGATGTCCCTTGAACTGGCAGTGTGTGAGGGCCCTGTGGATGTGTGATGGGTTTGAGTGTGTGAGTTGAGAGTGATGGAAAGAGTGACTTACCCTGGTGTCTCTCGGGCTGTGGTGGTGAGCTGGTAGTAATGAGTACTGCGCTGGCAGCTGCCTTTTAAACATGGCGGCCGGCATGGTGCAACAGTGGGGTAATTGCGGGAGGGTGAATGAGAGTGTGCCCGCCATGGAAACGGCGTGTTTCCTGGGAATACATAACTAATGAGGCAGGTTTGTACGAAATATGGCACAAAAGCACGTCATCGTTTTCAACGGGTAGGACACCATTTGTCCCACCCGCTACCGCACTTAATGCAAATCTGGGAAAATTCCACCCCTTGTTTTTTTTTGTTTTATTATTCTGCCCCTCCCCAGGACTCTCAGCATGACCCACGGGCTCTCTGAGAGCTTCTTCTTTCTTTGACCATGCATCATGAACCCTTTTGTAATTTAATCTCTCTTGCCCTCCACCCTATCACAGACCTTTCCTTTAGTTCTTTTTTCCTCAGCTTCCCCCTTCCTTTCACTTGATCAAAACCTATTATATTCCTAACTTTTCAGTTCTGATGAAACTCTTTCTTTCTCCGCAGATGCTGAAGCATTTTGCAGCATTTTCTGTTCTTCTCATTTCATATTTTCAGCATCTACAGTACTTTTGCTTTTTACTTAAAGGGTTGGCTGCGATGCTTTGCACGGTTGAATGGCCTGAATCCAGTGAAGATGTCCACTTATCTGGGAAAGGCTGCGGAAGGCATCACCCTTGCTTAGTAAGGGTGGGCTTGATTCTGCCGGAGTGAGAAGGGCAGCACAGCTGCTGCTGCCTGACCTTGGTGAGGGCGGTGTACGTGTTGCTGGGCAGCCGGAGGGTGGGGATAGGAAGGGAAGGGAAGGGGAGGAGCGGACAGGAGAGGAGGAGGAGAGCTGTCAAAAGGCGGTGAGCAGGAAGGGAGAAGACGCTGTGAGAGAGCCTGTGGGTCGCGCCGAGACAGAAAGATATTAATAACAATAGGCAATATTAGTGATTGAAGAGAATCTCTCAACAACAGCAAAAAGCCATGAGCAAGATCCTGACGGTGAAGACCTCCCCGTTCGGCGACCAGAAGCCGGGCACCAGCGGCCTGAGGAAGCGGGTCGCCGTCTTCCAGTCGAAGACCAACTACGCCGAGAATTTCATCCAGTGCATCTTGGCGGCGGCGGCCGAGCCGGCTGAGCGGCAAAGCGCTGTCCTGGTGGTCGGGGGAGACGGCCGATTCTACAATAAACATGTCATCCAGCTCATCATCCAGATGTCGGCGGCCAACGGGGTAAAAACACACACACAAACACTGCACTCACTCACTCCACTGTTAACATTGTAAACCCCACCCACCCTCAGTAACACACTGCAGTTATTTACTGTAAACATCACACACAAACAGGCCATTCAGCCCCTCTAATCTGTTCTGTGCAGCCTAAAACGAAACTGCCTCTTTAGAAATCCTCTGATTTTATTTTTCCATCCACGATCGAGGCTGTATTGTGATTGTAATTGTTTGCTGTCTTAGCCAGTGACTATTCGCCCTGTTTTAAAATGTTTCAGCTCACATCTGTGCAGATCCAGCATTATAGTTAATTGCTTTGCAAAAGTTGAATGCAAATTAATCTGGCGGGTTCATTTCAACGCTGAAAATGGTTTTTATGCCTGCCTGAAAGCTGTGGGGTGAATTAGTTTCCAGAATTTGCTTTTTGGTTGGTTAGATGTATTTTAAAATTATTTTTCTTTGTTGCACTTCCGCAGCTCGCTGACTTTCTGCCCTTCTGACAGTTTGCCCTCTGGCTTTTTCTTATTTGTAATAAGATACTGGAGAGTATGCCAGCCCATATAGGTTTACTACCAAGGATTTTAAACTCCTTTGGATGGTTTTATGCATCGCGTTTGTATATTTTCAAATATCTCGCAGTTCCTGTTCGCAGGCTGCCTGGGATTCTGCAGGCCTAGTTGCCATAGTAACGGATAGGAGGGGGCGCAGGTTGTGTACAAGAGTGCACACACTGTTGCTCAAGAGCTTTTGTGACAAAGAGCAAAAGTCACTGCAACATTTGGACTAGGCGGCACCGTTTTACTTCTTGCAAAAATGAAAACGTCCCAGCGTAGGTTTAGAGCACGGGTGAAAAATAGAGTGCAGAAATTAAAATCTCTCAATCTGAAATTCTACCATCGCCCTGGAGCCCGCGGAAAGGTCAGAAATTTAATACACAGCCAGGTTTAGAGCAGCTGTGCCTGCAAAGTACTTTATGTTGCAAGAAGAGGAAAAAAAAAACTCAATCGACCCTGATTTTCTGAGAGTTTCATTGAGTTGCTGAACATATCAATTCAGGTTGGTGGGTGTCCTGACTAATTTTTATCCCTCAATCAATATCACAAAAACATATTATCACATTGTGTTTATGGCAACTTGCTGAGTGCAAATTGGCTGCCTCATTTTCTACATTACAACAGTGACTACGTTTCAAAAGTACTTGATTGTAAAAGGCCTTGGGACATTGTGTGATTGTGAAAGGCACTATATAAATGCAAGTCTTTCTTATGTGAATGGAATGTGCACCAAATACTTGTGTGCTTCCTCTGTGGATTTAGCAAAGGGGGAGAAGCAAGCCCAAATTTACTTGTCTTCAGCATTTGCACTATTGTTACTCAGTTGTTGGATTGAAAAGGTAGAGGATTCAACTTTACCTTATCGCCACTTCTTTCAATCCCTCCTCCCTCTCTGTGTGCAATGGCACCTCCCTGTCTACTGGGGATGGAGGGGACTCTAGATACCCCATCCCTCTCTCACCTGGCCACTGCGGCTTAGAGCTCACGCAGATGTGCGCATATCCTGCAGCCACTGAGTAGTTTGCTGGATGGTTCTCCTTGACAGTTGCCAACCTCTCCGTGGAGGAAGTCATACATTTGCACGTCTGAGACATGTCCTGTATGGACTTCCTCATTGCCGCGCATGGTTGCACAATAGCCCCTGGCAGCTCCATCAGATGTTCCCCTGTTCTACACCGCAACTCCAGCACATTAAGTGTGGCTGACACCAGAGGCTCGTCATCATCTAGGGCTCAGCATGGGCCTGTCCTCTAACAGTCCTCTGTCTGTCAGGGCTCTTAGTTTTCACAGCCTCCGTAAGCTGCTCCTGCGTGCTCACCAACTTGTGCTCCCGAACTGATTTGTGAACGCACACCTATTGAGGTGAATGTATCTGTGCTGGTGATGGCTGCTAAGGAAAGAAGTGTCACTGCATCTTCTGAGGCTTGAAGGCCCTTCTCCTCGGAGGTGGACTGCAGGGCCTCTGTCGAGGCAGCAACTTGTCCCTCTGGAGTTTGGAAACCTGCATGGGAAAACAGTTAGCTCTTCCCAGTCCTCCCTATCCATGTGTGTCGCATACTTCTTTTCTGCTCAGAGGTGGAATCAAGTTCTAGTCCTCCTCGCTTTCATCACCCATTACTCCGATCTCTCCATCAGTGATTGTCTGGCCATCCTGGCCAGGCCAAGAGCCTCCACTACAGCGGCTGTCAGAATTCTCGGGTCTGGCTCACCTCCACCTGTCTTCACCCTTTCCCTGGTGTTGTTGGGTCTTTTCTCCTGCAGGCAGAAGGTGAGAGTGAGTCTTCAGACCATGATCTCCAGATCATGACCTGGCCCCCTCCTCACATGGCAGCCTTCATGATGGGTCCTCCTGGATATCTTTCTCACACATCCGCTCTCATGGGACATGGAGGACGCTGGCACATAGAGCCATCCCCCCTGAAGCTGCTGGGATGTATGATTCCTTCTCCTGCCTCGCAGATCCCTACCCACATTGAGACCCATCTTAGGGTGTCCACCTGGCAGCCACAGCGTGCCCATCATTCACTCAGACTTACCCTGGCACTGCAGGGAAGGTCATTGAACCCACTTCCAGCATTGGACCCAGTTGAACTGCTGGATCTCAAGGCTGCTAACTTTCGCTGTTAACTCCATGCAGCTTTCCTTGGTCAGGCAGGTGGGTCTCTTTCCATCAGCCTGGAACAAGATCTCCTGTCATTCCCGGGCTGCCTGGAGGTGAACCCAGAGGGAGGCATCGCTGAACCATGGGGCCATCCTTTGCGTCATTCCCCAGCTTCCAGCCTCTTGCTTTTCTGTCTTCACTGAAGGCTGAGGAAGTAGGATGCTGTTGTGGCCACTGATGGGTCCAAATCTTTCTACTTGAGTACTTCTGGCTTGGAGCTGATAGCTTGTGTTCTGAGCTGCACAGTGACCACTCTCAGCTGCAGTCAGAGAAAAAGTCAGAGACCCGGGAAACACTCCAGGCAAGTCTGGCTGGTGTTTAAAAATGGCGCCAGCCGCTGTGCTGTCTTCAGCTGACGTTGGGAATGCTGCCTTTCACCCTTCCCTCGTCATTTGATTTGCCAGGCCCCGTGCCTGTACCTTGTTAATTAGGTGATCACGTTTGGTGGCTTCTTCCGCCCCAAGCAGCATTACTGAGCTCTTCCAAGTCCATCGCTGACATTAAATTTCACCCATAGAATATAATTGGCAACCTGGTGTCCCAAAACAACCGTTGTATTCTGAACAAGAAATTCCCAGAACAGAGGAAACACTTAAGGGATGTTCTCAAAGCATCCCTGAAGAGATCTAACATATCTACAGATTCATGGAAATTCCTGGCCCGCGATTGCCCAAAGCAAAGGCCATGACCAGACAGTGAAAGGAGCACACAGCTCCCGCTTTGCACCCCCTACCCTCAACCCAAACAGCTCATCTATTCATTCCTGTCCTACATTTGGTCGAGTCTGCATATCGCGCGTTAGACTTGTTCGCTATCTTTGAATGCACTTAACTGGAATGGAAGCAATTCATCCTCGATTCTGAGACTGCTAAAGAAGGGGGAGAATATAATCATAGAATGTTTACAGCACAGAAGGAAGCCAATTGGCCCATCGAGTCCGTGTCAATCTCTGCAAAATTATTTAGCTAGTCCCGCTCCCTTGCCCTTTCCCTGTAGCCTTGCAAATTCTTTTCCCTTTAGGTGCTGACCTAATTCCCTTTTGAAAGCCATGATTGAATCTGTTTTCACAAGTCTTTCAGATAGTGCATTCCAGCTCGTAATCACTCACCGCTTGAAAATAGTTATTCCTTATGATGCCTGTGATTCTTTTGCCAATAATGTTAAATCTATGTCATCCAGCTCTTTGCCCTTCTGCCAATGGGAATAATTTCTCTCTCTTTAATCTGTCTAGACCTGACTTAATTTTGAACACCTCTATGAAATCTCCTCTCAACCTTCCTTTCCCAAAGGAGAACAATCATGGCTTCTCTAAATAAAACAGAAACTGCTGGAAAATCTCAGCAAGTCTGCCAGCATCTGTGGACAGAGAAACAGAGTTAATGTTTCAAGTCCAAAGCTGCCAGATGCTGATGCTGCCACGCTTCCTGAGTTTTTCCAGTGCTTTCTGTTTTTATTTCAGATCGCCAGCATTTGCAGCATTTTGCATTTATCCTAACTTCTCCAATCTATCCACATAACTGAAGTCCCATATCCATGGAACCATTCTGGCAAATCTTTTCACCACCTCCTCTGAAACCTTCATATCCTTCCTCAAGTGTAGTGCCCAGAATTGGACACAGTGCTCCTGTTGAGGCCATACCAACGTTTCATAAAGGTTCTTAATGTTATTTCATAGGATATATGGAACAGAAACAGGCCATTTGGCCCAACCAGTCCATGCTGGTGTTTATGCTCCACTCTCGCCTCCTTCTATCTTTTCTCATCTAAATCTACAGTTGTAACCATTTATTCCTTTCTCCCTCTTATGCTTTTCCAGCTTCCCTTTAAACATATCCATACTGTTTGTTTCAACCAGTCCCTGTAGTGGTAGTGAGTTCCACATTTTGACCACTCTTTGGGTGAAAAAGCTTCTTCTAAATTCCCTATTGGATTTTTTGGTGAATATCTTATAATGATGGCCCTAGTTATGCTCTTACCCACAAGAAGAAATACTCACTCTGTATCCACTCTAACGAAACCTCTCATAATTTTTAAGACCTCTATTAGGTCACTCTGGAGCCTTCTATTTTCAAGAGAGAAGAGACTCAGCCTGTAAATCGTTCCCTGATAAGTGTACCCACACATTTCTGTATCATCCTCATAAATATACCCTGCACCCTCTCCAGTGCCTCTATATCATTTTTATAATATGGTGACCAGAACTGCAGGCAGTGCTCTTAAGTGTGGTTTAAGTTTGGATACAGGTTTAGCATGCCTTCCCTACTTCTCAATTCTATCGCACTAGAAATAAAGCCTAGTGCTTGGTTTGTTTTCTTATGGCCTTGCTAACCTGTGGCACAACTTTTAGTGATGCGTTTGTACTCTTGAGACCCTTTTGTTCCTCTACTCCACCTATGCTTGCACCTTTCAAGTAATAAGAGACCTCCATATTTTTCCTACCAGAATGTACTACCTCACATTTATCTGTGTTGAACTTCATCTGGATCGACAAGGGAGTTAAGGGTTACGGGGACAGACAGAAAAGTGGAGTTGAGGCCACAATCAGATTAGCCACGATCTTATTGAATGGCTGAGCAGCCTTGAGGGGCCAAATGGCCTACTCCTAATTCTTGTGTTCTTGCGAGTGCAGATATCTTAGAGATTGTGAGATTAGAGGAAATTAGAGAGGTGTGGAGGGGCAAGGTTATGGAGGGATTTCATGGAAGGATTAGAATTTTAAAATCAAGATCTTGCTTGACCAGGAGCCAGTGTAGGCTAGTGAGTACAGGGGTGATAGGAGGATGGGAATTACTGCAAGTTAAGACATAAGCAGCAGATAAAAGCAAAAAACTGCAGATGCTGGAAATCAAAAACAAAAACAAAAATACCTGGAAAAACTCAGCAGGTCCGGCAGCATCTGCGGAAAGGAGCACAGTCAACGTTTTGAGTCCGCATGACTCTTCAACAGAACAAGCAGCAGAGTTTGGCTGACCTTGGGTTTATAAAGGGTAGAATGTGGGAGGCTAGCCAGGAGTGCTTTGGAATAGCCAAATCTAGAGGTAATGAAGGCACCGATGAGGGATTCATAGAGTCACAGTGCCATAGAGGTCTACAGCACAGAAAAAGGCCCTTCGGCCCATCGAGTCTATGCTGGTCAAACCAGTACCTAACTATTCTAACCTCATTTTCCAGCACTAGGCCCATAGCCTTGTATGCCATGGCATCGCAAGCGCACATCCAAATACTTCTTAAATGTTATGAGGGTTTTTGCCTCTACCACCCTTTTAAGCAGTGAGTTCCAGATTCCCACCACCCTCTTGGTGAAAAAATTCTTCCTCACATCCCCTCTAAACCTCCTGCCCCTTAGCTTAAATCTATGCCCCTTGGTTATTGATCCCTCCACCAAGGGGAAACGTTTCTTCCTGTCTACCCTATTTATGCCCCTCATAATTTTATACACCTCAATCATGCCCTCCCCTCAATCTCCTCTGCTCCAGGGAAAATAACCCCAGTCTATCCAATATCTCCTCATAACTAAAACTCTCCAGCCCAGGCAACATCCTGGTAAATCTCCTCTGCACTCTCTCTAGTGCAGTCACATCCTTCCTATAATGCGGATTCCAGAACTGCACGCAATAATCTAGCTGTGGCCTTACCAGCGTTTTATACAGTTCCAGCATAACCTCCCTGCTCTTATATTCTATGCCTCGGCTAATGAAGGCAAGTATCCCATATGCCTTCTTAACCACCTTATCTACCTGTCCCGCTACCTTAAGGGACCGGTGGACATGCACACCAAAGTCCCTCTGATCCTGGGTACTTCCCACGGTCCTACCATTCATTGTGTATTCCCTTGCCTTGTTTGTCCTGCCCAAGGGCATCACCTCACACTTATCCGGATTAAATTCCATTTGCCATTGATCAGCCCATCTGACCAGCCCATCTATGTCCTCCTGCTTTATTTTACCTGCCAATGTTTTTTCATGCCCCCTTTTTGCTTTCCTAATTTCCTTTTTAAGCTACCCCCTACACATTCTATACTCCTCTAGGGCTTCCGCTGTTTTGAGCCCTCGGTGTCTGCTATAAGCCTCCCTTTTTCTCTTTATCCAATCCTGTATATCCCTCGACATCCAGGGTTCCCTGGATTTGTTGGTCCCACCCTTTGTCTTTACTGGAATATGTTGGCCCTGTACTCTCCCTGTTTCCTTCTTGAAGGAGTTCCACTGCTCTGAAGCAGATTTATCTAAAAGTAGCTGCTCCCAGTCCACTCTGGCCGAATCAAATCTGATCTTATTAAAATCAGCCTTTCCCCAATTTAGAACTCTGATTTCTGGCCCATCCTTGTCCTTTTCCATAACAACCTTGAATCTAATGGAGTTATGATCACTATCTGCAAAATGCTCCCCCACTGATACCTCTACCACTTGCCTGGCTTCATTCCCTAAAATTAAGTCCAGGACTGCCCCCCTCTCTTGTAGAACCTACTACGTACTGGCTTAAAAAGCTCTCCTGGATGCATTTTAAGAATTCTGCTCCCCCTGAACCTATCACACTATGACTGTTAATGTTGGGGAAGTTGAAATCCCCCATTATTACTACCCTATTATTTTTACACTTCTCTGAAATTTGCCTACATATCTGCTCTTCTATTTCTCTCTGACTGTTTGGGGGCCCATAGTACACTCCCAGCAATGTGATTACTGCTTTTTTGTTTTTCAGTTCTGCCCATATGGCTTCAGTTGAGAAGCCTTCTAAGATGTCATCCCTCCTTACAGCTGTAATTTATTCCTTGATCAATATTGCAATACCCCCTCCTCCTTTACCTCCTTCCTTGTCTCGCCTGAAGACCCTATATCCTGGAATATTGAGCTGCCAATCCTGCCCCTCTCTCAATCATGTCTCTGTGACAGCAATGACATCATATTTCCATGTGTAAATTTGTGCCCTCAACTCATCCGCCTTATTCGTCAGACTCCTTGCATTAAAATAACTACCATCCAACCTTGCCAAACTCCACTTGTGCCTTAACTGGCCTATAATTTCTATGCCTTCCAGACTCACTTGCTCTCTCTTCTAATTTTGGCTGTGCGCCTCCCCCTGCTGAACCTCCTCTCAGGATCCCATCCCCCTGCCAAGTTAGTCTAAGCCCTCCCCAACAGCACTAGCAAACCTCCCCACAAGGATGTTGGCCCCATTCCTGTTCAGGGGCAACCTGTCTGCCTTTTACAGGTCCCACCGACCCCAGAAACGGTCCCAATTTCCCAGAAATCTAAAGCCCTCCCTCCTGCACCATCTCTCCAGCCACGCATTCATCTGGACTAACCTCCTATTTCTATACTCACTAGCGCGTGCACTGGAAGTAATGCAGAGATTACTACCTTTTGAGGTCCTGTTTTTTAATCTGCTTCCTAGCTCCCTAAATTCTGCTTGCAGGACCTCATCCCTCTTTCTCCCTATGTCGTTGATACCAATATGTACTGCGATCTCTTTCTGTTTGCCCTCCCACTTTGGAATGCATTCAGCCATTCAGTGACATCTTTGACCCTGGCACCAGGGAGGCCACATACCATCCTGGAGTCACATCTATGGCCGCAGAAACGCCTGTCTGTTCCCCTTACTGTCGAGTCTCCTACCACTATTGCTCTTCCCCTCTGTTTCCTCCCCCCCCGTGCAGCTGAGCCACTCACAGCGCCATGAGCGTGGCTGCACTCCCCAGAGGAACCATCGCTCTCACTGTTTTCCAACACAGAAAAAGGGTTCTTGAACGAGATACACCCTGGGGATTTCCTTACTCCCTGCCTGACACCTGTCTTCTGACTGATGGTCACCCATTCCCTCTCTGTCTGCACTTGCATAAGCTGTGGGGTGACCACGTCTAAAAACATGCTATCCACGAAACTCTCAGCCTCGTGGATGCACCTCATTGCCTCCAGCTGCTGCTCAAGCCGGAGCTCAAGTAGCTGCAGCTGGTGGCACTTCCTGCACACGTGGCCGGTCAGAGTGCAAGGAGCGTCTAGGACTTCCCACATGTTGCAGGCGGTAACATGGGACTGGGCTGCCCTGTAATGCCTCTAGTTGAAAAAAACCCCTTCCTTTAAGTTAAATACGTTAAATTATTTATGTTCTTTAAATAAAAACTAGAACCCTTACCTTTCCTGAGCTTAATCTGTTTTAAACTGCAGAAAAACTGGAGAAAAACACTTACCCACTACTCACCAATCAGCTCTCACCTTTGTGCTGACGTCACCTTTTGAAGCTTCCCCGCACTCGTGCTGGTTCAGATCTCTCCTCTGCTCTCTCGCGCTGTCCTGTGGTGTCAGTCTTGTTATTTTCAACAAGAAGCAGGACACTCTTCCCAGACTGCTTCACCGCGATGCTGACTGCAGGACACTCTTCCCAGACTGCTTCACCGCGATGCTGACTGCAGGACACTCTTCCCAGACTGCTTCACCGCGATGCTGACTGCAGGACACTCTTCCCAGACTGCTTCACCGCGATGCTGACTGCAGGACACTCTTTCCAGGCTGCTTCACTCGATGCTGACCGCAGGATACTCTTCCCAAGCTGCTTCACTGCGATGCTGACTGCAGGACACCCTTCCCAGACTGCTTCACCGCGCTGCTGACTGCAGAGCACTCTTCCCAGACTGCTTCACCGCGATGCTGACTGCAGGACACTTTTCCCAGACTGCTTCACCGCGATGCTGACTGCAGGACACTCTTTCCAAGCTTTTTTTTTGTAAAAATATACTTTATTCATAAAAAATCTTCAATCACATTCAAAACCATTTCAAAAACATTACAAGGGTACAATCCAGGTTAAACTTTTACAAAATGTATCACCAGGTGCATCAGTACAAACAATATTACAATCATTTACAGCCTTTCATTTTGATCTGTACAGCCCGAGGGGCTCTAAACAGTTCCCAGTCTCTCGGTGCGCTGTGGTAGAAAGGTCTTAGACAGCGACCCTTCCCCATTGCGCCTTTGCGGCAGCTGCCCCAAGCTTTAGTGCGTCCCTCAGCACGTAGTCCTGGACTTTGGATTGTGCCAGTCCGCAACAATCGGTCGGGGACAACTCTTTGTGCTGGAAGACCAACAAGTTTCGGGCAGACCAAAGCGCCTCTTTCACCGAGTTGATGATCCTCCAGCTGCAGTTGATGTTTGTCTCGGTGTGTGTCCCTGGGAACAGCCCGTAGAGCACAGAGTCCTGTGTCACAGAACTGCTCGGGATGAACCTCGACAGCAACCACTGCATCTCTCTCCAGACTTTCTTTGCAAAGGCACAATCCACAAGGAGGTGAACAACGGTCTCTTCCCCACCGCAGCCACCTCGAGGGCAACGTGCAGAGGGGGTGAGCTTCCTGGCGTGTAGGAAGGATCTGACGGGGAGGGCTTTTCTCATCACCAGCCAAGCTACGTCTTGGTGCTTGTTGGAAAGTTCTGGCGATGAGGCATTCTGCCAAATGACTTTGACAGTCTGTTCGGGGAACCATCCCACAGGGTCCACCCTCTCCTTATCCCTCAGGGCCTCTAGGACGTTACGTGCTGACCACTGCCTGATGGACTTGTGGTCAAAGGTGTTTTTCTGCATAAATTTTTCCACCAGGGACAGGTGGTACGGCACGGTCCAACTACTTGGAGCGTTCCGCGGCAGCGTGGCCAGACCCATCCTTCGCAACACCGGGGACAGGTAGAACCTCAGCACGTAGTGACACTTGGTGTTTGCGTACTGAGGGTCCACGCACCGCTTGATGCAGCCACACACAAAGGTGGCCATCAGTATGAGGGCGATGTTGGGCACGTTTTTTCCCCCTTTATCTAGAGGCTTGTACATCGCGTCCCTGCGGACACGATCCATTTTCGACCTCCAGATAAAGCGGAAGATGGCTCGAGTGATCGCCATCGCGCAGGAGTCTGGAATGGGCCAGACCTGCGCCACGTACAGCAACAGCGAGAGTACCTCACACCTGATGACCAGGTTCTTACCCGCAATGGAGAGGGAGCGTCGCTCCCACATGCCCAGTTTCCTTTTCACCATAGCCACTCGCTCCTTCCAGTTTCTAACGCATGCCCCGGTCCCTCCGAACCATATCCCCAGCACCTTCAGGCCGTCAGCCCTGACAGTGAAGGGGACAAAGGATCGGTCAGCCCAGTTCCCAAAGAACATAGCCTCGCTCTTCCCACGATTTACCTTGGCTCCCGAGGCCAGTTCGAACTGGTCGCAGATGTGCATCAGTCTGCGCACCGACAGCGGATCCGAGCAGAAGACGGCGACGTCGTCCATGTACAGGGAGGCTTTTACCTGAGTGCCTCCACTGCCTGGGATCGTCACTCCTCTTATGCCCGGGTCCTTCCTGATGGACTCGGCAAAGGGTTCTATGCAACACACGAAAAGGACAGGCGAGAGAGGGCAGCCCTGCCTGACTCCAGATTTAATCGGAAAGCTATCTGTTTCCCACCCATTGATTGAGACTGCGCTACTGATGTTAGTGTAGAGCAGTTGGATCCAATTTCGAATTCCCTCCCCAAAGCCCATTTTGGAGAGCACATCCCCCATGTAGGTGTGCGATATTCTGTCAAAGGCCTTCTCCTGATCCAAGCTGATGAGGCAGGTATCCACACCCCTGTCCTGTACATAGGCAATCGTATCCCTGAGCAGCGCCAGGCTGTCAGAGATCTTCCTGCCTGGCACAGAGCAGGTCTGGTCAGGGTGAATCACCAATTCCAGAGCGGATTTGACCCGGTTGGCGATGACCTTGGACAGAATCTTATAGTCCACATTCAACAGTGAAATGGGTCGCCAATTTCTAATTTCCTCCCTTTCCCCCTTGTGCTTGTAGATGAGGGTGATGATGCCTTTCCTCATGGATTCTGACATGCTGCCGGCCAGGAGCATACTCTCGTACACTTCTAGCAGGTCTGCTTCACTCGATGCTGACAGCAGGACACCCTTCCCAGACTGCTTCACCGCGATGCTGACTGCAGGACACCCTTCCCAGACTGCTTCACTGCGCTGCTGACTGCAGAGCACTCTTCCCAGACTGCTTCACCACGATGCTAACTGCAGGACACTCTCTTCCCAGACAGCTTCACCGCGATGCTGACTGCAGGACACTCTTCCCAGACTGCTTCACCGCGATGCTAACTGCAGGACACTTTTCCCAGACTGCTTCACAGCGATCCTGACTGCAGGGCACTCTTCCAAGACTGCTTCACCATGATGCTGACTGCAGGGCACGCTTCCCAGACTCTTCGCAGCCGATGAGCTGAAATGGGGGTGAAGTTGGGTGATGATATGGAGGTGGAAATAGGCAGTCTTAGTGATGGCACAAACATGAGGGCAAGATCACATCTTGGGGTCATTTATGACACCAGTGTTGCGAACAGAGTGGCTTAATCTGACTGTTGCCAGGGAAAGGGATGGAGTTAGTAGCTAGGGAATGGAGATGGAGCGGGTTCCAAAAACAATGGCTTCAGTCCTTCCAATATTTAATTGGAGGAAATTTCTGTTCATCCAGTACTGGATGTCAAATAAGCAGCCTGATAACCTTCTTAAGGTTGTGACTCATGAGATTTATTGCTTGAATGTCACTAGTCTTCTTAACCTTGCCTCTTTTGGTTTTAAAATGAAAGTGGGTTGTGAAAGATCATGGAGTGTACCTTATATTGTAGCTTAGGTTGTACAGTTCTGTTAGGTTCCAAAGCCTTACATTGTTAATCGTGGCATACATATCATGTTCAGTCGCTTTGCTATTATTAATATTATTTATGGCAAAACGAACTTTACATAATACTAGGCCACTCATTTCTACTGTTTACTGGTTTATTCAGACAATATTTTGCTGATGTATTCCAGACTTAAGTTTTCATGACTGTCACATTTCAAAGCCCTTAAACTATTTTTCCACAGAAATAATTGGTTGTGGTTACATTTTATTAGAAAAACAATGTATGATTGTGCAAGATTTTTTTATAAATAGGCCACCTAGATGAACAGTGGTTAATATGCTAAAAGGAAACTAATTTCCCCATGAACGAAACAATAGGGTAATTCATTGGCTTGTGAGTTTCATTGAAAACCATTCCTTTGTGCTGGAAACCTATTTGAACTCTGAATAGGGATACAAGAAGGAGGATGGGACACAGGGTTGAGAATATTTTTCGAGGTAGGAAGGTTGCAAAGATAGTCGGGTTTGTTAAAGATAATGCAGTGAAGGGCTTTGCTGAGGGAAAGAGTTTATGGTTGGTAGACGATAGTTAAAGCCCCTTGATCAAGTCAAGTGAGCTGATCCACTGATGTGAATAAGTGTAGTATGTTGATATTTTGTATCATGCTGAGATAAGAGAGTCATCTGTCCCTTGGTTGAATATGCAGTGCCTGTGTGGCATCCTGGTTTCACACACATGTAAAATGTCCAGATTGAATGGATACAGAATGTGCCTTGAGATTGATCTTAGACCCTCAATACCAGTTGTGTGACAATGTCACGAAGCTTGAAACTCTCCAATCAAGATGAATTAGTTAATATTTGTACTAAGCAATCTATTTAATTTCAGGACTGGTTGCTACCACCATGCCCAGCGCAATCAAGGCAACTCACAAGTTCAACTAAATTCAACCTTGTAAGATGTAGAACAGAAAGGTACCAATGTAGCCCTATTCTTTACCTGGTTTGGGTCCTCAATGCAGTACTTAAATGATGAAATCTATATGCACTTCAGTGCCTGTAATGTAGAAATGGTGTATTGGTTTGTGATTTTAATATAATAATTTACTATTCCATCGTTTAACACCCTGCCCACCTGTTGCTTACTGAATTTGTCTGTCCATTTTTGTTACTACATGATTGTCATATGTTTCCATGTTTTCAACTTGTTTCCATGTTTTCAGATTGATTTAGTCCACATGTGAACTCCTCAATGTAAATCACATTGCCTTTGGGCTGCAAACGTGTTTCTTGAATAAAATACCTTAAAAAATTAAAATAAAAGATTGTACTGTTTGGACTAGATGAATCTGATCTTAACAGTTCTCTGTGGTCTCCTTCCTGTGAAATAAGGCAACTAGACAATTCATACCAATCTTTGCCTGGCTTAGTCTTAACCTGTTCCACCTTCATAGAAATTTGAAGAATGTGGAGACTGGTAAGACCAATCATTTAAGGATCTGCACATAATATTTGAAATTTTAATTTGTTTTTTTTCTGAGTCTTGACAGGCTGGTTTTGAATCTGAAGTAACCAACTTGTGTTAACACAGTCATGGCATTTAGCTTTCAGATTCAATAAATACCAAGGCTTAAGATAATTTTATCATGCAACAGTCCTCTGTGCCTAAGACAGAAATGCATGATTCCTGACCCCCTAGGATTTTTTGTTTGATTCTCAAGCATTACCTTTTAACTTTCATATCTTTTGTATTCTTCAAAGCTTTAAGTTAAAGGTGTTAAGACCCTGTATTTCTGCAATTTACTAATGATATTTTTAAAGGAGTAAACAATTAGTGTATAACACACAAAAAGTAAAGTGAGTCATAAAATAACTTCACCCTTAGACCACCAACATTTCAAGGAAATTCCTGTCTCTTTGAGTTCGTATAAGTTTACACACTGTGATATGAAAAACTAATATGTCAATAATAAAGTAACTCAAATGTAGCAGTAATTTTTCTGTAATGTATTAATCCTAAACTAGTAAAACAAATACTCAATGCACAGTTAATTGAAATTTTGAACACTTAATTCTGCTTCTCCTGACTTCTTTTCTCCATTGTGCTATTTTAACTCATCATTTTCCCTCCGATATAAAGCAGGCTGATACTCCACTGTAGTACTGCAGGAATGTTATATTGTCAGAGATGTTACTTTTAGATGAGACATTAAACCGAGGCTCTTTGCGCCTGTCTCGGTGGAAGAGCCCATCGCACTTTTTGAAGAAGAGCAGCAAATTGATCTGATAACCTGGCCAATATTCCATCCAACATGACCAAAATACTTTAATTGGTCATTCATCTCATTTGGTGTGGGATCTTCCACTGCGCAAAATTGCTGCCGTATTTCCCTGTGTCAGGATTTATTTGGATGCGAAATGCTTTGGGTTGATTTGAGGGCATGATGAGGTTCTGTATAAAAGTAAGCTTTTGTACTTTTTAATAACGCTGTGAATTAATTATCAATGTCAGCTTGGCCCAGTGGTAGCATCCTTGCCTACTAAGAGAAGCATCAGCAATGAGAAGGATATGGGATCAAGCCCAACTCAAGGGAACATGTAATCTATGTTGACATTTACAGCACAGTGCTAAGGTATCAAGGTGCCATCTTTTGAATAAGACGTAAAAGCAAGGACCTGACCACCTACTCAGGTGACATGCAAGATCTTGTGACACAATTTTAAGGCAGAATAGATCTCCTGCCAACATCCATTCTTCAATTATTATCATCCATTATGTAATTACTGTTTATAGGATTTTGCGTATGTACAGAGTACCATATTTGCAGATGTAACAACAATAATTAATTAGCTGTAAAGCAATTTGGAACTTGAAATGCACCATATAAATGCAAATTCTTTTTTAAAGTGAAGGCCACAGTGAAGCTATATGAGAAGGTGACGTCTGACAATTTCTGTGTTGAGGTCATCTCAATTACTTGGACGTTTAAAGTATTAATTTAAATGTAAATTCATAGTAAAATAGCATTGCAGTGTACTTAGTTTATTGATTCTTCCATATACCCACACAATTACATTGCTCACATGTTGAAATGTTACATATATATCACTTTAGCACTACATCTATATCAATAAAACTTGTGCAATGAAGGACTATATGTAATTGCCATGCAATGTGTTTTGTGGCTAATATATTTTACAGGGAAAGTTAATGGGCAAAAAAGTATTCTAGTATCCTAAGTAAACCAAAAGTGGCAGGACAAGTTGAGAGAACTGTTTAAAAGAAAAGTGTATGGGATCCTTGGCTTAATTAATAAAAGAATATCAGTACAAAAGCAAGGAAATTATGCTTAACATTAATAAAACACCAGGTTAGACCTCAGCTGGAGTATTGTATTCCGTTCTGGGCACCATACTTTAGGTAGGATAGCGAGGCCTTGGTGAGGGTGCAAAAGAGATATACTAGGATGGTACCAGAGATGAAAGACTTCTGTCATTTAAAGAGAAGCTGGGATGGTTCTCCTTAGACTAGAGAAAGTTGAGGAGATTTGATAGAGGTGTTCAAAATTATGAATGGATTTGAAAGATTAAATAAGGAGAAACGATTTCCAGTGGCAAAAGGGTTGGTAAACAGAGGACACAGATTTTAGATAATCGGTGGGAGAACCAGAGGCATCATGAGGAAATCTTGTTTTGCATGGAATGTACTGCCTGAAAGAGTGGTGGAAGCATATTCGGTAGTAAATTTCAAAAGGAAATTAGATAAATGCTTGAAGGGGGAAAGAAATTACAGGCCTGTGGGGAAAGAGCAAGGGAATGGGATTAATTGGATAGCTCTACCAAAGAGCTGGCATGGGCACAATGGACCAAATGATCTCTTTCTGTGCAGTGTCATGCTGTGATTCTATGATTTAGTTTTAAAATCTGAGCAACTGTGGCTTTAAATCTCAAAAAGCTAGATGTTGAATATCTTTGGAAAAACATGTATTGTTGCTGCACACTGAACATTTTGAAGGCAGCCATAGTGTGAAATGTATTGCACTGATGGAATACAAACCTCTCTGGTGCATGTGAAAATTTTTTCAAACTAAGTTTTCTTTGCATTCGAAGTGAAACTCACTGCATGCCTTATATCAGTCTTCAACTACGCAAATATGCTTGCTTGAGATCAGTTTTTTAAACTGCAAATTTTAATGATGTGGGGAGTTAGTACTCCACACGACTACCTCTACGCTTCTGATTTTGTTTTACCAGTAGAAAAGGCACAGACCAGGGATTAGGTAATGAGCAACCAGTTTAAGATATTTTCGCACACTAGGGAGTAGATTGCTTGCATGTTTTTGTAACTGGGAAATTGAATGGTGCAATGAGATGAAGAGACAGAGAGCAAAAATCATATGACATTAAAAAATGTCAATCAATTAAATTTGAGTGGATTAGCAGATTATATCCGTGTATGGCATGATGAAGAAGTGGTAGAATGTGTGGGTTGTTGCTGATCACTCTTCACTTGCTGAGCAAATGATCTCCACTATTTCACTGGAGAATTCAGACTACAGATTAAGTGCTTCTGCATAGTGTAATCCATAATAATATATCATCCTGGATGATTCTTGTATATTTTAAAGCAATATGATTGACTCTTAAATGGCCCAGCAAGCCACTCATTTCAAGGAGGATTGGGGATGGCTAACAAATGCTGGTCTTGCCAGCGACACCCACATCCCATGAAATATAATGGAAAAAAAGATTTCTCAGTTGCCTTGTTGGTAAAATCAGGTTAACCTTAGGTACTGCATGGTTGAAGGATGGCTACATTAATAGAGAAGGTATTTTTTGAGCTTTGCCCTCAAAGAATACACACCTCGAAATAGGCTAATCAGAAAGAAATGTACCACACAGATGGTGGGGAATGCTAAACAATATTAAACAGACTCTGATATAGTGCAGCCTTTGGTAGGATACATTCTGTTTTGACCATGCACTTCTCATCCACAGGGGGGAAACATTGCAAAACTGATTGCTGCACTGGCAAACAATGAATACATACAGCTGGTTTACACAAACCCACTTCAGCAAGACTTTTTTTTCACAAAGTTACATTTTCATCCTTCTCCATTAAATAGTGATTTCATCCTTCTCCATTAATAGCTATTTCCTTATATCTAAATCACTAATTTCTGCAACTAAATGAGTCAGTAACAAAAGATAATGATGGATCAACATATTTGTTATAAGCAACTCCAAACTATGACACTAAATATATTTTTACGTAAAATATTTAATATCAATGAACTTTGTGATTGAATTACTAATAATATACCCAAAAATATTAGCACAAAAAAGTTTCTTAAGTTTTTCCATTTTAACTACTCAGACCTCAACAAAATGTGGTAATTTTAAGCATTAATAGCAACATGCATTTACAAAGCACTTTTTAAATGCAGTAAAGCATCCCAAGGCATTTAAAAATTATGCATTCTGACTCAATTAAATCTTGGCCAAATCCTCCTGGTTGCTAAAATAAAAGCAAAATATTGTGGATGCTGGAGATCTGAAATAAAAATCAAAAGTGCTGGAAAAGCTCGGCAGGTCTGGCAGCTACTGTGGAGATAAAGAGTTAACATTTTGAGTCCATTATGGCTCTTCTTCGGAACCCACCTGCTGAGCTTTGCAGCACTTTTTGTTTTTATCCCTTCCTGGTCACTGCTTTGAATGCAACAACTGAACACCCAACAATATTTTTTAAAATTCATTTACGGGATGTGGGCGTTCCTGGCTAGGCCAACATTTATTGCCCATCCCTAATTGCCCTTGAGAAGGTGGTGGTGAGATGCCTTCTTGAACCGCTGCAGTCCATGTGGTGTAGGTACACCCACAGTGCTGTTAGGGAGAGAGTTCCAGGATTTTGACCCAGCGACATTGAAGGAACAGTAATATATTTCCAAGTCAGGATGGTGAGTGGCTTGGAAGGGAACCTCCAGGTGGTGGTGTTCCCATGTGTCTGCTGCCCTTGTCCTTCTAGATGGTAATAGTCATGGGTTTGGAAGGTGCTGTCTAAAGAGCCTTGGTGAGTTGCTGCAGTGCATCTTGTAGATGGTACACCCTGCTGCCACTGTGTGTCGGTGGTGGAGGGAATGAATATTTGTGGAAGGGAGTGCCAATCAAGTGGGATGCTTTGTCCTGGATGGTGTCAAGCTCCTTGAGTGTTGTTGGAGCTGCACTCATCCAGGCAAGTGGACAGTATTCCATCACACTCCTGACCTGTGCCTTGTAGATGGTGGACAGGCTTTAGTGAGTCAGGAGATGAGTTACTCACCGCAGGATTCATAGCCTCTGACCTGCTCTCATAGCCACAGTATTTATATGGCTAGTCCAGTTCAGTTTCTGGTCAATAGTAACCCCCAGGATGTTGATAGTGGGGGGATTCAGCAATGGTAATGCCATTGAATGTCAAGGGGTGACAGTTAGATTCTCTCTTGTTGGAGATGGTCATCACCCAGCATTTGTGTGGTGCAAATGTTACTTAACACTCGTCAGCCCAAGCCTGGATATTGTCCAGGTCTTGCTGCATTCGGACATGGACTTCTTCAGTATCTGAGGAGCCATGAATCATGCTGAACATTGTGCAATCATCAGTGAACATCCCCACTTCTGACCTTATGATGGAAGGAAGGTCATTGATGAAGCAGCTGAAGGTGGTTGTGCCTAGGACACTACCCAGAGGAACTCCTGCAGTGATGTCCTGGAGCTGAGATGACTGACCTCCAACAACCACAGCCATCTTCCTTTGTGCTAGGTATGACTCCAACCAGCGGAGAGTTTTCCTCCTGATTCCTGTTGACTCCAGTTTTGCTAGGGCTCCCCGATGTCACACTCGGTCAAATGCTGCTTTGATGTCAAGGGCAGTCACTCTCACCTCACCTCTGGAGTTCAGCTCTTTTTTGTCTATGTTTGAACTAAGGCTGTAATGAGGTCAGGAGCTGCCTGATGGAACCCACACTGAGCATCAATGAGCAGGTTATTGCTAAGCAAGTGCTGCTTGATAGCACTGTTGATGACCCCTTCCACCATTTTCCTGATGATCGAGAGTAGACTAATTGGCTGTGTTGGATTTGTCCTGCTCTTTGTGTACAGGACATACTTGGGTAATTTTCCACATTGCAACGTAGATGCCAGTGTTGTAGCTGTACTGGAACAGCTTGGTTAGGGGTGCTCCAAGTTCCACAGCACAAGTCTACAGTACTATTGTCAGGGCCCATAGCCTTTGCAGTATCCAGTGCCTTCAGCCGTTTCTTAATATCATGTGGAATGAATTGAATTGGCTGGAGACTGGCATCTGTGATGTTGGGAATCTCCAGAGGAGGCTGAGTTGGATCATCCACTTGGCACTTCTGGCTGAAGATTGTTGCGAATGCTTTAGCCTTATCTTTGCGCTGATGTGCTGGGCTCCCCCATCATTGAAGATGGGGATATTTGTGGAGCCGCCTCCTACAGTGAGTTGTTTAATTGTCCACCACTATTCACTACTGGATGTGGCAGGACTGCAGAGCTTAGATCTGATCCATTGGTTGTGGAATTGCATAGCTCTGTCTAATGCTTGCTGCTTATGCTGTTTGGCATGCAAGTCGTTCTGTGCTGTAGCTTCACCAAGTCGGTACCTCGTTTTTAGTTATGCCTGGTGCTGCTCCTTGCATGCCCTCCTGCACTCTTCATTGAACCAGGGTTGATCCCCTGGCTTGGTGATAATGGTAGAGTGGGGGTTATGTCAGGTCATGAGGTTAAAGATTGTGATTGAGTGCAATTCTGTTGCAGATGACCCACTGCGCCTCATGGTTGCCCAGTTTTGAATTGCTAGATCTGTTTCAAAGCTATCCCAATTAGCACTTTGGTAGTGCTTCATAACACGATGGAAGGTATCCTCAAAATGAAGATGGGACTTCGTCTCCACAAGGGCTGTGCAGTGATCACTCCTACCGATACTGTCATGGACAGATGCATCTGCGGCATGGTGAGAATGAGGTCAAGTATGTTTTTCCTCTTGTTGGTTCCCTCACCACCTGCCACAGACTCAGTCTAGCAGCTGTGTCCTTCATGACTCGGCCAATTCGGTCTGTAGTGGTGCTACAAGCCACTCTTGGTGATATACATTGAAGTGTACATTATACATTCTGCGCCCTTGCCACCCTCTGTACTTCCTCCAACTGGTGCTCATCATGGAGGAGCACTGATTCATCAGCTGAGGGGAGATGGTACATGGTAATCAACATGAGGTTCCCTTGCCTATGTTTGACTTGGTGCCATGAGACTTCATGGGGTCCGGAGTTGATGTTGAGAATTCCCAGCGCAACTCCCTCCTGACTGTATACCACTGTGCTGCCACCCCTGCTGGATCTATCCTGCAGGTGAGGCAGGATACACCCAGGGATGGTGGTGTCTGGGATATTACCAGTAAGGTATGATTCTGTGAGTATGACTATGTCAGGCTGTTGCTTGACTAGTTTGTGTGGCAGCTTTTTTGGCACAAGCCCCCAGATGTTAGTAAGGAGGACTTTGCAGGGTCAACAGGACTAAGTTCGTCGTTGTTGTTTCCTGTGCCTAGGTTGATGCCGGGCGGTCCATCCGGTTTCATTTCCTTATTTATTTGTTTTTAGCGGATTGATGCAACTGAGTGGCTTGCTAGGCTATTTCAGAGGGCAGTTAAGAGTCAACCACATTGCTGTGGGTCTGGAGTCACACGTAGGCCAAACCAGGTAAGGATGGCAGATTTCCTTCCCTAAAGGACATTAGTGAACCAGATGGGTTTATTACAATTGACATGGTTTCATGATCACCATTAGTTTTTTAAGACCACTACACCACCTTATTTTATTTTTAATTTCCTGCTTTTTGCTTTGAACATGTGCCTGGAAATTGCTCAGGCAAAGTAAAGTATTTTAGGTCAATATATTGTGTTGGAGTGGCATTCATAGTGGGAGAATACAAATTTGATTTCAAACCCATTCCTGTTCCCAGTATTGTGAGCCACTATGCACACCTTCTGACTGCTGGTAGAGAGCAGTATTGCTGGAGTTGGACAGGAAAAATGCCTGGCAAAAAATGAGGGTAAATTGCAAAAGCTTGTTTAAAAAAAATTCTTCATTGAGCACAACTTTCACTTTGTAAGATATTTTTTCCTTCCCAAAAGTCCCCATGGCTTTTATCATTCTGGCTGTAGTTCCTCTTTGATGTTGGGGGAAGATCCATGCAGACTGATGTGAGGATCACAATGCTGACATATCCAGGTGCGTCAGAATTCTGTGGGATATCAGAGTTGGTGACATGATTCTTCACCCTGATGGAAATGGGCTCCATGTTGCAGGAATGTGCTTGGTGGATAACAGAGCGTATCTCTGGATTTTAAAGGAATCAAATACCTGTTCTCTCCTTAGAGCCCACACCAACAGCTGAGAAAGTGGCCTCATGCCAGAATTTTGCAGTGCTGCTGAGAGGTACAAGAGCAAACTAAGGCAACAATGCCATCCAGATAGGCAATATAGAAACATAGGGCAGAATTTTGCCATCGGTGAGCAGGGGATGGGGCCCGCTCGCTGATGTGTAAGATGACGTGGGATGATGTCGGGCGGAACCCCGCCCCATTTAAATTTTCAGGAAGGCAGGGGGTGCAGCAAAATCAGCTGCGCGCCCGCCAACCTGTCAATGGCCAATTGAGCCAACGCAATTAAAGGACCTGCCCATCCAACCTTAAGGTTGGCGGGCAGGCCAGGAGCCCCAGCGGGCAATAGAAAAAACATGAAACCTCATCCACTGGCGGGATGAGGTTTCATGTAGGGTTTTAAAAGGTCTAATAAACTTATTATGTAAATTATGAACATGTCCCATCTCATTGTCACATGAGCGGGACATGTTAGGGAATTTTATTTTTTCTATTTTTCATATTTTTAAAAGTGTAAACGATCTCCCTGAGACAGCACTTTGCCTCAGGGAGATGTGTGCTCTTTCATGCGCATGCACGAAAGAGCGCATCTCGCTTTTGGGGAATCAACCCCCCGCCCGCGCAGGAAGCACATAGCGCTTCCCGTCGGACGTCACGCTGGGCGGGCCTTAATTGGCACGCCCACGTAAAATGGTGGCGGGGCCCACTTCTCCGGTGGGGATCGGCTCCCCGCCTGCCGGAGATTGGGTCTGGCCCGCCCGCCCGACAGGCAGAAAATTCTGCCGATAGAAAAAAATTATGGTACAGAAGGAAGCCATTTGGCTCATCATATTCTTGCTGGCTAAGAAAGAACTATCCAGCCTAATCCCACTTTAAAGTTCTTGATCGTGACACTGTAGGTTATGGCACTTCAAGTGTGTATCAAAGTATTTTTAAAATACGATGAGGATTTCTGTCATTATCACCCTTGCAGGCAGCGAGTTCCGGACACCCACCACCCTGAAGGTGGAAAAAAAAAATACCCCTCAATTCCCCTCTAATTCTACCAATTACTTCAAATCTGGTATTGACATCGCTTTTCACGGAAATAAATCCTTCCTATCCACTCTTATCTAGGCCCCTCATAATGTTATAAGCCTCAATTAAATCTCTCCTCAACCTCATTTGATACAAAGGCAACAACCCCAGCCAAGGACTTGGCCTGCTGCAATGCTCCAGTGAAGCCCAATGCAAAAGGAGGGACAGCACCTCAGAGAACCATAGAACCATAGAAAAGTTACAGCACAGAAGGAGGCCATTCGGCCCATCTTGTCCATGCCAGACCGAGGACACCCAGGTATGCTTTCTAATCCCACCTTCCAGCGCCCGGCCAATAGCCCTGCAGCTTACAACACTTAAGGTGCAGATCCAGGTACTTTTTAAAAGAGTTTAGAGTTTCTGCCTCTGCCACCAACTTGGGCAGCGAATTCCAGACACGCACTACCCTCTGCGTAAAAAGGTTCTTCCTCAAATCCCCCCTACACCTTCTGCCACTTATCTTGAATCTATGTCCCCTGGTTCTAGAATTCTCCACCAAGGGAAACAATTTTATCCTGTCCACTCTATCTATTCCCCTCATAATTTTGTACACCTCAATCAAGTCACCTCTCAACCTTCTTTGTTCTAAGGAAAATAACCTCAACCTATCCAATCTCTCCTCGCAGCTACACTTTTCTAACCCTGGCAACATTCTTGTAAACCTCCTCTGTACTCTCTCCAGAGCTATTATGTTCTTCCTGTAATGTGGTGACCCTCTTGCACTATTCCTTTGGTAGCATCCTGTTCCTTGGTAAAGAGAAATTAATACCTCAGCCATGCCCTCTGCTTCCACATGTAGGTCTCAGTTTTGGACCCTAAATGCTCCCACCCCTCCTTTTAATGCCCGTCTACTGTTTATACATATATAGAGTTCCCGTTGATTGCAGTCTGCGTGGGGTAGGGGTGTGGATGCTTAACAGAGCGACCCTCTGAAGCTATGTAGAATATTCTACGCATATGCAGACTCCTGGAGTGGTGGTTGGTTTCAGTGAAGAAATGATGGTGAACGCTGGCAATTTCGCTGTCACTACCATTGCAAAATCTGGCCCATTTAAATACATGCTTCACTCACTGAACTAAACATACACTTTGTATGGCGAATCGCAGTATCCGACTATCTGAAGGTAGTTGATATTCTTTACATGGGCATGAAACGAAGCAATATTTTGTCTTTACCGAATTTGTTTTGAGGGATTTATTCCTGTCAACCAATAAGATGAATGCTTAGACTTGCCAATAATTTTGCCAAAAAGGGGTTTCAGTTATAAGCAATGAATTAATTGTCTGGGTCAGTGGGTAGTGAGGTGGAATTCAGTACAGATAAACCATGGGACTATTCGAAGTTAGAAAGTGGACCACATGTTACATAGCAAAACACTTGAGCTAACAACTGGAGGGGAATGTGGGGATTTTAGTATTTTTTGTCCTCTGACGCTTATTCTCTTAAACCTTAATCTTTAAATAGCACACCAGCAGTAATTTCTGGGTTAATATCTCTGGTTACAATTTTGTTCTAAGCAGTATACATCTTGTCAAGGTTTCCGTTTACAACTTTACAAGGCGGTGCGCAACGAGGAGACAAAATAACAAAGAATAACAAATAACAAAGTGGCTGGATCAAAGCTGCTGGGACACGAGAAAGAAAGGGGGGCTTTGGATAGATTCGCCAACGTCTGATATTAGAAATAATTGTGCTTAATCAGAACTTATGAATTCTCCCCCGCATGTAAATATTTATATACATAGAGCACTCCCGAACAAAGCAGATAGCCGATGTCTGTCGGCGGCGTGGGAAGTTTAAAAAATAGACATAGGATTTCATCTCTTTTGGTATTGTATGCAGATTGTTACGTTTAAAAGTTAGGCTTTTAGAGAAAATAGCCGTTAAACCATGGTTGGAAATGAGTGCAGCATGAAATTTAATTATCGTTTTAAAAACTGGGGGCGTCAGCACATTGGGAAAGCCACACATTTTCTGACACCAAGAAAAGTACTTCATGTACCAGTAGCCGGAATCGTAGTGTGTTAAATCCAATGGAAGATGTTTGTGTGATGTGTAAATTATTCATGTTCTTAAATGTTTATAGACTACAGAGTCAATTTATGCTGGCTTGTTTGCGTGTAGTGTCATGTTTAAACTGCAATAAACAAGAGAAGCCGTCAGAACTGTCGCCACTTACCCTGCCTATCGTATTGTGGAGACATTCAGTGCTCAAATCCGTGCTGTATATTTTACACGTTCCTATACCCAGTCCTCTCCTCTAGAGGCGGTTCGGATTCCCTGTTCCTTTGGCTCTGGCTCTCAGTTGAGAAGACCAAACCTTTCTTGGTGGGATGGTGCTGAGATGGTGTCGTGTTTTCACAGTTCTCCATCCATCAGATTTATCTGACAACAGAAAGCAGCAAGCGAGAGTCTGCCTCGTATCTTGGGAGTTTGTCTTTCTAATGAAAGGACTGGAAGAAAATTCGCTCCCAATTGATTAGTGGAACAATTATTTTTTTTCTCCTCAGATTGATTTATAGCGCTCTATTTCTTTTTTTCGTGCTGACTTCTTGACAGTGATCTTTTGGAACAAGTGTGGCAACGCTTCTTCGATTACAGAAAGTGCTGTATCTGTTCGAGGGAGCTATTTCTGGGCGCTGCTTTTCTCTTTCTGAACATCTGAATCTCTCGGCAGCGTTAATGCTGCCCTTCACTGACCCATTTCGCCGGAGATTTTTCAGAAGAAATTCTGGACTTTTCTCGTCTACTTTTCATTCATTCCTTTCCTCAGACAACGTTTTATGAATCACAGACGTGTATCTCGGTATGGATGGGACTCCTTTGCCTTTAGTGACTCTGCTTACAGCTCCGTATGATGCTCAGAAACCGGGAACCAGCGGGCTCCGAAAGAAAACCAATGTTTTTCAGACCAGGCCGCGATACCTTGAGAACTTCGTTCAGTGCATCTTTGCTTCCATTGACCTAAGGGATCGTCAGGGATCTACTGTGGTGGTCGGAGGCGATGGGCGGTACTACAATAAGGCTGCCATAGAAATTATAGTTCAGATGGCTGCTGCCAATGGGGTATGTTGCCACTGGTGCATTATCGACCAACACAAGAACATTTGCCTTCATGATGCAGTTTGATGAGTTACACAGATTCAGTGGGTATTTTCAGCGTGCAAAACAGTGTAAAGTTTTGTTTGATTCTTTAATGGGGTGTGACCTTCTGGCTGGGCCAGCATTTATTGCCCATCTCTAATTATCATTGTGAAGGTGGTGAGCCGCCTCCTTCCACTGCAGTCCAGATATACCCACAGTGCTGTTAGTGGGGGGAGCTCCAGGATTGTGAACCAGCCTGTGGTGCAAATGTTACTTGGCTCTCATCAGCCCAAGCCTGAATGTTGTCCAGGTCATGCAGGACTGCTTTAGTATCTGAGGAGTTAGGGATGGTATTGAACATTATACGACCATCAGCAAACATCCTCACTTCTGACCTTTTTGATTGATGAAAGTTTTTTTTCTTATGTGTGGTATGTGGTAAAGGCACTTCCACTGAGGGCTGATGGCTCTTTTGGAGAACATGGACATGGGGTGAGTGGCCTCCTGCTGTGCTGTAAAATTCTATGAAAGTGCAACACTTAAGCTTAAAGAGGCTGGTAGGTTGTCAAAAAGCGCAAATAATATTTGGCCAGATTGTGAAGGTTATGTTTTGATTTGTGCACTGAGTGGAGAAGTTCCTTCAATTATGTTTGGTACCCAGATCAAAATTGTGTGTGTGTGTGTGTGTGTGTGTGTGTGTGCGCTGTGCCCAACTGCATCAGAGAGAGTGAAACCTTCAAAAGGCAAACATCCAAATGCAAATTTGCATAGCTAATGTTTGATTAGTGTCAGCCTTGGCTCAGTGGGTGAATTGACATTTTTGGAAACCTTTTGGATTAATACTGAAAGTTGCAGTGCAACTTCAGCAACTCTTGTTATTCTGGGCTAAATTCTTGTGATGCTGATAGGGGAATAACAATCCAGTGAGTATAGGAGACAGTGACCATGCATTCAGTAGCTGATCATCATCAACTACACTGATCAGCATGATTTTACTGAGTCCAGGAGCAGGAGATG
This sequence comes from Cetorhinus maximus, assembly GCF_964194155.1. Classification (NCBI taxonomy): domain Eukaryota; kingdom Metazoa; phylum Chordata; class Chondrichthyes; order Lamniformes; family Cetorhinidae; genus Cetorhinus; species Cetorhinus maximus. The sequence goes on along the minus strand of NC_135895.1, from coordinate 62,838,737 downwards.
GTTTTTCTTCACAGTCTATGAAAAAGGCTATTATATTCCAATGATGGATCACAACTCAACATTGAATGAAAGCAGTTTGATTTATTTCAAGTGCAGTTGAAGGTTTTTTTTAAATTTAAGGAAGATGTTTCCCTGTTTTAAACATTTTTTCTGTTCAATAAATTTAAGGATGCTATTGCTGGGAAATTGAACATTTTCCTATTTTGTGCACTAATTATCACCAAGCATGTCTAGGTCAGGCATAGAAGGAAAAGATGCAAAAAAAAAGCCTCTGTTTTACCAGATTAATGTCCTTTATTCCCACTTAGAACGCTTCTTATGTGCCATTTAAGTGTCACGCAGTTGTCCTTGCGATGTCTCTAACATTACCAGTTATTTCCAGTTCCATGCTGTGAACTAGGAACTGGGTTAAAACTGAATCAACTTATTTCATTTGAGACTATTACAGCTATCAGAGGGAACCATCAGTTTGGGTGTGCAATTTCAGGATACAAAAGTGAATGGGTAGTTGAAAGGGCGAATAAATTGGTTTTGCATTACTTCTGATGTTTGTGTTAATGATTGCAAACTCATTTATGTTCCCAAGGTAAGGCAAATGGTGATTTTTATTTTCCTTTTAATTTAGTTACCCCTCTGTGCTTAGCATCCCAACTGGGATTTACTAAATATGTCATCAAGGGCCATGCTAGAACACATTTTGTCCAATTTAAGCTGAACCATAGATCCTAAGAAGATTGTAATGTTATTAGGCCCAATTATAAATAGTTTTTTTCTGAACATGTGATAGTGAACAATTGTTATGTTAAATGGTAACATTTTTCTTCAACCTTGTGAATGCACAAATGTGTCAGAAGAAGAAAAAAATAACTTTAAGCAGACAAAAATGCCTTGAGCACATAGTTTAGTCTAAAATATGGTAATTGGCATTTGGAGAGGTTGGATCACCCACTTAAGAGAAATCTAGTACCAGACAAAAGACACAAAAATTAAGATAGCTTCAGACTCGGGAAGTGCCCTGCAGTATCAAGAGTTTTAAACCTTATGGCTGTTATTTGCCTTAGATTGGGTTCAATTGTGTATGTATTTGCATTATGTGACAATGTTTAGAGTGAAGGACACTGTTTAACGTGTGGTATCATACTTTTATGAATTTGTACATCGTTCAGTGTTTCTAGAACAGACAGAATGAATAAAGGTCAAATGATCCAAATTCCTTTTTTGATTTTTAGAAAAACACTGAATGCGATGACAAATAGTAACATGAGGATATAATTATAACAAAAATACAAGCACCAAATGGATAACGCCCACAGACTGACCAATTGTAAATAACAAGAGGATAGAAGAGATTATTAGAATCACAAAATCACAGTGCAGAAGAGGCCCTTCAGCCCATCGAGTCTGCACCGACATGAGAAACACCTGACCTACCTACCTTATCCCATTTACCAGCACTTGGCCTATAGCCTTGAATGTTATGACGTGCCAAGTGCTCATCCAGGTACTTCTTAAAGGATGTGAGGCAACCCGCCTCCACCACCCTCCCAGGCAGTGCATTCCAGACCGTCACCAACCTCTGGATAAAAAAGATTTTCCTCACATCCCCCCTAAACCTCCTGCCCCTCACCTTGAACTTATGCCCCCTTGTGACTGACCCTTCAACTAAGGGGAACAGCTGCTCCCTATCCACCCTGTCCATGCCCCTCATAATCTTGTACACCTCGATCAGGTCACCACTCAGTCTTCTCTGCTCCAACGAAAACAACCCAAGTCTATCCAACCTCTCTTCATAACTTAAATGTTTCATCCCAGGCAACATCCTGATGAATCTCCTCTGCACCCCCTCCAGTGCAATCACATCCTTCCTATAATGTGGCGACCAGAACTGCACACAGTACTCCAGCTGTGGCCTCACCAAGGTTCTATACAACTCCAACATGACCTCCCTACTTTTGTAATCTATGCCTCGATTGATGAAGGCAAGTGTCCCATATGCCTTTTTCCCCACCCCACTAACATGCCCCTCTGCCTTCAGAGATTAGGGTTTGGATTACCCTGCAAACAGATGTGCTTTAGCGGTGAAGATAAACATTTCTTCATTCTCCTGCTGCCAAAGCTACCAAGTTAACAGCTATCCAATTTACTCTCACATTGTCCTCCCTTTGTTAAAACTAATGTCTGACCTGCTGACTGCTTTTCCATTAATTCTTGTGGCCCGGGGGTGGCCGGGAAAGGGTCCGCCGCCCGCGATTGGGCCCAGACCGCAATTTCACACTGGCTGGCTAATTAACAGGCAGCCAGCATGAAAGGTGTGCTGAGAAGCTCAGCGCTGCCGGGATGGGGGCGAGAGGAGTGTGAGCACTAAAGTCTGCGCATGCGCGGGGGAACCACGCACTGAAAGCTCCCTGAAGGCACAGAGCTACCCCAGGGAGCTGAAGAATTGTGGATTCAAAAATAAAGATTTTAGAAATGAGAGAAATATGTCCCCACATGTGACTCAGTCACATGAACAGGGACATGATATTTAAAAGTGTTTATTTTTTAAAATTACTGTTGGAAACCTCATCCTGCCTGTGGATGAGCTTTCCTAAAAAATCCAACGGCCGCTTGGCCTGTCTGCCAACTGTAAGATTGGACGAGTAGCAAAAAAATACTGCTTAATTAATTGATTAATGGGCTTAATAGTCCCCTTAATTGTCAGCGGGCGCGCTGCTGACTCTTGCGTGCGCCCGCCGACCAAAATATCACACGATGACGTCGGGACACTCACCCGATGTCATTGAGCGTGATTTTACGCCAGATCTGGTTGGGCGCGCGCCTGCCTGACGAACGTAAAATTCTGCCCAATATTTCTGACTCTTCATCTGTCTACTCTTTTTTCTAATAATCCACTTTATATTCATCATTTTCCTTTTTCTACATCATCTCCACTTTCCTGCCCTATCCCCATATTCCTTGATTCCCTCAGTGCCCCAAACAATCTGTCAATTTAGACTTGAATATACTCACCATCTGAGCATTCACAGCCCCTCTATGATGGAGAATTTCAAAGAATCACAACAATCTTTTCTCCTCATCACAATCCTAAATGGCTGACCCCAATCCTGAGCCTATGCTCCCAAGCTTTAGACTGTCCAGCCAGGGAAAACAGCCTCTTAGAATCAACCTTGTCAAGTCCTCTTAGAATTTTTTTAAAAATCTTTAAATTTAGTCACCTTTCAATCTTCTAAAGCCCAGAGAATACTGGCTCATTCTCCTTAATCTCTCCTGAAGGGCCCGTCCTCTCATCCCAAGAATCAATCTAGAAAACCTTTGTTGCACCTCTTCTAAAGCAAATATATCCTTCCTTACCTAAGGAGACCAAAACTGTACACAATACTTCCAGCTGGGGGATGGTCGTGGTGGTCTCAGCAAAGCCCCATTTAATTGCAGCAAAACTTACTTTTATACTCTAACCCCTTTGCAATGAAGGCTAATATACCATACTTTCCTAACTGCTTGCTATACCTGCATGTTCATTTTGTAATTCAATTGCAAGGACCCCCACCCCACCCAAGCCCTTTGAATACCAAAATTTGATAGCCCCTCACCTTTTTAAAAAGATTTTCTGCTTTTCCATTCTTCCTACCAAAGTGGATAATTTCACACTTGTCCACATTATATACTATCTCCCATCTTCTTTCCCAATTACTTAATTGGTCTATTGCCCTTTGCAACCACTTTACATTCTCCTTGTAGCTAACTTAGTTTTGTACAGTTAGAAAACTGAGATATATTACACTCAGTCATTTGATGTAGGTTGTAGTTAGCTGAGGTTCGAGCACTAATTCAAGCTCCAATATTTACACCCTGCGATGTCGAAAACGACCTGTTATTTCTAATATCTTTTTTCTGCTCATTAATTAATTTTCAATCCACACTACTATATTACCCCCTAACTCAATGAACCCTAATCATGTATGCAATTAAATTCTTGTGTTACATGCCTCCTGAAAATCCAAATACACCATATCTACTGATTTCACCCTTTTCTACTCTGCTATTTACACACTCCAAAAAGCTCCAACTGTCCTTGGAAAAATTTTAATAATAAATTCTATTTTCCCTACCCCTAATATCAGGCCAATTGCTGTATGGTTCCCTTTTTTTCTCTCTCCCTCCTTTCTTAAAAAGATAGGTAACCACATTCCCATCTGTTAATATCAACAAACTATTCTCTAAAAATGAACCGTAATGACAGGAAAGAAGATATAGTTTGATAGCTTCCTTAATGATTGATTTGACAGAATAGAATTTGACTTATTCTATCACCATAAATCTCTGACCCTCAACATTTTGTGTTATGTGGCACAATGCACCTGTTATAAAGCAAAGTATCTTGCGACTCAGCATGAACAATACACATGAGCTCTGTTGCAAATATATTAATAATTGCACATGATTCTTGACTTCCTGAAAAATCCTCTTGTTGCCTATTTCCATCACTGCTGCCTGACTATGCCTCAGTTATGTCTCATTATACTTACTGTGTGTCATGGCTCCCATTCAGTTCTCCTAGCTGCTTCTTCAAGGCTGGCATTATAGTGCAGGAGAGTGCCACCACCTGAGGCCAACTGAAGTCCGGCCCCTCTCTTTCCTAGCTCCCTGCTGCCCTGGTGGTAATTCCCTTCCTTCAGTCATTCCTCAAAATATGACTGAGCCCGATCTTGCCCTTATTGCACGACCAGAGCTCTGAACCACTAATTCAAACTGCTAAACTAGGCAGTAAATATAGATGAATTTTTGACCATGAGCTGGAAGTAGCTTAAGTTAAGGACTTGCTTTTGCCATTGTGAAAATGTTCAACCTAGTTATTTCTCAGTCACAGACGGAACGCAATTTTATTCTGAGGACAGGTTGCCTAAGCTGTAAAGTCTGTGTTTAAAAACAATGTACAGAGCTGTTTATCTATTTTATGTAACACAGACCTCACTATCTCAGTGCCGGGAACCCCATTTCTAAGCCATTGCTCTCCCCATCCATGCTAAGCACCAGCACCCTTCTCCTGCTCACAGTTTGCTGCAACTGCCCGTACTATTCCTACACCACCCCCAGCTTGCCAGTTTCATCCTCATATCTGGAGTCTACGTCTCTTCCCTCCATTCATGACTTATACCAAACAAAAACCCTACCTTTTTCACAGTGGCAGCTTGCAGAGGCTGTGTGCTCCTTTTCATGGTCCCCTGAATCTCCCAGGAAGGAAGAGGAAACTTGCCTCTCACCATCTCAAAGTTCTTCACAGACAATGAGTTACTTTTGAAATGCAATAAAAATCGGACAAATTCAATCAATATAAATCAGTGGCCCTGATTAAAAGAATTTATTACAGTGGATGAAAGCAAATAACTTCTATCTCTGTCTGCCAAAAAAGATTCAGTAATGTTGTACAAGATCCTTTTAAAGCCCTTTTATCAAAAAAAAGGTAAATCATGAGTCTTTTCCATTAAATCAGTCTTTAAGTATATTTCTTTTCAATATAGATAAATCCCATAAAACATTCTTTCATTTCACTAATTGCAACACTCTAAGAAGTTGCAGTTGAATTATCAGTGAATGCAAATTAATGAGACACATACTGAAACTGTATTGTAGACTGCAGTTATTTGCTGATGGCTTGAAGGTCGTCATTATTTAACTGTCCTGACTGTAAAAGTTTGGGATAATCTTAATCTGATTCCTTGTAGGCACAGATTTATAACATAAAACAGCCCATAATTTTCAGTAAATTTGCAATCCTAAGGATGATCTCATGGATCACCAAGGATGTGGGTACTGGAAATGCCACCCTGATGCAGTAAGGGGTGCTCTTCTGAGGTTGGTGCAGCATAGGGGAAAAAAAATCACTGCGCAGACTCATGCCATAGCCAACCTTGTGGTGCTGTATGCTGGATAAGAAGAGTGTTTTATTCCTCAGTACTGGCTTTCTTCAACTTTTGCAAGGATAAATTTCACTTCAAACAAAGTAGAATTAAGAAGTTTTAAATGAATAGTGCCACTCTTTCAAGATTTTTAACATCCTTTTAACAGATTGGACGCTTAGTAATTGGGCAGAATGGAATTCTCTCGACTCCAGCTGTATCCTGCATTATCAGAAAAATCAAAGCAATTGGAGGAATTATTCTGACAGCAAGCCACAATCCTGGTGGGCCTGATGGAGATTTTGGGATCAAGTACAATATTTCCAGTGGAGGTGGGTAATTCACAAACAGTGGTAGAAATGGCTGTTGATTAACTCCGATATTTCAAGCCGATGCTGTGATACTCATACATGATAGGCCTTGTTTAGAATAGTTCAAAGGTAGTGATTACAACTGTATAATTTCATTTTAGACAGACATGGAAGTGTTTATTGGTCCCAGCTTACTTCCTGCTGTTTTCCTTATTTCCAATGATGTAACATTCCAGCAAGACAGGTTAAGAGTCACTATCATGCAATAGCACCTGCAAGGTAGAGTTTCATTGAGCATTTGTTAAACTTGAATGATATTTGGAGGATGGGTCGTGCAAAATGGAATGAGATTCAGAGAGGATGATGCAGGAGAAAAATACTTATTTTAAAAAATGGCTGGGGAAAATATTCATAAGGAATAATTCTCTTCTGGAAGAACAGTGGCCATTTTAGAAATCTATTTGTAGCCTTGTGATCTACTGTTTTCTATTTCTGGCGAAGAAAGAATATTTGACTGTTTTGCAGAGGTTGCTTCCAATGGGCTACTTTTGGATTGAGAGGCATTGGCTTCCTTCCCAAACCCGAATGCTGATCCCAGCTTGATTGCTGAGATTCAGACGTAGCAGTACAGGTAGGATGCTGCCCCTGCTTAGCTCATTAACCCCATCTTAATGTAACATCTGAGTACGTCATAGGCATGTGTTTCAAAGCAGGGAATGTCTTCTCTTTGTAAAGTAGATGTTCTTCATGATTTTGACTTCCCTTTCCGCTGTGCCACCCCCCGCCCCTGAAAGAATATTACTCCCCTCTTCTGTTTTATCAAAGAACAGTACAGCTCAAGGAGATAATTCAGTCCACCAATCTGTACTGGCTCTTTGAAAGAACTGTTTAATTAGTTCCATGTCGTTGCTTTTTAATTCAGAAAGGCCCCAGCACTGGACTTAGATACATGTGCTTAAAGTGGCAAAGTTGTATTCGGCGTTTTTTCATTTGCTTAGAAGTTTACAGTATAAACACATTTGTGCATCACATAAATGTATTGTCGTCTCCATCCTGTCCCAGTTTATAGCATTTGTGGGGAATTGAAATTATGATAGAATAGCATCAGCGTAGAACATCAGATGACATAGCTGCTGGAACAACCATAAGGCCTCACACTACACTTCTGAGTAAATAATAAATTACATGTAGCCACAAAATAGGTTGATCTTTGTGGTCTTTGTTGATTTTTGATTTATTTTTTAATCAGTTGATAGTATTCCTTCAGATTGGTTCTGTATTTTAATTGTGTCTTATGGTGCCCTTTCTGTTTTTACCTGAGGTAATTTTGGTTTTGTCAGTGGTTTCACTAACAATCCATGATACAACACTGAGTGTTAATTTTAATGCCATTGGCGCATATCATAATCAAACTTTCAATACTAGAGGAGGTTCTTTGCTTCATTTGTGCCTGTTCCAGCTCCACTTCAGAACTACCTACTTTAATAGGATGCCAAGTTCTAAGTTTCTTGGCTTTGCTCGGTTTGTAGCATTTTTGCCTCTGAATCTGAAAGTTGAAGTCCCATTATGGACTCGATCAATCAATCTAGGCCAGAGACCCCCAAGCCTTTTGTTCTGTAACATGCACTGGGATACATAAACAATAAGTGAAGCAAACTTTGAAAAGCATTGCTTTTCGATATCTAGTCCAGTATTATAGGTAGCTGTGTAGATGTACTTGTATTATAACCTTTTGAGTTCGATATTGTTCACTAAAATATGGTAGATTTGAGTTTAAAACATTTTAATTATAAACAGGTTTCATTTAAAGTGCAATATTAATCTGGGAGGGGGAAACTTAATGTTGTGTTGCTTTTTCTCCTCTCCTCAGGATTAAATTCTGCCAGGGTTCTGATTTGTCTCTCAGTATTTCACCAAATTGTTATTCTTCATGTAAGAGCCTAGTCAGTCAATGTTTTTGAGCTATTTGACTACAAGCATCACACCCGAGTCTGAACCTACACTCATCAGCACCCCACACAAATAGGGCCTGGATTTTTGTTCCCGAGGTAGATAGTGCAGGCCTGCAAATATCCAGACTTGCTGCAGCGGCCTCAGGAGAAACTTACCTGAATGGCTGGATCTTTGTTCCGGGGTAGGGAAGGGGGTTTGGGTGCATGATGGAGTCGGATCCACCGCCCATAGACGCAAATCAAAGATGGCCACAGAGACTGCCGAGTGCCAAAGCGGGCTGTTTAAAAGGCTTGTCTCAGTTATCTGGGACTTTGTTTTTGTCTTTGTTTGTTCATATTTTAGGCCATCACTCCTCACTCCCCGTAACCCCCACCCACTCCCCATGCCTAATCCATGTCAACCCATGCCCCAATGGCTCCTTATGCCAACTTGATGCCAACTCATGCCTCCTACCCACTACCATGGCCTCTTATAGCTCCATACCAACTTAAGGCCAACTCATGCTAACCAACCCATCACCCTTTGCCTTTACACTCTCCATACCAACTCACCCAGTATCCATCATGGGCATTGGCTTCAGTTTTGCTAGGGCTTCTACCATGCTAAGTCAAATGGACCAGCCACACAAATACTGTGGATGTCAGAGGCTGGGAATCCTGCAATAAGTAACTCGCCTCCTGACTCCCCAAAGCCTGTCCACCATCTATAAGGCACAAGTCAGGAGTGTCATGGAATACTTTCCACTTGCCTGAATGAGCACAGCTCCAGTAACATTCAAGAAGCGAGATACCATTCAGGACAACTTGATTTGCACCCCATCCACCACCATCAATATTCACTTCCTCTACCACCGACGTACAGTGGCAGCGGTGTGTACCATCTACAGGACGCACTGCAGCAACTCACCAAGGCCCTTACGGGAGCACCTTCCAAACCTACAGTCTCTCCCACCCAGAAGGACAAGGGCATGAGATGCAAGTAAACATTACCACCTTAAAGTTCCCCCTTAAAGCCACACATCATATTGAATTATATCGGCTTAACAGCACTGTGGGTTTATCTACACCAGTGGACTGCAGTGACTCGAAGGTGGCTCACCACCACACCTAGCTAGCGATGTCCACGTCCTGTGAAAATAATTTTAAAAACCCACTTCAAAGACAGCTAACCCTTCAATAACTTTTTAAAGCTGTCAATCAAAGGCGAACTTAGGGTCTGCTACTGAGATATTGATAGGTTGTGGAAAGCAGCCAAATATTAGCAATGACATAATTAAAAGCCCTTGGGGAAATGTCAACAGGTAGCTATTGTAACTGCTGGAACAGATTTGTTTTACCTCACTGACACAGACGGGCTCTTTTTTTGAAGGGTTAGGATTTAAATAACTTCACAGCTTGACAGTTCTACAGACCTTATCCACCCTTCAAAAGCATTTACATCTACTCTTAAGAACTTCCATACTGCAGGTTAAGGCCCTTGCTAAAGTGAAAATGGGGTCTTTTTGAACTCAGCACTGAGTTCAAATGGCCCTGCTGAGTTTGGGTTTCCTTCTTTTGTGGGTCACCTGCCCCCATTCCCCTACCAGCAAAAATGGGATCTGTCAGAAATGGGGGTGAGACTTCCAACTCTGCAAAAATCCATGTCATACTTTCCACCAAGCATTCATGAAACATTGATTGGCAATTGGGATTTTTTTTTCCCATTCTCTCCTGCCCAGGCACATGTTAAGACAATTGCGCCACTATTTTTCCCTGCAAGCTAGGATTAGGAGCAGAATTTGCAGCACTTCCACAGGCACAGAGTACTAATACCCAGAAGGTGCCCACCACCCTGTGGCCAGAACGACCCCTGGAATCAGGCACTAGACTCCTTTGTAATGAAAATTAGGTTCCATAACATCAGTAGGACCTGGATTGCCTTTTTTGTCTGAACTGACTGCAGTGGATACCATGTACATTCCAACTAGCATCTGCTGCTGGTGCAGCCAAAGAGGATCCTGAAGGCAAGTTTATTTTTCTGTGGGGCTGTGTGGAACAGGGTCCTGGGCCACTGCTGCTCTACCTTCCCCCTTCCAAATAACTGGTTTCCCAGCGAGCCTATCTTTTTTGGCCTGAAGACAGGTTGAGCCACTCATATGTGCATATGAATTAGGAACAGGAGTAGCCCACTCGGCCCCTCGAGCCTGCTCCGCCATTCAATAAGATTGTGGCTGATCTGACTGTAACCTCATTCCCGCCTATACCCAGTAACCTTTCGCCCCCTTGATTATCAAGAATCTATCTACCTCTGCCTTAAAAATATTCAAAGACCCTCCTTCACCACCTTTTGAGGAAGAGAGTTCCAAAGACTCACGACTCTCTGAGAAAAAATGTTTCTCCTCATCTCTGTCACGGCAGGCCATGCCATCCCATGGCCTAGAGCTAGCTGGCTGTTCCAGGGCTTCAGCTAGTGTTTGACCACCAACCAACCTGATGAAAATAAGATAAGTGGTAGGATCTCTTTTGGTGAAAAGTGTGCAGGATGAATTATTAACCAGTTAACAATGGTGATGTATCTTTTTTGCAGTTTCATGCATATGCCTTGTCTTTTGCAGGTCCAGCACCTGAGGCTGTCACAGAAAAGATTTTTCAGCTCAGCAAAACTATTGAAGAATATGCTACCTGTCCAGATCTGAAAGTTGATCTAACTACAATTGGAAAACAGCAGTTTGACTTAGAAAACAAGTTCAAACCATTTACAGGTAACTAGTTACTTGCACCATTTCAAATCACTGACCTAAACTATGATAATTTTTTGCAGAATATCTTTTAGAGAGTGTATCGCATTTCTCTAAGTCTCCTCATTCCTGTTGAGTTTTCCACTGTAGCTCAGTGACCTGCCCCGGGCATGTTGGTGTTGCCCTTAGCTAGCCATTAAGACACATGCAATAGTAGGCTCAATGATGATCCTCTTGGTGATTCTATATGAAGTGTAGTTCCGAACTCCAAAGCGGCTGCATGCAGAATTGGGTGTACATTGTTTAAATTTTCCTTCCTTCTCTCCTCGTCTAGTGGACATGATTGATCAGTATCTCAACTGTTTCTCATACATGAGCTGCTTGAGTGTCGGCAAACAATTGGACCATAGAAAGCATCCTCGCCTTATAGTCACACACGTGTTTTCCAGCAAGGATCCCTCGATAATAATTTGGAGCAATTACTCTTTTTTTTCACACCTTTGTCCAAGGAGAACTGAGGCTGATTGTTGCATCACAACTGTGATCAGCTAACTCCGTGCAAACTAGAAGTGAAGCTTTGATCTTTCATGCTTTAGTACTTATAGATTGGGGCATTTAGCTATCAGGGTAGCTACAAACTGCTATTTTTGATGTGAAAAATGGAGATCCAGGAATGGAGGATTTGCCACTTAGGCTACCATGATTATGTTCTTTAAAGATGGAGTTGTAAAACCATTTTTAACAAAACCATGGCAAGAAGGAATTGAGGAACCTGGTGAGAAGGTAGGTCGATTGAGCTGAAATCTTATCAAAAGCAATAGGTTTGATGGACCTAACGGCATTTTTTCTGTTCCTCAAAATTCTTGGTTGAGTATGAATTTAACATTAGCCCAGAATATATTTGATTTTATTCCATAAAAAATCTTTTTTTAAAGAATAAATAATAGTTTTTCCCCTATTGATTAGTAACACGTCTGATTTTTGTGTTTTATTCCTTATTGTGCATTCTTACAAAACAGCTTGTGGAGAACTAAGACATATTCTATTTTATTGAAGCTTAGAAAACATTTTTAAATATTAAATCCATTAGTAAATCTAGGTATTTTTAAACATATTCTCTTGAGATAACTTAGCACTAACTCTCCTCAGTTCCTCCCCCTTATCACTATCATAAAGTATTGCATTTTAAGGACACAAATTTTTAGATTTACAAGATCTACTGTAAATTATCTATCCACTAAATGCTTTGATATATACGTTTGGAATAACCAAATTACTGGAACATCTTGGGGTTAATGTCTGTAACTTAAACCAGCCACTGAGTAGGTCCTCTAATCCAGTGATGTCTGTAGCTTTCATTGTTTATGTAGAGATGTCTAAAAAAAAATTTTTTAAAAGTAGGGGCTGAAGAAAAAAGAAATTAGTTGATTGGAGGAGATCCACAAAGTAGACTGGCGAAATCACTGTCCAGTCTACAGAATAAATTAGACAGATTTTACATCCATGGATTTACAGAATTACTTCTATTGGTGGGTCTGTAATATAAATAGAGTATGATTTTCCATCAGAGAGATAAATTTGTTCTCATCTATGTTGGTACATGAGGTAGGATACTTCAGGGTAGCAGAGATGCTCCACTTTGGGGGAGAGAAATCGATAAAGCCCTGAAGCCACACTAAGAATGTATCATCCATTAGTTCAGCACAGACTGGTATTAAATTAGAAGGCAACAAAGAATCCATGATGCACTCCTACACCCTCTCAAAGAAGCATTGTGGGAGACTGAGTCTTACAGTTGGGTACACACTGTCCTCTAATCTGCGGGAAGTGTGTTTGAATCCAGCTCTGACTGGGAGGAAAACCACTCTCCTCGTTCTGAAGGTAAAATGAGTTTCATTAGATTTACTTCAATATATGTGAGGGATGTCATTCACCAAATTAGCTTATCTTTTCATAGGAACCTATGATTTCTTTTGTCACATTCCTCCCCCTGTGCAATAACTTCACCTAATTGGGTTTTGGATGATTCAAGAAATTTTGAGTGGAATTGTCCCAGATTTACATTAAGCGCAGTACCGGGCAGGAAAAAGAAAGTTTTACACACCAGCCGCAGTGGTGGCTTTTCACGCCGCATCGTCCCAAACCTGCCTCATTAATCATGCATTCCCGGGAAACATGCCGTTCCAATGACGAGTGGGTTTTCATTCACCTGCTACACCGTCACCTCGCTGCTTCCTCATGCTGGGTGCCATATTTGAAGTGCAGCCGCACGCACACCTCTCAGTGCTTCCAGCCCAGGACTGCTGCACAGAAGACATGGCCCTGAAAGGTAAGAAAACTGCAGCCCCCCAATTCAGTGAAGCATCCCTGAAACGCCTTTTGGACGCTGTGCAGGCCCGTCTGCTACCCCTGCTCTGGACGAAGGCCAGAAAGCAAAGTCACCAATCCAGCACAGGAGGCAATGGCGGCAGTGGTCAGTGCCAACGCCTTGCAAAAGAGGATAGTCACCCAGTGATGCCATAGCCTCCAGGGCTATGGGCCAAGTGCTGGAAATTGGGATTAGTGTAGTCAGATCTTTGTTGAACGGCATGGACACAATGGGCCGAATGGCCTCCTTCTGTGCTGTAAATGTCTATGAGTTAGTAAGTCCCGACTTCTGCACATCACACTTGTCAAGATGTGTTCTGCACTGGTGTGTTTTCCTGACAACATGGGCGGTAAATTTGATGTGGGGGAATGATTCTGGCGAGTTGGCTTTATAATAATATGCAGATGTACTGCAATAAAGTTCCCAACACCTGACAGCAGGAAATGCAGCCTGCCATTGAAGGGCGGAGTGGACGATTGCAAACAGGTTTCACAACGGTGTGAAACCGATTTTTGGCCTTCCCGCCATATTGTCCACTCACGCCCACCATGACGCCTGCCACCAGCGGGCACGGAAAATTCCACTCTTTGTTCCTATGTAATGTATTACAGGTATTAGTTTCAGGTATTAATCTCAATTATGTACAGAACTATTATCTGCACATCAATCATGAACTTAAATTTCACTGTCATTCAATTTTCATTCATTCCGTTCTGCCTCTTGTAAGATCATATTAGGTCCTTTCTTATTCACCTCATTTCATAGATGAGGAGTGTCAAATTTTTCAAAGTTTTTCTTATAGCTCGATCCTCTGATGCAAATAATCAACTGCCCTTCTCTGTAGTGTTTCCAGCCATTGCTGGTTCATTGTGGCTTCACCCTGATAATATTTTCCCTTGGAAGTATTTTTCAGGGTTGTATTTTTCTGTTTAATGCCAACTTTTACAGAGCTTACTGGCCCTTGGCTCAAGGTATCGGCTTAAGTTTGGCTGATTAATAAGTTTCTGGAGTATGAGCTGTTAACTCTATTAAAACTGAATGCCAACTCAGTACCTATAAACATTGTGTGATTATTTTCCAGTGGAGATTGTGGATTCAGTGGAGGCCTACACTAGCATGCTACGGAACATCTTTGATTTTAGTGCCTTGAAGGAGCTACTTTCTGGTCCACATCAGTTGAAGATCAGATTGGATGCCATGCATGGAGGTATGAAGTGCAATGTGGCAACTAGTGGTGTTAAAGTATTTTTATTTTGTGACAGAAGATTCTTTATAAAAACTAAATATCAAAGATGCATCTTTTTCGTGAAGTGTTTAGCAAACTTTTTTTAAGCAGATGGGAAGAGCTAGCTGAGCCACACTCTACTTAAATCACAATGTCCAAGATGTGATCATGTATTTCAGTAATTGCATTCTTTGCAAATGCATAAAAATGCTTTGCCATGCACTTGTTTGTGAAAATAGTGCCCCGTTAATTGTCAAAGTTTAAACTGCCATAACAGTTCAGTTAATCCAAACACTACATTATGCTTTTGGGATTTTGTTTTTATTTATTCTTTGACAGGATGTGGGTGTCGCTGGCAAGTCAGCATTTATTGCCCATCCCTAATTTTCCTTGAGAAGGTGGTGGTGAGTCGCCTTGTTGAACCGCTGTAATTCATGTTGTGTACCTACACTCTGTGCTGTTAGGAAGGAAGTTCCAGGATTTTGACCCAGCAACAGTGAAGGAACGACAATATAGTTTTAAGTCAGAATGGTGTGTGGCTTGGAGAGGAACTTGCAGGTGGTGGTGCTCCTATGCATCTGCTGCCCTTATCCTTCTAGGTGGTTGAAGTAGTGGGTTTGGAAGGTGTTGTCTAAGGAGGTTTGGTGTGTTGCTGCAATGCATCTTGTAGATTGTACACATTGCTGCCATTGTGTTGGTGGTGGAGGGAGTGAATGTTTAAGGTAGTGGATGGGGTGCCAATCAAGTGGGCTGCTTTATCCTGGATGGTGTCAAGCTTCTTGAGTGTTGTGGGAGCTGCACTTATCCAGGCAAGTGGAGGGTATTCTATCACACTCCTAACTTTTGCCTTGTAGATGGTAAACAGGATTTGGGAGTCAGGAGGAAAACTGATCAATTTCCTTAGGAAAATTTCTAATTGTTAATTTCTAATCTCTCTCTTCTCTTTAGATTATTTCCTATATTGTAGCATTGTTACTTTACACAGAATGTTGTCTAATGAAAGGTGAAAAAGCAAAATACTGAGGCTGTTACAAAATCCACTTACAGTCAGAATTGAAAAGGGTGATCCTTGTGGATCTAATGAGACTGACTGTACCTCATAATGCATCACAACCCCATTGCTTTGGGAATGAACTCTTCTGATGTGTTTTGCCAGTTATTCTTAATCAGGCAGGAATAATTTTCCTGGTTTAAGTCAATAGATTGGAGAAACTGGGATTGTTCTCCTTGGAGCAGAGATTTGGTAGAGGTGATTAAAATTATGAAGTATTTACATAGAGTAACTAAGGAGAAACCATTTCCAATGGTTGAAGGGTTTATAACCAGAAGGCATTGATTTAAGATGATTGGCAAAAGAACAAGAGATTATGCAACAGGTGGTTAGGATTTGGAATGCACTGTCGGACAGGGTGGTGGAAGAAGATTCAGTGGCAGCTATCAAAAAGGAAATTGGATGAATATTTGGAAGAATATGGAAGAAGACACAAGAGTTCTGCTGCATAGGGTTCAGATGATAACTTTGATAGGACAAGTTACAGAAGAACACTGATGGGTATGTACAACAATACGCTTGTGCATTAGGAAACCTGCCAGAAAGCCTGCGTTCAATGTCAAGGACCACGGAGGAGCCTGGCACCAGCTTGGCACAAGGCGTTGTGCACAGCTTGGAGCTCATCCTTTCAAGTGTGTAAGTGGTGGAATAGGAGCATAGGAACATAGGATGTAGGAGCAGGAGTGGGTTATTCAGCCCATTGAGCCTGCTCCGCCATTCAATATGATCATGGCTGATCAACTACATCAATACCTTTTTCCCACACTATCCCCATATCCCTTTACATCATTGGCATTTAGAAATCTGTCAATCTCTACTTCAGACGTACTCAGTGGCTGAGCTTCCAGAGCCCTCTGGGGTAGAGAATTCCAAAGATTCACAACCCTCTGAGTAAAAAAAAAATTCTCCTCATCTTGGTCCTGTGTGACTTCCCACTTATTTTGAAATTATGTCCCCTGGTTCTAATTTCCCCAACCAGGGGAAACATCTTACCTGCTTCTACCCTGTCTAGCCCTTTAAGTATTTATAGGTTTCAATGAGATCACCTCTTATTCTTCGAAACTCTAGAGAATACAGGCCCAATTTCCCCCATCTCTCTCCATAGGAGAGTCCTGCCATCTTGGAAACAAATCTGGTGAACCTATGTTGCACTCCCTCTATGGCAATAATATCCTTCCTAGGGTGAGGGGACCAAAACTGCGCACTACTACAGGTGCGGTCTAACCAAGGTTCTACGCAATTGAAGAAAGACTTTGCTACTCCTGTACTCAAATCCCCTTGCAATAAAGGCCAACATGCCATTAACCTTTTTAATTGCCTGCTGCACCTGCACATTAGCCTTAAGTAACTTACTGATGAGGACACCCAGTCCTTTTGTACATCTACACTTTCTAATCTTTTGCCATTTAATAGATACTCTGTGCACCTGTTCCTCCTACCAAAGTGATAACCTCACATTTTTCCACATTATACTCCATCTGCCATGGTCTTGCCCACTCCCTAAATCTGTCCAAATCCTCTTGAAGCCGCTTTGCATCTTCCTTATTCCCACCTAGCTTTGTGTCATCTGCGAACTTGAAAATATTACATTTGGTCTCCACATCCAAATCATTGATGTATATTGTGAACACCTGGGGCCAGAATACTGATCCCTGTGGTACCCCAACATGAGAATGAGTTGTTTATTCCTACTATGTTTTCTGCCTGTTAACCAATCCTTAATCCATGCCAATATATTACCTCCTATCCCATGTGCTTTAATTTTGCTAACCAACCACTAATGGGGGACTTTATCAAAAGCTTTCTGAAGATCCAGGTATACTATATCCACTGACTCCCCTTTATCAATTTTGTTAGTAACATCCTCAAAAAACTCGAACAGGTTCATCAAACATGATTTCATAGGAATTAGGAGCAGGAGTATGCCACACAGCCCTGCGAGCCTCCTTCGCCATTCAGTAAGATCATGACTGATCTGATACCTTTTTGTCTGACCCCACATAACACTTGACTCCCTTGTCTATCAATAACCTACCTAACTTAGCCTTGAATAAATTCCATGACCCGGCCAGCCTCCACCACTTTCTTCAACTCTCTTCATTCACTTGTGCATCCAATGGTGATGCAATTTCTCCTGGCCAAAGTTTCAGCTTCTATTGAAGCACAAGCAACAGCCACCTAACATCTGAGTGCCGCAGTGGATGCTGAGACTGCTGTCCTGCAAGGTGCAGCTTGCTGCCATGCAAGCTAAGACTACTGACATCATGGATGTGGATTACCTTGTGCAAAGGAGCCTGCAGGGTCTTGCAGCACTCCAGAATTTACTCCCAAATGGATTACCAGAATTGCTGAGGCGCACCCCAGGGAAGTTACATGGAACTATGGAGTTGCAGGCAGCTCACCACCACTTCTCAAGGGCAATTGGGGATGGGCAATAAATGCTGACCAAGTCAGTGACGCCCACATCCTTTGAATGAATAAGAAAAAATATGACGAGCAGCTAGGAAGTAGGCACGTCAGGAGGACGAGGAAGAGAAGGAAAAGGAAGGGAACAGACAACAAAAAGGCTCCTTTCTGCCCAGGCAGAATGCGATACCCCTAACCAAAATTTCAATATCCCATTCGCAATATGGCTGATGGCAAGAGCTGTACCCTCATGATGGTGAGCTTGTGCAGCTTGGAGCAGACCACTCTGAATCTTGACATCTGCTTTGTTGAATACTGCAGGGTTCTTCAAAAGACGTGCAGATAGCAGAATCATTGTTTCAGCATGACAGTGATCTGCTCTATCACATTTCATATGGCAGCATGAGTTTCATTGTATGCATGTCTGACAGCATCTGCAGAGAGGAATACAGTTAACGTTTTGAGTCCGTATGACTCTTCACCAGAACTAAGGAAAAATAGAAAAGAGGTGAGCTATAAGCTGGTTTAAGGGGGTGTGGGACAGGTAGAGCTGGATAGAGGGCCAGTGATAGGTGGAGATTGCCAAAAGATGTCATAGACAAAAGGACAAAGAGGTGTTGATGGTGGTGATATTAGCTAAGAAATGTGCTAATGGTGACATTAAGGGTAGAAAGCAGGACAAGCAAGGTACAGACAGCCCTAGTGGGGGTGGGGTGGGGGGGAAGGGATTGAAATAGGGTAAAAGGTAGAGATAAAACAATGGATGGAAATACATTTAAAAATAGTGGAAATAAGTGGGAAAAGAAAAATATATATAAATTATTAGAAAAAGGGAGATCAGAAAGGGGGTGGGGGTGGAGGAGAGAGTTCATGATCTAAAATTGTTGAACTCAATATTCAGTTCGGAAGGCTCTGAAGTGCCTAGTCGGAAGATGAGGTGCTGTTCCTCCAGTTTGCGTTGAGCTTCACTGGAACATTGCAGCAGGCCAAAGACGGACATGTGGGCATGAGAGCAGGGTGGTGTGTTGAAATGGCAAGTGACAGGGAGGTCTGGGTCATGCTTGCGGACAGACCGACAACACCTCTTTGTCCTTTTGTCTATGACATCTTTTGGCGATCTCCACCTATCACTGGCCCTCTATCCAGCTCTACCTGTCCCACACCCCCTTAAACCAGCTTATATTTCACGTCCTTTCTATTTTTCCTTAGTTCTGTTGAAGAGTCATACGGACTTGAAACGTTAACTGTATTCCTCAACACAGAAGCTGTCAGACCTAAGTTTTTCCAGGTATTTTTGTTTTTGTTTCGGATTTCCAGCATCCGCAGTTTTATGCTTTTATCTTCATTATATGCATGCTGCCCACATGTTGGAGGAGGAACCCTATACCAGGTGGGTATCACATGTGCTGCAGCAGGACCTCTGCGCCAGGTATGCCTCTCACGTGAGGTGTCACATTGGCATGAGAGTCATGAGCCATGTCATCAACGTGTAGCCCGTGTTGCCCAGTAGCTAACCTTTGGTTTGATGTGGTGGCAAACTGCTATCTGATGCTGCCAAGATTTGGCACATTGACCTAATGACTCACTGCCTATACAATTATAGAAAGCTCCAAACACTTACAGGTCATAGGAACTGCCAGAAGAAATCAACTCGCAACTAACCTGCATGTAGTTGAAATCCCTTTCAATTGCGCTGGTGGTTAGTGCTGAAAAGGGAGTTGCACCTTCTGTTCAAAACGTGATCAGCTGTGCAAAGTTAAGAGAGAGCATTAGTTGGAGAATTGTGCTCCAAAATGGCACCACTGGTGTCAAATCATTATTGCACAGCTGATGATGTCATGATCTACCTGGCCTACCTACTTCTAGGACATTTGCTACATTCACATTAGTGACTACGCAGTTCATCCCACTGGTCTGTGCATATGGCACAGATGCCATTTTGAAGCTTTAACAATACTTGTGGTGCCCAAAAAATGGGTGTTAATGATCCCAATTTTTCATCCATAATGTGAATGCATTATCTCTCCCCTCTCTCACTAAGGTGAATATCCCACATGTTGTAGGAGGAGCCCTATACATCACATGTGCTGCATGGTTCAGCAGGGCTATTGTACTCGTCGTGGATTCATGTGTTGTAGTAAGCACTCCACAACTGGGTTTTGTGCTGACTATTCATAGCAGTCCTCATTGTATGAACTAACTGTTAAGATACAACAATTTACCAAACCATTCCGTATTTAATAAGCCACCAGGATTTCTAGATACTCCCATTTCTATCCATATAACCGCACAAAAATAATTATTGAAAGAATTTTAAAGTAGAAAATACATTGTATAAAATGAAAAGCCTTGTGTAAGATTAAATACACCCTGACAAGACATTCATGACCTGTGTCTTAAACTGTTGGTGGGCAGTTGTTCATCATTTCTATAGTGCAGCCAGTTCTAGTATAAAAGTTCTGTACCAATGGATCAGTGGATCCTTCATCAAGATGCTGACTGTGAGCATGCCCTTCCATTTCTGATTCCCAAACTGCCCACTCAGCTGTTTTAAGCTTTTGACCAACGTGATATTAACTGATGACAGCTGCTGCAAAGTAGGTGTCATGTTATTAAGTGCTGCTAAATGTGTGAAGAATGCTGAATGGGTATATAACTGCCCTAAAGATGATGGCAAATATCCCTGTTCCACTGAAGAATGAACAGGATTGGTGAAGCACTGCTCATTTCATGTTTCTTCAGTTTAAGTTGCTCTAGTTTTGATAAGGTCCAAAAGTGCGAAATATTGCTTAATTCCTAAATAAAACAAGCTGTATAGTATTTTTAATGTAGGATTTTATTTCTAACTTTAATCTATTTTTCCGACTTTCTCTCTTCCTTTGCTCCCAATCCACTTGAAAATCATTGGCTGAGAAATTTGATGAGTTCTAATGGGCTTAAAGTTGGCAGAGTGATGGCCCTGCATGCTGAGGGTTGAGCCATATTTGGCTTTGAGCCTTATTTTAAATGCAGCTGGCAAAGTGCAGATGCCGAATGGGGGCCCTGCTGTAGCTCACTGGTTAGGGAGGGTCGGAAATAGCACTTCCTATGCTGAGCTGACTGCAGGGTGGGGTGTGGTGGGGGAAGCAATATGGCAGGTTATGGGGCCAACAAGGGTAGCAAACCGGTGATTTTTGTTGTCTCAGAAGAGCATTCCTGCTTCTCTTAGGCCCGCGTTAAAATTGTCATTTTTTTTTTGAGTGGCCTTCAGTAGCCCCTTTATTGCTTGCTGGTTAGAAGGTTCAGTACCCGGCACAGCTAGTTGGAGAGATGCTCAGCTCTGCCCATTTCTACCTGAATTTGGGATTCAGTGTTCTTCAGCTGGCTGTATATTTATACATTTAAGTCAGGGAGGTGCCCTGGATAACTAAAAGCCACCTGAAACCAATGTGGCTTTAGGCACACTTCCAGAGCAACTTGGATGTAGTGGTTCACAGGGCAAAAATTGGAGGGGGTTTAACACTCTATAAACTGATATGTGAGTTCCATTTCTCCCCCACTGACTTAAGATTGCAGGGTAATTACAATGAATAAAGCCACTCAGCCCATCCAGAAAGACCCTAAACTTTCCTCATTGCAACATCAAATTTAATCCAGGGTGTCCACCTGCACCACTTTATCTGGGAGTCCATTCTATGGGCCGTTCTTCTGTGAAGCATTCCCTGATGTCAGTCCCAAATTTATCTTTTACTAATTTGAATCTGTGTCCCCTTGTTCTCCTCTTGCAGCTTATTTAAAGTAATATAATAAAGTAAAAAGATTTACTTTCTCAATCCTCAAGTATTCTTGTAAACTGACCTCTCCAATGTTGCACCTGGACTGAAAATCCAAAGCGGGTCTGACTCACAGAGGCACAGATGCAAAGTAACCAGCTCCATTCTGCTCAATGTTTATTTGTGGATCTCAGCAACATGATTTAATTGTGATGGTATCTCAGCTGGGCCTAACTGTCTGTCTCTGGGCTGAATTGTCCCTGTGAGGGCTGGAAACAGAGGTCAGGACTGTTTCTAGGTCCCGAGCCCAGCCCCAGGAGGGAATAGCCCCTCAGCTGTGATTTTCCCCTGAGAGGCCAATTAATAGCCTGGGGGGGAGTTGGGGTGAGGGGGAGGGGTGTGTGTGGCTGCTGTCCACCGTCCAATTAAGAACTGTGGGTGGGATCTCAAAGCTGTGGGGCCAATCAGGGCCCAACTTGTTTGACAAGAACAGTAGGCTGCAATGGAAACTAAGCATGAGGGAAGGGACTTTCAAATGGAGGCGCACATTCTCCAACTTTTGTTGAATCTTTAATAACAGGACAGCCAGGCCACCACTGTGGATGAATGAGATGAACCCCTCTATAGGGAGGCTTGCAACTGTTCTTATGCCCAGGTAGGAATGGAGGGCTTCTACTTCTGCCTGGAGCTCTGGCCCTCCGGCCTGTTACTGGGTACCTGCCTCCAGACACCTAAGCTGGCACCTGCTGCCTGCAGGAACCCAGAGGCTAACTGGAAAATTTCAGCCGGCCCTCTTTAATTGCTGATCCTGCCTCTGCAAAAATGGCCAGAGTTGTGAATCTGTCTCTGTCACTGTGTCTCTTTCTCTGACTCATATTCCAACAGGGGTCACTGAATAACGATCCGAAATGTGAAACTTGGTTGATTATTTTCCTCTTGGGCTAGGAGTGCCGCATTGAATTATAGGATCTGTATTGCCATCTCAGCACAGATAAAGCATTAAGCCTCAGAACATCTTGTTCTGTTTGGCTCAGTTCTACATTCTGCATTGTATTTTTAACAACTGAGCCGTGGACGTTTGGCATGTTGTTTGTGCAACTTAAACGGATAAGCTCACTTTTCAAAACATTTTTTAATGGGACGTGGGCATCGCTGGCTTGGCTAACAGTTATTGTCCATCTCTAATTGCCCTTGGGAAGGTGGTGGTGAGCCACCTCTTGAATTGTTGCAGTCCATGTGGTTCAGGTACACCCACAGTGCTGTTGGGGAGGGAGTTCCAGGATTTTTCAGGTGGTGGTGTTCCCATGCATCTGCTGTCCTTGTCCTTCTAGGTGGTAGGGGTCGTGGGTTTGGAAGGTGCTGTTGAAGGAGCCTTTGTGAGTTACTGCAATGCATCTCGTAAATGGCACATACCACTGCCACTGTGCGTTGGTGGTGGAGGGAGTGAGTGTTGAAGGTGGTGGACGGGGTGTCAATCAAGCGGGCTGCTTTGTCCTGGCTAGTGTCGAGCTTCTTGAGTGTTGTTCGAGTTGGACTCTCGAGCTGCACTGCTCAAGCATCAAGTAGGGCTTGAATCAACAACTATTTGGCTCAGATAAGAGTGCTACAACTGAGCTAAGGTTGACACTTTTAAATAATCTGTCAATGCTCAGCAACCAAGTCTCATACCTGTGGGATGGCCTTTTGAACATAAGAGCATTCAGTATACTTCCCAGTGCAAGTCTGTACCTGGAGATATCTAGGGATGAGAAACCTCACAAATCATTCAGTTAGTTTTGTATGTTCAAAAATATACAGCATTAAATAAGCAATTGCTGCTGTGATAGTATATATTTTGCTTCGGTTCAAATCTCGTATTTTCTGGACATCATTCTTAACTATTTTCTGCTGATTAAGTTTTACATTTCAGTGTATTATCTTATTATTGCCTGTGAGTTACACTTTTCTGTCATCAGAATGTTGTTTCAATCATTTTATTCTCTAATAGTTATGGGCCCTTATGTTAAGAAGATTCTGTGTGAAGAGCTTGGGGCTCCTGCAAACTCCGCAGTGAACTGTGCACCCCTTGAAGACTTTGGCGGGCACCATCCTGATCCGAACTTGACATATGCTGCGGACCTGGTGCAGGCAATGCAAACAGGAGACTATGACTTTGGAGCTGCTTTTGACGGTGATGGTGTAAGGAAAAGCATTTGTCTTCCTGTCAGCACTCTAACTCAGCTGTTGTATTGTAACTTCCTAGTTTCAGTGCTAATGACTTAGTCTTTTTTTAAATGTAAATGAAAGGACCTGAACATATGAGCCATTCAAGGGCAGTGTTGGCATTCGTGCCTTAATGCTCAGTGTTTTGGAATAGAAATACCATAGATTCTAGTCGAGTTCTGAAGTCAGGCTTCCACTCTGCTGGGCCACATAGTTTGTTGAGTCTGCTGGGCCACATGAGTCTGCTACTCAGTAGATGGAAATTTTGAATTTAAAAGTTCAGTGTGCCATATCTGTGACTCAGTGTATCAGTGTATATCCGTATTCATACCACCCTGATATGATGGCCTATTTTCGCTATCAATTTTACTAAGGATAAAATATTAAACCTATTAAATTGAACTTTTTTATAGGATCGGAACATGATCCTTGGAAAACATGGATTCTTCGTAAACCCGTCTGATTCCGTGGCTGTGATTGCTGCAAACATCTTCACTATTCCGTACTTTCAGCAGACCGGTGTGCGTGGATTTGCCCGCAGCATGCCCACTAGTGGAGCGCTCGACCGGTGGGTCTGATTTACTTGTACTCTGAAGCTTTTTTAGTTACAGCTCCTGATTTTTTTTCTCATTTGTTTTATTAAATCTGAATTCTTGCTTTTGGGACCTGTTTTGAAAAAATACATTTATGAGGACATTCCTTTGTTCTTTCCTTTCTCATTTGATTTTGTTGAAAACTATATTCCTTTGTTTTTGCTTACGGGAGCATTCTTTTGAACTCAAGAATAGAAGAATTCCATGACCAGTTCCACAGAGTCACCCAAACAGTTATGATCCAAAATTCTCCAACACATTACCTGCCCTCGAGTAGGATCCATGTTAATAGGTTAACCATGGCCTGATAGGAGTCTAAACACCGTGTACTAGTCCAATTTAGAGCAAAGCTCACTTCTTTTAATGATGCTGGTAATTTAGCTCCCAAACACTATTGAGCTCAGTAATCATTTCAAGACAATACTGCCTTGTTGCTATTGATACTTTTACCCACCTCCAATATTCTCCCTCCACCTGGACCCCTCCCTCTGGTTTCTTACCTTCTCTTGATCTTTTCATTGAGAACTGTCGGCGTGACATTAGCCGTCTCAATTTCTCTGCTCCTCTCACCCATTCTAATCTGTCTCTCTCTGAACTTACTGCACTCCGTTCTCTCAGGTCCAACCCCAACATTGTCATCAAACCCGCTGACAAGGGTGGTGCTGTTGTTGTCTGGCGCACTGACCTCTACCTCGTGGAGGCTGAGCGTCAACTCGCAGACAATTTCTCCTACCTCTCCCTGGACCATGACCCCACCATGGAACATCAAGCCATTGTTTCCAGGACTGTCACTGACCTCATCTCCTCTGGAGATCTTCCTCCCACAGCTTCCAACCTGATAGTCGCCCAACCTCGGTCGGCCCGCTTCTACCTCCTACCCAAAACCCACAAATAGAACTGTCCTGGCAGACCGATCGTGTTAGCCTGTTCCTGCCCCACGGAACTCATTTCTCGTTATCTTGACTCCCTTCTCTCTCCCCTTGTCCAGTCCCTTCCCACCTACATCCGTGATTCCTCTGACACCTTACGTCACATCAACAATTTCCAGTTCCCTGGCCCCAACCGCTTCCTCTTCACCATGGATGTCCAATCCCTCTACATCTCCATCTCCCACCAGGATGGTCTGAGGGCCCTTAGCTTCTTCCTTGAACAGAGGCCCGAACAATCCCCATCCACCCCTACTCTCCTCCGTCTGGCTGAACTTGTTCTCACACTGAACAATTTCTCCTTTAACTCCTCTCACTTCCTCCAAATAAAAGGTGTGGCTATGGGTACCCGCATGGGCCCTAGCTATGCCTGTCTCTGTATGGGGAATGTGGAACATTCCTTGTTCCAGTCCTACTCCGGCCCCCTCCCACAACTCTTTCTCTGGTACATCGATGATTACTTCGGTGCTGCTTCATGCTCTCGTCAGGACCTGGAAAAATTTATTAATTTTGCTTCCAATCTCCACCCCTCCATCATTTTCACATGGTCCATCTCTGACACTTCTCTTCCCTTCCTTGACCTCTCTGTCTCAATTTCTGATGATAGACTGTCCACCAATATCCATTACAAGCCTACCGACTCCCACAGCTACCTCGACTACAGCTCCTCACACCCCGCTTAAGGACTCCATCCCATTCTCTCAGTTCCTTCGCCTCCGTCGCATCTGTTCTGATGACGCTACCTTCAAAAACAGTTCCTCTGACATGTCCTCCTTCTTCTTTAACCGAGGTTTTCCACCCACGGTCGTTGACAGGGCCCTCAACCGTGTCCGGCCCATCTCCCGCGCATCCGCCCTCACGTCTTCTCCTCCCTCCCAGAAACATGATAGGGTCCCCCTTGTCCTCACTTATCACCCCACCAGCCTCCGCATTCAAAGGATCATCTTCCGCCATTTCCGCCAACTCCAGCTTGATGCCCCCACCAAACACATCTTCCCTTCACCCCCCCTGGCGGCATTCCATAGGGATCGTTCCCTCCGGGACACCCTGGTCCACTCCTCCATCACCCCCTACTCCTCAACCCCCACCTATGGCACCTCCCCATGTCCACACAGAAGATGCAACACCTGCCCCTTCACTTCCTCTCTCCTCACCGTCCAAGGGCCTAAACACTCCTTTCAAGTGAAGCAGTATTTCACTTGCATTTCCCCTAACTTAGTCTACTGCATTTGTTGTTCCCAATGCGGTCTCCTCTACATTGGAGAGACCAAACGCAAACTGGGCGACCACTTTGCAGAACACCTGCGGTCTGTCCGCAAGAAAGACCCAAACCTCCCTGTCGCTTGCCATTTTAACACTCCACCCTGCTCTGTTGCCCACATGTCTGTCCTTGGCTTGCTGCATTGTTCCAGTGAAGCCCAACGCAAACTGGAGGAACAGCACCTCATCTTCCGACTAGGCACTTTACAGCCTTCCGGGCTGAATATTGAATTCAACAACTTTAGATCTTAAACTCCCTCCCCCCATCCCCACCCCGTTTCTTCCCCCTCCCTTTTGTTTTTTTCAATAATTTATATAGATTTTTCTTTTCCCACCTATTTCCATTATTTTTAAATCTACAACTAATACCTTGTTAGTCTTTCCACCCCACCCCCACTAGAGCTGTACCTTGAGTGTCCTGCCATCCATTCTTAATTAGCACATTCTCTTAGATAATATCACCACCTTCAACACCTCTTTGATCCTTTTGTCTGTGACATCTTTTGATTCTCTGCTCCTATCACTGCTTGCTTGTCCCAACAACCACCCCACCCTCAACTTCTCTCCCCCCGCCCCCCACTTTAAACCAGCTTATATTTCACCCCTTTCCTAACTGCACTCAGTTCTGTTGAAGGGTCATTGGACTCGAAACGTCAACTCTTTTCTTCTCCACCGATGCTGCCAGACCTGCTGAGTTTTTCCAGGTAATTCTGTTTTTGTTTTTGTTTTGCTATTGATACTTGTTTTTTAATTGAGACAAATTAAGAGAACAAGAGGATCTTAAACACAATTTTGTTATAAGTTTGATTTTTTTTTTGAAGGCTTCTGATGACAAGATTTCCTCTAACCAGAAAATCCTCTAGTATTGTTTCCCATTCATCAAAAATACTTGCATGTTGCATGTTACCACTATTGTGCTTAGTGTTGCTAATCAAAACTTCTGTAAATAAGATAGTCCTAGTTAATTTTTAATTTAAGCTGCTTTACTCCTTTGTACCATATTGTGAAAATAATAGTTTAAGTTTCAGAATATTCCAAAGAATTGTGGTCTGCAACACCGTACTAAATATCTTTGAAAGAATGATGTTTGAACAACCAGCACATTCCCAGCTCAATGTAGGCTCCCCCTCCTCTGCCTGTATGTATTTTCACTTTCTCAACATTGCCTTCTGCCTTTGTATGCCTCTTTTCAATCAAAAGATGGGCTTGACTATGCGCTTTTAAGTAGGTACCACCAATGCTGCTATATTTTAATGGGAATTAATCTCCTTATATCTCTCCGACCCAATGCCAAGATGGAGGTTATAAAGATCAACGATGCTTAATGACAGTTATGATTCAGATTCAAACTCGCACCCTCTGAATGAGTCTTCTAATCTTCTAAAGCTGGCATCAGAGATAACCCATCTTAACCTTGTCTACCTATTGGGGTTGTCTGTTCTCTGTTTCCTCTCCCTACCTGCTTTTCTCTGATTTGAGATGGCGCACCAACATGTCAGATGACAGGTTAGGACCAGTCAGTAGGGTAGGTCTCCCACTTATAATTTTTATTTTTACTCCTATTCTTTCAAGGTATCCTCATCATCCAAAACTGAAATAATCTCTTGGTGAGCTGCTCCAAAGTTTCTGCTAATACAGCTGAGAAACCTATTACTGGTAGTATGTGAAAGATGTCTGCTCATGCTTCTCCCTGTTAATTTTCCTCCTGTACCTGAGTGCCTAGAACCTCTCCACAGCAGTGCAATCAAACTCGATAATTCTTGGTCGTGGGAGCTAATGGCACAAACCCACTTCCCTTTATTGTGCTACCTGAGTTGAATAGGTTATAGCTTTTCTCTCCTCACCCGGATATATCCCTCCCCGAGAAACTCCTTATCTACTGGCTATATTGCAATAATATGTTTGGAAATGAAGAACTTAAATCACTTGAGCTACCAGCCCACCTTCAATTCTTGTTTTAAAGCACTTTTTTTATGGATAATCTGGATGTCATATGACATTTCTTACGAAGGTGGTACAGGTAGCTGATGATGTTGACTTGACAGATTCACCGTGAATTAACACAGTTTAGTTATTCAATAAAATTGACACAAAAATGTTTTCAAGGAGAAATGCTTTAATTGGAGTCATTTTTATACATGCATGCTTGCGTAGTCCATCTAATTTATGGTGTGCTAATTGGGAGACAGACAATGATAAACTATGTAATGAGTTAGCAAGAAACCCATTCTTATTCTGTTGGTAATATAGCAAGCACTATCAGGCCTTCCTCTCCAGAGCATAAATAACTGTGTTTCCACATTGCAAACCAGTTCCTTAAACCTCCCTCCCTGGGAGGGAGGGGCCCCCTTGCCCACCAACAACAAATGCAGACAGCTCATGGATTTTTGTATCATTGAGATAGTGGTAATCTGTTCAATGGTTCTGCTGTACCCCCACTTTCTCTTGCCCACCGAGACAAACTTACTCAAAGACTCCTTGTACTCTATCCCTGAAGCCACACCTTTGCCTAGTTTGGCTTCTATCACCTTCATGCCTCTCAGAGCTCATCTTGTCCAGGAAAACCACCTCCTACTCTCTTGATCTCATTTACACTAAACTTCTAAACACTCAGCCTCCCTGATGTAGTACTTGTTTTCTTAAATTCAGGAGAAACTTCTTTACCCAGAGAGTGGTGAGAATGTCGATCTCGCTGCCACAGGGAATAGTTGAGGTGGATGGAATAGATTCATTTAAGGAAAAGCTAGATAAACATGAGGGAGAAAGGAATGGAAGGACATGTTAACGGTGAGATAAAGAAGGGTGGGAGAGGCATATGTGGGGCATAAACGCCGGAATGGGCCAGTTGTTTGTGTGTTGTACATTCTATTCTATTTTACTGCGCACCTCCCTATCAAAATCACTGTCAGCACATTGTTCTCAAAATGCCCTACCTGAACCTACTGACCTTGCAACTATCATTCCATCTTCAACCTCCCTTTTTGGGGTTATTGAACGTATTGTTGCCTTCCAAATCTGTGTCTATCTTTACTTTAAGTCCATGTTTGAATCATTTCAGCTTGGCTTCTGTGCCTGCCACAGCACTGAAACAGTTCTAGTCAAAGTTGCAAAAATCATCCTCTGTAACTGTGACCACTATTTACCCATCCCACCCGTCCTGCCATTAACCTTCTGCAGCCTTTGACATGACTAATAAGACCATCCTTCTCCAGTGCCTCTACCCCATGGTCCAGCTCAGTGAACTGGCCTCACTTGGTTCCACTCTTACCTATCTAATTGTAATGAATGCACTCCAGCATTGGCTTTTCTTCCTGGTCCTACACCATTCCCTCTGGAGTCTCCCGAGGATCCATCCTTCGCTACGTCCTCACTCTATTCTACATATTCCCCTTTCATGACAGGATCTGCAGACATGAGATCAATTTCCACAATGCATAATGGGTACATTTTCTGGGCAGTTTTCTTAATGAGTTGAACAACATTGAAAACTGGACTTCTTAACTCCTCTCTTTGAAGGGTTGCTAAGGCTACAAAAATAGCCTTGTATGAGACCCCCACTGGCTGGAAGTTCTTTGGAAACCTGATGGATGCCAACAAACTTTCCCTTTGTGGCGAAGAAAGCTTTGGTACCGGTAAGGTGTTTTATTTTCTATTTGGGGGGATGAAAGGGATTTTTTAGTTTGGTGGAGAGATGGTTTCTAAATTTCTGTGTGGTTAAACTTTATCTGTTGCCAGTTCAAAGACGACATCTTTATAAATGTAAAGGTTTAAACTGTGTAATGGCTGTATGCTACTAGACCCTGGAAAACATGCTCACATTTGAACTTGATTGTCATGGGATGATGTAGAAACTCATTGTAGCAGGCATGCTCCCATATGTGGTGCCTTGGCAGTGCTGAACAGCAGTTCAGTTCCCAATACCACTGAGTGGTTAATACCACAGTGAATCCAAAGTCAAGGTAACTTTTTATAAATATATTTTTTCTCCACCTGTTTCTATTATTATTATTTTTAAAATTTATTTCCATTCATTGTTTTATACCCACCTTTTTAGCCTATTTCGATCTTTTCTCCCACATTGTCCCCTCCCCCCACTCCACCCCCACGAGGGCCATCTGTCACTTGCTCATCCTGCTTTCTACTCTTAATGTCACCATTAGCACCTCCTTTAGCCAGTATCACCACTATCAACACCCCTTCAACCTTTTGTTTATGACATATTTTGCAATCTCTCCTTTGCCTCCATCAATCACTGGCCTTTTGTCCAGCTTCACCTGTCCTGCCCCCCTTAAACAGTATATATTCCACCACATTTTTACTTCTCTTTAGTTCTGAAGAAGAGTCATACAGACTCGAAATGTTAACTCTGTCTTCCACTCCACAGATGCTGTCAGACCTGCTGAGTTTTTCCAGCAATTTTTGTTTTTGTTCAAGGTAACTCTGGCAGCAATAGTGGCAGTGAGCTGAGAGCAGATTTGCCTTTTCCCTTTGACCTCTTGGAAGTATGAATGGGCATTATTGTGAGATTCACACACTCTCAAAAAGTAATAACAATTTGGAAAGCTATAGGTAACTGAGGTACAAGGATCCCACAGTCTCAGTTCTGATCCCTGCTCTGTGTTGGTTTGGCTGATTTCAGCCAGAGTGGCTGTAACAAAATGGGGTTATAATGGTTTCAGCACCTCTTGGTGAGTGAGGGAAAAATGAGCCAGGGATTTCATTTCTGATTACTGCCCAGTGACGTGAGCTGGAATCTAAACAAATGTGGATATCTGGGGAGCGACAGGATCGCTTGGTTTCCATTCACCCCACAGTTGCGTTATATAAGATTTTAGTCCGGGAGTCATAGACTACCCAAAAAAGGTGGTTGGAAGCCATAGGTGATTTTAAAGCAGTTTATTAAGAAACAACAGTTTAGATATGATACATCAGCTAAATAGGCAGAAAAGACATACAACCCCATAACAGGTGAGAATGGGTAACTGATCCTAGATCAGATGAAACGATGGGAGAAGCAGAGGGATATAGATCTCCGTGGCCGGCAGTGGCAGTCTCCTTAGAACAGTTTATTGGTCGCAGATCAGCTGACCTGATGAATGAAACTGACCTCCATAGCTGGAAGTGGCAGTCTCTTCCGTTCTCAGTCATCTTGAGCTAGCCAGAGCGTTAGGATGAAGCCAGCATGGATCACTTCGGAAAGTTCTCCTCTGTCCAAAGTCTTCAGCTAACCAAAGTGGTTTTTCCCTCATGAGAGTCCATTTATATACTGTATATCTTGAAATTTTGTATCAATCATTTAATCAATTGCCCATCGGCAAGGGATGTATATTCAAGGTAATCCTTCCTATTTCCAATGGAATCACATGAAGTCATTTTGTGGCTTATTGCTTGTTAGGACGTCCTGTTTAACCTTCAGGCAGTTGCTTTACATATGGGTCATGAGGTCAGTCCCCTCCTTAACAGGATTAGCAATGTCTTGTTTCAGTACCTGTGCTAAAGTCATGTCCTTAGCAGAGATTAGCCTTCACTGTTCGGTGTTTGTCAGCCAGGAAATCTACTATGGGAGCTTTCTTGATAAGAGAGAGAGCTATTCCCATAATATTCAATAAATTTCTTCGAATTTTATAAGGTTATTACACAGTGATTTCTTATGGTTGTTTGTTAGCACTCACTGACTATGCAAGATTGTAATTTTGATGAGGTTAGTAAGGGTGCTTGGCACCTTTGGAACTGTACCCCTGCAACTCTGCATGATAAAAGCAAGAAGAATCATGTGGCAGTAAGGTAAGTCACTTTATGTCCCTTTAACATTGCAGATGTACAGAGTTCCACTGTAGTATGGTATGTCAGAAATATTCCTGTACTTTACAAATTATTTTCAATACTTGAATCTGATCATAGAGTATCTCATCTGATCATACAGTTAATTTTGCTTTGATTTTATGATGTACTACTTTCAATCCCAGGTAATACAGCAAGGTACTGCCCTGTTTTTCCCCCTCTAGCAGTCTGTATTGTTTTTCACCATGAGCATAATCACTCTTTGGCCTGGGATAGCTTAGGCTGCAAATTTCCCAACAAGCACTTAGACTATCTTCATTATGTATAAAATGTGGCAGTAAACGATTAAGAAGTTGTGTAAGCTAATCAATTGTACTATAGTTCAGTGGGTAATGCCACCACCTAGTGTGGTACTAAGTCATACAGAGTAGGAGGTTGTAGGTTTGTATACTGGCCTGTGCTCACCTTGGGTGGGGTGGCAGTTTGGAGCTCTATAATTTGCTTCATTGCCCTTGGGCAAGAAGGAGGGACAAATCAACTCTGGTTTCACCCTTGATCAGTATTTAGAGATCACTGCTGGACAATAGATGCGTTTGGGCTCATGAAACCATACCCACCAAAAGTCCTGTTTGAAATCTTCGCTAATGTGCTTTACAGAACAATTTATTGATATATGTTTAATGAAAGATTCTGTTTTACTACTGATTTTTAAAGCCAAGCCTTTTGGGACCAATTTTAAAAACTTAAATATTATAACATCATTGTAAACTGAGTAATGTATCAAGATTAAATACATATCCTTAATTTTACTTGCATGATCTAAATTTGGGAGTTTATCCATTCATATCTTTAAACACACTGTCAAATTACTCTCATTTCCCCTGTTTTAATAAAAGCAACACAATTTCCTAATTTTCTTAATATCAGCCAGCAACCTAGCGAACAAACAATGGTTGTGCTGGTGTTTCCATAGAAGTGGGGAGGGATCTTGGGATGTACATTCCCTAACAAAACCTGACTGATGGGGGAGAATTTTCTCCCTGTTGGGGCAGGCACGGGCGCGCAGCCGACCGGCGCCCCGATTGACTGAGCACTGCCATTTTATGTGGGCAGGCCACACGCACCTGGAAGCGCTGAGTGCTCCCTGTGCAGGTTGGGGGGCTTGCTTGAGTCGGGGAGTGCACTCTTTCGTGCATGTGCGCGAAAGAGCGCAAAAATCTCCGAGGCACAGAGGTGCCTCAGGGAGATTACTTTCACTTATTATACATTGATTGAAGGTAAAAAAAAATTTTTAAGGACATGTCCCCTCATGTGAAACATGTGAAACTGTCACATGAGCTGGGACATGTCCATTAATTTTATTAAACATTTTTCAAACACTTTTAAAAACACCCATGAAACCTCATCCCGCCTCTGGATGAGGTTTCATAAAAAATGCGAAGGCTGCCTGGGCTCTTTGCCTGCCCGCCAACCTTAAGGTTGGAAGGGCAGCTCAGGTCAATGATTTAATTGATTGTCAAATGGCCTTAATAGGCCTTTAACAGTTCGATGGGCGCGCAGTCGACTCAGCTGCGCGCCCGCCGAACTGAAAATCTAAATGACACACGGTGATGTCGGGATGCTGAAGATTCTGTCCTTTGGATGGTTTGTACCCTTCATACCGATCTGCTGCTTCTACTCTGCCAGACATCCAGCCCAGCCGAATCTGTTCTGCTTTGCTGTGTCTTTTTAATACTCCCCTTTCTACATCCTCTTTAACTATTCACACACACTTTGTGTCTCATAAATATCTTTATTTCTTTGATTTTATTTTGTTATATCTCTCTTTGTCTTCGGCTAATATCATGACTGCCACTTTATCATCTCTTGTTCCCCACCCAAGCACTTCACTGGCCATTCTACTTCTTTACCTATATTTTGTGTTTTTTTTTAATCCTTCCCATCTTTCCCAGAATTCTGTTTGCATCCCTTCAATCAAGCTTCTGCCCTGCCACAGTACTGAAACGGCTCTTATCAAAGTCTCAAGTGGCATCCTATTTGACTGTAACGGAGGTAAACTCTCCTTCCTCGTCTTTCTTGACCTGTCTGCAGCTTTTGACACGCCATCCTCCTCCAACGTCTGTCCACTATCATCCATCTGGGAGGGTCAGCTCTCACCTGTTTCCATTCTTACTATCTAATCGTAACTAGAGAATCACTTTAAATGGCTTTTCTTCCTGCTCCTGCGCCATTACCTCGATGACATGAAGGATCTGTGGATCTGCCCTTGGCCCACTCCTATTTTCCCCTCGGCAACGTCACCCGAAAGCAGAACATTAATTTTCACATATACGCTGATGACACCCAGCTCTACCTCACCACCACCTCTCTTAGCTCGTCCACTGTTGCTAAAGTATCAGACTGCTTACCCGATATTCAGTACTGAATGATGATTAAATATTGGGAAGACTGAAGCTATTCATTTCTGTCCCTGTTCCAAACGCCATGCCCTCGGTTCTGAATCCATCCATGTCCCTGACAGCAGTCTGAGATTAAGCCAGTCTGTTTACAACCTTGCAGTTGCATTTGACTCCGAGATGAGCTCCACAAGCATATTCGCACCATCATGGAGACCACCTATTTCCACCTCCATAACATCACCCAACTTCAGCCCTATCTGTGCTCACCTGTTGCTAAAACCCTCAGTCGTGCCTTTGTTAACTCTAGACTTGACTATTCCAACGTACTCCTGGATGGGCTCCCACATTCCACTCTCTGTAAACTTGGGATCACCTAGAACTTTGACACAGACCTCCCTGTCGCTTGCCATTTCAACACACCACCTTCCTCTCATGCCCACATGTCCATCCTTGGCCTGCTGCAATGTTCCAGTGAAGCTCAACGCAAGCTGGAGGAACAGCACCTCATCTGCCGACTAGGCACTTTACAGTCTTCCAGGCTTAACACTGAGTTCAACAATTTCAGATCATGAACTCTCTCCTCCATCCCCACCCCCTTTCCGATCCCGCTTTTTCCAGTAATTTATAATTTTTTAAATATATTTTTCTTTTCCCACCTATTTCCATTATTTTAAAATTTATTTCCATCCACTGTTTTATCCGCACCTTTTAACCTATTTCAATCCCTTCCCCCCACCCCACCCCCACTAGGGCTATCTGTCACTTGCTCGTCCTGCTTTCTATCCTTAATGTCACCATTAGCACATTCTTTAGCTAATATCACCACCGTCAACACCCCTTTGTCCTTATGTCTATGACATCTTTGGCAATCTCTTCTTTGCCTCCACCTATCACTGGCCTTCTATCCAGCTCTACCTGTCCCATCCCCCTCAACCAGCTTATATTTCATCTCATTTCTATATTTCCTTAGTTCTAATGAAGAGTCAAACAGACTCGAAACGTTAACTGTATTCCTCTCTGCAGATGCTGTCAGACCTGCTGAGTTTTTCCAGCTATTTTTGTTTTTGTTTCACCCAGAACTTTGCTGCCTGTGTCTTAACTTGCACCAAGTCCTGTTCCCCTATCACCCCATGTGCTCTCTGGACTACATTGGCTCCCAGTCAAGAAATGTCTGGATTTTAAAGTTCTCATCTTGTTTTCAAATCCCCTCATGCCCTTGCCCCTCCCTATCTCTCTAATTTCTCTCAGATATTTCCACTGCTCTAATTCTGGCCTCTTGAGCATTCTCGATTTTAATCGCTTCATCATTGGTGGCTGTGCCTTCAGTTGCCTAGGCTCTAAGCTCTGGAATATCCTCCCTTACACCTCTCCCCCTCTCTCTAATTGCTTTAAGGCACTCCTTAAAACCTATCTCTTTGACCAAATTTTTAGCCATCGAACCTAACATCTCCTTATGTGGCTCGATGTCATATTTTGTTTTATAATGAACCTGTGAAGTGCCTCGGGATTTTTAAAATTATGTTAAACGTGCTATATAGATATACATTGTTGTTGTTTTACCCTATTCCTTTCTTTTGTTGTGTGCCTTTTTCAGTGCTGCTCATCTATAATATCGCCAACCTCTGAGGGTTTGAAATGTTGATTGACTCCTGTTTTGTCGCCAGATACTGCCTAATCTGCTGAGTACTTAAACCCTTCTCTGTTTTTGTTTCTAGCATCCTAGTTATTCTATGCTGTACCCTCTATATGTCTCAGCATCCTTTCTATAGTATGGAGCCCAAAAGTACACATACTACTCAAACTGTTCTTGCTGAGATTTTATATAGATTCCTCGTTACATCTTGACTGGTATATTACATATGTCTTGCCATGGAAACCACTATGACCTTATCCAGTTGAGGTGTTGCCTCAGTAAGATCTTTCCTATACTAAACTTGCTGCCTTTGTCCCATTCACCTCAGCCAATATCAGTCCTGAAATGGCTTTGTATGCTTCTACTCAGCTTAGTCATCAAGACTCAGTAGAACACTTCTCTCGGGTTAGGTAAATAACCATTTAACAACTTAGGTCTTTCTTCAGAAGGGATAATGAAAGATTAAAATTATTTTATGGAATCAGGAAAAGTGACAGGAAACAGGAAAATATAGGTAAATGGAGAGGAAGTTTTGGTGGAATGATTGTTAGATCATAGAATCATAAAATGATACAGCACAGAAGGTAACTGTTCGGCCCATTGTGCCTGTGCCTGAGATGTTGTGAAAGGAGAGAAATGTTAAATAAATTAAAGGTACAGCTCAAAGCATTGACTTACCTGTTCATTGATGCTGACTGAGCACTTTTGTATATGCAAGATTTTCTGTTTTTGTTCTAGATTTTAAATTTTTGCTATTTTTTTGCTTCTTGGATTATATAATTGTTTAATGTTGATTGGCTTAATATTAACTGATATGTCTGTCTTAAATATGTATTTAAGCTCTGTTGTGATATTGCTTTCGAGCTGTACTTGTATGTTGACCCTTTTCTAGTTTTAAATTTTCTTTTTATTCCTGTTTACTCTCCCCATGCTCTTGAAAGTATTGTTATGTAACTCAAAAAAGTGCAAAATTTCATAAAAACCCCTGAGTTGGTATCTCGTCTAGTAACTTACTGGGTAAAGACGCTTGTCTTATGTTATACCGAACTATACATAACAGAAAGTCACATGTTCAATTCCTGATCTCTGCTGAGTTAGCTGATCTAATTCTTCATAAGAGTTGGTCTCATTGGGCTTTGAAGGAGAAAACAGCCATTGTTTCCAATCCTGATAGTTATCCAGTGAAGTGGGTTAAGGCTGAGAACATTGTTGGAATACAGTAGAAGGAACTTTTATTCTTTGAGCATTGAACAATCCCAGGGCTGTTTAGGTGCAAAGTCGAAAAAGTTTTTCCTTAATCTAACCTTACCTGGGAGTGCTTGATGATGACATTAAAAAATGTTTATTGTACCAGCACTTCATCATCATCATATTCACAAAGTTTTGTTTAATTAAAATCTTGATACATAATGACTTATGTTTATTATCTCTTTTAAGGGTCTGACCACATTCGTGAAAAAGACGGTTTGTGGGCTGTGCTTGCCTGGCTGTCCATTATTGCCAAACGCAAACAGAGTGTGGAAACAATCATGGAGGAACACTGGCAGAAATATGGTCGCAATTTTTTCACCAGGTTAGATCATCTCATTCAAAAAACTTCTTCTGCCTTTCACACTAACATGCAGGGCTTCAAAACAAAATGCAGAGATATGCACCACATCTGGTTCTCATGTTTATCTACAGGTTGTGGTCAAATTATGTGAAGACCATGATTATCATTTGTCAGGGCGTTTTCCGATTTACTTTCAGGAATGGTGT
The DNA here is from genome assembly GCF_964194155.1 of Cetorhinus maximus. Classification (NCBI taxonomy): domain Eukaryota; kingdom Metazoa; phylum Chordata; class Chondrichthyes; order Lamniformes; family Cetorhinidae; genus Cetorhinus; species Cetorhinus maximus. Next base: position 62,800,506 of record NC_135895.1, on the reverse strand, counting down.
TAAAAGTCATAAATACATGCGAACATACAAATGAGTGGAAAGGAACAGACCAGATCTGTCCTGTTTAGTTATGTCGTAGCTAAGTAACATGACCCCCAATACTCCTCATCCATTAGTCTCCTGAGAGAAGCAACAAAACAGAAATAAATAACCAGGGCCAATCCAGGTGCGAAAGAACCTGGGGAATTTCTCTCCGACTCCTAAGGCAAAAAGAAGAGTTCCTGGTGATAACAATGATCGCAAGGTACATTACCCAACATTCCACCTACCTTTTGTACGCAACAATATCCATGTCCTGCCTGAACTTGTCTATCTCCCTTCTGACTATTTGCAATGAAGTTTCATCCACTTCATGAGTTGGCAGCCTTTTCAAAAGGTCAAAAGAAAAACCTCCTGACATCTAACCTAGTTCTATGCTTCACTACCATTCACCATGCGAAAGGACCAGAAGCGGACACAGTATTCTAGATAGAGTTGTTAGACAGGAACACTGTGGTGCTTTTGTTTTCTCCTGCATTTTCCTAGCTCCAGATGTTAATACCCTGTTTGCTTTCGCTGTAGACTCTCGGTGCTGGTCATGAACTGTTAGTGACTTAAGCACTATCATATGCACGACTGAATTTTATCAGCCCTTTAGGAATGGGCTGGGAGATGGGACAGTTGACAAAGTGGCGCGTGGTGGCATGCCTGATGTCATCTTGTTGCCATGCCATTTAGCCAGCAATGGGAAAGATGGCAGATGAGCTGCCCACTCAGAGTGCAATAGAATCACTTAAATGGCCAATTAACGGCCACTTCCTGCCTTTGTGAGCATTTTGCCGGAAGCTAGGGGTCCACTGCCATGTGGGGATACCACCCAGTGAAACCTTGCAGCTTTCCAGCTGACTTGGGGTGGAGGGGGGGGGTTTCTTTTTTGGGTACTCTTCGGCCCATGGAGGAGCCCCCTGGGTGACAATGGCTGCCCCAATAGCAACAGTGCCACCTGCCCCCCCTGGCCTCACCTGCCTGTGAGGCCCTTGCTGCCCCCAGTCCCATTTACCCTTCTTCAAAAGTGTTGGCCATCAATGTGCCCTCGTCCTGCAGGCACAGCCTGAGCAATATCCCCTGCTAGCAGTGGCACTGGTGAGCTGTTTGCCCTCTGATTGGGACTTACAAGGGATGGCAGCCCCAGCAGCAGCCACTGAATTGGCTTAATTGGCTGCCAGCAGCAAAATGCAGCCTGGGTCCAGCCTCCCGCCAAAGTGGTGTTCTCCCCAGTTTGCATCTCCGATGGCAGAGCTCCTACTGCCTCTGCAAAATCCAGCCCTCAGGTTTTAATTCAGGCACCAGAATGATTGGCATTAGCCCCATCAAGATACATCACATACACTTATCAACATTAAATGTCATTTGCCAGGCATAGGTCCATTCTCCCACTGAATCTAGATGATATTGTGATCTAGTCTTATCAAAGATTCAGACACCAGCACAGACCTTTTTGTTATCCATGAACTTGCATCAGTATGCGGAATGCCTTCATCGAGACCATTGGTGTATATTGCAAAGCGTAGTGGCCCTAAAACCTATCCCTGCTGGGCTCCAGTGGTCACCAGTCTCCACACAGAGCCGCCACTATTAATGGCCTTGTCAACAAAAATGCATTAATTTTCTTTCCATCCCAGGATCTGCCCTCCAAACTCTCAGGACCCTCTATCTTGTATAGCAGCCTATTATGAGGCATCTTGTGAATGCTGGGAATTTGCAGCAAGACTAGAAAATAGTGAAAAACCAAAACAACTCAATTAACATCCAAATTAGAAAGATAAGTCAATATTTCAGAAAGAACCCTTCAGAATTCTGATTTGTCAAAAAGACATACCTGAAATGCTGGCCTTTGTGTTTGTTTCAAATTCTGATTAATCTTCAGTGTATTTCCAGTATTTTCTGTGTATTCAGTTGCTGAAAGATCCTGCTCTGAAAAATGTTTCGACAGTCACGCTATTTGCTACCTGGAAGGTTTGTGTTGCGGCAGATGCTGAACACGCAAACAATTGAGATATGCTTGTAAATGAACTGCTGCTAGACTCGTGTTTTGTATATTGTAAGTCTACAGCACAAGAAATCATGCACTCATTGCTAATGAAGAAATGTTATGTTTTGCTTTGTTTAGAAAAAAGAACAGAGCTTTTATACAAAGTTTAAATGATTTTTATTCTGATGTTTAGTGATTTCGTACTCCATGACATAATCTTCAGTCACTTCACAATTTCTTTTATGATGTCCGCATAAATGGCCATTCGTTAAGTTTAAAAATAATTATGTTTTAAGTTGTCTTATTTTTGTCGTATAAACAGAATACATATCAGAGATGAGAGGTTATTGAAAATGAACAACCCCTTGTGATGGATAGAAGTCACATGCCTGCAATCCACACTTAGGTTATTTCACAAATCACATTTTCCATCTCTACTCACCTATGGTATGATAAACTGTGATAAATGAGTTGGGAGATCCCCATATAATGTAATTTTCACTTGATCTGTTGGAAGGAGTTAGCTTGATTCGTAATTCATCCTTTATGTAAAAAATTCAGATATTCATTGGGGAACTGTGGCACAACTCAGTTATCAGGATCATGTCTGAGTCAAATGTGTTTGATCTCCCCAGATGTTGATGTGTAAATGCATGACATGGTTCGGTTCTAAGCCATACAGACTAGAAAGCACCAAATTGAGGTCAGTTGAAATTTGTTTTCCTCTCCAGCTGACATCGATTTGGACTCTGGCGTAGGTCTCAGTGCCCTGGGTTATGGATGGGGAAAAAAGCAGCTAGAGTTATTGCCCCATATTTCTATCCAGTTAGCCCTGTCGAACAAATTTGTGTACATGTACAAATTTTGAGTTAGGGTTTAGCTGGGAAACCCTCCACAAACAAATAGCTTACAGTCTAATTTAACATATGAAGAATAACCATTTGAGTGAAGCATCAGAAAGCTGCCAATTTCTGTGAAGTATTCCTTAACACAAATCAACACCTTCAGAAGTGATGAGGAGAAAACGAAATGCTTAAACGAAGTGTTTAAGGGACATAAAAAAAAGCTCAGCTGAAATATCTTTAATTAGCCAACAAGTCTGTGCTGTGTTTTTGTCCACATGAGCGAACTAGTCGAGTCCCACTCTCCTGCTCACATTCCATACCTTTTAATGTGCATCATTTTCAAGCAACTGTCTAAATTTCCTTTAAAACAACTACGAACTCTTCTTCAGTAATGATTTGTGGCAGAGAATTATGCATTTTAGCCATCCTGACCATGAAGAAATTTTTCTAACCTCCCTTGAATTCCTTTTCGTGATTACTTTAAAATTACAGCTTGTCATTACTACCTCGGAAACAATCATATTTACTTCCCTAATCTTGAAGACATGTATTGAATCACCTCTTAACTTCTTAGCTGTATGCATATTGTTCATGCTGATTTTTTTCTGCGGCAGGTATGACTATGAAGAAGTAGATGCTGCAGCAGCGGGTAAAATAATGAAGGATTTGGAGACTATAATGTCAGACCGCGCTTTTGTTGGCCACAAGTTCACCGTTTGTGAGGAAGAGTACATTGTGGACAAGGCTGATAATTTTGAATATTGCGACCCTGTTGATGGCAGCATCTCAAGAAACCAGGTAAGAGATTGATAAGTGTTGCAAGTGCACAATATCTAATTCATTAGTTATCAACAAACATAGAAGTCATTGCATTATAAATTGAAATTTTTGTAACTTAAACCTGCATAAATTTAGAAGATTACACCCCAAGGGGATTACACTTGAAGGGGATAAAGAAATACAGATGATGACCTATAACAATATAGTTTCTCCTGTCTCACTTATCCGTAGAGATGCCAGTCAGGAATATCAGCATGAGAAAGACCAACTGCAATACAACCACAGATTCATTCCTGTGATTGACTGGAAATCTGGATGCTGATCTTTTAAAAAAATATATCGAGTTAAGAATTATGTTGGGGAAGCTATGAGCTTCAGTGGATTAAAATGGTAGCCATTTGCAGGTCATTAATGAATATCTCCTCTGTTTGCTGGCTGTGAGGCTACTTTGTAAACTATGTTTTGGCAGTCTCACTGTGGTTTCAAATGGAAACGAGTCTACAGCATTAATGCTGATATTTTATATAAAAATGATTTGCTTCATTCCAGAGGCTGCTGAAGTTCGAGCAAAAACATAGCATTGGAATCGTACAAAGCTTTATTTTACATTTGACTGTGCTGAATCTGACTTAGAAATACTCAATATCAAAAATATAGATGCCTGAAGTGCGAATGTGTTACATTTCTAAAACTAAAATCTCTCAAATGTGAATATAAAATTGCCAAAAAAAAAATAATTTTGCAATGTACCAGAAGCACCAAATAAAATTTGGAATTGTTTTGCTTTTCCACATTAAATATTTTTATATAACCAGTAGCTTCTACAACCCATGTAATCCATTAACAAAATAATTTCTTTCCTTACAAGACAGTGATTTGGGATTGGTTGTGAGCTAGAGAACAGCTGAAAACTTGGAGCTGTGTTGTAACTTTCCTTCAGTCAGGGATTAACATCCCCAGAAAATTTATTTCTTTATTCAGTCTTCTTTCCTTTCTTACTTCTTCATTCCCCAAGGTGCTGACTGATGATTGGTATAGTTGTACAGCTGCTTACAGCTATCTGATAACTCTCCCACATGGCTTTTCTTCAGATATGAGCCTAGATGATGAGAACAAGCTATTCTGTGGAGGACATCAACTAAAGTCCTATTCCGCACTAATCAGAAATTTTGTGCGCACAGACCTCCCAGCAGGAACTACTGAGTTGTTGCTAGGAGGGAGGACCATGGCGTTTTTCCACATCCTCCACTCTGCGAGCAGTTATAGCACCCAATCATGGGAATCAGCTAGCTCAGCAAAGACCAGGAATCAAACCCTCAGAAATGTTCCAAATACTTTTTTGATTTCCTGCTTGATGTTACAATATGTTCTACTTTTACATTGTAGGGTAGAAATATACACCAGTAACTCATAATAGCAGCATACTGTATATATTTAGAATGTTGGCCATATCATTGACATGTCACAGCATCCGTATCAACTCATGAATAATTCTCATAAATCATATGTTGACAGGGATTGAGAATCATTTTCACAGATGGATCACGCCTTATCTTTAGATTAAGTGGAACTGGCAGCGCTGGAGCAACTGTCAGAATTTACATTGATAGCTATTATAAAGATGCATCTAAAATCTTGAAAGATCCACAGGTAATTTTTTTTAAAAACATTTTTATAAATAGCATTTTGTCACCATTCTGCTTTGCCATCTTGGATCTATCCACCAAACATTGTGACCTGGTGCCTGGTAGTGCTGCTCTGAAGTGGGTTCACATGAATTGTAAGACAACAGTCTGGATGTTCATACTGAAAGCCTGACTCAGATTGGGAGTTAACCATCTAGAAAGCTGTGAATTCACTTAAACATTATGGATAAGCTGCAATATAATTGGCGAAACACTATGTTTGGTTAGAATTCTAACAAGTGTTGAGATCATTCAGTGGAAAAGTGATGACTTCCCAGAAAGTTACTTCAAATCAAACCAAACAATTTAAGGAATAGGACAAGGCCATTTGGCTCAACTAATGTGACCATAAGACTTAGGAGCAGAAGTAGGCCATTCAGCCAATGGAGTCTGCTGCATCATTCATTGAGATCATGACTGATCTGAGAGTCCTCAACTCCACTTTCCTGCCTTTTCCCCACAGCCCTTGATTCCCTTACTGATTAAAAATCTGTCTATTTCAGCCTTGAATACACTCAATGACCCAGCCTCTTCAGCCCTCTGTGGTAAAGAATTCCACAGATTCACTGCCCTCTGAGAGAAGAAATTCCTCATCTCTGTCTTAAATGGGTGACTCCTTACTCTGAGATTATGCACTCTGGTCCTAGACTCTCCTACGAGGGGAAACAACCTCTCAGCATCTACCCTGTCAAGCCCCCTAAGAATCTAATATGTTTGAATAAGGTCACCTTTCATTCTTCTAAATTCCAATGAGTACAGACCCAACCGACTCAACCTCTCCTCATAAGAAAATCCCTCCATACCCAGGATCAACCAAGTGAGCCTTCTCTGGACTGCCTCTAGTGCCAGTATATCTTTCCTTAGATAAGGGGACCAAAACTGTTCACAGTATTCTAGGTGTGGTCTATACTGCCTTGTATAGTTTTAGCAACACTTCCCTATTTTTATACTCCATTCCCTTTGAAATAAAGGCCAACATTCCATTTGCCGTCCCTATTACTTGCTGAACTTGTATGCTAGCTTTTTGTGATTCACGCACGAGGACTCCCAAAACCCTCTGTGCTGCAGCTTTTTGCAGTCTTTCTCCATTTAAATAATATTCAGCTCCTCCATTCTTCCTGCCAAAATGCATAACCTCACATTTTTCCACATTATATTCCATCTGCCAAGTTTTTGCCCACTCACTTAAACCTGTCTATATCCCTCTGTAGACTCTTTGTGTCATCCTCACCGCTTGCCTTGCCACCTATTTTTGTGTCACCTGCAAACTTGGCGATCGTACATTCACTTCCCTCATCCAGGTCATTAATATATATTATAATTAATTAACTATAAATTAACTAAATTGTAAATGTGACCTCTTTTCAGCTGGAGTAGGATATCTGTTTGAACTGGTGAGTTCCCAATCTTGACTGGGCAGTCTGTTTGATTTTCCAAGCAATGGTTAGGCATTCATTCAGAAAGAACCAACTCAGGCCATTCTCCTGTGAACAGTTACAGAGGTCACCCTCCTACAGATGTGTTGGTAATGAGGGCTAAAAGGATATTGCCAAGTAAAACGCTAATATGGGAAGGGATGTTGTTATATTGATAATACAAACCACTAACCATGGTCAGTCAGTGATAGACTCAATGAAGACTATCTGAATATGCATCTTTAAGAATGTTGTTTAATTATGTAGTTATGGACTTGACATTGTGTCAGGCTTTTATTTTCCAATATGATTTTACTGGATTTTTTTTTTGCTACCTTCTTTTAAAAATCTGCCACAAAAACACATGTTGATCAGGCTCCATCATAGACCACGGTAATGTAATAGTCTTCTCCCTTGCAATATGTTAGCATAATTGGCTAGAATTTTCCTTTCTGATAAAGTCATAAATACATTTTTCTTAAATTAACCTTTTGCTTTATAAATGAAATATTTAAAACTAAAAGGATGCCTTGGAAGCTTTGGAACCACGGAAGAAAATTCTTAATTTATATTTGCTAACTTTTTTCCCCCTCTCATCATAATCTGAAGATATTCATTTCTTCCTGAGATATGGTTCCACAGATGCAGGCACTCCACTACCTCATTCTTTACTCATGTATATACCTTGATGGTGAAGAATCTTCTTAACTGAGCCCAATCCTGTCCTCGTCAAACAGGTGCTTCCAGCAGGAGTCACTGGATATCAGTCAGCAGTAGCACTGATGGAGTTTTGCTTTCTCTAACCCAGGGACATTGAAGCTAATTAAAGCACTGTTATTCAGATTGTTATTGGTTGCCACAGCTCAGGGGTTACAGCTGTGAAACTTGCTGGTTTGCATAGTTCAGTTACTAACTGGATGATATAGCTAATAAATGCATTGCACCTTATGGCACTTAACCATACAACTCTGGAAGCTGACATTTGTTGCTGGTCTCTATTGATTAGCTAATCAGAGGTAGGGGTGCTACAACTAGTTCGATGTCTCTAAACCAAGCAAATAAGAAAGAAGTCAGCCCTTGTTTCCTTTCCTCATTGCCATTCATTGATCTCTGCTGAAAAGCATATCTTTTGTGAATGTTGGGTTTGAATGCAGTGTTCTCCATGGTCAAATACTCTGCCAGCACTCACTAAACCATATGACCACTTGAGCGAGGCACTGAAAGATTGCCACCACTTATGGACCTTTGTACCTTCACACGAAGCAGGCAGAAAATTGGAAGAAAAGGGAATTTTTGTTGTGTTCACACCATGGCCTGGATTTTGTCAGGCCAACCGGTTGGAGAACCGGGGGTGGGGAGGAGCCCCCATCATTTCTGTGGGAAAGACCTGATGGAATTGGACACCATCGGGCCTTCCCATTATTGAGGACCCCAGTGGCGGAAGTCCCACTTGCAGAGAGCTGCCAGCCAATCAGAGGCCAGCAGCTCATCATTGCCATTGGGAGCAGTGGCTGCTGGCCGCACTGCACCCACCCAAGGCCCAGGATCACGGGGGGACCCTCGGTCACAGATGAATGAAGGCAGAATGTGGGTCATGGAGGGGTTGGAGGCAGGGGTGTGACTTTCAGCGGTCATTCCCTTGCCCGATGCTGGGTCCCTTGATCGGGCCACGTGGTGCCTGACTACGAGGGAACCGCTCCATATCTAGGTTCACTTGGAGGTGGTACCAGAGGCTGCCAGTGCTGGTGAAACTGTCCAGCATCACTGGAGCAAAAAAAAGTAAGGTTTTGTGTAGCATGGTGTTTCAGTTTATTGGAACACCAAGATGTGTTGCTGTGAAATGGCCCATTGGTTAGTGTCTGTAATTTCATGCATTACTGAGGTTTTGATCTCAACTTTTGGAGAACAACCACGTGAAGGATGATCTCCTCCCACAAAGAGGGAAATCTGAAGGGGATCCAGACCTTAGCTACATTTGCTGCCCATGAAAAGGTGTAAAATAACTGAGATTGAAGTTAAAAGAGGATTCGGTAGCCTCAGTCAACTCTCAATAGTCCAATCGTTAGTGGCAGAGCAGCAATCAACAAAATAAATTGAACGCTCAAATATGCAGCCAAAATAGTGGAGTACAAATGAGACAAAGTCATGCTCAAACTATATAGGCCTAGACCTTCCAGTCTCCAGATAGTCGGAGACTGGACGTAGCCAACCCAAGATTCCCTTTGGGATTCTTTGGAAGTCGAACACACTGACTCCATGGGAATTGCCTGGGAAGCTTGAACTTCTGATGGGCAATTTCCCTGCTCCCTGAAACCCTCTGAAAAAGTCTCCACCTCTGAGTTAGAGTCAGAGACTTCGGACGGTTCTAACTTACTTACCTGGAGAGTTACCCAGGAAATGTTAGACAGAAAAATCCTAGCTTAACATCTGGGTCACTACACAACTGACCCTCTGAACCACCCGGACTCCCACCTCAACCTCCCGATTCCCTCTAACCTGACCTCAACACCCGACTTCCGACCCCGCCCCCCCAACCCAACCTCACCTCCTGACCCAGCTGCCACTCTAACCCATCACCCACACTATCCCCTTACTTACCTTATCCACCCTACCATCTTACTACCCTACCCCCTTACCCATTTACCTCGCTCACCCTACCCCCTTACCCTCCCTACCACAATACCCACCCTACTTCCTTACCAACTTACCTTCTCTCCGTAGCTCTTCAAAGAAGCTTTGGGACATTTTAAACTCTTTACTTGTCAGAATATGGTAGCTAGTGCTGTAAAAATAGGCATGGCTTTTGCATGGATTCTCTCCACTGATGTCTCCGAGGTTTCCTGTGTTGACTGAATTAGAAAAATAGAAATTAGGAGCAGGAGTAGGCCATTCGGCCCTTCGAGCCTGCTCCACCATTCATTATGATCACGGCTGGTCATCCAACTCAATAGCCTGCTCCTGCTTTCTCCCTGCACCCTTTAATATTTTTCGCCCCAAGAGCTATATCTAACTCCTTCTTGAAAACATACAATGTTTTGGTCTCAACTACTTTCTGTGGTAACGAATTCCACAGGCAGAAAGAAGCCATTCAGCCAATTATTTCTGGGCTAGCTGTTTGCTGGAGTAATCCAATCAGACTCTCTAACAACAACTTACCTTTACATAGCACATTTAATCTAATACAATATCCCAAGGTGCTTAACAAGAGTGAGGAAGGTAACTGGGTACTTTCTTGTCTGATCAGGGTCAGAAATAGGTGTTCTGATCATGTTCAGAAGATTTGGGCCATAGCGTTCTAGAAAGAATGTCCATTTCTGATCAACATGATTCAAGGGAGTCATTTAATTCTTGCAGTTTATTCAAAGCAGAGCCATGAGACTAATTCCTAGCATCTATCAAAATCTTGAAAGCAGCCGCCTCATCTGCAAATGGTGCATCCATTTGGGAAGGCCTGATTGGGAGAGAAAATATTATTCAAAAAATGAGGCTTGTACCCTCTCATGTGAACATGCTCAAAATAAGAGAGCCAAGAAAACAAGTGTTCTTAAAAAAAAAACCTTAATTCAAAAATTTAATTTCTGTTTCTTTTACAGGAAATGCTCGCCCCTCTAATAAAAATTGCTTTGAAGATTTCTCAGATTCATGAGCGAACAGGCCGCACCAGCCCTACAGTGATCACTTAAAAGTCTAATACTAATAAATCAGAAGATAAAATATTGGAGAAGGAATTACTAAAGGAAAAACCTGAAAAAATGTGAAAAGTGCTACTGTAAACTATCATTTCCTACTTCATGTTCAAGTTTTCTGAATATTGTAGAGAGAAAAAGCTATTAGAGAAAATGAACATGGGCTAGGAATGCTGAAGTAAAAATGTAATAAAATATAAATATATATATATATACATACTCCATTGGTGTTATGTTGTTTCCAGCCTCTTAAATGGTTTAGATGAAAACTAAAATTAACTTTGGTTCGTAACTAAATACGTGTTCTCATTATCAACACCAGTATTGTATTACAACTAGAAACTTGTGCAAATTAGTACTTGAAAGGACACCACACACACAATTTATTTTAAGGTGACAAACAAGCATCAACAAAACCAGCAACAACTTATTTCACATGAAATAACTGATTTTCTGTTTCATTGATATGCTCAGCATGGTTGTTTAAGTCACAGAGTAGCCACTTGTTTGTTCAGTTGAATTCTTTTCAGAGATATTTTGTTGATCATGATGGTGCTTGTTCAGCAGGTTCCTGATCCTATGCTTTTATGGTCAACAGTGATAAGCAGAAAGTATTTTAGTTTATAGCAAACTTGTAAATTACCTGGCTCATCAGAAATGGACAGACACAGGACAGAAATGAAATGAAATGATTACTTTATTTCAAAAGTGCAATTAAGATTGAGTCAATACCCGAACAAAATGACATTATTTATTCTCGAAAACTTTTTCAATTGATTTGTGGTAAATTTCAGGCTTTAATCGATTTAAGTAATAGAAAGCAAATTTCATTTTCACTACAGTAAGGATCATTACACTTTAATCTGAGTTCAGAATGTAAAACGGTTTACTACTTTGCAATTATATTGTTGGTAAATACTTGACTACATCCTCTTAAAATAAAGCATCACATTGTACCCATGCAGTGATACAGATAATTTATTTGGTTGAGTACAGTGCAAGTAATTGCTTTCATATTGTTCACAAAAAAGGTATATTGAGATGGGAGCCTTAGGGATAAACAGAAATCAGGGTCCTATGAATGATATCCCTGAACTGTCAACTGAATGGAGCATCTATGTGGACACTCTGCTTAATAAAACCTGCCACATACCTGCTGGGAGGCCATCTTGTACAAGTTTAAAGTTATTTTTATACGCTCCTCTGGGCTCCACAAGAATGGTTGGGCTGCTTCCTTGGATTCTACATTCTCCTAAGCCCCCACCTCTCCCCTGAAACCCAGCTGTATCCAAAATTCCATTAGTTGTTCCCTAGGGTGAAAATCAGGTATGGCAATATACATCATCTCTGCTGCGGTGCGATTTATTTTGTTGCATCATAAAATTAAACAACATGGGGGGACCATTCAGCCTATTATGCCTGTACTGGCTTCTTGTCTGTCCCCAAACTATAGAATCCCCATCATTATTGTTTTCTAATTCTTTGTCCTGTCTCCCACCTGTACAGCGGAGCCAGCCATTGATTGGTTCTAGCTACACTCTCCAGAGGAGCTATCACTTTTTCACCAGTATTTAACAATACCAGTTGGAGAATGAGATGCACTCGGGACTCCGGCACTACATGCCTGGTCCTCCTTTTGACTATTTGGCAATCACGCATTCCCTTTCTGCCTGAAATCTCTTAAGTTGTAGGATGACCACTTTCAGAAACACGATATTCAAAAAGTTTTCAACGGATGCACCATAGTGAAAAACAAAAAACTACTGCGGATGCTGGAAATCCAAAAAAAAACAACAAAATTACCTGAAAAAACTCAGCAGGTCTGGCAGCATCGGCGGAGAAGAAAAGAGTTGACGTTTCGAGTCCTCATGACCCTTCAGCAGAACTGAGTGAAGTTAGGAGAGGGGTGAAATATAAGCTGATTTAAGGTCGGGTGGGGGGGGGAGAGAAGTTGGGGGTGGGGAGGTGTTGTAGGGACAAGCAAGCAGTGATACAGATGATCAAAAGATGTTACAGACAAAGGAATAGGGAGGTGTGAAAGGTGGTGATATTATCTAAGAGAATGTGCTAATTAAGGATGGATGGCAGGACACTCAAAGTACAGCTCTAGTGGGGGTGGGGTGGAAGGACTGACAGGGTATTATAGTTATAGATTTAAAAATAATGGAAATAGGTGGGAAAAGAAAAATATATAAATTATTGGAAAAAACAAAAGGGAGGGGGAAGAAACGGAAATGGGGGTGGGGATGGGGGAGGGAATTTAAGATCTAAAGTTGTTGAATTCAATATTCAGCCCGGAAGGCTGTAAAGTGCCTAGTCGGAAGATGAGGTGCTGTTCCTCCAGTTTGCGTTGGGCTTCACTGGAACAATGCAGCAAGCCAAGGACAGACATGTGGGCAAGAGAGCAGGGTGGAGTGTTAAAATGGCAAGCGACAGGGAGGTTTGGGTCTTGCTTGCGGACAGACTGCAGGTGTTCTGCAAAGCGGTCGCCCAGTTTGCGTTTGGTCTCTCCAATGTAGAGGAGACCGCATTGGGAGCAACGAATGCAGTAGACTAAGAGGAAATGCAAGTGAAATGCTGCTTCACTTGAAAGGAGTGTTTGGGCCCTTGGACGGTGAGGAGAGAGGAAGTGAAAGGGCAGGTGTTGCATCTTCTGCGTGGGCATGGGGAGGTGCCATAGGTGGGGGTTGAGGAGTAGGGGGTGATGGAGGAGTGGACCAGGGAACGATCCCTACAGAATGCCGCCAGGGGGGGTGAAGGGAAGATGTGTTTGGTGGGGGCATCAAGCTGGAGTTGGCGGAAATGAAGGAGGATGATCCTTTGAATGCGGAGGCTGGTGGGGTGATAAGTGAGGACAAGGGGGACCCTATCATGTTTCTGGGAGGGAGGAGCATAGTGAATCCAATTGCTGCTCAAGAACCAAAAGTTGGAGCTTGGGCAGCTCCAGCTGATGACATTTCCTGCACATGGAGTTATGTGTCAAGATGTGTCCTAGATTTCCCACGTGGGACAAGATGTGCACTCTATGGAATCTGAGATGCCCTATAAAGCCAATATTTATTACACTGTTATCTAACATAATAGAAGCAAACTTAAGACTTAAAAGTTGACCAACACTCACACTGTTTTCCTGTGTGTAATCACTTTATTTTATGGGGAGGTAACTAAGATGTTTTCACTTAAATCTTATTTAACTTTTTATTTATCTGTATACCTCAGATTTTAATTAACTGAAAAATTCAGAACCCTTTAGTGTTGCTCTCATTTCTTATTTCATGTAAAACTTATCCAACAGACCTGGTTAATTAACAGAACACAAATTATATTAATACGATAAATGATCAAATTAGCTTTAGTTTCATACAAATTAATTGACCTACTCTTACTGTGTGCACGATTAATTTAATTTAAAATATACATTTATCAGTGTAGTCACCCCTCCTTGCTGCGATGCCACTGCAAATTATTCTCGATGTGGCCTTGGGTTCTCGCTGTTACTTTTATCCTGGCTGTGACCTCGGGTTCTCGCTGTTCCTTTAATCCTCGCTGTGTTCTCAGTCATCGCTGTTCCTTTAATCCTCGCTGTGTTCTCAGTCATCGCTGTTCCTTTAATCCTCACTGTGTTCTCAGTCATCGCTGTTCCTTTAATCCTCGCTGTGTCATCAGTCATCGCTGTTCCTTTAATCCTCACTGTGTTCTCAATCATCGCTGCTCCTTTTATCCTCACTGTGTTCTCAGTCATCTCTGTTCCTTTTAACCTTGCTGTGTTCTCAGTCATCTCTGTTCCTTTAATCCTCGCTGTGTTCTCAGCCATCGCTGATCCTTTAATCCTCGCTGTGTTTTCAGTCCTCGCTGCTCCTTTTATCCTCGGTGTGTTCTCATTCATCGCTGTTCCTTTAATCCTCTCTGTGTTTTCAGTCACTGCTGTTCCTTTTATCATCAGTGTTCTCAGCCATCGCTGCCCCTTTTATCCTCGCTGTGTTCTCAGTCATCACTGTTCCTTTTATCCTCGCTGTGTTCTCAGTCATCGCTGTTCCTTTAATCCTCGCTGTGTTCTCAGTAATCGCTGCTCCTTTTAACCTTGCTGTGTTCTCAGTCATCTCTGTTCCTTTAATCCTCGCTGTGTTCTCAATCATCGCTGCCCCTTTTATCCTCGCTGTGTTCTCAGTAATCGCTGCTCCTTTTAACCTTGCTGTGTTCTCAGTCATCTCTGTTCCTTTAATCCTCGCTGTGTTCTCAGTCATTGCTATCCTTTTATCCCCACTGTGTTCTCAGTCATCGCTGTCCTTTTATCCCCACTGTGTTCTCAGTCATCGCTGCTCCTTTTATTTTCGGCGTGTTCTCAGTCATTGCTGTCCTTTTATCCTCACTGTGTTCTCATTCATCGCTGTTCCTTTAATCCTCACTGTGTTCTCAGTCACTGCTGTTCCTTTAATCCTCACTGTGTTCTCAGTCATCGCTGTCCTTTTATCCCCACTGTGTTCTCAGTCATTGCTGCTCCTTTTATTTTCGGCGTGTTCTCAGTCATTGCTGTCCTTTTATCCTCACTGTGTTCTCATTCATCGCTGTTCCTTTAATCCTCACTGTGTTCTCAGTCATCGCTGTTCCTTTTATCCTCACTGTGTTCTCAGTCATCGCTGTTCCTTTTATCCTCGCTGTGTTCTCAGTCACTGCTGTTCCTTTTCTCCTCACTGTGTTTTCAGTCATCGCTGTTCCTTTTATCCTCGCTGTGTTCTCAGTCACCACTGTTCCTTTTATCCCCACGGTGATCTCAGTCATCGCTGTCCTTTTATCCTCGCTGTGTTCTCAGTCACTGCTGTTCCTTTTCTCCTCACTGTGTTCTCAGTCATCGCTGTTCCTTTTGTCCTCGCTGTGTTCTCAGTCACTGCTGTTCCTTTTCTCCTCACTGTGTTTTCAGTCATCGCTGTTCCTTTTATCCTCACTGCGTTCTCAGTCACTGCTGTTCCTTTTATCCCCACTGTGTTCTCAGTCATCACTGCTCCTTTTATTTTCGGCGTGTTCTCAGTCATTGCTGTCCTTTTATCTTTGCTGTGTTCTCATTCATCGCTGTTCCTTTAATCCTCGCTGTGTTTTCAGTCACCGCTTCTCTTTCTATCTTTGCTGTGTTCTCAGCCACCGCTGTTCATTTTATCATCACTCTGTTCTCAGGGTGATCACTGTTCCTTTTATGCTCACTGCGTTCTCAGTGATTGCTGCTTCTTTTATCCTCACTGTGTTCAGTCACCGCTGTTATTTACTCGCGGTGTTCATCCACTGATGCTGCTTCTATTCTCACTGCGTTCTGAGTCATTGCTGCTCCTTTTATCCTCACTGTGTTCTCAGTCACCATTGCTCGCTTCATCCTCGCTCTTCTCAGTGTCCTTGCTTTTTGTTTTATCCTCGCTGTGTTCTCAATCATCACTGTTTCTTTTATCCTCGCGTTCTCAGTCATCGCTGTTCCTTTTATCCTTGCTGTGTTCTCAGTCATCACGCTCCTTTTATCCTCGCTGTGTTCTCAGTCATCACGCTCCTTTTATTCTCGCTATGTTATCAGTCATCGCTGTTTCCTTTATCCTCGCTGTGTTCTTGGTCCTCGCTGCTCCTTTTATCCTCGCTGTGTTCTCAGTCATCAGTGTTCCTTTTGTCCTCGCTGTGTTCTCAGTCATCGCTGTTACTTTTATCCTCGCTGTGTTCTCAGTCATCAGTGTTCCTTTTATCCTCACTGTGTTCTCAGTCATCGCTGTTACTTTTATCCTCGCTGTGTTCTCAGTCATCAGTGTTCCTTTTGTCCTCGCTGTGTTCTCAGTCATCGCTGTTACTTTTATCCTCGCTGTGTTCTCAGTCATCAGTGTTCCTTTTGTCCTCGATGTGTTCTCAGTCATCGCTGTTACTTTTGTCCTCGCTGTGTTCTCAGTCATCAGTGTTCCTTTTGTCCTCGCTGTGTTCTCAGTCATCGCTGTTACTTTTATCCTCGCTGTGTTCTCAGTCATCGCTGTTCCCTTTATCCTCGCTGTGTTTTCTGTCCTCGCTGCTCCTTTTATCCTCGCTGTGTTCTCAGTCTTCGATGTCCTCTTCTCCTCCATTTTTTCATGGTGTCATCGCTGTGTTCTCAGTTATCGCAGTTCCTTTTATCTTTGTTGTGTTCTCAGTCATTGCTCATTTTATCCTCGTTGTGTTCTCAGTCATCGATGTTCTCTTATTCTCGTTGCGTTCTCAGGGACATCGCTGTTCCTTTTATCCTCGCTCTGTTCTCAGTCATTGATATCCTCTTCTCCTCCATTTGTTCTTTGGGTCATTGCTGTGTTCTCAGTTATCACTGTTGCCTTTATCCTCGCTGTCTTCTCAGTTGTCGCTGTTCCCTTTATCCTCGCTGTGTTTTCAGTCCTTGCTGCTACTTTTATCCTTGCTGTGTTCTCAGTCACCACTTTTCCTTTTATCCTCAGTGTGTTCTCAGTCACCACTTTCCCTTTTATCCTCAGTGTGTTCTCAGTCATCGCTGTTCCCTTTATCCTCGGTGTGTTTTCTGTCCTCGCTGCTCCTTTTATCCTCGCTGTGTTCTCAGGGACACCACTGTTCCTTTTATCCGCGCTGCATCCTCAGTCATCGATATCCTCTTCTCCTCCATTTATTCATGGGGTCAGCGCTGTGTTCTCAGTTATCACTGTTGCCTTTATCTTTGCTGTGTTTTCAGGGACACCGCAGTTCCTTTTATCCTCTCTGCCTTCTCAGTCATTGCTGTTTCTTTTATCCTCCCTGTGTTCTCAGTCATCGCTGTTGCTTTTATCCTCGGTGTGTTCTCAGTCATCGGTGTTGCTTTTATCCTCGGTGTGTTCTCAGTCATCGGTGTTCCCTTTATCTTGGCTGTGTTCTCAGTCCTCGCTGTGTTCTCTGTCCTCGCTGTTCCTTTCATCCTCGCTGTGTTCTCAATAATCACTGTCCCTTTATCCTCGCTGTGTCCTCAGTCATCGCTGTTCCTTTTATCCGCGGTGTTTTCTCAGTCCTTGCTGCTCCTTTCATCCTCGCTGTGTTCTCAGTCATCGATGTCCCGATGTCCTCTTATTCTCGCTGTGCTCTCAGGCACATCGCTGTTCCTTTTATCCTCGCTGTGTTCTCAGTCATCGATATCCTCTTCTCCTCCATTTGTTCATGGGGTCATCACTGTTTTCTCAGTTGTCACTGTTCCCTTTATCCTCGCTGTGTTCTCAGACCTCGCTGCTCCTTTTATCCTCGCTGTGTTCTCAATCATCGCTGTCCCTTTATCCTCGCTGTGTTCTCAGTCATCACTGTTCCTTTTATCTTCGCTGTGTTCTCAGTCATCGCTGTTCCCTTTATCCTGGCTGTGTTCTCAGTCCTCGCTGCTCCTTTCATCCTCGCTGTGGTCTCAGTCCTCGCTGTTCCTTTCATCCTCGCTGTGTTCTCAATAATCACTGTCCCTTTATCCTCGCTGTGTCCTCAGTCATCGCTGTTCCTTTTATCCGCGGTGTTTTCTCAGTCCTTGCTGCTCCTTTCATCCTCGCTGTGTTCTCAGTCATCGATGTCCCGATGTCCTCTTATTCTCGCTGTGCTCTCAGGCACATCGCTGTTCCTTTTATCCTCGCTGTGTTCTCAGTCATCGATATCCTCTTCTCCTCCATTTGTTCATGGGGTCATCACTGTTTTCTCAGTTGTCACTGTTCCCTTTATCCTCGCTGTGTTCTCAGACCTCGCTGCTCCTTTTATCCTCGCTGTGTTCTCAATCATCGCTGTCCCTTTATCCTCGCTGTGTTCTCAGTCATCACTGTTCCTTTTATCTTCGCTGTGTTCTCAGTCATCGCTGTTCCCTTTATCCTGGCTGTGTTCTCAGTCCTCGCTGCTCCTTTCATCCTCGCTGTGGTCTCAGTCATCGCTGTTCCCTTTATCCTCGCTGTGTTCTCAGTCGTCGCGGCTCCTTTTATCCTCGCTGTGTTCTAAGTCATCGCTGTTCCTGTTATCCTCGCTGTGTTCTCAGTCATCGCTGTTCCTTTTATCCTCGGTGTGTTCTCAGTCCTCGCTGTTCCCTTTATCCTCGCTGTGTTTTCTGTCCTCGCTGCTCCTTTTACCCTCTCTGTGTTCTCAGTCTTCGATGTCCTCTTCTCCATTTTTTCATGGTGTCATCGCTGTGTTCTCAGTTATCACTGTTGCCTTTATCCTCGCTGTGTTTTCAGTCCTCACTGCTCCTTTTATGCTCGTTGTGCTCTCAGTCCTCACTGTTCCTTTTATCCTCGCTGTGTTCTCAGACCTCGCTGCTCCTTTTATCCTCGCTGTGTTCTCAGTCATCGCTGTTCCCTTTATCCTCGCTGTGTTTTCAGTCCTTACTGCTCCTTTTGTCCTCACTGTTTTCTCAGCCATCGCTGTCCTTTTATCCTCGCTGTGTTCTCAGGGACACCGCTGTTCCTTTTATCCACAGTGTTCTCATTCATTGCTGCTTCTTTTATCCTCGCTATGTTCTCAGTCATCGCTGTTCCCTTTATCCACGCTGTGTTTTCAGTCTTTGCTGCTCCTTTTATCCTCGCTGTGTTCTCAGTCATCGCTGTTTCTCTTGTCCACGCTGTGTTTTCAGTCTTTGCTGCTCCTTTTATCCTCGCTATGTTCTCAGTCATCGCTGTTCCCTTTATCCACGCTGTGTTTTCAGTCTTTGCTGCTCCTTTTATCCTCGCTGTGTTCTCAGTCATCACTGTTCCTCTTATCCACGCTGTGTTTTCAGTCTTTGCTGTTCCTCTTATCCTCGCTGTGTTCTCAGTCATCACTGCTCCTCTTATCCTCACTGTGTTCTCAGTCATCACTGTTCCTTTTATCCTCGCTGTGTTCTCAGTCTCTGCGGCTCCTTTTATTTCTCCAAAACACTTCATTGCATCCGACACTGATACCCAACTATCTAGTTCCACTTCAAAATATGCTTTTCATATAGAAAAAATATAACTCAATGCATCTTTCTCTTTGTACAATGTAATTATCTTATTGATAGATTACTCCAGTTTCCTCCTCTTCTGAAAACAGTGGTCTCGAATTTCACACTGTGAGTTGCACGGCTTTTATGACAATGTTAAAGGTTTGCACCTGCTTCTGGTCAAAGGGCGTTTACATTACAGGTTCCGAGATCAACCCTTTTGCAAATCCATTGAAGGAGCATTTGACCTAAATTCCAGATTAAATTGGTGTAATCTGCTGGAGTGAATGTAAACTAGCCTTTAAGAAGACTATTCTCTAACAACATACCAAGGAACAAGCAGGTATGTAAGGAGCAGGTCTGGGCTCACTCATATGAGTGGGCTTTACTGTAAGTTCAAGAATCTCTTCCTACCATTTTTCAAGAATGTTAAAAACAAAAACTTAATCGAATCTCAGGCTGCCCAAAGCACTTTAAAGCCAATGAGGTACTTTTGAAGTGTAGTGCTGTTGCAAGAATGTTTGCCACAGGACTGGTTGGGGCACTTTACCAAACTAGCCACAGGCCATAGCACAAAAGCGCAGAAGGAAAAGGCATAATTCACAAACTCTGACCTGCAAGCTCTCCTCAAGAAAATTGGCTTCAGGAGATAAATACTTCTTGCTGCTGGTGACAACTGCCTGAAAGGGTGGTAGAGGCAGAAACCCTCATAACATTTAAGATGTATTTGGATGTGCACTTGCGATGCCATGGCATACAAGGCCATGGGCCTAGTGCTGGAAAATGGGATTAGAATAGTTAAGTACTTGTTTGACCGGCGCAGACTTGATGTGTCGAAGGGCCTTTTTCTGCGCTGTAGACCTCTAACACTCTATGCCTCTAAACCTACCAGAAATGTCACTCACACCACCTGGAGCGTGGTGGCACTAAGCACTAACTGCCAACTAACACAACCCTGGGACTGCAGACTGGTGCAATGAAAATTTTAATGGCCTTAGCAGGGCAGACAAGGTAACATGACCCATTCTACCTAATGGAAACAATCGCCTCTGACGGGTCTTTTCTTCATAATTAGGCATGTTTGATGATATAGCCTTAAGATTTTCCAGTTCTAAGAATGACATTAAATCTAGCCCACTGAATGAGACCATTCTCTCTGACTGCTGCTTCAGACTCGAAGTGAAACACGTGCCAAGTTTTGAGGCCGTTTCCTGCAGCATGACTCCACATCATAAATTATTACCTGTAAATGTTTGAAAATCTCACAAGAGCAGTAGTTGAGCCATTAATTAATCATGGGTACTGTAGGAGCAGCTGACCATACTGTAGATTAAGAATGAGTTATAGCATGATAATGTAGGCCAAGCTCTGAATTGAAAGATAACATTATAGATTTAAGAGTTGGTACAGAAGTTAGGTGGAATGTACTTTCCACAGAGGCAATAAATCTGTGATACAAACACAAGGAATAACCATTGAAGCTGACAGTGCCATTGAATTTAACAGAGGAGATGGAAGAGCTTGGTGATCATGTGCAATTGAGATCAAACATAAAGGAATGAGCTTGTTGGACCCATGGACTTCTGCTCCTAAAAACTGATTGCACGTTGAGGCTATGTTTTTTTATTTCCTTGTTGCATTTCCAGTGTTCCAACATCTTTCTGCTGAACATCTTATCTATGAATTTTAGCTACTGAAGATATCCTCTGTTTGGATCACCAACACAATATACATTTCTCCTTTAGTTATCTACTTTCCTCTCCATTATGACATTAATCTTTAATGCTATCTTTAATGGCCTTTAGTATCAGGGCCCTTAGAGTTGTCACTTTATTTAAGGTCTATTTCCTTCTTCCATTACTTTCAGTTTCTTACTTTACATTTTTCTACATTGAACTGATTTTCCACCTACCTACTCAAGCTGTTAGACTACCTATGTTCTCCCAAAGCCTTTAATAACATTAGGCCACTCATCTAGATTCATGCTGGAGTAATTTAAAACAAAACAATGGTTTACTGAGTATTTTTGGGATAAAGATGGTGCCTCTTTAAAGCTGTCAGGGCAGTCAATAGCTATTCAATATTCACTTGTTCGTCCTTTGAGATGAAGGTGACCATGTTCATCACCTGGGATCTTTGGTAAGGTTCTGGTGGGTATAAAGGTGACTGAAGGCCAATCTGAGGCCAGAAGGTTCTACTAAAAGTAGGAGACAATTGTCATAGACAATTTAGTTTTGGATGAATTGTTGGCTTGTGATTTCCTCTCCTTGTGTTTTCTTTCTGTTTCTGATATGCGTTTGCTTTCAAAGGAGGCCACGCTGTTTTTTATTTGGTTACGCCAGGTACAGTGATCCTGGGTAAGCTTCTCCCAGGGCTTGAAGTCGATATCAAAACTCCTCAGTGAAGTGTTCAGAGTCCCTGTAGCGCTTCCTTTGACTGCCATGACAGCACACCCCAGACTCAGGCACTGCATAGAAGATTTGCTTTGGTCAGCGAGTGTCAGGCATTCTGGCTACATGTTCAGCCCAGCTGAGCTGTGACTGTCTCAATATGGCGTTTGCCACCAGGTGGCACTAACGATCTGTAGTATGAAACGAGAATGTGATTTACATTTATTTTCGTGAATTATCTTGGTTATTTTGCTTTTCCTCCTGTTGAAATACATCAGACGACAAGCATAAGGAGAAAAAAAACTTGCTAAATGGCAGTGACATGTTTTAGCATTAAGAAAATAAACTTCTGTAAACAAATGGTATGTGTGAGACTAAGACACTGGTAGTGTTAATACAGTGTTGAATTTTGTGTGAGGAAACTTGAACAAGCAACAAGACAAGACCAGAGTGAAACTCTAAGCCAATGCAAGTTTGCCTGGTTTGATTAAACTTGGGGTTTTAATTTCCCCTGGAGTGGTAAATTTCCCTGTTCCACAAGAACTCGAAAAAACAACAAAGAAATCCCTGGAGCTCAGCCTGGTTCATGCTTATTATTGATCCTGACAGCAATCACATTAGTTCAAATCTGGCTTTGCCAGTTAGGCTGGAAGTGAAGCTGGTTTATTCTTGTTTAGAAAGTTGTGGAGACCTTGTTCCTGTGTTGTTCATCCATATTAGTATTGCTGCATTGTTGGCTCAAGAACTAAAGAACAATTCAATGATAATTACAGTCCAGAAGGAGGCCATTCAGCCCATCAAGTCTTCACTGGCTCTCTGAAAGAGCATTCCACCTAGCCCCACTTCCTTGCCTTATCCCCGTAACATTGCATATTCTTTTTCAGATAGCAATCCAATTCCCTTTTGAATACCTCGATCGAACCTGCCTCCACCATCCTCTCAGGAATTTTGCTGCAGACTCCAACCACCCTCTGGGTGAACAAACTTTTCTTCACGTCACATTTACTATTTTTGCCAATTATTTTGAATCTGTGCCCTCTAGTTCTTGAAGATCCCTTGAATGGAAACAGTTTCTCACTATCTACCCTGTCCAGATCCCTCATGATTTTGAATATGTCTATCAAGTCTCCTCTCAGCCTTCTCTTCTCCAAGGAAAAGAGTCCCAACCTCTCCAATCTGTCCTCATAGCTATAGCTCTTTATCCCTGGAATCATTCTTGTGAATCTCCTCTGTACTCTCTCCAATGCCTTCACATTCTTCCTCATGTATGGTGCCCAGAACTGGATGCAGTACTCCAGATGAGGCCTAACTAGTGTCTTATACAAGTTCAACACAACCTCCTTACTCTTGTATTCACTGCCCCTATTAATAAAGCCTAAGATACAGTCTGCTTTATTAACTGCTGTCTCAACAGGCCCTGCCATCTCTAAGACCTATGTACATATACACCGAGTTCAACATCTACTTTATGGCAATACAAAAATGTTACAGAATGTAAAACACAAGGCTTTTTTTTTACTTTATGCTTTCATGGAATGTGGGTGCTGTTGGCAAGGCCAGCAATTATTCCCCATCCCTCATTGCCCTTGAACTCAATGGCTTACTAGGCCATTTCAGAATCATCCACATTGCTGTGGGCCTGGAGTCACATGTAGGACAGACCAGGTAAGAATGGTGGATTTCCTTCCCTTAAGGGCATTAGGGAACCAGATAGGTTTCTAACAACAAGCAATGATTGTTTCATGATCACTAATACTGAGACTAGCTTTATATTCCAGATTTATTAAGTGAATTTAAATTCCACCAACTGCCATGATGGGATTTGAACTAACATCCCCAGTACATTAGCCTGGACTCTGGGTTAGTAATTTAGCAATATTACCACTATGCCATCATCTCCCCAGGCTGAAGCAATTGCAATCATTTTCAGCCAGAAGTGACAAGTAAATGATCCTTCCTGGTTTCCTGCTGAGGTCTCCACTGCCACAGTCTTCATGCAGTCAGTTCGATTAATTCCACATGGTCTCAAGGAATGACTGAGTGTACTTCACACAGCAAAGGCTCCAGTGCTGCAGACACGTATTCTTGAGCTACCCAAGTTCCTGGCCAAGGTGTTCGTACAGAGACGACACTGACACCAAACAGCTCTCCAATGATGCAGAAAATTATCCTGAAAATTGTCCACGTGAAGCAGCACAAATCCAACCTGGCCAATCGCTGTCCTATTGGCCTACTGCCAATCATTAGCAAAATGATGGAAGGAGTCTTCAACATTGCTATCATGCAGCAGTTACTCACCTACTCACTGATGTTCAATTTGAGTTCCACCAGGATCTCTATTCTCTTGACCTCATTACAGCCTTGGTCCAAACATGGACAACAGGAGTGAATTTCAGAGGTGAGATAAGAGCGCCTGCCCTTGACATCAAGGCAGTATTTGATCCAATATGGCATCACGGAGCCCTGGTAAAACTGAATTAATAGGTATTTGTGTGACTCACCAGTGGGTGGCGTCCAATACTGAAAATTGATGCCCATACCCTGAAAATGATTTTTATTTAAAAACTCCATACTTTCTCATAATATTTCTATTTAATCCTGGTCTGCTGTCCTTCGCAAGTAACATCGCTCTACCATGTCCCAGCCTTTGTAGAACAGCAATCACCATGTCCTATTAATCATGTGATGCTCTCATTCTATCTCAATAACCCCAGTTCCACTTACAACAAAATATTTATCCAGCTTCTTTGTGAAACTGTTGAGTTGCTTTTGGCAAAACTTTACATTTCAGCTTGGAGAGGAAAGGGCCAATGGATTGGTTCTGGATGTTAAGAACAGGAAATGAGCACCATTGAAAATGACAGTGAGAGCTAATTCTCTCCATGTTTAGCCTCAAAGCAAGTTCACTGTTGGAACAACTGACAGCCTGGCCAAAATAGTACATTTTTTTTTATACTTACTGTAAATCTTTTCTTAAAGTCACACTCATTTATAATTAATCAACAATCACATTCCAGTTGGCTGAAACACAGGGTTGAGATTGTTTGATTGACATTTGATTGATATCAGAATGGGCTTCAGCTGCTGTACCTGGGTATACTGCATGTTGGGATGCATCTTACTATTATACATTATTATTTCTGCATAAAAGTAAAGTCCGATTGCAAGCAAATGGAGTGGAAATGACTGGGGGACAAAATGTGCTGTAAGATTGTAGAAAGAAAGACTTGCATTTAAACAGCGCTTTTCATGACCTTTGGACATCTCAAAGCACTTTACTGCCATTGAAGTATATTTTGAAGGGAAGTCACTGTTGTAATGTAAGAAATCCAGCAGCCAATTTTCCCACAGCAAACTCCTACAAACAGCAACGTGATAATGACTGGATGATCTGTTTTGGTGATGTTGATTGAGGAATAAAAATTGGCAAGGAAACCGGGGATAACTCCTCTGCTCTATTTTTCCAAGTAGTGCCATGGGATCTACCCGAGCAGACAGATATGGCCTTGGTTTTCGGTCTCATCTAAAAGACAGCACCTCGGATGGGGCGGTGCTCCCTCAGTGCTGCACGGGACTGTCAGCCTTGATTTTTATACTTAAGCCCTAGAGTGGGACTTGTGCACAGAAACAAGAGTGTTACCAACCGACCAACTGCTTCACATTATTGTCAATAAATATTTTTTCTATCTTTCACCCTATTCTTGCAAAGGCACTGCCTCACACAGGACCAGAATCTTGCAGTCCAGATCTAGCCGGTCCCAGTGTGGCTCTTGCTGATTATGGTTCCACAGGCATCAGAAGCCCTTTAATGCCTCATTGAAGGATCTATTCTTCTTGTCTGAATCTAGACAGTACAGTCCCAAAATTCACAAGCCTGCCGGCATATTCTCATCATAACTTTGGCAGGAGTCTCCTGGAAGAGCCACGGGATTGGAGAAAATTGTGTAGAACTTCAGCCACCCCTTATAAATCAGCAAGGTAGAGGAGGTGGCACTGGGGCCGGAGCTGGGCCTGTGTTTCCAGGCTCCTCAGCCAACAGGACCAGCTTAGTGGTTCCAGCTGTACCAGGCTCCCAAATGGCAGAAGTGATGTTCACCATAATGCAGGCTGGGATTGAGGCCTGGGCCCCAGAAGAGTCAGGAAAATATATATGTTTTTAATATTTAAAAACAGCTTCCTTACAGAGAATGCTGTGGTGGCTCTTGTTTTCCCAGGGGAACTTGAAACTCCCTCCCCTCACCCAACCTCTGCCCGAAAAAAATTGACACTGGGATTTCCTCGAGGCAGAGTTCGACAGAAGTCACATTTGTTCCCTTGCAGACTGAAGTGGGAACTGTGGAACGGTGCCATTAATCAGAACCCCTGCTATGCTCCCATGTACTGAATGCCAGAACAAAAGACATATCCATTACATTTGTATGGTGGAAGAGTTTTGCAGGCCAGGCTCAGAACTGAACTTTCAGCCCCGGTATTACCCACCCTCTTAAAAAGGGATAAACTTCAAAAATTTCTGGCAGTTTCCGGCCAAACCTGTTACCTGTGCCCATTAGTGACAGGTTATACTGACTGTGCTGACAATTGGCAGGTCGGCATTGAATTTTGTTGCAGCCACCCACTTCCCCATTTCGCCAGCTTGTCTGTGTCTTCCTGAAGCTTGTTACTATTCTCCTCATTGTTTAATACATTTTCAAATGTTGGGCCATCTGTAGACTTTGAAATAATGCCCTATATACCCAAATCCAAACCATTAATGCATATCAATAAGAGGAGAGGTCCTAATCCTGAGTCCTGAGGAATACCATAATACTCTTTCTGCCATCTGAAACACAACTATTCACTACTTATCTCAGTTTCCTTCGCTGATTTTGTATCCACACTGCCACTAACCCTTTAATTCCCTGGGCTGTAATTTTGCCCTTTATCTGGTACTTTGTCAAATGCCTTTTGAAAGCTCTTATGCACAATATCAACCACAGTACTTTCCATTATTTCATCAAAGACCTCAATCAACGTAGTCAAACATGATTTGCCTTTAACAAGTCCATGCTGGTTTTCATTTATTAGCCCATATCTTTACCAAATGCTAATTAATTTTGTCATGAATTATTGTCTCTAAAAGTTTCCCCACTACCAATGTTAGACTGACTGCCTGTAGTTGCAGGTTTTAGTAGTTGCAGGTTTTAACCCTTCCCTTTTTAAAACAAGGGTGCAACATTTGCAATTCTCTAGTTCTCTGGCACCAGCCCCATATCTAAGGAGGATTGGACGACTGAGGCCAGAGCTTGTGCAAGTTCTGGCTTTGCTTCCCTCTGCAACCTCAGATGAATTCTATCTGGACCAGATGACTTACTGCTTTGAGGATTGCCAATCTTTTGTACGCTCCCTTTGTATCTATTTTTATCCTATTCAATCCCATACTGCCTCCTCCATATGGCTACAGGGCCAACTTTCTGTTCTCTAGTGAAAGTAGATGCAAAGTATTCATTTAGTATCTCAACTATGCTCTCTTCCTCTACAAGAGTGTCAACCTTTTGGCTGCAAATCAACCTCACCTTTATCTACACCATCCCTTTCTCCTGTTATAATAGTTTCTTTGATTAACATTGCCACCTCCACCATGACCTATACCAACCCAACACCCTGCTGCCCGTGCCATCATCCACTACCCTGCCCCCCCATTGCCCTGTGGCATCCCCACTGCCCCAGCCACCTCCTGTCCCCCCACCACCCCAGCCACCTCCACCACCCCCTGCCCCCACTGCTCCTGCGCATCCACCACCCCTGCCACTCCACTGTGCCCTGCCCCCAACCATCCCCTGCCTCTGTGCCCCCACCATGCCCTGCCCCCACCATGCCCTGCCCCCACCACTGCCCCCCACCCCCCCTGCCACCCCACCATTCCCGTAACCCCACTGCCCCTGTCACCTCCACTGCCCTTCATCCCCCATCACCCCTGCCGTCCCACCACCCCCTGTCCCCCTCATTTCCTTTCCTTTCTTCAATACCTGGCAGCCATGAGCCATGTTTCCGGTAAGCAATTTGGGTGTGGAGCTGTGCAACTATCTGAAAGATATCGTGTAGGTCTTGCTCTG
The DNA here is from genome assembly GCF_964194155.1 of Cetorhinus maximus. Lineage (NCBI taxonomy): Eukaryota > Metazoa > Chordata > Chondrichthyes > Lamniformes > Cetorhinidae > Cetorhinus > Cetorhinus maximus. The sequence continues at coordinate 62,772,697 of NC_135895.1, read as the reverse complement.
TGATAAGTAATGTGTGTCCATGGCTGCGCAAAAAAAATTTAAAAGGACAGAACAATAAAATAAACAGGCACAACAATTTATTTTTAAGGTAATTGCCCATGAATATTAAGTTCAAATTCTCCTCCTCTTTGAGACAAGACTCTGTTATTGCCACTATGTCATAGTTCCATGTGACTGCAGCTCACCAACCTTATTTACCATATTGTGTGTATTTATGCACTCCAAACCCAATTTAGACTGCCTCAAATTTGCCTCTGTCTGATCCCTGGTATTTCTGAACTATCCTTTATTCAAGTTCTATTTTCTCTCCCAGTCCTCTGTGCACCTTGTTTCTCTCCTTGAATTTTTCATGTTAATGTCCACCACAGCCAAATGAATTTAAATGCCCCCCCCCACACAGTGCTAATTAACCTTCCTGTGAGGGTTGTAGAGGTGCAGCCTGTCCACCTTGAACAGGTCCCTCTTGCCCAAAAACTTGTCCCAATATCCCAGTGTGAACTCTTCCCTTCAAATTCTGTAGCCACGTGTAAATATATCTTATCCTACTATTCTAAACTCACTAGCATGTGGCACTGGGAGTATAAGAGATTCCTACTTTTTGAAGTCTGCTCTTTGATTTCCCTTCAGCCGTTTCCATCCTGTGGCATTAATTCCCATTTGAACAAGACTTCTGGTTTTTCCCCTTGCTCCCTCAAAATATTCTGCACCCTCTCAGTAGCATCCTTTACTGTGACACCGGGGAGGCAACTCAGCATGTGGGACACATGTTGCAGAAACACCTATCGCCCAGCTATCAAATCCCAAATTTAGACACATGGCAGGATTTTCAGCTCGGTGTGCAGGCCCGCGTCTGACACGCATGGGTGTGAAATAGCGCGCAATGACGTCGGGCAAGCATCATGATGTCATCGCACCCTTGCTCAATATTTTGGTTGGCGGACACCAACAATTAAGAGGGCTATAAGCCCCTTAATCAATTAATTAAATTGAATTTTTCACCACCTGTCCAACCTTACGGTTGGCGGACGGGCGAATAGGCCAAGCAGCCTTTGCATTTTTTGCAAGACCTCATCCATGGGCGAGATGAGGTGTCGACTAAAAAACACAATGAAAAATTTTAAAACTCATATTTCACATGTCCCTGTTCATGTGACAGAGTCACATGTGGGGATATGTTTTCCTTATTTTTAATTCTTTATTTCTCATGTTAAAAATCTTCCGTTCCATGAGGCAGCTCTGTGCCTTCAGGGAGCTTTCACTGAGCGCACCCTCATGTGTGCGCACACTTCAGCGTTCACACTCCTCCTGCCACCACCCAGGCAGCGCTGAGGTTATCAGTGCGCGTTTCACGCTGGCTGGCCGTTAATTGGCTAGCCAGCGTGAAATCGTGGTCAGGGCCCGATCGCAGACGCTGGGCCATTGCACGGCCACTCCCAGGCCCACCTGCCAAGCCTGCCCGACAAGGGTAAAGTCCTCCCCAATGTTATTAATCACTGGCTGGAATTTTCCAGCCCCATTGGCGTCAGGTGTCATGGTGGGCGGGGAGGGGGGGGGGGGAGCAATATGGCGAGAAAGTCAAAAATCAGTTTCATGCTGGCGTGAAAGCATAGTGGGATCATCTGATGGTGCCCACCATGGCGGAATGCCAATCCCACTGGTGGCCGGCGTGAACCCGATTTGCAACCTACTAATTGGATGCAAAGTAAGGCCTGACCGGAATCGTCCCCCCATGCCAGATTTACCATTACCCTGGCGGGAAAACACACCGGCCTAGAACATGCCTGGACAAGTGTGATATGCAGAAGTCGGGACTTACTGTTAGGGCCTTGGTCAGATTGCGGACCTCCGAGGAGCAGGAGATGCTGGAGCCCGACAGCTACCGGACCCTGGAGGAACACATGCATCGCATGCTGGATGGACTCTCATGGACATGGCTCCACCGCAAAGCAGCACTTGGAGGGTGGGAGGTCTCCATTGATGCTTTGGGCCTGCATCGGAACATCATGGTTTTTGTCATGGGCTGCTACGAATCATCGGCAAGGGTGAGGGAGGGGAAGGGCCGGTTGTGATTGGGAGAGTAAGGTGTACCGGGGGAAGATGCAGCAAGTGGGGAGGTAGATATAAGGGGGGAGGAAGGTATAAGGGAGGGAGTTCTCAGGTGGGAGGGATTTCAGAGGGGGGAGGTGTCCGGGGGTAGGAAGGTGTCCAGGAGGAGGAGGGAGTCCAGATAGTGTCTGGAGAGAGGAAGATGTCCGGAGGGAGGGAGGTGTCCGGGGTGCGGAGGGAGTAAGGAGTAAAGGGTGGGGGATGTCCAGATTAATGTACAAGGGTGAGGTCTGTGGAGTCAATGACTGCCTCCTGGGGAGCGAACTGATGGTGGGCATGGTAGGAGGGAATGGTGAGTATGAGAGGACACAGAAGGAGCCGGAAGGGTGAGGGTGTGTTGGTAGCAATAGGAGGGATGGCGAGGGTGGTTGGTGGGAACTCGGAGGCAGACTTGGACCCTGAGGCTGGGAAGAAGGTGGTTGGGGAGGTCAATGTGGATGTGGGATTATCAGTAAGATAGGGAATGTGCACGTTCACCTGGACATCCTGGAAATACAAGGGTTCTGGTTGGTGGGTGACGGTGAGGAGGTGGAAGGTGACGCCAGGGGGGTTGGCAGTGCTGGGGGAGAGGACACGGGTGACTGGGGGAGGGGAAAGAACAGGGGGTGCTGATCAGAAACTTAACAACTACCCAGCAGAACCTCATGTTGGACTGCACAGGTGCTGCATGGGAGTGCAGTCAGTGGATGGGCGGAGATGCAGCTCAGCTCAGATGGACAACTGAAGGAGAATCCCAGCAGGCAGCACTGAAAATACTTGCAACAGTAAGATGAGTGTGATGGATGAAGGCTCCGCGTGCATGGGAGAGTGTTTGCACGAGGCTCCAAAAGGCCCTGCCACACACACACTTCTCCCTCCAGAATCACTTGTGGTCTGGCTACACGCAGCTGGGATGTTAGTGGTGATGGTATGAGAGGCCATTTTTCCCATCCGCTACCACACTTAGTGCGAATCTGGGATGATTCCACCCTATGATATTAAACATCACACATTTCTAAAAGGGAAACATCATGAGACCCTCATATGAAAAAAACACAATGCTGAATGAAGCACAACAATATTTTAATGTGACGCTAGCACTCCATTCTTAACACAATTATATAGACAGCATAATGTCTATCTAAATGCATAAAAAGTGGTAATATGGGAGAAGTACTGAGAGTAAATCAGACCTATTGAATCGTATCTCAGTATGAATCAATGCCTACAGGAAAATACATGAGACAAATTTGGATTTTCATATAATTGCATTGAAGACACAGTTACAGCAACAGGAGATAAAAATACAAAACAAAAGATTAAATAACAAGGCTACAATTGTTTCTCATCCATGAAAAGGAAGAAACATGCATACAGGCACATTGCAAAGGACCAAAGTGAAAAATATTTGAGAGACTCAAAAATGATTTAAGGGGTCATACTGAAATTCTGCTCATGTTACACTTGTTCTGTTTCGCAAACACTTGGGAAATCCATCATCAGGCTGGGTTGGTGAATTCTGTTAGAGTGTGTATATGTTACCATCACAGTCCTTAGAAGGACATGGTTTTAGGTTTCTCAGCATTTGTGCTTCAGCAGTGTCGGGTTTAAATCCTACAGTGCAAATATTTATGCTCCAGGCATTTGTGTGAAATTCAAAACAACCCTTCAAAGCATAAAAAAAAAGGTATTAACAGAACTAAAATTGATTGCTTTTGCAACAATGCCAGAATTTGTAGGCTATAAGGATTTTTTAAAATCGAGGTTCAATAGTGTGTTAACTTTAGATACCTTTATCTTTTTTTGCTGGCCTGTATTTTTCTATTTGCCTCAATTTTGTCCTCTCCTCCTCTTCCTGTTCACCTGTTTTGAAAGCACTGACTCAACCTGCCCATGGACTAGGGACTTTACTGAAATGAAAATCAGGAGGGGTCTCTAATGGGCAGCTGAGCCGATAATACCCTTTCACAATGCCGTCTGAAGACAAAATTAACATCTGAGTGTTGGCAGGCTATTCCACCAGAGAAACTTCACAGCCAAGCCTCATTCTGTCCTTGCCCAAATCCAAGCAGATACACTTTCCAGGAAAGCAATCCAGAGCAGAAACCGTGGCTGATTTCCATTTTGTTTCCCGGTCTGGGGATGCTGACTCCGAATGCAGCATTGAAGATTGATTTAAGTTTTGACTTCCATTGACAGTCGTTTCTTAATTTACAATTTTATCAAGTTAAAAGATAAAAGGTATAGTGTCTTCACAGGACTGCCATGTATATCCTATGAATCCATTACAATATCAATGTTAAGTTCTGATTTTTTAAAATATAGTTTTCCACTTGAGTCTGCAGAATATCTTCCAAATAATTAGTGTACAAAAATTCTGGGATAATAAGTATTTGTGGTGCATTAGTAATTCTATACAAAAACTAATTTTAAATCAGCTTTTTACTGAAACAATTTGGCAATAATAAGTATAAATGCTTCAAATCCCTTGAGATAAAGGACAATATTCCATTTGATATTTTGATTATTTTTTTCTACCTACTCGCAAACCTTTAGTGTTTTGTGTACGTGGACACCCACATTTTTTTGGTCCTCAACAGTTTCTATTTTCTCACTATTAAGAAAAAATTCTGATCTGTCTTTCCTGAATCAAAAGAAGATGACCTCACATATTCCCATGTTGAACTTTATTTGCCCCAGTTTTAAAGGGACATGGGAGCAGGAATCGGCTATTTAGTCCCTCAAGCCTGTTCTGCCATTTAGTGAGATCATGGCTGATCCGTGAGCTAACCTGCCCTTGCCTCATTTCCCTTAATACCTTTAGTTAACAAAAGTCTATCAATCTTGGATTTTAAGACTAACAAATGATTTGGCATTAATTTCTATTTGAGGAAGAGAAACTTTTACCATGCTTTGTCTGAGAAAATGTTTCCTAATTTCACTCCTGAAAGGCTTGATCCTTTTTGCCCAAACACTTAATTTGCCTTTGAACCCTTTATAACCATCTGCTATCATTTGCACATTTTACTGTGCCTCTGGAGGTGTCATCTGCAAATTTGATATACAATTCTCTATTCCTTCATACAAGACATTGATAAATATGGTGAAAAGCTGAGGTCCAAGTTCAGATCCCTGAAGAATACCACCAGTCATTCTGCCAATAAGAGTATGTTCCTTTTACCCCTACAATTTGCCTTTTAGCTCTTAACCAATTTCCAACACATTTTTAAAAATTCATTTATGGGATATCGGTATCGCTGGCTAGGCCAGCATTTATTGCCCATCCCTAATTGTCCTTGAGAAGGTGGTGGTGAGCTACCTTCTTGAACCGCTACAGTCCATGTGGTGTAGGTACACCCACAGTGCTGTTAGGAAGAGTTTTGCAGGATTTTGACCCAGCGACAGTTAAGGAACGGCGATATATTTCCAAGTCAGGGTGATGAGTGGCTTATAGGGGAACTTCCAGCTGGTGTTGTTCCCATGTGTCTGCTTAGTCCTTCTCAACGGCAGTGGTCGTGGAAAGGTGCTGCCTAAGGAGACTTGGTGAGATTCTGCAGTGCATCTTGTAGATGATATATACTGCTGCCACTGTGCGTCAGTAGTGGAGGGAGTGATTGTTTATGGATTGGGCGCCAATCAAGCGGGCTGCTTTGTCCTAGGTGGTATCAAGCTTCTTGCGTATTGTTGGAGCTGCACTCATCCAGGCAATTGGGGAGTATTCCATCATACTCCTGACTTGTGCCTTATGGATGATGGACAGGCTTTAGGGAGTCAGGAGGTGAGTTACATGCCGAAGGATTCCTAGCCCCTGACCTGCTCTTGTAGCCACAGTATTTATACAGCTAGTCCAGTTCAACTTTTGGTCAATGGTAACCCCCAGGGTGTTGATAGTGGGGGATTCAGCAATGGTAACGCCATTGAATGTCAAGGGGCGATGGTTAGGTTCTCTCTTGTTGGAGATGGTCATTGCCTGGCACTTTTGTGGCATGAATGTTACTTGCCACTTGTCAGCCCAAGCCTGGATATTGTCCAGGTCTTGCTGTATTTGGACATGAACTGCTTCAGTATCTGAGGAGTCACGAATGGTGCTGAACATTGTGCAATCATCAACGAATATCCCCACTTCTGACCTTTTGATGGAAGGAAAGTCATTGATGAAGCAGCTGAAGAAGGTTGGGCCTAGGACACTACCCTGTGGGTCTCCTGCAGTGATGTTCTGGAACTGGGATGACTGACCTCCAGCAACCACAACTATCTTCCATTGTTCTAGGTACGACTCCAACCAGCGGAGAGTTTTCCCTCTGATTCCCATTGACTCCAGTTTTGCTCGGGTTCCTTGATGCCAAACATGTTGCAAGGTTGCCTCCATGCACTTTCATTTTTGCTAATGATCTCTTGTACAGACACTTATCAAATGCTTTCTGGAATTCCATACAGAGAGCACCCATAGGCACTGCCTTATCCACCATGTTACTGACATCTTCAAAAATTCAACTAGATTAATCAGACATTGCCTACCCATCATAAATTTGTGCTGACTATGTGGTGAGCTCATTCTTGCTCAGTAATGACAGATTCCAATAACTAAACAACAACTGGCATTAGTCTGTTATGTTTCTAGTTACTTGGTTTCCCACTCTCTCCCTTATTAAATAATGCAATGATATTTCCTACTTTCCAATCAAACTGCAAAATTCGCAAATCTAGAAAACTATGGAAAATTATGACTAGCACTTCTACAATTCCCTTACCTATTTATTTTAATACCCTGAGGTAGAAACCATCAGGCCCTGGGAATTTGCCTATCTTAAGTTCCATTATTTTCTCCATTACCATTTTTTTAACTTCCCCTTTTCATCTCTCAATTCTTTGTTTCCATCCCTTTCTTTCTTTTTATAGTTCTCCAAGGCTATTGGTTTGTAACTTCTCCTTGCATTTGAGTAAGCCTTTCCTGCAATTTTGGGCTTCATAGTACCGCTGGTGCCAATAGTACAAAAGCCCCAAGGGCCTATAATGGTGCATCATTTTCTCCCTCAGCAGAGAGAAGGAGGTAGTCACAATTGTACCAGGATGAGGGCAGTGCTGCCAGTGGCCATGCAGGTCACCAACACATTGAACTTTTATGTGCCTGGACCTTTCTGGGTGAGAGTGGGCAACATCTCGAACATTTCCCAGCAAGCTTCCATTGGAGCATCCGGGAGGTGCCAGAGGCCAGAAGAGGTGAGGTTGTCATTTTCTCCCTCTGTGGGCTGAATTTAATATTGGCGATGGGGGCAGGGGATGTCCCCACTCCGCACCCTCCTGGCAATTAAATTCCCCCCTGCCTCTAAACTCACTGCTGGGGCGGGGGAGGGGGGGTTATTAAATTCCCCCCGATGCCACTACATCTCATGGAGTGGGCCACCACTTCCAAAATGAAAAGAATGGGCTTCAAGCTTTGTGTGGTGCCTTGTGGCACGTTGGAGCTGGAAATCTCCATGCTCCTTGACAGTGACAATAGAGTGCCTGGTAGGCCTGCTGATGCACCAAGCATCTCGCTGAGCCTCCTCTTTTGTGTTCTCCTGTATGCTGTCCCTTCAAAGTGCTCATCTGAGTCCCCTGTAGCAGAACTCAGCTGCAACCTCATCCCCTGCTGAGCTTACAAATGTGTTACCTTTTCCTCCTGGCCTGGCTGCAGCCCACTAGCACCCAATGGTGCATCATTGGTGCCTTAACACCACATAGATCTTCCACAAAGCCCTGGAAAGAACCTGAGGTGAAAAAATTCAGGGCCACTGTAACCTTAAGAGCGACTGCCATAGGGCGGCCACCTACACAGTTTAAGGCAACCTCTGGGCCAATCATCTGGCAAATGGAGGTCACAGTGTCCCTGGAGAGGTGGAACCTCCTTCAGCACCGGACCTCAGACATGTCCAGGTAGCAAGACCACTGCCTATAAACTCTGCCTACTGGATAATAGCATCTTCTGCAGATCCTTCTGCCTTGCATTTCCTGCTGGCCCTGCACCCCTTCTGGCTGCACCTCTCTTTCCACAGGTCGCACTCTGTGATGCTGCCTGCGAGCACCTGGCTTCCTCTCCCTTCTGGCCCTCTCCTCCTCTTCTGAGGAGGTCCCTCCAGCAGTATAGACAATCCCCATTTGTTGAAATACAGATTGCACAGGATAGTGCACCAAAGAGGGCTCTCAGCAGAAAGCCTCTGCAAATGCTGAGAAATCAAAGAATCCTCCAGAAAACAGAAAATATACCAGAAACTGTCTGTAAACCAACTCCAACCAACTCACAGTGAAACTCCTACCTACTCACCTGGCCAAGATCCTGTTCGTCTTTTATCCTCCTGGATCGAGGTTTCATGAAAAATGTGAAGGCTGCCTGGCCAAGTGGCCTGTGTGCCGAGTGGCCTGTGTGCCGAGTGTGAAATCGCACGGGTCACGCAAAATCCCTGTGAATTACCTTCTTAATTTGCCTAATTGCCCCTTTGATTGTCAGAAGTATGCTTCCGACACCCATGTGCACCTGCCAACTGTAATATTGTGTGACGGCGCATATCAGGAGGCCGTCCTGACTTCATCGTGCACCATTTTACACAAGATTGGGACTGCCACGCGCCCGCTCTGACATGGTAAAGTTCAGGCCATGGTAATAAGGAGGCAGCACCAAGTTTGTGTGTTGCCTGCCCCAAAGGGAAAGATGCAGGCAAGTCATGAATCGCAACTCGTGTCTAAAAATGGGTACTGACCAATTTTTAGTCCTTTGTTTTTTAGTCTGATAATTTCTCTTGCCTTATTCGTTGGTTATGCTTGCTTAACTACACAAATGGATCATTTGGCTTTACAGGGAATTTTTTTTGTATCAAACTAAATGCTTCCTTGAATATTTACCATTGTTCGTCTGTACGTTTGTGAGGTGTAGCCCTTCTCAACAGTATTGGTCTTTCCTCCAAGTACTGGTGCCAGCGACCTGTGGATTGGAGCCCTCTTCTCCACATCAATTTTTGAGCCGTGCATTTGTTTCCTGATCTGTTTGTCCCTAGGCCAATTACCAGATTGCGTGGGTTGTAATCCAGAGATTACCAGCCCCCAAATCCCATTTTCTAATTTGGTGCTGAGATCCTAACTCTCCCTCTCTTATGTATTGGCGCATCTCTACACTACTTCTCGAACTCAATAATTCTGAACTGGTGTGACTCAAGGTGGAGACAATTCCCATTGCTGTGGTCATCCAGGGCTTTCACTGTGCATAAATTTCCATATTTTGCAGTCCTGACATACTGCTCGTGCTTCCACTACCTACTCTATATTTAATTACTGTTTATACAGCAGTTATTTATTTATCTCTAGTGTTACTTGAATCACCTTCAATACAGAATTAGTAACTTTTACTACTCTGTTTAATATATTTAACTTACAATATCTATTTACTTATTTAAAGTTCACAATTTGTATTTTTTTGCCCTTGCTCTTTATTTATTATTTTTTAAGCGAAATTAACCTTAGTCTACTGTATAGTTAAAATTAAAGTATGGATAAATAATTAAGCACTGTGCTTTTAATTCCTTGGAGTCCTTCATTTCTCCCTTTGTATTGACTCTGACATTATTTTCAAATTCTTTCCTGTTAGTCCCACCTCTGCTTGAGATCCCTGTGCAGCTTATATGCACCCTCTCACAATGCTGCACCACTGCTCGTGTTGCCCATGTTGTTTGGACACACTCTTCCATAATGCTTCAGAACCACTCAAGTTCGCCACACTGTTTATCTTCACTTCATCCCTCTCTTACAATGCTCTGTTGTCTATGCTGAAGAAGTACAGTGCTAAGAGCACTAGCTTCACATCACTTTCACTGAAGTGGCCATACATCAGGTGAGAGTCTATACTATACTGTGCCCAAGATATTTGGCCATCAATAGGCATCAAAGCCAAGACCTATCCCATTCCAGCACTCACATGTGCCGACACTTTCTAACAGGAGCTGATGCCCAGAGAGTGGGAATGGAGAAGCCACATTCACTTTTCCTCTTCCTAGCCCAAGAAAACTGAGGCAAATTGGGTTTCCATGTTGCCACCCCACCCAGCTCAACGCAGCCCAGGTTTGAACCTTAACCCTTCTGGTCTGTTTGGCTCAGTTAGACATTTTATCAACTGAATCATCAGTGATTCAAACTCAGTTTTGAAGGTTTGTTGTAATCCTATGAAAAAACACAAAATACTGGCCATACACACCAAGTTAACCAGTGTCAGAAGGAGAAAGATAAATTACCATTTCATTGTCATATGCGTTGAAATAACACTTTTGATTTGACTTCAGTGCTTGTAATGTCTTGTAGTTAATTCTTAATTGTTATTTCAGATATTCATATTTCATGACACTATACTCTAATTGAAAGCCTCAGTAACCTCTCACAAGTCCCTCCCTTTATTGTGTATCTTTGAAATGTTAGAGTGCACTGTAATGATACAACATCACTGATTCACTGCAAGATTGGCCACTGATGATGGCTGCCCCATTGTCGTTTCTTTAATGATGTTGGCTTTCTCGTGAGGAGCAATGATGTCACAGCACAATTATATTTTACTCTAAATTTCAGAACTGGGTCTTCATTCAACCTCCTGTGTAATGAGTGGAATCTTACCACCTTAGTTTTTGCACGAATGGTGGGATGATTTCCAGGGCAGGAACCCTAGATGCATGAGTAGCAGGCCTGAACTTTCCAGAAGGCTTCCAATTAATGCCTCTGGATCACAGTCCAATTAGGAATGCTGGGCTGGGTAACGAGACGGGATCATGATTGAGCATGCAGGATTTAAAGGGCCACCAGCAGTTTTCACAGCAGTGGCTGCACAGAGATGCGATGACTTTAAGGAGCTACCTCTGATAAAAATGGAAGGGGGATGGGGAAGGTCTGTTGCCCCATTGCCATTGAGTTGTGAAAGTCTTCTACAGGAACTGCCAGCAATTTCCTTCCAAAATCACTATCATAAATATCAGTCTCAATGACCTGCCCTTGTCTTCAGAAGCCTCAGGCTTGCTGTTTTACCCCCTTATAGACGGAGTGTATGTTGCAGATCTCAATGATTCTCCACTGCCCTTGCCTCTCTAAGTTGTTTCAGATGGGGCATGTGAATCGTCTTTCAATTTCTCTCATTTGCTTGTTGACATGCTTTAACTGCCTTCCTACCACTACCATGTGGGTTGCTAACCAGACTCCCAACCCAGCCCTGGGAAAAACAGAAAGGAGGCTGGAAGACACTGGGACATTAGGATCTGGACATTTGTAACCATTTCAACCTGCCAGTTCTGAATGACAGCTTAGGAAGGAGCCCTTGGTTCTTAATGAAAATTTCCCCACTGGCAGAAATACTCAATATTTAGAGTTCCGTGGAATCCACTTATTACTTAAATTGCTACCCAACCAAATTGAGGCAAAAATGTTTGTTCTGTCAAGGGCCTCAAATGCCCTGAGGGCTTGGCAGAAATAATGAATGATAGAATAGTCTGCTATTGTTTTCAAGTGATGTGGTAGATGAAAACAGTAACTGAACTGAACTAAACTCTCATTTAGGCCATGCTTGTTGTTTCTAAACATGAGATTGCTTATTACTCTTTTTAAATGGTTGCTTTCAACCCCTGCAATACTGATTTTCCAAGCAATGAAACATTGGAAAATTCAAATGCAACAGAATCAAAGAAATTTTCAATGTGGGTGAGGGAAGAAGCTATTAACAGTGACACACACCTGAATCCATCCAAAGGTTATAACCAACAGGATTATTAATTAGTTATGATCCCCTCTTTGGTCCCCAAGGGACCCTCAGGAACCAAAACAAGTTATTTCATTCAACCTTTAAATGCAGCTTGCTCAGTGTATTCACAACTAACAAATGTCACATACCAACATGCCAACCAATGGAAACGTATAATAGCTTCACCATACATTAAACAGATTCTGCTTTCATGACAGAGTACTTACTAGATATTTTGCTTGTTTCTTTGCAAATGCACACAGCTATTATTCCTTCGTAAATCACCATTATTCATTAGTGTGCCTAAAAGGATAGCTGGCAGATTCCTGTGAGGACCATCACATCTCAGCCTTTTACCAACTCCATCCAACATCCACACTTTCCAGAATGAGTCACTGTACAGAGATCAGGTGTGGGTACACTGGTTAATTGTTCCTCACCTTCGTCCTGAGCTACAATGGAAGATTGTAGTGTGACTGCCCCAGCAGAAATCAGCCTAATTTAAACCTTCACATTCATGGCCTGTATGCCTCATTACCACATATCCCCACTGAGACATATAGGGAATTTTAAAAATAAATGTTGTAACAGAGATAAAGAATCAGAGCAGAGTAGTGTTGCTGTGTGTCTGAGCACTGTGAGATCATGGAAAGGACATTTATACTTTACTGCCAACACTCTACCGAGCTCTTAATTTTAGTCATATTGCTATGGGGAGGCATTAAGCTCAGATTAATGAATGTGGGTTGATATCAAACATCTCCCAGCACCAGGCTTAAAGTAGCATCAGCAGAGACCGAGGAGCAGACTGCTGCCCTATCCTCTTCATTGTAGACAATGTCTAGCTGAGAAAGGTTAACAGAGTCTGGGGAGAAAAGAGGTGGATTCATGCTCTAAAAAAAAGTAATCAAAAACTAATGCAGGCTGGGAGTCATACAAAGATCAGTTCAGGATTACTAAGGGTCAAGTGGAAAGTAAAAAGGTTGATTATAGATAGAAGAAAGGAGGATCTCAAGAATTTTTTTTCAGAAGTTAATTATGAAATAGGTGGAATAGTCAACAACAGATGGGCGCCTGAATGGGAAGGGTAGACATGCTGAATTAATTCTTCACATCAATCTTTACAAATAATATTGAAGACAAATTCCAGATCCAGTCAAACTACTTTGGAAATTTATAGCATATGTGGAGGTCATTAAACCATGTGTTATAAAGAAACACAAGGAATTAAATGTCAACAGGGCATCCAGCCAGATGGCATACACCTTTAGTATCCTCAAGGAAATGAATGAGAAAATCAGTACGGCTCTGGCTAAAAAAATTAGGTGCTTCATAACAATACAGGATTATAGTTATTTTGATGTGCAAATAAGGACTGAGATATGAGTCAGGGAATTAAAGATCAATTAGTCGAACATCAGGAGCTTATAGGCTGCAATCATTGCTCTTCTGAAGAGCAGTGGGTAATGACCCTGTGCCCATGAGCAATAAGTCACATCTCATGAATTTGTAAGCATTCCTTGAGGAGGTTACTCAAGGGTTTTCAAAAGATATTTGGTTAAACATTTCAAGAAAATAAATATTCATCAGGTTAATGTCAGAATTGATACTTAGATTGAAGACTAGCTTGCAATTGAAAGTAGGTGATAATGATAAATGGGGAAAGTTTCTTGTATGGGGTAGTGGCTAAGAGTTTGTCCTGAATTGCTGCTGTTGATGTTATTCATATATATGAGGAGAGTGCTTATTTAAATATCAGATTTATAAATTATATCTAGCTGCGTGGCCAGGTGACCAATATAGGGAAGATTGACAGCATGCAAAGGGACTTGAGCCAAATAAGTAAGCAGACTATGAAATCGCTGTGGATAATATATATTAGTCCAGGAAACGTGAAGCATGTGTATATAATGGCTTGTGGTCCTATTGCCAAAGGTGGAAAACAGAAAGGTTTTGGAGGCAATTATCGACCATTTATTAAAAACATCCAGTCAATGTGAGGTTATACTAAGGTTAATCAAATATTGGAATTATCTAGAGGGCATTTCATTGCAAATTGAATCAAGATATTTTAACTGTATACCTCATTCTTATTTTTTGGATATTGGGCAAGGTTTTCTGTAATGTTTGGAATATTGGGCAAGGTTTTCAGTAATGTTCCACACGTGAAAAAACTGGTGACTGGCTGTTGGAAATCTGGCAGGGGCCTTATGCACCCATTTGCCTATCTGAATCAACTTTCAGGCAGGCATTTAAATGGCACCCAATACCCCTGCCCAAAGTAGTCAGGAGAGCTATTTAGATAAGTGAATAGGGTCCTATGCCTTTTGTATGAGCCCAATTTTAACATTTGAGGACAATTGGGAGGGGCATTTGTGGCACACGTCAGTCAGATTTCTCCAAATATTGTGAGGCCTTGTAGTCATTAAAGGGATCCCTGAAAGCCTCTCATCAAAAGCAATTTTTTTTTAAAAAAGATTATTGTGAGACCAGGAGCACCATCACCATTACCAACAGACTTTCCCTGAATGCTGGCTGCAAGCAATAGCCAGCCAGTTTTCTTCCCGATGGAACCAGCAGGCTGTTAGTGCTTCAGGCCTCTAAATTCTGTGCTGGCCAGGCACCATGGGCGCACCGCCAATATTGAACATATTTGGCACTCTGCCCAAAGGTCTCAGCCATTGTGGTAATTTTGAAAATATTGCTTTCGAAAGAACACTTTGGATAGAATTCACAGAATAGTGAGTAGGATGATTCCTGAATTTAAAATCGCAAATTGCTGCTATTGTAAAAAAGAAGATTGAGAGTAAACATCTACAATTGGATATTCTGCCCCTCAAACCTGTTCTACCATTCAATCAGATTATGACTGATTTGTATCTTAACTAGAGCCACCCACCTTGACTCCATAGGTGGAATTTTTCGGTCCCCATGGTGGGTTTGAAGGTGGAGGGGCTCATAAAATTCACACGTGGCCTGTCCCACCTACCTGCCTGCCCCCAGCCTATCTCTCATTTTGTAGGGGGCGGTGAAGGTGTTGGGTGGTTCACCTGCACTTGGGCCTATTGAAGCCATGCAAAGCAGATAGCCCGGCAATTTAGCTGTGTGAGCTAGTGTTGGCAAGGGGGAGTATTTCCTTTGTGCCTCCTCTGTACTTGTCAGAGGCACTCCCCCAAGGTCATTGTCCCCCCCTCCCCCTTTAGCCCTCCCCCTCAGCCTCTCAAACCCAGTGCACTAACCCCCCTCACTCTCCTCGTTAGGGCCGCATAGCCAGGTCCTGCATATATCACTGGCTTATCTGAAGTCCGTCCTCTATAACCTCCTCACCATTGAGAGCTGGCTGTAGTTCCAAAAGTGGCCAATGCTTGAACCTGGAGCTGCTGGGAGAACAGAGATGCTGGCCATCTGATTGGCTGACATCTCTCTAAGGTGGGGGACTTCCTCCCAGATGGGGGTGGAGGTCTTGCCCTTAGTCAACTAACGCCTTGCCAAACGTTAAATGACTGCAGGGCAGCCAGTATCAGCAGGGATGCTTTCACCGCCAACTCTGGTGGGAAAGGAAATCCTACATCCGAAAAATCCTGTCCCATATCCTTTTCTACCCTTGTCCAGCAAAAATAAATTGATTTTAATTGAGCTAGCATCCACTGCTTTTTGTGGGAGAGAAGTCCACACATCTACCATCCTTTGCATGAAGAAGTGTGTCCTAACTTCCCTTCTGAATGGCCTGGCTCTGTCTACCTTATCAAACCCTTAAAATCCCCAAACAAAACACTCCTTAACCTTCTATATTTCAGAGAGTAGAAGCCTAGTTTATATACTTCCACTTCATAATTTAACAATTCGACCCCTGGTAAAAGTCTGGTGAATCTTCTTCCAAGGTCACTGTCCTTTTTAAGCACTGATGCCCAGAAATGTACACAGTACTCTAGATGTGGTCTAGGCAGGGCTTTGTGTAGCTGCAGCCACACTTCGTCCCATTTATATTCTAGCTCCCTACAACAGCAACTATTTATTGCACCTTTAATGTAATAAAACTTCTCAAGGCACTTCACAGGACAATTATAAATCAAAATATAACACCCAGTCACTTAAGGAGATATTAGGTCAAAGGCTTTGTCAAAAAGATAAGTTTTAAAGACTATCTTAAAGGAGGAAAGTGATGTGGAGAGGCGGGGAGTTTAAGGGAGGGAATTCCATAGCTTAGGGCCTAGGCAACTGAAGCCATGGCCACAAATGATGGAGCAATTAAAATTAGGAATGCTCAAGAGACCAGAATTAGATGACCACAGAGACCACAGTGGGTAGTGGGGCTGGAGGAGATTACAGAGTTGGGTGGGGCGAGGCCATGGGGAGATTTGAGAACAAGGATGAGGATTTGAACATCAAAGTGTTGCTTGATCAGGAATCAGTGTAACTCAGTAAGAACAGGGGTGATTGGCTAAAGGTACTTGGTGCAAGTGAGGGCATGGACAAATAGCATTGGATGACCTCAAGAGGGTAGAATGTGGAGACGCAGCCAGGAATATGCTAAAAAAGTTAAATCTAGAGGTAACAAAGGCATCAAAGAGGGTTTCAGTAGCAAGTGAGCTGAGGCAGGGCAGAGTCAGGCGATGATGTGGAAGTATAAATAAGCAGTCTTAGAGATGGCGCGAGTATATGGTCAGAACCTCATCTCGGGGTCAAACAGTTTGGTTTAATCTCAGACTGTTGCCAGGGAGATGGATAGAGTAACTAAATAGGGTACAGAGATTGGATCGGGGGCCTGAAGACGATGGCCGAGATTTTCTGCTCCTGATTACAGTGGACATCATGGCGGGCACGAGGGCTAAATCTCACAAGAAGGCCCAAAACCGGTTTGACGATGACGCAAAATGAGGAAGCAATTGTGTGCTTCAGCCGCATCAGTTTCATAGGGGTCTCAAAGCAAGTCTCTACAGGTACCACACCAGGGTTAAGGCATTACTGTGCTGCAGGGCAAGGGCTTACTTGGGAAGGGGCCAGACAGGACTGAGGGAAGGGAAGGGAAGGGGCTGCAGGACAAGGGCTTCACTGGGGACAACAAGCAAGGAAGGGTGCACTGAGACTAGGGGGTGGAAGATGGCGGCACTAAAGGGCCACACAACTGAATTGATAGTTCCAAACTAAGGACAGAGGCACAGCTGAGACAGGTTAGCAGTGATTCAATTGACATACAGGGAGTCAGTACAGTGAAGCAATAATGCCCATTCACGCACCACTGATCCCTCAAAGTGGTAATGATTGTTCCCCTAGTTTTAACCCTCGCTTGCAGCCTTCAAATTCACCAGAGTATTATGGAATTGCAGAACTACTGGGCGATTGGACAAGCTTGAGAACCCTCTTGGAAATGTGGCCATTCACCGCTCACAGAGGAGAAGCCTCCAGACCCCCTAAATTAATCTCATGTAGACACTGATCATTCACCCTCATGGTCAGTCCAAACAACACAGTCTTGGAGAGCAGGTAGTGATGATCCCAGCACCTGGGCTGAAAGCAGGACATCCAGTCGCCTGGCCAAAGCTGCCACCAGTCAGTCATGTGGGCTGGGAGGGTGGTGGGTTTGTGTGAACGTTCATGCGCACCCCGCACTGGGCATCATTTCAGGGGCCAGTACCTTCTGGCATGTGTGAAGAACCCTTGAGCCCACAATCACAGACGATTCCTTGACAGAAAGTGGACCTTTGACAACAAATGCTGACTCTTGTGTGTTTCTCAGTGATGCTGCAGTGAGGAGACTATCAGGAAGATGGAGCCTGGTGTTATCGCTGTCTGTATTATTGCTTCTAGGCAGGAGAGAAGAATGAGAAGGTGGCAACGCAGGGTCCTGGCTCACCAAAGGAAGGAGCAGAACCCCCAAGACAAAGGGCCAGCAGGTCCTCCTCCGGACGCAGGGGATGATCCTCAGAGAACCGTCATTTGTAGGCGCCTTGCTAGACCCAAGGTGTATAGATGTTGCATGTGTTATCTGCAGATGAGCGAGAACCAGTGTCGCAGGTGCCTCCACATGTCAAGGGATCTGGTGACTAACATTTGCCACATTCTGCAGGATTTGGCACCACAGGGACTTTGAGGGCATCTATTGCCAGTGGCTGTGAAAGTAACCACTGCACTCAACTTCTACGCCAGTCGCTCCTTCCAGCGCTCCACCGGGGGGATCTCCCAAGTGTCCACCCACAAATGCATCCAGGAGGTCACAGACGCCTTTCTTGCCAAGGCCCACAACTTTGTCCACTTCTACAGACATCAAGCAAGCCAAGACGCAAGAGCACTGGGCTTTGCAGAGCTTTCTCGTTTCCCACAGGTGCAGGGTGCCATCCAGTGCACTCATATGGCTATAAAAACTGCTTGGCAACAGGCACTCCAATACATAAACAGGAAAGGCTACCACTCACTCAACGTTCAGCTGCTGTGCGACCATAACAAACTTATCTTGCAGGCGTGCGCCAGATTCCCAGGTCGCATCCACAACTTGTACATCCTGAGTAGGCCTCAGATCCCTGACATCTTCCAGAATGCAGGGTTGGCTCCTCAGGGGCAAGGATTACCTGCAAAGGATGTGGCTGATGATGCCCGTGCAGTGGCCTCAGACTCCTGCAGAGAGAAGGTACAACGAGGCTCATGCCGCAACCCGGCCATTGGTGGAACACACCATAGCGATCCTGAAAATTTAATTCTGATGCCTGGACAGATCTGGCAGAGCGCTCCAGTACACTCCCCAGAGTGTCTCATGCATCATCATGGCTTGTTGCGCGCTACACAACCTGGCGCTACACAGGGGGGAGGACTTGGCAGATGGCAAGATGGAGGAGCTATTTGTCTCCTCCGATGAGGAGGATCTTGATGGCAATGATGGTGATGAGGTCTTGGAAGTCAAGGATACAGACGAAGAGGCCTTTGCATGGACCAGACAAGGCAGGTGTGCTCGTGAGGCCCTCATTGTCAGCAGATTTCAGGAAGAGGATGACAAGATGCACTGAGGATCCTCCTGGACAATTCTCCTCCATCATAGGCCAGCATGACCACCAGCATAGCCATTCCTCTAATTTTACCCATGAACTTTCAGATGACAGTGCATTGCTGCACAGAATGCTCACATAGCCCTGACACTGTGAAGGATGGTCAAGCCTTGAGGGCATGTGTCCATGCAGAGATGAGGTGCTACCCAGCAAAGGAGGACCAAGGGCTTGATTAAGAAGGGGAAAATAGAGTACGAGAGTAAGCTTGCGGAAAACATAAAAACTGACTGTAAAAGTTTCTATAGGTATGTGAAGAGAAAAAGATTGGTGAAGACAAACGTAGGTCCCTTACAGTCAGAAACAGGGGAATTTATAATGGAGAACAAAGAAATGGCTGACTAATTAAATACATACTTTGGTTCTGTCTTCACAAAGGAGGACCCAAATAGGAGGACCAGAAATGTTGGGGAACACGGTTTAGTGAGAGGGAGGAATTGAAAGAAATCAGTATTAGTAGGGAAATGGTGTTGGGGAAATTGATGGGATTGAAGGCCGATAAATCTCCAGGACCTGATAATCTACATCCCAGAGTACTTAAGGAAGTGGCCCTAGAAATAGTGGATGCATTGGTGGTCGTCTTTCGAGATTCTATAGACTCTGGAACAGTTCCTACAGATTGGAGGGTAGCTAATGTAACCCCACTATTTAAAAAGGGAGGTAGAGAGAAAACAGGGAATTATAGACCAGTTAGCCTGATGTCAGTAGTGGGGAAAATTCTAGAGTCTAATATAAAAGATTTAATAGCTGAGCACTTGGAAAACAGTGACAGAATCGGACAGAGTCAGCATGGATTTCTGAAAGGGAAATCATGCTTGACAAATCTACTGGAATTTTCTGAGGATGTAACTAGTAGAGTTGATGAGGGGGAGCCAGTGGATGTGGTTTATTTGGACTTTCAGAAGGCTTTCGACAAAGTCCCACATAAGAGATTAGCATGTAAAATTAAAGCGCATGGGATTGGGGGTAGTGTATTGAGGTGGATAGAAAACTGATTGGCAGACAGGAAACAAAGAGTAGGAATAAACGGGCCCTTTTTCCGAATGGCAGATAGTGACTAGTGGGGTACAGCAGGGATCAGTGCTGGGACCCCAGCTATTCACAATATATATTAATGATTTAGATGAGGGAACTAAATGTAATATCTCCAGATTTGCAGATGACACAAAGCTGGGTAGGAGGGTGAGCTGTGAGGAGGATGCAGAGATGCTTCAGTGTGATTTGGACAAGCTGAGTGAGTGGGCAAATGCATGGCAGATGCAGTATAGTGTGGATAAATGTGAGGTTATCCACTTTAGTAGCAAAACCAGGAAGGTAGATTATTACCTGAATGGCTATAAATTGAGAGAGGGGAATGTGTAACAAGACCTGGGTGTCCTCATACACCAGTCGCTGAAGATAAGCATGCAGGTGCGGCAGGTGGTAAAGAAGGCAAATGGTACGTTGGCCTTCATAGCAAGATGATTCGAGTACAGGAGCAGGGATGTCTTGCTGCAATTATACAGGGCCTTGGTGAGACCACACCTGGAATATTGTGTACAGTTTTGGTCTCTTTAACTGAGGAAGGATGTTCTTGCTATAGAGGGAGTGCCGCGAAGGTTTACCAGACTGATTCCTGGGATGGCGGGACTGACATATGAGGAGAGATTGAGTCGGTTAGAGTTGGAGTTCAGAAGAAGGAGGGGGGATCTCATAGAAACCTATAAAATTCTAACAGGACTAGACAGGGTAGATGCAGGAAAGATGTTCCCGATGGTGGGAGAGTCCAGAACCAGGGGTCACGGTCTGAGGATACGGGGTGGACCATTTAGGACTGAGATGAAGAGAAATTTCTTCACCCAGAGAGTGAGCCTGTGGAATTCGCTACCACAGAAAGCAGTTGAGACCAAAACATTGTACGTTTTCAAGAAGGAGTTAGATGTAGCTCTCGGGGCAAAAGGGATCAAAGGATTTGGGGAGAAAGCAGGAGCAGGCTTTTGAGTTGGATGATAAGCCATGATCATGATGAATGGCAGAGCAGGCTTGAAGGGCCAAATGGCCTACTCCTGCTCCTATTTTCTATGTTTCTATGTTTACCCGGAGGAAGGCATTCCGACATCAGACATCAGAAGGTGCTGCTTCTTCACACGTCCATCCAACATCCCAGTCGCAACAGCATTCTACAAGATGCAGAGGCACTTGCACAATCCTCAGTGGCCTAGTGCGTACATGCCTTCAATCTGGCAAGGCTCCTCATAGAGATCCATCAGAACCAATGTAGCCACGCACAATGTGTTACATCAATGGTGACACAAAAACATAACACTTGGGACTTGGGGACTTGGGGCTGATGAAATATCACTCCTGCGACTGCACTTAGAGATGTCTCAGTCGACTGTGATATACTCCCCGAAATGACAGTGACATCTGGCAGTTAAAGTTAGGGATCCTGAGCTGCATTTCTCCTAACTATACATTGGAGGCAGAGCACCTGAGCATGATGAGGTCAGACACTTGGCTGCCTGATATTGAGATGCTTCCTCTTACACACAACCAGTGTGCCCTCATGGCCAACCCTGGCCCTGGCAAATTCCAAATGATCAGAGAACATGAAGCCCTCGAGGGCAAGCACCATAGCTGATGAGGAGCGCTGTTCTGTTTCATCACATACTCTCTCCTATCCCTTTGCACTCCTGCACCTGGTCCGAAGCAACGATCTACAATTCCAGGCCACGCCTAAAGGCTGTTTTGGCCTCCAGCAATCACCATTTGGAAGTAGCATCAGTAGTAACCTCTTAGAGTGTCAAGGCAATGGGACGCACACCACTGTCTACCAGCTTTCTGACTAGACCCTCCCTCCCCGCAGTAGTCACAACTACAAGGTGAGAAACGCTTAAGGCCAAATGTCTCAGTGCGTGCACACAAATGTCTCATTGCTTCATCACCTAGAGGTGGAAGGTTATCCCAGATTTTGCTGAGCTCAGTAGGTTGACACTGGGAATGTTGGAAACCTGTTTGGCTGAGAGCATAGTCTCTGAGTATAGGCTCATATCATTATGCACAGTGAGCACATGGAGTTGGACAGTACATGAGCCTTCTCCATGTGTTAGCACATCTCTCCATAAAGACCATACCTTCACCTGTCAAGAATGCAGATGAGATAGGGGCACACCCCTGCCTCAATTGTTCACAGCCAAGAATCAACATGATGGGACCCTACAAGGCATGGGAACATGGTTCGTTCAACAAGCATGCTTAACACAAAGGTGCAGGCGTTACTGATATGGAGCATTCAGTTGAAATGGGACACTCACCGTGGGGAGATGGTAGCACACTGCACAGAAGAGAGGTCCAGGATAGAGACCATTGCCATATGAGGGTACAGGAACCAAGGTATCACATGTGGTTGCCAGTTACACAGCTCATCATAAGATGGAGCACAGACAAGGGGAGATGTGAAATCATTGCAAGTCTATTTACATTTGTGAACATTATATACAAGTGGTTAACACCCATTCCAACATTGTGCAAATACATCTTCTTCACTTTCCTTACCCTGCTGCTATGTCTTTATGCTCCCCCAACATCCACAGCAGAGGTGGAGGTAGCCTGTTGACTGCTACACCCTGTTGTCTGTAATGACCTTGGCAGGCATCCTCTGGAGGGCCGAGACATGGCGGACCTTGACCTGCTTTGGGTCTCCTGCTGTGGAGCAGGCTCACCCTCCTCGGCCTGTGGAGCTGGAGCTAATGGGATCACAGGAAGAGGGGATTTGGATGGTTGGACACTCCCGAAGGCGCCTGGGCAATGGCCCCAGGGTGTCGCACTGCTGGTTCTCCACCTTATGGGTGGCTGGCGTACCCTGGCTGACTCCTTGAGGAGAAGGGGAAGCTGCAGTGAGCTCGAGCTGCCCCGCACCCCTCTCGCGTTGACACTGATGGATGTCACCAATGATTACTGCGATGGAGTGCAGTTCCTGCAGCCGTGCATGACCGATATCCTGGACCAAGGTCTCCACGGCAGCTACCAACCTGCCAGTGTTGACGTCAGTGCATTGGCACGCCAGCACTATAACCTCTGACTGAAGGTGGACAGATTTCTCCATCGTATGTCGCAATCTGAGGAGGACAGCGGACATCCCTTCCTGATATTCCCGTGCTTGTCTTTGCAGCTCAAGCAACTGAGTTAGGACCGAGTCCAGAGGCTTGTCATCGGACTGACTCAGCAGAATCGTGGCTTCCAGCAGTCCTCTGAGTGCCAGTGACCTCTGATGTGCCTGCCTCCACCTGCTGTGGAGCAGCTGGTGTGTTGTGCTCACCAGATGGTGACCCCGAGGCTAATCTAGAACTAGGTCCCACCGAGGTCTGTGTGTCTGCACTGGTGGAGGATGTGTGTGAGCGCTGTGATGGGTCTTCAATGGTACTGTCCACAGGTTCCTCATCCGAGGTGTTGCCGGGGCTGGAGAGAGGGCCTGGTTCGTGGATGCCCTTGGCAGCTTCTCAGAGGTGCTTAAAAAAGAGAGGAGAGACAATTAGTGCATGGCAGGTGACTCTGAAAGAGGAGAAATCACTCATAGTGTGGTTGTCTGATGGATGTTCTAATGCAGGATCCTCACTTGGATGTGCACTGCCGGCCTCACCATCAGCACACGCACGGTCAACATCCTCTGCGGCCTCGTAGCCCATGAGAACCTTGATCTCGGGAACTCTAGCCCCGGTATGGGACCTCTCTTTCTTCATGTGAGCCAGTTTGTCCTGCTTGAAGGCAGATGGAAAGAGTGTGAGCAAGATGCACGCAAGGGTATATGATAAGGATGCCTAGCATGTGTGGGTGGCGAGTGGAGTCCCGGACAGGATTAGGACACAAACTTCAGAGGAGATGGGGCCAGATTGAGATGTGAGAGTGTGTGAGAGTGAGTGGTGATGTCCGTTGAGGTGGCAGTGAATGTGTGATGGGCTTGAGAGTGTGCGAGTTGAGAGTGATGAGATGGTTGACTTACCCTGGCGCAATGGATGAGATCATTCATGTCCCTCCTGCACTGGGTGACTGACCTCTTCTGCAGGGCGTTTGCACTGGCAGCCGCTGTGACTGCTTCCCAAGCCAGATTGGTCACCTTGTGGAAGGCCTGTGGCCAGACCGGGAATAGAGGACATTGCAGCGGGTCTCAACTGCATTCAACAGACGCACCAGTGAGGCATCACTGAATTTGGGTACAGCAAGCTTTTTGCCTTTGGGAGCCATGTCTTCACTGGAGCTGCTGCAGAGAGTGCGAACGCTGTGCAGGGGCCCTGTTTAAATATGGTGCCTGGAGTTAGGGAGCGCTAAGGTCACAGCGGAGCAGGTGAATCAGATGCCACCCACCAGCAGAATGGCGTGTTCCCCATGGATGAATAATTAATCAGCTGCGATGAGGGCGATTTGGTGCAAAAAGTCGCCATTGTGGCCAGCGGGTGGAATGTAGTTTTTCCTGCCCACTAGTGGACTTTTAAAATGGCGGTTGGGCTGCTGATGTCAGCACCCACCCACCTGCCATATTAAGGGAAACAGGTGTGTTGACATCGGGTTCGTAACTGGATTTTTTTTTATTCATGGAATATGGGTGTTGCTCACTGGGCCAGCATTTATTGTCCATCCCCATTTGCCCTTGAGAAAGGCTTGCTAGGCCATTTCTGAGGGCAGTTAAGAATCAACTACATTGCTGTAGGTCTGGAGTCACATGTACACCAGACAAAGTAAGGAAGGCAGAATTCCTTCCTTACGCATGCACAGGGCAGCAGTCCCGATTTGCAAACATAAAATCTCACCTCTTTTGTCGACCATGACTGTTTTATTTAGTAAGTAGAGCTCTTCCCTCTTAGGGGTATTTATTGGTTCTGTATTACACTAAATTTTTTTCCAATGATATACTTTATTCATTAAATTTGTAAAAAATGCATTACATAATGGTTCAAATTGGACATTACATAATGCACAATACAAAGCAATTTCTTTCAATGCAGTACATGAGGTGCCTCGCGACTCTGGCCATTACTGGTTATATTTACAATGTACAATTACATTTCATGTCAAACCTTTTCTGGTGCATACATTCTGAGGGATTTTACACAGTTTCTAGCCCGTAGGTATACTATAGTGTGAGGGCCTTAGATAGTAGCCTTTCCCCATTCAGCCTTTGCATTGGCTGCCCTCAGCTTTAGTGCATCCTTCAGCAAGTAGTGTTGACCCTTGGAATGTGCCATTGCAACACTAGTTCGTTGACCTGGAAGGCCAGCATATTTCTGGCAGACCAAAGAGCTTCATTCACTGAGTTGATGAACCTCCAAGTAACAGTTGATTTTTATCTCAATGTAAATGCATCTTCACATGACAACTCATTTCAACCACACCACTAACATCTCATATTGCTCAATGCACCACATTCCCATCACTCATGCATCAGCAGTCCCTAGCAGTCAGGATTCAAGCCTTACATTCAAATGCTCCACCTCACCCTCATACACCTTCCAATGATGCTAGCCTTACACCCGCCTCTCACTGCCTCCACATAACTCTGGCTATTCAGCTATGAAAGGTACATCATCCAAACAGAGTCTTACTCAAACACTGACATTCTTCCCTCTCTTTTGTAGGACAAGGTGAAATGCAATAGAAGGGAAGCAGAAGCAGGCTGCATTCTCTGAGCCATACTGAGGAGATGGCGATTTGCATCATAGGTTCGGCTGCGACAGAGCCATGGGAACATAGGAACAGGAGTAGGCTGTTAGCCCATCGAGCCTGCTCCACCATTCAATTAGATCATTGCTGATCATCTACCTCAACACCACTTTCCCATGCTATCTCCATATTCCTTGATGTCATTAGTCTCCAGGAATCTATTGATTTCTGTTTTGAACATGCTCAATGATTGAGCTTCCACAGCCCTCTGGGGTAGAGAATTCCAAAGATTAACCACCCTCTTAGTGAAGAAATTCCTCCTCACCTCAGGCCTAAATGGCCTACCCCTTACCCTGAGATTATGTCCCCTGGTTTTAGGCTCACCACCCCGGGAAACAACTTATCTACATCCACCCTGTCACGCCCTGTAAGAACTTCGTAAGTTTCGATTAGGTCACCCCTCATTTTTCAAAACTCTGGGGAATACAGACCCAGTCTCCCCAATCTCTCCTCATAAGACAATCCCGCTATCTCATTGCATCTGGCATCACTGAGAACATTGAGGATTAAGATATGCTACTGTTTTATGCTCCTTCTCAACTGCACCACACCCTCATCCTGCTATTTGTCATGAAGTTCAAGTTGCAGATTGTATGAACGTGGGTGTCTTGTTTTCCTCTTTCCTGCTAATCTGTTTTTTGAGAGTGTTTGTCGAGGGATAAATGTTGGTCGGGACAGCAGAAAAACTCCTACTATGTTGGTAGTAGTATGTTGGGATCTTCAATGTCTTTCTGAACAGGGTGTCAGTTTAACATCACACCTAATAGATATTTTCTCTAATGCAGCTTTCTCTCAAGGCTGCACTGAAATATCGGGCAAGGTTAGTGAAAGCTGGAGTGGAGCATGAACCCACAACTTACTGGTTAAGGGGTGAGAATGCTACCATTGACACAAGTTGACACGTAGAAACTATTCATAAGCGCTTGACTGGCATTATGAAACACTTAACATTAAAATAAAAACAGAATCTTAGTGCTAGTAAGTGAAAAAGTTGGAATAGTGACAAATCTTCCAGATGTCTTTGTTAGTGTTGTTTCCCAGTTCTCTTCTTGCTTTCAAATTGACCTCAATGGTTCCTAATGGGTAAACAGTGGTTACATACTTATAATGTTCAGAGATAATGCTGCCAAATTTAGAAAGATATGACGCAAAAACCTGCTCCTAAAATGTGTGTCAACAGGATGGAATACCATTAGTGATTCTCAACATTTCCAGTTACTTGATTACACTTGATTAAACAAGACAAGGTACCAATTCCTACAATA
Source organism: Cetorhinus maximus (assembly GCF_964194155.1). Classification (NCBI taxonomy): domain Eukaryota; kingdom Metazoa; phylum Chordata; class Chondrichthyes; order Lamniformes; family Cetorhinidae; genus Cetorhinus; species Cetorhinus maximus. The sequence goes on along the minus strand of NC_135895.1, from coordinate 62,745,878 downwards.
AAGGCAAAATACTGCGGATGCTGGAAATCTGAAACAAAAACAAAAATTGCTGGAAAAACTCAGCAGGTCTTCTTCAACTAAGAGTCATATGGACTCAAAACGTTAACTCTGTCTTTCTCTCTCTACAGATGCTGTCAGACCTGCTGAGTTTTTCCAGCAATTTTTGTTTTTGTATCAATTCCTACCATTGTCACGAACAAGAATTGACAAAGATGAACCAGTAAATTTATTATTGTTCTCATGGGTTCTGATGTCAGTGCAGACAAACTAAAATCTTGGGAGTTTGGAATAAGAAGGAAAGTCAGTGCAATTTTCCACCCAAAGAATACTAGAAATAAATTACTGAGAAAGGAGATTGAAGCATGTGGTACAACTGGGTTTCAGAGTCTACTGTGTTTCTGGAATTAAATAAGATAGAGCGCCTCTGTGCAAAAGGGAATAGGTGGGGTTGGTTTATCATTCAAAAGAAAACAGGCCTGTTGAACCTAATGGCCTTTTCCTGTTCCAAAAATTCCTACGTCCTTAAGTGCCAATGATCTTAAGTGTATTTCTATGGATGATCTCAGTGAGGTAACCTAATGACCCCTGACTAAATTGCAGATAGTAAAGCCATTCAGAAACTCAAAAACACAAAACCAGCTTAATGTAGTGGAGCAGGTTCTTCCAGACCATATCCCTTTGAAATGCTTCACCATCCAACTACCTTATGACTAATGATTATTTGGAATCAAGTGTTCAAGGCAGCTCTACAGAGGGACTTGAGAGTAGCTGTTTGATTCTGATCTCTTAGAGGTTTAATGAGGCAGTGTCAGGTCCTTGTCATGTTGCTGTTTTGTGCCCTTGGCTAATGACATAATTTACATTTTTCATTCTTCCAAAAGGTTGCCTACAAGTTGTGGTACCCGAAAAAGCACTTTGGTAGATGCAATAATTCGAGAACAGTTAAGAACATTTTCAAAACTATATTACAGCCTGTAATATAGTTCAGTAATGTCAACATTCTGCAGTAATGTCTTGAAAAATGAATAGGGTGAGGTTGTCTCCATCCACTTTCCATCATGAACCACATTTTCCAGGTTTTGCCAACGCCATTTCCTTCTATACCATCTCTCTCACTTATAACTGCCTAGCCTTTGGGTATAATTGCCAGGATACTTCTGCAGCCATTGTTCTTTAACAATTCCCTCATGACCACCTTTGATACCCTTGTCCACAGCAAAACCTTAACTCACTCCCATCCTGGTTATTCACTCTGGTATGGTCTCCACCTTTGCCTCTCAAGGGACTCAGACTTGAGTATAGCTGGAGAGTTAGGTATCCATCAGCAAATCTCACATCAAGCAGTATAAAGCCACAATATTCTACCCAAACAGCACAGTACTCTTGGATCATTCTAGAAAGTAGAGATAACCCCTGGCTTCTTTTTCACTCTTTCAGCTCTCTCCTTAAGCCTTTCTAGAATGAGAATTCTAAAAGCCCAGACTAATGCTCTGAGAACACGGGTTCAAATTCCACCTTTGCAGCTGGTGGAATTGGAATTCAATTAATAAATCTGGAATTAACGCTAGTCTCAGTAATGGTGACCATGAAACCATTGTCGGTTGTCATAAAAACTCATCTGGTTCCTAATGTTCTTGGGAAGGAAATCTGCCTTACCTGGTCTGACCTACATGTGACTTGAGACCTTCAACAATGTGCTTGACTCTTAAATGCCTTCTGAAATGGCCAGCAAGCTACTGAGGTGTATTGAGCAGCTAAAGAAAAGACAATAAAGAATGAAACTGGATGGACTACCTGGCATCGATCTAGGCACAGGAAATTACAATCGCACACCCAGTCCTGTTGACCCTGCAAAGTCATCCTTACTAATATTTAGGGACTTGTGCCAACATTGGGAGAGCTGTCCCACAGACTACCCAAGCCACAGCCTGCCATAGTTATGCTCATGGAATCATACCTTATAGACAATGTCCCAGACCCACCATCACCATCCCTTACTATGTCCTGTCCCACCAGCAGGACAGACTCACCAGAGGTGGTGGCACAGTAGTATGTAGTTGCAAGGGAGTTGCCCTGGGGATCCTCAACGTTAAATCCAGACCCCATGAAATCTCATGGCATCAGGTCAAACATGGGCAAGGAAACCTCCTGCTACCACCTGCCAGACCCCATAAGTGCACCCCCACCCTTCTTCCAGCAGATGAATCAGTACTCCTCTGTGTTGTGTTGTTGAGCACCAGTTGAAGGAAGCATTGAGGGTGGCAAGGGCAAAGAATGTACTCTGGGTGGGGGACTTCAATGTCTCTCACCAAGAGTAGCTCAGTAGCACCACTATGGACCAAACTGGGCGAGTCCTAAAGGACATAGCTGTTAGACTGTGCCTGCGGCAGGTGGTGAGGGAACCAACAAGAGGGAAAAACATACTAGACCTCGTCCTCACTTGTATCTGTCACAGATGCATCTGTCCATGACAGTATTGGTAGGAGTGACCACAACACAGTTCTTGTGGAGAAAAAGTCCCATATGCTATCTTACTTATTCCATCTCATACAAACAAATTAACAGTTCTTTTAAAAAAATACTTGAGGTCTGTAAACAATGAATCATTTGAATCAGCATTTAATTTGGAATCCTTCATCCCATTCTCCTTCCTGGTAGAAGAAAAGGCACTCATGGAACTTGAACTCGTCAGTCCTGTACCAAATACTCCACTATCTATCTCTTTGTTTACAGACCTCAGGTATTTTTTTTAAAAGAACTGTTAGTTTGTTTGTATGAGATGGAATAAGTATGATAGCAAGAAATGACCTTGGATTGAAAGAAGTGGAATCCATATGGGAGGAGGTAAGAAATAACAATCAGAAGAAGACACTGGTGGGAGTACTCAATAGGCCCCCTAACAGTAGCTATGCTGTAGGACAGAGAATAAATCAGGAAATAATGAGGGCATGTATAAAAGGCAGTATATTAATCATGGGTGACTTTAATCTTCATGTAGATTGGGAAAATCAAATTGCCAGAGATAGTCATGAGCAAAATTCATAGTGTATTCGGGACAGTTTCCTAGAACAATATGTTGTGGATCCAACCAGGGATCAGGCTATTTTGGATCTGGTAATGTGTAATGAGGCAGGTTTATAAATGATCTCAGAGTAAAAGATCCCCTAGGAAACAGCGACCATAACATGGTGGAATTTAGTATTCAGTTTGAGAGTGAGAAACTTAGTTTGGAAACAACTGTAATAAACTTAAATAAGGGCAATTACAAAGGAATGAAGGCAGAGTTGACTGGAGTGGACTGGAAAAGGAGTTTAACAGAAAAGACAGTTGATGAACAGTAGCAGACGTTTAAGAAAATAGTTCATGAATCACAACAAAGATATATCCCAGTGAGAAAGAAGGATGCTCAGAAGGGGATAAACCAACCATGGTTAACCAAGGAAGTTAAGGATAGTATCAAAGTGAAAGAATAAGCATACAATGTGGCAAAGATTAGTGGTAAGCCAGAGGTTTGGGAAAGTTTTAAAGACCAACAAAACTGTACAATGTACTAGTTAGACCACACTTAAAATACTGTGAACAGTTTTGGTCCCCTTATTGAGGAACGATATACTGGCACTGGAGGCAGTCCAGAGAAGGTTCACTAGGTTGATCCCGGGCATGGAGGGATTTTCTTATGAGGAGAGGTTGAGTAGGTTAGGCCTGTACGCATTGGAGTTTAGAAGAATGAGAGGCAACCTTATTGAAACATATAAGATTCTTAGGGAGCTTGACAGGGTAGATGCTGAGAGGTTGTTTCTTCTTGTGGGTGAGTCTAGGACCAGAGGGCATAATCTCAGAGTAAGGGGTCGTCCATTTAAGACAGAGATGAGGAGGAATTTCTTCTCAGAGTGTAGTGAATCTGTGGAATTCTTTACTGCAGAGGGCTGTAGAGGCTGGGTCATTAAGTATATTCAAGGCTGAGATAGGCAGATTTTTAATCAGTAAGGGAATCAAGGGTTATGGGGAAAAGGCAGGAAAGTGGAGTAGAGGATTATCATATCAGTCATGATCTCATTGAATGGCGGTGCACGCTCCATGGGACGAATGGCCTACTTCTGCTCCTACGTCTTATGGTCTTATGGTCTTATATTCACATTGAAGAAACCCTCCATCGTGTTGTGTGGCACTGCCACTGTGCTAATTGGGATAAATTTGAAACAGATCTAGCAACTCAAGACTGGGCATCCATGAGACGCTGTGAACGATCAGAAGCAGCAGAATTGTACTCAAACACAATCTGTAACCTCATGGCCCGGCATATCCCCCACTCTACCATTACCATCAAGCCGGGAGAATCAACCCTGATTCAATGAACAGTGTAGGAGGGCATGCCAGGATCAGCACCAGGTATACCTAAAAATGTGATGTCTATCTGCTGAAGCTATAACGCAGGACTATTTGCATGCCAAACAGCATAAGCAGCAAGTGATAGACAGAGCTAAACGATCGCACAACCAATGGATCAGATCTAAGCTCTGCAGTTCTGCCACATCCAGTTGTGGATGGTGGTGGACAATTAAACAACTCACTGGAGGAGGAGGCTCCACAAATATCCCCATCCTCAATGATGGGGGATCCCAGCACATCAGTGCAAAAGATAAGGTTGAAGCATTTGCAACAATCTTCAGCCAGAAGTGCCGAGCGGATAATCCATTTCGGCCTCCTCTGGAGGGCCCCAGCGTCACAGATGCCAGTCTTCAGAAATTCAATTCATTCTACGTGATATCAAGAAATGGCCAAAGGCACTGGATACTGCAAAGGATATGGGCCCTGATAATTTTCCAGCAACAGTACTGAAGACTTGTGCTCCAGAACTTGCTGCGCCCTTAGCTAAGCTGTTCCAGTCCAGTAACAACACTGGCATCAACCCAGTCATGTGGGAAATTGCCCAGGTATGTCCTGTACATAAAAAGCAGGACAAATCCAACCCAGCCAAATACTGCTCCATCAGTCTACTCTCCATCATCAGTAAAGTGATGGAAGGGGTCATCAGTTGTGCTATCAAGTGGCACTTACTCAGCAATAACCTTCTCATTGATGCTCAGTTTGGGCTCCATCAGGGTCACTCAGCTCCTGACCTCATTACAGCCTTGGTTCAAAGATGGGCAAAAGAGCTGAACACCTGAGGTGAGGTGAGAGTGACTGCCCTTGACATTGAGGCAGCAGTTAACCAAGGGTGGCATCAAGGAGCCTTAGCAAAACTGAAATCAATGGGAAGCAGGGGGGAAACTCTCCACTGGTTGGAGTCAATTGTAAGTCTTTTTACTATCTGATTTGTTCATTTTTTAAAAGGTCCCAGTTACAAGATTTTCACCTGTGAATTCCCAAATGGTTATTCTTTGTCGGTGAGCACAGAAAGGGGCGGAATCTTTTTCTCTCGCTGGTGGTGAACCTAGAGGCGGGAAGGGCGTTTAGTTAGGCGGGATGGTGGTGTACTGGAATCCTGCTGCCGTTCTGTCTCCCACAGAATTAAGTTCTGGATGGGAAGGCGTATGGTTGACCTTCCCGGCCTGCCGCCCACTGAGGCCTCAAAGTGGCCAATTAATGACCACTTTAATGGCCTCAGCCCATTGCCACTGGCATTACCCAGTGGCAGATGGGCCTGTTGTCATGTGGCATGCAATGGAAAACCGTGCAGCAAGCTTGCCTCCTCCATTGGGAGCAGAGGGGTGGTGTTGCTGGTTGTCCCTTGATCAAAGCTACTCAGTGCCTGATCAAGGGACTGGGTATTGGGAAGGGGGTGCCTGCTGAGAGCCACCCCTCTGCTCTTGTTGCTGACCCCTCTCCCCATGGTCCCCATCCCATGAAACACCCCCACTCCCTGACATTACTTACCTGTAGGCTGAGTCACTCTGCGATCCTGGGACTCTGTTGCCTGTTCTTCTGGCAGCAGCCATGGCCTCCCAAGTGGCGCTGCTGAGCACAACAGCTGCTGGACTCTGGTTGGACAGCATCTCTCAGTAGGCGAGACTTCTGTCCTGGGTCTTGATTCCAGGGGAAAGCCCACTGCAGGCTTGTAGTTTGGCGGCAGGTCTTCCTGACAAGAGGTAGTGCGGGTCTCTTGCTGCTCTCCAGCGGAAGGCGAGATTTCAGATGCCTCATTAAGATTCTGCCCAAGATATCTGACCATGGGGGCATCACAGCGCAGTCCAATCCTTTTTTCATTTGATTCCCACGAATTTCCACCAGTGATCATTGCAAATGTGATCCTTCCATTGTCTAGCCCAGGGAAGATGAAGGAAGCTGTGGTGCCTCTACCCTCTCCTTCCCTGAGATCACCCAATAACACACTCCTAGTTCACTCTTGGGATCTTGCAGATCAGACTCCGCATCACACCATCTGGTGCGTTTATCCCTAATGGCTGTATGCCGCCCCATCGATGTCCTCATATGAGTTCTTTGCAACAGAACTTGTATTCCACCACGCCATCTAAGGATCTGGTATATGAACCATCCTTTCCTTCTGATGTGGCTGCAGCCCATTCATGTCAGTGACTCACCATCTGCAGATCTAATCTCCATAATACACCCTAAGGTACATGCAGTGCCAGTATCTGAGCTGCTGGCTGCAAGTGTCAGGTCAAGTGAAGGGGCCTCTTCAACAGTGCTGAGCTGTTGCTCTCTCTTCCCCCCAAGGCTGCTGTGGCTGGGCAGGCGACAAGTCTTAATTATCTGATAGGTGGAAATCAGAAGGGGAAAGTTGGGGTGAGAGAAAGGAGGTAGATGGAAAGCAAGAGATTCATGGTGACCCCATCAGCAGCTTGCTCGTCATGTCAGCTAGCAGGATGAGAGTGAGTTGGGAGCTGAGAAGGGCAAAGGCAGAAATGCCATCTTTGATTTCCTCGGTGGCACCATATGCCACAGGCTCTGTCACAGTCAGCCCTATGATTGGAGCAGCCATCTTCTCCGTAGAGCTCAGGAGACCTTGTCCCCCACCAGCTCTGCTGTGCTCCCTTATGTCGTGTACCACTTTGTCCTGCAAAAGGGAGTGCAGAATGTCGATGGTAGGGTTACACTGTGCTTGGATGATGTGCCTGCCATGACTGAATAGCTGGAGGTATGTGATGGCAGCTTGAGGTGGCTATGAGGCTGGCAGTGTGGTAGGCGTGTGAGCATCAGATGAAGTATTGAATGTTAGGCATGTGTCCTGAGTGCCAGGGGGTGCTGCTGAGTGAGTGATGTGGGTGTGATTGAGCAGTGTGATGGTTGGTTGTATGATGAGGAGATGTCATGTGACATTGACCACCCATGTGAGGTCCTTAGACTGCTCTAGCACTGCTGCTATTCATCGGGTGCAAAGGTCAGGGATTGACCTCTGTGGCCACCTAAGATCATAAGAACATTAGATCAAACGAAATAAGGGCAGGAGTAGGCAATTTGACCCATTGAGCCTGTTCCGCCATTTGATAAGATCATGGATGATCTGATTCTGGCCTTTACTCCACTTGCCTGCTTGTCCCCCATAATCTTTGCCTTCTTGTAGATCAAAAATCTGTCTAACTCACCCTTGAGTATATTCAATGACCCAGCCTCAACTGCTCTCTATGAAAGAGAATTCCAAAGACTAATGACCCATCTTTAATGGGAGACACCTTATTTTTAAACTGTGCCCCCTAGTTCTACACTCCCCCACAAGAGGAAAATCCTCTGAGCATCTGCCCTGTCATGTCCCCTGAGTTGTATATGTTTCAGTAAGATCACCTCTCATTCTACTAAACTCCAATGAGTAAAGGCCCAATCTGTTCAGCCTTTCCTCATAAACTAACCTCTTCATTCCAAGAATCAGCCTAGTGAACCTTCTCCAAACTGCTTCCAATGCAAGTATATCCTTCCTTAAGTAAGGAGACCAAAACTGTGCACAGACTCCAGATGCACTGTACAGCTGTAGTACGACTCCCTACTTTTATATTCCCTCTCCCTTGCAATAAAGGTCAACATTCCATTTGCTTTCCTAATTACTTGCTGTACCTGCATGTTAACCTCTTGTGATTCATGTACAAGGACAGCCAGATTTCCCTGTACTGCAGCATTCTCCTGTCTCTCTAATATTCTACTTTTCTATACTTCCTGCCGGGTTGGACAACCTCACATTTTCCCACATTATGCTCCATCTGCCAACTTTTTGCCTACTCACTTATCCTGTCTACATCCCTTTACAGACTTTTTTGCATCCTCCTCAGAACTTCCCTTCCTACCTGTCTTTGTATCATCTGCAAATTTGGCTACAATGACAAAAATTTGTCATTAAGATAGTTTGGAAAGAGTTGAGGTCCCAGCACAGCACCCTGCTCCTAATCCTTTCTGAGTATGGGCCTTGAGGGTTTCCTGATCATCCCAGAACCCTGGGGCTGAATCTTACCACCCCTCTGGGAAAGGGCTGAGAGGTGGGAGGGGTGGGGTGGACAGCCTTCCTGCCCAGAGGCCAATTGAGCCACTTAAGTAGCCAATTAAGGGCATCTCCCTGCCGCCACTGGTATTTTACCAGGGCCGGGTGGGCCCTCCACCATGTGGGAAACTGCCGGGTAAACCCTGGTGGCCTCCCAGCGGACTTGTAGTGGGACCCTCCTATTCTGGCATTCTTTGTCCAGTAGAGGGCCCCCTGGTAGCAATGGCACCCCACAACAATGGTGCGACTGGCTGTCCTCACCAACCTGCTTCCCCCATAACCCGTCTTCGGGGTTTGTCAAGCTTCTCGAGAGGATGCTGTCCTTCCCTTCTTCTCTCCTCTTCTTCATGTTATAGTCCCAGCAGTGCCACAGGGATCAGTGGCCACTGCTCCCTTTGGCACTGCCAATACTGCTGTTGGTCTTCTGATTGGCTGGCAGCTCCTGGGGGCGGGTAGCCATCCTTAATAGGTATGGCCACCCGTGAGGCTACTAATTACAGGATTCTGCCCTGAGTTCCCCCCACCCACCACTTTTGGGCCCCCCTCCCCCTGCTGTGAGAACAAAATTCAACCCATGGTGTGCCTCCTTCTGCTCACCTGCATGGCTAATGCCTCCAGCGCCATATCAGTGAGCCTGGAGCCCCTTCCCTGCCCTAGTGTCCCATTTTCCTTGTTTAGAATTGCAGCAATATGATTCAGAAGCAGCTTCCTGTAACTCAGTGCTGCTTCCCTTTAAGAACAGAAGGCTGGCTACATCAGGTGCTATCAGTAAGCACTGCCCAGCTCCCGAATGAGCACAGAGGCAGACATCCACCCCTACACTACAATTATGGAAATGAGGTTGCAGAACCAAATTTCTCATGCTGCCTCCCTCCACCGGAACCAGCCCAAGCAGATTGTAAATTACAGCCCTGTGCTCGCATAATGGCACAATCTAATTTTTAACCCTAGAAATCCACTAACATCGGTTCCTTTATTTTTCATAATCTCAGCACTTTACAGCTATAAGCTTACATCCTGGGTTCTAACGCAGTTTTATTTTGGGGAAAGGAGGTCACAGTCACTATCTTGGACCTTTAACTCTTCCTTTGCTAGGTTCGTCTCTCCAGCCCCAGGGAGACCATTTAGCAGTTGTCATGCAAGTGATCGCACTGTTATCTGACAACCTTGTATTCTCTGGCTCCACCCCTTTTCAAAAATGTTGCAGTCTCTTGCACTTCTTCGATGACTCTTACACAATGGTAACCAAAACTAACAATTAATTGCTGATACAAATTCCAATAATACTTACGTCATTTTAAAAAAATTAATTGTTTTGGGAATATAACCAACGGGCTGCAACATAGTAACATTACACTTTCAACTGAATGTTCAACATTTTCTTTATGCCTTTCCCCAAAGAGGCCACTGTTACACCAATAGAACATTTGATTCAAGATAAGTGTGCATACCACATACACAGTGAATCTGAAATATAAACAGAAATACTGGAAATAAACAACAGGTCAGTCAGAAACACACAGAAAATTCAATTAATTTTCATAAAAACTGTTAGTAAAGCATTTGACTGGCAGACAATTCAAAGGAATGGATGAATGCCAACTTGGCGAAATGCAATATTTTTGTTTAGATTTTTCTTCTGAGGGGTGTTAATGCTGAGTAATTATAACCTTTCCCATTTTAGACATCTAGTGCCAGCATCGACTGCTCCTGTTAAATAGTGGTGTCGGCTGTAGGCTAAAGCTCTTTCCATTCTCTTCCATTTTATGGCATTTCTAAACCCACAACATCCATCCATAGAGCCTCTCTGAAGGATAGTACCCATTTAATGCCAATCAGTGGAAAAATAGAACTTATTTTGTGTTGTGGCACCGCCTGCACTAGAAATTTGGTTGGGAATGTCTAAACCCATTTTGTGTTTGAGTCTTGCACTAGCAGAAGGGACAGACATTCAATCCATCAGTCCAATCTGCATTTTAGCCTAGATATCAGACAGGTAAAAGAGCAGTGGGTAAACCCCTCACTGCCTTGCCCTTCATGGAAATGAACATTTTGAAGTAAAGCTTTTCATAAAAGGAAGCCACAGCAATTGTTAATGATTGAAGTGTTATCAAATGTTGTCCTATAAACAATTTTGCCTATGACTATCTGAAGATACGCATGTCTATACCTTCTCATTCATGTCTTAAAGTAAACTAACTTAATTAGATTCGGAAAATGAGCCAAAGGATTTCAAAGTTCACCCTCCAGGAAAGATTTGCTGGATTTAGGATGAATGGTATAAATAACCTTGATCCCCAAAGGATTGATTAAAGAGTCCTCTCCCATTAAATACTGAGTACCTACAGCTGTTGAGCAAAGCAGTTTGTTTCAGCCACAATGTAAATCATTTTCTGTGCATTGAACATAATCAAAGCTGCATGAAAAACATTATTACAAGAAAAAAACATTTGCTTTGATTCTTTCCGAATACAGTTGGCATGTGTTTGTTGAGCCACAGACTGGGGACAATGTTGGCACTGCCCTGGATTGGAGGTATACTATTGATCTCTGTCAGGACACATCAAATTAATTATTGCTTAGAAACTAACATTATTGTGCATTTTTGTAAAAGACATTATAAACATTTTAACTAGCACTTTTGTATTGAATTTATTTCCAGGTATCGTTTGTAAAACAATTTACTGATAGTTGTTTGGAATTCCTGGGCAAAGTGAATTACAGCCTGCTCTGTTCTTAACAATGGAAGGCTCTTCCTCATTTCCCTTTTGCTTCTCCCCTACTCGAGCCCCCTTCCACTTCCAGTTTTCTCCATGGCTCTTTTAAAAATACCGACCGGTCAGGACGCACCCCCACAAGTATTACACATCCTCTGGTACTTCATCCATATGACTATTCTTCATCTGTGCACGAAGACAACAGTTCAGCAGATGATTGTACCAAGAGTGGGAATGAGGAATGATCACTCATGTTCTTGTGAAATATTCACATGTTATACCCTTTCCAACAGCAATCACTGCATAGCAATCAGGCTGATATTCTCAACCTCACTCCTGGGACACAGGCCAATCGTCGCAACTCCTCTGCTGTCTAGGCTGAGGTCAGCTAGCTCAGTATAAGCCTGGGATTGTCCTGGTCAGTGTGTCGCAGTTGCACAGATAGTAACACATGGGCCAGCAGACCTATCAAAGGAATACATCCTATTCCCTTTTACCAATATTTCATAGAGTACTGTATCCATGAAAATATGTTTGCAAGCTTGTTTAATGAAGAGTTAAAATATTTGTGCATAATTCTCTTCATGAATTTTTTTTAGGTTTACTGGATTTCTTGGTAACCTAACACCATACTTGAGAGTTCCAAATCAATCTACTGAATAATCTACAGAATTTCTGTTTGTCAGATAAAGTGTATACAATTGCTCCCTAGTGAGACACAACTAAGTCCAGAGAGCTTATGCTGCAGGGTGACATAGAGCCAAAGCCCAAGTCTGTGCAATGTTGGAGTTTAACTAGTTGAAGCTGTGCAGTTTACTTGCAAAAGCATCCCCCTGTTTGTCCACCTAGAACAACCTTACCTGTTAAGGTATTGTGGGATTATCAATAGGGAAGCGGTACTGAGCAAACAGTTGGAGCTGCGGGCTGACAGGTCTGCAGGTCCTGATGGATTTCATCCTAGGGTCTTAAAAGAGGGGCTAATGAGATAGTGGATGCGTTGGTGTTAATTTTCCAAAAATCCCTAGATTCTGGAAAGGTGTCATCAGACTGGAAAGTAGCAAATATAACCACTCTTTTCAAGAAGGGAGGGAGGCAGAAAACAGGAAGCTATGGGCTGTGTTGTGGGGAAGATGTTAGAATTGATCATTAAGGAGTTTATAGTTGGGCACTTAGAGAAACGCAAGGTAATCGGGAAGAGTCAGCATGATTTTGTGAAAGGGAAATTATGGGCAGGGTTTTCCCGTCGGTGAGCAGGCCCTGCCCCCCCCCCCCCCGCCCCCCCACCAGTGTCACATGAGGGGACATGTCAGGGATTTTTTTTTCTTTCTATTTTTAATATTTTTTACATTTAGAGCCCATCTCCCTGAGGCAGCACTTAGCCTCATGGAGATGAGTGCGTTCTTCCATGCGCATGTGCGAAAGAGCGCACTCTTGGGCTTAGGGATTCCCCCCGCCCTGCACAGGGAGCGCATAGCGCTTCCATGCGGACGTCACGCTGGGTGGGCCTTAATTGGCCCGCCTACGTAAAATGGCGGAGCGTACTTCAACTTCGCCCCTGATGGGGGGAATATCCTGCCCCATGTTTAACTAATTTACTGGAGTTCTTTGAAGGAGTAACATGCACTGTGGATAAAGGGGAGCCCGTAGACGTACTGTACTTGGATTTCCAGAAGGCATTTGATAAGGTACCACATCAAAAGTTATTGCGAAAAATAAAAAGTCATGGTGTAGGGAGTAACGTATTAACATAGATAGAAGATTGGCTGGCTGACAGAAAACAGAGATTTTGCCTGTGGGTCTTTTTCTGATTGGCAGGATGTGGCAAGTGGAGTGCCGCAAAGGTCTGTGCTGGGGCCTCAACTAATTAATATTTACATCAACGGCTTAGTTGAGGGGAACGAAGACATGTTAGCTAAATTTGCAGATGACATAAAGATAGGTAGGAAAGTATGTTGTGAAGAAGACTTAAGGAGGTTACAGATGGATATAGATAGGTTGAGTGAGTGGGCAAAAACCTGGCAGATGGAGTATAATGTGGGAAAATGTGAAGTTGTTCACTTTGGCAGGAAGGATAAAAAAGCAGAGTATTACTTAGAGGGAGAATGGCTGCAGAATTCCAAGCTGCAGAGGGATCCAGGTGTTCTAGTGCATGAGTAACAAAAAGTTAGTACGCAGGTACAGTAGGTAATCAAGAAGGCTCATGGAATGCTATTGTTTATTACAAGAGGAATTGAACAAAAAAGTAAAGATGTTATGCTTCAGTTATACAACGCATTAATCTCGAATATTATGTGCAGTTTTAGTCTCCTTATTTAAGGAAGGATGTAAATGCGTTGGAGGCAGTTCAGAGGAGGTTTACTAGATTGGCACCTGGAATAAGCGGGTTGTCTTATGAGGAAAGGTTGGACAGGCTGGGCCTGTTTCCACTGGAGATTAGAAGAGTGAGGGGTACTTGATTGAAGTATATATGATCCTGAATGGTCTTGACAAGGTGGACATGGAAAGGATGTTTCCTTTTGTGGGTAAGTCAAGAACAAGGGAGCACTGGTTTAAAATTAGGGGTTGCTCTTGTAAGACAGAGATGAGGAGGAATGTTTTCTTTCAGAGGGGTGTACGGCTTTGGAACTCTCTGCCTCAGAGGGCGGTGGAGGGGTCATTGAATATTTTTAAGGTGGAGGTAGATAGATTCTTGTTAGACAAGGGAATCAAAAGTTATCAGGGTAGATGGGAATGTGGAATTCGAAACACAAACAGGTCAGCCGTGATCTTATTGAATGGCAGAGCAGGCTTGAGGGCCAAATGACCTACTTCTGCTCCTTTCTCATAAGTTTGTATGTTCGTATGTATGAATCCCAGCCTCAGGTTTACCCCTGAGCCAAACTGACTGACCATTCATTAACAATGTCCTAGAATACTGGGTATCTTCCTGGTTCAGGTATCAGATTACCAAGCCATCACAAAGGGTTGATTTAGTTCTGAACTTTCACTGCCAGACATATCCTTGAAGTCAGTTAGGCCCCTAGAGACGCTCCATTTAAACCCTGGCCACAGAGGATACTCACAGTTGGCCATGATTTCATGGTATTATACACATAATGCAATTTAATGTATCACGCTGTAAGAATGATTTAACTCTCCCTGTCCAGTGGAAATTAAGCAGGAAAACAGACAGTTAAAATCACCCAGGAGGTGCACTCGCTAATATTCCATTCTATTCCCACAGTCTTCTATATAACCTGCTCTACCAAACAGGCAGGAAGGGCACCTTTGGAACTGGCATGGTCCTTTGAAATACACTAATCACATTTAACCAGTGTGGCATGATTGGGGAAATGGCTGTGGCTTTCCTAGAAGGTTAACCTAGTGGGAAAAAGAGCCCACACTGGAAGAGGTCTAAACAGGGCAGTTTATCAACAATTTTTTTAACTTTGCCTTTCAGGACAAGAAGAGCAGGAGTCCTCCATTGGGCCTCATCAAGAAAGTTTAAGGCTCCCCTGCCACTTTTCCTCCCTTCTTTAATCACAAGGCCCTCCCAAAACCCCCTCAATGTGACTTAACCTAAGTGTTGGAAATGGTTCCTTCATTCCTCAACGATGGTTTCAGTTGAGCCACTGACCAAGGTGCAGATGAGGCCTGGAAGTTAAAATCACCTGGGCCTCACATTGCAGAGGCCAGAATGATTTACCCTGTCTGTATGATCCCTGCCCTGAGGAAAATGCAGAGCTTGTGCATTTGTAAACAGGGGTGAAAATTATGCCAAATATTTTTCCATAACATCAGCGTACAAGGGGAAGAAAAGTCTATGGGCAAATTTACATAGTTCTATGATTTTAAAAAATCAGATAAATGTACATATGGTAATACCAGTGCCAACGGATTGTTCAATTTCCCAGTGGATGAAAATTCATCATTTTAGGTTGCTTTCTCCTGAGAACCAGATCATTGATGGCCATTATTGGGATGAGCTGACCCAATCTGGAATGACTCTATCCAATTCAACACCATCCAATACTTTAAACCATTTAGAATGCCAATCTGGAATAGCCGGACTGCTGAGTGCTCTCTACTTCTCAAGTATCCAGCAGATTCCAGCTGGGAATGATTTTTTTTTCCCCTGCCCTCCCCAGGTCAGAGGTTTCATACTGGCTCCCAGGCATAGCTAAGTATGGGATCTAGGGAGAAGTCACTTGCTAAAAGTATGAATCAAAATGACACTTTACTCATCAGGATTGCTATATGCAATAATTTTAAAAATTACCCCATCATTGAAAACATTGTCAAGGACTAGCCAGACAGCACACATTGAACATTGTGTCTTGTACCATTAAACTGTTTTAGTCCCAAAGAAGTGTTCTAATCAGATAGCATTTAATCAGTCAGGAGGTATGATGCAATCAAGAGTTCTGTTTCATCTGCACAGATTATTTCAATTAGACATAAAATATATCATAGCTTAAAAATATGTACAATTGATGTACTGATCTAGAATCAAGTACACCAAACTTGTTCATACCTTTGAAAATAACTATTCTTACAAATTCTTCACTCACATTGACCAGCAATATTCTTCCCTTCTACATTCTACATTTTGATCAGCACAGAAATCCTTCCTTAACCCTTTCAGTTATTGCATCAAGAACCACCTCAAAATGCCTAAAAACCATGACCAACATTTTTTGCTAAACATTGGATTGTGCTAACTCAGAGGGGAATTAAAGCTCCACAGTGTGCATCAAAGCCTTAACTCTGCTCTAACCCAGACTATGTAACTTGCCACTGTTAATATCTAGGCCAATGTCAAACTGAGGGAAAAAAAGGCTGGTCAACTACACAAAAAGAAATATGTAACAGGTCCACCTTAAGCAAGAAACTGATTCAGTAAAGGGAAGTCTTGGGCCTTGATTTTTAACTCTGAGTGCCTTTTAGAAGCTCGGGAATTTCACGCATTGTTCCATACTGAGGTTCAGTTAGGGGAATTGCTTCCTGAACAATCTCCTGCTGCAAGCCCTTCTCCTCCTGAACACCGTCCTCCTTCTCCTCCCTCTTCCAGCAGTTTGTCCTGCTCTGCATGACCTCTGTTCATTCTCGTTGTCATGCTGTACTCCAAGGGGAATGCCTACTAGTGCACCCATGTCTGGGAGCAACAGCTTTGTACAGAAACATTGAAGTCATAGCAATGTCCTTCAGCACCTGCCACAACACTCCTTTTAAACTTTGGCAAATTGGAACAATTATGGAAAGTACTGACAAACACTTATAGACTTGGAGCAACAGCCAAAAGAAATCATCTAGCAGCTAACATGTAAGTAGTTGACAACCATTTAAATAGCACAGATGGGTAAGTGTAGGTGGGGAGGGGGTGGGGGTGCGGGGAATGCATCTTGCCTCCTGCTGTACAAGATTAAGAGAGGGCATTAGCTAGAGTGTTGAACTCCAAAGTGGCACTACTGACAGTGAATCAGTATTGCACATTGATTGACGTCATGATATATCTGCTTTACATATTTTTGGTGGATGTTCACTGTGTGCATGCTAACGCCTTCACCAATATAGCTCTGATGCGATTTGCCACACAAATGTGTGCACATGAATGGACTCCATTTTAGAGCTCTAAAGGCACTCGTAGCACCCATAAAATGTGTGCTAACAAGCCCAATTTCTGCCCACTCATTCTTAGGACCATAAGACCATAAGACATAGGAGCAGAAATTAGGCCATTCGGCCCATCGAGTCTGCTCCGCCATTCAATCATGGCTGATAAGTTTCTCAACCCCATTCTCCCGCCTTCTCCCCGTAACCTTTGATCCCCTTACCAATCAAGAACCTATCTATCTCGGTCTTAAATACACTCTTGTCCTGTCTTTCACCAAGGCAAGACAATGCACAACATTAAAGAGAAGACTAGAATAGGGTGTGAACACCTGACCTTTTGGTGCTGTCTGAGTTAAACGCTGAGATCTGTGGGGCCTCCAGAGATGTCAGGATAGGAGATTTCAAAGCAAAATGCCTCTGTGAACAGAAGTTCATTTCCAGCCAATGTGGTGGTATTCCCCAGGTGAGCAGCACTCTGCAGTCTACTTTGGAGAATGTTGCCACCTATAGTCTGTCTGTAGCTGAACCCTCAAAACAAGGGTAAATGTTCACAGCCTTTGCAGCTTTGGTGAAAGTTCATATTGCTGCTATGCAGACCTGTGCTCAAACCTGCGCTCTGCCTTGGAGAGATTGATGGAGAAAATGGCGATAAGTGGCAGTGAAGAGCCCCAGCCTCATGGGAGTAGCAGTGGCACAGCAGGACCATCAAGTGCTGCCCTTTTTTGGCTTTTGTATAAGTGCTGTCCTCTATCAGGGTGTGAGAAAATCTGCTTTCTCACCACTCCCTCAATGAAAATCAACCACAGTGCCAGAAAGCCAGCTGGCTTTAAGGAGATAAGTTTACTCCTCGGCTGGAGACCTGATCATTGGCTAGGTCTGTGTGAACTGAGCAGACCAAGGATGAAGTGCTAGTATAAACTGCTAAGAGAGGGGGTTTAGAAGGTGAGAAGAGAAGCATCTTGAACTGAGGCTAAAGGATACTAGCTTGATCATGGGGTGGAAGAAAGGTTCCAGCTTGGCCTGCAGAAGAGGGTTGGAAACAGTTGTTGGAAGAAATCTGTACAACTCTAAATTTGCCATCCATTAATCTAATTGGAAATGATCAGCAAGGCTGGGGACAAATCTTTTATTTGCTATTAGGCATGTTTTTATGAAACAAGAAAATAAATATATTCTTCTTCTATTCATAGATTTTCTCATGCTACTATGAGGAAAATAAGTTTTAAATTTGAAGGAAAATCATGAATTCCCAAATAGAGAATAGTATTCAATAAAATTTGAGGAAATGTCCCTTCTTTTCAGACAAAATACAAGTACAATGTTCAGTGTAGACTGCAAAATACTGTAAAATGTACCTAGTAAAGTGTCATACATCAATATTTTCTGGAAGAGGCCCTTATCAAAATAGGAGGCCCTTTGCACTTTCAATACAAGTACTTTTATCACATGTCCCTTGTTTTGTTTTCAAGGCTGTTTTGGAGTTGATAGCTTTTAGGATAGACTATGCCAGTTTTAATTAAACTGTTGGTCAGCTCTTGCTGGTTTGTTAAATTGGCATGTTTACAAATCTGATTTTAAAATTCTTGAAATAAAAACCTTGGATCCTTGTAGTCTATAGAATTAAAAATCTTGTTATCTTACACTATCAGCTCTCAAAATATATATAAAGCTGTTTTGGTCATCCTACACTCCCAGTGAAATCCATTAGTGCTCCTCTTTAATCTCAACTCCCTTAGTGTGAAACTTGAATGAAACCCTACCAGCCACATCAGGCAGAAGTAAGTAATTGTTTGTCAAGCAATGGTCTTAATGTTCGTGATCAGATTTCCATTGCGTAACTCTCCTGACCTGAAGTGTCATTGCTTTGAAAACACTTAGAAACATATTCACTTGTCTATTTATTTTACTGATATACACTAACTGTAATTGCTCAAATAATGCCTTGTCTTTTTCTGAATGACTTCATGATAAGTTTGGTGAGTTTATTGTTAAATAAACCACGGTTAAAAGTATTGCTTTTGAATCACACAGAACAGGCATATTGCTCAGATTCCTGATCTATGTAAGATAATTGGTGATAATCAGGAACTGGAACATGACACAGACAGTGGAATTTGCCACAGTTATCTCTGAGCAAGGAAAGACAAAATCAACCTGGTTTCTTGCACCAGACCATTATTCAAGTGTGCGGATTTTGGGTAAGAACGTCATCAGTTTTGGCAGTTTAATGGACTGTCCACACTCACTGCCTGTGTCCAACATGAGGTACTCTGAAGGGTTTCTCATGCCTGCAGAAGCATTAGTCACTACCTTTAGCAAACTGGGAGTGGGGGAGGGGAAGCTTCTTTAGAAACTCACAGCTCCATATCTGTTTCCATCAGAATAAAAGTAAAATACTGCACACGTTGGAGATCTGAAATAAAACAGCAAGTGCTGGAAAGACTTAGCGGGTCTGGCAGCATCTGTGGATAGAGAAACAGAGTTAATGGGCAGGATTTTATGTCCCATGGGCAGGTGTGCGCCCAACCCAATCGAGCGTAAAATCGCACGAGATGACATAGAAAGTGCGCCCGCCGACAATTCAGAGAGCAATTAAGCCCTTTAACGGCGCAACTGTCTCCGATTTTTTGTGGCCCGTCCAACCTTATAGTTGGCGGACGGGCGAATCGGCCAGGCGGCCTTTGCATTTTTCATCAAAGCTCATCCAAGGACAGGATGAAATCTCCGTTATGAAATAAAATAAAAATAAATATCTATGAACAGCATTTTAATGAGGTATGCTTTCAGGTGTTTGATTGTGATGCATGGGCATTTTTTTTTGCAGCTTTTTACACCTTTATTTCATTGTTCTCGGGTCTGCGACTCCCTGAGGCAGCTGTCTGCCTTCACAGGGAGCTTTCTCGCATGGCTCAGCCTCGCTGGCGGTGACGTCATCGCCCGCCCTCTTCCCGCCCCCACCCCGGCAGAGCCGAGCTTTTCAGCGTGCATTTCGCCGTTAATTGGCCAGCCAGCGTGAAATCGCGGTTGGGGGGCTGATTGCACTCGGGGATCCGTTTCCCACCGTTCTTGGGCCCGCCGATCACACACGCCTGCCAACGGTAAAATTTAGGCCAATGTTTCAAGTCCAATATGACTCTTCTGCAGAACTCTGTTTCCATCATGTTTTCTACATCACAGCAGTGACTACACCTTGTAAGTATTTAATTGGCTGGAAAATGGTTTGTTCTGAGGTCCTGTAATGTTCCTATGTAAATGCAAGTTCTTTCTTTCTTATAATGCATGGAAAAAGTTTGTCTTTAACAAATATCCTTTCTAATGTATGAATAAGTCTTTAGACATGCAGGTGTCTCTCAATGTTTTAAGTTGATAATCAACACTTCTACCAAAATTGTCAGCTTGTTGCTGTTTCAAAAGAGAAAACAAACTTTTTTTAACTGAGATTGGGTGCTGTCATTATCACCTGATCAGACGAGTTGGAAGTTGGGACAGAAAGTGATTACAATCAATCAGATCAAGGTGGGGGTGGGGTCGGGTGGGGTAGGGTTGGATAATGTTGGACTGAAGCTGGTCAGAACAAATCAACCCAACCCAACTGAAAGAGTCATAGAGTCATAGGGGTCTACAGCACAGAAAAAAGCCTTTCAGCCCATCGAGTCTGTGCCAGTCAAACTAGTACCTAACTATTCTAATCCCATTTTCCAGCACTAAACCCATAGCCTTGTATGCCATGGCATTGCAAGAATCAGATTAGATGGCAAGAAATCAAGCCATTTGTGGTGAGGTCCAGAACCAAGCAACCAGGCCTAACTTCTTTCAAAGTTGCTTGTGCACAAATTTGAAACAGGAAAGTTTTAACTTTAGCTCATGCTATTTATCTTTATTTATATATCTCAATCTATAGATCCCTCTATAACTCTGTCTCTCAATAAATATAGATATCTAACTACTTACAGATATCCCTATAAATCTCAATCTCTGTATGTATCTCATCTGTATCTCTCTCTACGGACAGAATGTTTAGGTTGGCGTGCAGCGCACGCCCAACCTGATCGGTCGCAAAATCACACGGGTGACGCCAGGGGAGCGTCCCGATGTCACCCACGCTCACTCAATATTTCAGTTGGCGGGTGCACGGAGAAGTCGGAAGTGCACCTGCCGACAATTAAGAGGCTAATTCAGGGAATTAAAGTTGTAATTGTCTCCGATTTTTTCATGGTCTGTCCAACCTTATGGTTGGCGGACGGGCGGACGAATGGGCTAAGCGGCCTTTGCATTTTTCAACAACCTCATCCAAGGGCGGGATGAGGTTTCCGTTATTAAATTTAAAAAAACGTATGGACAGAATTTTCATCATCTACATGTTCAGGTGACTGATTGTGATGTGTGGACATTTTTTTTCTGGATTTTAATAACTTTATTTATTGGTTTTAAAGGCTTCAGCTCCCTGAGGCAGCTCTCTGCCTTCAGAGAGCTTTCATTCGGTGCCCACCCACACCCGTGCTTACGTCAGCACCTGCCCTCCTCCCACCCGACCCCGACAGCGCTGTGCATTTCAGCGCATACTTCACGCTGGCTGGCCATTAATTGCCCAGCCAGCATGAAATCGCAGTCGGGGGCCAATTGTAGTCAGCGGTCTGTTCCCCGATTGCTTCCTGGCTCGCTGATCGCGCCCACACGCCAACCTAAAAGTCCTGCCCTATGACTATCTCTATATCTATCCATATCCCTATATAATATGTATATGTATCAACTTGTTTAAAATGGGAAGACGTTTCATTGGTGCAGATTTATCAATTGGCTTTATTTGAGTCTTCCTTTCATTGCAACTTGTGAAATGGTCAGGAAATAAAATGAAGGGCAGATTGGGTCGAGTACTGACTTTCATTTTATTACATAGGGTATACGGCACGGAAACAGGCCCTTCGGCTCAACCAGTCCATGCTACATTTGGGATTGGACTGTTGTGATGTGTGATGCAGACTTTTGGCCTTTTTGTCTGCAAGTGCTGTACCAGCTATATTCTGCAACTGTGAAAGCTATATCAGTTAGGTTATGTGTTCCTTATAGAAAATCACTTTCTTGTTGTGCAGTAATGAGGGAAAGAGTTCTCACTATCTTTATGAAGACTATATTAGATTGTCAGCACTAGGTTAGAGGCAATCAGGTCCACCTGAAAACAAAATTAATTCCTGGCCTGTTCCTTGAAATCACATTTTTCTACACTTCAATTTCTTTTCATGATGACAGTCTGTAATTATTTATTTCAAGTACAAAAGAAAAATATTTTGATAGGATCTAGAGAACAATATGTGCTAGGCGTTAATGGCTGGGATTTTATGTTTGCAAATCAGGACAGTTGCATGTGTAAAATCCGGCCTGATAATTATGGGTTGCAAGCCCGACATCAACACTCCAAGTATCCCACAATACAGCAGGCAGGTAGGTGCTGAAATCAGCAGCATATCCACTAATTTTTAAAAATCATTAACGGAAAATTGAGCTTGTTAACAAGCCAATTTATCCGAAAATTATGCTGCCACGCCATAATGCAGTTGGCATGGACGAGAGTGGGGAGTCTACTTTTTCACCATCTGAGCTGAAAAAGCAAGGAGGAAGGGGGTTACATCCTTTGGGGAGGGGGGGGTGCCCTGTGTACATTGGGGACACACCCACCCCGCCACCCCTAAAGATGATACCACCTCACCTTTGGCCTCCAAAACCCACCCCCCCAACCCTCTCACCTCCCCCAACACCCCATGGTGCTTGATACCCCCGTCCAAAAATCCCGGATTTACCTGAGTCCAGGTTCTTGGAGATTCATTTCTCTCTTCGTCATGACACTGCGTGCAGTACCCACTACTGAGTTCAGGCACTGCTGAAGCTGCTGGCCAATCAAATTGCCCGGCAGCTCCCAAGGGTGGGATTTCCTCCCGCTGAGGGGTGTAAGTCCCACCTGTTAAGACCACCTGCAGTGTAATATCACTTTGGGACAGCCTTTTTTAGTCAGTCGGTTTACACCTGACTTTTCTAATGGTGGGACAAGTAATATGCCACCCCCACTCTCCCATAAAATCCAGCCCAACATGTTCATTTCACATTCCTCATCCACTGCTTTAAAAGATGTATATGGCCAATAGCATCTATTAACATAGTGAAGAGAATGTCGTACAAATTCATTAATTATTTGTGCATTATTATTGCCAACAGTAATTTGTTTCATATAGTTTAGGGTTTTAGAAAGTTTTTGTACTGCACAGAATTCAAAAAAGAAAAAGACTTTGTCAGTGTTTATGTGTAAGCTTAATTGGAGTGCAGTCACTCAGCCCCAAAAATATTCAAACATAGAAGCTGCTGAGGGGCAGGAATAAGCAGAAATTAATACTATAGAGAGATGATTTTCTGTAACAACTGTTTTTAATATCTGCTTTGTGACTCCCCTTCCCACCTTCTCATCAAGGTTGTAATGCTGACAAGTTGTTCAAGGAGTTCATAGCCTAGTGCTATTTCTACTCTGTAATAAGGTGTAAAATGGGAACATTGTGATCACTAATAACCATATGCACAATGCACAGGATTTATGATTTGAATTACATATAACAATATTTAACTTTTGGATGGTAGTTTAAGGCAAGGAACTGGAAACCCATATCCCCTACACCATCATCTCCCCCCATCAAAATAAATAGGTATATATAGGGAAGAATTTCCCCCACTGTTGTGGGGGAAATGCAGGAGTGGGCATGGACGGGCGTACCTCTGCCCTGCCATTTTACGTGGGCGGGCCAATTAAGGCCCACCCAGCGTGATGTCTGCCAGGAAGCGCTATGCTGAGGGGGGACTCCCTCAGCCGGGAGTGCGTTCTTTCGCACATGTGCACGAAAGAGCATACTGATCTCCCTGAGGCTAAGTGCTGCCTCAGGGAGATCAGCGCCAAATTTAAAAATGGTCAAGGAGCAGAAACAAAATTTCCCTGGCATGTCCCCTCATGTAACACTGTCACATGAGTTGGGACATGTCCATCACTTTAACTCTAACCTTTAAATTTTTAAAAACCCTCATGAAACCTCATCCCGCCTGCGGATGAGGTTTCATGCTTTTTCTGAAGCCTGCCAGGGCTCCTGGCCTGCCTGCCAACCTTAAGGTTGGACGGGCAGGTCCATTAATTAAGTCAATTACTTTTTAAATGGCCTCAATAGGCCGTTGACAGGTCGGCGGGCACACAGCTGATTCAGCTGTACCCCCGCCAACCTGAGAATTGAAACGATGCAGGGTGACGTCGGGAGTTCCGCCTGACATCATCCCGCATCATTTTACGCATTGGCGAGCGGGCCCCGCCACCTGCTCACCAACCTAAAGAACCCTGGCCATAATTTCTGATGCTTTGCACTTTGTACCAGTGACCCCAGACTGTCAGAAATGCTGCTGTGAGTAATAAAACCAAAAAGCACTTGAAAGCTACACAAGTATTCCTTAGTTTAACTGATAAACTATGGTCACTTTGATGGCACCAAACATACTGAGCCTCCCCTCCCTCTCCCCATGCCGTTCTGCCACAGCCTAAGTGCCTGTGGCAATCACAGTACTGTAGCGTTAATTCACAAACTGGGGTAGGTTACAGATCAGCCATGACCTCATTGAATGGCAGTGGAACAGGCTTGAGGGGCTAAATGGCCCATACTCCTGTTCCAATATTCCTAACTCAACCTCAAGCATTGATTTTAAGGGGAGATTGTGCTCTGATAATCAGCTTCCTCGCTAAGGGTCTCTGTGAAGCAGGGCAAAAGTCTCAGGCGATTATACAGTTGCATAAGTAATCGCATAATGGTTTACAATAGGTGTTCAGCAAATTTCAGTTTGTTGTATCAGGTGGTAGATTCCCAATTAAAGGAATTAGATGCTGTAAAGTTATGCTGAGGTTCCTACAATTATTTTTGTATTCGTATTTTTTGTTTGCATGGAAGGCAGAATTACAGAATGCCGACAATATTCACCAAATAAAGTGTTGAAAATCAATATTTTCTGAATAGGGAGTAATACCCCAAACTATCTGAAAAATAAATCTTGCTTTCAGCACTTGCAGGTCCTTCAGTAATTTATATTTAGTTCAATTTTGCATATCTTAAACTTTTCCCTTGCAATAGAAGTGATGCAATCTTGGGTGTTCCTGCATTTTAAGTTATGACAAGCCTGTATCCTGCATCGTCAGCCTCATTCCTTTACTCAGGGTTGATGTTAATCTGCCATCTTTTTGGAGAATGTTGGTCAGCTCTTGCTGGTCACCTGGATTAACATGTATATTTAGAGGAGACAAATTTTAAAAAAGAACATAAATATTGCCATATAATCTGTTTAATAGCAAAATCTTAAATTTCACTTCCACTTTTATAGTTTGAAATGCTTTTGAAACTAAGCAACCCTCAATATTTTGTGAGAAAAATGTTAATCTACCAGCAATGCGTATGTGTGAGGTAATTTGCCAAATTAAGGCAGATTGAAGAAGTAAAGGATAAGACCAAAAGATCATAGGAGGGTAGAACAAATGAGAAGTTATCTGACAAGCTTTTTTCAAGGCACAGCTAAGATGACTTTCAACCTTTATCCCTATAATGCAAGGAACCTCAAAGGGCTGGATGCCATCTGGTTTGGATCTACTCAAAGTGATTGATTAGAACTTGCAACATCTGGGTTCTAGACACAATATCCAATGGATAGTCACATCTAATTGAACACAGTTCCACCAAACATTCAGGGAATAATAGGTTTAGTCCCACAGTGAAAAAGCTTGGAGCTAAAACACGATTGAACAAAACAGATATCTGTCCTCTGCATGGAGTTAATCTGTCCCCAAACAGAAAAATTTATGATTCTCTTTTCAACAATCTAGGCTAATGCTCCAGTGCAGTACTGAGGGGGCTCTGCACTATTGGTGAAGCTGTCTTTCAGAAGAAATGTTAAACTCAAACCCTGTCTTCCCTCTTAGGCGGATGTAAAAATTCCATGGCACTATTTGCGGGAAAGCTGGGAATTCTGGCTAATATTTATCCATCAACAAATGGCACTAAAACAGGTTATCTGGTCATTTTTCCATTGCTGTTTGTGGAATCTTACTGTGCACAAATCGACAGCCACTGTTCCTACATTACAGCAGTGATTACACAAGAAAAAGGTACTTAATTGGTTGTGAGTGTGGCTAAGACTATCCTCACTGCATCTCATCATCATCCTCCACGAATCTTGCGGCTATTAGGGCCTCACGATTGCGCCTGCCCAATCTGGCCAGTGAAATGGCTTCATCACCAGTATCCTCACCTTTGAGGACCTCATCACCCTCATCCCCTTTGATGCCCACCTCATTGGAGGAGACGAGCAGCACTTCCATCTCCTCTTCAGCCAGATCCTCCCCCAGTTGCAACAGGAGGTTGTGCGGCAGACAGTAAGCTACGATGATGCATGACACCCTTTGGGCACTGTGTTGCAGTGCTCCACCAGACCTGTCAAGGCACCAGAACATTATTTTCAACATGCCTATCATTTACTCCACCAAAGTTCGGGTTGCAGCATGAGCTTCAGTATACCGTCTCTGCTGCAGTCTGAGGCCGCCGCACGAGCGTCATCAGCCATGTCCTCTGTGGGTAGCTGTTGTCCCCAAGGAGCCAACCCTGCAGCCTCTGCGGACCTTGAAGATGTCAGGGATCCCAGACCTGCTGAGAATGTAGGAATCGTGGACGGGCCCTGGGAATCGTTTATGGTGGTCGCACACCAGCTGAATGTTCAGCGAATGGGAGCCCTTGTGGTTGACGTAGTTAACAGCTTGTTGCCACGGAGAT
This sequence comes from Cetorhinus maximus, assembly GCF_964194155.1. Classification (NCBI taxonomy): domain Eukaryota; kingdom Metazoa; phylum Chordata; class Chondrichthyes; order Lamniformes; family Cetorhinidae; genus Cetorhinus; species Cetorhinus maximus. Next base: position 62,719,314 of record NC_135895.1, on the reverse strand, counting down.
CTAAGCGCCACATGAGTGCAGTCAATGGCACCCTGCACCTGTGGAAAACCAGAGATCTGGGCAAATCCCAGCACTCTTGCTTGCTGGCTTTTCTGATCCTGATCGAAATACACAAAGTTATGTACTTTGGTGAAGGTGACCTCCTGGATTCACTTCTGGGTGCAGGCTTATGAGATCCCGCAATGTCTCCTGTTGGGCCCTGGAAGGGGCCACTGGACTAAAAACTGAATGCGTAGTCACTTTCACGGCTACTGGCAGTGGATGGCATCCATTTCCCTGTGGTGCCAAATTCTGGAGCAGGTGGCATATGTGACCAGTTCCCTAGACATGCACAGTCTTTTGCAACATTGTTTCTCAGTCATCTGCAGGAATGACAAGCACCATCTATAGACCCTGGGTCTAACGAGGTGTCTACGAGTGATGCCTCGCTGTGGATCTTCAGCTGAGTGTGCAGGAGGTCCTGCCATCCCTTCATCTTGAGGGTGGTTCCTCCCATTGGATAGCCAGGTGCCTCGATCGCAGTCTTCTTCCTTTCTGCTCCCTGTAAGCCATGAGGCACACCACTAGATCACCAGTCTTCATGATCCTGATGTTCTCCTCCTGCAGGATCAAAGGGAGAGAGATGCATATGTGTCCTAAGGACCTCTCTTGGTTAAGCCTCCGGCTATGGATGCATCTCAAGGCCTCATCATGCATGCCAGAGAGTGCTGGCCACCACTTGGATGGTCAGTGTGTAGTGTACTTCATGGCTCTCCTAAACCCCACCCACCCCACCCCACTCCACCTGACTGATTGGCGGCAGCTTTGTCCACTGCACTGCATGCTGTGCTCTCAGCTCAGGCGCAGGCATTCTCCTAACCCACACTGCAATGCTGCACTGATAGCTTGAGCCATGAGGGATTCTTGTCCAAACCTTAATAAAGACATTGCAAGGTGCTCTGAGCACGTCCACCGGTGACTATGCCATGGCCACCTTTCGCAAGGGGATTCTACAACTTGTCCATTCGGCCAATTGTTCTGCAGCCCCCTAAAACGCACATTAATTTGCAGTCTGTGCCCAAAGGGTGAAAATTTCGGGAGCATTTGGTGGCACTTTCATGCTTTTGCATTGTTTGAGTGGGCAGAAAAGCTTCAGAAGCCCGGCTCCAAGCATGTCAATGGAGCTGCAGCTGAACGGTCTCAGCTGCGGAAGAATGCTCACTTTTGACAAGTTTTTCCAAGTCCACCCTCCCACCCTGGCATGTGCCATCAGTCTGTGCTGCCTTGACCCCCATCACCCGGCCCCACCCACACTGGAGCCCTTGTCCCGGCACTGCACTGAAAGCCAGTCGGGAAAAAGCGGCTTGCCTGTGCCCCCCCCACCCCCGAATGCTCAGCGCCTCCTCCTTGATGTCCTACGGGTAATGCTCACGAGCATTGCACAAGGTTGTATGCACTCATCTTGAAGTTCGGCTCACCAGGTGCAAGCCTTTTAAAGGCAGTCATAAATCATGCTGCTCTGAAGTCACGCTGACATGGGAGGTAAATTTGATGTGAGGGATTATTCCAGTGAGCAGCCACAATGATGAGATGGAAATGCATTAAAATTAAGTTCCTGATGTTGGATGATGGGAAATGTGGCCCACCATTGACGGGTGGAGTGGATGATCGCAAAATGGTTTCATGATGGCGTGAACCCGATTTTTGGCCCTCTCGCCACATTGCCCGCTCACACCTGACAAACACACCCTCTGCCAACGGGAGCGGAAAATTCTAGCCTGAGACAACTTATCAAAAGAAATGTGGAGAATAGATCAACCTATGCTTCTCTATTGTGGTTGTGAGTAGCGAGTTGAGATCTGATATATGGGCTATGAGAATGATTTGCCAGTCAAATGTGCAGAAGTGGAAAACAGCACATATCTAATGGTGTGAGTGGAACGTTTTGATCAATGTGCATTTCTATATTCTTGAATTTAAGTTGCAATGGGAATTTATTTTTTTGCTTCTCAAGGTGAAGGGTGTTACTGCTGTGAAATGAAACATTTGCTCCATTTGTCAGCATTGGGTGTTCTCAGACTGTTATAGTATGGATTCAGCACAGACTAAAGCTACACTGTTGTCACAATTCAGAAACGAAGTGTCAGAGTAGTACCTTAGTATGACATTTCCTTATTCATACACTTCGACCAAAAAAAAACTAGCAAAAGTCAATCAAGAAGTTCAAAGAAAATGAGCACAACCCTTAAAACAGCCCTGATACATGACGTATGATACATGAAGACAAAAATAACCTTCTCTCCATCATAAAAGCAGAAGTGGGGATGTTCGCTGATGATTGCTCAATGTTCAACATCACTCGCGACTCCGCAGATACTGAAGTAGTCCATGTCCATATGTACCAAGACGTGGACAATATCCAGTCTTGGGCTGATAAGTGGCAGGTAACATTCACACAAGTGCCAGGCAATGACCATCTCCAACAAGAGAGAATCTCTACCCTTGACATTCAATGGCATCACCATAACTGAATCCCCCACTATCAACATTCCGGGGTTACCATTGACCAGAAGCTGAATCGGACCAGCCATACAAATGCTGTGGCTAAAAGAGCAGGTCAGAGGCTGGGAATCCTGTGGTGAGTTACTCACCTCCTGACTCTCCAAAGTCTGTCCACCATCTATAAGGCACAAGTCAGGAGTGTGATGGAATACTCTCCACTTGCCTGGATGAATGCAGCTCCAACAAAATTCAAGAATCTTGACATCATCCAGGACAAAGCTGCCTGCTTGATTTTCACGCCATCCACAAACATTAACTCCCTCCACCACCGAGGAACAGTGCCAGAAGTGTGAACCATCTACAAGGTGCACTGCAGCAACTCACCAAGGCTCCTTCGACAACACCTTTCAAACCTCTGACCTCTACCACCTAGAAGGACAAGGGCAGCAGATACATGGGAACACTATCACATGGAATGTCCCCTCCAAGACCCTCACCATCCTAACTCGGAAATATATCACCATTCCTTCACTGTCGCTGGGTCAAAATCCTGAAACTCCCTTCCTAACAGCACTGTGGGTGTTCCTACAACAGTTCAAGAAGGAAGCACACCACCGTCTTCTCAAGGGTAATTAGGGATGGCAATAAATGATGGCCTAGTCAGCAATGTCCACATTTCATGAATGAATAAAAAAAAAGTTTGACAGAAAATGCATCTGACACATAGCCTGCAAAATCAGCACATTCGTGCCTTTCTTTTTGATGCTACATATGCTATTTTGTACATAGGATAGTATCCGTGCCATGCATGCACACACATCCAGTGTCGGCTGTGCTGGATGCCATTTTGTTGAAGGCATTAGCCTGAGCATTAGGAGTGTGCATCAGAAGTATGCGGAGTAGGCAGGTCATGTCATTAGTCAATGTGTAATGCTGGCTTCATTGTAGCTGTTACAAGCTCAAAGACTACAGTCTTTCTAGTGTAGTGTCTTTACTGAACTGAAAGTGAGATGGCTGCCTGCAGGGAGTCCCTCATGGCAGAGGTCACATGGCTATGGCAAGCCAAAAAGGACATGTAGTATGATTACATTTCAAAACCCAAACATCCCCATTTTTCATAATGAACAAAAGACACGAACGTCCCCTTTTTCCTAATGAACAAATGACAAATTTGCATGCACTATCATGTGTAACTGTGAGTTGCCCAAGTTACCCACTATACCACAACTGTCCTCATGTATTAACAAGCTGTTCATTATTCTAGTCAGTCTTTGTACATGCATTGTATACATAGTCATTAAATCGTGCAAGTCTCTTAATGGTACGCATGCACGTTGTCATTAACTGTTTGTCTGGGTGATGTTCCCTCTCCGGGGAGTGTTGTTCCCATGGCGCGTGTTGTTCCATCACCATGGCTGAGGACCAGAGGACCACTGGGAGTGATGGTCATTCTGTACTCTGTGCAGCCGGTAAGATCCCATCTTCCTGATTGGCCACTTGCAGTGAAGGAACACCACGTACAATTGAGGTGACAACTGCTGTCCACATGTCCCAGGTTGCCACGTGGACGGATTCCTGTTGAGAGTGTTGAAGGTTTATGCCCTGACTGGCTCTCCAATGCTCAACTCTGGCAATGGGTTTGGCAGTCTTGTCAAAATGAAATATGGCTTTCTGCTCACTCACGCCTGTTACTATTTTTGGCGTCAGTGCCTTTTTTTGCTATTGGGAGAGTACTTTGCGAGTGACGTGACATTAATCTTTTGATTGGACTACTTTCCATGCCTTCAGCTGGTGTGTTTCTCCACTCAAGGATTGCATTGTGTACATCTGTGCTAGATTAGTTTAATTTCTTGATGATTCCTTTGGCAATTTTCACTGCCACCTCAGCCTTTCCATTTGACTGGGCATAGCGTGGAGAGGATGTATAGTGTTGAATTTCCCAATCCTTTGTGAAGCGGTTGAATTCTTCACTCGTGAACTGAGGACCATTGTCACTCATCACAATGTCTAGAATGCCGTACTGACTGTAGTGAGCTTTCAAGCGTTCTACTATCTCTCCTGTCATCACTGAATTCAGCTGGTATAACTCCCAGTAGTCAGAATAGTAGTCTACAGTGACAAGATAATCAGTTCCTGCTATAGTGAAGAGGTCTACTCCCAGATTCATCCATGGTCTGTCTGGGATGTCAAGCATCATCAATGGCTCTCAAGCTTGTTTAGTTTGATACTTGTTACAAGCACCACACTGGCCAATGTGGTCTTTAATTTCATAGCTCACATTTGGCCAATAGAACTTCCTTTGCTTTCCTCAGACTTGACTCAATTCCTTGATGGCTTGCATAGATGCACTTCAGCATCTCTCCTTTTATCTCCTTATGGATGATGACTTTATTTCCTTTGTACAAGATACAACATTAGGCTGTCAATTCATTTCGGTATTCCCAGTATGCTGTTGTGACCACAGTTGTGTCCTTGATTCTCTCAGGCCATGCTTTCATCACAAATTCTTGCATCTTGTTGGGTAGTCCGATTGATTTGAGCAAGGTGCTTGTCTGTCAGATTCAATGCCTCTACTGGTTTGATGACTTCCAGAGCACGCCGAGCTGCTGCTTCACATTGAATCTGGAGGATTTCACATTCTGTTGTAGCATCCTCAACTTTCGTCATTGAGAGTGCTGGTCTGGACATCATGTCAGCAAAGTACATCTGTTTCCCTTGCTTGTATGTCACATCCAGATGATATCTCTGTAAACAAAGTAACATTCTTTGCAGAAGCTTTAGAGCAGATAGTAGCAGTCTGAGAAAAATGCTTTAAAGTGGCTTGGGGTCGGACTCCACTGTTACTTTGTCTCTCCCAAGCAGGTATGATGAAAATGCTCACAAGCAAAAAGAATAGCCAGTCACTCGTTCTCAGTCTCAGCGCAGCATTGTTCAGTTTGCGTTAATGCCCTGGATGCAAATGCGACTGGTTGTCCTTGCTGCATTAGGGTTGCTCCAAGATTTGTCTCACTGGCATCACTCTGCAAGGTGACTTCGTCATTGGCTTCATAGTACTTCAGCACTGGCACTGTCTTCACTAGTTGTTCCATTTTAGTGTACCCTGCTTTTTGTTCTATGCCCTGATACCTGGATCATCCACTATGGCTTCCACTCCAGGAAGATCACTGACTATCTCATGCTGTCTGCATTGATACTCTTCTGGAGCTGTGGAAATACCAAACGGCATGCGCAACCATCTATATCTCCTGAACGGCATCCAGAATGTAGTTAGAAAGCCGCTGCTTTCATCCAGCTTCACTTGCTACTAACCATCCTCCACATCTAGGGTAGCAGAGATTTTGCCTTGCAAGTTGTGGCAAAATTCCTTCGATGGTTAGCATGGGGTAGTGAGATCGCTTCATTGCTTTTTTTAGATCCTTTGAGTCTAAGCATACTCACAGCTTTACAGGTTGCCATGCTGCTATCATGCTGCTAATCCAGCCTGTAGGAGTTGTCACTTTCTTGATTACTCCCTTCTTTTCCAGGTTTTCTATCTCGTTTTTTAGATTTGACTTGAGGGCAGCTGGTACTCTTCTTGGCAGATGCTGAATTGGTCTTACACTCTCATCTACTTTGTGATGATATTCTCCAGGTAGATATACCAACTCTGTAAACACATCTTTATGCTCCTCTAGGATCTGTTCAGCAGTCAATGGCTTTGTGTGCTGTGATAAGTTGCAAATCTCTTTTGGCACATTTAGGGTCACCAGTCCAAGCCATAGACTTGCTCCAGCTGAGATGAGTGGCTGTTGCAAATCATCTATGGTCTGGAACTCCAGATCTTCCTTCTTGCCATTGCATTGGGCTCTCAAACTAATTGTCCTCTTGGTATGAGTATCATGCCATCATATAGCCTCAACATTACTTCTGAGGGCTCCATTTTTGGATCGGCATGTGAGCTAATTCACACAGGTCTGTGAAGGTCATAAATTAAAAACATAAAATGCTGGGAAATCTCGGCAGGTCTGGCAGCATCTGTGGAAAGAGAAACAGAGTTAATGTTTTATGGCTCTTCTTCAGAGTCATATAGACTCGAAACATTAACTCTGTTTTTCTCTCCACAGATGCTGCCAGGCCTGCTGAGTTTTTCTAGCATTTTATGTTTTTATTTCAGATTTCCAGCATCCGCAGTATTTTTCTTTCATCTCTGTGAAGGTCATGATGTTCCTTGACGCACCCAGTGTCAATCTGACACTTCGTGTTCACTTCATGCCCTCCTTCTGCATTCCTCATTCTAACAGTCACAAACCATTTATCACCTATGGACTTGACAGAACCAACCTATTGTGTGTAGTGTTTCATCAGACTCTTCTGCTGAAATCTCTCCAGTGGCCACCTGTACAGGGTTGTTTTGCTTCTTTCTAGCCAAACACTTGTGTGTGAAATGATTCGGTTTCTTGCAGTTAAAACATTACTTTCCCACTCTAGATAATCCCTCTTTTCCTTTGTACGATGTCCTCCACACTATTTGCATTCTGCCCTTTGTCTGTGATTGTTCTGCTCCATCGGCCTGGAATGTCTCTCAGCACAATGAATCTCCTGGTCTGTTCTGCCATACATGTGCTTTAGCTGATGTTTTACAACCTCCATATCCATCGCTTTCTTGAGAGTAAGCTTCTCTTCTCTCAGTAAGCTTACTCTCACTGTTGGATCTCTTATCCCTAAGGCAATTCTATCTTTAATGAGAGCATCTTTTTGTTGCCGGAATTCACACGAGTCTGTGAGATGTGTTACTGCAGTCACACCAGTAAATGGGCTCTTTTTCACCTTGAGCCCCAATGTTGAACACATAAGAACACATAAGTTACTTTCACCTGAAGTTCAAGGCATGTCTTCAAGGCTTTCAAAATTTCTGCAGTCTGTTTCTCCTGTACTTCGGATTGGCACCACATCCACAAACATTCACTCCCTCCACCACCAACGCACAGTAGCAGCAGTGTGTACCATCTACAAGATGCACAGCAGGAATTCACCAAGCCTCCTTAGACAACACCTTCCAAACCCACGACCACTACCATCCAGAAGGACAAGAGCAGCAGATAGATGGGAACGCCACCACCTGGAAGTTCCCCTCCAAGTCACTCACCATCCTTACTTGGAAATATATCACCGTCCCTTCACCGTCGCTGGGTCAAAATCCTGGAACTCTCTCCCTGTGGGTGTACCTACACCACATGGACTGCAGCAGTTCAAGAAGGTAGCTCAAGGGCAACTAGGGATGGGCAATAAATGGTGGCCCAGCCAGCAAAGCCCATGTCCTGTGAATGAATAAAAAAGAAAATTAGGGTAGAATGCAATTTGTACAGTCTCTACCCAGTATTGTTCAAAGTGTTGCTACTCGTATTGGCTCTGGCTTGTTAACTAAATCTTTTGCAATCTCGTAGTTTTGCCATTGCAAGTGGGAAAACTGCTAGTTCTGCTGCATATCTCCTGTCATTTCGACAGGAGCTGGGAGAGGAAAATTTACAGTCATTTTTGTCTCACCCAGTATTTTACTTGCAGCCTTCAGCTTGTGTTAGCTTTTCCTTATGTTTTTTTTTCTTCAGCAGCTTTAAGCAGGTTGGAACATTTCAGTGTTCCTCTTTCAGTAGCTGTGGTTTCTCTTCCAGCTTTTCAAAACTCAATCTCAGCTCCACTCCTGACACCATGTTACGAGCTTAAAGGCGACAGTCTTTCCAATGTAGTGTCTTTATTGAACTGAATGTAAGATGGCTGCCTGCAGGGAGTCCCTCGTGGCAGAGGTCACATGACCACAGCAAACCAGATGCAGTAATGATTGCATTTCAAAAACCAAACAGTAGTGGTGCCATTTTTGACCTGAATGCTCCAGCTAACACCCTCTGTAAACATACACAGCTGAACTTGTGTCCAGCTGCAGGAAGGAATCCTCCAACTGTGCTAATTAAATTGATCATCATCTGCTTTCAGGTTAAGTTGCTGTTTGATTTATACTGGCTGATGCTAAGTTTGTAGAAGTGTTTGGTGCTTTGTACTCTCATTTAAAGGCAGTAAAGTTGCATGTGGTGCAGGCCTCGTTTCACAACAATTGCTCCCATTCATCAGTGCTGTAGTTATCATCCCCTTTGGGGATGACAGAGACCATGACAGGGAGATTGAACAGAAGCAATGCAGAGAAGGACAAGCCTCTCAAAGGGAGAGGAAGAAAAGGGTTATTGGCAGAAGGCCATATCCACCAGGGTCTCCAGGTCTTGCCTTGAGCTCAGTGAGGAACAGTGTGTGTATATCTCCATTTTACAAAGGAGGTGCTCACTGAAATCTGCCACCTGTTGCAAGTAGCCCTGCAGCCTCAGAGCAGGGCGTGGACGACATTGCCAGTGGCTGTAAAGGTGACTGTGGCCTCGAAATTCTTCGCATCAGACTGAAGCAGGAAACATCTCCAACATCTCACAGTTTGCCATTCACTGTTATTTCAGGGATGTGTACTGTGTGCACTTTATGCCAGGAAAAGGGAATACATTGCGACCTGTCTTTCCAGAGAGAAGCAGGTGAGGTGTGGATGTGGCTTTGTCAGGAAAGTGAATCCCCCCATGGTGCTGTGCACTTTTTAAAATTCTTTCATGGGGATGTGTGCATTTCCGGCCAGGCCAACATTTATTGCCCATCGCTAATTGCCCTTGAATAGGTGACGGTGGACTGCCTTCTTGAACTGCTGCAGTCCATGTGGTGTAGGTATACCCACAGTGCTGTTATGAAGGAAGTTCCAGGATTTTGACCCAGCAACAGTGAAGGAATGGTGATATATTTCCAATCAGGATGGTGAGTGATTTAGAGAGGAACTTGCAGGTGGTGGTGTTCCCATGTATCTGCTGCCCTTGTCCTTCTAAATAGTAGAGGTCGCGGGTTTGGAAAGTGCTATCAAAGGTGCCTTGGTGAGTTGTTGCAGTGCATCTTGTTGATGGTAAAGACTGCTGTCACTGTGCATCGGTGGCGGAGGGAGTCAATGTTTGTGGACGGGGTGCCAATCAAGCAGGCTGCTTAGTTCTGGATGGTGTTCAGCTTCTTGAGTGTTGTGGGAGCTGCACTCATCCGGACAAGTGGAGAGTATTCCATCACACTCCTGACTTGTGCCTTGTAGATGGTGGGCAGCCTTTGGCAGTCAGAAGGTGACTTACTCATCACAGGATTCCTAGCCTCTGACCTGCTCTTGTAGCCACAGTATGTATATGCCTGGTCCAGTTCAGTTTCTGGTCAATGGTAACCCCCCAGGATAATGATAGTGGGGGATTCAATGATGGTAATGTCAAGGGGAAATGGTTGGCATCGTCTCTTATTGGAGATGATCATTGCCTGGCACTTGTGTGGCATGAATGTTGCAGTCCAGTGAACCGATCACAGACAGCCTGGCTGGAAAGGACATGTGCTGATTATCTATTCCTTTCCTCATGCTCCTTTTCCCTCCTCCTCCATTTCTAACCATTTCCTGGTGGCAAGGGCTGTGGCTTTATGATGGCGAGATTGTGCAACATACAGTAGAACATGACAAATTGTGACACATGCTCTGGTGAGTACTGCAGGACTTCTCTAGTGCTTTCTTAGGATCTATAAGCTGCCCACCTGTGCATGGATTGTGCAGCAGAGTCATGAACCAGGATAGCCCTTATCGTCTAGTAGTCAGCCTCTGGTTTGATGTAATGGCTCAAATACTGACAGTACAATGTAGAATAAAAGCATTATGACTGCTTCCAGGATACCTGCTTGATGTGCTCTGAGTATAGCTGAGTGGAAGCTTTTGACTGCAATACCAGTAAACACAGACCCAAGTTCCCATTCAACAACTGTCTCCAACCTTACCATCTCTTTGTATGTAGGTCACAGCATTCTTTTGTCCACAATTCTGAAATAAAAGCTTGCACAGACTGCAGCATGGCTGGTGAAAAGCTGCTGAATTTCAGTAGGCAAGACTGCAGATGACCTAACAGGATGGCATCGAGCTGCTCTTAGCCTTGAGGGCCTGATTCAGGCCGCACCACCTCAGTTAGTTGGCTGACAGGAAACAGCAAGGGCACAGGTAGAGTGGCAGAGGTGGGAGGACAAATGCCCTCAGCCTGAGAGAAGACAGCAGATTCATGCCCCACTCCTATAGACTTTCATCTCAACAATCCTAGCAACGTGATGGAGGACAGGTTGCTGGACTGTGAGAGACTCTGAGACTGTTGTTAAGCACTGGTAGCCACAGTCAAAGTGGCAGCAGTCTGAGCCTGCGTGGCACCAAACTATGCTGCAATGCAAACCCAGAGGGTATAGGCTCAATTTACTCAGCCTCTCATCATAGGAAAACAAATTATTCCTCATAACCTGTCTCTTCTTCTGCTTCGGTCTCACCCCCTTGCAAAACTGCCTGGCCAGGCGGCAGCTCTTGGGTTTCAGAAAGGAGAAAGGCACAAATTTGGGTTACGGTGAGGCCACGGGGGGTGTTTGGAGGAAAGCAAGAAGTGCATGCTTATGTCACCTGCAGCTTATAGATCCTAAGAAATTGTGGATGAGGGGAAAGTAGGATGTGAGAAGCAGGATTAGGTATAAGCAAGAATCTTCAATTCTTTCAGCCCCGCTGTTGGCCATGGTATTAATTCACAAGACTGTTCATTTTAACAATGTCAGTTAATGTGATTGCTCATCACACCTCAAAAGCTGTGTACCAAGCTGTTTTCTGTGCCAAACATGCGTTTGTGCCCAAAGGCAAGAAAGGATTTTGAAATATTGCAAGTGTCTTTGCCTGTACAGCTGTGTTTACAGCCTGTTCTGGATGTATTGTTGCTAAAGCAGCAGTTTATCTGTTTGGACAGTGTGAAAGTAAATATCTGTGCAGGTACCCCCTCAAGCTTCTTACCTCTGCTTGCTACACAATGATTCTAGCTAGAAAGTTGCACTTATATGGATGTTGGGTAAGAGCAGTATTGGGCTTGGTTGTGATTACCACCAGTTAGACTAGCTGATTAATACTCATTGTCTAGGGTCACTTTTGAAAAATGAATATAGTCTCAAAACATTATAAAGAATTACATGGAACAGCACAGAAACAGACCATTCTACCCAAACAGACTGCCAGAATTCATGCTGCACTCAAACTTCCTTCCATCCTTCTTTGTCTAACAATGACTGGCACCTGCATTGATCATATATCGTCAGGAAAGGAGGGAATGACTAGAGGAGAAAAAGAGATGGGCATGTAGAAAAGTGACAACTGCCCTTTGACAAGTGTTAAAATGTCAACTATATAAATGTTAACACCTCTCCCTGGATGTGACTCACTCAGATATGTTGGTATTACCATGACTCTTTAGCAATTATTGTCCTGTTAATTTTTGTCCCTACTCCATGAGAAACAGTGTGATGTTGAAATGCTCTGGTGTATTAAGTTTCATTGTAAAACCATAAAACTGCACAAACTGTTAATTGCTCTCACGTTTCTAACTGTGCACGAGTTACTTTGGACATTTCTCTTCTGCTCTGTTGGTGTAATGAATCCCAGAGCTCTCCTGAGCTGTAGATTTACTGTCTGTTGTAAAAAAACTGATGCAGCCCCCTGGGTTTTCGAGCACAGCAGGGAATATGGAATAAGTGCTAAGATAAAAGACTGAAGCTTCTAAATGATTTTGAATTGTGTTGGAAACTTGTGGAGTACCCATAATTTCTTTTAAAACGCAATGTAAATTCCTCTTAAATATATTTGCAAAATAGCCCCATCCACTTCAAGTTTCTGTTACTGAAATGATTGACAGCTAAACACCCAAACTTGCTGAACAGATGCTTGCAATTACTTGACTGCTACAACTAAAAGCAAAAGAAGGTTTAGTAATTCTGGGCACCGAGTAACCTAAGCTAGACTACAGCACACATAGTCTGTTGGATAACTCAAAGGCAAATCTAGTGTGATAGTAAGTGAATAGATCAAAAAGGTTCCAGATTCAATCCCTCAGATGTGCTGACTGAGTCGGCCTCAATTTTGTGTCAAAAAAGCATCTATATATTTCAGAAATTGTTCCACTAAAATAAACCTTCTGCTTCAGTTGTACATTTTTCACTTGGCTTATTGTCGCTTCTTGTGAATTTTACAGTCATGAACATGTGATGTCACACTCAATAGCATTTTATACCAACTCTTTTTTGCTCATTAAAGCCAGAGGTTTAAACAATTCCTGCTAGGTTCTAATCAAACATCCTATTGACAAGTTGCAATGTTGTTTTTTGCCTGCATGTGAGTTGAATATATTTATCAGTTTCTGAGGAATTCTGACATCTGAGAGTCAAAAGTCAATTCGTTGACTTTCCTTGGATGCATGATTTACTGACTCTTCCATGTTTGGTAGATTCCACAGTTAAAACGAGCAGCTCTGGAATTTGTCTAATGCCTGCATATGCCAAGAAGAATTAATTTAACACATCTGCCATATTGTGATCTTCCACAATTTCCATAGAATTAACATGATATATTTGACTGGCTGTCGATGTGTCCTGTCAGTTTGCTATTAAAGAGGTTTTGTCCCTGCCAATCTTTTTGTTTGAGCAGATCTAAGAGCAATGATTTTATGGGGCTCCATTGGCAGCGGAGAACCTCACTGAATAGGAACGTGGGCCACAAATTTGGGTGTGTGCCAGGCCTCATTTTATTGTGGAGAAAAAGCCAGCATTTAAGAGGCTGTGTTGATAGCCAGCACAAGACTTATTCAAGCTGGATCTTGTGATATTTTTACCGCTTCCATATTAGCAAGGTTCTTCATCATTTGAACCAGGCACGACAGCGTGTTGGCCTGTGGGATGAGGCTTCTTACAGAATCACTTTTAAACTTTTGGCTGGCAAGTTCATTTTTTGCACTCAGTGAGTTGAATTTTCCCAGGCTTGCTGAGGCGGCTTTGGAGTCAGGGGGGTGAGGGAATTTGGCACGTGGGTCAGTTCCCCGACAGGTTCCTGCATCCATCCACTTTTCCCAGAGGGGGATTAGCAGGTTTGCCAGCAGCCTGCCATAGCGGTGGGAATCCAATTAAGGATAGTAATGGGCCACTTATCTGCAATTTACCATGCCGCAAGAGATTTTTCCTGAGATGCACAGCCAGATCAGGAGTTGGAAAATGGATCAGAGGTGACTTTGTAGTGGGAAGTTCGAAATGTGACTCAGTTGAGAGTATAAATTTACTTGCTGGCAGTAATTCACAAAGGGAGTCTATCCCCAGGCAGCAGGCTACATCACAGAGGCTGATGTCAATGCTAATGCTTGTCCTGCTGCAATGGCAACCACTTCCTTCCCACTGAAAGTGTCCCTATGGTGCTGCTGCTGCAACTACTATTGGTCAGGCATTGTCCCCCTATAATGACAGCCAGCTGCCCTCTCTAGAGGCTGTGCTGAATGGACCTCCCATGCTGGAACCCAACCACCATCCCTTATTGGACGGGACTCCTGGAGGTGCCTTCTTAATTGGCCACATCTACCATAATACCATACCACTCCAATGCCCGGGTCAGAATTCATCCGATGTTGGGATCACCCAGTATATTATTTGACTTGTATTTTCATTCGTGCACTAATTCTTCTTGGTATTTGGACATGATATTTTGCAATCCGAGACTTCTGCTGCCAAATCCAAGCTGCCCAGGATTTAACTGGTATTTTGCTTGAAGCAAATTCCCAGGATGAGAAATCCAATGCAGAGTCCTTATTGCAAAGGGAAAAAGAATAGGAGACTGCTGTGGAGTACAAACATCGGCATAGACCAGTTGGGTGGCATGGCCTGTTTGTGTGCTTTATATCCTAAACTGTAAAGGGAAAGTGCAAGTATACTTTGTGCATTATAGGGAGAAAGACTAAGTAGTTGCGTGTCAGTCAGCCTAATCTGAATGTGAAGGCTAGTGGGGGGAAAGTGAGGACAAGGCTCTACATTCAAAGGATCATCTTCTGCAAATTTTGCCACCTCCAGCATGATGCCACCACCAGAAACATCTTCACCTCCCCTTCCCATCAGCATTCCGAAGGGACCTTTGCAACACCCTGGTCCACCCCTCTATCATGCACAACATCTTGTCCCCTTCTCATGGCACCTTCCCATGCTGTCGAAGGAAGTGTAGAACCTGCCCTTTTACTTCCTCACTCCTCATTGTCCAAGGCCCCAAGTATTCATTCCAGGTGAAGCAGCGATTTCTATCAATTTAGTCTGCTGTGTTCTCTGTTCAAAATGTGGTCTCCTCTACATTGGAAAGACCAAATGCAGACTGCGTGACTGCTTTGAGCAACACCTCCACTCAAGTGCTCAAGCTTGACCCCAGCCTTCTGCTCACTAGCCATTTTAGTTCATCACTTTGCTTTCACACTCACATTTCTGACCTCGGCCTGCTGCAATTTTCCACTGAAGCTCAACGCAAGCTCGAGGAACAGCACCTCACCTTCCGATTAGGCACTTTACAGCCTTCTGGACCCAACACTAAGTTCAACAATTTCAGACTGTAAACTCTGTCCCCCATTTTGATTCATTTTTTTTGGGAAGTGCCCTCGTCTGTGTCTTGTCTTCATGTTTTTGCTTTCAGACTTTATTCTGCCATTAGCACCTACTCTGGACCAATGCTTTGTTTCTTTACTACAACCATTACCACTCTCTTTGCCTTTTGTCCCATGACATCTTTGTTATTTAATCTCCCCCACCCTCTAACCTATCCCTGACCGTCCCTTTTATTCTACCTCTCCCTTCCCCCTTTCAACAAACCCATCATATTCCACCTCCCTTCAGTTCCGAAGAAGAGTCATTTGACTTGAAATGTTAACTCCATTCCTCTCCCAACAGATGCTGCCAGACCTGCTGAGTTTTCCCAGCATTTTCTGTTTATATTTCAGATTTCCAGCATCCGTGGTATTTTTCTTTTATTTTGAAAAGGGTTTAGCAAGGCTTTTGATAAGGTGTCATATGGCAGACTGGTCAGAAAAATAAAAGTCCAGGGAACCAAGGGAAAGTGGCAAATTGGATTGGCTCAAAGACAGAAAGAGGAGTGTAATGGGCGACTGGCATTTTTGTGACTGGCAGGCTGATTCCAATGGGGCTCCACACGGCTCAGTGCCAGATCCCTTGCTTTTTGTGACATATTTCAATGATTTAGACTTAAATGTAGGTGACATGATTAAGAAGCTTGCAGATGATACAAAATTGGTTATGCAGTTGATAGTGAGGAGTAAAGCTATGGACTGTAAGAAAATATCAATGGACTAATTAAATGGGCAGATAAGTGGCAAATGGAATTCAATCCAGAGAAGATGCAGTAATGCAATTGGGGACAGCAAACAAGGCAAAGGAATACATAATAAATGGTAGGATACTGAGAAGCATAAAGGACCAGAGTGATCTTGGAATGCATGGTCACAGATCCTTGAAGGTAGCAGGACAAGTAGATAAGGTAGTTAGGAAGGCATAGGGGATACTGTTCTTTAATAGCTGAGGAAAAGAATATTAGAGCGGGGGGGTTTTGCTAGAATATATATAACACTTGTTCTGGTACCACATTAGGGAAAGAGTGTGATCTCACAAACTGGGGTACAGAGATTTACGAGGATGTTGCCAGGAATGGAGAATTTTTATCTATGGGGGAAGATTGAATAGGCTGAGGTTATTTTCCTTGGAACAGAGGAGGCTGAGGGGACATTTAGGGAGGAAATTTACAGCCCCTCCCACCAGCATATTTGAAACGGTGTGGGGGGGGACACATAAAATAAAGTGGGAAGCCAGCCCACCACCTTCCCACTTACCCCTAAGCTGTCCCTCATATTACAGTGGGCAGGTAAAGCGTCAGCTAGCCCACGCCCTCCTTAGGCCTATTGAGGCCGAATTAAAAGCCACTTAAGGGCCTGTTTCCACTTCTGCTGACATAACATGGTGGGCAGCCCACTACTTCCCAACTTGAGGTAAATGACTGGAAGGAAGGTGGGGTAGATCCTTTGGGGGTTCCCACATGCCCATCAGGGACACTCCCCACCCCCAAGATGGTATCCATCCTATGACCCTCCCCACCAGACTCTTGAATCCAACCCCCCACCCCACTTTTCTAGGGTCTCCAATCCTCCCCAACCAAAAACCCTGGACTAGCCTGTGAGTCCCTCATCCATGGATCAGCTTCTCAGGACACACTTGTAGTTCTAGCAGTGGCCACTACTGCATTCTGGCGCTGGTGGGACTAATCAGCTGCCAATCAATCTGATCGACTAGCAGCTATCGAGGGTGGGATTTCCTGTCCCTGAGAGGCCGAAGATCCGCTCTCACCTTGTTAAGGCCGACCCCAGCATATTAACGCCGCGGGGCAGCCCTTTTTAAAGTTGGCGAGCTCAAGAATGACTTTTCTACCATGGGTGAGGGGTGGGTGTGCAATATGCCTCCTCATCCCTTAATTAATGTGTATAAAAATATGAGGAGCCTAGATAGAATGGATTGGAAGGACCCAGTTTCCTTGGCTGAGAGATCAATAATCAGAAGCATAGATCTAATGTAATTGGTGGAAGGATTAGAGGGCAGTTGAGGAGTAATGCTTTCACCCAGGGGGTGACGGGAGTCCCAAACTCACTACCTGAAAAAAGTGGTGGAGGTAGAAACTCTCATCGCATTTGAAAAGTACTTGCATCTGCATAAGATTCCTCAGGGTAGTGTCCTTGGCCCAACCATCTTCAGTTGCTTCATCAATGACCTTCCTTCCATCATAAGGTCAGAAGTGGGGATGTTCGCTGATGATTGCACAATGTTCAGCACCATTCACGACTCCTCAGATACTGAAGCAGTCCATGTCCAAATGCAGCAAGACCTGGCCAATATCCAGGCTTGGGCTGACAAGTGGCAAGTAACATTCGCACCACACAAGTCCAATCCATTCGCGCTACCATCTCCAACAAGAATCCAACCATCACCCCTTGATGTCCAATGGCATTAACATCACTAATTATTATTTTTATTTGTTCATGGGACATGGGCTTCACTGGCTGGGCCAGCATTTATTACCCATCCCTAGTTGCCCTTGAGAAGGTGGTGGTGAACTGACTTCTTGAAATGCTGTAGTCTATGTGGTGTGGGTACACCCACAGTGCTGTTAGGAAGAGAGTTCTAGATTTTGACCCCAGCAACAGTGCAGGTGCCTAGGTCAATGCCAAGTGGTCCATCGGGTTTCATTCCTTTTTTGTGGCTTTGTTATAACTGAGTGGCTTGCTGGGCCACTTCAGGGTCACATGTAGGCCAGACCAGGTAAGATTGAACCAGATGGGTTTTTACAACAATTGACAACGGTTTCCTGGTCATCATTAATTTTAATTCCCGTTTTTTATTGAATTCAAATTCCATCATCTGCCATGGCAGGATTTGAACCTGGGTCCCCAGAGCATTACCCAGCATCTCTAGATCACTAGTCCAGTGACAACACCATTATGCCATCACCTCCCCTTGCCATCACCTCCCTCAATATCAACATCCTGGGGGTTACCATTGACCAGAAACTGAACTGGACTAGCCACATAAAAACTATGGCTCCAAGAGCAGGTCAGAGGCTAGGATTCCTGAGACGAATAATTCACCTCCTGACTCCCCAAAGCCTGCCCACCATCCACAAGGCACAAGTCAGGAGTGTGATGGAATACTCCCCATTGCTTGGACACCATCCAGGACAAAGCAGCCCACTTGATTGGCACCACATCCACAAACATTCACTCCCCCACCACCGACACACAGTAGCAGCAGTGTGCATCATCCACAAGATGCACTGCAGGAACTCACCAAGGCTCCTTAGACAGCACCTTCCAAACCCACGACCGCTACCACCTAGGAGGACAAGGGCAGCAGATAGATGGGAACACCACCACCTGGAAGTTCCCCTTCAATCACTACTCACCATCCTGACTTGGAAATGTATCACTATTCCACCACTGTCGCTAGGTCAAATTCCTGGAACTCCCTTCCTAACAGCACTGTGGGTGTACCTACACCACATGGGCTGCAGCAGTTCAAGAAGGCAGCTCACCACCACCTTCTCAAGGGCATTTAGGGATGGGCAATAAATGCTGGCCCAGCCAATGAAGCCCACACCCCATGAATGAATTTTTAAAAATGCATCACCTGTGAGGCCATAACAGCTGGAAAGTTGGATTCGTCTGGATGGCATTTTTTTTATTTTCACAGGCATGAATGGCCTCCTTCAGTGTTACAAATTTCTATGTTTCATTGATTTTATATGCCCACTCATTTTCACCTCAGGACCCACATTTACATATCTCGCAGACCTTCCTAAACATGTCAAAGGACTCTTGTCTTTGGTGCCTCTATTTCATTCACAGTAAGTTCCCACCTAACATTGACTCAGTTAATGTTGTTTTGCTTTAGTATTGTTGATAAAATAGAGACAATATATCCATTTAACATTGCCAGGTTCACTATAATATCGTTCGCCACAGACTTCCCGTTCTGTACCCTGCATGCACACATGTCATATCTCCAGTGCTTCCATTCCCGCCCTCTGTACTGAAGTCCCTCTTTCCCCCAAGCTCCCGTTCCTGCCCTCCATTTTTACTTTTAAAGTCCCCGGTGTACATTGCCCCCAGTGGGGACTTGTTCACCTGATCCTCTTCCCTGCCCCTTGTTCCCGTTCTCAGCTCGCACTGCCGTCTTGGGATGACTTCAGCTGCTACCTGCATCAACCAACATCTGCCATTAGATGGAATCTGATCAATCTGAAATCAGATGAGTGTATTTCTTTACACTTATCTGTATTTAAATTTCCTGTATATTGTATTTTTTTTATATTTAGTGACTTATTTTATTTTAGCAAGTTATTTCAGCTAGGAATGCAAAATACTGCACATTGGATTTTCCAGGTGAGAAATGTCTGAAGGAACCTAACTCCAGTTTTACCATTGATTCCTATGGAAAACGACGATTCACTTAAAGTTGTTTCACTTAAAGTCATGAATTTCAGGAATGCAACCACAACTTTAAGTGAGAACCTACTGCACTCCACTCCACATATGCTTTGCCATCTCTTGGAGGCTAACGTCCAGAGAGATTTCACCTCCAAATATAGGATAAGAATCTTTAGTAAGTTTTGTGGTGTTTATGTTAATTTTCATTGAACTATAGCGGTTTCATGTTTTTTATGATGATGCCAATCACTGTAAAATAACAGTTTTGTTTTAGACTTGCTTCTTTGATGTGGTGTTATTAAGGAAACTGGATGAATATCTGGTTGTGAACAATATTGGCAATTAGATAAATAAGTGCAGATAGAGGCAATTCAATAGTGAGTATAGCAGCCAAAAGCAAATTACTGCAGATGCTGGAAATCTGAAATACACACAGAAAATGCTGGAAATACTCAGCAGCTCTGGCAGCATCTGTGGAGAGAGAAACCGAGTTAATGTTTCAGGTTGTGACTTTTCATTACATTAGTGAGTTTAGCAAAATGATCATTGAACTGCTCAGGTTATAGAAATGCCAAGAAGACAACTGTTCTCGGACATAAAATATAGTTTTAAAGATAGGGAGAATTCTGGAAAGATTCTACCTGGGAAAACACTCTTCCCAGGAGAAGAACTGAGCTATGTATACACTATGTCGGAGTATGTGATCTGTGGAATGTGAATTTCTCATCTACATGTTGCCCCTCGGCAACATCATCCAAAAACAGCATCAGATTCCACATGGAAGCTGACAACACCCAGATGTTCCTCACCACCACTCTCTAGACCCCTCCACCATCTCTAAATTGCCAAATTGCTTGTTCAGCATCCAGTGCTGGATGAACAGAAATTCCTGCCAACTAAATATTAGGAAAAGTGAAACCATTGTCTTTAGTCCCCACCACAAACTCTGTTCCCTGGCCACCAGCTCCATCCTCTCCCTGGCAACTCTCTGAGGCTGCACCAGACTGTTCACAACCTTGTTGTCACAATTGACCCCGAAATGAGCTTCTGACCACATGTCCATGCTGTTATGAAGGCCTCCCATTTCCATCTCTGTAACATTGCCTGACTCTGCCCCTGCCTCAGTTCATCTGCTGCTGAAACCTTCATCCATGCCTTTTTGTTACCTCTAGACTTGACTATTCCAATTCACTCCTGAAAAGCATTCCACCTTACACTCTCCATAAGCTCATCCAAAACTCTGCTCCTCTTATCCTAATTTGCACCAAATCCCTTTCAACCATCACCCTTGTGCTTGCTGGACTACATTGGCTCTTGGTTAAATAACACCTTGATGTTAAAATTCTTATCCTTGTTTTCAAATGCTTCCATGGCCTTGCCCTTCCCTGTCTCTATAACCTCGTACAATCCTCCAAGATAACTGCGCTATTTAATTGTAGCCTTTTGAGCACCCTGATTTTAATTGTTCTACCAGTGTTGGCTGTGCCTTCAACTGTCAAGCTTCTAAGTTCTAGAATTCCCTCCTTTGGCCTCTCCACCTCTCTTTCCTTCAACACTCCTTAAAAACAACTTCTTTGGCTAACCTTTTAGTCTGCTTCATGCCTCTGTGACTTGGTGCCAAATTTAGCTTGATAATGCTCCGGTGAAGCGCCTTGAGATGTTTTACTATGTTACGGTAAAATGCAATTTGTTGTCATTGTTAGTGTGTTAGTGTTGTTGAAGTAAGGGACTTAATGGGTAAATTGGACTAAACTTGCTATTCCATTTTTTAACTTTCTGCCCATGCCATGATTTTACCATACCACATGCCAAATAAAGTCAAGAAGAATGACCTTTCCACTTTTGGTATCTACATAACAGATGAGATTCAAAATATCGGCATCTGGGGGAATCTTAGATGCAAGCAGACATATACTGTTACATGGCACTGAGCATTGAAGTTTCGATGTCTTCTATTTCTTGTTTAAAATAAAAAGTCATTAAGGATTTTCAAATAAATTATCATTTTGTCTAGTATTTGTAAAAACAACATATTAAATGTAGATGAATAACATTAAAAAAAGCCCTTATTCCACTTGACATTCATTGGTCTTTTCATTGGGCTGAAATGTAGAAATGCTACAATCTGCATGATTTACCAGCAATTAACAGAGGTCTGTGGATTACAATATTGGGTAGGAAGTCAAGATGCTTGCATAACCAGAGATAAAAGGAAAAAGTTTGAAATATAGACTGAAAATGAAAACAGGTCAATCAGCATCTAAAAATCTACCTTCCTCTTTCAGTTGCTGATCAAGTTGCTGTATGTATTGAGCATTTTATGGTTACTAGTTGCTCTTTCGTGACATCTCAGGGTTTAAGGCCTAAGGGTAGAAATTGGGCCTGGTTGTTCCCATTTTACCAGTGAATGAAACCCAGTGTCAGGGGCTAATGTGCTGCACCCCAAGACGCCTAAAAATAAAGTCTGATCTGAAATTGTGTCAGGCCATTTTTCAGGTATCCAGGCTAACTGCCTAAAATAAGGTAATGAAGGTCCTGGCATCTGTTTTAGGACCCCTCAGGGAACTGATGCTGTTGTAAGTGGAGCAAAGACGAGACCTGCACCACTCTAGTTGTGGACGTGGCTCACCCAGCTGCTGTCACTGAATAGGTAAGATTAATAATATTTTTTAATTGATCTGGAGCCAGGCGGGGCAGGAACATTCCTCCTGGCTCCACAGTACTCCTGCCAGAGAAGACAGCATGCTTTGTTTTACATTGAATAGCTGCATTTATGCAACCTAATACCTTACTTGCTTTGGCTGCGGCTTCTCAACATTGGTCATGAACCTTTGGAGAGTTATAGGCAATAACAACAAAATCACTTCTCCCTCAACTGATTTCAATTCCATAGTATATAGCATGTAAGTACACATCCTTTTGGTCCTGTCCCAATGCACTGCACTTACCTAAAGCAAAGGCCATTTGCCAGTGTTTAGCCTATTGCCCCAGCACTTCGCTTGCACATGTCTCTTCTCCTGCATAGTCCCGACACTCACACACCTTTTACAATTATAGGACCATACAGCACAGAAGGATACCATTGGGCCCACCATGCCCATGCTGGCTTTTTGAGAGAGCTATCCAATTAGTCGCACTTTAAAGTCATCCGTTCACTGGGGGACCATATCCCCAACACCAACATCTATCATTTATGGAAATAGTAAAAAGCAACTGTCCCTTGGGAATGGCACTAGTAACCAGCTTCCGAACAGACCCAAAACCATTAACCAATTCACAATCCATTGTAACAGCTCACCACAAACTTCTGTCTTGTAGAGTAACTTATTGTGGATTATCTTATCAAAGACTTTTTGGCAGTCCAAGTAGCCCACGCCTTCCAAGACATCCTAGTGCTCTAATCTTGTACCTTCTGCAAAACAATCCAGTAGATTAGATAGGCATAACTCTTTAATGAAGGAACCAACATTAAATTGTTAACAGCCCTTGCTTGACTAATCAGGTTAAATCGAATTATGTTACTATTAAATTCCTCTTTAACAATTCAAAGTGGAAAAGTTGTTATCATTCTGGTACCGTAACTAGGTGGATTTGGCATAGTCTGTAAAAATACTTAATCAGGCCCAAAACAACGATAGCAGCAAATTATTGACATGATAGGTGTATTAACATTGTGAAGGCCTATTGTAGCACCACCTAGAGGTGTAGCTGATGCTGCCAGTAGTTATTGGCACATTCAAAAAGAAACTGAGAAAGAGACTGCCATAGAAGTCTTCAATATATTTTGAAATGAAATGTTGAAGTGTAGTCAGCATTTTTGCTATACAATAGGTATAGGCATGTTCCTTTGAAGGTAATTGCACTCTTTTATAGGCAAACCTGCTGATTACCATCTACCATTGGGTCTCAGCTGATGAATCAGTACTGCTCCATGGTGAACACTATTTGGAAAAAGCACTGAAGGCAGGAAGGGCGCAGAATGTAAGTAGGGTGGGGTCTTCAATGTCCATCACCAGCAGTGGCTCGTTAGACCCACTACTGACCAAATCGGTTGAGTCTTGAAGGACTTGACTGCCAGACTGGGCCTGGGGCAGGTAGTAAGAGAATCAACAAGTGGGAAAAACTTACTTGAACTCACCCTCACTAATCTACCAGTTGCAGATGCATCTGTCCATGACAGTATTGAAAGGAATGACCACAACACAGTCCTTATGGACACAAATTTCCATCTTCACAATGAGGTCAGCCTCCATCATGGCGTGTAACACGACCACCATGCTAAATGGGTTAGATTCAGACAGATCTAGTAGTTCAAAATTGGGCATCCATCAAATGCTGTGAGCCATCAGCAGCAGTGGAATTGTAGTCGACCACAACCTAGAAACTCCTGGCCCTATTCCACCATTAACATCAAGCCAGGGGACCCATGCTGGTTCAATGAAGAATGTAGGAGAGAATGCCAAAAGCTGCACAAAGCATACTTAGAAATGACGTGCCAACCTGGTGAATCTACAACAGAAGACTAGATCCATGCAAAACAGTGAAAGCAGCATGTGATAGACAGAGCTAAGCAATCCCAGAACCAAATAATAAAATCAAAGTTCTGAAGAGCTGCCACATCCAGTCTTGAATAGTGCTGGGCAATTATATAACTAAGGAGAGCAGGAGGCTCAATAAATGTCCCCATCATCAATAAGGGCAAAGTCCAGCATGTGAGTGAAAAACAAGGTTGCTACACTTGCAGCCATCTTCATCAAGAAGTGTGGAGTGGATGATCCATCTCAGTCACTTCCTGAGGTCACTACCATCACAGGAGCCAGACCCCAGCCAATCTGATGCACTCCATGATGATATCGAGAAGTGGCTGAGTGCACTGGATGCAGCAAAGGCTGTGGACCCTGACAACGTCTCAGCTGTAGTGCTGAAACCCTGTGCTCCAGAACTAGCCCTCCCTCTAGCCGGACTGGTGCAGTATAGTCGATAAAAGCAGCACAAATCCAATCTGGCCAATTACTGCCCATCAGCCTATTCTCAATCATCAGCAAAGTGATGGAAAGGGGCATTGACAGTTCTATCAAACTCAAATAACCTACTTGTTGACACTCAATTTGGGTTCTGCCAGGGCCACTCAGCTCCAAACCTCGCTACAGCCTTGGTCCAAACATGGACAAATGAGCTGAATCCCGGAAGTGAGGTGACAGTGACTACCCTTGACATCAAAGCAGCTTTTGACTTAGTGTGGCATCCAAGATCTCAGTCCAATGGGAATAAGGGGGAAAATTAGGTGGGGTTACTCCTAGCACAAAAGATGGCTGTGGTTGTTGCAGGTCAATATCTCAGCCATAGGACATCACTGCAGGAGTTCCTGGAAGCAGTACCTTCACCTCCACTATCTTCTGCTTCATCAGTGACCTTCCCTCCATCAAAAGATGTTTAATGGGATTTGACTGAAATCACACAGCTGGAGTGAATCTTCTGCTGCTATACTGTGAAATGTTTTTGGACCAGAGCAGCCTTGTTCCGGGTGGGTATTGAGCTACAGTAGATGATTTCCCCAAAGAAATCACCCCTAATTAAACTGACCTAGTTGGTAATCTCACTCAAGAGGCTCTAGGATTGCTGGTATGACAAGGGGAGAAAAAAAATCATAATTTTGCAAAAGAAGTATATATTTGTACTTGTCCTATATCTGTGAGTAACTTTGACAAGGCAGCATTTATTGCCATCCCTTGGTACCCTGAGAGCAGGAAGAATTAATGACATAGGGCCGGATTTTCACTCCTGATGCGGGTAGCACAAATTAGGAAATTTCCCAGCTTGCCACACCCACCTCAGGAGAAAGTGCCCCATCAGCCCCTATTTTCACTCCCGGGGCGTGGGGGGAGGGAAGGGGGTGGGGGGTGGGGGGTGGTTGGGAGGAGGAGGGTGCAAGATGGAGCCAAGCCCATCATCCACAGATACAGATTGGGGGCGGCCACCAGGACTGCCAAGGCCCCACCTTGCTTTTCTCTGACTTCTTCCCAGTTGTTTCCTTAAATTTTAGGCCATCTAACCATCACTTCTCACACCCCATCAGCAACCCCCCCCCCACACACTCCCCATGCCAACTCATGCCAACCCTTGTTTCCCCACCCACCCCATGGCCCCATATACTCCCTGTGACAACTTAATGCCAAATCATGCCAATCCATGGGCCGGCCTCAACTCTTTGCCATTACACTTTCCATGATAACTCATCACAGGAAGACCTCAGGAGCCATGTTGAGATGAAATAAAATATAGGTCTAAATATCTGTTACAACCTTCATGATAATAAAAAAAAAACTTGCATTCACAAAAGCCTATTCAAAACTTTTAAATCCCCAAGTACTTAATCCCTGATGAAAACAAATACGCTTATAACTCCACATCAAAGACAGCTAATCCTTTAATAACCTCTTTGAACTGTCAATCAAATTGTGAACTTATGATCCCCAAGTTGAGATAATTGTAGGTTGGGGAAAGCAGCCAAGCGTTAATAATGACATAATGATAGCCCTTGAGGAAACTTTTTTATTTTTTAAAGGACTGGGGATTTAAATAACTTCACAGCTTGACAGTTCTATGGTCTTTATCCACCCTTCATGAGCATTTATATCTACTCTAAAAATTAGTGACTCACACACTGCGGATTAAGGCTTTACCCATCTCTAAACACTGTTGTACTGGCCTGGGAGTGCCTATTGGGACAGTGTCGGGGAAGCCATATGAATAAACTTTGCAATGACCCACTACCACAATTTGCAGCCTTATTACTACAGTAAAATCATGGGCTAAACTTTCTGGACCCAAATTTAATTACTTCAGTGAGACTGTGACTCTCGCCAAAGCACAAACCTCACCCATAAAAAATATGTGTTGTTTGGGAGCTGTCCCATTAAAGCAGGCCCCTTAAAGTAAGGAGGTTTATTTAGGCCATTATTTTCATATTATTAAGCACCTTTGGCTGCACTTTGCTTCATGCATTAGTTGGTTTTGCTGATCTGGCCTGCATTTTACATTTTTAAACCACCAGTACATTTCTTTATATTATTGTTTCCTGCTTGCTTTTATTTCACACCTCACAATCTTAAAGATCTTGACAAACTGTTAAATATGTGAGCCAACAGCTGACATAACAAATCCCCATTTCTTTTAGTACAATAGGTTGAATACCAGCAGTAGCCAAACTGCCTTAAAAGTCCTAATCCTAGTCAGAACTAATTCTATACCAACTTCCATGCATTTAATTGAAGTGTCACACCTTCGGTTAACATTGGCAACAGCACATCACAAAATCACAGAATTCTTACAGTGCAGAAGGAGGCCATTTGGCGCATCATGTCGTGCTGGCTCTTTGAATTAGCTATTCACCTAGTGCCATTCCCCATCTTCTCCCATAACCTTGCACATTCTTCCTTTTTAGATAATAATCTAATTCCCTATTGAATGTCTCAATTGAACCTGCCCCCATCACTCTCTCAGGCAGTGCATTCCACATCTTAACCACTTGCTGTGTGAAAAAGTTTCTCCTCATGCCTCCTTTGCTTCTTTTGCCATCTGAAATAATAACAAAAAGGTGCAAAGTAACCATTGAGCATCTTGGCTATTTCTACAAACTCCACCCAAATCCACCGTGAAGGATTTATTAAAGGTCCTATGTAGCCCCTGATCACCCTCTGACTCTGAACTGAAGTGAACTGAAAAAGGCCTTCTTATAATTGCCATACCTATCCACAATCCTCTTTTCCATTGCTTGTTTGCCAAATCTAATAGTAGATTTGATTTTATTCGTAGATGTTATTTTCTAGCTGTCACTTTTACCTTGTAGCTACTTTCCTTGAATATGACAAAATACCTCTGCTTTACTTCAATTTGTTCTGGGACTTCCCCATTAAGGCATTTTTGTTACATGCATCCACCTTTTTAATCTAATTGATGCAGATGTCTTCCTTGTTCACAACTATAGCTTTAGAAGCCCTCCGTTTCTTAGCTGTACTGACATTATCCCTACCCTGTAGCATCCCTCAATCAACCTTGCCCAAATCCCCTCATTCTTGCAGATTTTGCTCTCTTAAAACCTGGCACTATCATTAGGGTTTGTCTGCAGCAGTAACTTGGCTAATCAATTTAAATCTGATAATATTATGATTATCGCTGCCTAGATGTCGCCCCCTTCTAATTCAATGTTTATAATGTTACCCTTGTTGTTACCTTGTTGTGCATTAATTACTCAGTAGAAAAAATACCAAATGTAAAAGTTAAGTGAGGTTCCAGCCCAGATTTCTGCTGTCATCCATTCCAGTACTGTTGCTGTAGCGGTGGAAAGGCAAACGAAAACCCTGCCTGTTGTGACAGAAGTATTTAAGCAGAAAATGGAAGAGACCCAATAAGAGGGAAAATGGAAGAGACCCAATAAGAGGGAAAATGGAAGAGACCCAATAAGAGGGAAAAGGGACTGTTCTGAAAGCTTTGTTTCGATGGATTCAAATGTGTTGGAGAGATGAGATCAAATTTGGAAATGATAATAGAAATATGTTGCATTTACAGGAAAGATAATAAATCTAAGAGCCAGGAAAAGTGTAAGGACAGTTTAGGAAGGCTACAATAAGAGAAAGGCTAAGGAGGTGTTATGTGAAAATAAATAACAAATAAATTAAAAGAAATTATAAGGCTTTTTATAGGCGTATTAATAGTAAGAAGAAAAGTCAAAATAGAGAGAGGGCTACTAAGAGATGAAGGCAGCAAGTTTGTAGTGGAATGTAACAGAATGTCAGAAAGAGTAAGTAAGTATTTCCACTCAGTTTTGCAGAAGAGGTGAATATGTAACCATAGATGGATGTAGAACACGTCAGCTTGGTCCAGTGTTTATGTTCTCATATCTGAGATAGAAGATGCGGTTTCTAGCCTCATTTCAAGATTTAAGCATATAGTCTTAAATATGCAGCTACTTGTATTTAAGTGGGCACATCCCTTTAAATTGGAACTACTGGCCAGTATATTGACGTTCCCCATTGAGCTTGCACCCTGCAGAAAGCCAAAACTGCATTGTCAACTAAGAGCCTTGGTATGTGGATATACAGGTTATTGAAGGAAGCAACGCAAGTAGAATCAAAAAGCAGAGAATACAACTTCAAAGAGGTATCTTAAAGTTGAACATGACAAGCACTGGAGTGTTGCTTTGGGCTGCATTAGAGTGCTTAAGTTGGAGTTTGGTGAGAGAGGGAGTTCGTTGAGGGAAGGAAGTGATCCTTTCATTTCAACCTTTCCTCAGTAAGAAGAGCGATGACCTTGGAAGTGGAATCTGGTGAGTATTTTTTCTGTCCTTAATATTCTCTAAACTAGAGAAAGTAATGGGAATAATTTAAGGGTAATTCATGGCAGGGCAGCTCAGCCAAGTGGAATGCTCATCCTGTGTCATGTGGGAAGTCAGGGCAACACATGTGTAGGAAATGTCTCCAGCTGCAACTACTCAAAATCCATGTTTTGGAGCTGGAGCTCTGACTGGAGTCACTGTTGAGCATCCACAAGTTTCAGATCTTCATGGATAGCACGTACAGTGAGGTGGCCACACCATAGGTAAAGAGTGCAGAGACAGAAAGGGAAAGGGTAACCGCCAGACAGAGTAAAAACAATAGGCAGGTAATGCAGAAGTCCCCTGGGTCCATCTCCTTCTCAAACAGGTTTCCCGTTTTGGATACTGCTGGGGGCGATGGTTTCTCAGGGGAATGCAGCAAGAGCCAAGTCCGTGGCACCGTGAGTGGCTCAGCTGCACATGGGGGTAGAAAAAAGAGTTGGAGAGCAATAGTGTTAAGGGATTCTACTGAAAGGGAAACAGATAGACGTTTCTGCGGCTGCAGATGTGACATCAGGATGGTACGTTGCCTTCCTGGTGCCAGGGTCAAGGATGTCACTGAGTGGCTGAAGGAGGTTCTGAAGAGGGAGGGGGAACAGCCAGAGGTTGTGGTCCATATCGGTACCAACAACATAATTAAAAGAGGGGATGGGTTCCTGAAACCAGAATATATATGGAGCTAGGAATAAATTAAAAAGCAGGACTTCAAATGTAGTAATCTCAGGATTACACACAGTGCCACATGCTAGTGAGATCAAGAATAGGAGAATAGACCAGATGAATGCGTGGCTGGAGAGATGGTGTAGGAGGGAGGGATTTAGATTCCTGAGGCATTGGGATTGATTCTGGGAAGATGGGACTTATACAAGATGGACAGGTTGCATCCCAGCAGGACCAGGACCAATATTCTCGCAGGGGTATTTGCTGGTACTATGGGGGAGGGTTTAAACTAGATTGGCAGGGGGGTGGGAACCTGAGCAGGGAGACAACAGAGAGGGAAACAAAGATAGGAAGGAAAGACAGAAAAATAGAAAGCAAAAGTGAAAGACAGAAGAAACAAGGGCTAGCAGCAAATAGGGCCAAACTACAAAAAAGATGTGTAAAAATGTTAAAAAGGCAAGTCTAAAGGCATTGTATCTGAATGCACAGAGCATCTGCAATAAGGTAGATGAATTAACAGCTCAAATAGATGTAAAAGGGTACAATATGATTGTGATTACGGAGACATGGCTGCAAGGTGACCAAGGCTGAGAACCGAATATCCAAGGGTACTCGATATTTAGGAAGGAGAGGCAAAAAGGAAAAGGAGGTGGCATGGTATTGTTAGTTAAGGATGAAATCAATGCAATAGTGAGAGAGGATATTGGCTCAGAAAATCTAGATGTAGAATCAGTCTGGGTGGAGCTAAGAAGCAACATTAGTGGGAGTTGTCTTTAGGCCTCCAAACAGTAATGATAAAGTAGGGGAAATTAGAGATGCATGTAACAAGGGTGCTACAGTAATCATTGGTGACTTTAATCTACATATAGACTGGGCAAACCAAATTAGCAATAATGCTGTGGTGGATGAATGCCTGGAGTGTGTATGAGATGTTTTTTTAGACCAGTATGTCAAGGAACCAACTAGGGAACAGGGTATCCTAGATTTGGTATTCTGCAATGAGAAGGGGTTAATTAATAATCTTGTTTTGCGGGGCCCTTTAGCGAACAGCCACCATAACATGATAGAATTCTTCATTAGGATGGAAAGTGAAGCAGTCCGATCTGAAGCTAGGGTCCTAAATCTAAACAAACAAAACTACGAAGGTATGAGGCATGAGTTGGCTAAGATAAATTGGGGAATTTCATTAAAAGTGAATAGACATAGGTGGATAGACAATGGCTAATATTTAAGTAACGAATGTATGCACTGCAACAGTTATACATTCCTTTCTAGCGCAAAAACACAACAGGAAATGTGAGCCAACCATAGTGAGCAAAAGAAATTAAGGATAGTATTAGATCCAAAGAGGAGTCATATAAAGCTGTTAGAAAAGGTAGCAAGCCTGAAGATTGGGAGCAGTTTAGAATTCAGCAAAGGAGGATCAAGAAATTGATTAAGAGGGGAGAAATGGAGTATGGGAGATATGTTAAAACAAGATTATAAATTATTTTAAAAAGCAATTAGTTTCTTGAAAAAGAGGATTATTAAATGGTATGGAGAGTAGGCAGGAGAGTGGGATTAAAAACAAAAAACTGCGGATGCTGGAAATCCAAAACAAAAACAGAACTACCTGGAAAAACTCAGCAGGTCTGGCAGCATTGGCGGAGAAGAATAAAGTTGACGTTTCGAGTCCTCATGACCCTTCAACAGAACAGAGAGTGGGATCAGTCTGGTTGGTTCATGTGAAGAAAACCACTGGCATAGATTGATGGGCCAAATGTTGCAACATTCTATTAAATAATTTATTTTAAGGTGGAAGAAGTGCTTCACTCCCAGTGTTAAAATCCTTCCAAATTTCACATGATAAGTACAGATCTACCTTAGCTCATTCCTCTGGAAATGTCCATCCTGAACAGCATTAAATTGTTTCCTAAGTGACTCCACCTTCACTAACCTGACTGGAACTTTACACACTTTGTGAGAAGTATCTCAGGATCTAGGGGCAGAATTTTTTGCTTGCTGGGCAGGCGCGCGCCTGACCCGCTCGAGCGTGAAATGATGTGCATAGACATTGGCCGAGCGTGCTGACGTCAACGTGCAGTCGCGCGATAGCTCGGTCGGTGGGCGCACGCCGGAGCCGGCAGTGCACTCACCGACAATTAGAAGGCCTGTTAAGGCCATTAGGTTATCAATTAACATAAATTTTTCGCTGCCTGTCCAACCTTCCGGTGGTGGGTAGGTGAAAAGGCCAAGCGGCCTTTGCATTTTTTGGAAACCTCATCCATGGGCAGGATGAGGTTTCTAAAAGCAAATAAAAAAAAAGTTTTACAATGTAATTAATAACATGTCGCTGTTCATGTGACAGAGTCACATGAGGGGACATGTTTTATAGCATTTTTATTTTCTTTATTTTCTTTTTCAAAAACGCTTCATCTCCCTGAGTCAGCTCCATGCCTCAGGGAGATTTTCAAGTTCTCACTGGCGCGCATGCTTAAAGTTCATGCTCGGCCTACTCGCCCTCTCCACCCCCCCTTCCGCACAGGTAGCGTTTAGCGCTTAGCGCTTAGCGCTGCTGCTCGCATTTCACGCTGGGCGGGCCTTAATTGCGGTCCGGTCCCGATCGCGGGCGGCGGTCAGCTTCCCACCCGCCCCGGCTAAGCCTGCCCGCCAAGGGCAAAATTCTGCCCTAGGAGAACAGATATTAAAAAGAGCAAGGCCATAAAAAACTGCAAACAGAGCAGTGGGGTTCATGTCCAGATGAACACAATTATAAAATAGGGAAATCATGTTAAACTTATATAGAATCTTGGTTAGACCAAACTCTTCGATCTCCATAATACAAAAGGATATAGAAGCACTGAAGAAGGTGCAAAAGAGATTTACAAGGATGGTAACAGAATTCAGAGGGTTGAATCATTCCGAAAAATAAAATAAATTGGGACTCTTTACTCTGGAAAAGAGGAGATTGAGGGGTGACCTAATAGAGGTCTTTTGAATTATGAAGGGATTTGATGGGATAGATGTAGAGAAGGTGTTTGCACTTATTAGGGAATCAAAAACTAGAGGCCATAAATATATAATAGTCACTAATTAATTCAAGAGAAACTTCTTTACCCAGAGAATGGTCAGAATGTGGAACTCGCTCTCACACGGAGTAATTGAAGTGAAAAGCATAGATACATTTCAGGGGAGGTTAGATAAGTAGACGAGGGAGAAAGGAATAGAAAGAAATATTAATAGGATTAGATGGCTTGTGTTGAGCATAAACACTGGGTTAGACCACTTGGGCCGATTAGCATATTTCTGTGCTGCAAATTTTGTGCAAAGTACTTTCTGACATCAATCTTAAATATGCCTTTTGCCAAATTACTCCTAAGGCCCCTTGTCCCACCATCCAAGTTTCATGATCGCAACCTACTTAGTGCACGCCAAAGAAAGGCAGTCTTTGAACCTCTTGACATGTGCTTTCCAAAGACAATGCCCTTTTAAGGCAAAGGTAGTGCCACATTAAGGGAAAGACAATGCCCATTTAAGGATGCCAGTGAAAAATTAAATTACAAAGCTTATTTTAAACATTTTCCACTCCTCTCTGTTGCCATCATGTGTAGGGTTATGTCATTTAATTCTATTAATTTTGTGCAGGAGCATTTAAACAATTTTAGTTCTAATTCAAGGTATGACATAATGGTAATCTGATGATTTAAATGAAAATGAAATGAGATCATTTACTGAAAGTTAATAGAGATATCCTGCTCAACATCTTCTACAAAGCTTTGCATTAAAGTTGCTTCACAATAGTGTAATCTTTAAAATATATTCCCCTCCTTTCCTTAGGGTGCTGCCTTCTAATGTGCTCAGAATCTGCCAGTTAAGAACTCACTCTGTTTGCCATTCTTTAGATATGAGCCTAGACAGTGACTGTTGGAAGCTGTTTGACAACAGTGGGCATCACAATCTAGCCCAATCATGTTCTCACTCAGCATGTGCATGTCCACTTTTCTGAACAATATAATGCACATATGTATATAGAAAGAAAGAAAGATTTGTCATTATGAAGCACTTTCCACAACATCTGGACATCCCAAACTCTTTATAGGCAATGAAGTACTTTTGAAATATAGGCTGGGATTTTCATGGGCGGGACCCACCCTGGGTGAGGCGGAGCCCCAGCCAGAAGTCCACTGACTTGAGGCGGGACTGAAAGATCGCGGCGGTGGGCGGGTGTGGAAAATCCCGCCGATAGTCACTGTTATAATTTGGGAAATACCGCAGCCTGAGGCACAGTAAACTCCCACAAACAGCAATGAGATAAATTACTCGATAATGTGTTGTAGAAAGTTGCTCGAGATAAATATTTGTCAGGATTCTGGGAAGAATCTTTGGAATAGTGCGTTGGAATCTTTTATGTCCACCGAAGAAAGCAGGTGAAGCCTTGGCGTGATATCTCATTTGAAAGATGGCACCTCCAACCATGCAGCTCTCCCTTTGCTCCACTGGAGTGTCAGCTTAGGTACTGGTCTCAAGTCCCTTGATACCACAATTTTCTGACTCACAGCATGAATACTACCAGCCACAGCTGATGCTGTGGAAGCCTCATTACATACAGAAGAGCTTCCATGAGATTGAAAGCAAACATAGTACCAGTATTAAAAAGAGGGAGAAATCTGATCCAGCTGTCTAAATGTCCAGAAGTGTGACATCAGCAATAGGTAAAATAACAGAATGATTCTGAGGAGTCTGACTGAGGGATATAACAATACCTAATGAGAGCCAGCCAGCATGGATTTACAAATGGAAGATCTGCTTGACAAACCCACTTGATTCTTGAAGGACATTTCAAATAATGGAATTTTTTATGATGGTTTATTTAGACTTTTGACCACGTCTCACATGAAACTTCAAAAGAAACCAGAAACCAAGGGAGGTTGGAAAACAAATAGATCTGGTTAAGATGTTAGAATAAAACCAATATAAGAGAGTGAGGACTCACATTTTCTGCATGTACATTGCAGATAGGGCCCAGCAACAGCTATGTATATAGAAAATCCTGGAACGGCTGCATTTAATTCCCCAATATGTATGACAAGCAGATGAGGTTTCTCACCAGTAGCACAGTTTGCTAAATTCGACTTTATGGATTGAGAGCAGTAATGTGGTTCATGTTTCTTAACTACTGAAATGAACTCAGTGCAGAAAACATATGTGTGCTTGTTAAATTTCAGACAATACCATAGAGCTGTAAGGACAGGCTCCAGTTGACAAATTGTCAAAGGATTTTGATCAGTTTTTCAATTGGGAGAGACAATTGACAAATAAAATATAATCCAGGAAAATGTAAAATATTGCAGGTAAAAGAAATGAGAAACCTCGGGATGAAAATATCATAGGAAGTTTTGGAAAGCGATCTGAGTGTAAAATGTTGGGTACAAATTTAAAACCGCGCAGTTCAGAGGTGAAGGTTTTACAATACACCAGTCAGACCAAAGAACCTTGAAAGGAGGCTATTCAGCCCACTGTGTCCACACTGGCCGACAAGGAGTCATCCAGCCTAATCCTATGTTCCAGCTCTTGGTCCATAACCCTGTAGGTTACAGCGCTTCAAGTGTATATCCAAGTACTTTTTAAATGTTATGAGGATTTCTGCTTCTACCATCCTTTCAGGCAGTGAGTTCCAGATCCCCATCACCCTGTGGTGAATCCCTTGAATCCCCTTTAAACCCCCTACCCCTTACCCTAAGTCCATACCTCCTTGTTATAGACCCCTCAGCCAAGGGAATGGAGCCTTCCTATCCCCTCTATAATTTTATACACTTGAGTTAGGTGTCCCCTAAACCTCTTCTGATCTGGAGATGAATTGTAGGGCTGCATTTTACAGGGTGGCGGAGGCAGACGGCTCACTCCCTGGAAGGAAAGGCTGACACGACCGGAACAAGACCACCCCACAGCCATGTCACATTGAGGCTGGGCTGAATTACTTGAGAGTGAGATTTCTGCACCTCAGTGTGGGGGAGGACTCGGCCTCACGAGCTGTTGGCCAATCTGATTGTTAGTGGGCGTTGCTGGGACAACAGGAAGGAGCATGACGAAGATCATGGCTGCCCCAGAAAGATAACTTTCTTTTTATTCATTCGCGAGATGTGAGCATCACTGGCTAGGCCAGGATTTATTGCCTATCCCTAGTTGCCCTTGAGAAGGTGGTGGTGAGCTGCCTTCTTGAACTGCTGCAGTCCATGTGGCGTTGGTACAACCGCAGTGCTGTTAGGAAGGGAGTTCCAGGGTTTTAGGATGAGGTATTAGGGCAGGGATGGATCCTAGAGCCCAGGGAGGGCTGAGAGGAGGGTGGAAGGCCAGGTTTTGGAGGGCAGGCAGTGTGGAAGGAAGAGGGGTGACATCTCGAGGGGGTGTGCCGCTGATGCACGCAGGGCACCCTCTGAATGAGGCGTCCCCCTTTCCTACCCGCCCTTTTTCATTTAGGCCATATAAAATGGCCTGGCCACTCGTGCCCGCCTGCCCACACCAGCCATATTATGATGTGGGCCGGTTATTATCTGGGTTGATAGGTTTGCTAACAGGCCTAATTAACCTTTAATTATTTATTTACATATGACAGGGATGCTTTCAATTTTGGTGCCCAAAATGTAGTTTTATGGGGGTCAGATTGCGGGTGGGTGAGAAGATACTGTGCCAGCCACCGGGCCTATTTTACATGCCCCTCGCCCAACAAAAAACTGCCCAGTCAGGGCACGTAAAATCCAGCCCATGGAATGGTTGCAGCACAAAAGGAGGCCATTCATCCCATCATGCCTGTGCTGGCCCTCATGCCCCTCCCCTGCCTTTTCCCCATAGCCTTGCAAACTTTTCCTTTTCAAACACCGTAATGATCCAATTCCCTTTGAAAGCCTCAGTTGAACCTGCCTCCACCACACTCCCTGGCAGTGCATTCCAGAACTTATCCACTTGCTGCATCAATAAAGTTTTTCCTCATGTCACCATTGCTTCTTTTGCCAATTACCTTAAATCTGTGCCCTCTCGTTCTCAATCCTTCCCACCAGTGGGAACAGTTTCTCACTATCTACTCTATCCAGGCCCCTCATAAGTTTCAATACCTCCATCAAATCTCCTCTCAGCCTTCTCTTCTCCAAGGAAAACAGTCTAATTTCTCCAATCCATCGTCACAACTGAATTTCCTCATCCCTGGAAACATTGTCGTGAATTTTTTCTGCACTCTCTCTAATGCCCTCACATCTTTCCTGAAGCTCACTGCCCAGAACTGGATGCAATACTCCAGCTGAGACTGGACCAGTGTTCTGTACAAGTCCAACATAACTTCTGAAGCTCTGATGAGGGGTCATATGGACTCGAAAAGTTAACTCTGTTTCTCTCTCCACAGATGCTGTTAGACCTGCTGAGTTTTTCCAGCATTTTCTGTTTTTGTTTCAACATGACTTCCTTGCTCTAGTGCTCTGTGCCCCTACTAATAAAGCTGAGGATACGGTGTGCTTTAATTAACTTCTCTTTCAATCTGTCCAGCAACCGTCAATGACTTATGTACATATACAGCTAGATCCCTCTGCACCTACATCCCCTTTAGATTTGGATTTTATATTGTCTTTCCATGTTCTTCCTACCAAAGTGAATCATTCCACATTTCTCTGCATTGAACTTCATCTGTCTCCTGTCCGCCCATTCCACCAGCTTGTTTATGTTCTTTTGAAGTTCTACACTATCCTCCTCATAGTTCACAATGCTTCCAAGTTTCCTATTGTCTGCAATTTTGAAATTTTACCCTGTACACCAAGGTCAAAGTCATTAATATATGTCAGGGAAAGCAAGGGACCCAATACCAACCACTGGAGAACTCCACTACAAACCTTCCTCCAGTCTGAAAAACATCCATTCACCACTAATGTTTTCTGACACTCCGCCAATTTTGTATCCACGTTGTCCTTTTATTCCATGAGCTATAACTTTGCTCACAAGTCTGTTGTGCGGCACCGTATCAAATGCCTTTTGCAAGTCCATGTACACCACATCAACAGCATTGCCGTCATCAACCCTCTCTGTTGCCTCTTCAAAAAACTCCAGCAACTTCATTAAAATGATTTCCCCTTAACAGATCTGTGCTGGTTTTCCTTAATTAATCTGCATTTGTCCATGTGACTATTAATTTTCTCCAGAATTATTGTTTCTAGAAGTTTCCCCACCACCAAGGTTAAACTGATTACTCCCCCTATATAAATGCAAGGCTTTCAGTTCTTTTCCTTTAATTTTTAGCTGGATAGTGCCAGCTCACTCTTTCTTTGGGGAGGAAGAGATTCTGACTCTCTCTTTACCCCCATGGGCTTGGTTCTGTATTTCTCTCCGTCTCCACACGGTGGCGGCGCCGAGCTGCTGTCGGGCTCCACACGGTGGCGCTGCCGAGCTGTTCTCCGACCCCCTTGAGCCGAAGCCCCGGGGACTGGGAGCTGAGAGAGCCGCAGAGTGTGTGTATCATCCCCCAGTCAGAGCAGCAGCAGCAGCAGCCAGCAGCCCGTGTGCGAGCCGACAGATGGGATGGTGCAGATTTTACACAGGGTGAAGCAGTAGCGGGCTTGACGAGGAAGCAAAGCAGCGATAATAAAACCCCTCTCTGGCTCAGCAGCAGCCTCGAGATAGACAAAAGCCCAGCTCGAGTGTGGATGCGACAAGCGGCAGCGGCAGTGAATCCGGCGATGGACCATCCCGGGGCTAAACATCCCCAAGGCTGGGCTACAAACTTCCAAACTCTCCTCCTCTTGCTGGGATCCAACCTGGTGCTCCAGCACTTCGCTAACGGTAAGAGGGGTAACAGCAGCTGCAAACCGAGCTTCTCTTTTCTCCCAGCATTTGCTGAGAATCTGATGTGGTTAAAACGGGATCCAGAATCATTTAAGACTTTCAAGGGCTCTATTTTTTTTTGTAAATGGAAATAAATCTGGTGCAAATCTGTGCGCGCGGTTGGACTTGGCAGTTATGTGGAAGCATTGGAGCATTTGTCATTTGGATGATAAATCCGGATAGAATAATGTGCATATTTTTTTAAAAAAAAGCAATCCGCCGCTATCCTCCCGGGATGGTTCATTTCATGAGCTTGGAGTAAATGGAGAGGGATCACTGACCACATGGACAGCCTGTCAATTTCAGACCAAGCTTAGCAAGTGCGAGCTTTATTCTGTTTGTCTTGGAATCGAACTTAAAACGTTCTATATATGAAAGCCTAGTTTAAAGTCTATCTTTGTTTTATATGCTGTTTCTGTAAGTGGCCACACAAGTGTACGCTGCGCAAACATTCAGCCTTTTAAGTGGCAATTGGGTTCTGCTTTTCGAATTCGGGAAATGCAGCGTTCGGCAGTTCTTTGCATAGTTTCAATTTACCAATAAACTGTCGGCACAATAAGTGTCTGAAATGTGAAGGGATTAGGCATTTCACCTCCTCTACCCCCCCACCACCCCCCCCCTCCCTTTACCTCTCTCCTCCCCAGGGTGCCAGAGCTGGCAGCCTCTATCCCTGCGGATGTACAATGCAATCTAACTCTTGTGTAGGAGATGAGTGAGTTCTCAGTTTGAGACCTCTCCCCCACTCAGCCCCCTGTAAATTGTAAGTCGACAGCCTGGTGTGAATTCTTCTGCTTAACTAGCGCAAGAAAAATGCCCTTGCCAGCAATTCAAATGTGAAGAGGATGGAGCTTGTGAATAAACCATCACATTCCCTGGAACTTTAGGCCTGGTATCAGTCTTTATAATAAACTCTCTGGAAGGTTAGCACACATAGGTTTTACAATTTAGAATTAACTTGCTTTCCAACTCTTTAAATTACATTTATGTTTCATTCCACAGTGCAGTCCATATTTAAGTTAGCACAAATTTGTTTGGTACTTCAAAGGAATGTCATTCATGGGATGTCATTTGGTTCTTGCATCATGTTAAAATAACTCACTTAGTATAATATGTGGTTGATTTGTAAACTGTGGTTACTTTAAAATTGTGGCAAAAGACAAAAAAAAGGCCCAGAATCATTACAGTAAACTCATTGCATAAAGGGAAATTTAAACCATGATGTGTGTCCCTCTCAGTCATGAAGACAATAGTCCACTGTGCTGTTGCATGGCAAATAAGATAGATCAATTGGAGGGTCACTCCTGTTACTGTTGATCTAATTGAGTTGCTTGGGAAAGTTAATCAAGATATATTCTTACTTTTTGTAGAATGCCAACCTTTATCAGAATCTCTCCCTTAAAACTATTTGTTTGCACACTGTTCATTTTTTCTTCACAAAATGTGCTTTTGCTTATCCTTACTCCTCCCAAAAGCTGGGGAAAAATTGATGTTTTTATAATGGATTCTGCAGCCCATTTATTCACCAGTTCTGTCGAGGAATCTAAACTGTGCAAAATGTTTACTCCTGACATGAATCTGTGTGCAATTGGGCAAGGCTTCACTGTTGGACAGCAAATATACAATTTACACTGGATTATGATTCCACATTGGATCAAGGATTTTGGAAGCTGGTGTGCTTGGGAAGTGGGTAGCTTTATTGGAACTTTAAAGCAAAAGCAAAATACTGCAGATGCTGAAATCTGAAATAGAAACAGAAAATGTTAGAAATACTCAGCAAGTCAGGCAGCCTCTGTGGAGGTTTCAGGTCAATGACCTGTGAAAATTCTATCATTGTTTGATTCTGCAATGTGAAATTAATCTTCTCTGAAAATTTGGTGCCTTAAACTACAGAAATGCTGATTGAAGGCAGTTTAGTCAACATACACCCAGGTTTTGCTGGAATGGGACATCTCGCTGCGTGCCCCATCAGTTACACTTAATCCAACCCCTCCCCCCCAACTCAAATTTATTTGCACTGTCAGTTGCTGGAAATGTGAGCTGATAAACGTAGCAAAAGCAAAAGGACATCTAGGACCTTAGTGAGTTACGGGGCAGATAGTCTTGCCTCCTTAACCAATGAGACTTAAGAATTGAGAAAAAAATGTCAAGAACAGAGGAGGATAAACAGTAGTGAGTATGGTAGTAAGTCAGAAGGAAATACAGTAGTGATTACAGTAGTGACTACAGTAGGAAATCGAGTAGTGAATAACAGTAGTGACTACAGTAGGAAATACAGTAGTGAGTCAGAAAGAAATACAGTAGTGAGTGCAGTGGTGAGTCAAAAGGAAATACAGTAGTGAGTAGAGTAGTGAGTCAGAAGGAAATGCAGTAGTGAGTACAGTGGTGAGTCAGAAGGAAATATAGTAGTGAGTACAGTAGTGACTACAGTAGGAAATACAGTAGTGAGTCAGAAAGAGATACAGTAGTGAACCAGAAGTAAATACAGTAGTGAGTACCGTGGTGAATCAGAAGTAAATACAGTAGTGAGTACAACAGGATTCCAAAGAAATACAGTTGTGAGAACAGTAGGAGTCAGAAGGTAATAAAGTAGTGAGTGCAGTAGTGAATCAGAAGTAAATACAGTAGTGAGTACAACAGGATTCCAAAGAAATACAGTTGTGAGAACAGTAGGAGTCAGAAGGTAATACAGTAGTGAGCATAGTAGTGTCAGAAGGTAATAAAGTAGTGAGTGCAGTAGTGAGGCAGAAGTAAATACAGTAGTGAGTATAGCAGGATTCAGAAGTAAATACAGTAGTGAGTGCAGGGGTGAGTCTGAAGTAAATACAGTAGTGAGTACAGTAGGAGTCAGAATGAAATACAATAGTGAGTGCAGTAGGAATCAAGGAAATGCAGTAGTGAGTGCAACAAGATTCAGAAGGAAATACAGTTGTGAGAACAGTAGGAGTCAGAAGATAATACAGTAATGAGTGCAGTATTGAGTCTGAAATAAATACAGCAGTGAGTACAGCAGGATTCAGAAGGAAATACAGTAGTGAGTGCAGTAGGAGTCAGAAGGAAATACATTAGTGAGTGTAGTGGTGAGTCAGAAGTAAATATAGTAGTGATTGCAGTGGTGGTGAGTTAGAAATAAATACAGTAATGGTTATGTTGGTGAGTCAGAAGGAAACACAGTAGTGAGTACAGTAGTGAGTCAAAAGGAAATATAATAGTGAGTACAGTAGGTGTCAGAAGGTAATACAGTAGAGTACAATAGGGGTCAGAAGTAAACACAGTAGTGAGTCAGAAGAAATACAGTAGTGCCTACAGTAGTGAGTCAGAAGAAAATACAGTAATAGTTACAGTAGGGTCAGAACAAAATGCGGTAGTGAGTGCAGTGGTGAGTCTGGAGCAAATACCGTAGTGAGTACAGTAGGAGTCAGAAGGAAATACAGTTGTGAGAACAATAGTGAGGCAGGAGGAATTACAGTAGTAAGTAGGAGTCAGCAGGAAATACACTAGTGAGGACCATAGTGAGTCAGAAAGAAAAACAATACGGAGTACAGTAGAGTCAGAAGGAAATTCAGTAGTGAGTACGGTTGTGAGTGAGAAGGAAACACAGTAGTGAGTACAGTAGTGAGTCAAGAGGAACTACAGTGAGCACAGTGGTGAGTCAGAAGGAAATACAGTGGGTACAGTAGTGAGTAGAGTGGTCAATCAGAAGGAAATACAGTTGTGATGACATTAGTGACTACAGTAGGAAATGGAGTAGTGAGGACAGTAGTGAATTAGAAGGAAAACCGCAGTGAGTACAGCAGGAGCCAGAAGGAAATACAGTAGTGAGTACAGTAGTGAGTCAAGCAAATACAGTAGAGAGTACAGTAGTGAGTCAGAAGGAAATGCAGTAGTGAGTACAGCAGGAGTCAAGGAAATACAGTAGTGAATACAGTCATGAGTCAGAAGGAAATACAGTAATGAGTACACCAGAGAGTTAGAAGAAAATACAGTAGTGAGAATAGTATTGAGTTAGTAGGAAATACAGTAGTTGGTACAGCACTGAGCCAGAAGGTAATACAGTAGTGAGTACAGTAAGGGTCAGGTAAATACAGTAGTGAGTCAGAAGGAAATACAGTGGTGAGTACAGTAGTGAGTCAGAAGGAAATACAGTAGAGAGTACAGTCGGAGTCAGAAGGTAGTACAGTAGTGGTTACAGTAGTGAGTCATAAAGAAATACTGTAGTGAGTACAGTAGGAGTCAGAAGAAAATACAGTAGTGAATACAGTAATGAGTCAGAAGGAAATATAGTGCTGAGTACATTGGTGAGTCAAGAGGAAATACAGTAGTGAGTACAATGGTGAGTCAGAAGGAAATATAGTATTGAGTACAGTAGGGGGCAGAAGGAAATGCAGTAGTGAGTACAGTAGGGGTCAGAAGGAAATACAGTAGTGAGCACAGTAGTGACTCAAAG
This sequence comes from Cetorhinus maximus, assembly GCF_964194155.1. Lineage (NCBI taxonomy): Eukaryota > Metazoa > Chordata > Chondrichthyes > Lamniformes > Cetorhinidae > Cetorhinus > Cetorhinus maximus. Next base: position 62,676,596 of record NC_135895.1, on the reverse strand, counting down.
AAATACAGCAGTAAGTGCAGTGGTGAGTCAGAGGGAAATACAGTAGTGAGTACAGTAGTGAGTCGGAAGGAAATGCCATAGTGAGTACAGCAGGAATCAGAAGGAAATACAGGTGTTGGGTATAGTGGTGAGTCAGAAGGAAATACAGTAGTGAGTACAGTGGTGAGTCAGAAGGAAATACAGTAGTGAGTATAGGAGTCAGAAGGAAATACAGTAGTGAGTACAATAGTGAGCCAAGATGAACTACAGTGAGCACAGTAGTGAGTCAGAAGGAAATACAGTAACACAGGGTAATGCAGTAATGAGTACATTAGGGGTCAAAGGGAAGTACAGTAGTGAATACAGTAGGAGTCAAGGAAATACAGTAGTGAGAGCAGTATTGAGTTAGAAGGAAATACAGTAGTTGGTAGTGAGCCAGAAGGAAATACAATAGTGAGTACAGTAGTGAGCCAGAGTAAATACTGTAGTGAGTACAGTGGTGAGTCAGAATGAAATACAGTAGTGATGACAGTAGTGACTACAGTAGGAATTGGATAAGTAGTGAGTACAGTAGTGAGTCAGGAGGAAAAATAGTAGTGAGTGCAACAGGAGTCAGAAGGAAATACAGTAGTGAGTACAGTAGTGTCTCAGGAGGAAATACAGTAGTGAGTACAGCAGTGAGTCAGAAAGAAATATGATAGTGAGTACAGTAGTGAGCCAGAAAGAAATACAGTAGTGAGTACAGTAGTGAGTCAGAAGGAAATACAGTAATGAGTACAGAAGAGGTCAGAAGTAAACACAGTAGTGAGTACAATAGTGAATCTGAAGGAAATACAGTAGTGAGCCAGAAGGAAATACAGTAGTGAGTACATTAGTGAGTCAGAAGGAAATACAGTAGTGAGTGCACTGGTGAGTTAGAAGGAAATACAGTGACGAGAACAGTCATAGAGTCATAGAGGTCTATAGCACAGAAAAAGGCCCTTCGGCCCATTGAGTCTGCACCGGTCAAACAAGTACCTAACTATAATAAAAACAGAATTACCTGGAAAAACTCAGCAGGTCTGGCAGCATCGGTGGAGAAGAAAAGAGTTGACGTTTCGAGTCCTCATGACCCTTCAGCAGAAGTTCATGAGGACTCGAAACGTCAACTCTTTTCTTCTCCGCCGATGCTGCCAGACCTGCTGAGTTTTTCCAGGTAATTCTGTTTTCGTTTTGGATTTCCAGCATCCGTAGTAGTTTTTTGTAAGTACCTAACTATTCTAATCCCATTTTCCAGCACTAGGCCCATAGCCTTGTATGCTATGGCATCGCAAGTGCACATCCAAATGCTTCTTAAATGTTATGAGGGTTTCTGCCTCTACCACCCTTTCAGGCAGTGAGTTCCAGATTCCCACCACCCTCTGAGTGAAAAAATTCTTCCTCACATCCCCTCTAAACCTCCTGCCCCTTATCTTAAATCTATGCCCCCTGGTTATTGATCCCTCCGCCAAGGGGAAAAGTTCCTTCCTGTCTACCCTATCTATGCCCCTCATAATTTTATACACCTCAATCATGTTCCCCCCCTCAATCTCCTCTGCTCCAGAGAAAATAACCCCAGTCTATCCAATCTCTCCTCATAACTAAAACTCTCCAGCCCAGGCAACATCCTGGTAAATCTCCTCTGCACTCTCTCTAGTGCAATCACATCCTTCCTATAATGCAGATTCCAGAACTGCACGCAATACTCTAGCTGTGGCCTAACCAGCGTTTTATACAGTTCCAGCATAACCTCCCTGCTCTTATATTCTATGCCTCGGCTAATAAAGTCAAGTATCCCATATGCCTTCTTAATCATCTTACCTACCTGTCCCGCTACCTTAAGGGACCGGTGGACATGCACACCAAGGTCCCTCTGATCCTCTGTACTCCCCAGGGTCCTACCATTTATCGTGTATTCCTGTGCCTTGTTTATCCTGCCCAAGTGCATCACCTCACATTTATCCAGATTAAATTGCATTTGCCATTGATCAGCCCATTTGACCAGCCCGTCTATATCTTCCTGTAACCTAAGGCTATCCTCCTCACTATTTACCACCCCTCCAATTTTCGTGTCATCCACAAACTTACTGATCAACCCCGTACATTCAAGTCTAAATCATTTATATATACCACAGGCAGCAAGGGACCCAACACCGATCCCTGTGGAACCCCACTGGACTCAGGCATCCAGTCAGAAAAACACCCCTCAACCATCACCCTCTGCTCCCTGCCACTCAGCCAATTCTGGATCCAATTTGCCAAATTTCCTTGGATCCCATGGACTCTTACCTTCATTATCAATTTCCCATGCGGGACCTTATCAAAAGCCTTGCTGAAGTCCAAGTAGATTACGTCAAATGCATTGCCCTCATCTACACACCTGGTCATCTCTTCAAAAAATTCAATCAAATTGGTCAGACATGACCTCCCTTTAACAAAACCATGCTGACTGTCCTTGATTAATTCCTGCCTCTCCAAGTGTAGATTCATTCTGTCCCTCAGAATTGCTTCCAATAGTTTTGCCACCACTGAGGTTAGATTGACTGGCCTGTAGTTCTCTGGTTTATCCCTTCCTCCCTTCTTGAATAATGGTACCACATTGGCTGCCCCCCAGTCCTCTGGCACCTCTCCTGTGGCCAGAGAGGTATTGAAAATTATTGCCAGTGCCCCTGCTATCTCCTCCCTTGCCTCACTTAACAGTCTGGGATACATTTCATCCGGAGGTTGGAGATTTACCTACTTTTAAGCCTGTCGGACCACTTAGAACCGCCTCTCTTTCTATGCTAATTTCTTTAATTATATCACAGTCCTTCTGCCTGATTTCCATACCCACATCGTCCCTTTCACTTGTGAACACCGACACAAAGTATTCATTTAGAACCCTACCTACGTCTTCCGGCTCAACACACAAATTACTACTATGGTCCTTAATGGGCCCTACTCTTTCCCTAGTTATCCTCTTACTCTTAATGTACTTGTAAAACAACTTTGGATTTTCCTTTATTTTACCTGCCAATGTTTTTTCATGCCCCCTTTTTACCCTCCTAATTTCCTTTATTAATTCCCCTGCACATTCTATACTCCTCTAGGGTTTCCGCTGTTTTGAGCCCTCGGTATCTGCCATAAGCCTCCCTTTTTCTCTTTATCCAATCCTGTATATCCCTCGACATCCAGGGTTCCCTGGATTTGTTGGTCCCACCCTTTATCTTTACTGGAATATGTTGGCCCTGTACTCTCCCTATTTTCTTCTTGAATGAGTCCCACTGCTCTGATGCAGATTTGTATTGAGTTAGAAGGAAATACAGCAGTTGGTACAGTAGTGAGCCAGAAGGAAATAGAGTCTTGAGTCAGATGTAAATACTGTAGTGAGTACAATGGTGAGTCAGGACGAAATACAGTAGTAACGACAGTAGTGAATGTGGTAGGAAATATAGTAGTGAGTACAGTAGTGAGTCAGAAGGAAATACAGGGATGAGTGCAGTAGTGAGTCAGAAGGAAATACAGCAGTGGCTACAGTAGTGAGTCAGAAGGAAATACTGTAGTGTGTACAGTAGTGAGTCAGAAGGAAAAAAAGTAGTGGCTACAGTATTGGGTCAGAAGGAAATGCACTGGTGAGAACAGTAGTGAGTCAGAAGAAAATACAGTAGTGGATACAGTAGTAAGTCAAGAAAATACAGTCGTGAGTGCAGTGGAGAGTCAGGTGCAAATACAGTAGCGAGTACAGTAGTACTCAGAAGTAAATGTAATAAATAGAGTAGTGAGTACAGTAGTGGGCCAGAAGAAAATACAGTTGTGAGTACAGTAGGAGTCAGACGGAAAAGCAGTACTGAGTACAGTAGGAGTCAAAAGGAAATACAGTAGTGAGTACAGTAGTGAGTGAGAAGGAAATACAATAGTGAGTCAGAGGAAAATACAGTAGTGAGTACACTAGGAGTCAGAAGGAAACACAGTAGTGAGTAGAGAAGGAGTCAGAAGGAAATACAGCAGTGAGTATAGTAGGGGTCAGATGTAAAAGCAGTACTGAGTACAGTAGTGAGTCAGAAGGGTATACAGTAGTGAGTACAGTAGTCTATCAGAAGGAAATACTGTAGTGAATACAGTAGAGAGAGAAAAGGAAATGCAGTAGTGGGTAGACTAAGAGTCAGAAGGAAACACAGTAGTGAGTACAGTAGAAGTCAGAAGGAAATACAGTAGTGAATCAGAACAGGTGCAGAAAGAGAAATAGAAGGTGAAAGCAAGATTGGATTAAAAGAGAATTATTTTTTAAAATTTAACTTTTCAAAATTTCCAGCAACAATTTTGCTACCTGTAGGGATGAGACTGCACAATTTCAATTGTTCCTTCTCTGAGCCAGAGAGATTGGGTGGGATTGCAGGAATATAAATCTCCTCATTAAAAATCTCCTTATTAATGTGCTGTTAAGTACTGGCCCTAACTTCCTGAAGCATGTTTAAATAGCAACCAATACACCAGTGCAGCAACTTTATGAAATTTATTGGGATGTTGAGGGTGAGCTACTGTCTGCGTGAGGCTAACATCAGAGCAATTCAATTTGCAATTCATGGGTTGTTCTTCCTCCTAGCTACATCCTCACAGTGTTGAAATTAAGACTTATTGCACCACACAATCTACTTGAAGGTTATTCTTTCCCAGAATCTCAAACTGTATCTTATGTCTCTGATCTCCCCCATTCTCCTTCCCATCATTTAACCACCACATCTGGATACATCTTCTGCCTCGATCTTTAAAACTTTGATGATGTCCTTCATTATGGGCCCGGGGCTTTCATCTAGATTCCAAATAAACCAAATAAAATTGGGTTTTGCAGTGAAACTGGATTGGTGCAGACTGTAGAACATTCCTCTCCTAGCTTATTTAGCCAAGTAAGGGTTAACATTTATTAGCTTAGCAAGAAGGGGTATGTTTCTGCATACACTGTGATTTGGCATGAAGCAGAATTAAAATTCACAATTTATAATAATACTGGGTGGTGACGACGAAAAGATTTTTAAAATTATGCCCTACAGTTGGAATTTGAGACACTTCAACTTTATAGTTCAAGCAAGCAAATAAAATAAAATTGAGTTGACCACAGGAAAAATAACAGAGACAAAATGAGGGTTGGTATGGAGTGAGTGGGTGTTCTGCAGACACTGCACCAGTTCTTGGATTCTGCTGAAGTTGTGGTTAGTGTGGATCATAGGAACTTTCTGATATTATAATTGAGAGAAGGGAACAGACATAACATTTTTTAATTAATGGGACTCATTTGAGCAGCTTTCACCCTTTCTCTCTCGTAGATGGTACCTGGGGTGGAGGTTGCTGGGGTGCCCATGACTATTTGTGACCCTGTGGCAATTTGCCCAGCTGGCCATTATTCATGTGTTTACCCAGATGGTATCAGAAATAGGCTATTCAAACATGGGAGGCATCACAACAGAGCCTAACCCTGTCTTCGCCTGATCTACACAAAAATACACACAGATGCTTGCACTTTCTCTCATTCACACACACGCACGCATGCACTTTTTCTGGATGCAATGTGATGATCATTGTCCTGGCTGATATTAGTTAACCTGGACAGAGTGGGAATTGAATCTCTTACCCTATTTACCTGACAAAGTGAATCACTTCGGGATGGGGTTTCTTTAGGAGCTCTGGATTATTTTGTGCCACTAGTAGCAAGGGTAAGTAGTTGCCAATCTGACTGGGTTTTCAGACTGTCCATATAGGCTCACAAAGCATTCTGCTTTACTGCCATTCTGAAGGTTCTCGCCAGACAACAACAAGATTGTGATATGATGCTAATTGTGCATGCAGAATATTTGCCTGTGTAGATATTGAATTTGTTCTGTAGTATGAAGAGGATGGCAAGGGAACAGGATCAAATTAACTTACATCGGAAATGGCAGATTAGTCTCGCCAGGTCTGCAGAGCTCAATATCACACTACATCATAACAAATGGGCAAACCTCTCCAGCCCTTGTCTCTAAAATTGGGTAGTTGCATCTTCTTGCAGCTGGGTGATGCTAATTTGTACTCAAAGTAAAATGTTGATTTTGTGACTTTTATTGTCTGGCTATGATGCTTCCCCAGTGTAGATGAAATTTCATAACAGCAACATTTGACGCTTGCTAGCAGCCAGAGTGAGAAAACAGACCAAACAAACTGTACCGGCAACAGTTGCCTCCCTTTGCTACCACGTGTGCTTCTGTTTGCATAATCGTTCACCTGCACTCACACACTTGCAGACTCTCACTCAATTGCCCACGCATGCACTCACCCCATATACATTGTCACTTGCACACTCACTCACTTGCATGAAGACACTCATTCACTCTCCTGCACATACTCTGACAATTACACGTTTGCTCACCTGCTCACTCATTCGCTTGCCTGCATTCACACTCAAACACTAGCATGCACACTTTCTCTCTTGCCCACACGCCCTCTCGCCCACACGCCCTCTCTCGCCCACACGCCCTCTCTCGCCCACACGCCCTCTCTCGCCCACACGCCCTTTCTTGCCCACACGCCCTCTCTCGCCCACACGCCCTCTCTCACCCACGCGCCCTCTCTCACCCACGCGCCCTCTCTCGCGCACGTGCCCTCTCTTGCCCACGTGCCCTCTCTTGCCCACACGCCCTCTCTCGCCCACGCGCCCTCTCTCGCCCACACGCCCTCTCTTGCCCACGCGCCCTCTCTCGCTCACACGCCTTCTCTTGCCCACGCACCCTTATACACTCTCTCACCTGCACAACACACACATTGACTCAGAACGACCACATGCAATGGTGCATGCACACACGCTTGCATACACTCCTATGCAATTGTGAACTTGAGCGATAAGTTCCTTTAGAAGGGAATTCGATTGTTGTTTAAAAAAGAGGAATGTTTAAGGGCATAGGAGGCAATCATGTAGAAAAAAATACAAGTTCAGGCTTGGTAGGCTTAATGGCCTGTTAACATGCTGTAATATTCCGTGATTCTGTATATTTTTGCAGTAGTTTGTGGATATGTATATCCATTTAATTTTCGCTTGAAGTCTTTATTCCTTTTGGTCTAACTGGCTCTCAGGTTGTTGTCTCTGGGTTTCTACCTTGGGGCTTTGTTGGTCAGATTCAGGTGAGCTGTGAAGGAAGAATGGAAGGATTTCCTGACTGATTTTGATCTTTGTGGGCCTAAAATAAAGGCTTAAATAAAGTGAGACTGCTCAGCTACTGAATTCTTCTGAAGAAACTTTCAATGGATAGGAAACAATTAGCTTTTAAGATGTTTACAAAAAGATCCCTCAGTCTTTCTACTTCATCTCCTACAGATTAGCATAGTCACTTTTCGTCACTTCTGTTCTCCCTGTGGATATTGTCTGTCTTTTTCTCATTCAGCTTTTTAATGAGTGTTTATACATTGTTGATAGGTCTCTGTATGGTTCTAATTTATCAAGTCTTTAAGAGCATGTTGAATGGGATCCTAGCAATGACTCGGTGAAGAAAAGTATCACCGTTTGTGGTCCTGAGTGGTACAAACTGGGAAGATCCCAAGTTTGATCCCTGGATTGTACTAAATGAGTTAATCTCTGCTCTGGTGGTGCTAGAGATGCTAGAATATTCCTAGCTACCCTAAACAAAGGAAGGGGGGTAATAGCCAAGCTGGATTCCTGCTCTTCTTTGTTACGCAGGGGACCCTGCTCAAAAATGAGCATGTTTGTATGTTAGTCTGGCCTTGGAGCCTAGCCTTGCTCATGAGAATTGCAACATGAGCAAGATGGAAGGGGGTGCCCCTGGAACCAGGCCCCAGCATGAGTGAGCTCCTTCAGGTGAGGCAGAGGCAAGAAATTTGGGAAAACCGGGGAAAGGCAAAGTCAGTAGAGTAAGTGAATAGTCGAATAATAGAGATGGGTTGCTCTTATTTTTGTCTGTTAGTGACAGACTGCAACACCTGTATAGATTTATTACTTAGTCCCCAAGGCTGTGGAATTGGACTACAAAAAATAAGAGCTTCAAACCCTGGTGTTATCATTGGATCATTGACTGAAGAACTGCTTCGACAGAAGAGAATGATTGGCGATTGTTAAAATGGTCAGACTTTGAACAGCCTTATCTTAATACTGATTGGAGCTGCCTGAAAGATCAAAGTTACATTGTGCTGTTTGGGATGACTCTGTGCCATTAAGCTCAGGCTGGGTGGGGGGGTGCTGGTGTGAGGGAGGTGAACAAGAAGTGTGCTGATGGGCTTGCTATTTGATGGTTTAAAAAGCCTGGTTCCCCCTCAGTCACACTTAACTATTTTGTTGTTTAAAATTTCACAAAGAATATTTGTTTTTACAGTAACTGTTCCTCCATGGTTTAGACCTGCCCTTTGTGTGCAAATTAATTTCTAGAAATGTTAAGTGTCTCCAGGATAAGTAGTGTTATTTTTGTTCCAAGTGCAGTGTATTTTGCCTGAATGCTAATCCTTACACAGGGTAACAAGCTTGTTTGCATTCCTGCTCTTTAACATTCCATGCATTAGTGTGAATTATGTGTTTGGAATCACCCAAACCAACAAACTAGCCATTAGAAATTTACTTCCAAAATCACACTCTTGTAATAGACTCCTGCCTGGACTCTTTGTTGATCGTGAAGGTGTCAAAAGAAATTAGGAAGCATTTTGCTTCTTCTTAGTGCAGCCTCAGTAAGATTGATTTAACATTCATTTTAAACATCTTTGCATTCTGATTGGTTTAATAAATGGCACGTTTGAGTGAAGAGTGGGCCTTCTTGTTTTATCACTCTGTATTACTTAAAAATTATATCCCTATAATTGCAGAATTTAATGTCCAAATATGCAAATTATCTCCATGTATTTGACTGCTCCTCTAAAATCATATGTTCAGTGTCTTTCCAGTTCTTTCCTGTTCTTCCTGTTTCCTCTTATTTTGTTTAGGAGGACTCCTGATGGCTGTTGTTTCACTGATACTGTTTGTATTCTGGTACTTTGCAATTTAAAATGGATAAGCCCGGACAGTATATGTGACAGGCTAGCGTGCACACTTTTTATTAGCATGGTCAACACCGAGCAATCGGGAACAGAACCTTCAGCTGATTTCTCCCCTTTCCCCTCCCTTGCACTAGAGCCTTGACCCAGTTTTCCTTCCCCCTTCCCCCAGTAATAACATTCAAAAGAGAATTGGATAAATACTTGGAGGGAAAAATTTGCAGGGTTATGGGATAACAATAGGTGAGTGGGAATAATTGAATACCCCTTTCAAAGAACTGGCATAGGCAGGATGCCAGCTACATAGTATCATTCTACATAGAAACATTCTTTGGTCTGCCCCTCTATAGGATAGGGGAACATTTTATTATAGATGTAAAGAAAAACAGTTAAATTAATGAATGGAATGTCGGGGACTGTCAGTGTTTTGAGGTTCACTTGTACATAAATGGTCAGTCGCTGGTTTTATTAAGGTAATATACAAATTGAAATACCTCCGTGCCATTTTTATGTTGTTTTCTGGTGTGTATCGTAGTCTGTTCAAATATGTAAGTGTTGCTGATGAGGGTTTCCATCAAGGAGCTGCTTGGGCAGAGAGCTGGCTGTCTGAGTTCTCGAATGCACCACATCACTATGGGCTGAATCTTACCCATGTCGGGCAGGCTGGGCGGGAGTGGGCGGGGGGCGGGCGTGGAGCTGATCGCCACCCGTGATCAGCTGCGTGCCGCCATTTTACATAGGCGGGCCAATTAAGGCCCACCCAGTGTAATACACGTTCCATGGCGCTCAGCGCTACCTGTGCGGGCGGGTGGAGGAGGGAGAGTCGGGACATGGAGCGGCCTCAGGGAGATTAAATAGATAATAAACGTTTTAAATAATGAAGTTAAAAATTATTTAAACATGTCCGCTCATGTGACAGTGTTTGTGAAGTCATGAAGATTTATTTATTTATTTTATACACGCTTCAGGAAACCTCATCCCACCCGTGGATGAGGTTTCCTGAAATTCACAACGGCTGTTTGGGCTCTTCACCCGCCCGCCAACCTTAAGGTTGGACGGGCAGCGTTGTCAACAACTTTAAATGCTTTTTTAATGGCTTTAATAGGCTGTTGACAGTTCGGCTGACGCGCAGCTGCCTCCAGCGCGCGCCCGCCAAACGAAACACCGAAATGACGTGCGATGACACACGCCCGACATCATCGCGCGTCATTTTACGCATTGGCGTGTCGGGCCTGCCCCCACAAGCTGATGGCAATATTCTGCCCTATAAGATTTGAGCCCGTGATGCCCATCATGGTAAACGTGGGTTGAATTTGAATGTCAGGCCATGAGCGGAAGTGAAGGGAAGCAAGACACTCTGAAGACAGTCGTATCACAAACTAGAGATTTCCAGTTGTGTAGGTTGAAGCAATGGTACACCTCTATCCCTGGCTGGAGAGCTCGCAACAGGTCTGAGAGGAATGAAGTAAGTATTTTGAAACATCCCTTCTCTTCAATCCATGAACACCATGCTCACTCTTTCCTTTGTTTATAGAGTGTTAACAGTATATGATGGTGGATTTAAATTGTTGCCCTTGAATTGCCTTCACTTGCTAATTGTTTTATTGTTAATTGTTGTGATTCGTTTAACTTGTAACTCTACTCATCACTTTCCTGTTTCCCATTCGGTGGTGTGCTGTCTCTTTAAATCATAAACTTTCACTTACGGCCATTTTTATGTACACATTTATTTAACTAAGTCTTTTGTCACAATCAGTACGGTGACCAGTTTTACACCAGATCAGCCTAAGTGGCAGCATTGCAGAGTAAATGAGCTGACTCTAGGGCCTCTGCTGAATGGTGAGTGCTTGCCTTCAGAGATGTGGGTCCAAATCTTCTGTTCAGGGTCAGAACTCCCATTTCCAACCCTGATCAGACAAACAAATACACACCTACCTCCCTCTGATATTCATGGGCAATTTTCCAATGGAGAATCCTGCAGAATTTAGTCAGCACAGGAAACCTCAGAGGGAGCAGCGAAAGGAATACTTGCAGAAGCCACACCCCTTTTTTACAGCACTAACTGCTGTATTCTGGTAAGTAAAGAATTTAAGTATCCCAAAGCTTCTTTGAAAAGCTACAGAGCGAAGGTAATTGGGTAAGGGGGGTAGGGTGGGAAGGGTAAGTGGGGAAGGGGGTAGGGTGGTTGAGAGGGTAGGATGGGTAAGGGAGTAGGGAGGCAACTGGATAGGGTGGGTGAGGAGGTTGGTTGAGTAAGGAAAGTGGGTGAGGTGTAGGATGGGTAAGGTAAGTGGATAATGGGGAGGATGGTGAGGTTGGGTTGGGGGGAGTCAGGTAGGTTGTGGGGGAGTCAGACGGTGGGGGCTAGTCAGGTCAAGTTGGGGGGAGTGGGGGGTTCAAGGGGGGAGTTGGGGGGTCAGTGTAAATGATTAGGAGGTCAGTGGTATAGTTCCCAGGAGTTAGACTGGGTTTTAACCTGTCTCACATTTCCTGTGTAACTATCCAGGTAAGTAACTTGGAACCGTGCTCCACCTCAGACTCTAACTCTGAATTGGAGACTATTTTGGAGGGTCCCAGGGGTTAGGCGGATTGCCCACTGGAAGTTCAAACTTCCCGGTACGTTGCGATTTGCAAGGAGGTAGCTCATCTTGGGAGTTAGGTCCTGTCTCCGACTATTTGGAGACTGGACGATCTGGGCCATAGTTTCCCAGCATTGAAGGTGGCTATTGTTTCTGCTGTGCAGGTAAACTGAGTCAGGTTGCCTATACAAGCCAGCAGTTTCATGTCAAGTTGTACAGACCTTCCTCCAACATCAGGGAAGGTCTGCAGCCACAGAACAGAAAACACAATTACAATGTCTAAACAACTGTTGATGTCCAATTGTTGTCTCGTTACCATGATTCCTGGGCATCCCACCCAGCAATATCAATTGAGTGGATAACATTGCACCTATACCTAAGGCATTCTGAACCATCCCTATTCAGAAGCCTTTTTTAACATATTAATATACTTTAAAATCTCTAAAAAAAAAAAATTTCAAAGGTATTTTTCCTTAAGTTCAGATATGATAAAGTGACTTCTAATGTTCCTTTTTATCCCATTTGGCAGCTCCCCTGTAGTATGCTGAGCCTTGAGTACTATTTTCATTTTCCCTGTATTGCCAGATATATTGCGATAGTTTTCCTTCTCTCCCTTCTTCCATGTTAAATGTGGCAAGAATAGGGCTCCTTTGTTGCTCAGAGTATAGATAAGTCACAGAGACAAAGAAGGTGGCAGGCTTTTATTCCCAGTCTAAAGTGCTGGCTGATATCTACTGGGTTAGGAATAGGGCTACACCGGTGGACCTGGGGATTCTTCATCGTTAGCCCAGGCCTACAACTGGACAGTTAAGAAAGAAAGACTTACATTTGTGTAGCACCTTTCACAACTTCAGAACATCCCAAATTGTTTTACAGTCCATTGAATTATTTTTGAAGTGCAGTTACTATTGTGAATTTGGGAAACTCAACAGCCAACATTTTACACAGCAACAAAATAAATGATCAGATAATCTGTTATAGTTGTTGTGAGATTGTTATTGGCCAGGACACTGGGGGATCTTCACTACTCGTTCACCTGAGAGATGGGCAGGGCCTTATTTCATCTGAAAGACAGCACCTCCAATAATGTGGCACTCCCTCATCACTGAACTGCAGTGTCAGCCTAGATTCTGTGCTCAAATCTCTGAAGTGGGTCTTGAACCCACTGGGTAGAATTTTCTGCCTGTCAGGCGGGCGGGCCCGACCCAATCTCCAGCGGGCGGGGAGCCAATCCCCGCCGCCATTTTACATGGGTGGGCCAATTAAGGCCCACCCAGTGTGATGTCCGGCGGGAAGCGCTATGTGCTTCCTGTGCGGGCGGAGGGGGGATTCCCCAAAAGCGAGAGTGTGCTCTTTCACGCATGCGCATGAAAGAGCACATATCTCCCTGAGGCAAAGTGCTGCCTCAGGGAGATCGCTGACATTCTAAAAACATTAAAAATAGAAAAAAAAAAATCCTTAACATGTCCCCCTCATGTGACAATGTCACATGAGATGGGACATGTTCATAATTTACACTAAAACTTTATTAAACTTTTTAAATCCCTACATGAAACCTCATCCCGCCGGTGGATGAGATTTCATGTATTTTCAGAAGCCCGCCGGGGCTCCTGGCCTGCCCACCAACCTTAAGGTTGGACGGGCAGGGCCTTTAATTGTTTTAATGATCCTGTCAATGGCCTCAATTGGCCGTTGACAGGTTGGCAGGCGGACAGCTGATTTTGCTGCGGGCCCGCCTACCTGAAAATTTAAACGGGGCGTGATGACGTTGGGGGTTCCTCCCGACATCACCGTGCATCATTTTACGCGTCAGCGAGCGGGCCCCACCCCCTGCTCGCCAACGGCAAAATTCAGCCCACTATCTTTTGGTTCAAAAGTGAGAGTGCTGAACACTGAGCCACAGCTGACACCTCTGTGTCCATTTGGATTTCAGTTGTAGACTGGATCGTTGTCGTCTTTGATGTGCCTCAGAATAAGCCTAGCAGCACTCATTGCCTGGATATGCACATAAAAATGATTGCTGTGTCATACTGGAAGGACCACCGATTCAAATGGAAGCATAATCCAATCGAGTGGAAGAGAAAATTAAGAGGAGAAAGTATTTGGATAAATGTGTTGAGAGAATGAAACTTAAAAACAGGAACAGAATTGGGTTGAGGAAATGCAAATACAATTGCAGCACAGTTAGATTCAGATAAACACCTAATTCAGAAAGAACTTGGATCCAGATTTGTACAAAAATGGAATAAATAAGATTCGTCCCTTGGTATTTGTAGCCCGCATCTGAGTTATGCTGAGTTGAATGTTTACCCAGCCGCAACTCAGCATTTTAAAAAGCTTGATTTCCAAATATGTTTGTATATGTCTTTAACAGTGGAAAATATCTCCAATAAAAATAAAAAATGCTAGAAATATGATGAAGAAGGAAGCCAATCAAAACATTATTTAAATTTTAGAATTGTTTCCAAAGAATCTGCACATTTCATAATCATTACCTGTATAGTTTTTAAAATGTGTTTTCTCTTTCCCATTGTGCCTGCACCGTTCCCAGCACTAGTGACTGGGCATCCTGTCCCCTCATTCTGTGAGCTGTGTGAGTGGTGTACCTACAAGTGTAAGCTGTTTCCACAAGGGAAATGCTGGAGCTATTTCCACCCCCCTCAACTATTTGTTTCCAGGATGTGGGTGATGCTGGTATCGTCCAGTCCAAAGGCCTGAGGCCACATTTTCTGCTCGCATGTATTGCTCCTTTCACTGAAGGCCATTTGTGAACCAGTTCAGTTTTTATGACAATCTGATAGCTTTATTCTCATTTCCTTTCCTCCTTGTTGTTCGCTGACTAATTACCAGATTATTTGAATTTAATTTCCAATGATGTGAGTTGAACTTGCTCCTTCAGTATCATAACTCTGACATTCCAATAACTGGCGGGATGACTCTCTCTCAACAATATGGTTGAAAATGTAAACTTGTCCTGTGGCAACCTTATTTTCAGCGTTATTTATCTTGGCATGGGGTTTGTGGCACTATTAGAACATTCTAATGCTGCGCAGTGTTCCAGTTCTTTTTATATAAAGCAGTTTATAAATTGGTGCTTGTGTGGATGGCAGGTGAGGGAGCCAAGATTAGCATTCAGGACAGGAACTATAAACAGTGCTGTAGTGGAATACTTCGATCTTGCACATATGAACTAGCTGAATTTTCAAATTGATTAAACACCAGTCACCAAAACATTGGATTAGTTTAGTCTGCGACTGAAGGACCAAGGAGGGAGAAGGATTTGTATCATCGCAAGCAGTTTACATTTTTCAAACGTTTTCCATTCTACTGTAGGAGGTGTTGACGCATAGATCCATGGGCATCGGTCACCCTCTGGTATATCAACAAGTAGATGTAACATGGCATAATACGAAGAAGAGTAGGGGAGTTATTCTTTGTTATGAGCCTGGATATTGAATTTTGTCAGGCTATTCAACAATGGGAATGTTATTGTGGTGCCAGACCCTGCCTTCATCTGACCGCCACATATCAGGCTTTCCAGATTTTCCATGATCACAAGGCAGTGGTTGTGGATGGGAATCCTGGCTGTCCTTTGTTCCCTCCTTAACACATAGCTAGGCTGTTCATAATAGTGTCCCTATTGCTACCCTGGCTGAAGCCAAATAACAAACCACTTAATAACCTGAGACCCGGGCAGGACATTTATCCACTGGGTTATTAGTGAGATGAATTTGAACTGTTAATAGGGAGCTGGTGACCATAGCATGAGATGGAATAGGAGCTGTTACTCATGGAGAGACACAGGAGATTAAGGTAAAGAACAAAAGTCCTAAATCACTTTTCAGCCAATAATGTACTTTTTGAAGTGTAGTCACTGTTGCCATGTAGGAAATGAGGCAGCCAATTTGCACATAGTAAAGTCACACAAACAACAATGGGATAAATAACTAGATAATCTGTGTTTGTGACATTAGTTTATGGATAAATATTTGTCAGGATACTGGGGATAACCCCTACTCCTTTTCGTATTATGCCATGTGTCTTATTACGTCTACTTGAGAGGACAGGCAGGGCCTCAGTTCATATTCTCATTGGAAAGGCAGCACCTACAGCTTTGCTGCATTCTCTAGATTTTGTTCTCAAACCCTTGGTGTGGGGCTTGAACCCATGGCTTTCTGATTCAGAGAATAGAGTGCTTCCAACTGAGCCACAGCTAACTATTAAATGTTTGTTCTTTGAGGTTGTTTCAAAATGGGCCTGTAATAGCTACCTGTAATTATGGTTACATGGTTGATTACTTCAAAGACATAGCTACTTTCCATTAGAATTAAGCACATAATATTTTTTTTAAATCGTTGCTAGTTTAGCTGCCTCACTTGTGGTTTTAATCTTTGACTGGTTATTTAAAGGAAATCTATATTTTCTAGATTGAATTCCAAATTTGTCATTCAAAAATAATCAATTAAGTCAGTGAGTAGCTGAGCCAAGCAGATCAAGAAACCTAATCTCAACCAGAGTGGTGGTTAGAGCCTATAATTGGCCTCAGTACCCAAAGATTAGGTAGTGGGGAAGTCAAAATGCACTGTTGCTGCTGATCACTGTCTAAGTTATTCCCAAACTGCTATGGTGGGACTTGAACCCATGATTTATTAGACCAGGCCTCTGGATTACTATTCCAGTAACATAATCACTAACTACCATACCCTTCATACAGAAAGCCTCCACTGATCAGGATGGGGCTCAAGCCTGTGGCTTTTTCTTTATATGCATTTAAGCAAGGAAGCAACACATTAAGCCTTAAATGTAGCAAAGACAAGGATGGGTTTGAACCTCCACATGCTGAGGCCAATAGGCTAGCAGTTCATCACCCTAACTTCACACCATCTAGATTATTCCTGCTGGAATTTGTGCACATGTGGGTATCAGGAGGGAATGGGATTAGACTGGGCTATGAAGATTTACTTTCACAATGGAATAGATCAGATTATGAAGAATAGCCACTTAGACAAGGTACTCTGAGAAGCCAGTGCTAATGGTACACCACCTAGCAAGTGTCAAAACTGTCTTGCCCTTGCCCAAAGTCCACACATACTTTCCAAAAGGAGGATTGACTGGATAGTGATCAGAAGCTGGATCATTGGCTGATTATTTGTTTTTCAATTCCCTTCCCTAGCCCAGAGGCACTAAGGGTGGGTCTCAGATTGACTCATTCACCTGGGTCATTTCTGCTTTGTATGACTATGTATAACACTGGACAGTGTATTTATTAATGAGCTATTGAACACTAGGTGTCATTTCATTCTTAAAGAAATTTCTGAAAATGGCACGTTATATTTCTAATGCATTTAAGGAATCTATTAAAGAAAGTTAGAATTAACTTTACCTTTTTAGGTTTCTTTTTTCTGTTTCCTTCTTTGTTATAAACTTCTTTCTTTAAACTATGTTTGAAATTGTGGGGAAACTGGCTTGGAGCCATTACAGAGGTTGACATTGTGAGGGAGTTGAATTACCTGCAGTAGAAACAAGTCATTAAACCAGGATGCTTCAGCGATCTTGTCATTTGAAATATGTGTATTCATTTATCTCCCTCAGCTGGACAGATACAAAAAGAAAACCTGTTTGATAATTATTCCTTCTCAACCTCTTGCCTCCAACCTCACTCTACTATATTTCTCTGTAGGTCTCGAAACTTGCTGTTCTTGCTCTGCCTCAGCTGAATATATTTGATCTTAAAAGCTTCTCTTTCTTCCTGCATCAAAATAAAGGCTTGCCACACCCTCTTACGTATTCATTACAGGGACCTCAAAACTCTCAACTCTCAGACTTCCCTTCCTCAGTCAGTCCTTCCATTCTACAAACCTTTAAAACCAAAGTGTAATGTTGCCTAACCATTGTTTCTAGGTTTATTTCATCCTCTTGTCATCTCATCCATCTTCCAGTGCACAGCTCCTGAACAGTTTGATTTTTAGAACTGGTTCCTGTCAGCCTTTGACCAGGGAGGAATAAAATCAGCCAAGGCTGAATTACAGCAGTAAGGAGGGATGACATCTTAGAAGGCTTCTCAAATGAAGCCATATGGGTAGAACTTAAAAACAAAAAAGGAGCAATCACATTGCTGGGAGTGTACTATAGGCCCCCAAACAGTCAGAGAGAAATAGAAGAGCAGATATGTAGGCAAATTTCAGAGAAGTGTAAAAATAATAGGGTAGTAATAGTGGGGGATTTCAACTTCCCCAACATTAACTGGGTTAGTCACAGTGTGATAGGTTTAGAGGGAGCGAAATTCTTAAAATGCATCCAGGAGAGCTTTTTAAGCCAGTACGTAGAAGGTCCTACAAGAGAGGGGGTGGTCCTGGACTTAATTTTAGGGAATGAAGCCGGGCAAGTGGTAGAGGTATCAGTGGGGGAGCATTTTGCAGATAGTGATCATAACTCCGTTAGATTCAAGCTTCTTATGGAAAAGGACAAGGATGGGCCAGAAATCAGAGTTCTAAACTGGGGGAAGGCCGATTTGAATAAGATCAGTTAAGATTTGGCCAGAGTGGACTGGGAGCAGCTACTTTTAGGTAAATCTGCGTCAGAGCAGTGGGACTCATTCAAGAAGGAAATAGGGAGAGTACAGGGCCAACATATTCCAGTAAAGATAAAGGGTGGGACCAACAAATCCAGAGAACCCTGGATGTCAAGGGATATACAGGATTGGATAAAGAGAGAAAGGGAGGCTTATGGCAGATACCGAAGGCTCAAAACAGCGGAAGCCCTAGAGGAGTATAGAATGTGCAGGGGAACTTATAAAGGAAATTAGGAGGGTAAAAAGGGGCCATGAAAAAACATTTTTTTTTTTTTTTGCAAAAATATACTTTATTCATAAAATATCTTCAATCACATTCCAAACCATTTCAAAAACACCATTACAAGGGTACAATCCGGTTCAACTTTTACAGAATGTATCACCAGGTGCATCAGTACAAACAATGTTACAATCATTGGCAGGTAAAATAAAGGAAAATCCAAAGTTGTTTTACAAGTACATTAAGAGTAAGAGGATAACTAGGGAAAGAGTAGGGCCCATTAAGGACCATAGTGGTAATTTGTGTGTTGAGGCGGAAGACGTAGGTAGAGTTCTAAATGAATACTTTGTGTCGGTGTTCACAAGTGAGAGGGACATCGTGGGCATGGAAATCAGGCAGAAGGACTGTGATATAATTGAAGAAATTAGCATAGAAAGGGAAGAGGTTCTAAGTGATCTGGCAGGCTTAAAAGTAGATAAATCTCTAGGCCCAGATGAAATGTATCCCAGGCTGTTTAGTGAGGCAAGGGAGGAGATAGCAGGGGCGCTAGCAATAACTTTCAATACCTCTCTGGCCACAGGAGAGGTGCCAGAGGACTGGAGTACAGCCAATGTGGTACTGTTATTCAAGAAGGGAGGAAGGGATAAAACAGGGAACTATGGGCCAGTCAGTCTAACCTCAGTGGTGGGGAAACTATTGGAAGCAATTCTGAGGGATAGAATGAATCTACACTTGGAGAGGCAGGAATTAATCAAGGACACTCAGCATGGTTTTGTTAAAGGGAGGTCATGTCTGACCAATTTGATTGAATTTTTCGAAGAGGTGACCAGGTGTGTATATGAGGGCAATTCATTTGACGTAGTCTACTTGGACTTCAGCAAGGCTTTTGATAAGGTCCCGCATGGGAGACTGAAAACGAAAGTAAGAGCCCATGGGATCCAAGGCAATTTGGCAAATTGGATCCAGAATTGGCTGAGTGGCAGGAAGCAGAGGGTGATGGTCGAGGGGTGTTTTTGTGACTGGATACCTGTGTCCAGTGGGGTTCCACAGGGATCGGTGTTGGGTCCCTTGCTGCTTGTGGTATATATAAATGATTTAGACTTGAATGTAGGAGGGTTGATCAGTAAGTTCACGGATGACACGAAAATTGGTGGGGTGATAAATAGTGAGGAGGATAGCCTTAGATTACAGTAGGATATGGACGGGCTGGCCAGATGGGCTGATCAGTGGCAAATGGAATTTAATCCGGATAAATATGAGGTGATGCACTTGGGCAGGATAAACAAGGCACAGGAATACGATGAATGGTAGGTCCCTGGGAAGTACCGTGGATCAGAGGGACCTTGGTCCTTTAAGGGATCGGGACAGGTAGATAAGGTGGTTAAGTAGGCATATGGGATACTTGCCTTTATTAGCCGAGGCATAGAATATAAGAGCAGGGAGGTTATGCTGGAACTGTATAAAACGCTGGTTTTAGGCCACAGCTAGAGTATTGCGTGCAGTTCTGGAATCCGCATTATAGGAAGGATGTGATTGCACTAGAGAGAATGCAGAGGAGATTTACCAGGATGTTACCTGGACTGGAGAGTTTTAGTTATGAGGAGAGATTGGATAGACTGGGGTTATTTTCCTTGGAGCAGAGGAGATTGAGGGGGGGGGACATGATGGAGGTGTATAAAGTTATGAGGGGCATAGATAGGGTAGACAGGAAGGAACTTTTCCCCTTGGCGGAGGGATCAATAACCAGGGGCATAGATTTAAGCTAAGGGGCAGGAGGTTTAGAGGGGATGTGAGGAAGAATTTTTTCACCCAGAGGGTGGTGGGAATCTGGAACTCACTGCCTGAAAGGGTGGTAAGGCAGATACCCTCATAACATTTAATAAGCATTTGGACGTGCACTTGTGGTGCCATGGCATACAAGGCTATGGGCCTAATGCTGGAAAATGTGATTAGAATACTTAGGTACTTGTTTGACCGGCACAGACTCGTTGGGCTGAAGGGCCTCTTTCAGTGCTGCGGACCTCTATGGATCCTGCACTAAATTATTGTCCAAAACCACAGAATTGTTACGGTGCAGAAGGAGGCTAACTGATGAACCCTAATGGGAAGTGTGTCTTTGCAGATATTGGATAATATAGAATTGGACTTGACTGGTGCCTTACCTGTTTTTGAAACCTGCTGATGCATAAAGGGTTAGAGATTCCTCTTTCGGTGTAATCAGGGAAGGTTCTGCACCTGTTTTGAAAAGCGCTTCATTTTTCTAGAGTTTCTGTGGAAACTCATTGCATTTCACTAGACCGAGAAACTGCTATGAACAAGCGCAATCGGACAACATTTTAAAACACGACATATAAAAAAATTGCTTTATAAAATATTGCCTAATATATTTGAGTCGTGACTTACTGCAATTTGATAACCACAGCTCAAAATGGCGTTAACACAAAAAACAACATTCAATCAGTATCAATTCATCACCTGCGGGTAGCCCGACTTTAAATGACTGAAAATGACTTTTTAAAAAAATATACAGAACTATTTTCTAGTTACATTGAGGTACACAGGTCAGTTTCTTAGTAAATTACAAAATATATTCAAAATCATTTAAAATGTGCCTGTTATTGTTCTTGTGCCCAAAAGAACCAACTTAATTTTTAGAGAACCCTTGAAACCATGCAAATAAGCACAAATAGCAGAAACTCCCATTGGTAATTAATACATCCCGAGAGTGTGGCTAGTTTTTAGGGTAGGTTGTGCTTCTGGCATGTTTTTATTAACTAACGCAAAAGATCATGGAAACTTGGTTTGCACAGAACATAATTTGCGTTTAGAATTCTGTAATCTTTTGGTCTGTTTACAGCATTTTTGGGTGAATTACGCTGAATGAAACAGCACAACCAAGCAGAAACTCACAAATTTAGGCTGGCTAATTAATTGCTAGAGTGTTTCTGCTACCTGTACCAGGAGTCAGCACCTGCAGCAGCAGAGTGGAGAAGATTGGATAAAGATGATGACAGCTATCTGTCTCATCAACTCTTAATTGATAGATCTACCATATTCTTAGAGTGGAGAATGGGAGTGTGAGGTTACATGAATCTAAAGGAAGACAAAAGTCATTAAAATCTACCCTAGGTTATATCTCTTACCTCATCCGGGTTCAAATGGGAACAGGAACAGTGGTAACTGTTTTTTTCTCTCTCAGATGGTACAATTCCACGGATGCTGTCAGCTCAGCTCAATATGAGCCTGGACAGTGGGTTTGAGAGCTTTTGATCATGTGGGATATTTCAACCAAACCTGATCCTGCTCTTGCTTCACAGCCATACCAGCATACTTGCCAGCAGGGGTCACTGGACAGCAGTCATGAGCAGGAATCCTGGCTTCTTGCCTTTGACCAGAGATATGGATACCGACTGAAGTGCTCCCTAGTAACATCATAAGACCATAAAATGTAGGAGCAAAAGTAGGCCATTCAGCCCATCGAGTCTGCTCCGCCATTCAATGAGATCATGGCTGATCTGATAATCCTCAGCTCCACTTTCCTGCCTTTTTCCCATAATCATTGATTACTTTACTGATTAAAAAATTGCCTATCTCAGCCTTGAATATATTTAACAACCCAGCCTCTCCAGCCCTCTGCGTTGAAGAATTCCACAGATTCACTACCCTCTGAGAGAAGAAATTCCTCCTCATCTCTGTCTTAAATGGGTGATCCCCTTATTCTGAAATTATGCCCTCTAAACTCTCCCACAAGGGGAAACAACCATAACACCATAAGACCTAGGAGCAGAAATTAGGCCATTCAGCCCATCAAGTCTGCTCCGCCATTCAATCATGGCTGATAAGTTTCTCAACCCCATTCTCCCGCCTTCTGCCCGTAACCTTTGATCCCCTTACCAATCAAGAACCTATCTATCTCGGTCTTAAATACACTCAATGACCTGGCCTCCACAGCCTTCTGTGGCAATGAATTCCGTAGACTCACCACTCTCTGGCTAAAGAAGTTTCTCCTCATCTCTGTTCTAAAAGGTCTTCCCCTTACTCTGAGGCTGTGCCCTCGGGTCCTAGTCTCTCCTACTAATGGAAACATCTTCCCCACGTCCACTTTATCCAGGCCTTTCAGTATTCTGTAAGTTTCAATCAGATCCCCCCCTCATCCTTCTAAACTCCATTGAGTATAGACCCAGAGTCCTCAAATGTTCCTCATATGTTAAGCCTTTCATTCCTGGGATCATTCTCGTGAACCTCCTCTGGACCCTCTCCAGGGCCAGAACATCCTTCCTGAGATACAGGGCCCAAAAATGCTCACAATATTCTAAATGTGGTCTGACCAGAGCCTTTTAAAACCCCAGCAGCACATCCCTGCTTTTATATTCTAGTCCTCTCAAAATAAATGCCAACATTCCATTTGCCTTCCTAACTACCGACTCAACCTGCAAGTTAACCTTAAGAGAATCCTGGACTAGGACTCCCAAGTCCCTTTGCACTCCAGATTTCTGAATTCTCTCCCCATTTAGAAAATAGTCTATGCCTCTATTCTTCCTACCAAAGTGCATGACCTCACACTTCCCCAAGTTATATTCCATCTGCCACTTCTTTGCCCATTCTCCTAACCTGTCTAAATCCTTCTGCAGCCTCCCCGCCTCCTCAATACTACCTGTCCCTCCACCTATCTTTGTATCATCTGCAAACTTAGCCATGATGCCCTCAGTTCCTTCATCTAGATCATTAATGTATAAAGTGAAAAGTTGTGGTCCCAACACTGACCCCTGCGGAACTCCACTAGTCACCTGCTGCCATCCTGAGAAGGACCCCCTTATCCCCACTCTCTGCCTGCTGCCAGACAGCCAATCTTCTATCCATCCACAACCTCTCAGCATCTACCCTGTCAAGCCCCCGAAGAATCTTATATGTTTCAATAAGGTCGCTTCTCATTCTTCTAAACTCTAAAGAGCACAGACCCAGCCTAGTCAACCTCTCCTCATAAGAAAATCCCTCCATACCTGGGATCAACCTTGTGAACCTTCTCCAGACTGCGTCCAATGCCAGTATATTTTTCTTTAGATAAGCGGACCAAAATTGATCACAGTATTCTAGGTGTGGTCTTGTATAGTTTTAGCAAGACTTCCCTATTTTTATATTCCATTCCCTTTGAAATAAAGGCCAACATTCCACTTACCTTCCCTATTACTCACTGAACTTGTATGTTAGCTTTTTGGGATTCATGCACGAGGACTCCCAAATCCCTCTGTGCTGTAGCTTTCTGCAGTCTTTCTCCATGTAAATGATATTCAGCTCCTCTATTCTTCCTGCCAAAATGCATAACCTTACATTTTCAAACATTATATTCCATCTGCCAAGTTCTTGCCCACTCAATTAAACTGTCTATATCCCTCTATAGACTCTTTGTGTCATGCTCACCACTTGCCTTCCCACCTATTTTTGTGTCATCCGCAAATATAGTACATAGTACATTCACTTCCCTCATCTAAGACATTAATATATATTGTAAAGAATGTCTTTACTTAAAAACCCTTTCAACTATTTAACTTCAAATGATACTTAATGGAGAAAAATACACTAAGAACTTCTTTTTGACTTTTTATTGATTAAAAAAAACTTAAGAGCCTTAAAGTGACCCCAGTAAAAGAAAGAGCCCAATTTCATTTGGGAAAAAATTGGATGAAAGAAATCTTTAGTCAATTCTTCAGTATTAATATCAACTATAAAAGGCTTAAATAAACTTACTGTGCACGAAAGATTCTTTCAAAATCAGACGATCCTGTAACTGATGGTCCGGCAATTTTCTATTTCTTCCTGGCATTTTCTACTTGTTTGGCAAAATATGCTTTCACAGTGAGTGTTTTGCATTTAAGTTAGTGCAGGCCAAACTCAAACTTGGGACTTCTTTGTACTCTAATGGATCAGAATGATACAGCACAGAAGGAGGCCATTTGGCCCATTATGCTTGATCCAGCTCTTTGCAAGTGTTATCCATTCAGCCATATTCTCCTGTTTAATTTCCCCATAGCCCAGCAAATGTTTCTTTTTCAAATGTGTATTCAATTCCCTTTTGAAAGTTATTATTAAATTTGCTTCCACCACCCTTTCAGGCAGTGCTTTCATTTCATAAGAACTGGATGTGTAAAAATGGGTTTCCTCATCTCACCTCTGGTTCTTTTGCCAATCACCTTCAATCTCTGTCCTCTGGTTACCAACGCTTCTGCCACTCGAAACAGTTTCTTTTTATTCACTCCATCGAAACCCTTCAAGAATTTGAACATGTATGTTACTGTAGATGTCGATGTACAAGTAGAACCTTGAAGTCTCAAAAAATCTCTCCAAAAATGGGGGTCGACTTATACGCTGAGTTAAAAAGTGGGTGCAGGTGGTTGCCATTTTGAAATGTCATTGACATCTGATGCAAAGAGTGCGTGTGTCCCATGTATATTCACAACACAGCATATATAGCCTGCTTGATCCCTTAAGCCCAGTTATAATGTGCTGGTAAACAAGGGTTTGCGGGTTGAAAAATTGAGACCGATTACTAATGTGAGTATGGAATGTCGTGGGTTGACTTATATCCCAAGTATATACAAAAGATCCATGTCTAAGACATGGACCTGGCATCAACTGTCTATGACCATGATAGGATAACTGGTCAGTCTGTGAGTGAGGACCATGTGATGAAAAGGTGGGTTGACTTATATCCCAAGTATATACAAAAACATGATTTTTGGGGCTGGTAAAATGGGTTTACCTTATACACCGCGATTTACGGTAAATATTTGACTGTTAAACTCTAACTTCTAATTCTGATGAGAAGTCATTGATCCGAAATGTTAAAATAAAGTAGAGAGACTTACTCAAAATTACCACAGAAATTGAAAATGTAAGGAAATTGGTGGAAGCAAACACCTGAAGGTGCTAGGTAAAATTCATTCTACAAAATACAGGATGTCTAACCTCAGAGAAAATCTATTCTTCAGGAAAACCACCTCTCATGCTATCTTTCAAGAGGGGTGAGTACTAAGGATTCAAAGTGCTCGAAAGTATCCGGCCCTTCAAGAACTTGCGTTGCATTTTTTTTCGATTCCAATCTTGTTTTGAAGGAAAGAATAGAGCGCTTTCAAAGAGCCTATGGAAATTTGATCCGGCCAACGGCGAATGTTACGAGTGGAGCACAATTCACAGATTGTCTACCTTTTAACCTTAGAGGTCCACAAGCCCTTCTTAAAAGTGACACACAGGAGCTCTCTCTTTAACAGTCACCTGGGACCCAAAAAAAAGCTTTTTGAGTAATGATAGAAGGAGAGGTAACAGCTGCTTTTTCTAAAAAAAAAATCCTCTGTGCTCAAAATACCTCGTAATTTGATATTTGATCCCCTGTTTCCCAAACAGCAGGATCATGGTCACAATTCATTGCCTGTCAGAAATGTCACATCTGATGATTTCACACACAAGCATTCATTGCCCTTTAGACCCTGGCACTTTGATAACTGCTTCTAACACATGAATAGTCAGACGTGTCATCTGATGCCTCTCGCCTGGAAGCTATGCGGGCAGAATTATTTGTCTTTCCTAGAGAGGTAGTTTCTCTCATACTATGTTTATAATTTTGAGGAGAGTGCTGTAATATAAACAGTGCTGGCACACAAATCTCTGGAGGCACAGACTCTACTGTGCAGGATGATTCCATAATCTGGAGGCAAAGTACCTCTGGTGGTCCCAAGTACTGGACTATTCAGCCATTAATGAACTAGCTTGGCTCCACAATGTAAATGAACCATGTATTATGATATATCAGATCATGAAGCACGATCCATCTCATGACGAAGCATTTGATGGAGTCTTGGAAACAAAGTGCTACTGATGGCAAACATTGAATGAGTGCTGAATTTTGTTCTGAATGCTCAGCCTACTTATCTAATTCAACAATGCACTGTACATGGCTGGCTTGTACAAGCCCTTACCAGACAGCCATGGCCAGTAACGTCGTATTGAAAAGATGAATGTTGTACACACTGTGTGTGCATAGTTGCTTGAGAGGCTACTAACATTCCAACTGTGAATTGCAATGTTAAACCTGTATAAAACAGTAGTTCAGCCTCAACTGGAATATTGCGTCCAATTCTGGGTACCACACTTTAGCAAAGCATTAGAGTGAGTGCAGAAGAGATTCACTAGAATGGTTTTGGGGATGAGAGACTTCAGTTACATAGATTGGAGAAATTGGGACTGTTTTCCTTGGAGAAGAGAAGGTTGAGAGGAGATTTGATAGAGGTATTCAAATCATGAGGGGTCCAGACAGAGTAGATAGGGAAAAACCGTTCTCATTGGTGGAAGGATCAAGAACCTAGAGGGCACAAATTTAAGGTAATTGGCAAAAAAGTAATGGTGACATTTTCACACAGCAAGTGGCTAGGATCTGGAATGCACTGGCAGAGAGTGTGGTGAAGGTAGATTCAATTGAGGCCTTCAAGAGAGAATTGGATTATTATCTGAACAGGAATAATGACAGGCAATGGGGAGAAAGCAGGGGAGCGGCTCCAGGTAAATTGCTCCTTCAGAGAGCCAGCACAGACACAGTGGATCGAATGGCCCCCTTCTGTGCTGTAACCATTCTAAGATTCTATATGAGATGAGCAGTCAATCACGCCATCCACTGAATCCTTGAGCATATATTTTGATAATCTTATCTCTGTGAAAGCTCTTGCCTGTGTATTGAATGATAATCAGGTGTAGTAGAACTTTAATTATGTTTGCTTTCTTTTCAATCTTCCCTGTTACTTACTGATATTCGCTAATCCTACTTTGCAACAAATGTCCACTTCTCTACCTTAAGAGAAAAGAACATCAAAGAGCAGAGTTTTTTTATTTAAAGTTTTCCTCATTTATATATTGCAAAAAAAAAGTTCATGTGTATATTTGTGGCTTTCATTTATATCAAATGTTTAGCTCCCCAGACATCTCCGTTCCAGATCCACACTCAATGGGGAAACTGCAGTGCAGCTGTTTTAAGCATAATTGAGTTCATGGCTCCAGGCCATGAAAGTCAACCCGATATCACCCAACCCAAGTAGCCCAATCTGCCATCCAGGTACCTCGCATCCCAACTCTACTAGGCGTATCTCCGTAAAGAAAATTAATGGATGTTTATTTTGTTGAAAAGCTTATAACTTTATCAATATATTTTTCAATCTATTACACAGTGAATGACTTCAGAAATATTTCATTCTCATGAAAGTATTGCTTCTTTGATTACTTTCACAGGAGTTAAAATGTTTGCAAACTGTGCCACTTAAAGGGAGGGTAATCTCAAGAGAGTACTCTTTATTCAGTGTTTTGGGATGTCCTAAGGTTGTGAAAGGTGCTAAAGAAATGCAAGTTCTTTCTATCTTTCTTTTTAATAAAAGTGAGAACCCTGAATAAAGAGTACTCTCTTGAGATTACCCTCCCTTTAAGTGGCACAGTTTGCAAACATTTTAACTCCAGTGAAAGTAATCAAAGAAGCAATACTTTCATGAGAAGTATTATGTAATACCTCCTTCAAAAACGTTGAGCGGTATAAGATTTCCCTCTTCATGTACTTGGGCTGATACCTTGCCGCTGAAAGACAAGCACCTTGCCCATTTCCTGGCTGCTGTCAATAATTGCTTAATTTGGCCACTAGGAGAGGCTAGAGGAAGATCAGGTAGGATTTGTCTTCTCAGGTGCTGTCCCCGCCACTCACCAAGAGACTTGTAGTTTACCCACTCAAAGTAGTTCAGATAGGGAACTTTAGCAGGTGAATGGGAGATCAAGTCCTGCTGGGCTACCATTGCTCAATGTATGTGGCTACCTCCCAGTGAACAATTTTGAAAAAGGGCTTGCATTTATATAGCACCTTTCATGACCATTGAATGTGTCAAAGTGCGTTACAGTCGATGAAGCACTTTTTAAAAGTGTAGTCACTGTTATAATCTAGTAAAAGCAGTAGCCAATTTGCGCACAACAAGCTCCCACAAACAGCATAATGACTAGATAATCTGCTTTCTTGTGATGTTAATTGAGGGGGTAAATATTGGCCAGAACACCGGGGATACCTCCCCTATTCTTCTTCAAATTAATGCCATAAGTTATTCCACATCCACCTGAGAGAGAGTGAACAGGGTTTAACGTCTTATGCAAAAAATGGCATCCCCAGCAGTGCAGCACTTCCTCAGTACATTTGTACCTCACTTCCTCAGTACTGCACTGGTGTGTCAGCCTAAAATTTTGTGCTTACATCCTGGAGCGAGACTTGAACCTTCTGACCCAGGTAAGAGTGCTGCCCACTGAACCAAGGCTGATTCACAGTTGCAAAGAATAATAGTAGCAAAGTGGATATCAAACCCACATCCACCGTAATAATAAGCCAGCAACATTTCCTTTCCTGAATGATTCCACATGCAGCACATTATACTGACAGAAACCATCTCAAAATCTGTGTCACATACCATTGCAAACATGCCACACAATCCTTCCACCTTTAACAAAAGAAATGATCATTGGAACACAGTTTCATGAAAATAAAGGCTTTTAAAAAATTGTGAATTGAAATTAATTGCCACATGTAAAAGTTTTATTACTTTTTAATTTATTCTGTTGCAAACTGCCTTTTGTAGTATAATTGACATCAGTACCCATAGAGACTGTAATCCCCTTGGCAGTCAGAGTTTTAAGAATTCCTTCCCCTTTGAAGATTATTTTGCCTTTAAGAGGGTTTAGTTGGAGATCAGTGGTTTAATAAACATTGCCCTGGGTATCTAAGCAGAATGTAAAGAATGTGATTGGCTAATTTGCTAATCCCATGCAATATAGATAACTTGTTTTCACTCAGTAATGAGGGAGTTGGCTTCTGATCACAGTTCACTTACTAAGAGGAAGAACCAAAGAAAATTCATGTCAGGAGCTCCCTGACAGCTCAACAAGTTTATTGCAGCTGGGCCACGCAGACTGGAAAGGCCCCAGATTTGATCCCTGATCTGTGCTGAGTTAGTGCTCTCAGCTGGGGGTTTTGGTGGTTTGAAGGCTACAGTTGGCTGCAGCCCCCATGACTAAGGCAAAAGCAGCCCAAATTCCCTTACTGAAAGCTATCCAGCTATCTGCTGGTAAAAATGCTCACGTATGTATATCCACTGAAGACAGGATGGTCTGTAACCTTCCCCTCCCCGACCCCCATCATGTTGCAAAACCTGCTGATTCTCACTATTGGGGCCCATAATGAGTAATGACCATTTGAATGAGGTACTGAAGGGAGCCAGATGCTTGTGGAACCAAACCTCAGCTTGCAGTCAGTACCTTTAGGAAAGGTGACATGAAACCAAAGATGACTTCAGCAAGCTCCCCGGAGTGAACCCTAACTCAGTTATTTGATCTCAGTTAGGGAGGTAATTTGGGATGTGATTCCAAGAGCCCATGGAATTGTACGCTAATGTGGGCAGCAGCCACAGGAAGGAGGGGAACAATTGGAAGAAACATTTTTCTAAAATTCTCCAATAATCAAGATTGTAACCTGCAGAGGTAATTTGTGGCAATATTGAATATAATTTAAACTCATATTGATAGAAGGTGTCTTTATAACCAGCAAAGGAAAAAGCCTTTTATTAAAAAATGCTTGGTTCATTCCTGTGGCCCTGTGTTGGAGTAAACCCAGACTTTCTCTTCATTTAGCAGTGTAAGTTTAGAAATCAGCTCTGCCTCGTTTAGATCAGGAAACACTTCTAAGTGACCATAGTGCATCAGGAATTTGGCAGCACATATGCTTCAATATAAATGGCACGTTTGATAACACTGTCCCCTGTAGGTTCTATTTTTGCCTCAGCCTCTCTAGAACCACATCTGCAATTCTTGCAAAGGCTGCAGTCTGAGTCTTGATTTGTGCACTTTTCTCCTTACATTGAAAGGCACGTTAGATGTCCATTACTTTGATTTTTTTTCAATATCTAACTTCCTGACCAATTTTAAGCTTATAATAGTGTATTTCAAAGGAAGACAATTATATGTACTCTCACCTAAGATGAAAACTTAGCTCATTGTTTGGTTGGAGTAGGCGTGTCATGTTAAACATAATGATGATTGGGCTGTAGTTCATTTTATGAGCTTCCAGCTTGATTCTACAATCTGGTCTATTTTGGGCACTCTTGTGCTGTTCCCTTCACACCATTTCCACTTCTCTCACTACTCTAACTCCTGCTTCCTTTTTTTTATGAGACCACTACAATGCTGCCCTTTCTAAGACTTCTTCATGCTGCTTTTCCTTCTTGTCAGTTACACATTCCCGTTCTCCAGCTCACCTCTCTGGGAGTCTCCAAATTCAAACTCTCGGGCCGCTCCACTCATTAACCCTATCTTTGTACAACAGTGACAGCATGATTCGATCAATGTGCATTGAAATCAAACTTCCTGCTCTCCAGGGAGCCACCCTGATTGGTGGAACATCTTTTTTATTCTTTCGCGGGAGGTGGGTGTCGCAGGCAAGGCAAGCAGTTATTGCCCATCCCTAATTGCCCTTGAGGTGGTGGTGAGTTGTCTCCTTGAACCACAGCAGACCATGTGGTGAAGGAGCTCCCACAGTGCAGAGGTAGAGAGTTTCAGGATTTTGACTCAGCAACAATGGATTGTAGATTTTTTGCAGGATTTTTGGCTTGAAATTGTGGGGAACTGACTTATACATTGGGCATCTTATCCAGCAGTATATACGATGAGGTAAATTAATTTTCACATTTTACAACTGTCCCTATTCTCTTTTACTCCCTAATTTTGATAACTGAAATTATTTTGTTTTTCCAATTCACAACCTGGGGGTGTCTCCAGAGATATCTGCTGCGTCAGTTGATCTATCAGAATATGTTGTATACATTGCAGGCAAGGTTCTCCCTGCCTCAATTATGCCCCCACTTCACTCATGATATTGTTGACTCTTTTGTTTATGCTTTTTTCACCATTAGAAACCTCAATGGCAGCAGCAGGCTGGTGATGAGCTCTTCCCTCTCTCACTAAACAGCGATGTAAGCTGGCAGTGTCATCTCAGCTGCACCTTTTACTCACTGCTGAAAGAACTATGGTGGGAGAGGATGGGGAGAGGAGTACCTTAGTGAAATTTAAGGGAGCCAAGCCTTGCCAAATCAATGCTTGTAGACAAAAAAAAATCCGAATATAGTGACTAGCCCTTAAATCTTCAACACGTAATTCTCCCTCCAATTATCCCTGCCCTACCCAAGACAAGAGGTTGGCGTGGTTCCATGGTATCTTTTAGTATTTCTCCCAAGTCGCTATTCTTCATGGGCGAATCAAAGTAGTGAGTGTTAATGGGTCAGTTGACTATGGTAGCATCATAGCTGAGCCCAATCCTGTCTCTGACGTATGTCCATATGTGTACACTTTCCAGCAGAGATCAGGACCAGGAATTCTGGATAATTTATTCATCCATCCTCACCCCCACCAAGTGTGCCAGAGACAATAGAAGCAGCTCTACAACCTTTCAAACTGAGATCAGCTAAGTCAGCACAGATCTGGCATCAAACGTGGGGCCTGCAGACAGAAAATAATTGGATCTTGCATTCATTTGAGAAGCAGTGGATAGAGTTTATCCTCAACCTTATCAGATAGATAACCCAAACCTATCTCCCAGCAAGAAGTTTGACAGTAACTACCAAGTAGGCTAGCTCCAACTAATCCATTTATAAACCTGTCTGGGATTATGATTTTGGGGCTCTTGTTTCACCAGCACAGATGGTTGCTTGTAACAGTAATGTAGAAAAGCGTGTTTGTTTAAGCCTTTGTTTGGTTGTTACAAATGGCAGCTCACAATCAGACACCAGCCTCTGTTTACTTAACTTCTTCATTCACGATAAAGCAAGTAATGTGCCTACTGTTCTATGTGTACAGGATTGTTTGGCTTTTTGACCTTTAGAATTTCAGCATTGCTGAAGAACACTGAAGAACAGGAGGAGAACAGCCTCTTAAAAAATCAAAGTTGCTTTTTGAGTGTTTTTATTTTGAAAATAAACTTCAGTAGCGGGACCTTTTAGAATAAAAGATGTATCGGAGAGTTAGCTTTTTCCTCTGTTCAACAAAACTCAACAATTATGCCTCTTTTTGTAAACAATTGTGTTCCTTTGCTTCCGGCAGAGATTTTTGTGTTTTTCCCTGGGAGATGTTGTAAGTGAATTAAAATAAAAATAAGCTGAGGTTTTGTGATAGGAGAGAATGACATTTCCCGGCATACATCGTAAACGGTTGAAAACATATAAAATCTTGGATACATGCAAGTGCAAAACTGTGTAAACTGGAATTTCTACAGAAGTAAAGCTTCAAAATGATCAAAAACCTATTTCGGATGCAATTGTTTTTTTCATTCAATCTGCGATCTGTACTCCGCTGATCCCCATTGTGATAACTGTATGGAAAGTTCTGTATGGTCTCTTTGAGAGAGAGAGCTGTAAAGTGCTGTAACCTGCAAGGCTATGGACCAGGTGCTGAAAGATGGGATTAAAATAGGCAGCTAGTTTTTTTATTGTTTTCCTTTTTGGCTGGTGTAGACACAATGGGCTGAATGGTCTCTTTCTGTGCTATAACTTTTCTATGGTTCTATGAGTTTATGCTCTGTTCGCCATCCAGGAGGGTATGGGATCATCACTTGAGGGCAGGAAGTAGAAAAGGATGGTTTTCAAAGAAAATGCTTTAGGTGTGTCTATTTAAGTGTGTTGCTATAAATATGTTGTCCATGCTATGAACTGTATATTCTTCATTGTTGTGGGTTTTTCGGCATTGGAAAATAGTTTGTCAGCTGTGTTAATGTCCTCTCATGTCTCCTGCTGCTCCTAATAGGTTCACATATAAGTTTTATTGAATTTTTAAGATACTCCAAAGCATGAAGGATGTAATAACTTAAAGTACAGAACGTAAATTGCTTTCAGCCCATCAAGCTTATTTCTTCCACAGATCCCATACAGTCTGTCCAATGAATCTACCTTACCCATTCAGGTTCCATGCCAATGCTACAGTTGTAGTGTAAATCAAAGGTAAGAGAAAGGATTCTCAGTCCTTGGACACAGCTCGGTCAGGCCCTGACTTTTTAGATTTACACAACAATAACTTTGATTGTGCAAAGTGAAATCACTGCAGCTGTGGTTGAAGAGTGGTCTTAGTCTATTGATGTAGGTTCTGCATAATACTTCCTAATCCAAAATTAATCAAGCAAAACTCCAGAATACTTATCTGTTCTTGAATCTCTACTATTGAACCTTGATCTGCTGTTCTTCTGAAAATGTTCTCTCTGCATCCCAACCTTCAGCTTCACTTGCACTACTATTGTTTTATAACATTACATCACACCCTCAATCTATCCCATAGTGTATCCAACACCCTCACTCCCAAATAGATATTTATCTAGTTTCAACTTTGAAGCACTTGCGTCACTTGGCCTGCTACTTATTTTTCTTTATCCTTTAGCAATGATTTAAAGGGAGAACATTAGTTGGAGGCCACATTGGATTTCTCAAGTGCATTTCTATTAGCTTCATAAAGAGAGAGTCCCTTATATGATGCATCTGTTAGTGTGTATTATAGATGGAGATCCGAGAGTTTTTGGGTGATAGGGAGTATACACATTGTTATATACAAGTTAACATAATTGTGTGGGACAAAAGAGCAAGAAGATTTTTTCTTGTTTGTCATTGTTCACATGTTCATCGTAGAAACATAAGTTCCTTTCGGATGAAGAACACATTAGGCTCCTCCCCATTCTTTGGGCCCTATTGCACAGAATATGATAAATCCTTCACAGCAGTATGTTGGTGAATGGATCTTTTCCATCAAATGCTCCCTGTCCATGGTTTGTTGAGAATCCCCTAGAGATTCTTCAACATCCTGGTGCCTCTTTGAGGTTAAAACAATAACTCTTTTTATGCGAAGAAAAAAAGTAATGCTAATAACTTTGTGATCAGCAGGATGCATCTTCTGCTGGCTGAGCATCAAACACCCTCTCCCCACATCTTCTGCAATATCTTCCCACTTCCCTGTGGGTTGAGAATGGAAACTGAGATTGTTTCCTTACCAAAACTTGTGCAAGAGTTAATATTTTTCAAGCAATTATTATTTATTTTGCACAACACTTAAAAATAAAGTTACTGATTTTCTATTAGACTTTTGAGAGGCAGTCCACTGTCTTCTGGATGGGTTTCTTCAGAAGTATGCCTTTCTTGCCAGTTTGACTCAGTGGTAGGACCCTCATCTCTGACTCAAGGTTGTGGGTTCAAGCCCTGTTCCAGAGGCCTAAGCATATGATCGAGGCCGATACTCTAGTGCTGTAAGGAGAGAGGGTTGCGCTGTCAGAGATGCTGTCTTTCAGAGGAGATGTTAAATTATTCAAAGGGGAGATCTTTTATGAAGAAGTGCAGGGAATTCTCCTGATGTCACAAACAGTATTCAACCAACGCCCCTCCCACAACAAATTCCACCAAAACATTTTAACTGGTTATTTATCTCATTGCTTTGGGTTTGTTGGACCACCCTGTGAACAAGTTGGCTGACTGTGACTGGACAATAAACCAGCATTTATTGCATATTGAGGGTGTTGTATTTGGAGGGCTGCTGGTGGCCGTGAAATCATTCCCCAGTTAGACCAGCACTTTCAGATGAGGCGTGGGGAAAGAGAGAAAATATGACAGCAGCAAGAATACTTGGGTAGAGAAGATGAAAGGGGCAAATTCTTCAAATGCACATTATATGTTTAAAGTGATTCTTTTCAGTATTATTTGAAAACAAAAGAATGAAAACTGTTGTGAAAAGTTATAATTTATGAGTGGCTCTTTGGAGGGTATTAAGTATGCAGAACTGAATTAGTTCCTATGGAAATGAATACCTCCGCTCTGAGATAGAGTTGTAAGAACTTTTATTTAATTTATTTTCATTTTTACTCTTCAAAAAGCATGGATTCATTTGGGGATATGTTTCTGTGGCTCAGTACCACATCAAATGGCCATTCCTGGCCATGCGATACCCAGCCACTGACCCTGGCTGAGGTCAGTGAATTCAGTACAGATCAGACAATGAACCGGAGACCTTCCTGATAAAAACAAAAAACTACTGCGGTTGCTGGAAATCCAAGGGTCACGAGGACTCGAAATATCAACTCTTTTCTTCTCCGCCGATGCTGCCAGACCTGCTGAGTTTTTCCAGGTAATTCTGTTTTTGTTTCGGAGACCTTTCTGGTCTGCTTGGCCGGGTATTACACCAACCAGAGTATTCACTCATTTAGCTACGAGTGTAGCTGCAGTTCTATTATTATAACCATGTGTCAGCCCATTCTTTATGCAGCTTTTAAATCAGTGATGTGTATCTTACAGATGTGTCCAGCTGAGTTTAATATTGAGTATTGAGAAAAGGGAGGGATGGGGGTGGCATTTTGCACAGACGGTACAGTGTAAACATGGGCAGAACAGTAGCATGAGACTTGTGATGTTGGAGTGGAGTTGGGGTGGCAGTAGGGAAATGGGGGAATTATGCATCAGACCTCTAGACAAGAAGAGTACTGGGTATGGAATAACTGTCTGGTCAGCTCAATAAAACCTTTTTGGATTATCTGAAATGCTCACCTTCATGACAGCACATCAGATTTGAAAAAAAAAAATCATCTTTACATTGCAATGATCTTCCATTAGTTAATGAACTGTAAGTAATCGGTGTTTTCAATCTTGATTTTGTTGGAAATATTGTTCTCATCTTGTAGGTGGTCTTAAGTGAAAATGAGAAATAAAAGTTAATGGGAAAACACATGGTCTTCAAGGAGATATATGCAAGTCTTTCTCTGGGTACTATTCTGTCTTCTCAAATTACCGGCTCATGTTGAGGTATACTTTAATGGGACCAGGCAACCTCTGGGGTCTCATTCAAATGGTCATTTGTCATGGTTGAGCCAAGACAATAGTTTGATCATGGAGGCATTGTGGCTGTGTCCAATCATGTCCTCATTCAATGTCTGCAACCAGAGATTTACTAATGCAGGATCAAATCCCCACCACCACCACCCCCACCCCACCCCAACCCCTTTACCTTAGGATGGTAAGTTAAACTTTAATATCCCAATTGCCAGATAAAATGAGCTGTCAGTACAGACTGGAGATCAAATCTGGGACATAGAGTCATAGAGGTCTACAGCACAGAAAAAGGCCCTTCGGTCCATCGGGTCTGCACCAGTCAAACAAGCACCTATTCTAATCCCATTTTCCAGCACTAGGCCCATAGCCTTGTATGCCATGGCATCGCAAGTGCATATCCAAATACTTCTTAAACGTTATGAGGGTTTCTGCCTCTACCACCCTTTCAGGCATTGAGTTCCAGATTCCCACCACCCTCTGGGTGAAAAAAATCTTCCTCACATCCCCTCTAAACCTCCTGCCCCTTAGCTTAAATCTATGCCCCCTGGTTATTGATCCCTCCACCAAGGGGAAAAGTTCCTTCCTGTCTACCCTATGTCCCTCATAATTTTATACACCTCAATCATGTCCCCCCTCAATCTCCTCTGTTCCAAAGAAAGTAACCCCAGTGTATCCAATCTCTCCTCATAACTAAAACTCTCCAGCCCAGGCAACATCCTGGTAAATCTCCTTTGCACTCTCTCTAGCGCAATCACATCCTTCCTATAATGCGGATTCCAGAGTTGCACACAATACTCTAGCTGTGGCCTAACCAGCGTTTTATACAGTTCCAGCATAACCTCCTTGCTCTTATATTCTATGCCTCGGCTAATAAAGGCAAGTATCCCATATGCCTTCTTAGCCACCTTATCTACCTGTCTCGCTACCTTAAGGGACCGGTGGACATGCACACCAAGGTCCCTCTGATCCTCATTATTTCCCAGGGTCCTACCATTCATCGTGTATTCCCGTGCCCTGTTTGTCCTGCCCAAGTGCATCACCTCACACTTATCCGGATTAAATTCCATTTGCCATTGATCAGCCCGTCTATATCCTCCTGTAATCTAAGGCTATCCTCCTCACTATTTACCACCCCACCAATTTTTGTCTTAGTACTCTTCAGTCTCACATCTGGCAGCGTATGTAACTAACTGGGCCATCCGAGGACTAGAATTTGTGCATGCTTTGCTGAAGCTACAAAGCAGCACCTGTGATTAATGAAACTTGGGTATCTGCTCAGCATTTGTAGAATGAACACTATGTGGAACAGTATGTGCTTCACATGTTGTATTTCCCTCATTCAGCTACATTTTTGATATGAGGCATTATATGTTCCATGTGGGGGAGGGAGGGGAAAATGGGAATACTCCAACTTGGTGTCTCTTTCTACATCTGAATGGCTGTGCAAAGGCAACATTGGGAGAGGTGTATGTATGCTGTCTTGTGGAGGAGACTGGAGTCCAGCAGAAGATGAAAATGAACTACAGATTGAGAAAGCATTTCAAAGGAAAAGGGAAGGCGTTCCCCAATGACCGAGAACATTGGTATAGCAGCTAGTGTTGAACTGAGCCACACAGATCAAGAAGGCTTCACATTCAATTCAGTATCTGTGCAGAGTTAGCTGATCCTAACCAAGCATAAGTATAGGTGCTATAATTGGCTCCAGGCTAGAGAGGAGAAAAATAAACTGCGGTCCCCACCATTCAAAGTACCAACTCTGCCAGTGTGGATGGCAGCTCGGACTCAGGGCTCCATGTCAAAATAGTTCATCAACACTCGTAATCTTCGCTTGCATAAAATTGGCCACTTGGTTGAGTTAACAGGGGGAGTTAGTGTTTATGGACCCATAAAACCACCAGTGTCGGCCACTTTAGGAGAGGAGGAAGAGGAGAAAAATCTAGCATTTTGCAATGGCAATCTGCCATACATTTTTATTGCTCTAGTTCAGCGTAAAAAAAAATCACAAAACTGGGATTGAGTACTTTTTAAAAAATATTGTTTAGGTGACAAGTAAATTCTGTGAAGAGATTGAGATAAAACAGAACTGATTGGCCCAGAAGCATCTTGCTCCAAAAATAAGCAAAGGAATTCCAAAGAAAGAGTTGGAGCTGATTTTTGGAATGTGGTTCTTTGTGAAAAATATAATTCCAGGGTTGTGTGAAAAAGCTGCATGCTGACTTTTAGAAGAGTGAAAAAATCATGTGTTAAATCCCAATTATTTTTTTTGGAAATTTTCTCCCTCCCCATAAAACTTATGAATTATGATTTCACATGTATTGTGTTATAAGGTGTTGGATACTGTTAAGTAGGTCTTAATAAAGTCTTCATAGTCTTAAGAACAAAAAACTACTGCGGATGCTGGAAATCCAAAACAAAAACAGAATTACCTGGAAAAACTCAGCAGGTCTGGCAGCATCGGTGGAGAAGAAAAGAGTCGACGTTTCGAGTCCACATGACCCTTCAGCAGAACAGAACAGAACAGTTCTGTTGAAGGGTCATGTGGACTCGAAACGTCGACTCTTTTCTTCTCCACCGATGCTGCCAGACCTGCTGAGTTTCTTCATAGTCTTAACTAGTTTAACTATTATTTATTAACTACAAGAACTGTGTATATCTATACAATAAAGGGTTCAAGCTAGGAGCTGTCTCCATGCTTGCTTGTGCACACTGCTCTGTCCAACACTAGACTGACCCCTAGGTGCGGGTCATGTGTTCTGTTACATCACTTCGCGGTGGTACTGTACTCAGTCCCATATTAACCCTATATAAACCAGAGCCTTATATTACACCTTCCGCCAAGTCTTTATTCAATGTATTTCAAGTGATCCTAGTTTACCCCATGTATTTACATTGTCATTACTACCCCATCTCCCCCATTCAAGTCCCTGAGTTCATAGATTCAGGCGGTCTGGAGGCCTTATGACTCTTCCATATCTCAGTCGTACTATTGTCGGAGGAGTGGTAAGCTCTGTCATTGCAGGTAAACTCCGTTGATTTGAAGGTTATTCTGGCATCTGGGTATCTTTTTATCCTCTTTTTCCATTTCTTGGTATTGAACTGCTCTTTGTTGATTCGGTAGTTGTGGTGAAAGGTGGTTGCTGTTCCATCCCGATTCTTGTGGAATGGACGAATGTTGTGCTTGTCTTCATGTTGTTTTTTCTATTTCTTCTTTCATCTTGTGGGTTGTTGTGATGTCCTCTGTGATGGAAGATGGCCTTTCCTGTGATGAGGGTGTGGTTTTTTTAGTAAGCTCACAGTTGTGTTTGGCTGTGTGCTGTGCTGTTGGTAATGGACGGCTGCTGCTTGGTTCCAGCATTGTCTGTGTCTCTGTCCTGCTGGCTGGGGGCTGCAGCGTTTGCTCTGTGGTCACAGTGTCGACCTCATCAACAGTCGTCGGAGCCGGAGGCTGAGCCCCTTCTGGTTGTTGGTTGCTCTCTTCTCGATCCTCCACTGGAGGTGTTGTGGTAACAATCTGAGTGGCTGACTGGTCTGACCAATGAGGGCTTTCTGGCACCTGTAACCAAAATGGATAAACCTGCTCTGCAAAGAACAAAGACAGCTCAGAGCTGAAGTCCCAGTCAGGATACTCTTTCTTGTTTGAGCTCTTGGGAACTTGCAGTTCTGTATAATTTATGACAGTGGTTATCTTGACATCTTTGACAATTTGAGGAGATTCAGGGCTACACAGGCATCTCTGCTTAAGAGAGAAGAAGGCTGGTTACGGATGACGAATGTCAGCTTGAAGATTTGTTTGCTGCCATACATTAGTGGTTCCAGAATCATGCCTATGACTGGAAGTTGGATTCCTCCGGGCCTATAGAGAGTGATGTGTCTGTTGTTTGAAAATAGAGATGTCTCAGCCATGCTTCTTTGTCTGATAGGACTGTAACACTGGCTCCCGTGTCCAGTTTGAAGTTTGTGAGATGGCCATTAACCGAAATGTACGCATAGCAATACAAAAATCCAGGATCTTTGACCTCACCCAAGAAGCATGGCTGTGTGCCCTCTTGGTATGAAGCTTCGACCTCATGGGGAGAATTTTCTCCCCGTCGGTGGGGTTGTGCGGGGGTGGGCGCGGGCGGGCACGCAGCCGATCGGCACCCCCGATCGGCTGCGCACCGCCATTTTACATGGTCGGGCCAATTAAGGCCCGCCCAGCGTGACGTGCACCCGGCAGCGCTGAGTGCTCCCTGTGCGTGCTGGGGGTGTTGCCTGAGTCAGGGAGTGTGCTCTTTTGCGCATGCGTGCGACAGAGCGCAGCAATCTCCCTGAGGCACAGAGGTGTGCTTGCTGGTTTTGGCGGGCTCCTGCAGCAATGGCACTTGCGCTCAGCCTTGAAAAAATTTTAAATAATGGCTGCTTGGAATGACTGGCTACAGACTTCCCCATTTCACTGCTATGCCTTAGCGTGACACAAGTGTCAAATTCTGGCCTTTGCTGATCTTTAAAGCTTATTCTTTACTTGCAATTTGTCAGAATTAATTAATTAATTCATATTTTCCTTTCCTCTCGGAGTGAGCTCGAATGCAACGTGTTTAGCTTGCGACTTGGGGATCTGGTTATTCCGATGGAGCTTTTAAATGGCAACTTCTGACCATTGAACTGTTTAAAAGTTTCTCAGGACTTGCTGTATCCTGTAATTTAAAAGTTTTAGCTCCCCCCTGTTTTGTCTGCTACCTCTGGATTCTGGGAATTGAAGCTGGACTTCTAAACAAATCCTATGGAATCTTCTGCTGCAGTGAGGAATTTTAAATTTCTGCCTTCAGCTTCCAAGCCTTTCTTTGGAGCTTTCCCCTGACGATTTTCCACTGCGCATCAGCTTCTTGAGCTTTCCTTCAGGTCAGAATGCTTCTTTGAATTTTTCTTCAGTCTTTCAGGATTTTAGTTTTTCTCTGCATTTTTTTTGCGAGGTTTTGGGCTTTTACATTTGCTGCCACCACTATTGTAGGGTGTTGGATACCATTTGGTAGATCTTAATGAAGCCTTTGTAGTCTGAATTAGGTTAACTGTATGTATTTAACTGCAATAGCTATATATACAGTAAAGTGTTCAAGCTAGGAGCTGCCTCCATGCTTGCTTGTGCACACTGCTTTATCCAACAATAGACTGACTGCTAGGTGTGGGTCATGTGTTCTCTTACATCGCTGTGTGGGCAGTACTTTACTCAGTCCCACATTAACCCTATATGTGCCAGATCCTCATACTACATTTTGGAAACCTTCCATTACCTCCCTCTGTTGTCCAGTGTATGCAGCATTAGAGTGGTCTGACAATTGGGTCAAGCGGAAATGATGACCACGGGAGACAACCCGCCAGGCTTAAACAGTGGAGATGTGGGGTAGGTTTCAAGTTTTCTTTGATTACCTTTTGGGACTCAGAGAACATTGGTATGGAACTTTCCCTGAGTGAGCTAAATCACAGTGTCTTTACAATGCAGAAGGAGGCCATTTGGCCCATCAAGTCTGAACTGTCTCTCTGACAGAACATTCCACCTAGTCCAACTCCCCTGCCTTAACCCCGTAACCTTGCACATTCTTTCTTTTCAGATAACAATCCAATTCCCTTTTGAATACCTCAATCGAACCTGGCTTTACCACCCTTTCAGGAAGTTTGTTCCAGA
Organism: Cetorhinus maximus; assembly: GCF_964194155.1. Lineage (NCBI taxonomy): Eukaryota > Metazoa > Chordata > Chondrichthyes > Lamniformes > Cetorhinidae > Cetorhinus > Cetorhinus maximus. The sequence goes on along the minus strand of NC_135895.1, from coordinate 62,634,694 downwards.
CTCCAACCACCCTCTGGTTGAAAAAGTTTTTCCTCAAATCACGTTTACTCCTTTTGCCAGTTATTTTGAATCTGTGCCCTCTAGCTCTTGATGTTCCCTTGAGTGGGAACGGTTTGAATACTATTTACCCTGTCCATCCCCCTCAGAATCTTGAATATCTTTATCAAGTCCCCTCTCAGCCTTCTTTTCTCCAGGGAAAAGAGTCCCAACCTCTCCAATCTATCCTTATAGCTACAGTACTTCATCCCTGGATTCATTCTTGTGAATATCCTCTGTACTCTCTCCAAGGCCTTCACATCCTTCCTCAAATATGATGCCCAGAACTGGACACAATACTCCAGATGAGGCCCAACTAATGTCTCATACAAGTTTAACATTACCTCCTTACTCTTGTTAATAACCCTGGGGAACTCCACTTCAAACATTTCTCTGATTTAAAAAACAACCATTTATCACTACTCTGTTTCCTGTCACTTAGCTAATTCCTTATCCAAATATCTACTTTCCCTTTTATTCCATGACCTAGAATTTTGCTCAGAAGTCTGATGTGTGGCACTGTATCAAATATCTTTTGAAAATCCATATATATCACATCAACAGCGTTTCCCTTATCAACCTTTTTTGTTACTTCCTCAAAAAACTCCAGCAAGTTAGTTAAACATGATTTTCCCTTAATGAATCCATGCTGACTTTCCTTAATTACCCTTCACTTGTCTAAGTGACTATTGATTTTACCCTGTACTATAGTTTCCAGAAGTTTCCCTATCACTGAGGTCAAACTGACTGGTCTGTAGTTGCCAGCTTTATCCTTGCACCCTTTTTGAACAAAGGTGTAACATCTGCAATTCTCCAGTCCTCTAGCACCTCCCCTGTGTCCAAGGAAGACTAGAGGATTATCACTAGTGCCTCTGCAATTCTGCAATCTCCACTCTCACTTTCCTCAGTACCCTTGGATGCATCTCATCTGGTCCTGGTACCTTATCTATTTTAAGTAAAAATAACCTTTCCAACCTCCTTCCTCTCATTGTAAGTTCTTCTAGTGTACCATTTACCTCCCCTCTCACCTCGGCCTGGATAGCATCTTCCTCTTTTGTAAAGACAGATGCAAAGTACTCATTCAATACATCCGCCATTTCTCCAGCCTCCACACGCAAGTCCCCTTTTTTGTCCCTAATCGGCCCTTCTCTTTCTTTTACCACCCTTTTATTATTTACATGCTTATAGAAGACCTTGGGATTTCTTTTTATGTTCGCTGCCAGCCTCCTTTCGTGCTTTCTCCTTGCTTTTCTTATTAGTTTCTTCACTTCCCCTCTGGTCCTTCTATATTCAGGCTGATTCTTCTTTATTTTCTACCTGACATCTGTCGTATGCACACTTCTTCCTTTTCATCTTTATCTCTATCTCTCTCGTCATCCAGGGTGCTCTGGATTTATTTGTCCCACCTTTCACCTTCAAGGGAATATAACTTGACATTGCCGGCAATAAGTTTTCTTTGAAGGTGGCCCATTGTTCAGTCACCATCTTTTCTTTCAACATTTGATTCCAATGCATTCAACTCAGATGCATTCTCATCCCATCGAAATGGCTAGAGCTGCTTATGAAATGGTCTGTGGAAGAAGTGAGTTGTTGCCCATTTGTTGTTTCTTGCTTTCTTCTCTTGTTTTATACATCAGCATGGACAATGAATGGTATACCATTTGACTATTAGAGGCTTTACAAATGAGTCCAGGCATCCAAATTTACATGTTCTAGCAGAAGCCACTTGATAATGATCAGGAGCAATTGGGTAATTTCTTTCCCCTTCTTCTCTGAGTTAGTTATAGTATCTGCACTATCAGCCTGGTTGAGATTAAATAAAATAGTTGCACTGACTGAAGCCATCACCTCACTCATTATACAAAATTTTCAAATGAAATTTGAAATGAGGGCCATGGAGTGGAGACATTATCCCTGCATGTCAAACTAGCAAAAGCTGACTGACAGCTTTCAAAATAGCTGACATTGCACTCCTCTGCTTCAAAAATGAGCTGGGAGCTAAAATTTAACCCTGAATAAAAATCTTTGAATCGTGAAAGCAAGTAATTACACTGAAAGTGCAGTGGGACATTGGTTGTAACTTAAACTGTAGTTACGCCAAACATTCCTTCACTTGAAATACAAGAAAGCCAGAACAAGTTGCAAGTATTGAGGACACGAGTTTTATTTTCTATGACTGGAGGGCACACCCCACCAGCCCAAGATGGTTGATACTTTAGATAAAAACAAAAAACTGCGGATGCTGGAAATCCAAAACAAAAACAGAATTATCTGGAAAAACTCAGCAGGTCTGGCAGCTCCGCCGATGCTGCCAGACCTGCTGAGTTTTTCCAGGTAATTATGGTTGATACTTTATTTAGTGCATTTCCAGTACTTTGGAATCTGTAATGTAGATGGGTTTTGCATTTTATTAACCTTAAGAGTGTAAAATACTTTTCTTGAACTTTATTTAAATATTAGGAATCCTGGTTTCCCATCACCACTGGTTTCACATTGCTCTCCCTTATGATCATATGGGAAGGTGTTGGTGTAGTGGCATTGTCACTGGACTAGTAACCAGGGTAATGTTCTGGGGACAAAAACAAAAATACCTGGAAAAACTCAGCAGGTCTGACAGCATCTGCAGAGAGGAATACAGTTAACGTTTCGAGTCCATATGACTCTTCATCAGAACTCTTCATAATGTTCTGAGGATCTGGGTTTGAATTCTGACACTGCAGATGTTGGAATTTGAATTCAATAAAAATCTGGAATTTAATGTCTAATAATGACCATGAAACCATTGTCGATTGTTGTAAAAACCCATCTGGCTCACCAATGTCGTTAGTAATGTGGTAGACACTTAATACCGTCTGGAATGGCCTGGCAAGCCACTCAGTTGTACCAAAACCGCTAAAAAGCCAGTGAAAGGGAATGAAACCAGGTGGACCACTCGACATCGACCTAGGCACCGGAAACGAAAACGGCAAACCCAGCTGTGTTGATCTTGCAAATTCCTCCTTACTAACATCTGGGGCCTTGCACCAAAATTGGGAAAGCTGTCTCATAGACTAGTCAAGCAACAGCCTGACATAGTAATACTCACAGAATCATACCTTACAGATCATGTCCCAGACACCACCATCACCATCCCTGGATATGTCCTGCCCCATCGGCAGGACAGACCCAGCAGAGGTGGCAGCACAGCGGTATACAATCAGGAGGGAGTTGCTCTGGGAGTCCTCAACATCGAGTCTGGACCCCATGAAGCTTTGTGGCATCACGTCAAACATGGGCAAGGAAACCTTCCGCTGATTACCATATACTGCCCCCTCTTAGCTGATGAATCAGTGCTCCTCCATTTTAAACACCACTTGGAGAAAGCACTGAGAGTGGCAAGGGAAAGAACGTACTCACAGCGAGGGACTTCAATGTCCATCACCAAGAGTGGCTTGGTAGCACCAACACAGACTGAGTTAGTCAAGTTCTAAAGCACATAGCTGCTAGACTGGATCTGCGGCAGATGGTGAGGGAGCCAACAAGAAGGAAAAATATACTTGACCTCATCCTCACTATCCTGCCTGCTGCAGTATTGGTAGGAGTGACCACTGCACAGTCCTTGTGGAGATGAAGTCCTGCCTTTACCTTGAGGATACCCTCCATCGTGTGATGTGGCACTACCACCGTGCTAAATGGGACAGATTTCGAACAGATCTAGCAGCTCAAGTCTCGGCAACCATGATGCACTATGGGGCATCAGCAGCAGCAGAATTGTACTCAACCACAATCTGTAACCTCATGGCCCGGCATATCCCCTACTCTACTATTACCACCAAGCCAGGGGATCAACCTTGGTTCAATGAAGAGTGCAGGAAGGCAGGCCAGGAGCAGCACCAGGCATACCCAAAAATGAGGTGTCAACCAGGTGAAGCTACAGAACAGGACTACTTGCATACCAAACAGCATAAGCAGCAAGTGACAGACAGAGCTAAGCGATTCTACAACCAACGGATAAGATCTAAGCTCTGCAGTCCTGCCACATCCAGTCGTGAATGGCGGTGGACAATTAAACAATTCGCTGGAGAAGGCTCCATAAATATCCCCATCCTCAGTGATGGAGGAGTCTAGCACATCAGTGCAAAAGATAAGGCTGAAGCATTCGCAACAATCTTCAGCCAGAAGTGCCGAGTGGATGATCCATCTTGGCCTTCTCCGGAGGTCCCCAGTAACACAGATGCCAATCTTCAGCCAATTCGATTCACTCCACATGATATCAAGAAACAGCTGAAGGCACTGGATACTGCAAAGGCTATGGGCCCTGTCAATATTCTAGCAATAGTACTAAAGACTTGTGCTCTAGACTTGCCCGACCCTAGCCAAGCTGTTCCAGTATAGCTACAATACTAGCAACTACACAGCAATGTGGAAAATTGCCCAGGTACATCCTGTACACAAAAAGCAGGACAAATCCAACCCAGCCAGTTACCACACCATCAGTCTACTCACGATCATCAGTAAAGTGATGGAAGGGACCATTGATACAGTGCTATCAAGTGGCACTTGCTTCGCAATAACCTGCTCACTGACACTCAGTTTGGGTTCCGCCAGGGTCACTCAGCTTCTGACTTCATTACAGCCTTGGTTCAAACATGGACAGAAGAGCTGAACTCCCGAGGTGAGGTGAGAGTGACTGCCCTTGACACCAAGACAGCAACTGATCGAGTGTGGCATCAAGGAGCCCTAGCAAAACTGGGGTCAATGGGAATCAGGGGGAAAACTCTCCGCTGGTTGGAGTCATATCTAGCACAAAGGAAGATGGTTGTAGTTGTTGGTGGTCAATCATCTCAGTTTAAGGACATCACTGCAGGTGTTCCTCAGGGTAGTATCCTAAGTCCAAACATCTTCAGCTGCTTCATCAATGATTTTCCTTCCATCATAAGGTCAGAAGTGAGGATGTTCGCTGATGATTGCACAATGTTCAGCACCATTCACAATTCCTCAGATACTGAAGTAGTCCATGTCCAAATGCAGCGAGACCTGGACAATATTCAGGCTTGGGGCTGACAAGTGACAAGTAACATTCGTGCCACACAAGGGTCAGGCAATGACCATATCCAACAACAGCGAATCTAAACATTGCCCTTTGACATTCAATGGCATTACCATCACTGAATCCCTCACTATCAACATCCTGGAGTTACCATTGACCAGAAACTGGACTGGACTACCATATAAATACTGTGGCTACAAGACCAGGTCAGAGGCTCGGAATCTTGTGGTGAATAACTCACCTCCAGACTCCCCAAAGCCTACCCACCATCTACAGTGCACAAGCCAGGAGTGTGATGGAATACTCCCCACGTGCCTGGATGAGTGCAGCTCCCACAATGCTCAAGAAGCTGGACACCATCCAGGACAAACTAGCCCGCTTGATTGACACCACATCCACAAACATTCAATCCTTCCACCATCGACGAACAGTGGCAGATTGTGTACCATCTACAAGATGCACTGCAGTAATTCACCAAGTCTCCTTAGGCAGCAACTTCCAAACCCGCAACCACTACCATCTAGAAGGACAAGGGCAGCAGGCAGATGGGAACACCACCACCTGGAAGTTCCCCTCCAAGCCACCCACCACCCTGTCTTGGAAATATATCGTCGTTCCTTCACTGTTGCTGGGTCAAAATCCTGGAATTCCCTCCTTAACAGTACTGTGGGTGTACCTACACCACATGGGCTGCAGCATTTCAAGAAGGCAGCTCACCCTCACCTTCTCAAGGGCAGTTAGGGATGGGTAATAAATGCTGGCCCAGCCAGCGATGCCCACATCCTATAAGTGAATTTAAATAATCATTCTCATACTTGCTCTTCCCACTTCCCCAGCAAAACCAAGTATTGTTCCTGCTTCTCTCTCCTCGGTGCTCCTAGCTCCTCTTCTCTTTTCTTTTCCAAATCATGCTTCTAGTTTTGCTTCTCTCTTTCTCTTCCCCATTCCCCATGTCATCTTCCACCCCCCCCCCCCCAAATTCAGTGCCCTGGCATCATCCAGTCCACCACATACTCCCCTCTTCTGGCTCCTGACCCTGTTAATGCTGTACTTTAAACCCTAGTGGTTGTAGGACGATGGGAGGAAAGAGGGAGCGATGCAATTCCCCCGTTTTGTACGTGTGGGAAAGAATGAGTTGGAGTAGGAGGTGAGGCGATGATTCTTGATGTTCATTGCCAGGGAAGCTACAGGTGAAATGAAATTTGTGTACTGACTTATAGCTTTGTCTGCTCTTTCATAACTTTAATTACTGTCTGTTTTAAATTTTTAAAAAATATAAAATCCGGTTTCTTGAAGAATCGTTTCTGTCTGGAATCTAAACTATGCATTTGCTTTTGAAGTTGAGGTTAATTATTGTTTGTCAGTATAGTTCTCATAATCTCTGTGTTTTTAAAAAAAATCAATGGCTGGCTTAAGACTGAGGCTGATTGAAACACGAAGAACAGCTTCATACTTATATAAAAACAGTGAACTTCAGGCTCTTATGTTTTCATTAGATCAAAGGTCTGTGGCCTGAACCCATAGACATACATCAACCAGACCAAAAGGATCCATTTTGAAATGTTATATGTGCCTTAGTTGAAAGTGGGTTTTTGAGACCTGATTGCTTACTGGTGACTGCATTGTGTGATGTGGTGTTAATATATGCACTCCAGAAGGTCCCACTGGTCTGTACTGAGATTGCTGACTTCACTGAGGGCAACAGTTAGGCTCATAAAATTGGTTTCAGTTTCCATGGGCTTGGGAGACAAATCAGTCAGTTAAGGATTCACTCTCCTGAGGCTCCGAACCAAGTAACACCTTCTAGAAAGGACGCATGTGGATGCCGACTGAGGGCTGGACCAGGCTCAGTCATGATCTTGCCGTGGGTGAACAGCCTGCTAATACATTGTGCAGCCTCCTGTGGATAATTGCTGCTTGGATAACACCTTGGAGGCGTGTTCATAGAAATCATCGAAATTTACATCATGGAAGGAGGCCATTTGGTCCATCATATCTGTGCAGGCCCACAAGTAGCCATCTAACTTAATCCCACTTTCTGGCTCTTGGTCCATAGCTTTGTAGGTTACAGTGCTTTAAGTACATATCCAAGTACTTTTTAAGTGATATGAGGGTTTCTGCCTCTACCATTCTTTTAGGCATTGAGTTCCAGATCCCTACCACCTCGAATCCCCTCTAAGCCTCCTATCTCTTTCTTTAATCTATGCTGCCTGGTTATGAACCCCTCAACCAAAAGGGCCTTTCAGTGAACTCTATCATCTGTTCACTTATCCGTTGAAGCGATGGGAGAATCCATCATCATCCACTCTGTCAAATACCCTTGTAATTTTATACATTTCAGTTAGGTCACCCCTCGGCCTCCTCTGTTCCAAAGAAGAGAATCTTCATCTCTCAGATCTTTCCACATAACTAAAATTTGCCAGACCAAGCAACGTCCTTATAAATCTCCACTGTACCCTCTCTAGTGCAATCACATCTTTCCTATACTGCAGTGACCAGAGCTGCACACAGTGCTCCAGCTGCAGCCTAACTAGCGTTTTATATAATTCCAGCATAACCTTTCAGCTCTTACATTCTGTGCTTCAGCTAATAAAGGAAAGCTTCCTGTATGCCTTGTTGACCACCTTACTTACCCGTCCAGCCACCTTCAGGGATCTGTGGACATGCACTCCAAAGTTCCTCTGTTCCTCTACACCTCTTAGTATCCTACCATTTATTGTGTATTCCCTTATCTTGTTAGCCTTTCCCAAATGCATTACCTCACTCTTCTCTGGACTGATCTGTCATTTGCTGCAGCTCTGCCCACCTGACTAATCTATTTATCTTCCTGCAGTCTACAGCTATCTTCTTCATTATCAACCACAAGGCCAATTTTTGTATCGTCTGCAAACTTCTTATTCATGCCCTCTACATTCAAGTCCACATCATTGATATACACCAGAAAAGACAAGACACCTAGTACTGGCCCCTGTGGAACCCCAGTGAAAACAATCTTCCAGTCACAAAAACACACAGTGCCCATTACCCTTTGCTTCCTGCTCTGAGCCAATGTTGAATTCAACTTGGCTACTTTGCCTTGCGTCCCATGGGCTTTTACTTTTTAGTCTGTCATGTGGATCCTTATTAAGCCTTGCTTAAAATCTATATGGACTACATTAAATGCACCCCATTGATTGTCCTTGTTAACACCTCAAAAAATTAAATCATGTTCATCAGACACTTGCCACCTGTGGAGATTAACCCCAAAACAAGGCAGTATCTTTGAGAGGAGAGAAGAAAATCAAAATTAATGACTTCATGACTGTATATATGTCAGAAGAAAACATGGTGCTAAATATTAATAAATGTGTGTTCTACTGAATATCTATTTCCTGCCATTCTCACGTTTCACTCCTCTCACTGCACTAGACCAAGGCAGAAACTTTATTTCTTCTACTTACACTCCTTGCAAATCAAACTTTTGATGATAATTGACATAATTGTCCATGGGAACTGATCATGTATCTGTTAGCTAAACCCATGGCAGTATCTGCAAACACTTTTAGATAAGGCATATTGGTGGCCATCACCAAATGGCTTTTCCTTCATGTGTGATTCTCAGCAATGGATATCATCAGGCTATTTGACTGCAAGAGGCATCACTGTTGAGGTTGACCATGCTTTCAGGCGGTGTTCACTTGCCTGTACTTTCTGTAGGAATCACAAAATAGTAATCAGAGCAAGAACTCCAAATTCCACGCCAGCCCAGAAGCGCTGAGGTCATCTCTCTACCAAGTCACAGTGACTGAGGAATGAGTGAAACATAGATTGGAGATGGAACCTGAGATTTTGTTGGGCAGTATGACTCCGTACTGCAGCAGTCATTGCTTCACCCGCAGTTTCACTGTGGTAGCCAATCTCTTCTGAATGAATCAATTAGCTAACTTAATAGGCCAGATTGGGTGATCAGAAATGATTCTGGTGTCTGTTTTACAATTGGACATGAGGACATTTCCATTTATGTCATACTTGTACACACTTAACCAGTAACAAAAACACTCATTTGAATTTGCAGTTTCTGATTAATTAAGTCATTACTGCGATCAAATATGTTAAAAGGATTTACTGATCTTTGCCTCTTGAGATTTGGTTGAGTTAAACATTGATTAATGCTTTCGTTTTACAACCAGCTCACTGTCCATTGTCCATGATATTGCCTCTTGATAAGCCATTTGTAAGAGCATGAGGATTGGAACACGAGTAGACCCTGCGACCCTTGCTCTCCCATTGAGTATCTTCATGGTTGACCTTCTGCCTCAAATCCACTTTCCCATCTGCTCCCCATTTCTCTTGATTCCCTGAAAGATCAAAATGTGTCTCCCTGTCTTGAATATACTCAACGAGAGAGCATCCGCAACCCTTTGGGACAGAGAATTCCGAAGACTCGCAACCCAGAGTGAAGAAATTTCTACTCATATCAGTCCTAAATGATCCACTCCTTATCCTGAGACTCTGCCCCCATGTTCTAGATTCTCCAGGGGAAACCTTTCAGTGTCTGCCCTCTCAAGCCTCTTCAGAATCTTGTATGTTTCAATGAGATCTCCTCTCATCATTCCAAACTCCACAGAGTTTAGGCCCGATTTATTCATCCTCTCATTAGAGGACAGCCGCCTCATCCCAGGAACCAATCCAGTGAATCTTCGCTGCATCCCCTCCAAGACAAATACATCATTCTTTAGGTATAGAGATTAAATCTGCTCACAGTACTCCAAGGTAGTCTTGCCGAAGCCTTGTACATTTGCCGCAAAACTTATTGTACTTCATTCCTCTTGCAATATAAGTTGTGCTCTATCCTGCAGCCCTGCCCACTTATAAGGCAGCTAGAAAGAAAAACTTGTATTTATATCATGCTTTCCACGCCCTCGGGATGGCCCAAAGTGCTTTGCAGCCAATGAAGTACTTTTGAAGTGCGGTTACTGTTCTAATGCAGGAAATGGAGCAGCCATTTTATGCATAGCAAGATACCACAAACAGCAATGTGATAATGACCAACTAATCCATTTTTTTTTGTTAGTTGCGGGATGAATACTGGTTGTAACACTGGGAAGAACCGTCCTGTTTTTCTGTAAAATAGTGGCATATGGGATCTTCTACTTCTACCTGTGAAGACTGACAGGGTTCCAGTTTAAAATCTCATCCGAAAGACGCGAGGTTCCAGTTCAGAGAATTGAACAACCCAGCAGTGATTTTCCCCTTTTTGCACTCCCTGTAATCTGTTGTTCCCTCCCCTTTAGCGAGGCAACACATCCTTTATCCAACATCTCACTGCCGTTAGCATAGCTCATATTGGGAACTGAATGGGAATGCCGGAGAGTGAATCAGATTTGTAGCACTCTGAAATAAAAACACAAAATTCTGGAAATACTCAGGTCTTGTAGCATCTGCGTAGAAAGAAACAGAGTTAATTTTTCTGATCGATGACCTTTGAACAGACCTGAAAAGTTAGTTGTTTCTCTCTCCACAAATGCTGCCAGACCTGCTGAATATTTCTGTTTCTGTTTTTATTTCAGATTTCCAACATCTGCAGTCTTTTGCTTTTTTTATCCAATCACTCTGCTGCCGCAAAATTAATGTTTTAAAATATATTGTCTCGATATCTCACATGTTTGACCGTCTTGGCTCAGTGTTTGCACTCTTACATCTGAGTCAGAATGTTATGGGGCAGAATTTTGCCCTTGTCGGGTGGTCTTGGCAGGGTCAAGCGAGAGTGGTCGGGAAGCCGACTGCCACCCGCGATCGGGGCCTGACCATGATTTCATGCTGGTGGGTCAATTAAGGCCCGCCCAGCATGAAACGCGCGCTGCAGCGCTGTCTGTGTGGGGGGGGAGTAGGACGAAGGTGGAAGTTTGCACAAGCGTGCGGGCGCACACAGCAAAAGCTCCCTGAGGCACAGAACTGCCTCAGGGAGATGAAGATTTTGAACAATGAAAATAAAGAATTTAAAAATGTTCATAACATGTCCCCTCATGTGACAGAGGACATGTTAGAATTTTTTTTTTAAATCAATGAACGAAACCTCATCCCGCCTGTTGGTGAGGTTTCGCGAAAAATCCAAAGGCCGCTTGGCCTTTTCATTGCCTGCCAACCATAAGGCTGGACAGGCGGCGAAACATTTCATTCTATTGGTACTTTAATGGCCTTAATAGGCCTGTTAATTGTCGGCAGGCAAGCTGCCTACTCCCATGCGCGCCCGCCATCCAAAATATCGCGCAAGTGCCCGACGTCATCACGTGTCATTTTACACATGTTCGGGTTGGGCATGCGCCCGCCCAACAAGAGCAATATTCTGGCCATGGGTTCAAACCCCAATCCAGAACCTTAGTACATAATCTAGGCAGTGCAATAGTGAGGGAGTGCTGCACTGTCAGCGAGGCTGCCTTTCAAATTAAATATAAGGCAGGATTCCATCTGCCACCTGCATGGAGCTGAAGGGTCACATGGCACAATTTGAAGAAGAACAAGAGAGTTCTCCCCTTAATAAAAACAGAAAATGCTGGAAATACTCAGCAGGTCTGGCAGCATCTGTGGAGAGAGAAACAGAGTTAACATTTCGAGTTGAGTATGACTCTTCTTCAGAACTCAGTTCTTTCAGTATCCTGGCTGACAATTATCCCTCCACCATTGCCACCACAATAAATTAACTGTCTGCTGATTGTGGGATCTGACTGAGGGCAATTTGGCTGCCACTTTTACGCTGTGTGCACTTTAAAAACTGTTTGTGGTTATAGTATTGTTAGGGACAGCCTGAGGACATGAAAGGTTCTATATAAATACACATTCTTGCTTATTACCAGGAAGGTGTGATAACTGCAGCTTGAAGGAAATGTGTAACATATTTCAGCAGTAGCCCCAAACTCAAACTGACAAGATCCGTGATCGTTTGGAATAGTCCACCAAACTAAACCAATTACAGGGAAAAAGAGGAACCTAAAGAGGACCCAAGATCCACGAGAAAAGGAAAGCTTTTGATGATGTCACTACTTATCCATTCTTTCATCAAGTTCTGCCGCTAAGCCTTGCTGTGCTTCGTAAAACCTGCTGCTTTTCACCTTGCATTCCCATCTCTTATCATATTTCCCTCTGCCGATCCTCTAAACACACTGCTGTTTTTAGTCTGTCCTTGGGGACAGCAGTAGGCTTTGAAGTGCCACATGTGAATCTGCTTCTGTTATGGCCCCCCTCTCCTTTGCTCCCTTTGGGCTGTTTATGTGTTCGCCCTTATCATTATGACTGTCGTTTCTAATAATCCATCCCTCATCATCGCCCTTGGAGCCTGAGGGTTTGGGTTTTAATGAGAGCACAGCCCTCGGAGTTTCAAGTCGAGATGCCCTTTGTTCTCTCTTACAAGTTATGCAAATTCCCATAGCAAAATTACCCATTTCCAAAAAAACATTCTTGTCATTTTTTTTCAGTAATAACGTTTACTGAAGAATAACAAAATAAAGATTTCTTTGTGATGCATTTACATGGGCAAATTCTTTTTAACAAAGTTCTGGTTTAATTTTTGGCTGGGAGATAACACAGCTTTTACCAGGTCTTAATGGGATAGGCCTCAATCTAACATAGCGCCACAAAAGCACAAACTGTTTGAGTGATTTATTCCATTTGGTGTTTACCGGCTTAATAGGGGAAAGAAAGGGTGACACAAAATTTTATATTAATACAAATTAACTTTTATTTTCATTTTGCCTAATTTCGACTCCCTTTCTTGAAGTCATCAACTCTTGCTGAATTAAAGTTCCACAGGCATCAGATGCACTCTCATACCTTGTCCAAATAACCATTCTTCATGTCTGAATCTAGACAGTTAAGCGTTGGCAAACTATTTTGCACTGGGGTGCATCACACCCAAGCTCATTTTTAAAATATTCTTTCATGGGATGTCGGCATCGCTGGGAAGGCCATCATTTGTTGCCCATCCCAAATTGCCCTTCGGTGAAGGTGGTGATGAGCTATCTTCCTGAACTGCTGCAGCCCATCTGGTGTAGATATACCCACAGTGCTGATAGGGAGGGAGTTCCAGGATTTTGATCCAGTGACAGAGAAGGAATGGCAATATGTTTCCAAGTCAGGATGGTGAGTGGCTTGGAGAGGAACTTGCAGGTGGTGATGTCCCCTTGAGTCTACTGCCCTTGTCTTTCTAGGTGGTAGAGGTCACAGATTTGGAAGGTGCTATCGAAGGAGGCTTGGTGAGTTGCTGCAGTGCATCTTGTAGATGGTACACACTGCTGTTACTGTGCGTCGATAGTGCAGGGAGTGAATATTTAAGCAGGCGGATTGTGTGTCGATCAAGCAAGCTGCTTTGTCCTGGATGGTGTTGAGCTTCTTAAGTGTTGTTGGAATCGTAATCATCCAGGCAAATGGAGTATTCCACCTGACTTTTGACTTGTAGATGGTGGACAGACTTTGGGAAGTCAGGAGGTGAGTTACTCACCACAGAATTCCCAGCCTCTCACCTGCTCTTGTAGCCAGAGTATTTATATGGCTGGTCCAGTTCAGTTTCTGGTCAATGGCAACTCCCAGGATGAAGATAGTAGGAGATTCAGTGATGGTAATTCCGTTGAATGTCAAGAGGAGATAGTTATATTCTCTCTTGTAGAAATGGTCATTGTCTGGGCTTGTGTGGTGCGAACGCTTGTCAGCCTAAGCCTGAATGTTGTCCAGGTCTTGCTGCATTCGGACATGGACTGCTTTGGTATCTGAGGAGCTGTGAATGGTGCTGAACATTGTGCAATCATCAGCAACATCCCCACTTCAGACCTTATGATGGAAGGAAGGTCATTGATGAAGCAGCTGAAGATGGCTAGGCCGAGGACACTGTCCTGAGGAACTCCTGCAGTGACATCCTGGCTCTGAGATGATTTATCTCCAACAACCACAACCATCTTCCTTTATTCCGGTATGACTCCAACCAGCGGAGAGTTTTCCCCCTGATTCCCATTTACTAGGGATCCTTGGTGGTACACTCAGTCAAGTGCTGTCCCACTTCACCTTCTATCCTGACCTTTACACGTGCATTTCCCAATAGAGAAAATAAATATTGATCAGGAACAGGTTAATTAAGTTTGGGGTATTGAAGCCAACTCCAGTGCCCCTACCACCATCATTGTTGAGCTGGGTAACTCAGTAGAAGTCAGCTGCATGCTATTCTTAACCAGTCGAAAGGAGCTATTCTGGTTCTTTTTAGTAAGTATATTTGCCAAACTTGATACAGGTCGAATATTGTTTATTCTGAAACCCCTGGGGTCGCTTACATTTTGGTATTTGGATATTTTCAGTTTCTGGGTGTGATTTGCCTACTGTATTGGGATATTGGGTATGTTAGGATGAATAACTAGTGACTTGTGGAAACCTAGCTAGTATTGAGGAGTTTGAGAAAGGTTTTGTGTCCCTCAGTTAAACGGTTTGTGAAGCAAGGGAAAGCAGCTTCTGGCAGACGGACTTGGCACTCAGACCTGTACTTCCAAAGACTCGCCGATTCCATTTGGATCAGATATCGTTATTTGCCCGGAGGCAGCGTTTTCTTGGTTGAACTTACCATGATAGAGTTTGGGTCAGAAGCGAAAAAACCTGCACAATGGCTGGGTACAAGGTAAGATGAGCGACAAGGTAAGCACAACAACTAGACCTTTGCTAAAAGTCAGGTCCAGTCAGCGAGGTTTGTGTCAGCTCGGGTCACAGACTTCCCACGCTATAAATCACTCGGTTTTTGGATGCATTGGTAAAGGATTTTTTAAATCTTCATTCATGGGATGTGGGCATTGTTTTTTTTTTGCAAAAATATACTTTATTCATAAAATATCTTCAATCACATTCCAAACCATTTCAAAAACACCATTACAAGGGTACAATCCAGGTTAAACTTTTACAAAATGTATCACCAGGTGCATCAGTACAAACAATATTACAATCATTTACAGCCTTTCATTTTGAGCTGTACAGCCCGAGGGGCTCTAAACAGTTCCCAGTCTCTCGGTGCGCTGTGGCAGAAAGGTCTTAGACAGCGACCCTTCCCCATTGCGCCTTTGCGGCAGCTGCCCCAAGCTTTAGTGCGTCCCTCAGCACGTAGTCCTGGACTTTGGATTGTGCCAGTCCGCAACAATCGGTCGGGGACAACTCTTTGTGCTGGAAGACCAACAAGTTTCGGGCAGACCAAAGCGCGTCTTTCACCGAGTTGATGATCCTCCAGCTGCAGTTGATGTTTGTCTCGGTGTGTGTCCCTGGGAACAGCCCGTAGAGCACAGAGTCCTGTGTCACAAAACTGCTCGGGATGAACCTCGACAGCAACCACTGCATCTCTCTCCAGACTTTCTTTGCAAAGGCACAATCCACAAGGAGGTGAACAACGGTCTCTTTCCCACCACAGCCACCTCGAGGGCAACGTGCAGAGGGGGTGAGACTCCTGGCGTGTAGGAAGGATCTGACGGGGAGGGCCTTTCTCACCACCAGCCAAGCTACGTCTTGGTGCTTGTTGGAAAGTTCTGGCGATGAGGCATTCTGCCAAATGACTTTGACAGTCTGCTCGGGGAACCATCCCACAGGGTCCACCCTCTCCTTTTCCCTCAGGGCCTCTAGGACGTTACGTGCTGACCACTGCCTGATGGACTTGTCGTCAAAGGTGTTTTTCTGCATAAATTTTTCCACCAGGGACAGGTGGTACGGCACGGTCCAACTACTTGGAGCGTTCCGCGGCAGCGTGGCCAGACCCATCCTTCGCAACACCGGGGACAGGTAGAACCTCAGCACGTAGTGACACTTGGTGTTTGCGTACTGAGGGTCTACGCACCGCTTGATGCAGCCACACACAAAGGTGGCCATCAGTATGAGGGCGATGTTGGGCACGTTTTTTCCCCCTTTATCTAGAGGCTTGTACATCGCGTCCCTGCGGACACGATCCATTTTCGACCTCCAGATAAAGCGGAAGATGGCTCGAGTGATCGCCATAGCGCAGGAGTCTGGAATGGGCCAGACCTGCGCCACGTACAGCAACAGCGAGAGTGCCTCACACCTGATGACCAGGTTCTTACCCGCAATGGAGAGGGAGCGTCGCTCCCACATGCCAAGTTTCCTTTTCACCATAGCCACTCGCTCCTTCCAGTTTCTAACGCATGCCCCGGTCCCTCCGAACCATATCCCCAGCACCTTCAGGTCGTCAGCCCTGACAGTGAAGGGGACAAAGGATCGGTCAGCCCAGTTCCCAAAGAACATGGCCTCGCTCTTCCCACGATTTACCTTGGCTCCCGAGGCCAGTTCGAACTGGTCGCAGATGTGCATCAGTCTGCGCACCGACAGCGGATCTGAGCAGAAGACGGCGACGTCGTCCATGTACAGGGAGGCTTTTACCTGAGTGCCTCCACTGCCTGGGATCGTCACTCCTCTTATGCCCGGATCCTTCCTGATGGACTCGGCAAAGGGTTCTATGCAACACACGAAAAGAACAGGCGAGAGAGGACAGCCCTGCCTGACTACAGATTTAATCGGAAAGCTATCTGTTTCCCACCCATTGATTGAGACTGCGCTACTGATGTTAGTGTAGAGCAGTTGGATCCAATTTCGAATTCCCTCCCCAAACCCCATTTTGGAGAGCACATCCCCCATGTAGGTGTGCGATATTCTGTCAAAGGCCTTCTCCTGATCCAAGCTGATGAGGCAGGTATCCACACCCCTGTCCTGTACATAGGCAATCGTATCCCTGAGCAGCGCCAGGCTGTCAGAGATCTTCCTGCCTGGCACAGAGCAGGTCTGGTCAGGGTGAATCACCAATTCCAGAGCGGATTTGACCCGATTGGCGATGACCTTGGACAGAATCTTATAGTCCACATTCAACAGTGAAATAGGTCGCCAATTTCTAATTTCCTCCCTTTCCCCCTTGTGCTTGTAGATGAGGGTGATGATGCCTTTCCTCATGGATTCTGACATACTACCGGCCAGGAGCATACTCTCGTACACTCCTAGCAGGTCTGGGCCGATCAAGTCCCACAGAGCCGAATACAACTCCGCCGGCAAGCCGTCGCTTCCGGGAGTTTTACTCTTCTCGAAGGACTCAAGGGCCTTAGTCAGTTCATCAGGAGTTAGCGGTTTGTCCAGGCTCTCCCGCGTACTGTCGTCTAAGACCTCCGTGATAGAGGACAGGAAGGACTGGGAGGCCGTGCTGTCCGTGGGCTTCACGTCATACAATCCGGCATAAAAGGATTTGCTGATCCTCAAAATGTCGGACCGTGATGACTTTACTGAGCCGTCTTCTTCCTTCAGGCTGCCGATCACAGAGCTCTCTCTGTGTACCTTTTGGAAGAAGAAACGTGAGCACGTCTCATCCTGCTCCACGGAGCGGACTCTGGAACGAAAGATGATCTTGGAGGCCTCCGAGGCAAAGTGCGAGGCTTGCTGGCTCTTCACCTCTTGGAGCTCCTCCTTGACATCGACCCCCATCGACCGCAGCCGGAGCAGATTCTGCATGTTTTTCTGGAGTCGGGACATTTCCCTCTGTTCCTTTCTAGCTTTCTGGGTGCCTTTGAGGATGAAAAACCTCTTGATGTTTCCCTTGATTGCTTCCCACCAGTGTGTCAGGGACTCAAAGAGGGGTTTCACGGTTCTCCAACCTTTGTAATCCCTCTTGAGCTCCTCAATGTTCTCTGGGGTCAGCAGTTGCACATTTAGCTTCCATGCCCCCCTGCCCACCCTCAGGTCCTTCTCCAAGTGGCAGTCCGCCAGTAGGAGGCAGTGGTCAGAGAAGAACACCGGCTTGACGTCGGTGGATCTGACTGTGAATGCACGGGACACAAACAGGAAATCTATCCTGGAACGAATGGACCCGTCTGGCCGCGACCAGGTGTATCTACGCTGCGCTCCGTCTGCAGGGTTGCTGAAGACGTCGTGCAGCTTGGCATCCTTAACTGTTTCCATCGGGGATCTGGACGTAGCGTCCAATCTGCTGCCGGCCCTGCTGGATCGTCCAGCCGCATCGATGATGCAGTTGAAGTCACCACCCAGAATGACCGGCCTGGAGGTCGCCAGCAGCAGTGGGAGCTGCTGAAAAACCTCCAGCCGCTCAGCCCCTTGTGCCGGGCCATACACGTTAATTAACCGGAGTGGAGCGTTCTTGTACATTACGTCTGCTACGAGGAGTCGCCCGCCCACCACGGGCATTGTTGGCTAGACCAGCATTAATGCCCATCCCTAATTGCCCTTGAGAAGGTGGTGGTGAACTGCCTTCTTCAACCGCTGCAGTCCACAGTACTGTTAGGAAGGGAGTTCCAGGATACTTGACCTGTAGATATGTTTGTATCTGCACATTTTTCAGCAGGAGTCAGTGAATATCTATCAGGAACTGGGGACTCAGATCATTGTGGAGCCCCTCGTTGCTAAGATCAGCAAAGACCAGGACTGAAATTTGTACCTTTCTACTCAATAAAGCTCAATTCCATGCGAATAGACACTTTCACCAATCAAGCCAATGGGAAACAGTCGATTCTGAATCAGCCAAAGTTGTGGCAGCTTTGGTTTGTGTCAGTGGCCCCACTCTTACCTCTGAGTCAGAAAGTTGTGGCTTCAAGACTCCAGTGTAATACTGAGGAATATTTCTGGAGATGCTGTCTTTCACATAATGGGTTAAACTGACATTACATCAGCAAATTGAGTACTGAACAGTTACATACCTAAAACCTACAACACAGAAGGAGGATGTTCAGCCCAACTAGTCTTTATCAGTGTTTACATTCCCTACAAGCCTCTTCCCAGTATCATTCCCCTTTCCTACCTTGATCCACTGTTCCTCTATTCCTTTTTTCTTCATGTATGTATCAAGCCTTCCCTTAAGTGTCTCAATGCTTCAATCACTGTATGTGCCAGCGAGCTCTGCATTCTCACCACACTCTGTCTACAAAATTCCTCCTAAGTTCTTTCTTTGATCTGCACTGGCTAGCTCGTATTTATGCACAGTGTTCTGCACTTGTCCACAAGTAAGAACAGTTTCTGCAATTTCACCCTATTCAGCCCCTTGATAATTTTAATGATCTCTAACAGGTCCCTCTCTTTCCCAGAGAAAAGAGCCGGCTTAATCTATCTTGATAGTTGCAACCTCTTAAATTTTTGGTAGCATTCTTGTAAATCTTTTCTATACTTTCCCTGGCATTTCAATATCCTTTTTGTAGTATGAAGACCAGAACTGTGCACAGTCCTTTAAGTGTGTCCTAAGCCAGGTTCCGTATAGATTGGGGCTGGTGCTTGCTTTTTAGCACAATAATGATACTATCTGCCTAATGTTTGCATCTGACCAATGAGCCAGAAATACTGAACACTGACACTTGGTGCCCTCGATAGGTAAAATGGACATTTCTCCGGTAGTAATATTCCTCAACTTAATGAGTGCAAAAAAAAAATAAACACAAGAAAAATAAACCAAACAGTTTTGAGATCCTCCACTTTCCTGCAGGAGTGTTGTTGAATTTCTTCTGCTTGCTGCTAAATTAGGAATTAGGGAATGTTAGTTTTACTGGGGGTTTGACTCACACAATCCAAATAAAAGCCTATATTCTTTCGTTAAGTGCCGAAGTAAGTCTGGTTTGCTTTGTTCAAGATCGAGAAAGCTAAAAATTTCTGGAGTGTTGTGAAAGATGGCTTATCGCGTCCATTGAACACCTGCCTCCACTTAACCCTGTTGGGGCTTTCTGCTCCAGTTAGTCTTTTCACTCAGGTCAGAAAATCAACAGGGGCCCTAAGGCTTTCTGGAAACATTAACTTCTTCACAGTATCTTACCCGACAGGCTGCGGGTGCATGGTTTCAATCTCGCAGCCTTTGTTTTTTGCAAGAACGAGCAAGCGAGCAAGCTTCCAACTGAGGGTTCAGGGAAAGCTGAGTTAAGGCAGTTTTGTTTTAGTCATGCAGCAGAGAGTTATGCTAGTCAACTGACTCTCTGGTCAGGAGGTTCGGTGAGAAACAGAGAGGCTGTCTCTATGCTCCATAGTGGCAGCATCTACACGTATAGTGGTAGACTAGCCTGCTGTGGCTGGGCTTCAGTGGTAATGAAAATCTAACTGTAATATTGGGCCTCAATTTTATGTACCTTGTGATATGACTGATTCAGAAAGCATTTCACTACTCATATAAATGGGTTGTAAAGGAATGTCTAAAAGATTGAAAAGTTGAAATCGTGTTATGGCATCAACATCAGAATGTCAAAATATGGAGTGAAGGAATAAAAGAGGTGCCTTTTGACACCTCAGGACTTCCCGAGGCATTTTATGGCTGATGAAGCACTTTTTGAAATGTAGTCACTGATGTAGTGTAGGAAACACAACAACCAATATTACACACAACTTACATTTATATGGTGCCAAGGTGCTTCACAGGAGCATTATAACACTGAGCCAAGTAAGAAGGTATTAGGGAAGATGACCAAAAGCTTGGTCAAAGAGATAGATTTTAAATTATGTCCTAAAAGAGGAAAGCAAGGTAGAGAGATGCAGAGATAAAAACAAAAAACTGCGGACGCTGGAAATCCAAAACAAAAACAGAAATACCTGGAAAAACTCAGCAGGTCTGGCAGCATCAGCGGAGAAGAGCAAAGTTGACGTTTCGAGTCCTCATGACCCTTCAACAGAACAGTTCTGTTGAAGGGTCATGAGGACTCGAAACGTCAACTTTGCTCTTCTCCGCCGATGCTGCCAGACCTGCTGAGTTTTTCCAGGTATTTCTGTTTTTGTTTTGAGAGAGATGCAGAGGTCTAGGGAGCGAATTCCAGAGCTTGGGGCCTAGGCAACTGAAGAGGTTGCCACCAATGGTGGAGTGATTAAAATTTTCAATGTTCAAGAGACGAGAATTAGAGGAGTGCAGATATTTCAGAGGATTGTGGAGCTGGAGGAAATTACAGAGATAGGAGGAGCGAAGCCATGGATGGGTTTGAAAACAAGGATAAGAATTTTAAAATTAAAACATTACTTGACTGGAAGCCAGTGTAGATCAGCAGGCACACAGCAAAGACCCACAAACAACAATGCAATAATGACCAGATAATCTTTTTTATTGATATTGTAGATTAATATTTGCTCAAACACTAGGGAGAACTCTGCTTTTCTTCAAAATAGTGCCATGGAATCAATGTCCAACCAAGAGGCAGACAGGCCATCAGTTTAACATCTCGTCCAAAAAGCACTAAGTCCCAGTCGAGTGATTTGAACAACACAGGAATGATTGTTCCTTTTTCTACCCCCATAAAAGCACCTCAGCTATTCTGCAATGGAGATTGATAAATAGCAGAAGGAGAGATGCTGCTATGCTGGGACATCCTCCAGTGGGTGAAAGAAGAGCAGCAGTGGTGAAGACCTGGAGCAGACTGCCCAAGTGCACATTTATTGCAGAAATTGCACAGATGATTGAAAACTGCACTGGAGGCATATTAGGAGAAGGGAACCAGAAAGAATCCATTCCCAATCACACTTCCAAACTAAACAAATTGTTTTAGGGTTTGTTTTAATTCTTGGTTAGCTGAACAGAAACTTACCTAGAGTTGGTAGATATTAATTTTCCTTCTATTTAGCCTTTTCCTTCCATTTTATAGAATTCCCTTTTGCATAAATGCAGTTACATTTTGGAAACGGTCGATTAAGTTGACTGTGGTTATTTCAGCCACTTAAATTTATTTGACTTCATTAAATTTTTCCACTCCCTCTCCCTGCTGGAAATATGATTTCTCTGTGACTGAGAAATCTGGGGATAGACAGCACAAAAGAAAATAGAGACTCAGTCACGGTGGGAAGTTAAGATGCCCGACTAGACAGCATTGAGCATTGATGTGAGGTTCCATCAGAGCTCCTGCTGTTCCAGTTAAGCTCATAGCACACCTCCCACAGCTCACTGAACAGGCAGTGTTTTGTGCTTATCGTTAACCCTGTCCACGCTGCCTCTCGGAGATCTCTGTCCAGGAATGAATTGCCTTTAGAGACTGCATTGCACTAACTTCTGGAGCACTGTACACAAGGAATGGTTATCCTCTAAGAAACAACATTCCAGAATAAACTGTAATAGGTTAATGAATCAAATATGTTCCAGGACCCGGGTTTCCATTAATTTTCTATCAAAGGCATCATGTTTCTCATGCTCTTCCCCCTTTCATTCTATCTATCGTTCCCCCTCTTTCCTTCTTTCTATCCTTCCCCACCTTCCTTCCATCTATTCTTCCCCCTCTTCCCTTCTATCTATCCTTCCCCTCTTTCCTTATCTATCCTTCCCCTTTCCTTCTGTCTATCCTCCGCTGCCCCCTTCTATATCCATTCCCCTCCTTCCTCTTCCCCCGCCCCAGCTGAGAACCGATAGCTCAGCTGTAACATTCCTTGCATCCAAACACTTTGCTGACTCACTGTTGAAGGTCACACCTGAACCATGGCCCATTTGGAGAACATACGAACATACGAAATAGGAGCAGAAGTAGGTCATTTGGCCCCTCGAGTCTGCTCTGCTATTCAATAAGATCATGGCTGATCTATTTGTGTTTCAAATTCCATTTCCGTCTATCCCCAATAACTTCTGATTACGTTACCTAACAAGAATCTATCTACCTCTGCCTTAAAAATGTTCACTGACCCCGCCTCCACCGCCTTCTGAGGCAGAGTGTTCCAAAGTCGCACATTCCTCGGAGAAAAAAAATTCTCCTCATCTCTGTCCTAAAAGGGCAATCCCTAATTTTAAAACAGTGCCCCCTAGTTCTGGACTCACCCAAAAGAGGAAAAATCTTTTCCACATCCACCTTGTCAAGACCACTCAGGATCTTGTATACTTCAATCAAGCCAACCCTCGCTCTTCTAAACTCCAGTGGAAACGAGCCCAGTCTGTTTAACCTTTCCTCATAAGACAACCCACTCATTCCAGGTATCAATCTAGTAAACCTGCTCTAAACTGCCCCCAATGCATTTACATCCTTCCTTAAATAAGGAGACCAAAACTGCACACAGTATTCTAGGTGTGGTCTCACCAATGCCCTATATAACTGAAGCATAACATCCTTACTTTTATGTTCAATTCCTCTCGTAATAAAGGATAGCATTCCATTAGCCTTCTTGATTACTTGCTGTCCCTGCATACTAACTTTTTGTGACTCATGCACGAGGATACCTAGACCCCTCTGCACCTCGGAATTCTGCAGTTGTTCTCCATTTAAGTAATACTCTGCTTTTTTATTCTTCCTGCTAAAGTGAACATTTTCACATTTTCCCACATTATACTCCATCTGCCAGATTTTTGCCCAGCTTATCTATATCTGTCTGCAAACTCCTTATGTCTTCATCACAACATACCTTCCTACCTATCTTTGTGTCATCTGCAAATGTAGCTAACATGCCTTCACTCCCCTCATCCAAGTCATTGATATAAATTGTAAAAAGCTGAGGCCCCAGCACAGACCCCTGCAGGAATCCACTCGTCACATCCTGCCAATCAGACAAAGACCCATTTATGCATACCCTCTGTTTTCTGCCAGCCAGCCAATCTTCCATCCATGCCAATATGTTACCCCCTACACTATGAGCTTTTATTTTCCGTAATAACCTTTGATGTGGCACCTTATCAAATGCTTTCTGGAAATCCAAGTACAGTATGTCTACAGGTGCCCCTCTATCCACCACACATGTTACTCCTTCAAAGAACTCAAATAAATTGGTTAAACATGATTTTCCTTTCATAAAATCATGTTGACTCTTCCCGATTACCTTGGGTTTCTCTAAGTTCCCAGCTATAACCTCTTTAATGATTGACTCTAACACCTTACCCACAAAAGACGTCAAGTTAACTAGCCTATAGTTTCATGTTTTCTGCATCCCTCCATTCTTGAATAGAGAGATTATATTTGCTACTTTCCAGTCTGATGGAACCTTTCCAGAATCTAGTGAATTTTGGAAAATTAACACCAACGCATCTACTACCTCATTAGCCACCTCTTTTAAGACCCTAGGATGAAGTCCATCAGGATCCGGAGACTTATCAACCCACAGCTCCATCAGTTTGCTCAGTACCACCTCCCTAGTGATTGTAATTTCACCAAGTTCCTCTCTCCCCTCCACCTCCTGACAGATTTGTTCCAACAAGGTGCCAATGTCTTAAGGAAAGCAAGAAAAGGGATGGAAGAACACTGACCAGAAAAAGAAGTTAGCACAGAAACACCAGTTTTCTGACCAACCAGTGAGAGAAGAAGCTTTACCAGTGGAGCAAGGCCAAGAAATACACCTGAACCTATCAGCACTGACATTGGGGAAGAAACTGGTACTCAAGTAACTCTCTTTGGGTACAGGATGGTACAGTGGTAACAAAACAATTGACTAATCGAATTAGAACATTTTGCAGCCTCTGTTTGTTGTTTCACCACAGTTGGAGACAATTTATAAAACCCACTGTCGATAAATGAACCATGCTGTGTGGTACAAAGCCAGACAGATCAAAACGTCCATGATTCCATCACTGTTCCAACTTCAGCCGATCCAGTGGTGGTCGGTAGGGGCAGGGACAGGGTTGTACAGTTGTCCTTCAATATTAAGGAGTTATCCAAGGATTAAGAAGAGGAAAAGAGAAATTTCTAATAGCTAACGCCATCTGTGGTTATCGGGTAAGGGCAGAATCAGGCTCAGCTTTGTTCCTAATTTATGTTCCTTGTCTGCCTGTCTCACCTAAACTGATTTCTCACAGGCCTTTACAAAACAGAGAGAAAGAGCCGCGTGGTATGAGTTTGGGGAAGTTTCAACCAGGGGAGGGATAATTGGATAAGAACCTTTGATTGAATTGCAAGCTGCAGAGTTGATTGGGATCGATTATAAAGCCAGAGCGAGCAATCCTTTCCCTGCTGCCAGCTGCAAAAACAGGTCATTGTGGACTAGTATATTTACTCCGCATGTAAATACACCTTCCATAAATACTTACAGGGCTGCCAATGAGCCTAATTGCTAGTGGCTTTTTGTGGAGTAGGGCCCCATTTATTTATGGTGTTCAGTTGTTTCAAATTATAACATTAAAAAAATCTGCCGTAATTACCTTGCTGCACAGCCACTGGCAGTAGCCTCTACTTTAGCAGTGGTGCTCTAATGCAAACAGAATAACAGAATACTCCTCTGGCAGTATTACCTTGATATGTTTAGACCCATCTCCACTGGAGTCATAGTGCCAGTGCTAAGTATAAGCAGCTGCTGTCACTGGTTCTCTGGCTACTCACTGTATAGTAATTCTGAGCAGACCAGCAATGTGTTTTTCATCACATATGCTGATCTAACGTTCCTCCAAACATTGTGGAAGATTCACAGCCAGAAAATAAAAATTGTAATTGTACTTTTAATTGATTGGTTAAAGAATGATTTACTTATTGATTCTGAAGGGGCACAAGCTAAGATGTGGCGATGTTTACTAAGGTGGGGCAATTCTTGTACAGTGGAAATCTGGGAGACAGGCCCACAATCACAGCCATGGCTCCTTCTGCAGCTATTACAACTGAAGGAGGAGTAACACTTAAAAAGTAATTGACCAGCTAACAAAGCAGTGATCATGAGGGAGATGTCAGGATCTCGTTGCCATGGCTTTATTTATATGCAAGGAAGGGAAAATACTGTTGCCTCATTCGAGACCATTAATCTGTCGATCAGAAATTTCTCGACTCAGCTACTTCCATAAAGAGAGAGTCATTTTGGTTTGTTTGCCTGAAGATTCATTTAGGTTGTGGAGCTGATTAACTCTACTCAACAAATGGCCACAAAGTGGCTGGTGCCCTGATCTAAACCACAGCACAAACTTTTTTACAGTCCTGGCGAATATTTTTTTTAGCTGAGTGCACTCGGCATACTGTACTCTGTACAGATAGTGTGATATGTGTATTGAACTGGCAGGAACACAGAATGTCCTTGTTTTGCTCTATGATCTGAGTCCCATTACACGGTGTATCCATTTTAAAATAAGTTCTGTAACTGCGGGAGAAGATGCAGCAGCCATTTCTGCACCTTACTTCAGTGGAAAATGTGGGAGTAACTGTGAAAGATTTATTGATGAAACAGATTCCCCCCTTTAAATGTTTGTAAATGGTTGGTGGTATCACAATTCCGGCTCTGTATGTTAACTGCACTACTTGGTGTTCCACTTAGCCAAATAGAACTAAAGGGTCCTTTTTTCCAATTTGTGGTTTATGCTGAATTAGCTTGCCTGAGCTGGGCTGGTGGTGAGGATGTGATGTTTGGCCAAGCACTAAGGACGGGGGGGAAAAATATTAATCAGTCAGGACCCTGCTGAATATCCAGGACCTCCTGCCAGAAAATGAACATCAATGGGTGTTAGGTAAGGACAGAATTGAGCTTGGTTACGATGCCCCCCTCAGCCTGCCAACACTGGCTATCCAAGCAAGTGGACGAAGAATGGCCACTTGGCTGAGAGGTGCATAGAGCAGCCTGTGCCTGTGGAACAGTATCCCAGCATGAGTCTCCTCATGATGAGGAGTGAAAATCAGAGAGGTCACAGTACAGGCTAACACAGTTTTTAACACGTGGAAAATGATGGAGGCTGCCAAAAGAAAGAGCATTGTTACTAGGGATTTTGCAGTGCTCTGAGTCCTCTCCTTTGGCAGGCCAGATCGGCAACCGTTATATTGTGACAAGCCCGAAATCAGTGCCTTTTACCCTTGGAAAGTGAAGCTGAGAATCCCAGACCAGAGTATGAGCTGCAAATCACCAGGGTCTAAGCAAATTTGTTTTTCCTCTAGAATGGGGGAGGGTTTCAGGTCACAAAGGTTAGCAGCTCTGTTCATTAAGTTAAAACCCATGTGTCACCACATGATGGGAAAGACGGCTGGATGAGGAGGGGGTTGGGTGGAGGCTCTTTTCCTCCTCCCCTTGCTCCCACCGCCTCCCCCTCCCCACCCCCAATCCTGGGTCAAGAAAGAAATACTAAGCAAGCAGATTTCAATTTAAGCTGACAGAAGACTCTGCATGCGGCTTTATGTGTCTAACCAGGTCGGAAACATTTCTTGAGGGTCAAGACAAATGCTAGAAGCCATTTTAATGCAGAACAAAAAGGTTGATTGAAGGAATGCTGGTTTCCGCTGCAGCTTCCTGCTGAGCTGACTGAAAATGTGAAGGAAGAAAGTGACCCACAGAAAAATCCCAAAGATAGCTCACGTTTTTCTTGTTGCCTTTGTTTTAATTCAATTTTCCAGGATTTTTTGTGCTTTTTTTTCTGCATATGCTCTTCTCCTATTGACTGTGTTCTGTGCTGGCGGTCTGTGTCCCAAGCCACCAGCTGTTATCCTGTACCTCTCCCCAAATGGCCATTTCTTCCCCCATCCCCTGTAAGCCTCAATGATAAGTGTTCCAGGATACACGATGGTGGGAGGACCTCGCACAGTGCTGGCCTGACTCGACGCTTACAGATGTTGGCAGGACAGGGGTGGCAGATAAACATCAGACCTGAATCTGATCTTGTCTATTCTTGACATCTGTGCACTTCTTTTTCAGCGGGGGTCACTGCTTAGCAATTTAATCCCCCTTCCCGACTCCTCCCCAGTCAGGGGCACTGAGACCATTTGTGGCACTGCCTCTGCTGAGGCTTAGGTAAGAGGGAAAAAAATAACTTGAATTGTGTTGCACCATTCACACCTTCAAATAGGCTAACATTAGAATGGTCCAGTGATCTTTCCCCTCTTTGATGCAGAGGAGGGAATAGAGGGGTATGGGGATGTGTTGACAAGAGGGAATTTAAAAAAAGACAAGCTTGCATTTATATAGAGCTTTTCACAACCATCGGATGTCTGAAAGCCCTTTACAGCCAGTTAAGTAATTAAGTACTTTTGAAATGTAGTCACTTTTGTAATGTAGGAAAAGCAGCAGCCAATTTGTACACAGTAAGCTCCCACAAACAGTAGCGTGATAATGACCAGATAATCTGTTTTAGTGATGTTGAGTGAGGGATAAATACTGGCCAGGACACCAGGGATAACCCCCCCTGCACTTCTTTGAAATAGTACCAAGGGATCTTTTATGTCCACCTGAGTGGGCCTCATTTTACGGATTCATTTAGGAGGAGGCTCGCGTGGAGTATAAACACCACCATTGACTAGTAGGGCTGAATGGCCTGTTTTTGTGCTATATGTTCTATGTGATTTTCAGTTTTATAGAGTGTAAACAGAAGCACTTCTGTTCATATTAACCCATTCACATTGCAAGGCAAGTTTACAGAGGCCTTGTAGAACACAAACAGCTGCATCTGCTCTGTTATTTAGAATCCTGGTTTTAACTCTATTTTTCTGGTTGATTGATGGATGAAACAGAGCAGGGCTGTTATCCCCAATGTCCTGATCAATATTTATCCCTTAATCAACATCACACAAAACACACTGGGATTATCTGGTCATTATTGTAGAGTAAAAGGGGTAACATCGGGAGCACCTGACACTGATGTAACTATGATGCAATGTCACATGACTAAGAGGCTGCAATCTGGTGGGAAGCAGATGTACAACCTTGTGTGGAGTACTGAGATGTATGTAGATCTGTAAATAAACAGAACTGTTTTTTAATGAATAATGGTCTATGGTAGCATTCTTAGGGTAACAGGCAAACCCTCAAGAAACACCATCTAGATCCCGAACTCAAGACAAAAGAATGATCACATAGCTGTTTGTGGGATCTTGCTGTGCGCAAGCTGGCTGTTTGTTTTCCACATTAGAACTGTGACTACTCTTCAAAAGTATCTCGTTGGCCGTAAAGTGCTATGGGATGCCCTGTGGTTTTGAAAAACATTAAATAAATGCAGATTTCTTTTTAATGGATAACTTTGTATATGTTGGAAATACAAGTATTCTATTGCTGCTAGCCTTTCTCTTTGGAACATAAAGTGGCAGCTTGGTGTTATTGGATGTTTGCTAGTTCATTTATGCTACTGCAGTCTAGTAGAAAATGTAAAATGTAAAGCAGTCAGGAGAATGGGTACATTTCAGGAAGTGTTTGTTTGCATACGGGGGAGAGTGGGTTTTGAAGCATTGGTGTCACTGGAATTCGAAAAAAATTAGTATTTAACACATTTGCTCTTGGGTAGGAAGAGGGGGAAATCTGGAACCTTCCTTCGACTCAGGTTTCAGCTCCTGTCCAACACCTTTCAGTCATGCGGCAGCCTCAGTGTAAAATGAACGAGGCCCTGAGATCCATGTGAGGAGATAATTTTCCCTAGTGCCTCTGGGGATAGCACTTATAATATTAAAAACAGAAGATGCTGAAAATACTCAGCAGGCCAGGCTGCATCTGTGGAGAGAGAAGCATATGTTTCAAGGGGGAGATGGTGGCACAGTGGTAATGTCACTGGACTAGTAATCCAGAGGCCTAGGCTAATGGCCTGGGGTTCAAGTCCCACTGTGGCGGCTGGTGGAATTTAAATTCAGTTAATAAATCTGGAATTATAAAGCTAGTTTCAGTGATGGTAACTATGAAACTATCATTGATTGTTGTAAAAACCTATCTGGTTTGTTAATGTCCCTTTAGGGAAAGAAATCTGCCATCCTTACTGGGTCTGGTGATTCCAGACCAATAGCAATGTGGTCAACTAGCCTCTGAAATGGCCTAGCAAGGCACTCAGCTCAAGGGCAATTGGGGCTGAGCAACAAATGCTGGCTATGCTAGGGATGCCACATCCCATGAAAGAATAAAGGAAAAAAAGTCAATGACCTTTTGATTGGCAATCCCTGGTTTTCTGCAGCATCACCGCATCCACATTCTAACCGCTCAGATCTTGGCTTCCAGCACAGGCATCAGTGCTAGTCAGTTATTGCTGGCCGATGTATGCTATTATTCTACAGCGCAATGTGTACACTGATGGCTCTCTAGTGGAATCTGGGGTAGATTTCATGTATTAGAAGCTTCAAGGCATTAATTTTAATTGAGGGAATTTGGTAATAGTAATGCAGTATTTAAGATAAATGAACTGGTCAGTGGCAATGGACTGGCAGTACTTGATGTGAGAGTTTGATGAAGTGTGAATCTTATGCTTGATGTGCAAGACTTGACAGATTTGCCTTTTGGGCATATTTCAATCATGAGCAAAAGGGGTGTGATACCACAAGTAACTGGGGTGGGACATTCAGGTATGTTGTTTGACAGTTGTGGTATCCCGTTTGAACGGGTTTGCAAATTGCTGAGATTTGTAAACTGTCTGGAACTCCGTACCTGTTATGATGGCCTGCTGACTAACCAAATCCAATGGACTTGCAGGAGTAAACCATGCATGTTATACACTACGAATTATCCTCAGTCAGAATACAATCAGCCCAAACTCCTGTTCCTGTTCATTCACATTTATAATTAGTCAGTTCACAAGCTAATAATTAGCTCCAGCCTATTGAAAGTAGACGGGTGAGTAAAAACACATGCCAGTTAGAGACGTCTGTGCTTATATTTTGTGCTTGAGGGATGTCAGGAACAGTTGTCATTTTGGACAGGCATCAAACACTCCCTGGACAGGTACAGAACATCATACCCAGAGTAAAGAAAAACCTTGCATTTATTTAATACTTTTGAATGTCCCAAAGTGCTTCATAGTCAATGAAGTCCTAATCAAGTGTAGTTGCTGAAGTAATAAGTGCAAGAGCCAACAACAGTTCTAAAAACAGATAAATAACCAGGTGTTCATGATCTTGGTTAAGGGTGTTAGTCAGGACACCCAGACAATTCCACTGTTCCTCTTTGAATACTATCCTGGACTTTTTCTGGCCCACCTGTGAGGGCTCATAGGGCCTCAGTTTAATGTTGCACAGACCCTCCAACAGTGCAGCGCTCCCTCAGTACTACACTGAACTGTAGTTTCCTGAACTCATGATCTTCTGACTCAGGAGGTGAGTGCTACCAGAGCCAAAAAATGACAGCCAAGCAAGTACTGTACTTTAACCTCTAAAGTCAAAGAGCAATCCTGGACTGAATCAGTGGGATGTTTTTCCATTTCCTGCACCATTTTTGTGATCAGTGAGAATCTGACTGAGATTGCCAATTTAGTGCATAACTGTGGGAGGTTTTGTCCTGTGAAATAACATTCACTCAGAATTGGGTTGAGTCTGTTCCAAACCTATTTCCTGTAGGACACTTGCAGTCAAGAGAAATACTTTTATTTGTTTTAGCCTGAGCTGCATTCCAGTTCCAGTCCCAGATGACATTTTAATTCACCTCATCACCAGTCTCCTTAAACTGTCTAAGAGTATCTTTGTTGTCAAGTTTATATGGATGCACATTTTCATTGCCATCTTAATTATTCATTTATGCTGCTTGCTGTTTGTATTTCAGAATTTCTGGCTTGCCAGTAAAAAACAATCTAGACAGCACTGCAATGTTAAAACAGATGGGAATCTATTCTGTTTTTGCCATGGTCTGAAAAAGATATCAGGATCGCATAAAGGGTCCTTGTTGTGCTGCTAGAATGGTTTATTAAATGAAGAATGTCACTCAGATTGAGCCGGGATTAGTTTGATAAGAGTAAATGTGGTCTTATCTCCCTGATCTACCTCCTCAGTCCTGTTAGACTTTAGTGCTTATTACAGTCTGTTCTGCTATAATGGTGTTCTGTGTAATAAGATGCATAATTACATCAAAAATGCAGAGTCTTTGTTTCTTTTTCATCTCACATTCCAGTATCTTGTCCAGGTGGTCACGTTTTATGAGTGAGTGAGTATGGTGAATGGCAGTGTAGCCAGGTCTGAACCTCCCCCAGCTGATGTCCACATAAACTTGCACCTTCCAACAAAGAGTCACTGAATATTTAGTGTTTAAACACCCTGTACTACGAACCCTGACCAAATTTCCCCTTCCACCCCTATTACCTAGCCCAGTAGCACTGAAGTCATATACTCTACACTCCCACCCCCTCCCCACCCCTTCCAACCCTGATGTCAGGTGGGATTTCAATATTTAACTGGTGGCTCACCCATGGTAAAAAAGTGAAATATTTGGAATGCTGGGAATCTGAAATAAAAACATAAAATGCCCAATGTAGTCAGAAGGCCAGGCACCATCTGTGGAGAGAAATTGAGTTAATATTTTAGGCCAATGATGAGAGGTCAATAAACCTGAAACATTAAGCCTGCTTCTCTCTCCTCCGCTGCTGTCTGACCTGCTGATTATTTCCAGCATTTTCTAATTAAATTTATTATTTATTGTTATTGGCTCACCTAGGGGGTTGCTGATGGTAAGTTGGAGGATATGCCCTTTTCTTACCAGTGAACCTCACTAGTAAAGCCATTCCTTTCATTACATTACACAATTTTCTCTGTGTAATTATTTGCATTGTGATTTGCTTCTTTGTCTTCGAGAAAGAGAGAGAACCAGAAAATTTTGTTTTTTCTTGCCGTTGTCTTTCTGTCTTTCTCCTGGACTTTTGGCTGGGAAGTGATTGGTTTGGCATAGAAGGGGGTAGTTAGTGCAACTGATTGTAGGGTGCCACATGGGGAAGTGTCATCTGGCTGAGTGGTGTGAGCTGGCGGTCATGGACGTCCTTCCTGGTGCAACTCACAGGCAGTGAGGAAGAAGGATTTTCAGGTATTGAACAGGGTGTGTTGTTGGGGAAGGATGCAGCCAGGGATGGGCCATGGAGAGGGAAAAGCTGAGGGGTAGCAAATGGGCAAGAGTGCAAAATAATAGTGGCTTATGGTAGGCTAACCACACTAGAAATGTTTACATCATAGAAGCACAGATTAGCTACAGCACAGAAGGAGGCCATTTGGCCCATCATGTCTGTGCTGCATTGAGATTTTATATCTTGTCATGAAAAAACTTGATTTTTAAGATCATGATAGAGGAAGTAAAGTGTGTGCCATATGCAAGATTTTGCTATATTATATAGACACTTATTGATAGGCCCCTACTTATTGTCATTTGTTCTTTATACCTTTGGTCGGAGATGGCTTTAAACACCTTTGTGCTTTCAGATACAAAGCTTTTCATCAGCTGAGATCAGTCAAATGGTGGATTGGAAGGATGTCACATTGCTCTCATTCTACATTTAAAAAATTATGCTTAAAATGTAATATAGTCTTTCTTATACAACAGGAGGACTCCCAGACAGTACCCTGAACTTTGTTTTAACTTGTCACGCACATGATGGGCTGACTGACCTCCTTACTGTGCCGTGAATCATTCTATGTTTCTACATGAAGCCTAACCATATGGATGAGATACTCAAGGGCTGTCAGTGAATCTGTTTGCCAGCGTAAATTAATGTCTGAAGTAAGAAAGGAAGGAAGAAAGCCTTATTCATAGAAGCATTTTTATTTAAAAAATGCTAAGTTCTTAACCACTTTTAGCATTGCAAACGTTGATCTAATAAAGTAAGCAAAGTATATTCTAACAACAGAAATAAGAAACATCTGAGAAATGATAATTACACAGAGTAAATGTGTAATGTAATGAAAAGAATGGCTTTACTAGTGAGGTTCAATGGTCTGTGTTCATGAAATGCTAAGCTCAAATTGACAGTCAACTTTATGAAATGCGTACAGTATCACAGGGGGAAGTGTGGAAGGCAGAGCCAGGATTTTTCTGCTTGACCATTCTTCAAACAAAGGAGGACTGCTGAAGGTGCAGTCATGAACAAGCATAAGCAGAATTGTTAAAGTCAATGTTTTCATAATTCCATGATGCATCCCTCAACCAAAAAGCATGATCTGTCTATGCTTGAATCAGCTCTGATTTCATCTAAGTTTGCTGTGCTATTACTGCTGATATGGCCGCTGTGAGTCACTGATTTATTTCAGTTATCAGAGCAGATGAGCCATAAATACTGGAAGTAATGGTGGATACAATACATGCATTTGAGTTCTCAACTCTGCCTCACCCAATTTGATATCAGTGCAAGAAAGCAGTCAGAATGTGACCGCTGCTCACTTGCTATGACAATGCAGCTAATTGTGCAACAAAATAGTATAAATACGACATTAAAATATTTTGTTTTTCATTTTCTATGAAATGCAAAAAACGGCATTGAGTCAGGATCCTCTTTTAAAGCAGAAAGCCTGTAATTTAATAGAACCCTTTCATGGGCTCTGTTGCAGGTTAGTGCTGCCTCTACAGCTTTCCCTTGTTCTCCAATGAGTGAAACTAACAGAAAGCATACAATGCTCTGATCGTCAGCTTAATGAGAACGTCAGGTTCTCCTCTCACATATGATACTCCCACCACATGTGGAGTTTTGATGTGTCTGATCATTAAGTGGCAGATGCTAAGGGGGAACAAGCATAGTGATTAATATAATGAAAGAATATGAAATTTGCACATGAATGAACATTCCTGCACTGTACACAGAGAAACAGGTTGTAATTATGTGTTCTTGAAATGGTTCGCATAAAGGTCTGCTTTGCTGTACAACTGAAAGCACAGAGCCATATATGTTTTATTGTTGGCGTGTGGAGGACTTATTTTGCTTTATTAACTCTTTTCTTAACCATTACTCCATTTGCCATTCTCCAGTTGCTATCTTTGACCTTTTGTATCGAGTACTCGCGCTCAGACGTCTGGCACTTGTACAAATGCATTCTTGGACATGGTAAAGAGAGAGTGCTTGATGTAGCAACAAATGATGTTAAAAACAAACACTGGCCCAGCAAAATGGCCAATCTTTTCTCATTTTGAGCAAGGCAGCTAGTTCAGCTGGACTCTTTTCAACCTCACTATACAAAGACTGCTTGTCTATTGGGATTCCTGTTCAATGAGTCAATGCCCTAGCTTCAGTGAACAAAGCACATCTCATGGATCTATTGCTTGCTATTGTTTGGAGTGGCTTATTCCTTCCCTCTGCTTTATATATGGATGGTATGGAAGAAGGCGATGAATTTCGGAAATGTTGATCTTCACATGCATAGATAAGCCACTGTTCAAGAGTTAGTTAGATGCCTTATGACCTCTGGTTCAAATATCTGTTCCATAATGTAACCTGCTAGAGCTTTTGTTCTTGGCTTTGATGATTATAAAGGGTTAAATGAGTTAATCCTTGTCAGTACTAAATGATTGAATTGCTTCTGTTTTATTTATTGTGTAGGGGATAGAATGACTTCAGCATTACACAGTCCAATTCCAAGCCTGTTTAAAAACATTGTTGACTTGGTCTTCATGCTTGGTTACATCTACCAACAAAACAGGATGATGGCAGATAAAGCTGGGCTCTTCAATTTGTCATAGAAAAATGCAGACTTACCCAATGAAGGAAGCAACTAAATGATGGCATGTTAGCAGAAAAGAATGTCACATTTATACTGTGGCCCTGCCTACATGCCCAAAGACATCTTTTGTAACACAATTATTGAACTGTATTAGTTTAGACAACTTGCATTAAAGATTTTTTAATTGTAAATGCTCCCCATTCAGCATCCTCCTAAATATCCTGGGCATTAACCCAAGTTTGATTAACTTGGGGGAAAACCATGTCCTAATGTTTATATAACAGCTGGTGGCCCATACAATCCCCTACTCTTGTGTCTTATCAAGCTCTCAGGTCCTGCAGCATTGTGACTGTTTGATTTTCCCCCAACTAAAAGGTTGTGTTCTCTCCTCTGTCTCACAGTTCCTGCTGTTGAATTGAGACAGGTTTTCAGTCTTTCTACATTAGATAGTCCTTATAATTGTTCATAGATTGCATGCATAATGTTATTTTCCAATCCAGCATTTTCATTTTTTTGGTTTGTTTTCAGGCATTTACCTAGGAATAAGTGCCCAATTGATCAAAGTTAAACAATTTTAGGACAACATCAATGAAGTGGTGCCATTTATATTGCACAAGATTATATAGGATTTTATAGCAGGTCATTTGGTCTTTGCTGGTGTTCATGTCCCACATAATCCTCCTCCCACCTTACTTCACCTCACCCTATCAACAAATCCTTTTATTCCTTTCTCCCTCATGTAATTATGTTGTTTCCTCTTAAATGTATCTACAGTAATCACCACAACTACTCTTTGTAGTAGTGAATTCCATATTTATTACTCTGAGAATAGCAAGGTGTTAGGACATAGATAGTGATGAAATCAAATCAATTACATGCTTACAGATTCTGTAGTTGGTGAGTCTTTATTTAAATCTTAAGTTTATTTCTCTTAATTTAGTTAATAGTTTAACAAATGGAGGCACCGTAAGGCAACACAGTTCTGTGGAATGCACATGCTATTCCAAGTGGGAATTCTAGGATACTTCTGTGTCCTAGGCAGCCACATGTGCATGAAGTCTTGTCAGCTGGAGGAACTCAAGCTCTGGGTTTTGGATCTTGAGCAGCAGCTGGCTTCACCGCAATGTATCCGCGAGGCTGAGAGCTGCGTGGATAGCACATTTCTAGAAGTGCTGCCAGAGTGAAGTCCATGGTACCATGGGTGGCTTCGCAATAAGTGTGTGAAGGGGAGGAAGATTGGGGAAACAATAGTGATAGAGATAGGAGCATATAGCTAAAGAGGTGGTGCAGGAGGGAGGGCTTTAAACTCCTGGGACATTGGGACTTGTTCTGGGGAGGTGGGAGCTAAACAGGCCAAACGGGGTTGCACCTTAACAGAACCAGGACTGGTGTACTTCAGGGAGGTTTGCTATTGTTTTTGGGAAGGATTTAAACTAACTTGTCAGAGGATGGGCATTAGAAAGGACAAACAAGTTGCGCAAAGGATTGAGAGAAACGGATAGCACTAAAGTGAAAAATAGTAAAATATTAGGTGGGGCCAGAATAAAAAGGGAATGCAATAAGGTTGAACTTAGGTTTACAGCAATAAGATGCTGTGGCAATAACAGAGACCTGGCTCAAAAATAGGGCAGGACTGGGTACTAAATATTCCTGGTTACGAAGTGTTCAGGAAAGATAGGGAAGGAGAGAACGAAGAAGGGGTGGCAGAAATAAAAATAGAAAACGCTGCAAATATTCAGCAAGTCTGGCAGCATCCGTGGTGAGAGAAAGGGAATTAACATTCCAGGTTGACGAAAAGTTGATGAAATCATAGATTAGCAGATGAAACTGTAGCTGAACAATGGAATGCTTTTAAAGAGGAGATGGTTCAGGTAAGGTTGAGGCTCATTTCCATAAGGGGGAAAAGAGGGGTAAGCAGAGTCAGAGCACCATGGATGGCAAAAGAGATAGAGAATAAGATGAAGTAGAAAAGCATGGGGGGTGGAGGGGCAGGTGGGGGTGGTGTGTCCGGGTGGTGACAGTTGTCATGTTGACAATACAAGTGAGAACTAAGCCGGATATGGAAAGTTCAGAGAGGAAGTTTAAAAGGAAAAAAGAGGGATAGCATGAGAAGATACTAGCAGCTAAAATAAAAGGGAATCCAAAAGTCTTCTTTAAAAGCATGTGAATAATAAAAGAGTCATGAGAGGAGGGGTGGGGCTGATTAGGGACCAAAAAGGGGGATCTGTGCCTGAAGGCAGAGGCCATGGCTGAAGTACTGAATGAGTATTTTGCATCTGCCTTTACCAAGGAAGAAGATGCTGCTGGAGTTGATAGTGAAAGAGGAGGTAGTTGAGGCACTGGCGAGGCTAAAAAATTGATAGAGGAGTTATTAGAAGGCTGACTCTACTTAAAAGTTTTTTTGAAAAACATACTTTATCCATAAAATATCTGGAAGAACATTACAAAACATTTCAAGATTGCCATCACAAAAAGTACAATCAGATTAAACTTTTACACATGGATCACGAAGTGCATCAATACAATCAATGAATATTACAATCATTTCAATATGGTCAATGCAGACAATCAGGCAATGGTACTGGAGTTATCAACATACATCATGTTGCACTCTGAGGTGCTTCAATACAATTATAATACAATTAGTATTCAATGCATACATTCATTGTGAGCTGTACAGCCCGAGGGGCTCTAAACAGTTCCCAGCCCCTCGGTGCCCTATGGCAGAAAGGTCTTAGACAGCGACCTTTGCCCATTACACTTAAAAGTAGATAAGTCGACAGGACCAGATAGGATGTATTCAAGCCTGTAAGGAAATTGTAGAGGCTCTGGACATAATCTTCCAACCTTTTTTCAGTACAAGGGTAGTGCCAGAGAACTGGAGAATTGCAAATATTACAGCCTTATTTTAAAAAAAGATATAAGGATGAACCCAACAATTACAGGCCAATCACTTTAACCTTAGTGATGGAAAAACTTTTTGAAATGATAATCTGGGACAAATTTAACAGCCACTTGGACAAGTGTGGATTAATTAATGAAGCCACCAAGGATTTATTAAAGACAAATCATGTTTCACTAACTTGGCTGAATTTTTTGATGAGGTCAGAAAGGTTGATGAAGGTAATGCAATTGATGTGGTGTACATAAACTTCCAAAAGGGGTTTGATAAAGTGCCACATAATAGGTTTGCTAGCAAAGTTGAAGTCCATAGAATAAAAGAGATAGTATCAGCACAAATACAAAGCTGTGAGTGACAGGAAACAGAGAGTAATGGTGAATGGTTGTTTTTTGGGATGGAGAAAGGTAGACTGTGGAATTCTCCAGGGGTCAGGACTAGATCCACTGCTTTTCTTGATCTAAATTAATTACCTCAACTTGGGTGTGCAGGGCACGATTTCAAAATGTGTAGATGACAGAAAGATTGGAAATGCTGTGAACTGTGAGGGGGATGATGATCAACTTCAAGCGGACATGAAAAAAGTGGAGGTTGGAAGTTTCTGGTGGTATTGGCATACATGTGACAGATGAAATTTATTGCAGTGACGTGTAAAGTGATGCATTTTGTTAGGGAGAATGAGGAGAGGCAAAATAAGATCATGGGTACAATTCTATAGGGATGCAGGAGTATAGATACCTATGGGTATATGTGCACAAATCATTGAAGGTGGCAGGGAAGTTTCACAGAGTAGTTGAAAAGGCTTACAGGGTCCTGCACTTTATGATTTAGAGGCATAGAGTACAAAAGCAAGGAAGATATGATGAACCTGGTTCAGTGCCCAGCCAATTCTGGGCACTGCACTTTAGGAAAGATGTGAAGGCTTTAGGGAGGGCGCAGAAAAGGTTTACAGGAATGATTCCAGGGATGAGGAACTTTGTTTCATAGATAGTGTTACAGGCAGGGTAGAGATGGTAGGATGGTTCCCTCTTTACTTTCATCTCTCAACTAACTGCAACAAGGTGTGTTTTAAAGAAGAAGTGTTTAAATCCCTTGAGTGTGTGACTTTCAAGAACAGACACAAGACAGGTTTTCTCATAAGTTTAAAAATAAAGTCACCTGAATGTAATTGCAATGGCACCCATTCACTCACACACACATATACACACACACGCACACGCACGACACACATACATAAGAGAAGGTGATTACAAAAGAGGTAACATGCACTGAGGATTTTAGAAAAGTTTGAAAGTCTCTATTACTCTTGTCTTTCATGATGGAAGCTGGAAACATTGCAGGCCTGATGATTTCCTTTCAGTCCACTGAAGAAAATGGAGTTTGGAAGTTTCTGGCGATGAATTCACAGTGGCTTATTCCAACAGTAGGTTTCTGGCTTTGCTCCAGTCAAAGTTGTAGTCAAGCCCCTGTTGTGTATATCTGGCTAGGTTCTGCAAATCTATAGGTAAAACGCCAGCCTCACTTCTCTGCCTATTAGTGGATTCTGGGCAGGGTTCTTCTTTTACTGGGCGGGATCCCTTCCTTAGTCTTTATCTCCCAGACTGACTGGCAAGAGGCTGCTCTCAAAATGTATGTTAATAATGTGTTTTTTATTACAAGCTGGTTTCTGTCAGGTGACCATAGTATTGGTGTTCTCATTGCCTACACAAATGGTCCCTGACAAAGTTAGCATTGACACACAATGGGGTTTGAATCTTGACCATTTGCATCTCCTTGTGATAAAATGGTTTTTCCTCATGCCTATTCTGTGGAATTTAATTCTGCAGCCATTAAGTTTGTGTGGTCATTGTGCAGCAGCTTATCTCGAAACCTGGACAATGGTAGCTGTTAAATCCATAGGAGATGTCAGTTGCATTTTTAATGTCTTCTCAAGGAATGTTGCAAAAGGTAATTTACATCTTAGTGTCCTGACCAGACAAGCAACTACTTCCAGCCTTGGGCAGTTTCCTGTATACTGGCAGATAAGGAGGAAGGACACCCGATCCCCTTGACTCCATCTTGTTACAGCACAAATTGTCCATTCTCTGTTTGTTTAAAAAAAATAGTGTTCATTTTTCACACATCTGTGGGTACAGCTGTGTGTGTGTGACAATACATTGGAGAAGTTTAGGCTGTTCTCCTTGAAGAGAAGGTTAGAGGAGATTTGATGGAGGTGCTCAAAATCATAAGAAGTCTGGACAAAGTAGATAAGAAACTGTTCCCATTGGCTGAAGGGTTGAGAAATAGAGGACGCCGATTTAAGCTGAATGGCTAGAAAACCTAACAGCGACATGAGGAAAAACATTTTTGTGCAGCTACTGGTCAGGATCTGGAATGCACTGCCTGAAGGGTGGTGGAGCCAGGTTCATCGGGGCTTTTAAAGGAGAATTGGATAACCCCCCGCAAAGAAAAGGTGGGGAAGTGGGACTAGCTGAGTTGTTCTTGCAGAGAGATGGGCAGAATGATCTCCTTGTATAGACTAACCATTATTTGGCAACAGCTATCAACCAATCACTTGCTAGGGAACAAGTAACCAATGGTGCTGGTTAGGAGTGATAGGTAAGTAGGGCATAGTACAGGATTTGTGAAAGATGGAGTTTCAGATACCTGAAGGTGACGAGCACGGATGAGAGCTTCAGCAATATGGAATGTTATGGAGGTATGTGATATTACAGAAGTGAAATGGATGATTTTGGTAATGAGTGGGATGTGGTTCAGGGTCAAGTGAGACACTGAAGTTATACCTAAGTAAGTAAATTACACCAGGGGCTAAGGTACAAGGAGAGTAGCTGGAATTAGATAGCTAAGATACAAGGTTCCTGCAGGAATCAAGTAGTAGGATGTCAGTGCTGTCGCAGAAGGTACTGGCTTATACATCACTTGATGTCAGCCAATGTAGCAACTGCCCTGGTATTTAAAGTTACAGCAGATAAGAGTTGCCCCTAAAAATCTGTATAACATTGTTGAGAATGTCATATGAAGAATAGCAAGACTGGAGCCCTGGGATATACCAGAGATGCCAAGTGAGTGTCTCCCCAGTTAGGATAATATATCGATATCAACTTTAGGAAAAGACCTAAATGCAGTGCATGTTGCTGCAACCCAGTTATGATTGCTGATGGGTACACTTACATTCAATGGCATTACCATTGCTGAATTCCCCACTGTCAACATCCTGGGGATTACCATTGACCAGAAAGAAAATTGAACCAGCAATTTAAATA
Source organism: Cetorhinus maximus (assembly GCF_964194155.1). Lineage (NCBI taxonomy): Eukaryota > Metazoa > Chordata > Chondrichthyes > Lamniformes > Cetorhinidae > Cetorhinus > Cetorhinus maximus. The sequence continues at coordinate 62,593,291 of NC_135895.1, read as the reverse complement.
CTGTGGCTACAAGAGCAGGTCAGAGGCTGGGAATTCTGTGGCGAGTAACTCACCTCTTGACTCCTCAAAGTCCACCATCCACATGGCACAAGTCAGGAGTGTGATGGAATACTCCCCACTTGCTTGATGAGTGCAGCTCCAACAACACTCAAGAAGTTCGACATCATCCAGAACAAAGCAGCCCGCTTGATTGGCACCACATCCATAAACATTCACTCCCTCCACCACCGATGCACAGTAGCAGCAGTATGTACCATCTACAAGGCAGGAATTAACCAAGGCTCCTTCGACAGCACCTTCCAAACATAGGACCTCTCCCACCTAGAAGGACAAGAGCAGCAAATGCATTGGGACATCGCATCTACAAGTTCCCATCTCAGCCACACACCACCCTAACTTGCAACTCCGTTGCTGTTCCCTCTCTGTCGCTGGGTCAAAATCCCAGAACTCCCTCCCTAACAGCACTGTGGACGTACCTACACCACGTGAACCAGAGCTGTCCAAAAAGGCAGCTCACCTTCTCAAGGGCAATTAGGAATGAGCAATAAATGTTGGCCTTCTAAGTGATGTCCACTTCCTGTGAATGAACATATAAAAAACAGCCATTGCTCGTTGAGTAAACACGAGACTGCTTGCTGCATTATCCTCGGTTTCTCAACCTGACTTATCAACAGTGACTAAGTCTTATGTGTCCTGCAATACTCAGGATAAAATTGAGACAACCTCTTCCACCCAAAGAGAAGAACATAGGAGCAGGGCTAGTCCATTCGGCCCCTCGAGCCTTTAACTAGATCATGACTGATCTTCTACCTCAATGCCATCTTCTTGCACTATTCCTATATCCCTTGATGTCTTGGTGTCAACCTCCACTTTGAATATATTCAATAACTGAGCCTCCACAGCCCTCTGGGATAGAGAATTCCAAAGATTCAAAGATTATCCAAAGGGAAGTTTCAGATAAACATGGTTGACCTTTCCTCGGACAGTAGTTACTCAACAAAATACTTTTGGTCACGCCCAGAGAGTCTGGAATATCTTGCGTTTGACATCAAACACCACTGAAATCTCAGTCTCACCTAAATGACAGTGGAAGGATACTTTCACTGGTGGTTTCTGACTAAAAAATATTCCCATTTCCTCTGCTTGTTTCTTTCTCTATCTCCTTTTCCAACAGGGCAATTAACAGAGACATAAAGTTTTCATCTTGCCAGTTGGAACTGGATCTGAACACTGATCCCAGAGCTATCAGGTCAGTGAATAACCCCACTCCAGTCACTAGTCAACTAACTTTCATGAAACCTATTCTGCATACTTCCCTGACAGACTAATGGGAACATGCACAACAAGATGTGAAATTGAACCATACAGGCTCAAGAATGGCTCTGGTTTGATCCTGGATCTGTGCGGAGCTGGCTTATTGCAGCCAGGTTGGCAGTTGGGCACAATAGTTAGCCTTAGTACCACTGGACTAGAGGATAAGAATCAGCTCCTGATTACCATGCAGTGAGCCCTGTAGGAAAGTGGACACATCACTCTGAAAAGATGGAGTTAACCTCTGCCGCATTTGCAAACAGCCTGCTACCATTCATGTGTGAACCTGCTGCCTTGGCTCACACCTGAAGAACAGCCACTTGAACAGAGTGGCACGTGTGGGGCTGAATTTTACCGGGGGTGGGTATTGCTCACCATCCCAATACAAAAATTGGTTGCGAGCCAGTTAACCTTTTACAAAAAAGGCTGCTCTGCAGCGATAATACGCTGGGGGCAACCTTACGAGGTAACTGTGGGCCTTCAGCCCCTCGGGCAGGAAATCCTGCCCTCGAGTGCTGCCTGGCCAGCAGCTGAGAAGTCCCAATAGCGCCAGAACTCCGTAGTGGCCATCGCTGGGACTACAAGCAGTCCCAAGGAGAAGATCCATAGATGCCAGACTTGGAGGTAAGTCTGGCATTCTTCATTGGGGAGGGATCACAGACCTTAGGGAAGGTGGGCAATGAGGGTTATGGGGACGGTTTTGGAGGCCAATGGGCTGAGTTGCAAAGGGGAGGGATAACAACTTGGGGGTGGTACCCCTGTCCCTTCTTGTCCTTTCATCTGAGCTGGTGAAGGAGAGGGCTGGCCTCCTTCATTCCGCCTTGCCCTGCTACTTGTATGATTGTGGTGGGGGCAGAAACATGCCCTTAACTAGCCATTAATTGGCCTTGCCTGCCCATCGTATTATGGGGACAGCTCGGGGGCGCGTGGGAAGGCGGTCGGCTGGGGGACCCTCCCACTGGCAAATACACTGGCTGGGAGGCCCCTAACATTTCCCCTGTGGATCCTTACCCCATCGGGGAGAAAAAGGGAAATAGTGGAGGAAATCTAATCTGTAATACAGGAATTAAAAAAGTGTATGTGTAACTAGGCATTTCTAAAGTAGCTCAATGACATTGGCGCACAGAATGTTAATTCTTTAATTCTGAGATAATCTGTGTGACATTCAGGTGACGTAGATAAAACAGAGAGGGACCACAAGAGATGAAAAGTGGGTTGTATCTGTTTCTAGCAAAAACAGCAGGAAAATGGAATCCAGGTTTGGTGCATTGGAGCAGCACAGACTAACAATCATCTGTGGTTGGACAATTTTGTACTTGGCTTTGTGTTGACCGCACTCCCAGGAATCCAACCTTTTGAAGAAAAAGAAATTGCTGGAGGATATGCAAAAAAAAAGTTAGCTGGGCTTAAGGGCTTTACATGAACTGGGTAACATTTTCAAACAATGAGATAATACTTTGGGCAATCTGTTTGTAATTATTTAGTGTTGCTATACATAGTTTAAAGCCTTTGTTGATGTGGAGTGAATTTTGCATTTGTAAGACATTCCTATTTGTTTTATACGTAGAAAATCGTTGTCCCTTTACATTAGAGGCACAGTATGGGCCTACAATAGATGGGGTGTGGTTGGGGGCGAAGGGAGCCAATAACAAGTGGAGAGTTTATCAAATTCCTACCAATTTGGGTGGTCGAATCTGGGTGGGTAATGCTGGGAATTGTGGATATTTTAATAATGTTCCTTTGAGAAATCCAGGGCACAGGAAACTGCAGTAATAGTGCTGAACTGTGCAGCATGGAAATCTAATCCAGGTTTGGTGTAGCAGAGCAGCTCAGACTGAAGCAGCTGGCTAACTAGCGCAGATTTCTCTTCTCTGTCCGAAAGACAGCAGAATAATATTGTTGCGATTTGTGAAGAGATATATAACGTTCTGTGGCGAGGCAGGTGTTCCAGCTAGAAAGCTACAACTGCCTTCGGCCCCTAGACCCAGGGCTCCTGTACTTGATCACCATTCAGCAACTTAAGCTGGAAGGTTCTCATGCGACCACTAGTGAGAACAGAGTTGGGCTTGGTTGTGAAGCCCTCCAGAGTAGAATAGCATGCTGATATTGTTGGGTTGCAAATGAAGAATGGCAAATTGGGACAGGTACTGAATATAGCCAATATCCATGGGGTTGTGTCTCAATTAAGAGTTGTGTCCTTCAGGAGAGGAGAAGAAAAAGTTGGCAAAAGTCAGTTGTGGCGTGTTGAATTTCCAAAAAGTAACCTTGAAGAGGTTAAGTGAATTCTGTTCAAAGTTTATAGGGCCATGAAAAATAAATTGTGGTATTGTTAGGAATAATATTTCATGGTTACTAGGAGACAGGATTCTGGTTGAGCATTGAAACAAATCTGTGTGCAATTGTAAGAATTTACTTCAAAAGCTTTTAAAAGGAAATCATCACTGTTTTGGAAAAGGACCAAGCACAAAAAGGATGTTAGCTGTTGTTAACTATTAAGAATAAAGACATTTACATGCATGGTGGTAAGAATGTATCTTCATGAGATTGGGATTGTTAGAAAGGGTCCCTGAAAACGTTTCAGAGGGTGACCATCCTTTATTAAAGCTGTGTCTTAAAGCTGAAGATTTCATTCACCTTCACCTGAGTGAAGTCTAAGCAATAGCATGGAATGGAATTGACATTTTATTGTCTTGCCTCACTTTCAATCGTCTTTCCAAAGTGGCCATTCTTCATGTTTAAGCTGCTTAGTTTAGTGAGTGTTAAAAGGTGAAGCGGTTGTGGGAGCATCGTGGCTGAGCACAATTCTGACCTTTTCTTCTTCATTCTCACTCACGCTCACTTTCTCTCACTTTCTTTTTCTCTCTCTCTATCGTTCACTCTCTCTATCGATCTCTCTCTTGTTTCTTCCTGTCTCCTTAATCTCTCCACTCAGTAAGAGTCACTGGATTGCACTTAGAACCAGGGAGCCTACCTGCTTTTCCCCTTTCCTTAGTCCAGATCTGATAAGGTCAATTGCAATGCCCTGACTGCCATCTTGTTAATCGACACAACCTGAGATCTTTGTGGTCTGTTTGACTTAGTTCCACACTGAGCTATGTATTTACAACTGAGTCATTAGGGAATGATGATACCTGCATTGATAGTCGCCTAACTTGAAAACACGTTGAGATAATTTCTTGCACACATTGTTCTGAAGAAGACTGTGACACAGATAAGGAACAACCTTTTCCATGACAATCACACCATTTGTTTTTCACTTATAAATTCACATTTATAAATCTGTGTGAGATTTGTGCAGAAAGATTTAGTCTCCTGTGCTATTCCCTAAGGGAGTGAATTGCTTTCTGCACAGAGCTAAAGTTGCATTGGATTACATGGAAAAACTGGACTATTCAATGCAGGGTCTGTGAGCTTTGGGTCCAGGTTATAGCATTCTGACTGATCCAGTTTCACTTTGAGATTCAACTCTTGCTACGATTTGAGTTTTAATCACAGAGGTATTTCCCTTTGAACAAACCAGTAGACACCTGTGCTTGGCTTTTGGAATCACGTGGGAAGACCCTGGCAACAGTAGATTTCTCAGGAATATTTGTTTGAATCTAGTGAGGATTTTTCAGAACATCTGCTCTTTCCAAAGGAAGCATTTTGGCCAGAGGGCTGTCTTATCAGAAACAGATCATCAGTCTGAGATACTATAAAAAAGGGACACATCTGTTGACAATGAAATGAAATAATTCAGTTGTTAAATGGGAAGTAAAAGTGTTTTGTGTCCACAGTCACAGTTCACTGAGTAAATGTACCCAGTGTGGAACAGGCCAGCAAAGGCCTAGGTCTGTGCTGAGTTCAATGCAGCAGTGGTAGAGCGATTACAATTGGTTTCAGGGTAGCTGGCCTAGGTGGGGAGAAAATAATTCTGCTGGAGATCACTCACAGTGACCTGGAATAAATAGAAATGTGGACACTGGATGAGGACAGGATTATTCAGGGCTGTGATTTCCCCCCCAAACAACATGGTTGGATAGCCACCAGACATTTGGGGCTGGAGTTTTGACCTCGCTGGGTCTGAGGTTTGAGACAAACGGCAGCCCCACTAGCTGGCATGCTGTTTCCCCAGCTCCATCCCACCTCCATGCCATTCCAATTGGCCCTCCAGCTTTGTGAGCCCGCCCGCTGTCCCTAATTGGATGGCTAACCTGCCCTTTGGCCATTAATTGGTTGCCCAAGAAAAATCAGATGAGTGACTCCTTCCCCCCATAGGCGGTTCAGGGCCCAGAAACATTCTGACTTCTGGTTCCCACCCCAAGAGGGAAAGTCTCAGCCTTGGTGTTGAGATTCACAAATGAAGAATGTCTTGGTATCTAATTACTAGTGTGGGAGAAGTAAGGAGAGAAATTCAGAGGGAAAATTGCAGGAAAAAAATTTGAAAAGAAAAATTAGATCCCAATAGGTGTAAAGGATGTACTATTGGATTTATAGGTCTGTTAATGTGATTTACTACCAGCTGTCAAGTACAAACATTCAACTATCAGGCCTACATTCTTTGTGAACTCCCTATCTTTCAGTTAGTTTATATGGAGTTTGCAATTGGAATTTCTGATTGATGTTAAAATTGCCATTTTTCTCTACTCCCCCGCACCTTCCTGAAAAAATGCTGTTTAGCTTTTCCATGCAAGATCTTAACTTGCAAGACGTTATTTATTGAGTATTGATTTATGCTGCATTTACTGTACATCCCTGTTTCTGTGCAGAGGTGTCAGGGCCCATCTGTGTCCCTGGTGGCAACATTAGAGCAGCAAGGGCACCATTTTGACTGGTTGCCAGTTGCTGGAAAAGCACACCAGTGCTTTGTATGAGAGCACGGAGCACTCCACCTACCCACAGCGAGGATCTATCAACCTGCATTGTCAAAGTCAAGCATTTACATTGACACAAATCCATTACAACAGGGGCAGAATTTTACATCAGGCAGGTGGGTGGGTGCGCACCCGACCCAATCGGGAGTAAAATAGTGCGCAATGACGTCGGGCGAGCGTCCTGACATCATCGTACACTCGTGTGATATTTCAGTCGGCAGGCATGCACTAGAGTCGGCAGCACGCCCGCTGACAATTAAGAGGATTATTAAGGCCATTAAACTAGCAATTAATTTGTATTTTCGCTGTCTGTCCAACCTTATGGTTGACGGGCAGGCGAAAAGGCCAGGCGGCCTTTGCGTTTTTTAGGAAATCTCATCCATGGTGGGGATGAGGTTTCCAACAGTAATTTAAAAAAAAAGACTTTTAAACATCATTTTTAATATGTCACTGTTAATGTGGCTGAGTCACGTGTGGGGATATGTTTCCCTTATTTTTAAAATCTTTATTTTTCATTGGAAAATTCTTCAGCTCCCTGAGGCAGCTCTGTGCTCTCAGGGAGCTTTCAGTGCTGGCTCCCCCACACATGCACAGACTTTAGAGCTCGCGCTCCTCCTGCTCCCACCCCGGCAGGGCTGAGGTGCTCAGCGCACGTTTCATTCTGGCTGGCCATTAATTGGCCAGACAGCGTGAAATTGCAGTCGGGGCCCAATTGCGGACAGCGGTCCATTTCACAGCTGCTCTGGGTCCCGCCCACTGCGCCTGCCCGATGACCTGAAAATCCTGCCCAGGTTTCTGTGGCTTCAATCCACAGGATGAAAGAGTAGTGGCAGGAAGTTCCCACCTGGAACAGTGCTGGAGTTTCATTGGAATTGGAGACTGACTGACCGTTATTTTGATGTGCAACCAATTTCCCAATAATCCAGTGGATGTTCTGCACCATGTGCATCAGCTCCAATATAATAGGCCCTCAGGGTTGGTAGGCACTGTGCTACATAAAGTAAATTTAAAGGGGAACCTCATAAGGCTCAACAAATAATTTCCAGGTCATTTGTGTGATATTTTTCTTCTGTTGCCATTGCTCCATCAGTATTAGATTTTCTAAATTTTCTAAAAGGAATTGCCATACACGTGAGCTTTTTGTAGGAAATTGAGGGTGAGTGAGAAGGTTGCTAGGTGAGGGGATGGGGAGTGGGGGGAGGGCAGCTTGTACCAGTGAACCTGTACATCTATCTGCTTCCCACACATACATGTATGGATTGAGATGGCCATACCTCAGTGTGACAGAGCATTCATGCACTCGGGTAAGGTGTGACAGTGAGCCCTGTGGCACAATGCAAATGTTTCATACCAACAACTTTGTTCAATCGGATACAAATTTCAACTTTAATCATGAAAGATCCTTTATCTCATCTACAGTTACACTAAGAATAGAGCTGGGCTTTAATTATTTAAGTCTGTCTCAGTACAACATGGTTTAAGAACTGACAATTTGGTTATTGCCTTAGACAGTTGGGCACTTTGATGCCTGCCCAAATTTCCAATATGATTTTTGTTAAATCTGAGTCTATGAGGGGAGACGGACCTCCAGACCCCTTTGAGTGCTGGTATGCCAAAACAATTTTTTTCTGGTATTCTTAAGCGATTAAGCTACAAAATGCTCTAAATGGAACTCTACAGCACAAAATGACTTTGATCTAAGTATTCACGTGTGCTGATGGTGTGGGCAATATAAACATCATTGTTATATTGGGCATTGCTCTTCTGAGACTGGGAATTTAAAGCACAGATCAACTGGCATTATAAATTCAAGTTTGCCATAGATACTTCAGTTCAGTGGCGCCAGTTGCTGCCATAAGTGGTCTGAGGGTCTTTTTGTGGGAGTTGAGTCACATTGTCTTTTCTATACTTGTAACCATAACCCAGAAGTATAACACTAATAATCTTTGTGACCTGAACAGACTATTTGTGTCTCTTGTACATTTACTACTTCAATTTCTGCAAGAGCAGACAAAGCAAACATGATGATGCACGGAATCATTAAACTGTTTTATTTCACAGCAAGTGAACAAACGGAACAATAGTAATGATCATATTTGCTTTGTTCAATGAATGCATGGAAGAAGCTCCACAGAATCATACAAGTTTTTTACATAGGATAATATCTGTTATCTCTTTGATAGTGCAATCTAGAACTAATCCTAATCTCCAGCTTTCTCCCATTGTTCTGTATTTTTCTCTGCTTCAAATTTACCATTGTTCGCACATCAGGGAGACATCTTCATCGTCTTGAAGAAGATGTCTCCTAGCTGTTCCTCCAGCGTTTCTGACCTTGTGAGCCATCATAAATTTTCTGCAGCATGCTGTCTATTTATATATTTAAAACCTGACTATTCATGCACTTTGTTTACCTCCTTTCTCTCCTCACAGGAAGTTGGAACTTGGTTGCTTACCCCTTCCCTGCCCAGGGATTGGTCAGAAGAGGTATTAGTCACACTTACTCCACCCCCTCCCTTTGAAACTAACTTCATCCAAAGCTCTAAAGGAAGGAGTGTTCCATTTTTTCAGTGTGTGTATTTTGTTGGGACCTCTGACTGAGATGCTGGCTCATGTGTTCTTCATAATATTCAGGGTAACAGTGGAAGGATCTTTCTTTAATACACAGTCTCCAAATATCACCAACCTGCAGCCTTCCTTTTTTAAATTTGTGCAAATGCACTTTGCTTCTAAACCCAAAACTTTAAAAAGGGTTTTAAGTTAAAAAGGTTAAAGGAGGTTTTTTCAAAAACAATGTGCAAAAGAGTTTCAAGGAAATAGCTCAAGAAGACAGCTCCCTCTATCCTGCCCAATGTCTCAATCATCTCCTGCGATGAAACATAAGCTCAGTTTCCTCGTACCCCCTCAATGTTAGAATTCAAAATTCCCCTCCAAAAAAAATCTTTACTAAATGAATGAATTCCCTGGATTTTCCTCCCTATGTAGACAACTGAGATCTCCTAACTCAACATTACCCAAGGATCGACTGTGAGTTCTTCCCTGTCTACAAGTTTTAGTATCACATCTGTTAATACATTTATAACCTGAGATAGTGGGAACTTGCCAGACACAAGTCACGCTGCAGGACCCTGACAATTGATCAAGGAGAGTTTTGCCCAATCTCTTTTGGGTCCCAACCCATGAAACAGAAGTTGTACTAACCCAATTCAATACCCTCACTGCCTTTGAAGAAATACCAAACAATTATATTTGCAGTAACACTAAATCTTTAATTACCTTCTGGCTTATAACTTTGCTGCAATTAGGTCTGCTGATTATTAGGTTTGTCCTGGCCTTCCTTTTCAGTTCAATAAGTCTGCTTGAGTTCCACTTTAATTATACGCACTGATTTCAGGAGTTTACGAAAGAAACAATTAAAGATGCAATTGTATAAACCATTGACTCAGTGCAGTGAGCCAGCTGTAACCAATGAACTTGAGGAATGCTCAATACACATAGTGCTTTCATCATTTCAGCAGATTGCAAAGAATTGGGAGAATAGAATTCCAAGGTTTAGGAATGCCGTTAAAGGTTAGGAAAATTGCCAATGAGTTCGCTGTCTCGTGAACTCTTGATATGTTTACATGTAACTACCAGGATCTAAACAATGCCTAAATGTTTCTAAGAAGAGTTGCTGTCAACAGTAAGAGGCAGCATGTGATGACTGGATAGCTTCCTACCAGAACTAGCTGAGGAAAATCAGATGAACGTTTATTATTAAAAGGGCACTTTTTACTGTGAAGAAGCTGGGAGGCAGAACTCTGAATTATGATTTCCATCATGATGTCATTTCTAAATTACACTATCTGTTTTAACATCAGTTTATTTTGTCTTGTGTATTCATAATTGAGCAAAAAGCTCACAGAGCACATTTTTGAAGGCAATTTGTGAACTGTTTGCTTTTTTCCCACTCTGTAGTCTCCTTTCCTTGTGTACCTCCCCTGTTTTCCCCCCATTACCGAAGATATTAACTCATGCTATGTAATTGTACATAGGCACCATGTCTTCCAGTACCTAGTCCAAATGGCCTTTGTAGTGAATGGCAACAGACACTTCCTCCTAGGAGAATATTGCTGTCGAGTCTGCCAGATGTGTATGTGTATACAGTACTGCTGGCTGCAATCAGGATCAGGAGCCCAGGCTGATCTTTAATTTCTTATCCACCCACCTTCCTAGCCCAAAGGTCTTGACAACAATTGTAACACTCCAGCTGATGTCTTGACTGAAATCAACCAACATGGAACAAACTAGTGATTGAAACTGTGATCTGAGCGACTGAATGGTGTCCCCAGCGGAGGAGTCCTCATTTGATATACTTGTATACTCTCATTTAGCACTTTTTTTCTTTAACTTGTTCCCTGCCTCATTTTGCTTACTTTCATTGCTGTAGTCATCAAACTAAGGGATTGGAACTGTTGACTCTGATGCCAAGCTTACATCTTGGACAGCTGTTGGCAAGTTTTGATACCCACTCAAGGATAGAGAAAGAGTGCATTCCCTTTTATTCTAAATATAAATGTAGGTTGTTTATTCTTGGGAACACTTTCAGATTCAACTGGCAGTAAATGTCAAAATTAGGTAACTAAAACCAGCCAAGGGAAATTTTGCTTGCCTGTGTATTTGTTCACAGCAAAAGTAAATGTTGCCAGTGGTAATTTTTGCCAAGTGCAACAGCCAGAAACGCAGGAGGAGAGGGAAGGTTTCTTTCTGAAATTGCAACATTTCCCATTACAACAGCAGCTGCTCATGTTTAATGCTGCCTATCTCCATGGACTACAACACAACGTCCATGGGAATGGACAACCTCCACTGTTTTTTCAAACATTGCTGATATTTGCTGCCAAGCCACTTGTAGGGTTTAATATTGGATTCAATGGCTCTTCAATTTTTAAGAATAAAATCTGAACATTTTTCATCACAGTGTGGTAAATTTCCAATGTGCAAAAATCTGTTATTGAAATTACCTGACTTTCATTTCCATTGATTTTGAGTGATTACTCTAACAGCAGCTGATCCACAACAAGGCCAGTTTAAACTCTGTGTGGCAAGTTGACAGTTTATCCCAGAGTTAGGATTGTATTCTGCTTGTATGTGTCAAGAAATTGAAGACAGTCCTGGGGCTCTGTTTAATCTCTCAGTCTTGCAGCAGAGTAATTATGACAGTCTGATTGTTCTGTGATGTATCTCACCAGGAGTGAATGTGACGAGGTGGCACAATCCAGAAACAGATGAGCAAACTCTTGGCCTCAACTGCTGAGTTGTCAGTAATTTCCCAGTTTGAAGCTGGATTATCTTTGTCCCAGCAGGAAGGCTGTAAACAGGACATATCTTGATGAATTTAACCTTGGCTCCTTCTCACCCCACACACTTACACATACGGTTGAGTTAACAGTAGACGTTTGTACATTGACATTAGAAATTGTAAAGTGAAAATATTGCAATTCAACCAAGCAAGACGACTTCAATAACAGCAACCTGGATTTATGTGGCACCTTTAACATAATAAACGGGCCCAAGACAGAATATAGCAACTCATGAGGAGATATTAGAGCAGAAGCTCAAAAGTTTGGTCAAAGAGGTAGGTTTTAAGGAGGAAAGAGAGGTGGAAAGTAAGGAAATTCCAGACCTTGGGACCAGAGCAGCTAAAGGCACAGCCACCAATGGTGGAGAAATTAAAATTAGCTCAAGGTCAGAACTAGAGAAGTACAGAGATCACAGAGGTTTGCGGGGCTCTGGGAGATTACAGAGATAGAGAGGGACAAGGCCATAGAGGGAATTGAAAGCAAAGGTGAGAATTTTAAAATCATGGCATTGCTTAATATGCCAATGCAGGTCAGCAAGCGCAGGGGTGATAAGTAAACAGGTTAGGACTTCAACAGTAGAGTTTTGGATGGCTTCAAGTTTACAGAAGGTACAGTGTGAGAGTCCAGCATGAGTGCATTGAAGTAGTCAAGTCTAAAGGTAAGAGGGTTTCAGCAGCAGATGAGCTGAGACAGGGATGAAGTCAAGTGATTGTACAAAGGTGGAAATAGGCAGTATTAATGATGGTGTGGATATGTGGTTGGAAGATCACCTCGGGCGTAAATCTGCAGGGGAGAGGATGCAGTCCTGAAGGTAAAGGCTTCAGTCTCCCCAATATTTAATTGGAGGAATTTTTGCTCAGCCAGTATTGAATGTCAGACAAGCAGTCTGAGAATTTAGAGACAGTGGCAGTGTTGAGAGAAGTGGTCTTGGGGTAAAGGTGAGCGTAATCAGCATACATGTCGAATCCGATGATGTGTTTTTGGATGATATCACCAAGAAGATGAGATGAGGTGGATGAGAAATAGGAAGAGGCCAAGGACATAGATCCTTAGGGGACACCAGAGGTAACAATGTGGGAACAGGATGAGAAGCCATTACAAGTGATACTCTGGCTATCATCAGACAGATAAGAATGGAACCAGATGAGTGCAGTCTCACCAGCTGAATGAAGATGGTCAGGCATTGGAGGAAGGTGGTGTGGTCAACTATGTCAAAAGTTGCTGACAGTTCCAGGTGGACGAGGAGGATAGTTTACTTCTGCCACAGTCACACAGGATGTCATTTGTGACTTTGATAAGAACTGTTTTGGTACTGTGGCAGGGGCAGGGGGATTTGAACATAGAGTTCCAGGAAAGATGAGCCTGGATTTAGGAGGTGACACTAGAGTATTGAAGACAAAAGGGAGGTTGAAGATGGAGTGGTAATTTGCAAGGATGGAAGGGTCAAAGGATGTTTCTTTTGGAAGAAATGGGAGATTTGAAAGAGAGGGGGACAGTACCTGAAGAAAGGGAACAGTTAACAATGTCTGCTAACATTGGATCCAGGAAGGGAACTTGGATGGTCAGTGGTTTAGTGAGAATAGGGTAGAGGGAGCATGAGGTGGGTCAAATGGACAACACGGGCCAAGTGAGGATGTGAGGGGAGGTAGTAGAGAACTATGCAGGTTCAGGGCTAGGGCGAGGACAACCTCTAGGGGTGATTTGGCCTGGACAAGGGGAAGAGAGGAAGTGGCAGAGACAGCTGAATGGATGATGATCTCAATGTGACAGTAGACCATGTACAGTCCACTCTATCATGGACTCTACCCAACATTTAATCTCTGGGTAGAAATTAATGAAACAAATCCCCAAGGCATTGAATCTCGTATCTCCTTTCTTAAACTCTGACCTGTTGCCCTCCATATATCACAACCCATATTAGCAACAAAGAAATCACTGGAGGCTATCTTCTCTTCTTAGGCAGTCCCTTGGGAATGAGAATGACTTGCTTTACTCCATTTCAATGGGTTCTGAGATGGCTGATATGTCCAATGCACAATCTGCAGACTCTACCACATGCAGATGGTGCTTGAGGGGTTGAGTAGATGGGTTATTTGGAGGTTTGTGCACTCCCTCTGATGCCTCGAATTCACCTCTGCACATTCATGATGATGTCTCTCGGTGTCTCCACAAATGAATCTTCTCCATTTTTGTCGGTCACAAGCTAGGGTCTCTCATGAGTCAGCATGGATGTTTGACCTCTTCCAAATAATCTGGCTGTGTTGGCACATTGGAGGTGATGATGAATTTCATCGTCAATGCTTGTCTTCGTCAAGAGGAGGTTCCTAAGATATGGAAAATGGTCCACATTTTCCAGGATCTTGCTGTTGATCTTAATCGATGTGGGGAGGTGCTTTGCTGTGAGAGCTGGTTGGAAAAGGACCTTAGTTTTCTGGGTATTTAGTGAACACCCATTTTCTCATATGCTTCAGAGAAGGAATTGACAATGACCTGGAGCTCAGTTTCTGAGTGAACGGACACACAAGCGTCATCTGCATCCTGGGGCTCTAAGACAACCTCATACTCCTCATCTGGGATGAAGAGTGCATGCCAAGGGACACTGAACGTGACTGTATTGCAGAAGGGAGGCAAGTCCGATTGCAGTAATTGAAGAGGCATCTCCCTACTGTCTGCTACAGGGAAGATCATTACAAGGTTCCTCCTCAACCGCCTCTTCCCAGTAGCTGAGGAACTCCTTCCAGAGTCACAATGTGGTTTTAGCCCATCGAGAGACACCACAGACATAATCTTCACTGTGTGGCAAATTCAAGATAAGTGCAATGTCATGAAAATATAATAATTTTCAGAATGTTATCGGGTTTTATTGTAAAGTAGGAATAGTGGGGTCTGGATAATGTGTGTGTGTGTGTGTGTATGTGTGTGTGTGCCTGTGTCTTAATTGAATTAAAGACTGCTGGTTTGGAGGCTTTGATGTGTCAGAAAAGAAGTTACATTTGAAATGCCAAATAAGTAAACATGGCTGAAGTTTTAGAATGTGAGGTGTAAAGGGAAAATTTGCATTTTTAGATAAAGCAGAGTAGTTTGAATTTCAAAAGAGAGGGTGAAATGTTACACTTAGCCAGAAGAAGCCAAACATTGTGCTTATTTTTCCCAAAGCTTACTGATAAAATTGGTACTATGAAAGATTTTTATTATTAGAAAGGTAAAGTCCAAAGACATATTGGAACAATGGGATTTACATTAAAAAAGGAGAAAGGAGTTGAGGTCATGTGTAAGGAGAAGGAATTCTAAGATCTAACAAGTGTGAAAAGCCTCCAGCCTCTATGTATCAAGCTGCTGCTTATAGGAACTGAAGCTAAGAAAATTCACAGTGAATATCCCGTCCAGGGTATCATGTGTTTTGCCTGAGTCTGTTAAAATCTATTTTGTTTTTACTGTTGCCGTAATGGGGGTGTAACTGGGAGTCAGATTAATTAGGGTAAGAAAAACCTCTAAGATTTGGTGGATTTATTACTACTGAATTCAAAATACTCAAAATAAAAATACAAATTGCAAAACAGTTGTGGCAGTTGTTTCAAGCTTCCCTCTAGAATTTGAGTAGCTTAGTATTTACAATCCACTGTACCATAACAAAATTGGGGGCTCGTCTGGGATATATTTGAAATTCCTTGCTGGTTGGAGTTGGTGAATCTTAAGGTTACGAGTACGAGAAGCACTTTGAACTTAGGAGTTGGTGTGGATTTTTTAAAAAGTGGTGAGACTGCAATATGGCTTTGACAGTTGCTAAAACTTGTCTGGGAGTTGAAGTTATAACCTTGGTTGGTTTACAAAAGATAAATAAAACTAAGTTAATGGAACTGGCAAATAAATTACAATTAGAATTATCGGCAAGGGTAAGGAAATCAGACATATTTGAAGGTTTAGCACAGCATTTGAAATTGGAAAGAATAAGAGACCAAGTTCACTAAGTGGTGGGTCATTGAAATAGTCTCAAATTCAGTTGCAAATGAAAAAAACTGGAACTAGAGGTAGCAGAAAAAGAACAGGAAAGAGAAAGGGCATTTCAAAGGGAGTTAAAAATGGCGAGGTTAGAAAGGCAGGAAAGAGAAAGAGAGAAAATTCCAGATTGAACTGCTGGCAGTTAAAACAGAGGCACCAGAAGCTGTGGAAGGACTTATTTCCAGATTAGAACCCAGTGGGGATATGTTTAAATTTGTACAAGCTCTTCCAAAGTATGAAGAAACAGATGTTGAAGCATTCTTTATTTCATTTGAGAAGATAGCTAAATAGATGAAATGGCCACAGGAAAACTGGACATTGTTGTTACAATCCAGGTTGGTGGGTAGAGCACATGAGATTTATACCTCACCGTTTGCAATGTTGGTGAACTATGATGTGTTAAAAAGGCTATTTTGTGTGCCTATAAGTTTGTTCCTGAGGCATACAGCCAGAAAGTTAGGAATATGAGAAAACAGCCTTGGCAAACTTAAAAAGAGTTTGAGAGAGTAAAACAAAGTAATTTTGACCAGTGGATATGGGCATTAAAGGTAGAGGTAACATATGCAGTGCTTAGAGAAGTAATTCTTTTGGAAGAATTTAAAGATTCAATTTCTTCAGTAGTGAAAACTTATTTAGAGGATTAGAGGGTTGAAATGGTAAGACAAGCAATAGAGATAGCTGATGATTATGAGTTAGTTCATAGAGCTAAACCTTTTTTTCATCATCCTTTTAAATCAGCAAAGGATAGAAAGTGGGAAGGTGAAAGGAAGGTGGTAGGTCGGGGAAGAGAAGGAGTAGGTGGAAATTCCCAGGAAGTTTTTTCTCAGAATAAAAAGGAAGGTGCTAGGGGTAAAAGTGACACTCGAAAATTGAGGTGTTTTCATTGTAATAAAGTTGGACTTACGAAGTCAATACATTGGAAATTGCAGGGAAAATCTGTTGGGATTATTGGTGTGCAGAAAAGTTCTGGAAGTAAAAGTAATGTGGGTTCAGAGGTTCAGGCACAGGAAAAAACAGTACAGGTAAAACAAGAAGAACCAGTGATAGGTAAAGAAATGGGAATGTGTTCACAGTTTACTCAAGAGGGTTCTGAGGAGCAGCTTGCAGAAATGTTTAAAGATTTTATATGTTAAGGGAAAGTCTTTCCATGTGTATAGGGTGGAGTAGGTAAATATGTTAAAATTTTAAGAGACACAAGAGCTAGGGATAGTGATATTTGTTGTTCAGAGGGAGCATTGCAGGAACAGGTGACAATAAGTGGGGTTCATGAAGATGCTAAGCCTATTCCATTGTAGAAGGTAAATTTAAATAGTAAGTGGAAAACAGGTGAGATGATTGTTGGAGTAGTGAAAAATTGCCCATTGCAGGGGTTCAATTTATTTTGCGTAATGATATAGCTGGGTCCCCGATGTAGGTGATGCCTGTGGTAGTTGAGCAGCCTGTAGAAGTGTTTTCTACAGAAGTGTTGCAGAGAGGGCTTCCCAGATTGTGCGATAACAAGATCACAGGCTCACAGGTTGAAACAAGGAGAACAACAAGAAAAAACACAGGTTTAAACAAGAAAAGCAAAGAGAAGGCATGGGAGCCCAATTAACTGACACTGTGTTGATAAGATTGTTCAGGAAGAAAGACTAGAAGACATGCAGCTGAGGTGTTTAGCTCAAGGCAGTTGGTGGAGTTACAGAAAAAGAATATGCAAATAAGACAGTTATATCAAACAGTTTACTCAGAAACAGGCAGAATGTATTCCAGAATGTTATCACCTTAAGGGTAATGTTTTAATGAGAAAATGGCAGCCTTATCATGTTTCAGCAAATGAAAGCTGGAGGGAACTGCATCAGCTTGTTATACCATTCAGACATAGAAATGAGATTCTGAGGATAGCTCATGAAATTCCAATGGGGGAGCATTTAGGAAATAGAAAGACACAGGCAAAAATATAAAAACATTTTTATTGGCCTGGATTGCCAATATGTGGAAATGTAGTCAAATTCTATAGAACATGTCACACATGTCAGGTGATAGGGAAACCACAAGTAGTGATTAAGCTGGCACCTTTAATTCCAATTCAAGCATTTGAAGAACCATTTACTAGGGTCATAATTGATTATGTAGGACCCCTCCCTAAAACGAAAAGTGGAAACTAGTACTTGCTGATAATAATGGGTGTGCCTACCAAGTTTCCTGAAGCAATACCTTTGAGAAATATTACAACAAAGAGGATTGTAGAAGAGTTGACTAAATGTTTTACAAGATATGGTTTACCTAAATAATTACAATTAGATCAGTGTTCAAATTTCATGTCACAGCTATTTAAGGAAGTAATGAACAGTTTGGGGATAGAACAGTTAAGTCAACAGCTTACCATCCTGAGTCACAAGGGGCTTTGGAAACATGGCACCAAGCTTTAAAAACTATAATGAGTGTGTAGAGTCAGGATTACCCACAGGATTGGGATAGAGGAATTCCATTCTTGTTATTTGCTATTAGGGATGCTCCTAATGCATCCACAGGTTTTAGTCCTTTTGAACTAGTTTATGGCCATGCGGTAAGAGGACCACTAAAATTGATTCATGAGAAATTGGCGGGTCAAAATTCAGGAACTACTCTCCTGGACTATGTATCAATCTTCAGAGAAACATTGGACAGAGCAAGTGAGTTAGCTAGGGAACATTTAAAGATATCAGAGCAAGCGATGAAAGTGAAGGCAGACAGGAAAGCTACAGCTCATAGTTTCATTGCTGGGGAAAAAGTGCTAGTTCTGTGACCAGTACTGGATGACTTGTTAAAGGCAAGGTTTAGTGGGCCTTACAGGATTGAAAAGAAACTGAGCGAAGTAAATTATTTAATAAATACTCCAGCTAGAAGAAAGAAGCAGAGGTGCATCATGTAAGTATGCTTAAAAAGTACTTTGACAGGGAAGAGAATCAAAAGGAGGTGTTAGTGATGGTAGATAAAGAGAAAGAGGTAGAAATGCAGGATTCTGAAATTGATTTTCCTCTAATCAAATTGGATAATGAGCGGGTACTTGAAAATTTACATGTAATATTGAGTTACCTTCCAGACAAGAGTCAAAGTGATTTGGAGAAGCTATTGCAGTCACACAAAGCTATTTGTGGGAATAAGCTGGCGAGGACAAATTTAGTTATACATGATGTGCGTGTAGAAGTTTCATCTCCGATAAGGCAACATCCTTACAGATTAAATCTGGCAAAGTTATCGCAAGTACGGAAAGAAATTGAATTCATGCTTCAAAATGACATCATTGAATCCAGCTGCAGGAACTGGATTTGAACTATTGTGCTTGTAGTGAAACCGGGTGGAATGCACAGACTGTGTGTGGACTATTGAAAGGTGAATGTGGTGACAAAAGCAAATTCATATCCTCTACCACGGTTAGAAGATTGCATTGAGAAAGTGGGACAATCGAATTTTATCACAAAGATTGACTTGCTAAGAGGATATTGGCAAGTACTGTTATTGGAGAGAGCAAAGGAGATATTAGCTTCTGTGACACCAGATGGACTATATCAGTTTAAAGTCATGCCATTTGGTATGAAAAATGTACCTGCGAACATTTCAAAGACTGACAAACAAAGTAATTGCAAGACTGAGCAATTGTGCTGTTTCTATTGACTGAACTATTAAAAAAGAACAAGAAGTTCCAATGGACACAGGAGTGTCAGAAGGCATTTGACAGTTTGAAAACTGTATTGACTACACCACCAGTTTTGGCAGTACCCAATTATGCCAAGCAAATGAAGTTGGCTATTTATGCAAGCGATATGGACATTGAAACTGTACTGTTGCAAGAAGATGAAACTGAAATTGAGAAACTGATAGGGTATTTTTTACGGAAGTTGAATGTACAACAGATAAAATATTCAACGATCGAAAAGGAGCCTCTGGGCCTGGTGTTGCATTGCAGCATTTTGAGATTTACATGACAAACAATTCATCAGAAACAATTGTTTATACAGACCACAATCATTTAAAATTTCTGGACAAATGTTGAGACCGAAGTGCAAGGCTATTCAGATGGAGTTTATTATTGTATCCATTTAATCTACAGATTATACATGTGGCTGGGTGAGAAAATCTAATTGCAGGTGTATTGTGAAGAGTTTGAAGCTCAAAGGGAAAATTGGACATTTAAAAGCTGAACACTGGACTGGGATGATTTATTTTGATACAATGGATTTGTCTATATATTATGTTAATGCATGCATTTGGTAATGTAATAGTGTAATAAATATAGGAGATAATGCAAGATGGGTTAAGAAAATGAAGCCATCTTTTTAAATTATGACGGTTCATTTTTCAATAAGGAGGGGAGTGTCATGAAAATATAATAATTTTCATAATGTTATTGGCATTTAATGCAAAGTAGGAATAGTGGAGTCTGGAAAGTGTGTGTGCATGCATGTGTATGTTTGTGTGTGTGTGCATTAAAGACAGCTGGTCTAAAGGCTTTGATGTATCTGAAGAGAAGCTAAGTGTGAAATACCAAATAAGTAAACATGGTTGAAGTTTTAGAATGTGAGGTGTAAAGGAAAATTTGCATTTTTAGATAAACCAGAGTAGTTTGAATTTCAAAAGAGATGATGAAATGTTACACTTAGCCAGAAGAAGCCAAACACTGTGTTTATTTTTCTCAAAGCTTACTGATAAAATTGGTACTATGAAAGATTTGTATTATTAGAAAGTTGAAGTCCAAAGACATATTGGAACATTGGGATTTACATTAAAAAGGAAGAAACATGTCTAAAGGAGATTAAGTTATGTGTAAGGAGAAGGAATTCTAAGATCTAACATGTGTGAAAAGCCTCCAGCCTCTATGTACCGAGCTGCTGCCTATAAGAACCGAAGCTAAGAGAATTCACTGTGAATATCCCTGTCCAGGGTATCATGTGCTTTGCTTGGGTCTGTTAAAATCTATTTTGTTATTACTGTTGCCTTAACAGGAATGTAACTAGGAGTCAGGTTAATTAGGGGAGCTTGGAGTTATCAAAATAGTAATTTGTAGAACTATGTATGTGCTTAAAATTATTTCCTTTATTAAAAATGTTTCATTTAGTTTTCTAAACAAAAAAACCTCTTAGACTCATGGATTTATTACGACTGAATTCAAAGCACGCATCTCGAAATAAAAATACAAATTGCAAAACAGTTGTGGCGGTTTTTTCAAGTTTCCCTCTGGGATTTGAGCAGCTTTGTATTTACCATCCACTGCGCCATAACAGCAAGGAACAGCACCAACTGCTTTACGTGGCCTATTTCGAACTCATGAAAACTTTTGACTCTGTCAATCATGAAGTGGTTGACAAGTATCTTCCTAAAATTTGGCTGCCCTCTTCATGATGATATGCATGTCGTGATCCAAGGAACCACCACAAAGCCTATCTCAGTGAAAACTGGGCTGTTTCATTGCACTAATCCTCCATTTTCCTCATTGCAGTACTGCACCTCACCTCCAGCAAATTACCTACAAGTGTAAAAGATAATCTACAGGATAAATGGGAAACTGTTCAACCTATGCCGCTTTCAATGTAAGCTATTCATATAAACTCATATCCTTTATCTAACCATAGCTAGCCTTTTGTTTTACATGTGACATCTGTGCCATACAGTTGCAGGATAACAAATGTCTGTTTCTTCCTTTTCTTTCTCACATTCTTTATTGAAAGCATGATGTTTGCTGTGATTTGAATGCACAGGCACTGGCAGCCTTTCTGTATCTTGTTCAAGTGGCCATTCTTCCTGTGTAGTGGGTTTGCTAAGCTGTTCAAGTGGAAGTCAAGCCTAATTTTTGTTCTTAACTGGTGTACACACCCATGAACTTTACAGCCAGCACAATGAATAACTATCAACAGTGATAATCCCATGTCTGTCTGGCCCAGGGCATTGGCATAGTAAAGCATCCTGGCTGAAATGAATTAATTCATCATAGCTTTGAGACCTTTAGCTCTACATGGCTTAGCGCAACCTAGGCAGTTCCTCATTATTACTTTCTGATGTGTTGTCTTTCATTTTCTTTCTTCTGGTAGAATTTGTAGTTCCGTTTTCACTTTATCCTTGTAACGTTATGTCTTTCTTTCCTCTATCTGACACTTTGCCAGCTGTGAAGCCTTTGCCAAATGCCCTACTGTGGCCCCTGAGATCAATTGTGTTCCCAGTGCTACTTTCCCCCCACCCCGCATCCCACCACTCATCCCAATCTGAGATCAGCTAACACAGCACAGGCTAGTAATGGAATTTGGCATTTCCCTGCCCCACCTGGCTCAGTGCCACACTACGTGTTGTTATTTCCAGCTGAGCCACTGAGGGCGCTGTTGTTAGAGTCTTTGTTGATGAGGTACAAGCACCATTGTGATGTCACTGCTATAAACTGCTAAAATGAAAGACTGCTATAATTTGCATACAGAAGAATGTTAACTGATTCCTTGATTTTTCTCTCCACCCACCCCACCATCCGAGAAATAAAGCCATACTATACCCCGTTGGTTGTTGGTTTGGAGTCATCTCTCCAGATGCTTATGATGTTGATCAGTGGCTGATGTGTCAGATGCTATACTTGTGGTATGTTTGGCACCATTCCTGCCACCATCAAGCCACTACTTATCTCTCTGTCAGTATATAGACCTGGAAACAGTAAAAGTTTGAATAGTGCAAGTGCAGATGTTGATTGAGACTGCTTTTGGTCCTGAATCTGTTAACCCAGTGACCCATGTGTTTATGATGCTCCTGTCACAGATCCAGTTGTGGCTTTTTGCTCCTTCCATAGAATGTCCTAATGTCTGTTCTAATTCTTCATTTCAAATCGGACCATATTCTACTCCTTTAAGCCTTTGCTTAAAATCTACCTATTTGACTAAGTGTGAGGTCACCTGTCCTACTATCTCCTTTATTTGGCCCATTGTCAGTTTTGCCTGATTACATTTTACTATGTTAAAGATGCTATGTAAATGTAAGTTATTGTTGTATTTTCATGGTACAATGGTGCATGATTAAGATAAATGAACATTTTTACAATATTGAGGAGAAGTAGAGAATATCCTGCTTTGATAATTCCTCTTTTTTTTTGCCATTTTTTTTTTCTTCTGAAGTACTGGAACATGGTTCAGTTTCCCATTTCAGTATTATGTGGGGTCAGGCAAAGGCATAGAAGCATGTGAATCAAACTAGGTCTTAATTTCTTACAGCTCTGCCATTCACCTGAAATAGTTTATTTCCCTGGGATATTGATATAAAATAAGTTTGTCTCTTGATTTCCATTGAAAAGTTTTCTGCCTTTGTCTTTAATACGTACGATGGTTTTTGATTGAGATTTTGACAGTCCATACTGCTTGGGAGGTTAGATGCATATAAATGCAGAATTGCTTATTATCTGCGCAGTTTACAATGGGCTCAACTTCAGCTTATTCCTTGACTTTTATTTCAAAGACTTCAAAAAAGCCACCCATCACAGCTATATCTTGTTTAGTGATTATTTACCTCCCTCTGTCTGCTCATTGTAAATATTTATACATAGGGAGAGGGAACCTTGAGTTTCAAAAGCAATGCTTTGACTTATTTTTTAATTAGGTTAGCTACACCATAAGGGAGTAAAATAAAGCTACTCCAATGATTCATTGGGTAAAGGATAAAAGAACCAGAGATCACACTAAGAAAAAAGAATGCACAGAGAGAGTTGTCACGATCTGGAACGCATTGTCTGGAACGGTTGTGGAAGCAGATTCATAAATAACTTTCAAAAGGTAATTGGATATGTACTGGAAGGGGAGAAATTTACAAGGCTATGGGGAGAGATTAGGGAGTGGAACTAATTGGATATCTCTACCACAGAGCCAACACTGGAAGATGGGCTGATTGGCCTCTTTCTGTGTTATATCATTCTAAGATTTTATGAATTTATGGAGTTATAGTGAAATTTGCAGACCAGGATTTTTTTTAAAAATCTGTCACAGGATGTGGGTTTCACTGGCTAAACCAGAATTTGTTGCCTTTCCCTAATTGCCCTTGAGAAGATGGTGGTGAGCCACCTTGAACTACTGCAGTCCATGTGGTGTAGGTACACCTACAGTGCTGTTAGGAAGGGAACTCCAGGATTTTGATCCCACAACAGTGAAGGAATGGCGATTATAGTTCCAAATCAGAATGGTTTGTGGCTCCCATCGGGAACTTGCAGGTGGTGGCGTTTCCACACGTCTACTGCTCTTGACCTTTTGGATGGTAGAGGTTGCTGGTTTGGAAGGCGTTGTCAAAGAACTAGACTCGATTTGTACTAGATTTGATCCGTAGTCTCTTCTGTGTTTTTAGGCTGCGCAATGGAGACAATGACCAAGCTTTAACCACAGGGCAGTGATCCTTGCTGGAAAGTGCATTAGTCTAAATGTTCGGTTGAAACTGGATTAGATGCCCCCTCCCCCTCTGGTTACATAGCCTGCCAACAGTCACTGTCTAATCTCACACTTGAAGAATTTCAATTGGGTAAAATTGCAGAAAGCCGGTTGCACCCTTGGGACTGAATAGCATAGTTCACCAGCTTCGGGAGGGGAGGATGAAAGGGAGAAAATCAGAAGGAAAAACTCTTAACACAGATCACATCAAAACATCGCAGCAACATTGTCGGGTCAGCTTCTTTGCAGATGTTTGTAATAAATCCACAGTTTGAAAGAGCCAGGGTTAGTAAGTGGACTAAGAAATGAGGAAATAATTAGCCTTTGAATTGTTGTCCAAAAATGATGACATGAAGAATTGTTTTTGAAGGTAATTAGACATGTCATTGTGTCACCTTCCTTGGCCATTCATCAACATGACAGAAAGTTTGAAGGGAACATCCTAACCACCAGATTTGTTTGGTTGAACATTCTCACAGGAAGATTATTAGTTTGGAAAGAAAACACATTATGAAAATGAACTCTAAATCGAATCTGCTACCAGAAGTGATTGGTGTGAAACCATTATTGAAAAAGCCCACATATGGGGTTAAGACTAAATTGTTTTTGTTGTTGGCAAAAATGTGATCTACAGCTTGAAAATATGTTCACTCTTGTAGAACACCCCAATACTTCAGCAGTTAAGTGCAATGGCCACTGTGAAACTGAGTCATTCACTTAAGGGTTGATCCCTGGACTGGGCTGAATTAGTTGATCTCAGCTGGGGCAGTGGTTGTCTTTCACTGACTTCATGGGCTAGGAAGGGGAAAAGTTCAGAACGGGATTCCTACTCCTGTTTGATACCCAGTGTGTGTATGGACATTAAGTGAGGAGAGGGTCAGACTTGGCTGTGATGCTTCCATTGTTGAATTGCCTACCATTGCTAACTCTCACAAGGCAGTGATCCTTGCTGGGAAGTGCACATTTGTAAATGTTAGGTTGAGACAGGATTAGTCTTGACAGTGAGCTTTCCCCCACCCCCTCAACCACCACCACCATTGTTGCATAGCCTGTCTAGTCTCACGCTTGAAGAATTTCAATTGGGTAAGATTGCAGAGAGCCGGTTGCACCCATGGGACTGTACAAGAGCATAGTTCATCAGCTTCAGGACGGGAGGATGAAAGGGAGAAAAATCAGAAGGGAAAGCTCTTAACACAGATCACATCAAAACATCGCAGCAACATTATCAGGTCAGCGTCTTTGCAGATGTTTGTAATAAATCCACAGTTTGAAAGAGCCAGAGTTGGTAAGGGATTGTTTGGGAAGTTATTGGCAAGTATAACTTGTCTGGAAGTCATTGGACAGAACCAGACAATGTGGAAAGTTCCCAGGTCGTGTCCACAAAAAACAGGACACAATCTGGTCAATCCAGTCTACTCTCAATCATCAGCAAAATGATGGAAGGTATCATTGACAGTGCTATCAAACAGCACTTACTTAGCAATAAGCTGCTCACCGGTGCTCAGTTTGGGTTCCACCGGGATCACTCAACTTCAGATCTCATTACAGCCTTGGACTAAACATGGACAAAAGTCTGAATTCCAGAGGTGAGGTGAGAGTGACTGCCCTTGATATCAAGGCAGCATTTGAACAAGTGTAGCATCTAGGAGTCCGAGCAAAACTGGAATCAATGGCAATCGATGAAAACTCTGCACTGGTTGGAGTCATACCTAGCACAAAGGAAGATTGGTTGTGGTTGTTGGAGGCCAATCATCTCAATCCCTGGACATCGGTACAGAAGTTTCTCAGGGCAGTATCCTAGGCCCAACCACCTTTGGCTGTTTCCTTCCATCATAAGGTCAGATGTGGGATGTTCACGATTACCCGGTGTTCAGTTCCATTCACAATTCCTTGGTTAATGAAGCAGTCCTTGCCCGGATGCAATAGGACCGGGACAAAAATTCATTGTACTGATAAATTGTACTGATAAGCAGCAATTAACATTTGCAAATGCCAGGCAATAGCCATCACCAAAAGAGAGTGTCCAACCATCTTCCCTTGACATAAAAAGGCATTACCATCGCTGAATCCCCCACCTTCAATATTCTGGGTGTTGACATTGAGCAGAAACCTAATAGGACCAGCTATATAATACTGTGGCTACAAGAGCAGGTCAGAGGGTGGGAATTCTGCATTGAATAATTCGCCTCCTGACTCCCCAAATCCTGTCCACAATCTACAAGGCACAAGACAGGAGTGTGATGTAATACTTTCCACTTGCCTGGATGAGTGCAGTTCTAACAACACTCAAAGCATCCAATACCTTAAACTTTCACCCCTTCAACCGCCAACACACTGTGGCTACAATGTCTATCTGCAAGATGCACTGCAGCAACTTGCCAAAGCTTTCATGACAGAGATCACGTGTTTGGGAGGTGCTGTCACCTAGAAGGACAAGGGCAGCAAGCACAAGGGTACAATACACCTCCTCTCCAGGTCTCTCACAATCCTGATCTGGAATTATCATTGTTCATTCATCACTGCTGTGTCAAAATCCTGGAACTCCCTACGTAATAGCATTGTGGTTGTGCCTTCAACACAAGGATGGCAGTAGTTCAAGATGGCAGCTCACCAACACCTTCACGGGGGCAATCAGGGCTGACCATTGCTGGGCTCTCCAGGAAAGCCTTCACCCTCTGAATGAATAAGAAAAGTTTTGTGCCCCATATATCTATACCCTACATGAGTCGAGAGGAGAAAAGTAAATTGGTAGATAAAAATCCCTTTCTCTTTATACTTTTTTAAAAATGCAATAATCCTGCTGCTTTTCTTTTTAAGTGAGTCAGTGTGACCGTGCTTAAGTAATGCATACAAGTGTATTAATCAGTGTGTGAAACATAGTGCTGAGTGGAATTTGCTGTCCCTAATTTGAAGCAAATAGTTGGTGAACTCTGTTGTGCCATTCTGAGCTGTGTATTGACATCAGGTGTTTGACAGTAGTCTCAACAAGACTCATTATTGAGATGACAAAGTTTTTGCAAGTTATAATTGTTTATGTTCCGTTGAACAAGTGTGTTCTCCAACTGTAACAGTACCAAATACAGCCATCTCTGCTTGATTTATTAGGGAATGTGAAGATTTCTTGCTAATAAACTTGCAGCAATTTTTTAAATGTATATTCATATAGGTTTGGATTGGGGTAAGGAGAGGCAGTTTTACATCTGTAGATGCCCTTAGCTGAAAAAAATTAATGAGGCATTAGCCTGTGATTTGTGGAGCAGTATGTTCACTGACTAGGGAATGGACTGAGAGTCATGTGATTTTCATCAAGGTCAGATACCAAACAGTCAGAATGTCCTTAATCCACTTGAAAGGTTCATAAAATTGACTCTATTTTGAAGTTGACTACATTCTTCCCAAAACTCCTTCAAACTGACAAGGATATCCTGTTCAAATTGGCCCTTATGTTTACCTTTTAAATTGAGACTTCTGCCTCCAAAATGACGAGTTGAAGTTTGACTTTGAAAAATACAGTCTAATTGCCATGTCTGCTATCTGTTTTATTTCTTTCTCAGTTTTCACTGCTCCCCTCGCCTTCCTATAAGTGGAGACCAATGTTTGGCTTTAGTTGCAATCTCTTTTTGTTTGGTAATGTTCATTGAGAAAAGAGCACAAGGAAAATTGCATACTCATTTTCCATGTTACTTTGGAAGCTTTTTTCCAAATATTATTACTGGTATTTTTGGTACCTTTCTGATGAGCATTCTGTAATGTGTCTTTAAATTGAATATCAAACATGATATGAGGTAATTTGTGTTTTTAAGATTGACCGATTTCTGCTGTCTGTTGATGCAGAAGCAGTTTTCCAGCAGATCAGGTGGTAATTTCTTTTGTGTGGTGGTATTTTTCTAAGGGACAGTAGAAGAGTGTGGGAACAAATTAATCGCGATTCTCCTGCTCTCTCTGGATGGGAGCTTGGAGGTGGAAAGGGCATTTAACTAGGCGAAATGGTGTCATACCTGAACATTGCTGCGTTCCTGCCTCCACCAGAATCAAGTCCTGGGCAGGAAACATGGTCAACCTTTTTGTCCCACTGCCAATTGAGGCCCTTAAGTGGCCAATTGATGACCACTTAAGGGCTTCAGCCCACTGCCGCTGGGATTAACCCAGCTGCAGACAGGCCTGTCACCATGCGGCGTGCACAGCAACTAAAACCAGGCAGCCAGCTTGTTACCCCCCTGGGGCGGCGGGGATCCCTCAATCAAAAGCACTCAGTGTCAAGGGACTGGACATCAGGAAGGGGGGATGGTCCTCTGAGAGCCACCCCTGCCCTTGTTGCTGACCCCATGCACCCCTCTCCCCATGACTCCCACCCCGCAACCCCCACACCACATTACTTACCTTCACTTACTTTCATGCCAGGGTCTTGATTCCAGAGGAAGGTCTACCACTGGCCTTGCTACTGCCTGCTCGGCTTGTGGTTTGGCGGGCCTTCCCGGAAAGAGAGGCAGTGCAGGACTCCGCAGCCAGCAGGGGAGTCCCCTGACACCTCAGCAAGATTCTGCCCTTAGTCTTCTTGCCTGGTGAAGGCCAAATCATTCTGCAGTACAGTTCTCATGGGCAGTGGCCCAAGTGACCAATTTTCATGCCAGCTTGACTCATCTAGTAGCACTCCCATCTCTGAGTCTGAAGACTGAGCCCCATTTCTGGACTCAAGTGCACAACCTAACATGCCACTCTGAGGAACTATCAGAGCTGCTGCTGTCAGAGCATGTGGGAGGATTTTAAAGATGACATTATTCTCAGATGAATAGGGAGTTATTCTCCCAACCTTCCATTTTCAACTGGTAATCCAAAAAAAAAATTACCTAGTCTTTTGTTTGACTGCGGGCTGTGCTAGCAAGGAATGGTAGTTTTGTTTGACAGAACAACCCAAAAGTAATTGATTGCATGAAGCACTTTAAAACATTTGGATGATGTGAAGTACCATATAATGCAACAGTGAGTGCCAGCAGGTTCTTTGACAGGAACATCGTTTTCAAATCTGATCCTCTTCACATCTGCACATGCGTTTTAATAAATGTTGGCCCAGTAAGAGACACCCATTCCCGTGAATGAATAATGAAAAAAAATTTCAACAGGGACCACTGGATAGTAATCTGGAGCAAGAACTCAGTCTGATTTTCCCCTTCAGTAACCCAGGGAGAATGCTTGTAGTGCTCCGACTGCTACCCTAGCTAAAGTCAGTTAACTCGGCTCAGACTGTGGATTAAACCTGGAAGTTTCTTTGTTTAGCTTCATACCCTCAGCATCTTATTATTGACTGAACCACCGGCTCTGTAAAGTCAATCAAAGAATTCTAATTGGTGAATAGATGAATGACAATGGAATGAAATAGCCTTTTCCCCCCCTTCTGATGGCAGTACTGTCAGGGTCACCCAGCAATTAAAGTAACCTTAGCAAGCAGGAAAGAGACCTTCACCCAGTTGACAAAATATTTACCATCTGGATTGTAGAGGAAACATTATGAAATTCCATTCAGACAGTTGAGTAATGACTTGAGTTTGAATGCACTGAAAATCCATCATGTTCTCCAGAAAGCACCAGATAAGTTAGGGATCCTGCCAGCAAGTGTTTCAAACCAGTAATTACCTCATCTTTACCTGATTGCATGTTGGTCTGCTTAACATGTTATAGGCTGTTAAATAACAAGCATCCAGAAGAAAACTAACAAGGCCTTTTCAATAAAACTCAGCTAGTATTTTCTTAAACATAGACACGCACAACACTGTGACTGAAAAAGCCCTGTCAAATCTCTTTTGAACTCTTAATAAATATATATCAATTGCCAATGTATCGAAATAGTTGAGAAGTAAGAACCCATGGGTATGAGCATTGAATCAGGAAAGGATAGAAATAATCTTGCTCTGAAATTCCAAGATATTTTCCCTCCCTTTCCAACTTAACTGTGCCATATAGACCAGGAGTATCCAGGTTGGATCATTAAGTCTGTACTGAGCTGGCTGACTCTTGGTGGCAATCGTGATGCTACAGTTGGCTTCAGACAAATCAGATAATGTTGATGACTATAAAGTAGCTCTGAATGGAAACTGTGTGAAATTGGATGTTGGGTGAGGCGATGATATGCGTCTTGGTTGTGATTGCTCTTACTCCCATAGTTGAATGGTCTGCTAATACATCCCATCTAGGCTTGGAAATAGTTACTTGGGCAAACTTAATGCTCAAACAGTCATACGCCAGTATGAGTTAAGTGCCCTTGAGAGAAACAAAGAGAGGAAAAATGTTTTTCATAACCAAGACCCACGAATTTCTGCAAGCACGTTATTTTCTTCAATTACAATGGCCCTCATGTATCTGCCTGTAAAAGTCCTTATCACCAACGGTGCCCCGAATACATATTACAGATGTTTCCATGCCGGATACAGGCAGGGTGTCATGGTAAGGCTTCTGCACATTTTCAGCAAAAAATAAACAATCTAAGTTTATATCCCTCTGGTGCCTGTCAAGTATATTTCAGTAGTGTTGGAGGAGAGTGTGTTTTTTAAAAATGCAATCAGTTTGTATAATTTTAAACCAGCTCTGCAGGAAATGATCACAACTACTTTATTTTAACCCAGCAAAATGGATGGTCTGTTTCTTATCATTTTACTTCACAGACTAAATAGCAAGAGCATTGCATAAGCCTTGCATTGTTGAAGCAGTAAGGGAAGGGGCTAAGTCCTCTACGGATGAGTGAGTGGAATTTTCTGTTACTTAGTCCCCTCCTGATATTCACTTTCAAAATAAGCAGTTTCTAATTCTCAAAGTACATTTTGTTTTGCTTGAGTAGTTTCTGGGTAAAGTCAATGGTTTTTATTCTTACAGGCCATATTAATGCCAATAGATATAAGACTTAGCAATATGTACTCCTATTCTTGGAAGGGATAAATAAATTACTTATTTTGTGGGATGTAGCATAATGCATTTTGGAAGTAGGAATAAGGCAGGAAAATATTCCTTAAATGGTAAGATTTTAAATGGAGTACAGAAACAGCGGGGCTTTGATGTGCAAGTACAGAGGTGATTGAAGTTAGCAGTGCCATTGTTGGGGCTTTAAACATTTACAGAAGCCTTAGTTTTGTATTTGAAAGAGCATTGCAAGGAGAAGGAAATAATGAATTTGTGCAAAACCTTAGTTAGACCACAGATTCAGAGCACCCCTAAATTAAATGGATATAAAATCAAATGGAAAAGGTACAGTAGATTCACTAGTACAGTATGTTACTGGGGATGAGGATTTAGGGTTATGTAGAGAGACTTGACAAATTGGGGCTAAAAGTTAACAGGTGGCTTGATAGAGGTTTTAAGGATTATAAAATGT
Organism: Cetorhinus maximus; assembly: GCF_964194155.1. NCBI lineage: Eukaryota > Metazoa > Chordata > Chondrichthyes > Lamniformes > Cetorhinidae > Cetorhinus > Cetorhinus maximus. The sequence goes on along the minus strand of NC_135895.1, from coordinate 62,562,030 downwards.
TACACTAGTTGGTGAGACAATAATTTAAGGGAATGATTAAGAATGAAAGAGAAAATGAGAAAAATCTCTTTATATAGCACCTGGTTAGAAAGAGAAATTCACTCCCAGAAACTGTTGAAGTATAGTCCCTAAATATTTTAAGAAGAGAAATAGTTGTTGCACAGGAGGAATTTTAATGAATGGGGGAATGAGTAGGAGAAATGGATTAGATCTGCAGCTCAAGTGGAAAAAAACCAGCAGCACAGACTTGATATGCTGAACAGCCTATTTCAATACTGTAACATTCTATGGTTCTAAGTATTGTGAGGCCAGGGATAGGACAGGCCATTCAGAATGGAGTGCCATTTGTACTGCCCAGTAATGCAAGTGATTGATAATCACAGGACTGGACTGCCTACAGGGCCACTATGAATTTTGAACCTCCCATTCCTGTTACTCTTGCTTTTCTGAATGAATGTTACTGCCAACTTGTGCTAAAACTGGGGACAGTTTTGCCCTGTGCATTGTCTTGCATGATGAATTGGTTTGAGATTACTTGGATGAATTTGTCTTGAAACTTTGCTCTCAAAGAATGGAGAAATGCACACCATCACCCTGATTCAGATCGCAGAGGTCAGAGACAAGCCATTGCAGCACCTAATTCCCTTTTGTTAGTCTTGGGCTCGGTTACCAGACATAAAATTGCAACATTGGCCAGGATTTTATGGTCCTGCCGCGGTGTGTCTCCCCCCTGCAGATGCAGCGAGCCACTTAAATCTCCATTCAGTTCGGCGGGACCATAATAGCCCATCTGGCGGGAGGGGGCCGTAAAATCCTGGCCATTGAATCAGTCATCAACATTAGGAAAGGTTTATAATAAGTCTTTAGATTGACTACAATGAGTTGTATCCTATATTCGTGGTATGTAAAAATAGTGAACAAACAGACCACCAAGTTCATGTAGGAACACTTTTTTGCAAGATTAACAGGGCTGCTGAGGAAACAAAGTCCATCCTATCTAACGACTATTATGCAAATCTCTTCTGGCTGTACGAAATCATGCTGACCATGGGTACTGTCCTCAAATGCAAGAATGGGCACCTAGAATTATGTTAAAATTCACTCAAAAGTTGTCTGTATTCTATAGTGGTGCTCTGAAAAGGGTTTGGCCTCCAAGGGCTATTTTCTTTAGTCAAATTCTGATTTCTGGCTAAAGAAAACAAGACCATTCAAAGTAAAAAATGAAGCTGCCACTGATGAATGAAACAAATTCAGATTTCTCTAGCTTACGTTTAGCTGCTCATCTCAGAACAGAAACAAATCTCTTCCAATAATATTGGCAACAATCCCAATCGCGTTCCTATTTTCTAGTAGAAACATTGACATTTTCCCATTTTCTTTACTCATCCCCTCAAAGATGTTGATCATTGCTAGGGTACAGTTCCATGCATATCAGTCGTTTTCTGATACCTTGGTGAGGTAGCCATCTTTGACTTGTTAGTCGAGTCAGTGACATCAGCAGGGAGTATAACTGGGCTTACCACGATGAACCTGATCTTATATTTATCAAATATCCACTGAAATACATTTTCCAGCAGAATGTGACTGTTAACAAGAGCTTGCATTTAAACTGTTGTTTTAATGTAGCAAACATCCCAAACTGGTTACCAGAAGGATTCAGAGAGGTGACTGAAAAGGTAGTTTTTGAGAAGGATTTTAAAAGTAGAGAGACATTTGAGGAGAATATCAGAGTGTAGAAACAAAGATGAACAGGGGGCCAGATTTGGAAGAGCAAAGAGCAGATGCTGCTGAAGGAGGCTGGAAGGGATCAGCGAGACCAAGCATGGATTTGTAAATGAGGAAGCACTGGCGCAGCCCAGGGTTGCTGATAGGGTTGTTAACCCTCTAGGATTGGCCTGGAGCCTCCAGGAATTGAAGAGCAATCTCCAGGATGCTGCTGTGTGTAATCCTGAAGAAAAATCATTGGATCATTAAAAAAGATGGGTTTATTTGTCAGTTTCTTTGAATATTTCGCTTTATCGGATATAATATTATTGAAAATGGGGGCAAAGAAAGGCTGTTTGGCTGACAGTCAAGCATCATCCAATTGGGTAATGAGTCTTTTTGCTTTCCAATTGGCATAGGAAGGCAGTGTACACAAGGGTGAATGTGTTGGCTGACGAATGGCTGGACCGTGGGACAGGTCATGTGATGAAACTTCCAGGAACATATTTAATCACAGTTGGCAATCCTATTTACTGAGCCCAGCTGGTACATGTTGACAGTCCCCACAGTTGTAGTCAGCCAGATTGGCAGGGAGCAGGAAGGAACACTGCAAGCCACATTGCACAATGACCACTCACTAAGCTATCTGGAACTCACATTTTCATTCTTCAGTTCAATTAATTTTGAGAATAGAATTCAATGCACAGAACTAAACTGGACAGGGTACATCATGAACATATTTAGCTGATGATGGTGAATTGATACAGTTGCTGTAGATGTTGAAGGTTGTCACAGAGGTATTGGTTGGAAACTTGAGAAAGGTGAGGTAGCTTACAAATCCATCACAGAGGCAGTCATTGCATCTTTGAGGTGGATAAAAGACAGCTTAGCACTTTCCTACTGACATACAAGAGACAGGGGTCAGGGAAGAGCAAATAAAAAAAGTAATGGCTATAGGATATGTCTCAGTGATTAATCACCCCAGTGACAACCTCAATCTCCAAATGGCCTCACCTCAGGCAGGTAGCAAATATTCTCAAAGACTGAATATGCAATGTGTTTTTTGTGCCCTTAGTTATTTCAGCTGTATATTAAAACTTGGTGTCGCCAATGTCTTATTGTTGTAAAAGTGATAAATGAGTTAAAGGTATTAGGCACAGAATGTGCTTGAATATGTTGTTGAAAGCAGTCCCCAAAGGCTGTGGACTTGGGAACCTCTCTGCTTCTGAAAGGGAAAATGTCATCACATTTGGAGAAAGACAGCCACCTACTGTGAACCTCTCCCTCTGGTGCTATGTAGTCCAGGAATGATCTTTTTTTCTCTCTTCAAGTTTTCCTTCCTAACTAAGATAAAAACAGAAAATGCTGGAAATACTCAACAAGTCAGGCAGCATCTGTAGAGGGAGAAGCAGAGTTCATCTTTCAGGTCAATGATCTTTCATTAGAACTGAAAGATGTTAGAAATGAACAGCTTTTACGTGAATAAAGAGCCAGGGATCAGAGGGATGATTTTTGTTTTTGTATTCTGCATTTCTCCATACTACCTTTCTCCTGAAAGGAGGGTTGGCATGTGAATAATGGCAAGTTTGACCTATCAGAGGGTTAGCGTGACCCATAGAATTGTATGCCAGCATTAACCACCACCTTGAGGAGAGGGACTGGGAGTAGAGGCAAAATGAAAACAGACTTGGCTGTCATTGCTCTGTGTTTAAATAACTTGCTTATGCTCACTCTAGGTTTACGCATGAAGAACATAAGTAAGGTACCAAAGGACTACTGGTGTCTATAATCAAGTGTTAATCACTATCTTCACAAAACATTGGGATGAAATTGAGGGGGAATGGGGTGGGCTGGGAATTGACCTTAAAGTCAGCTATGAATTGCATGCAAGTACACATTATATGCAAAAAAAAAGCAAACTAATCTTACTCTTTCCTGTTATGCACTGTTACACATTGGAAAGTAGATACAATTCCTGAGTCTCTGTGGTATGCATAAGATGGAGTACACTCCACACTGTTCCGATAGGACACGAAATAAAACCTTCACACGTTTACACAGCAGTCCAGTGCTAAGGTGAAAGAAATTGGCTGTTGGAGTGCTACAGGTTACCCAGCTGCTCAAGGGCTAGCACAATAATCAAAGTTATGCCTTGGAACCTGAAAGTGAATTTGAGGCATTTGTATGAGTTGTGTGAAGGAGACCAATCATTAAAACACTGAACTAGAACTTTTGTTAGGTCATTTTGGAAGAAAACATATAATTCCTTCAGTGTACTGGCTTCTAAATAGTATGTATACTAATGTGTACTAAAAAAAATGTACATCACATTAATTATTCTTTCTTTCAATGATAGGCTTTCATCACTTCTATTTGGGTTGTATGAGGGGCAATTAAAATTCATAACTTGTACCCAGTAATACACTTCTGAGCATGTTGGACTTGTCTTCCTGTAATTGGGCAGTTTATCGAACACTTTCAATGGTTGCTGTAATAATAATGGATCAACTGTCTTTGGGATGTGAAATATGTATTGAATGAATATCAAGTGATATACTCCATTTGGTTTTGAGCATGCCATTTTTTTAAACTGATGAGATAAAATGAGCAATCTGAGGCGGCTTTTTTACAGTTCCCAATATGCTTTAGTAGTCAAGGTTCCATGAACACAGGATAGAAAAGGACTCCTCAAATAATGACAAACTGAAGACTTGATTACTTGGAGCTCAGCTTTTGTTCGTTGTTTGAACTTTTTGTTAAGCAGTTGCCATTATTCTGACTGATGATGATCAGACATCATGCCTGTCAGATCTCTCTGATTCATTAGTTACAATGACAGGCATTTGCTTTTTAAGTTGAATATTAAAATGTGCTTGAATCATCTTTTCAGAACATTATTGTTTCATTCTCAGCATAGAGGGCCCAAGGTTACAGAATGTATATATATTTATACATTTCCTCCCCTCTGGAGGATACTGCCTTATAGTTTCACAGGTGCTAGATGCTGTCTGGTACCTTTTAGTGGCTGTTTTTTTATGTGTGGGGTTGGACTATGAGGGTTGCTCAATGACTCAATGGTTAAGACATTATAACCTGAGTGTCATCTCGCCTCGCTCAAACCAGGGATACTGAAGCCAACTACCATGTTACTTTTGCCATTGAAGCTGTACATCAGCAAATTCACCAAACATCAGGAGTTGAACCTGCGAACTTCTTAGCTGGTTCAATTCCACACTGGCACTGCACGTACCAACCCACATTGGGGAGTCATCAGAAAATAATTCTTGAGAATATTGAACAAAGTGGACTAAGATGTTACCTTTTTCCACACAAAGGCTGGAATTTTCTGTCCTCGTTGGTGTCGGGCATCATGGCGGGGGAGGGGGGAATAATATGGCAAGTAGGTCAAAAATCGGTTTCATGCCACCGTGAAACTGGTTTGCGATTGTCCGCTTCACCCGTCAATGGCGGGTGGTGTTTCCCGCCACTGTATGTCGGGAACCTAATTTCAATACTTAAGCAACTCATCATCAGCCCTGCTCACCAGAATCATTCTCCATCTCAAATTTACCGCCCACATCGACGTGATTTCAGAGGCGTTCTTCACAACTGCCTTTGAAAGGTGTGCACCTGGTGACCTGCACTTCGAGGGGAACTCAGAGGTGAGTGCACACAATCTTGCGCAGCGCATGCGGGCATCACCTATAGGACATGAAGAAAGAGGCGCTGCACACTCGAGGGGGTGCAGCAAAGTCGTTTTTCCTGGCTGGTTTTTGGTGTGGTGTTGTGGCAAGGGCTCCAGTGTGGACCAGGCTAGGAGGGGCAAGGTAGCACAGCCTGAAGGAAGTACTCAAGCACATGCCGGGGTAGGGGGAAGGGGAGTGAGAGAAGTAGCCATGGACTTGGAAAAGCTTGTCAAAAGTGAGCGTTCTTCCACAGCTGAGACCGTTCAGCTGCAGCTCCATTGCCACACTTGGAGTCAGGCCTCTGAAGCTTTTCTGCCCACTCAAACAACACCAAAGCATGAAAGTGCCAACAAATGCTCCAGAACCTTTCACCCCTCAGGCACAGACTGCAAATTCATGTGTGTTTTAGGGGGCAGAAGAACAATTGGCCAACTGGATAAATTGTAGAATCCTCTTGCATAAGGTGGCCATGGTGCAGTCACTGGTGGAGGCGCTCAGAGCACCTTGCAATGTCTTTATTTAAGCTGTGGACCAGTATCCCTCATGGTTCAAGCTAACAGTGCAGCCTTGCAGTGCGGGTTAGGAGAATGCCTGCGCCTGAGCTAAGAGCACAACATGCAGTCCAGTGGGCAAAGCTGTCGCCTATCGATCAAGTGGAGTGGGGTGGAGCTGGATGGGGTTTTGGACAACTAGTGAGTGCATCTCACACTGGCCATCCAAGTGGTCGCCAGCACTTTCCTGCATGCATGAAGGGGCCTTTAGGCTTAACCAAGGGAGGTTCTTGGGACACCTATGCTAACCACACATCTCTCTCTTTGATCCTGTAGGAGGGGACTGGACAGAGTAGAGAGGGAGAAGCTGTTCCTGCTCATAAATGGATCAAGAACAAGAGGGCACAGATTTAAAGTGATTTGCAAAAGAAGCAAATGTGACGTGAGAAAAAGTTTTTTCTCACGAGTGGATCAGGTCTGGAATGCACTGCCTGGAAGTGTGGTGGAGGTAGGTTCAATTGAGGCATCCAAGAGGGAATTATATGATAATTTGAATAGAAACAATGTGCAAGGGTATGGGGAAAAGGCAGGGCAGTGGCACTAGGCCATAATGCTCATTTGGAGAGCCGTTGCAGACATGATGGGCTGAATGGCCTCCTTCTGAGCCGTTAAAATTCTGTGATTCTGTGAAGACCTGCATGTATCCTCCAGTGAGGAAGATGGGGATTGAAGGGGATGATGATGATGACGTCTTCGAAGGCGAGGATGCCAACAATGAGGCCATCGCACTGGTCAGACGAGGCAGCTGCGCTCAGGAGGCCCTCATAGCTACAAGATTCGTGAAGGATGATGACAAGATGCAGTGAGGACAGTCCTGACATCCTCACCTTGCATCTGTGGACATTTGACTCCTGTGTGGCTGATGACAGCACACATACCCTCAGTGCTTAGGCTCATGTCCTAGAGATGCAGCGGAGGTCCTAATAGTCGCTTGATTCTGGGAGGATGATGATAACATGCAGTGAGGACACTCCATAGATCTTCACATTTCTTCTGTGAATGTCTGACTCCTGTCTGGCTGAGGGCAGCTCGCTTACGCTCTGTGATCAGGGTCATACCATGGAGACACAACCGTGAAACTTTAAATGCACCTGATCCTTCAGCACCTGACCCCTTCAGGAGCACAGTGTCACTGGTCACAGATGCTGAAGAGATGGGGGGCCAACCCCACCTCAGAGGTGCTGAGAGCACACAGAGAGAATGACAGAACTCTGTGATACCTGCCTATTACATTCTGGCAGCAATGACAAGCATAATCGAGGTGCAGGCATCAATAACGTGTCCAGTGAGTGTGAAGCCGGACCATAACTTTGCTTTGAATGTTACACACTGCACAGGGAAGAGGCCCTGGACTGAGACACCTGCGTTTGTCTTGTGCAGGATCCAAAGTTTCACATCTGAGTGACATAAACACTGCTCATCATAACAAGGAGCCATAGGCAAGGAGACATTCTTGAGAGTTTATTTACAATAGTGAACATTATGTATAAATGATTAACACCCATGCCCAGGCTGTACAACTACATCTTCTTAACCTTCCTAACCTTGCCGGTGCTCCCCTGACATCCACAGCGGAGGTGAAGACAGCCTGCAGACTGCGACACCCTGTCTGTGGTGACCTTGGTGGCGGAGACCTGGAGGGCCCCTATCTGCTTTTGGGGTCCTGCTATGTGGCAGTGGCACCCTCCTTGGCCTGTGAAGCTGGAGTCACAGGAAGAGGGGATTCTGATGGGCCAGACACTCCCGGAGTCACCTGGGTGGATGACTCCGGGGTGTGCACCTGCTGATCCTCCTCCCTATGGGTGCCCAAGGGCCCCTGGCTGACTCCTTGAGGAGAAGGGGTAGCTGAAGTGAGATCGGGCTGCCCTGCACCTCTCGTGTTAACACTGTTGGAGGCCAACTATGGGGTCAGCGATGGAATTCAGCCTGCGCAGCAGTGCAGGACCGATGTCCGGACCAAGGTCACCATGGCAGCCGCCATCCTACCAGTGTTGACCTTGGTGCGTTTGGCATGACGACGCTATCACCTCAGACTGAAGGCAGGATGAATTCCTCCATCTGAGGAGTACATTTTGCTTTACAATCTGAGGAGTGCAGCGGACATCCTTTCCTGATGTTCCCGAGCTTGCCTTTGCAGCTCCAGCAACTGAGGTGTAACCGAATCCAGAGGCTTGTCATCTGACTCAGACTCAGCAAATTTCTGGCCTCCAGCAGTCCCCTGAGTGCCGGAAATCTGGGAAGCTCCTGCCTCTTCCTCCTGTGGATCAGACAATGCGATGCGCTCACCAGAATGTAAGACTACTCTAGAGCTAGATCCCACCAAGGGGTGTGTCTCTGCACTGGTGGAGGATATAGGTGAGCGCTTTGACAGGTCTTCAATGAGGGTGTCATCAGATTCTTCTTCTGAGGTGCCTTCAGGGCTTGAGTTGAGGACCTGGGTCATGGGCCCCCTCAGCTCCTTCCCAGATGTGTCTGCCAAAGCGAGGATAGATAATTAGTGCATGACGGGACTGCGGAACAGGGGACCTCACTCACAGCATGGTTGTCTGATGGATGTTGCACTTCTGGATCATCAGTTGGTTGAGCACTGCTGACCTCACCGTCAGCACAGGAATTGTCCAGATCGTCTTGGGCCAGTTGGATGACTCTATTCTCAAAGTTGTGAGGACTTTGATGTCGAGCATTCCTCCACCAGTCTGCGACATCTCCCTTTTGTGTGCCAGCTTGTCCTACATGAATATAGGTGGAGAGAGTGTAAGGTGTAAGCAAGACACCTGCCTGGCCAGATGAGAAGGATGCCTGGTATGTGTGGGTGGTGAGTGGTGCCATGGACTGGATGAGGACAGCATCCGCAGGGCAAATGAAGGCGTGTGTGAGACAGTGAATGGTGATGTCCTTTGAACTGGCAGTGAGTGAGATCCTTGTGGATATGTGATGGATTTGTGAGCGTGTGAATTGAGAGCGATGAGAAGAGTGACTTACCCTGGCGGAACGGAGGAGATCATTCATCCTCTGTCAGCACTGGGTGGCTGTCCTCTTTTGCAGGGCTTTGGCGCTGACCACCTCTGCCACCGCCTCCCATTCTCCCAAACATGGCCTTGTTTGCTGGTCTTTGCCAAGAGCGGGGGTAGAAGACTTCATGGCTGGCCTCCACAGTGTCCAGTAGGTGCCTGAGGGAGACGTCGTTAAATTTGGGGGCCGCATGTTTCCTCCCTTTGGCAGCCATAACTTTGCAGCAGCTTCTGATCCCTTAGACAGTGCTCGCTCTGTGCAGGGGCAGCCTTTAAATATGACTGAAGGCCTGAGGTGACGGTGGGGTTGGCGAATCAGAGGCTGCCCTGCCAGTGATCTGGTGTGTTTCCTGGGAATGTGTTATTAATGCGCCGGCAATGGGACGATACGGCGTGAAAACCTACCCAGTGGGTATGACCTTTTTCACACCTGCTGCCGCACTGAGTGCAAATTGGGGATGATTCCACCCAATAGATAATTTTTCATGATCTAAAATCTTGATAGATATGGAGGAATATTCATCAATCCCACTCTCCCAGTGAGGAGTCATGCTCAAATTTTAGAGAATGGATGCCACAGCTTTATAATTCTGTCTCTTTTAAGCATGGGTTTCCACTGGAAGTGTCTGTAGAGCAGAGGAGGTATGGATGAATAACAGCGGAATACACAATAGAATATAGGAAAAGGAAGAGAAATGGGGAGGAGTGACTACTGAATGACAGCAGAACTCTGGTAGTTAACAGAGGACAAAATGGTTTCTGAAGTGCAGTTATGCCGAACAATTTGAAAAAGTTGATTGCCTGTGATGATGGTCACAGGCAAAATATGATTGTCAATCTGATTCTTTGCACAACTTGAACTCTAATTCTTTCTGTCTCTTCTCTCCATCATTCTTTTATCTTCACTCTCTTTTGAGTGCTCTGTCTTTCCCTCCCTCTTTGATTCTCTCATAGAGAATAAGGACAAAATGCCTGAAGGCTCCACTAAGGGTAAGACAAAGGGAATAGATGCTTTACAAAATGGCAGGAACATAGGGTGTGGAAAAGGATGTAATGCTGCTGGTGGTTATAGAGATAGAGTACAATGAAGAGATTTGAAGAATGTGGATTTTAAGCTCAGTATGTTGGTGGCTGGGGAACCAGTATAGGCCAGTGAGAACGAGAGTGGTAGACAAGCGAGACTTGGTATGAGAATGATGCAGCCAGCTTAGTTTTCAGCAAGTCGGAGTTTATGGAAGGTGGAGGATGAGATGTCAGCAAGGAAGACATTGGAGAAATTGAGTTTTCAAATGATAAAAGTGTGAATAAGGATTTTAACTACAGGGAATGGGAAAAGAGTGAGATAGAGGTGGAATTAAACAATATTGGGAGTCGGGATATGAAGTATGAAGCTGAGTGCTGGGTTAAAGAGGAACCCAATGCTTCACTCAGTTACATTCACTCAGAGGAGGCTAAAGGTCAGTGGCAGGGGAGAGCACTTTACAGTAGGGGACAGAAGTGATGGCTTAGTTTTTCCCATTATTCAGTCTGTGGAAATTTTGACAGAAGTGATGTGGTGGAGGTGGGGGATATGAATAAAAAGCATTCCTGGAGATGTTCTGGCTATCTTTGGACAGGTCTGAGTGGAACCACATGAGGGTGTAGTCTCACAGAACTAGACATTGGTGGAGACTCATATCAAACAATTATAACTGTAATCAACTCCGAGGTGAACGCCCTCGGCAATGGAAAAGCGGAGAAAAGACAGACCTGCTGGTGCTAAATTAATTGGGTCTGTGCGGATTGCAGACTCATTGACGCAATATGAGATTGCTTTGGGTGAGCAAATATGAGAGCTCGGTTTGTACAGCATCTAACAGAAGTGTTGCATGGTGGAGCCCCAACTTCATGACCGATTTCATCCATCACTTTCATTCGTTGGCCCAAAGTCATCCTGAAGTTGATTGGATAGAATCCAGCATTGCTACTGGTGCATTTTAAAAAAAAGAACGACGGAATTTCCATCGAATCCTGAAACTGCATCATTTATCGAATCCTGAAACTGCATCATTTATGCTTTATTTTTTAATGTTATGCTGCTGTGTTACTGAATTATTGTCAAACCAAATTAAACGCCAAAAAATAAAGAAAACAATTTAGCTTAATGCGGAGTCTCTGGGGCTGTGACAGATACTCACCATTTACCAGTGCTATAATAATGAGATCAGCTGATTAATTTGCCCTGGTCCTGCCCTTGGCCTCATTAGGTATGTCCAGCATGTGCTGCATCCAGATTGCACCTCAATTTGGACGTAGTACGATCTCTGGTCCAGTGTTTCGTCAGGTTTCACAGGATCTAGGCTACCCAGTGTTTGTATTCCACTTCATTCAGCTACAAGCATTGAAATCTTCCGAGGGGTTGGGAGTGAAGGGGGAAGAGCATGAGGACATTTGCACATTTCTTTGTATGTTTTCAAGTCATTAGTTGCATCAGTTTCTGACTGGGGGAGGCGGCGGTGGCATAGTGGTGTTGTCAGTGGATTAGTATTTCAGAGACCCAGGGCAATGTTCTGGGGACCCAGGTTTGAATCTTACCACGGCAGATGGTGAAACTTGAATTCAATAAAAATTTGGAATTAAAAGTCAAATGATGACCACGAAACCATTGCTGATTGTTGTTAAAAACCCATCTGGCTCACTAATGTGTTTCCTTTAGGGAAGGAAATCTGCTGTCCTTACCTGATCTGGCCTGTATGTGACTCCATGTAAATGTGGTTTACTCTTAAATGTCCTCTGAACAAGGGCAGTTAGGAATGGGCAATAAATGCTGGCCAAACCAGCAATGCCCACATCCCATGAACGAATCAATGAAAAAAAAACCCACTGGAGCGAGAATGGACACAGACCATGATTTTCTGCTTCTACGCTCACCAGGCCCATAATATCAGACTTCTGCTTTTCATAGTGACCACTATGCATGAAGCAATTTTGCAAGGAACAGTTTGCATCAAGTTGATGCAAACAAATCTTTCACCGTGCAGACGGATTAAAATACAAGGAAACTAGTTGAAATTTAAGAAGTTAGAGGTAAGAACAGAGGTTCCACAGAATGTTTTCACCCAAAGTGCAAAGAATAAAGCAGGAAATGTAAATAAATTCAAGAGACAACAAGATCTGTTTCTGGAGAGGTAGAAGAAATGCACGGATATGGGGAGCAGGCGGGTATATGGAAATGATCATGTTAAAAGGACAAAAAGCAAAAAACTGCTGATGCTGGAAATCCAAAACAAAAATAAAAATACCTGGAAAAACTCAGCAGGTCTGACAGCATCTGGGGAGAGGAACACAGTTAACGTTTTGAGTCCGTATGACTCTTCACCAGAGCTAAGGAAAAAGAAAAGAGGTGAAATATAAGCTGGTTTAGGTGGGAGGGTGGGGGGGGGGCGGTGGGACAGGTAGAGCTGGATAGAGGGCCAGTGATAGGTGGAGATTGCCAAAAGATGTCAAAGACAAAAGGACAAAGAGGTGTTGAAGGTGATGATATTATCTAAGGAATGTGCTAATATGTGACATTAAGGATAGAAAGCAGGACAAGCAAGGTACAGAAAGCCCTAGTGGGGGTGGGGTGGGGTGGGGGGAAGGGATCGAAATAGGTTAAAAGGTAGAGATAAAACAATGGATGGAAATACATTTTAAAATAATGGAAATAGGTGGGAAAAGAAAAATCTGTATAAATTATTGGAAAAAAGGGGGATCGGAAAGGGGGTGGGGATGGAGGAGAGAGTTCATGATCTAAAATTGTTGAACTCAATATTCAGTCCGGAAGGCTGTAAAGTGCCTAGTCGGAAGATGAGGTGCTGTTAAAAGGGCAGGTGTGTCGAGGCTAATGACCTTCTCCTGTTACTGAGCACTTTGAATGCTCACGGAAACATTTATTTCCCAACTGTATTGCTCTCCTTTTCTACTGTGTTCGACAAGCACCAATCTGCAAGAGATTTGGAATGAGCCAGTCTAGATTGGGTTGTACTGTAGTGCTATTGGAGAGCATTCTGAACATCTGCCATGAATGTTTTCACTTTCCTCACTAATTCTGCCAGTCTTCTAGCACTTCCAAGAGCTGCTGTTTTTTTTGGTTTGCACCTTGCTAAAGCTATAATTGGGTTTAAGGTCCAGTCCCAGCATGTCAAACATGTAGTGAATCATAACAAAGTTATTTTCCCTTCTGCCTTTATGATTGAGAAAGTGATACACGACCGCATGGTGGTCTGATCTGGGTTCACGTCTGCAAGTCATCACAAGGCACATTCCCAATCACAGCTGTGGCATTGGAGGAGTTTGAGGGGGCACTGTCTTCATGCAAAAACTGTTGGGAATATGTTTCTGTTTGTTTATTTACAAACACATGTCATAATGTGTCAAACCGAACCATTGCATCTCTCATTTATCTTTAAGAAGATTCCATTTTTAATTCCCACTTTCTGATGTTTTATCTGATCTCAGATCAGCCTGTAGTTGAGTCACTAATTGGCCTCACAGGCCCTGGTTATGGGAGGGGTAAGAATTAGCCTGGATTCCTATTCCTGTTCTCTAACCATTGATTCCTTATGGAAAACATGCCTGTGTGAATGTTGGGTAAGGACAGGAGCAAACTGTGCCTATACCACAAATATTTCTGACAGTTTATTGTTTAAACTCTCAAACATAATTTGGAGTTTATAAATAGAGACATAAAGTACAAATGCAAATAAACTTTTACAAATCGATGGTTACAGCTCAGCTGTAGTATTGTGTCCCGTTTTCATACCACACATTAGGAAAAATGCTTGGCCTTGGAGGAGCGGTATGGAGGAAGTTCAGTAAAATGATATGAGAAATTAGGGACTTTCATTCTGTGGAGAGACAGTGGAAACTGGGATTGTTCTTTTTAGAGCAGGGAATGTTAAAGAGAGATTCAATAGAAATATTCAAAATCATGAAGAGTTTTGAGAGAGTAAATAAGGAGGAATTGTTTCCAGCGGCAGGTGGGTCAGTCACCAGAGGACACATGTTTAAGAGATGGTGGTGTAGTGGTAATCCAGAGCCCCAGCTAATGTTCTGGGGACATGGGTTCAAATCCCACCTTGTCAAATGGTGGAATTTGAATTCCGTTAATAAAGCTGGAATATAAAGCTAGTCTCAGTAGTAGTGACCATGAAACTATCATCAATTGTTCTAAAAATCCATCTGGTCCATTAATGCCCTTTAGCGAAGGAAATCTACCGTCCTTACCTACTCTGGCCTACATGTGATTCCAGACCCCACAGCAATGTGGTTGACTCTTAACTGCCCTCGGAAATGGCCTAGCAAGTCACTCAGTTCAAAGGGCAATTAGGGATGGGTAATAAATGCTGGCCTTGCCAGCGACACCCACATCCCATGAAAGAATAGGGAGAAAAAAGATAATTGGCAAAAGAACCAGGTGGGGATGTGAAAGATGACAGTTTCTTTTAGGCAGCAAGTTATTGTGATCTGGAATACAATACTTGAAAAGGTGGTGGAAGCAGATTCAATAGTAACATTCAAAAGGCAATTGATATATTTGAAAAGGAAAAAATTGTAGATTCACATGGATAAAGTTGGACGAGTGCGAGTAATTGGATAGCTCTTTCAAAGGGCTGTCACAGACATGATTGACTGAATGGCACCCTTCTGAGATCAAAGATTCTATGATTTGAAGAATGACTGAATGGACAATGCATTGATGACTGTCCAGATCAGAGATGGTGCCACAACTTCCATGACTGCCCATGGAACGATTAGATGGAGTAAGGGGAGAGAATTGAGGGGAGAAGCTGAGAAATAAAATATTGACGTTTTCAAAGGGTACCCCAATGTATGAAAAGTTCAAATGATTTAGTATGAAACTGAAAAATATTGAAGTAATTATGGAGACTTGCTCTCTACACACCCAGCAGAAATTGGCTATGTGAGCAATTAAGTGTCTTGGGTTACTCATAGACGTTTACAGCACAGAAGGAGGCCATTCGGCCCATCATGTCCATGCCGGTCAACAAAGATCTAACTACACTAATCCCATTTTCCAGCACTTAGCCCATAGCTCTGGAGGCTATGGCAATGCAAGTGAATATCTAGATACTTCTTAAATGTTGCGAGAGTTTCTGACTCAACCACCCTTTCAGACAGTGAGTTCCAGACTCCCATCACCCTTTGGGTGAAAATAATTCTCCTCAACTCTCCTCTTAGCCTTCTACCTCTTACCTTAAATCTATGTCCCCTGGTTATTGACCCATCTACTAATGGAAAAAGTGCCTTTCTATCCACCCTATCTATGTCCCTCATAATCTTACACACCTCTATCAGGCCCCCTCTCAATCTTCGCTGCTCCAAGGAAAACAACCCCAGCCTATCCAATATTTCCTCATAGCTCAGACCCTCCAGCCCAGGCAGCATCCTGGTAAATCTCTTTTGCGCCCTCTCCAGTGCAATCACATCCTTCCTATAATGTGGTGGCCAGAACTGCACACAGTACTCCAGTTGTGGCCTAACCAGCGTTTTATACAGTACCAGCATAACCTCCCTGCTCTTGTATTCTATGCCTTGGCTAATATGCCTTCTTAACCACCTTCTCTACCTGCCCTGATACCTTCAGGGATCTGTGGATATGCACTCCAAGGTCCCTCTGATCTTCAGTACTTTCCAGGGTCCTACCGTTCATTGTGTAATCCCTTGCCTTGTTAGCCCTCCCCAAGTGCATTACCTCACACTTTTTCCAGCTTGAATTCCATTTGCCACTGCTCTGCCCACCGGACCAGTCCATTGATATCCACCTGCAGTTTATAGCTATCCTCCTCACTATTTACCACCCTACCAATTTTCGTGTCATCCGCGAACTTCTTGATCATGCCCCCTACATTTAAGTCCAAATCATTTCTGTACACCACAAAGAGCAAGGGCCCCAGCACCTACCCCTGCGGAACCCCACTGAAAACAGACTTCCAGTCACAGAAACATCCCTCTACCGTCACCCTCTGCTTCTTGCCTCTCAGCCAATTTTGGATCCAACGTTACCTTGGATCCCTTGGGCTCTTACTTTCTTGACCAGTCTGTCATGAGGGACCTTATCAAAAGCTTTGCTAAAGTCCATGTGGACCACATTAAATGCATTACCCTCATCAACACTCCTGGTTACTTCCTCAAAAAATTCGATCAAATTTGTCAAACATGACCTTCTCTTAACAAACCCATGCTGACTATCCCTGATAATCCATGTCTCTCTAAGTGCAGATATATTCTCTCCCTCAGAATTCTTTCTAGTAACTTCCCCACCATCGAGGTTAGACTGGCTGGCCTGTAATTTCCTGGTCTATCCCTCCCTCCCTTTTTAAATTATGGGACAACGTTAGCAGTCCTCCAGTCCTCTGGCACCTCACCTGTAGCCAGAGAGGATTTAAACATTACTGCCAGGGACCCTGATATCTCTTCGCTTGCCTCCCTCAACAGCCTGGGATATATTTCATCTGGGCCTACGGATTTATCCACTTTTAAGGCCGCTAAACCCACTAGTGCCTCTTCTCTCTATGTTATTAATATTATTTCCTCTAATATTTCACAGTCCTCCACCCTGATGTCTAAACCTGTGGTGTCGTTTTCCATTGTGAAGACTATACCTACGTCTTTCGGGTCCACATACACCTCTATGGTACCTAATTAGCCCTGCTCTTTCCCCAGTTATTCTCTTGCTCTTTATATATATAAAAATGCCCTTTGGGTTTTCCTTTACTCTACCTACCAATGCTTTCTCATGCTTTCCTAATTTCCTTTTTAAGCTCCCCCCTGCACTTTTTATACTCCTCTAGAGACTCTGCTGTGTTGAGCCCTCGGATTCTGCCATAAGCTTCTCTTTTTTTCTTAATCCTAACCTTTTGTGTCCCTTGACACCCAAGGTTCTCCGGACTAGTTCCCCCACCTTGTCTTTATGGGAACATATTTGCCCTGCACTCTCGCTATTTCCTCCTTGAATGCCTCCCACTGCTCTGACACAGTTTTATCTGCAAGTAACTGCTCCCAGTCCACTTGGGCCAAATCGTATCTCATCTTAGTAAAATTAGCCTTTACCACGTTTAGAACTTTTATTCCTGGCCCAACCTTATCCTTATCCATAACTATCCTAAATCTAACTGAGTTATGGTTACTTACCCATTATAAAGCTGCCAAGGTCTGATTTTAACAGATGCTTCTGGACAGGCAGTTAAGTTGCCTGCCCAAAGCCAGGGGGTCCTAATTTACATATATAAATGGTATAATTTGGCCCTGACTGCAATGTTAACTTTGGCCTGACTGAAGTAGCTGCTACAGTTTTCCTGCCAGGCAAAGGTGAGCGTGAAGAGACTTAGGTAGCTGAAAAGGCCATCCAGATAAGTACTTTATTTTCCTTTGCTTTTCTCCAATCCTGATGTGGAAGGTATAGGCTTACCTTGCCCCAAATTTCAGACACCCCTCCCCCACTCTTCCCAATATTTCATTTCCCACATGTAGTCAAAGCCAGTTGCCAGGTGCTCAGGTGCTACTTAATTTTCCAAAGCCTGGCAGTTGTTTCTTGCTCGCTACCAGCGGCATGTTAACAAGGCTGGAACATTAAAATGGCCATGGCCTCAGACTGCCAATGATGGACATACAGAGAACTAACTCAAACCGGCGGTTTCACACCAGAAACCATCTGGTAGTTAAAATCCACTCCCCATACTATTTAATGAAAGGTTATAGGATGTGTAAAGGTTCATATGAACTTGCCAATTCAATTATATTAATAGGTTACAGCATGAATGTACATGCCTACAATTCACAGCCCAAAGACAAAGTCACACTTATGGCTGTCTTTGTGCTGTTTAGAGTAAAGCAAATTTCAGGGTGCTTAGTACGTGGGAGACTCCCAATTCCTGCATTTACCACATCAAAGATTAAAGAGATACTGTAGTGTTGTTTGTGGAAAGTGAACCATGCCGAGTAGCTATCAGCTAGCTGTTGGAAGAACTTCTTTAAGATGGATTGCTTGGTTATGTGAAACTAATATAAAGTTTCTCATATCACAAATCAGTAGAGAAGACAAGTGAAAATCATTTGTAAATTCTATTTTGTCAGCTCAGTGTGTTTACTATGTGTGTTTACTGTTATGACATAATGTCAGAAAATTTTGGCATGGAAATTGTTTAATTCTATTGTTAAAAATCTTCCTTCCTGCTCTGAGCATCAGTATGAGATCCTGCTCCACTTTCCCATAATTAATATTTGTGTACTTAGTCACACATTGATTCACTATGTGATAAATTTTGAGAATTCTTTTTAAATTGCTTCCACGAATATTATCCTTACTGTTCAATTTTTTTGATTTTTTTTCACACCTCCAATTTTTCAATTTTAATTCTCCCCTTTTTTTCACTGCTTCTGAAAGTGATAGAGTTTAGACCAGATATAGCTTGTCGGGGACCAAACAGTAATTCTGTCCCATTCCAATTTTCTCCACTCCTCTCCAAAAGACAAATTCAACAGGATTTTAATAACACATTAATTTTTTTCCTTCTAAACTTATTTGCCACAGGGAACAACTTGTGCTGGAAGGCATGAAAAATATTATATGCCACAAACCATTTCATTCATGACTATCTCATACTTCAGTTCGGTTAAGGTGAACCATTTCATACACATATAAATTCTGCTTGTCTTGATTGCTGGGTGCCTGTAATCTGATCTTCTTCCATCACAAAAACTGATCCTGTTGGGAAGGAGGCGAATGTAGGGTGCTTATAAAGAAAAAAACTTGCATTTATAGAGTGTCTTTCATGGCCTCATGATGTCCCAAAGTAGTTCACAGTGAATGGAGTACTTTTGAAGTGTTGACACTGTTGTAATGCAGAAAATCAAGACAATGAACTTGCATACAGCAAGGACCTATAAACAGCAATAAAATCAATGACCAGGTAATGTGTTTTAATGGCAGAGGTTGTTGGTTGTTCCACTAGTTGTCCAGGATACCAGGGGAACTACCGTGCTCTTCAAAAGTGCCATGAGATGTTTTACATCTATCTGAGTGGGCAGACAGAGCCTCAGATTAACATCTCATCCAAAAGACAACATCTCCAACAATGCGGCACTTCCTCAGTACTGCATTGAAGTGTCAGCCTTGATTATGTGCACAAGCGTCTGGAGTGGGGCTTGAGTCCACTATCTTCTGACTCAGAGATGAGAGTGATACCACTGAAGCCAAGTTGACACCATCTTGGCATACAGGATGAGTTTTTGAATGGAAAATAAACAAATCCTGAGCAGTTGTTGAAGTAAAACCAGCATCCCTGCAGTTCAAGGGAGCATATGTCCCAACTGACCACAGGCAAGTTTACTATTGAGGTCAGGATAAACATCATGCATATTGTGTTCAGTATCTGGAATAGACTTCTGGGTAAGGCAGTGGAGGTAAAGACTCTGGAATTACTTGAGGCTGTTTTACATTGTGAAGGGAGAACTGTGGCTTTCAAGGGAAGGCTATGTTGAATTGTCTCCCTATCTATAGTTAACTTTGTATGAACAGTCACCTATAATTTTAATTGTTGTAAGTTTTAATTGCATTTTCATTTCTTGGCTCTGAGCCTTCATGCTGGCTAGGAAAGATATATAGGCTAGCAACATAGAAGATGCGTTGCTGACTTATTTGAGTAGGGTTAACCAGAAAATGTGGCGGTCTATGCCACTGGCAGTGACTGCCGGTTACTCTCGTTATAACTGGAGTTGTACCTCCAGCAGTGTCAGGTACCAAGCCACCTCTGCAGAGGCTACTGCATGCCACCGGATCATCAAGGCCATTTTGTTTCTATGACACTGCTATGGTTGTACTACAAGAGAGATGCTATTATAATATTAGGCTTGTGCGACTTTTTAGAGGTGAATTCTGTGAAACAGCATGCAAGTCAAGATTGCTCCTAGAAGCTCCATCACTTTCACATGGTCCATCATTGACACTTCCCTTCCCTTCCTTGACCTCTCTGTCTCAATTTCTGGTGATAGCCTGTCCACCAATATCCATTACAAGCCCACCAACTCCCACAGCTGCCTCGACTACAACTCCTCACACCCCGCTTCCTGTATGGACTCCATCCCATTCTCTCAGTTCCTTCGCCTCTGTTGGATCTGTTCCAGTGATGCCGCTTTCCAAAACAGTGCTTCTGACATGTCTTCCTTCTTCCTTAACCGAGGTTTCCCACCCACGGTGGTTGACTGGGCCCTCAACCGTGTCCGACCCATCTCCCGTGCCTCTGCCCTCACACCTTCCTCTCCCTCCCAGAACCATGATAGGGTCCCCCTTGTCCTCACTTTTCACCCCACCAGTCTCTGCATTCAAAGGATCATCCTCCGCCATTTCCGCTAGCTCCAGAATGATGCCACCACCAAACACATCTTCCCTTCACCACCACCCCCCCCACCGTTGGCATTCTGTAGGAGCCGTTCCCTCCGAGACACCCTGGCCCACTCCTCCGTCACCTCCTACACCTCAACCCCCTCCCACGGCACCTTCCCATGCAACCGCAGAAGGTGCAACACCTGCTCCTTTACTTCCCCTCCCCTCACCGTCCAATGGTCCAAACACTCCTTTCAAGTGAAGCAGCACTTCACTTGCACTTCCCTCAATTTAGTCTACTGCATTCGCTGCTCCCAATGCGCTCCCCTCCACATTGAAGAGATCAAGCACAGATTGGGTGACCGCTTTGCGGAACACCTTCGGTCTGTCCGCGAGCATGACCCTGACCTTCCTGTCGCTTGCCATTTCAACACTCCACCCTGCTCTCATGCCCACATGTCCATCCTTGGCCTGCTGCAATGTTCCAGTGAAGCTCAACGCAAACTGGAGGAACAGCACACCTTCCAGACTTAACATTGAGTTGAACAACTTCAGACCATGAACTCTCTCCTCCATCCTCACCCCTTTTTGATCCCCTTTTTTCAAATATTTATTTTTATATATATTTTTTTTCCCACCTATTTCTATTATTATTTTTAAAATTTATTTCCATTCATTGTTTTATGCCCACCTTTTACCCTATTTTAATCTTTTCTCCCACACTGTACACCCCCACCCCCACTCGGGCCATCTGTCACTTGCTCATCCTGCTTTCTACTCTTAATGTCACCATTAGGACCTCCTTTAGCCAGTATCACCGCCACCAACACCCCTTCGACCCTTTGTTTATAACATCTTTGCAATCTCTCCTTTGCCTCCACCTATCACTGTCCTTCTATCCAGCTTCATCTATCCCACCCCTCTTAAACAGTATATATTTCACCACATTTCTACTTATCTTTAGTTTTGAAGAAGAGTCATACGGACTCGAAACATTAACCCTGCCTTTCTCTCCACAGATGCTGTCAGACCTGCTGAGTTTTTCCAGCAATTTTTGTTTTTGCTCCTAGAAGGATCCATTTTGTATCCAAATACTGTGTTCAGTGTATTGAAATATGTGGAGAGCTGCCACGTAAAAGGCTGATCGAGCTACTTGGCAGCAAGAGCTCTGTCTCACTGGGGTTTTGTTAAACATTGATTTCATTAGGAAAAAGAGCACATTCCCCAGGATTAAAAAAAGAATGTGAATCTGGACAGGAGAGAGAAAAAGCATGGCAGACAATGGCTGGGATCTTGCTCTGGGTACCTGCTGATAGGGAATGACAGTGGAAGAATAATGATGCACTGTCATGCAGAGAGGATTAGGTTGCACTTGTCCCCGATTGGTTGTCTGTTTGTTTGTTTTGTGTTTCCATGGTGTAAGCCATTGGCTGAAGATTGATCTTCTTTAATTGATTAAATATTGTAAATGGGGAAGGAAAGGAATCAATTGGCCATGCAAAGCATTCCCTCACACACAGAATGAGCTCTTTTCTTTCCATGCTCTTGGTGGAGCCCTGAAATTATACAGCTGACCAGTGGGTCACGGCTGTTAATTAGCCTCACAATAATGACATTATTAGGAGATTTGCACATCTAAAAAGTACCTGACAAGATTGACATTTTTTGCAGAGAGGCATGGATGCTCATTAACTGTGCATTATAATAATATTGAGCTGTTACTTTGCACAATAATAGTGACATTTACCTTTATAACTAATTTGCTCGAGCTGTTTAAGTAAGGCTTTTGGTGTTATGAGTTAATGAGTAAAGCTCCCCTAGTGGCTCAGGTGGTAAGTGCAGCTCAATGGGATATTTATCCACACTGTTCAGAAGGTTGCAGGTTCCATCCCTGTTCTGAAGTAGCTCATTTCCATTAGGAAAGCAGGAGAAATATTGCAATTGATCTCATATCTCTAAGCCAGGGAGAGGGAGGGAATTTCCTAGTTTCCCTACCCTGACATCTAGCCATTGACTCCTGCTGGTAAGTGCATGAGTGACCTTTGGATGAGGTTATGGTTGAACTCTGCCATGATGGTCCTCATGGCCAAATAACCTATTGACACTCCCTGACGAGGTGCATATTGCAGACTGACCACTTGGGTGAGGTACCAGGGAGGGCTGTTGGTACCCATTGCACTGCATTGCAGCATCAGTTTGTTGGTGCCTTCAGGAGGCAAACCAAACGATAGACATAAAACAGCTGCTACTTAGTGCCTAATATAAAGCAAAAGAACTGTCAAAATAGATCAAATAGAAGGAATGTGTACCGAGTTGATTGATTGCAGCCTCAATCTGTGTGCCTGCAAGGATGCAAGAGTAGAAGTTATAGTTGTAGAACATGATTGTTTATTCTGGGCATCACCCCAAATGTTATAAGGCATAATTATTCCTAAATAAATGTATATACATATTTTACTGTGTTTTCTTTAAATAACAATCTACTTAATTTCCATCTTATTAACCCAATGTTATTAATTTCTAATGAACCCTGTTCTTCGATAGAATAAAAGTAGAAGTCAGCTCTCATAATGGTGATCTGAAGAAGAGTCATATCAGCTCAAAACTTTAACTCTGTTTCTCTCTCCACAGATGCTGTCAGACCCGCTGAGATTTTCCAGCTTTTTCTGTTTTTGTCTCAGATTTCCAGCATCCACTTTATTTTGCTTCTATCCTGTAAAGGGTCAGTCAGATTTATTCATAAGACATTTCTACTCCAGATTACTATGCAGTTACCTGTGGAAAGTTACGCGGTTATGTGGCAGTCTTCTGCCTCATAGTGGTTTGCACCATGTTAAGTGTGGCTCAGGAGCCCCACTCTGGCATGTCAGCCTTTGCTGCGTTTGTTGCAGATGAAAGCAGTGGGCTGAGAAGGCGCACAATCTGCTAGCTTCTGTTTCCTCTGGTCCCTCTTCTCGGCTAGCTAAGCTTTCCATTTCTATTTGCCTCTCCCAGTGTCCCTCCAAACAGCCCAGAGGTCATGGCCATCAATGACCCTCCCCCAGTTGACAATGTCCGCCAGCTGCATACCTCGCTTGCAGTTGTCCTTGTAGCAGAAATATGGATGCCCATGAGGTCATGACCCAGTGGCCAATTCACCTTACATAGGTCTTTGGGTATATGGATGTTATCCATCTGATGAACATGGCTGAACCAGTGCAGACGTTGTTGGCTTAGCGACAAGTGTATGCTGATGGAATTAGCACAATCCAAGAACTCTGTGTTGATGAATTTGTCCTGCCAAGACATGCTGAGGAAATGTCTGAGACAGCAAAGTTGGGAAACTAGTCAGGCCTTTCTCCTACCAAGTATATGTTATCCAGGTCTCATCATTGGGAAGGAGTGTGCTGAGGGGGCAGGTTTGGTAGAGTCGCAGTTTGATGTTCTTCGTCAGGTTGTTGTTGTTCCACACACTCTTACTCAGCTTGGACATACCAGCTGCAGCTTTTGCAATGTGTGTGTTGATTTCAGCATCAAGTGACAGATTGCTGGAGCTTGTGGAGCCTAGAAGTCATCAACAACCTCCAGTGTCACATTGTCAATGTTAAAAATGGTGGTATGGCAACATCCTGGACCATGATATTTGCCTTCCTGGTGCTGATGGTCAAACCAAACACTTTACAGGGGTGAGAGAGCCTGTCCGTTTGCCGCTGCAGGTGTTCCTCTGTGTGGAATGCTAGTGCGACATTGTCAGCGTACAGTGACTCTTTGATGAGGACTTGGCACACTTCTCTCTTGGATCTTAGGCAAGCAAGTTTGCCCAACTTGAGGTGGGTGGTGGCTGGCCTCCTACCGCTGAACACAGTCTGTAGCACCTGTTCTCTACGGCAATCAAGTTGAGCTTAACACTCATAACTGCTGTCTCCCATGTTGTGTTAACGCTCTGCGGTGAAACTGAAGTGCCCTCTCCAGGGCACAAGCCTGGCAAAATTTATCGAGGCTCTGGAATGCCCAAACATCAGGGTCCCCCTCATAACCTCCCTGGTTGAGTTCGAAGGAATGCAAAGTACTACATTTGGCACCAGCTTGGTTGCCAGAGTGGCTGGAAAGATGACCTATTTAGACATCAGTCTGCCTTTGGGCTCTACTCAAGGTTTTTTGTCAGGGTTTATTCCCTTAGCCTTCAGCTCTCCCGAGGTATCCAAGGCAGTGGAGCTATTTGCTCATTGCTGGGAGTTTGGTTCATGAGTGCCAGGGCTTGTCCACATGCCATGGGCCTGCACACTGCTTGTCTGTGGTCCAAACTTCCTCCAGGTTCCTCTGAAGCTTTAGACTGGGGCCGCAAGGGACCCAGTTTCCATGTGTCAGCACAAGGAGGCACAGCTGAGGACTTGCTGATGGAGAGGCTGTGTACAGGGAGAGACTTACACGTTTGGCTCTCCTTTTTGCACTGCTACTAGCCAATGTAGGCTGAAAATGAGAAGCAAAGTAGCACACAAAATCAAAAAGCATGCTAACTCTCTTCAGCCACACATTAGAAGCATCACATTGGCCTGTTGGACGTTTTTTTCATTTACCTGGTGAGAAGGGGAAGCGAGCCCTAAGGGGCTCTTGCTTCTGGTCGGAAGTGGCCGGGTGCAATCTACTGCAGGGACAGTGGCAGATGGGGAGTTTGACTTGGGGATTACACCTGTCACACTGTGACGCATACGTCCAAAGGCAATCTCAGGGAGGACAGAAACCTCCCGTGGAGCAGAAGGCAAAAGCTTGATCTTGATTTTCAGTGCGAATACAGACCGTGAAAACGGGGCCTCACGATCCTTCTGGCCTTTTGGGTTTTAAACAGTAGGTGTCAGAAAAGTTACTACCGGGCTTCTTGTGGCGGCCAAGCGTTCATAGCTTTTTAGTCCTTCAGTATTGGCCCTTCCTATTGTTGTGAAGTAGAATTCACCCACTAATAGGGAACGTGAGCTGGGTTTAGACCGTCGTGAGACAGGTTAGTTTTACCCTACTGATGACCTGCATTGTTGCAATAGTAATCCTGCTCAGTATGACAGGAACCGCAAGTTCAGACATTTGGTGTATGTGCTTGGCTGGGGAGCCAATGGTGCAAAGCTACCATCTGTGGGATTATGACTGAGCTCCTCTAAGTCAGAATCCCCTTAAACATAACAATACCCTAGCACCACGGGTCATGGTTGGCCTGGGATAGCTGACTCCGATTGATGTGTACGCCGCTCAGCTCAGGGCTGGACTGCAGCTGATTGGGCACCACCTCTCAATTGTTAATGCACAGCATGTTCATGGGGAACCTGGTGCTAAATTATTGGTAGATGGCCTGATTCTGGCTCAGGGTTTAGTACATAACAGAGCGGCTATTTCATTGCGATCTATTGAAAATCAAGCATGCTGGAAAGTGCACATTTAGATGTTGGGTGGAAATGATGTTGAGTTCTGCTATGATGCACTTCAGAGCCTCAACGTCTGAGCTAACACAGGAAGAATAGCTATCTGGGTAGGGAATGTCAGGTTTAACCGGTTTCTGCTTGGCACTGACACAAAATATGCAGGGTATCTCTGTGTTCATCTACATGCTGCCCCTCAGCGATATCATCAGTAAGCATAGCGTTACTTTTCACATCTACACTTTATGACACACAGATCTACCTCACCACCGTCTCTCTCGTCTCCTCCACTGTTGCTAAATTAGCAGACTGCTTATCCAACATTCAATACCGGATGAGCAGAAATTTACTCCAATTAAATATTAGGAAGACTGAAGCCATTGTTTTTGCTCCCTGCTCCAAACTCTGTTCCCTAGCTAACAACTTCATCTCTCTCTCCCTGGCAACAATCTGCAATTAAGCCAACCTTGGTCAAATATAATAAAATGCCCCAAGGCGCTTCACAGGAGCATCATAAAACAAAGTATGACACCAAGTCACATAAGGAAATAGGGAAGATGACCAAAAGATTGGTCAAAGAGGTCACATTTGACCCCAGGATGAGCTTCCGAACTCACATTTGCACCATCACTAAGACTGCCTATTTCCACCTCTGTAACATAGCCCAGTTTCACCCCTGTTTCCACTCCTCTCCCTCATTCATGCCACATTACATCTATACTTGACTATTGCAGTTGTTATGATCAGGTGAAGAGGGGTCGAATGGCTCCCCTTTTTTCCCACTCCTCGTTTGACTGTAAAAGGGTTTTTGTGAAAATGATATATTTGCCAATTCAATGAGTGTTTAACTGTTCATGCGCTGTGAGAGGCCGATTATCAAAATCCACCACAAGGCCTTGGACAACGTGGATCACTTTTCATACCTTGGAAGCCTACTGTCAACAAGGGCAGACATCGACAAAGAGGTTCAGCATGGCCTTCAGTGTGCCAGTGCAGCCTTCGGCCGCCTGAGGAAGAGTGTTTGAAGACCAGGACCTCAAACCCAGCACCAAGCTCACGGTCTACAGAGCAGTAGTGATACCCGCCTCCCTATATGGCTCAGAGATGTGGACTATGTACAGCAGGCACCTCAAAGCTCTGGAGAAGCACCACCAGCACTGCGTCCGCATGATCCTGCAAATCCATTGGCAGGATAGGTGCACCAACGTCAGTGTTCTCACTCAGGCCAACATCCCCAGCATTGAAGCATTGACCACGCTTGATCAGTTCCACTGGGCGGGCCACATTGTCCGCATGCCTGACACGAGACTCCCGAAACAAGTGCTCTACTCGGAGCTTCAACACGGCAAGAGAGCCCCAGGAGGGCAGAGGAAATGCTTCAAGGCCACCCTCAAAGCCCCTTTGAGAAAGCGCAACATCCCTACCAACATCTGGGAACCCCTGGCCCAAGACTACCCGAAGTGGAGGGAAAGCATCCAGGAAGAAATTGAACACCTCAAGACTCATCGCCAAGGGCTAGCTGAAGTCAAGTGGTGACAGCAAAAGGAGCGATCAGCAACCCGGGCACCCCACCCACCCATCCCCACTACCACCGTCTGCCCCTCCTGACAGAGACTGTAGCTCACGCGTTGGACTCCAGTCACCTGAGAACTCAGTTTTAGTGTGGAAGCAAGTCATCCTCAACCCCGAGGGACAACCTAAGAAGTAGAAGAAGATGTGTGTGCTGTGATCATAAAAGAACAAATTGGAGAGATTTTTTTGAGTTTAATAAAGAAGGAGGTTAGCTTTAGTGTGTTTAAGCCAGTCTAAGTAATCTTTGGCTGCGAGTTCAAGTCATCTATAGTCTCTATTTGTAAGATGTTCAGTTGGGTCTCTAGCTGGTAGATTAAAAATCATATTTAACATAAAGCACATTTTTGCTATACAATGCACTCCTGGCTGGTCTCCCAAGTTCTATCTTCCATAAACTTGTGGTCACCCAAAGCAGTGCTGCCTGTGTCTTAGCTTGTAGCAAGATCCATCCCCCTATCACCCCTATGCTCGCTGACCTACACTGGCTCCCAGTCGGGCAACACCTCAATTTTAAAATTCTCATCCTTGTTTTCAGATTTCTGCAGTGCTATGCCCTTCTCTATCTCTGTAATCTCTTTAAACTCTACAAGCCTCCAAGATATCTGCCGTCCTCAAATTCTGGCCTCTTGTGCATTCCTGATTTTAATCACTCCACGCTTGGTGGCCATGCCTTCATCACCTCTTCACCTCGCTACCTCACTTTCCTCATTTAAGACATTATTTAAAATATACCTCTTTGACCAATCTTTTGGTCATCTGCTCAAATATCTCCTAATGTGGCTCGGTGTCATACTTTGTCATTTACTGTTCCTATACAGCACCTTGGGATGTTAAAGGTGCTATTTAAATATAAGTTAATGCTGCATAAGATCTTGCATTGGGTGTGATACAACCTCCTGGAGGTCATCTCCTAATTCTTAACTTGTGAATTCACATTGGTGCATATACCGCAGATGCATGTGTGCAAGCGTCATGGCGCACTTATTATTCACCTGCGGTGTGTGGACAGAACAAATTGCTCACAGTTTACAATGAACATTTACAGGATTTAACAAAAAGTTAAACATTGAGTACAAGGCCTTGATAATCTAATTAAATGTTTTGAAGGCGTAGCCTAGAGGCTGTGATATTAAACTGTCAGAGCATGCTGTGTGCTGTCAACCATTGACATTTACAAGCACATGCAATAGCTAGTCTTATTCTTCTGTTATTTAGTTTGTTTTTTATATAAGAAACCCCGCTTCAAGCTAAAACTGCAATATAAATGTACATTGTCCCTGTTTTCAGAAGCATTCACCGGTTAGCAACTTGAGAATTATCTTGAATTGTTTTTAAATAAATGTGAATAATTTAAACCCATGTGGTCAGTAATTTTGTACCACCTCATTGATGCCCGTAGTGTGAGGCCTAAGACATTTTGAGGACCGAGCTTTATTGTTATTAGGTGGGTGGAGCCAAAGCTCACAGGAGGCCCTCTGATTGGGATGGGCAGGGCTTCTGGCTGCTCATTCTGGCCTCACAAAAATCACTCTTTTTTTCCAAAAAAACCCTGAACTTGCCTTTATCAGAGATTCCTTTAAGAACCACTGGTTTGCTCTCTTTACCCTTGGTGCCAGTGGATGGAGTGGTCATGCTCTGCCAGTTGGTACCTAAGGGAATTATGTTGTTATGAGAATCCCACAACATTTGTCAGATTAACATTTTGAAATTAGACTTCCACTTGAAACACAGGCACTTGGGCTGTGAGCCATACTGTAAGTGGGAATGGAGTAGCAAGAAATGCATTGCCTATTGCAGCCCACCGCACCCATGAAGCCATAGGCAGAAGCCATTTCTCCTCCAATATTCCCTTCCCTTCCTTCCTTTTTAAAAGGCTTTGATTCCTTGATGAGATATGATTCTATGTGTAATGGTGACTCTCTGGAACATTAACCACTTTCCTACTGAGTGCACCACAGCTGAGCCTGGAACTATCCTCACCCAGTGTCCTCACACAACCACTTTTCAACAGTGTTTAGACAATAACCAGTAACATGGATTCTTCCCTAACCTAAGAACCCAATTATCTCTACTGGAGCTCTGGTTTAAGAATCAGCCAGCTCTGTGGATTTAGCGTGTGATCATCTGATTTGCATTTTCCACTGAACTATCATGACAGTTCATTTCTACCTTCTTGGTTGAACAGTTCAACAATCTTTTGGATTAATGCCCAGTATAGCTTTGTTTAAATCTAGGTTGAACCATTGATTTGAAATGTTTACAGTGAAAACAACCCTGTGTTTCCAATTAACTACAGTAATGAGGTTTGAGCCAGTTATTTGCTAATATGTAACAGTGTCTGTTAGATTTGTTTCTCGTTTGTCAGATTTTGTTCATACCAGCCTAATGGTTTTTAACTCTTAGACTACTGACAAATTCCAGAAAACTTCCAAATTCTTGAGCCAAGTGGTTTTGTTTGTTTTCAGTTCACGCTGAAAACACCATTAATGATAAAGTTACTGAGGCATCAGGAATATGTTTGGTGCTGCAATATTAACCCTGAACTACGAAAACAAATTCTAAAAGCATGACTAATTACATAAACATTTTTAAAAGGAAAAACTTTGTTGTGACTCTGACAGCCAGAGTGGCAGAGTGTGCACTACAGCACGGTGCTGGTTCATGTTACTTCAATTAGTGTGTAGAACTGTAGCTGAAGCTAGGGCTGCCTTTGGTGGCAGTGGCTACATAACATTTTTAGAAAAAACGATGATGACAACTTGCTTTTATATATCACCTTTAATATAGGAAAAAGTCCTAAGGTGCTTTATAGGAGTGTAATCAAACAAAAAATTACCATTGAGTCAAAGAAGGAGAGTGCTGTATTGTTATCTTAATCCAGTATGATTTAGGAACTATATGTTCATGCAGATGGATACACAAATATCCAGAGTGCCAGCATTAATGCACTACAGTCGGTGTATCGAACTAACAGTATATCGGTCCACAACACACAGTGTGATCTGAGAAATACATTCAATGAAGCTCCAGCATTTCAGTTTCAAAGTGTAATTATTTCAAACTTCTGGGAACCACAAGACATAACATGGTGGTAGCAGGTGTCTGTGAGAAAAATTCAAACATTTTTAATGGATTTAATCCTGAATTAGATTGAGAAAAATCAAATCAAAGTAGTGTCAGAGAGAAATGCTGAGTGAATTGTGCAAAAACGAAATGGCTGCTGCTACAGCAATGAATGTGCAGCTTTAGCCTTAGGATAAATTGGGAGGCTGATGATGTCGTAGAAGCATTTGAGAAGTTTAAACAAAGGGGCAGATTGATGTGCGGTAGCTTTCAAAAAAGGAAAGGATCAGCTACATCCTTTTTGTGGGCAGTAACAAAAGGTTTGGATATTTTCAATAGCTAGGAGGTGAATGTGAATGACAGTAAAAAATCAGACAAAGTTTTTGGAAAACTCAACACACATCTCCAGCGGAGATCAAACCATCGGATCCACAGGTATGAATTTCAGAGTTTGAGGCAGGAAGCAGGTGAGCCTGCTGATAATTTCTTAACACGATTGAGAAACATAACCAGCAAATATAAATTCAAGGAAATGGATGAAAGGCTAATAGATCAGCTCATTCTGAGCTCTGCAGACCCTGATATACAAAAAACTCCAATTGGACAGGACAAGCTCATAATATCGCAGGCTGTAGACATTTCCAGAGTACATGAAGCCATGAGTAAACAGATGGGCCAGGATTTTCAGCTTAGCGTGCCTGACAGCCCAAGCATGAAATAGCGCGTGATGATGTCAGACAATCGTCTCGACATCATCGCTCACTTGCACAATATTTCAGTCAGCAGACATGCATGAGAGTCAGCAGTACGTCCATCGACAATTAAGAGGCCTATTAAGGCCATTAAGCAGGCAATTATATAGAACTTTTCACTGCCCATCCAACCTTATGGTTGACGGGTGGGCGAATAGGCCAGGTGGCCTTTGCATTTTTTGTGAAACCTCATCCATGGATGGGATGAGGTTTCCAAAAGTGATTTAAAAAATAATACTTTTTTAAAAATCATATTTTACATGTTTATATTATTTGTAGATTCTTCACTTTTCATTTTAAAAATCTTCAGCTCCCTGAGGCAGCTCTGTGCCGTCAGAGAGCTTTCAGTGAGCGCACCCCATGCATGAGCAAACTTCAGTGCTCACATTCCTCCCGCCCCCGCCCCGGCAGCACTGAGGCTCTCAGCGCGCCTTTCACGCTGGTTGGCCATTAATCGGCCAGCCTTCATTAAATCGCAGTGGGAGCCCGATCGCAGGGTGTGGACCGTTTTGCTACCACGCCTGCCTGACGAAGGGAAAATCCTGCCCATGAAGATGCTGTCCAAATGGCTAACCTTCAGTTAAGTCAAGGGAAAGGCAGCAGGGTTGATACAGTGAAACAGCAACAAAAAAATACACACTCAACAGAGAGAAAGATGTGCAAGAGCTGTGAACAGTCACATGAATTCACAGACAGAAAGAAATATGTCACATACGGATCAAACTGTAGAGTTTGTAGAAAGCCCAATCACTGTGAAAAGATGTGCGGGACAAAGAAAGAAGATGATAAAGGAGTTACCAGCCACAGGGCAACAGAGCAAATGGAAAAGAAAAGAAACCAAAACATACATACCCTGGGAGATGATGATGAGTTTGAGGACACAGTAGACATAGGAACCATACAACTGCATGAAATGGCTGGATGCAAAGTTCCCAGAGAAAAGAAATTCACACACCCATTCAGATCAGGAAGAGGGTGAGAAATAAGCCCACAACCATAAATCTGAAGCTGAAGCTTGATACCGGAGCACAGAGTGACATCATTCCACTCAGACTATACCAGAAGATCTTGCCTGAAAATTTGAAAGAAAATGGTTACTCAAGGAAACTCTTTCGAGTTACCAACAGTCACAGATTGCAACTTCTTTCGAGTACAATCACAGTTCTTGGTTTCCGGGAGTGGGACATGAACCCACAACCCTCTGATTCAAAGGCGAGGGTGCTATGAACTGAGCCACAGCTGACACCTCCAAAAGATGCCCTAAAACTAATGACATACTGATGACTAATGACAAATTAATGAAATACTAATGACATTTGGAGAGAACTGAGATTTGACAGCTGGGAATGACCCAATCAGAGGAACACACAAAGGAAAAGACATTATAACTGCATGTTCTATATCACTGAAACAGGTGGTTCTGCTATCCTGGGGTTGAGCAGTGGCGATGCACTGCAGCTGATCTCAGTGAACTGTGAGATGAAGGAGGCATCACTGAAGGTTGATGGGAGTACACCCATTGAAATGCATCCTCCAATTAGAAGCAAGAAAGTGATTGCCAGAGTCACAGAGCCTACAGATTGGGTAAATGTCATCGTTATGAGAGGTAACATACAAAGCCCAATGAATGGATTGCAGTCAGATATTGAAATTCTCAAGGCCAATATTGAAAGACAAAAGGAGTTCTTGACAAAAAAGGAAAGAGACCTAATTTGGAAAGTTCAGACAGTGAACGAAGAAGATTTCCAGAAACTTTACAGCAATCTAAAAGAAAAAAGATGAGAACTAGAGAATAAAGTTGCAGGCCTAGAGAAACTGAAGGCTGAGCAGGACATTTTGTGCCATGCTGAAAATGAGCATATGGAAGAAGCTGTACAGATAGCAGAGGAGACGCCCAAGAGGAAGA
Source organism: Cetorhinus maximus (assembly GCF_964194155.1). Taxonomy (NCBI): domain Eukaryota; kingdom Metazoa; phylum Chordata; class Chondrichthyes; order Lamniformes; family Cetorhinidae; genus Cetorhinus; species Cetorhinus maximus. The sequence goes on along the minus strand of NC_135895.1, from coordinate 62,529,036 downwards.
TCCTGAACCTCAGGCCGAAACTTCAATAGCATGTGTTTCAAATAAAAGGAAGTGAAAAAGAAAAGAATATCAATGGCAGAATTAAGACAGCAAATTAGTGAATTCCAAATGCAACTTAACAAAATATCACAGTTAGAGAACGATTAACTGGAGACCAATAACAAACTGCGAGAAATGCTGGAGTTTTTAAAAGAGGAAACGCAAAATGTGGAAAGCCAAGCTGAGTGAGCACAACAGGAAGCTGAGAAATTGGTAGAAGACAGCACCAAGAGTGGTTGGAAGAGAAAGACAAGGAGGAGAATAGTAGCATAGAGCTGGAGGAGAAGTACTGCCAGGCCAAAGAATGACTGCAGAGTGCTGTTTTAGCTCAGAAGAAGAGGCACAACATTGTACCACCTAAATCATACCATGAATAATGTCGAGTTAGGTGGGGCCTGGAGAGGGGGTTGGGGGGGTTGGACAGGGGTCAGTTCGGGGCGGTGCAGGGTCGGATGGGGGAGGGTCAGGTCAGGGGGTGAGGCCAGGGGAAGGGTAGTCAGAGGGATAGGGTGGGGGATGTGGTGGGGGGGGGTAGTCCTGTGGAAAGGGGTTGGGGTGTTGTAGTGGGGGATGGGAGGAGTCCCGTGGGGGAAGGTGGGGGGAGTCCCGTGGGGGTCGGGGAGAGGTCAGTACAATAGTTACCCAGGGGTTAGAAGTGGTTTTAATTCTTCTAACTTTTTCAAGGTAATTATTGCTGTAAGACAGTCAGAACCATCTGAAGTTTGCAATTTAAATTGGATCTTCGGGTGGTTCCCAGTTTGAAAGTCCTGGGCAATTGGCATTCAAAGCTTACCTGAGAATTTCCCGGGGGTGGGGTTGTCATGGGGGGGTTCCTCCGCATCTTTGGGGTACCCCCGAAGATACACTGCCCTGGAGCTTGGAAATTACAGCCCAATATGTTCATGGGTGTATATACATAAGTATCCCTAGTGCCACATCACTCACTACTGCACGACAGACTGTGTATCAAACTAACACTGTGTCAGTCTGCAGCACATGGTGTGATCTGAGACACACATTTGATGAAGCTCCAGCATTTGAGTTTAAAGGTGTGATAATTTCAACTCTCTGGGAACAATAAAATAATAACAGAGGCATGAAGATGGATGGCCAAAAGTTTGGCCTAAGAGGTAGGTTCTAGGGGAGCATCTTAAAGCAATGGATTGCTGGGAGTTCTGTGTTTCTGTTTATTTTGTTCTCTTCTTCAAAATTCCATGCAATTTATCATCCATCCCTCCCACTCTAAATGGAATTAATTGCTCCCTGTGTTTAGTATTGGGTGGTGATTGACTGTGGTTTGGGGAAAGGTCAGCTTTCACACAAGAAGTGAGTGGTTTCTTCTTCTGCCACACCCTTTCCCGCACCATTTTCCAGTAAGTGTTAATAAATTATTTGACTGGTTGGGGGTGGAGTGGGGAGCGGTGGGTGTGGGTGGCTTCACGATAAAACACTTTCCTGCCTACCCCCAACCCTAGACCAATTGAATGTCTCTATCACTACCTCAGCCGAGGCCAACCAATTCAGTGCAAAGTAGGGAACCTGGTTTGTGCAATCACATGATTCATTTGTTCAGTTAGCCATCAGGGGAGCGAGGAAATGACATTTTTCTATTCCACTGCCTTCTTCCATTCCCAATTCCTGGTCCCTTCCCTTTATGAAAACACACCTCCCAGGACTGTAAGGGTTTGAAATTTCCAGCTGAAAATGCATCTCTCTGAAGAAATCGTTCCTTCAATGCATTGGAGTAGTTAGTCCTGCTCCAGTAACAAAGTTGAATATTGGCCAACTCTCAAATATAATTTATTGACATCAGCTTTGGAAAATAGCATCTTAAAATGCTCCATTATTCCCTTCCTAGAAGCATATTTTTAAAAAAGTTAACAAAGTCCACATGGAAACCAGCAAATTGTGCTAGCATCTACTGCATTAATACAGTTTCATTTGCAATTGCATTAAAGGAAAATAAATATTTTTTTAAATGCACAAAAATATAAAATTAATTTTATGAGTATTAAAAAATATTTCTAATATTGACCCCAGGATTGACCATCAATTGAGGATCAGTTTGTGATATGGTTAATGATCCTTCTCTGCATTATTCAAATGTTCCCTTTAAGGTCATAGAAATTTACACCTCGGGTGGTGGGGGTGGGGGTGCAGTGAGGCCACTGGAGGCGGCAGTTAGTTAATTTAGGTAGCTGAGGAGCCTTTAAACTCATTTGCATACCACAGACTTGGATTAAATGTAGTCTTTTAAATTAAATGAGTGGTGCATGGGGAGCCATTAGAAACCTGACCATTAAAAAGTGGTGGATTAGAGGCGCGATCTCTGACTTTGAGTGGAAGGGCAGCCAAATTGGACCAGCCTTTCATTGCAGTGTAGTCTCTGTTTGAAAAGAGAGAGAAGGAGGCATTCTGGCAAAAGAGAGGGGCAGGAACTGATAGGCAAAAGCCTTAAAGGGAGAGGTCAGCTTTGAGGAGCTGAGAGGCAACAGCCAATAAAGGGGGGTGATTTCCAACCAGTCCTCCTGGAGCAACGAGTGCTGGAGGCGAGGCACAGATGGAGGGAGCACCAAGGCCCAGAGCCAGTATGACCAGCACTGTAGGAGCAGCATGAAGTACAGGCTGCAGCTGGACAGGAGGCACCAGAATGCTGCATGAAACAGCAGTGGGGGAGAGGCAGTAGATGGTGAAACACGTCCCAGAGTCATCAGCACCCAAATGAACTGCCAACAGATATCGGAGTGCCAGTGCCAGAGAAGACTGTACCTCTCTAACACTGCATGATGCTGCAGGACAGCTTGTGCCTGATGGGACTGGGTGCCACCCATTGCCATTGGGTACACAAACCGACCTCAGTGCTCAACTTCAAACCTCCAGATCATTCCAAGGATTCACCGAAGACATCTAGGATATCCCAGGCAGCCACACACTGCTGCATATGGGAGGCGACCAATGCCCTGTTTAAGAGGGCTGGAGATTTTGTTCTCTCATGCACAGACCCTAAAAGCCAGCTGAGAAGTCTGTTGGATTCTGGGCATAGCAGGCACAGGATTTCCATGTGTGCAAGGTGTCATTGATATTGCACACATGAGTAGCAAAGCTCCGTTGGAGCAGCCTGCAGTCTTCAGTAACAGAGCTTCTATTTCATCAACTGGTGTGCAACTACAGAAAGTGGATTCTGCAGGTCTGTGCCCGATTCCCAGGAAGCAGCCATGAGGCCAATGTGCTTCAGGTGCCACACTTGTTACAGCCACATGCAGGGCTCCAGGGATGGATCCTCAGGGACAGGGCAACCATCTCCAGCCTTAGTTCACGATACTACTCAGGAACCATCGCAAGGAGGCCGAGGAATGGTACAATGTCAGCTACAGATGAGCAGACAATAAGACGTCAAGCAGACAATAGGACTGTCAAGATGAGATTCAGTTGCGTGGACTCTGCAATATGACCCAGTGAGGGTGTCACGGATCAGTTCTGCCTGCAGAACCTTGCACAAGCTGGTGCAGCAGAGGGGTGAGGCTTTGCACCATAAGGATGTGGAAGAGACACAATCCTCCTCAGTCAAGGATGTAGGGTAGAAGAGGCAGGGAGGCTACATCAGCTGCCTGCAGTAGAAGTCAGAGGCATGGAAATATGTGCAAAGGAGGCTCGAGAGAACCTCATTTTCAACCAATTCCCGTAGGCACCATCCTTTTGAGGTGCAGCTGCATCTCCAACATACCATGTCACCCCCATGATATCTGACATATTACTTATCAGGGGCCATTGGCCAGCCTTTGCTAAGAAGCTGCTCCATTCCACAGAGACTCTCCACCCTCAGCCATTTAGACAAATATTTGGGATTCAAGGGTTTCCAAAGCCATTCTTATAGCATCAGTCACTGAATAACGAACACGTCAATAAAAGCACAAAAACTCTAATCAAACACAAGATTAATATTCAATGTCAAAAGTCTAAAGTGCCCTTTCTAACATGCTTCGAGTGCTCCAACAATGTGTAGCCCTGAAATATTCAGCTGAGTTGGAGGCAGGCAGTTGGTCATGATGCCTCGTGGATGGAAATGACCTTGGAGGCTGTCCTGTGTGTGCCTGAGAGCTGGAGGGCCCCAGCATGCTGTGGGGCTCTTGCACCAGTGCAGAAACTTTCTCTGTGGCTGATTCCACTGGAACTGGTCAGGTTATTGGCTGAGAGGCTGAGTGCCTGTTCACCCTTGGAGCACCTAGAGAGGAATCCCCAAGATGTGGCAGGCTACAGCACCTCCTCCCTCTCGGTTACAATGGTACCTTCCTGTCTACTGGAGACTGACGGGCAATTGGAGGGGACTCCAGGTGCTCTGGCCCCTCTCACCCTCTCAATATAAAAATGAATTTCAGAGCAGCACAAACTCTTGAATGAAGTAAATAAGCATGGATAGATGTAAAGATAAAGTCTTTCATCATCCTCTTCAGGTTTCTTGGGAGCCTTGTTGTCTCCTCTTTCAATTTTTTCAACTCCTGCTTGTGGCAGGAGGTCAGTTTTTTTCTCTAGGTCATCAGTGTGAGCACTGGCCACTGTGGCTTAGAGCTCAGACAGGTCTGCATACACATCTGGCAGCCACTGAGTGGTCTGCTGTACCTAGTTCTCTTTGACAGTCACCAACCATGGAGGAACCCATGTGCTCACATACCTGACACATGACAGAACTCATGGCCTGGGTGGACTTCTACATCATCTGCGCATGGCTGCACAATAACCTCTGGCAGCTCCACCAGATGTTCCCCTGTTTTACGCTGCAACTCCAGCACAAGTGTGGCTGACACTAGAGGCTTGTCATCATCTAGGGCTCAGCATGGGCCCATCCTCTAACAGTCCTCCATCTGTCAGGGCTCTTAGTTGTCACAGCCTCCGTAAGATGCTCCCGCGTGTCAGCGAGATGCTCACCAACTTGTGCTCCCGAACTGATTTGTGAACGCGCACCTATTGAGGTGAACGTGTCTGTGCTGGTGATGGCTGCTAAGGAAAGATGTGTCACTGCATCCTCTGAGGCTTGATGGCCCTCCTCCTCGGAGTTTGAATGCAGGGCCTCTGTCGAGGCAGCAACTTGTCCCTCTGGAGTTTGGAAACCAGCATGGGAAAACAATTAGCTCTTCGGTCTTCCCAGTCCTCCCCACCCCCCCATCCATGTGTGTCACATACTTCCTTTCTGCTCAGAGGCGGAAGCAAGTTCTGGGCCTCCTCGCTCTCATCACCCATCACTCTGATCTCTCCATCAGCAATGGCCAGGCCATCCTGGTCAGGCCAAGAGCCTCCACTACAGCGGCTGTCAGAGTTCTCAGGTCTGGCTCACCTCCACCTGTCTTCACCCTTTCCCTGGTGTGCTGGGTGTAGGATAAGGGTGTTCAGAGTAAGGGTTAATGTGAGACTGGAGAATAGTACCACCCATAGTATGATGTAGAGAGTCACATGATAGCAGCCCGTCTGTGGAGTAGAGTCTAGAAGGAGCTGGTGTGGAGACAGCAGCCATGCAGGGCAGTGCCTTGGTTATGTACATAGTTACGGGTTACCAATAATGGTTTATGTTTAACCATACAAGCATCTAGACCTCTTTGTGCAGCAACAAGCAACCTTTACAACATTGTGGCAGCTAAATGAATGAACCCAGAGCCTCCAAGTAGCTGGAGAAGGACCCTGGAATCCCAAGGTATGAAAAACTAAAGAAACCGAAGCCTGACCTGAGAGAAGTGCACTTAAATTGAAGACAAAGCTGGAGATTGCCGAGGTAGAAAGCTCCATTACAGACATGGAAGCTGGAGGACTCCACCAGAGCACGTGGAGGTCCATTGCCAGACTTGATCAAAAAAGGCAGAGTGCAGCAACCTGGCCTCATTGTAAAAAAAAGGCAGAGCAAATTAAAAATAAAAAAGTAAAAGGTTGACAAAAGAAGAATCTGCTGTAAAGAAGACTCCACTGTATAGATGATGAGACCGAACTGAATGAAGGCAGAGCCAAGAGACCCAGCCAAATCACAAGAAGGATGACCAAAAAAAATTACAGTAAAAAAAGCCATGCTTGCCATTTAAAATAGGCAGCCATTGGGTTCAACGGATCCGGAGCAGAGCTGAGGGAGAGCTATGGAAAGGGTCTATAGCCAGCACCATGACATGAGGTGGCCGAGCTGAATTGAAGTTTAAAAAAAATGGCAGAGTTAGAAGGAAAAAAAAGAATTGCCTTGAAATTGATTCTCACAGCTCAAACATACAAACATATGAATTAGGAGCAGGAGTAAGCCACTCGAGCCTGCTTTGCCATTTAGTAAGATCGTGGCTGATCTGAATGTAACCTCAACCCCACATTCCTGCCTACCCCCGATAGCCTTTCACCTCCCCTTGTTAATCAAGAAACTAGCTCTGCCTTAAAAATATTCAAAGACTCTGCTTCCACTGTCTTTTGAGGAAAACAGTTCAAAGAGACTCGTATGGGAAAAAATTTCTCCTCATCTCTGTCTTAAATGAGCAACCCCTCATTTTTAGACAATGACCCCTAGTTCTAGATTCTCACATGAGAGAAAACATCCTCTCCACATCCACCCTGTCAAGACCCTCAGGATCTTAAAAGTTTCAATCAAGTCGTCTCTTGCTCTTCTCAATTCCGGTGGATACAAGCCTAACCTGTCCAACCTTTTCCTCATAAACAGCCCACCATTCCTGGTGTTAGTCTAGTAAACCTTCTCTGAACTGCTTCTAACGCTTTTACATCTTTCCTTAAATAAGGAGACCAGTACACAGTATTCCAGATGTGGTCTCACCATTGCCCTGTACAACTGAAGCATAACCTCCCTACTTTTATAATCAATTCACCTCACAATAAACAGTAACATTCTATTAGCTTTCCTAATTACCTGCTATACCTTCATACTAGCCTTTTGTGATTCATGCACTAGAACACCCAGATTCCTCTGAATCTCAGAGCTCTACAATCTCTCACCATTTAGATAATAAGATTATTTTTTATTCTTCCTGCCAAAATGAGCAATTTCACATTTGCCCACATTATACTCCATTTGCCAGATCTTGGCCACTCACTTAACCTATCTATGTCCCTTTGTTGCCTCATGTCTTCAAAAGTTACTTTCCTATCTTTTTGTCATCAGCAAATTTAGTAACCATTCCTCCGATCTCTTCATCCAAGTCATTTATATAAATTGTAAAAAGTTGAGGCCCCAGTACTGATCCCTGTGGCACACCACTCGTCATATCCTGCCAACTAGAAAAAGACCCAGTTATGCCAACTCTCTGTTCCCTGTTAGTTAGCCAATCATCTATCCATGCCAATATGTTACCCCCTATACCATGAGCTTTTATTTTCTGCTATAACCTTTGACGTGGCACTTTATCAAATGCCTTCTGGAAATCTAAGTACAGTATATCTACCGGTTCCCCTTTATCCACAGCATATGTGACTCCTTCAAAGAACTCCAATAAATTGGTTAAAAATGATTTCCCTTTCACAAAACCATGTTGACTTTGCCTGATTGCCATGAATTTTTCTAAGTGCGCTGCTATAACATCTTTAATAATAGCTTCTAACGTTTCCCTTATGACAGATGTTAGGCTAACTGGCCTGTAGTTGCCTGAGAGGAAACTCAGAGGGGTGAATTGCTGCAGTTTTGAAAGTTTTTTTTTTAAAAAGGCCCACGGTCAAAGGGGAAGCCTGTTGAACCCGACGAAACGTGGAATGATCACAAAGAAAAAATGGGCAGCTGCAGAGCCGTATTGAAGAGAGAAAAAAATGGTCCCTGCACAGACATTATTAAAAGAGCAACAGCATTTAGAGGAAAATCAAATCGCCATGGATAGAAAATTAAAACCACCAGACCCATTTTGGCTAAGGCAAGGGCTAAATCAGACTCAAGATTGGGAGTCTTGAAGAAGAAATTTTTTAGATTACAGGAGTATATAAGGGCTAAGTAAGAAATCAGAAGTACAAGTTTGTTTATACTTGTTTGGCGTATTTGCAGATGAAGTAATCCTAAACCAAGGTATAGATGAATCCTCAACTACATTTAGTTAGATATTAAAATATTTTAACAAATATTTTAATCTCCAACTTTTGGAGGACGCAGACCTTAAAAGGAGGTCGAGAACACCCCCAACAAAGCACCGAGGGAGACAAAAGACCCCAGAGTGAGGGAGACAGGAGACCCCAGGCTAAGAGAGACAATACTCAAGCATATCAGAAGATGGTCACAGACCATGTCAATGCAATGAAGTGCATGAGCCAAAGAGTTTAGTGCAGAAGAAAGAAGAGACTGAGAAGCAGCCGGAAGGCTTAAAAATAGAGCTTTTGGAAAATGCTGACACATTTCCCAATTTGCAACAGCAGGTGGCAGTGCAGAGTGAGCAGCTTGCTGTGAATAAAGGAAAGCTATCTGAGATAACACAAAAGAAATAAAGCCTGCAGAAAGGAAATGAAGCTATTCCACGGGAAAATGTTCATATTAAATCTGAGTTGAAGGAACTCAACCAGAAGTACAGCCAAACACAACAGCAGGTAGAAAAGGTACACAAGGAAGTTGCTGTCTGGAAAGACTCTTTGAAGAATCGATACATGGCCCTGGAGAAACATGAGGAGCCAAAAAAGATGTTGAGTTCTACTTCAGCAAAGCAGTATTGAAGCTATCAGTAACAACAAAGCAATGCACTGAAGCACAGCGTGAGTTGGCAAGAGTTCAACAAGAAAATAAATAGTTGAAAGAACAGCTGATTGTCCTTCAAGATCAAATGCAAAAGGAGTACATAACCCTTCAGCAGCATGAAGAAATGAAGACTGTCAGGAACAGCAGAAGAAACTCAAGGAGACTCTGTTGAATTACAAGAAAACTCAAGATGAAATAATTGAGCTTTACAGAGAAAAGGAAAACCTGTTGAGGGACCTTCACAAGCTACAAGGATCCCTCAGGTCAAAGTTTGTTCCTCTGGAAAATTGCGAAGAGAAGCAAAATGAATTTAGTGTCACTCTGAACGAACTGAAGAACCAGTTGGCAGAGAAGACTCAGCAATGTTCAATATTCCAGGAGGAAGCCAAGAGGTCCAAGAAACTGAAGAGCTGAAGAACCAGCTGAATGGAAAAGAGGAGGCATTGAAAAGAAAAGCAGTAGATCTTTCCAAGCTGTGAGCGGATAATGAAGCCATGAATAGCACAATTACAGAGCTGAAACAAGTTAAGACTTTGCCGGAGACAGACTTGGCTAACAGTGAAACCGAAATGATGGACAAGGACAAAGCTCTGCTGCAGACAGAGGAAGGATAAACAGAAATAAGATCGGAAAATGTAAATCCAACGCTGAAACTTAAACTAGAAAAAAAAACACAGGATGTCTCAAACTTACTGAGAACCATTGAGTTGTTGAAAAATGATATGACTGAAATTGTGAAACAAGTGGAATTGAAATGAAGGAATTGTGAAATGTAAACTTCTAGGAAGAACATAGCGGACCCCACGGAAAAAGAAAATCCAAGTCCACTCCAGGAATGAATGGAGTGCACTTTCCCTTTGGAAGGAACAGGACAAACCCACGGTGTTCAAACAAAGCAAACGGGTTATCGATACAGAGAAACACAACTCAAAGGAGCGCTAAAAGCGAATCAAATGGAGATAACCGAGTACTGGAAACACAGAGTTCAATACCAGACCAACAAAGTCAACCCAAAGCAAGTGAGGACTATCATTCTTCCAAACATGACAGAACAAACCCCGAAGAATTGTCAAACCTCCAGACCATCTGAATTTATGATATCAGAGATTTAAGGGGGAGGGAGAATGGGTAGCAAATAAAGATTACACTCTAAATGTATTTAGTTGAGGACTTGGGAGGATAAGGGTGTACGGCAGATTAAGGGTTGATGTGGGACTGGAGAACAGTACCGCCCACAGTATGATGTAGGGAGACATTTAATAGTAGGATGTTCTCTGGAGTAGAGTCTAGAAGGAGCCGGCATGGAGACCCATGCAGTACCTCGGGTATGTACATAGTTATTGGCTAATAATAAATGGCTTATGTTTAACCATACAAGCCTCCAGACTTCACGGTGAAACATCAACCTTTACAACAATGGGGTCTTTTCTCCTACAGGCAGAGGGGGAGTGTGAGTCTCCAGATCATGACCAACTGACCCCCTCCTCACATGGCAGCCATCAGGCCTGTGATGATTCCTCCGGGATATCTTTCTCACGCATCCACTCTCACATGACATGGAGGATGTTGGTACCGAGAGGCAGATGCCTGTCACCCACATAAAGCCATTCCTCCTGAGGCCACTGCTGCTATTGCTTAGCCTGCCCAGCCGATCCCTGCCCACCTTGAGACCCATCATGTGTTGTTCACCTGGCAGCCACAGCGTGCCCATCATTCACTCAGACTTACCCTGATACTGCAGGGAAGGTCATTGAACCCACACCCAGCATTGGACCCAGTTGAACTGCTGGATCTCAAGGCTGCTAACCTTCGCTGTTAACTCCATGCAGCTTTCCTTGGTCAGGCAAGAGGGTCTCTTTCCATCAGCCTGGCAAAAGACCTCGTGCCATTCCTGGGCTGCCTAGAGGTGAACCCAGAGAGAGGCATCGCTGAACCATGGGGCCATCCTTTGTGTGCTCTGTGTCATTCCCCAGCTTCCAGCGCTTTGCCTTTCTGTCTTCGCTGAAGTCCGCAGACACTGAGGAAGCAGGTTGCTGGATGCTGTTGTGGCCACTGATGGATCCAGATCCTCCTTCATACTTTTCCTGGATTGAAACTGATGGGTGTTGCATGGTGAGTCCCCTCAGCTGCAGTCAGAGAAATAGTGAGAGACCTTTGAATCACCACAGGTAGGTCTGACTGGCTTTTTAAAATGGCATCAGCTTCTGTGCTGCCATCAGCTGATGCCGGGATTTCTGCCTTCCTTCCTGCCCCCGTTACTTGATTGGATGGGCCCAGTGCCTGTAGCTTGGTAATTGGCCAACGACTGCATGACCGTGTTTGGCCAGCTGCTTCCACCCCAAGGGGCAATGCCATCCACTTCCAGGTGTGCCACTGGGACCCATGTCCCCAACATTAAATTCTGCCCTTCAAGTGCATATCCAAGCACTTTTTAAATGTTTTTGAGGGTTTCTCCCCTACCACCCTTTCAGGCAGTGTCTCACTCTTCTCCCAAAACCACCCCACTCACCTCCCCTGCCGTGCGCGCACATACACACACACACACACACTAGAAGTGGCCACGAGCGTGAAGATGTTGGTGCCCACAGAACTGGGTATGGGTCAGATTATTCTGCCACCTCTAGCTGAAAACCCAGCACACATGGACTGCATTTAAGTGATTTTTTTGTGTAACTGCCTTTGGAACAAGTGCAGGGAAACATACAATGTACGTGACATAGTGTCTTTGTGATGCGCTTGCTTCTACTTGAAGATTCAACAACTAGTGGGGAAAAAAACTTCAGATTCTTTGTTATTTGCATTGGTATTTGACCTGTTTCTTCTTTCCTGACTCTAATCCTGTGAGATGAGCTTGACTTGGGTTGTATTACACAGACGCAAGCCCTCATGCTGATACTGTGCTCCTCATTTGTCCCGTTTGCAACCACAGCGAAAGAAAACAAAACCCTTTCATTTTATTTTATATACTTCCCATTAGTTCTGCGGGTGCTGAGACAGGTAAATGCATGGCCTTGCAATGAGTAAACGCATTGCACAGTGTGATATAGAGCCATAAAATTCAAGAAAGTTTACAGTTCAATCCATGAGCTCTGCTGAGCTACTGTTGGGAAGATTTGGCTCGAGATGGAAAATATCAGCCACCAGTATTATTGCTCCTGACCACAATGCAGTGACTGCTGCAGGAGAAGTCCGAGGCGTGGAGACGTTGAATGAGGATAGCATTAGATCGTGCTTGACTGTGGGGAAAGTGCGTGAAATCGGGGCGGGGACAGGTGGGGGAACAAGAAGCAAGAGTTTTGTTTGGTAAGGTACATGAGTGTTTTTCATTATTTCCCAAAACAGGAGAGGGAAATGAACAACTATGCAGAAAGGAATGTGAAACAGTGTATGATGTCAGTTTGCTACACTATAACATTATCTCTTTCAACAATCCCATTGGAACTGAAGCTATTTCAAGAACATCCTGTACTGTCTGTTGATTGGAGAACTGCCGGGAAAAAGCTTGTTATTTAGGAGGAAAATCTTACATCTCAAGTTTCAAGCTCTGCCCCCGCCCACTCTGTCACAATGGGTGGGATTTAATCCAGGTGACAGGGGGTCTCGTCCGCCAGCTAGCAAGGGAGAGCCCACATTGTCTCCTTTGGGGAAGGCCCGCTGTGTTAAGTACCAGTTAGGTACTTAAGTGGCCAGCAGCAGGGCTTCCCTGCAATCAATGAAATTCCGCACCCCGGGAAGCGGCCAGCCAATCAGAGATCATCAGCTCTCCATTGCAGGCAGCACCCCCAGGATTGCTGGTGGCTGCCAGTAATACACCAACCAGAGCCTCAGAATTAGCAAGCGATCCAGACCACCAGGACACAGGTGAGTGGGGACAGGATAGGGTGTCACGGGGGGGGAGCTGCTGGCTGGGGAGGAAGGTGGGGGGGGGGGGGGGGGGGGGGCGGTTGGAGGAAAGGGTAGCGGGTTGGCTCTGACCGGACCCCCAACCCCCTTCCGAATGCCAGGTCCCTCGATCAGGACTGTCGCCGGATGCCTGGAACGCAATAGGGTCTGCTTTCCTGGGCTTCCCAGGTGGCAACAATTTCACCCGCTGCTGGTTTAATATCAACAGCAGTGGGATGAGGCCATTAACTGGGCATCATTTGCCCACTTAAGGACTTCAGTTGACATTGGGGTGGGAAGACCATCCACAAGTCTTCCCGCCCTGGACTTAATTTGAACAGAGACACAAAGGTGACGTCGTCCCCACCCAGCACCCTCACACCCAATTAAAAGCCACCTGTCTCCAAACTCGCCTCATGGGAGGGCATTAAAGTCTGCCCAGTGAATGTTGTCTTTTCCTGTTTTATTGATATCATTTGCTGTTCTGAACATTTCTCTTTTTCTTCCAAACGCTCCAATCTATGTGTCGTTCATTTCCCCTACATTCAAGCTGCTGAAATCATAACTTATTGTACCAACTCCTACTTTAAAACAACCATTCTGAGCACCTCAAGGCTATGGAGCTCTTGATCTTACTCATGCTCCCTCCCTCTTGAAATTTATAGGCTTTAAACTGCTAAGCTTGCTATCACATAATCATATAATTTACCTCATTCTCATATATAAATCCCCCCATGGTTTTACCCTTTCCTAGCTCAGTAACCTTTTACAACTCACTTAGAACTCTGTATTCCTCCAATTCTAGCCTCTTATGGATCCTCAACTTCCTTTGGCCTAACATTGGCAGCTGTGCTTTCAGCCATCTAGGCCCTAAGCTCTGGAATTCCCTCTCTGCCTCTCCGCGCTCTCCCCCAACCTTTATGACCCTCCTTTAAACCTATGTCTTTGACCCTGCGTTTAGTCACCTGCGCTAATAACATCTTCTTTGGCAAAATGTTGCCACTTGTGCTCCTTTGAAGTGCCTTAAGGCACTATATAATTGCAAGTTGCTACTCTCTTTTCTTGGCCCCTGTCCTTCAAACTCAGCAACCAACAAAGCACAAATTAAACCCTCCTGCCTGAAGCTCAGATGATCTTCTTGACCTCCTTGACTAATGGCTTCTGCTAGTATGCCCTTTGCCTTCACTTCTTTCATAATATAGTTTCCTACCAATGTAATGAACTCATTGTTTCACATTGAGATACAACCTACCTTTCACCACTGTCTGGAGAATTGTGACAATGCTGCCTGTTGGATTTGGATTGGTCTTTGAGTCTTTCAAAACCCTGCACTCTGAAAAATCTTATCATCTTTAAAAATAATTGCAGTTGGAATAATTTCCACATCCTGATTCTACACTTGCTGAGGCTGCGTGCCCAATCTGGTGTAAATTTTGTATTGTAATGACCGGTCCCAGGGCGAGGTTCCCCGAATTTGTTATGATCGCTTCAAGATACCCCAACATGTTATGCTCCCAGGTGAAGAGGGGTGAACTGGCTCCCCTTCTTTATTCAACCCCCTTGGTTGGCCACAACAAGGTTAATTTAAAAAGGATCCCTTCCCTCATGGATACCTTTTCCTAGTCCAGGTGTATTTATGTTTTAAAAGGAGCTCATTTAACCAGGCTTTCTTGAGTTAAAGAAAGAGTGAGTTCATTGGTTACTAAAATGCAAGAAAAGCGCAAATAAAATGCAACATATACACACACACACACACACACGCAGATTGGAAATGAGAAGTGAGTCCAGAAATAAAAGTTTTAAAAATATACAAATCAGTCTTTGGCTGGTCCGTGAAGGGTAGATGATGAAACATTGCAGCCGTTAAGATGGGTGATTCTGGTAGAGCTGACTTTGGCAGTTAAGCAGCTGGTTTGGATATTCTTGGTTCTGCAGGTTAGCTGAAAGGAGTTGTCCTGTTTCCTTTTCGACTATAGCTTTACTGACTTGTAACTTGCTTTCAGCAATCAGAGAGAGAGGACTTCTTTACCCGTAAGTGCAGGGATGCCTAGTTGATGTTCTTCAGCTGTGACCTTCACTGCACACTCTCACATACTAGGCCTTGAACACTAAAACAAGCACACAGAACTAAGGCTGCAGTTGGCTTTTTAACCCCTTTTCTTGTGTATTCCTGGAAAGGAAAAAACAAACATGTATTTTGCCCAAATCCACTTTCTTTTCAACTCACATCATGTCCACAGTCTGGGATATAACTCACAGGAGATGGTTTCTGCTGAGATGGTAATCAGCCTTCATTATCTCCGCAACCACAGGAGATTACAGTTCAGTTTTTGCATTGCATCGTTTCCTTTGAAGTGTCTCTGTATGAAATAGACCTTGGCACCTTTGTTGGTGCAACATTCCATTCTTTGGACTAGTTGGTCAAGTGTAATCCACATAGGAATTTTCCAGTGGAGTATTACAATTGCCTAATTTCCTGTTCCAATTTCCTTTCTTGCTTTCATCACTCAATTTTCTCCCTCCTCTCTGGAAGATGCTCCCTCACACTGGTTTACACTTACAGAGGACACAATATCTTGCCCACGTGACCAATCTTCAAGTGTGGTGTCGGACAATGAATGTTGCTGAATATTCTGTCATGGAGGCAACATATGTATATCCAGCCTTGTCTTCACCCAATTTACACACAGGGGATGCCGTCAACGGTGAGCCATTCTTGATGGTGTGATCGGAAGTGTGCGCCACTTCAGCTCTCTTACTTTTTCCCATTTCCCACGTGATTAAATTAAAATTTAAAGTTCTGGTGGCATGCACAGGAGACACGTGCGATCACACAGCTGGGGAAGTGGTGAAACCCACTGTCAGCTGACAATACACCAGCTATAGGTGGGCTATAAATGAGCCTCCTGGTGAAACAACAGGGCCACAACTTCCCTGCCCAACTCCATCACCACTTGAAAGCACAAAGGTGGCATGGGTGTTTTTCAAAATTAAATTTCACTTGTAAATATTTTACATTACATTGGTTTCACTTCATTCTTTTTTATTCATTCATGGGATGTGGGCATGACTGGCTAGGTCAGCATTTATTGCCTATCCCTAATTGCCCTCGTTCAGAGGACATTTTAAGAGTCAACCATATTGCTGTGGGTCTGGAGTCACATGTAAGCCAAACCAGGTAAGGACAGCAGATTTCCTTCCTTAAAGGACATTAGTGAATCAGATGTGTTTTTACGACAGTTTGTGGTCATCATCAGACTTTTAATTGCAGATTTTTATTGAATTAAAATTTCACCATCTGCCTTGGTGGGATTTGAACCCAGGTCACCAGAGTGTTACTCTGGGCATCTGGAATACTAGTCCAGTGACAATGCCATTATGCCACTGACCCCCTCCCCTCCCCCCTCCCCCCTCCCCCCTCCCCTCCCCTCCGACATCAGTGTATATCATTGATATTTGTTAAGACTAGTTTAGTCAAAGAGTTAAATGTACTGGCACACCTCATGGTTGGCACACATTGATAGTTACAGGGGAGTTAGGGACATTTCCTTTATTGTGAAAAAAACAATGTTGTGTTTTTTGCATTCACTGTTTATTGAATGTTCATGTTAGGTCCAGTGTGATACTCATCACGCTGTGGGTCATGGCTAAACTTGCAGGCTTACCTAGCCTTCCCTTCCTTGCTCTGTAAAGGAGATTTTCTGAGAGGGGGTAATTGAAATGTTATAGGTGAATTCAAAGCCCTATAAGGACTCTACCAGCCAACACTGTGAGATGGCACACATTTGGACAGTACTGACTCCGCCTTTTGGCCCTTCATTTTCTTACCTTGGCTGACTGTTCCCACCAGCCCACCCCCTATTACACCCAGGATGCCAGGCCCTTCCTACTTCACTCCTCCTTGCCCCAGACCCCACCATCTGTCCTCCCCTGGATCCCTCTTCCACTCTCCATGCCCCCAGCCCGATTCCAGAATCCCCCTCACCACTGATTCACCCTTGCCAGTCCTGAGCCTCCATGCAAACTGCCATTCTCCTGCTCCCCGCACTTGTGTCGCACAGTTGAACAAGGAAAATTGCTGACCTTGCCCACAATTGCACAAAGCCAACTGATGCACGCCACCTTTAAACCACTGTGAACTGGGTGTCATGAGATTCTCATGGGCCACTGACTTTATCTTGAAGGTAGGACGTAGTGAAAAAGTTTTATGCTAATAAGTATTCAAATGTATTACAAGTATGCACCTGTTGTATGAGGCTTGAAATTAAGCAAATACACTGCTGACTTTACCTCTGCATCGTAACCTGCATCGGAAAATTAAGATTTTGTATCTCACCTAATTAAGCCACCCTGCACATTTCTCTTGCAGGCTTGATAAAATACACCTCAAACCCCACCCCATCCCCGACACACTTTCAAGTCAAGATCTCTGAATAATGATCAGAAATGGAAAATGTGTCCGGTATTTCCCTCACCCGAGAATACTTTTGGCAGCCCTGTTGTTGCAGGGAAATGGAGGATTTGAACAATTGTTTTGACAGTGACCACGATTTTTGGCTGCCACTGACTTTATCACAGCAGACACACCTGGCACTTCTAACTTTTGGAGACGTGCTTAAAAATAAGTTACTTAAAAGGAAATTGTAAAACTTGTAGGGGTGATTGAGTGCAAAACAAAAGCACAGAAACAGGCCATTCAGCCCAAATGGTCTATACTGGTGTTTATACTCAACATGAGCTTCCTCCCATCCTACCTCATTAGATCCCATCAGTGTATTCTTCTGATCCTTTCTCCTTCATGTACTTATCTAGCTTTACCTTAAATGCTTCAATGCCAATCGTCTCTTCTACCTGTGGTAGCAAGTTCTGCATTCTAACCATTCTCTAGATAAAGTAGATTCTCCTGAATTCCCTATTAGATTTCTTATTTTTTATTAGTTTTTCTCCCAATATTTAACATGTTCATGAACAAGGCAATTTCCATTTGCAGTACCTTCACACATTCTGCAAGCTATACATATTTAAGAATAGAAGGCTACAAGAATTAACTTTAGGTAGTGTTGATTCTTTTTAATAACTTGTACTCCAGAAAAGAATGCCTTAGTAAAAAGGCTTTGCCTGTGGGAAGCCAGAGGCAAGACACATTTCAATTGAGGAAGGCAGCTTGCATTGTTTCCACTGAGACCAGTCCCCTGTCAAGAGCTTCAAGAGGTGAACTGATTATGTTTTATAGGGGTTGGTAGGGGTGCAAGTGATTTGAGAATCATGGACCCTTGGAAACAGCAGTTACAGAGAAGTTATTGGAACCTACCATCAGGGACAGTGATTAAGCACTTGGACAAGTATGAGCTGATTGAGGATGTATGAAGAGCAGCTCATGTTTGAATAATGGAGTTGAGTTTGTTTGAAAATGCGTTATCTATGGACTTGCAAAAAATATTTGATAAGGCTCCACAAATTTGATTAAGTATGAAAAAGCACAGAATTGAAGGTAACATTGTAACACGGGTTGCTACTGTAATTAATTGGGAGATAGGAGACAGAGAGTAGAGAAAACATTTCCCGATTGTGAGCATGTGACAAGTACAGCTCCCCAGGAATCTGTGCTGGGGCCTCAGCTTTTCACTGCAAATATTAATGACTTGGATAAACGAATAGACAGTTGGATCTTTGAGTTTATAGATGACACTAAGGAGGGATAGTGAGTTGTGTGGATAGGAACAGAAAGTTACAAAGAGACAGAAGCATAATATTATGCTTTCATTAAGCTCTGTCTCACTGATATGAAGGCAGCTTCTGAGAAACACAGAAAATATCTTTGCTGTGGAATGATATACTGTTTTGTTTCATGTTTGCAAGGAAAATTGAACTGCTCTTAACTCCAGGTTCCATACCACATATCCCTGATAGTTCCAATGAGAAATTCCTGCCTTTATCACATTGTAAATTACAGAAACTCTGACTTCGACTACATCGTTTTTATGAGAGATAGATTCTACCTTTCGTTCGTACCTAACAATGCACTCTGGCTCCCTGCTGGAACGATAAATCCAGAATACTGGTGTTGTGCTCCCCTCACAGTGTATAGTCTGAAGCAATGGAACTAAGAGTGGGAGCTGCATGGATTGGAAGAAGGTTGTAAATAGCTCTAGGGAGCTCAAACCATAATTACCTTGCCATGTGTTACACAAACTGTTCTCTAACCACAGACCAATAGAAGCAGATTTTGTAGTTCTACCTCATGTGAATTCCGACTATACCTCAAGATATTATTACGCTGCAGTCATTCACCCGAGTGCCTATTCTTCATGGAGTTGTATTTCATGAAGATATTCTTCAAGTGTGGCTTGAACTTGTTCCTGACTGATTACCTTACATTTACCCTGTTTCGTAACAGAAGCCACCACTTCTGTGCAAGTGTGATCAGAGCAGGAATGTTGTGTTATTCTCCATTTCCTCCCCAGCGAATACTCGGAATGTTCTCCTTAGAGTAGACAAGGGGTGATTTAATAGAGGTGTTCAAAATTACAGAGATTTTTGATAGAGTAAATAAGGCAAAACTGTTTCCAGTGGCAGAAGGGTCGGTAACCAAAGGACACCGGTTTAGGAACCAGGGTGAGATGAGAATTATGTTTATGCAGCAAGTCGTTGTGATCTGGAATGCACTACCTGAAAGTGTATTCGAAAGGGAATTAGATGTATACCTCGAAAGGAAACATTTTCAGGGCTATGAAGAAGGAACAGGGGAGTGGGGGGATTAGTTGGATGATTGTTTCAAAGAGTCGACATGGGATCTTTCTCTGTTGTATGATTTTCTGTCTGCTACTGTCAGCTTAGTTTAGGATCTGCTAACTCAAAACTATCCAGGGATTTAACCTGAAGCTTCCTGGTCTGCAGGGCTCAGCACCAGGTCACTCTGTGCATTCCCCCACAGTGAATTGAAGAAAATGTGTAACTTGGCAGAGCAATAGCAGATAAAATCTAATAGAACCAAGACTCAAGTACTGTATATAGGAAGGAAAAATAGGAGGCACCTAGGGCTGGATTTTCATCTTTGAGGAGGGTAGCAGGAGTTGGGAAATTTCCCAGCTCAGCGCATCCTCATGGGAAAAAGGTGTTTGCAAAGGTGGGATTTTTGTTCCGGGGGTTGTGGGTGTGGGCTAGAGTCGGGCGTGTCACCCCCCAGAAACTGTTCGGAGCTGGCCACAGAGGCTGCCAAGTGCCAAGGCGGCCTGGATAAAAGGCCCACCGTGGTGTAGATGTTTTATTTGATATTAGGCCCTGTAACCCTCAGCCCTCACATCCCCTTATCCCCACACACACTGCCTATGCCCATCCATGCCAATGCATTTCGCCAGTCTCTCCCATGGCTCCTCATACCCTCCATGCCATTCTATGCCCTTCTATTCACTCCCATGCCCTCATTGCCCACCATGGCCCCTCATATCCACCATGCAAACCATAAGACCATAAGACATAGGAGCAGAAATTAGGCCATTTGGCCCATCGAGTCTGCTCCACCATTCAATCATGGCTGAAATGTTTCTCAACCCCATTCTCCCGCCTTCTCCCTGTAACCTTTGATCCCCTTACCAATCAAGAACCAACTATCTCGGTCTTAAATACACTCAATGACCTGGCCTCCACAGCCTTCTGTGGCAATGAATTCCACAGATTCACCACTCTCTGGCTAAAGAAGTTTTTCCTCATCTCTGTTCTAAAAGGTCTTCCCTTTACTCTGAGGCTGTGCCCTCGGGTCCTAGTCTCTCCTACTAATGGAAACATCTTCCCCTCGTCCACTCTATCCAGGCCTTTCAGTATTCTGTAAGTTTCAATCAGATCCCCCCTCATCCTTCTAAACTCCATCGAGTATAGACCCAAAGTCCTCAAACGTTCCTCATATGTTAAGCCATTCATTCCTGGGATCGGGATCATTCTCGTGAACCTCCTCTGGACCCTCTCCAGGGCCAGCAAATCCTTCCTAAGATACGGAGCCCAAAATTGCTCACAATATTCTAAATGTGGTCTGACCAGAGCCTTATAAAGCCTCAGCAGCACATCCCTGCTTTTATATTCTAGTCCTCGCGAAATAAATGCCAACATTGCCTTTGCCTTCCTAACTGCTGATTCAACCTGCAAGTTAACCTTAAGAGAATCCTGGACTAGGACTCCCAAGTCCCTTTGCACTCCAGATTTCTGAATTCTCTCCCCAAACCTATACCCTTTTACTCTCCCATGGCCCCTCATACACTGCATGCCAACCTATGTCCCTCTACCTGACCCCCATGGCCACAAAGCCCCTATGCCTACTTAGTGCCAACTCATACCAACCCATGATCCCCACTCAATCCCATGGCCCCTTATAGTTCCTATGTCAACTTAGTACAAAGTCATGGCAATCCTTGACCCACCTCCCACTCACCTCCTTGACCCCTTATAGCCCCTAAGCCAACTTTGTGCCAACTCATGCCAACCCATTCCCCCACCCACCTTCCTTTGCCCTTATAGCCCCCCATGCCAACACACCCAGTATTCACCATGGGCAGACCTCAGGCACCATGCTAATAAACTAAAGCTCTATTACAGCCTTCACTGTAGAAAAACACTCTCATTGATAAAAGCCTATTCAATACACTTAAATCCCTTCAATAACTTAGTCCTTTATAAAACAAACATTTGTATTCATAACCCCACATCAAAGACAGCTAATCCCTTAATAACCTCTTTGAGCTGTCAATCAAACTATGAGTTTACAGCCACCCCCAATATGATAATGACAGGTGGTGGGAGCAGTTAAGCTGTAATAATTCAATAATGATAGCCCTCAGGCTCATGTTAACAAACAGCTATTGAAATGGCAAGTACTGATTTATTTCAACTGAGCAACAGAACAAGCTGTTTGGTCCCTCCCCAGAATTTAAAGGGTTGGCCATTTAAATAAACAGTTTGACTTATCTTGTGTGGCCTTCACGAGCACTTATGTTTCCACAGTGAAGTCGTGGAGCATGCACTGTTGGTTGAAGCCATTCCGGGAGTGAAAATCTGATCCACTTGTCCTGTGCATTGAATTTAAATGATTCAGTTGAGGTTGGCTTTCCCTCATGTGTACTTCATGTCCTAACCCCTTCCCCTACCGATGAACATGGGAACTGTAGGAAATGGAGGTGGGATTTCTGGATCTGGGTCCTGCCCGCCATTTTTAACGGTCCCCGGAGTATTCCCGACTCTGTAAACATCCAGCCCATAGAGCCCAGGAATAGTGGTGACATAGATAAAGAAAGCATAGTGCCTTTCACCTCTTCAAGATATCCCAAAGCACTTCACAGCCAATTAAATACTTTTGAAGTGCAGTCACTATTGCTTGGTAGGCAAATGAGAGGCAATTTGTGCACAATATGGTCCCACAATAACAATCAGATAAATAATCAATCTGATCTGATGGCGTTGGTTGAGGAATAAATTTTGGTCAGGAAGTCAGGAAACTCTCCTGCTCATCTTTGAGTAGTGCCAGAGGATTTTTTACATCCATCTAAGCAGGCAGTGGTGTCCTCAGTTGAACATTTTATCTGAAAGTTAGGACTTCCGACAGTGCAGATGCACTGAAATGCAAGTCTAGATTAAAGTCTCTGAAACAGGACTTGGGCTCTCAAAAGTCTGACTCAGACAAGAGTTTGACCACCAAACCAAGGCTGAAACTTAAGGATAAGGTTTCAAATGTCCAACCAATGCAGAGTTGCAATCAGCAAAGAGATGTTGAATTATGCAACCAAAATGGTAGAGTACAAAATGGAGGAAAATTGGTCAGTGACTGTTAGATCACACCTTGAATACCTGGTCACCAAGGCAAAAGGGATTCAAGTGCTCAAAACAATGAATAGATGAGGCACAAGACTCATAATATTAGAGGTCTGAGTTATGAAGTAAGACTGGGAAACCTTAGGCTTTTCAGCCTTAAATAGGGGCATTGTGTTTTGAGGCATACAAATTAATTAAGAAAACAGAAAAGCAGACAAAGAGTAATCAACACCTGGAATGGACATTCAGTGGAGGTAAAAGCCCTGAAATCATTCAAGAACCAATTGAAACATTGCAACTAGGGGGATGTTAGGGGAATTCTGAATAGATGAACTGAGCTAAATTTATTTCATTTATAATTACCTTTTGTGAACTAGGTTGAGTGTAATATATATTATATAGGTAGAAGCATAATGCTGCAGTATAACACTGCCCGCCCAAAACTGCAGCTGTAGTGTAAAAGCAACTTTGGTTTCTATAATTTTTTCCACCTACCCTTGTTTTATTGTCTTATTCGCTGTTTCTGAAGGCCTCCCTAATACCCCATTTTGTTAAGTAAAATAATGGGCAGATTCATCCCACATTTGCAATAAGTGCCACAGCAGATGGGAAAAAGGACGCTTTACCCACTGGCACAATGGCGGGTTTTCACGCTATATCGTCCCATTCCACCTCATTAATAATGCATTCCCGGGCAAGACACCAGGTTGCTGGCAGGGCAGCCTCTGATTTGCCCACCCCGCCGTCAGCTCAGGCTTTCAGTAATCTGGCCGTCATATTTAAAGGGCGCCCCTGCACAGAGCGAGCATTCTCTGAGCTAGCAGCTGGACAGTCATGGCTGCCAAAGGGAGAAAAACATGCTGTCTCCAAATTTAGCAATGCCTCCCTTGAGCGCCTACTGGATAGAGTGGAGGTCCGTCATGAAGCCCTCTACCCACCACCCCCCACCCCCCCCCCCACCCCCACCCCCCCACCGGTCTGGGCGAAGACAATCAAGCAAGGTGACAAATGCAGCATGGGAGGCTGTGGTTAGCGCCAATGCTCTACAAAAAGGACAGCCACCCATTGCCGAAAGAGGATGAACAATCTCCTTTGTTCCACCAGGGTGTCACTTTTCTCATCACTCTCAGCTCACACACTCAGAAGCCAATCACACACCACAGGGATCTCACTCACTGCCAGTTCAAGGGACATCACCATTCACTCTCTCACACACATCTTCATCCGCCCTTATGGATCGTCTTCATCCCATCCATGGCACCACTCACCACCCACACATGCCAGGCATCCTTCCCATCTGTACTGGCAGGTGCACTGCTTACACTCTCCATCTGTTTTCATGCAGGCAAGCTGGCACACAACAAAAGGGAGAGGTCGCAAACTGGTGGAGGAATGCCTGATGTAAGGGTCCTAACAGACTTTGAAAATAGTCATCCAGCTGGCCAGCGACGATCTGGACCATTCCTGTACTGATGGTGAGGTTGGTGGTGTTCAACCAAGTGAGAATCCAGCATTGCAACATCCATCATGCTGTGAGTCAGCTCCCCTGTTCTGCAGTCCCCTGCCACGCACTAATCGTTTCTCTTTGCTTTCGTAGGGAGATCTGGGAAACAGCCGAGGGGCCCATGACCCAGGTCCTTAACTCAAGCTCCGAAGACACCTTGGAAGAAGAATCTGATGACACCCTCATTGAAGACCCGTCACAGTGCCCACCCACACCCTCCACCAGCACAGAGGCACATGCCTTGGTGGAACCTAGTTCTGGAGTAGCCTCACCAATCCAACTGGTGAGCACATCGAACTGTCTGATCCACAGCAGGTGGCGGCAGGGACTTCCCAGTTTTCCATCATTCAGAGGACTGTTGGAGGCCAGAAATCTGCTGAGTCTGAGTCAGATGATGAGCCTTTGGCTTCAGTCATACCTCAGTTGCTGAAGCTGCAAAGGCAAGCTCGGGAACATCAAGAAGGGATGTCCGCTGCACTCCTCAGATTGCAAGGCACGATGGAGGAGTCCATCTGCCTTCATTCTGAGGGGATAGTGCTGGCATGCCAACGCACTGAGGTCAACACTGGTAGGTTGGCGGCCGCCATGGAAACCTTGGTCCAGTACGTCAGTCCTGCACTACTGCGCGGGCTGAACTCCATCGTTGACACCATAGTTATCCTCCAACAGTGTCAACGCAAGAGGGATGTAGGGCAGCTCGATCTCACTCCAGCTTCCCCTTCTCCTCAAGGAATCAGCCAGGGGCCCTCAAGCACCCATAGGGAGGAGGATCAGCAGGTGCACACCCTGGGGCCATCCACCCAGGTGACTCTGGGAGTGTCCGGCCCATCCAAGTCCCCTCTCCTGTGACTTCAGCAGCTGCAGCTCCACAGGCCAAGGAGGGTGCAATTACCACACAGCAGGACCCTGAAACCAGGCCAGGGCCCTCCAGAGGGCACCCATCAAGGTCATCACAGACAGGGCGTAGCAGTCAGCAGGCTGCCTCCACCTCCCCTGTGGATGTCGGGTAGCACCAAGATGTAACAGCAGGGTTAGGAAGGTTCAGAAAATGCAGTTTTGCCGCGTGGGCCTGGGTATTAATCACTTTTAAATAATGTTGACTATTGTAAATATACTCTCCACAATGACACCCTGTCCATACCTCCTTGTTATGATGAGCAGTGTTCATGTCAGGCTGATGTGAAACCTTGGTCCCTACACAAGATAAAGGCAGGTGTCTCAGTCCAGGGCCTCCGCCCTGTGCTTTGTGCAACTTTCCCAGCACACTGATGGTGCTCCTCCACTGTCACTGGACATATCAGTCATGCCTGCACCTCGATGGGACTTATCATTGCTGCCAGAATGTCCTGGGCCGGCAGCACAGAGTTCCCTCATTCTCTCTGTGTGCTCCTTTGAGGTGCGGCTGGCACCCCCATCCCATTAGCATCTGTGTCCGGTGACAGTGTGGTCCTGAAGGTTCAGCTCACGAAGGATGCCATAGGATCATGAGAAGGTAAAGTTTCCCCACTGCATTTCTATGATATGACCCTGCTCACAGAGCGCAAGTGATCTGCCATCAGCCAGACTGAAGCTAGACATTCACATAAACCATGTGAGGATCTATGGAGTGTCCCCACTGCATGTCATCATCATCCTCCTGGAATGTAGGAACTAAGGGCATCCACTGCATCTCCATGACAGGAGCCTTATCACAGAGGGCATGTGCACTGCCACCAGCCAGACAGGAGTTAAACGTTCACGGATGCAATGTGAGGATCTGTGGAGTGTCCTCACTGCATATCATCATCCTCCTCCATGAATCAATCGGCTATGAGAGTGCTCAAGTGTGCCTGCCTCGTCTGTACATCGTGATGGCCTCATTGCCATCATCCTTGCCTTCGAGGACTTCATCACCCTCATCTCTGTCGACGTCCTCCTCATCAGAGGAGATGTGCAGTACCTCCATCTCCTCATCAGCCAGCTTGTCTCCCCGTTGCAGTGCCAGGTTGTAAAAGGCGCAGCAGACAATGACGATGCGTAACACCCTCTGTGGACTGTATTTCAGGGCTCCACCAGACTGGCCCAGGCACCAGAACCTCATCTTCAGCATCCCAATGGTCGGCTCCAACAAGTTGTGAGCTGCACCGTGAGCCTCATTATGGCATCTCTCTGCTGCAGTCTGAGGCCGCCACACAGGCGTCAGCAGCCATGTCCTCTGTGGGTAGCCCATGTCCCCGAGGAGCCAACCCTGGAGCTTCTGTGGACCCTGGAAGACATCAGTGATCTGAGACCTACTGAGAATGTAGGCGTTGTGGGCACCCCCTGGGAATCGTGCGCAGACCTATGGGATATGTTTATGGTGGTCGCACACCAGCTGAACATTCAGCAAGTGGAAGCCCTTGCAGTTGACGTAGTCAACTGCTTGTTGCCACAGAGACCTAAGCATGAGTGCAGTCGATGGCACCGTGCACCTGTGGTAAACCTAAGATATGCGCACATCCCAGCGCTCCTGCTTCCTGGCTTTCCTGATCCTAGGCAAAGTGCATGTAGTTCTGTGCTTTTGTGAATATGGCGTCTGTGACCTCTTGGATGCACTTGTGGGTGGAGGCTTGTGAGATCCCGCAGAGGTCACCTGTGGAGCCCTGAAAGGAGCCACTGGCTTAAACATTCGGTGCTGCTATCACTTTCATGGCCACAGGCAGTGGATGTCCTCCAAGTCCCCGTGGCACCAAATCCTGCAGCAGCTGGCAGATGTGACCAACTAGTTCCCTGGATATTTGCAGTCTTTGGCTACACTGGTTCTCAGTCTCTGCAGGAATGACAAGTGCCATCTATAGACCCTGAGTCAAGCTAGGCACCAACCAGCGATGGCTTGCTGTGGCTCTTCAATGGCATGCACAGGAGCCCCAGCCGCCCCTTCTTGAGAGTGCTGCTCCTTCCTCTTCCCAGCTAGGTGCCTCTGTCGCTCTCTCTTCCTTCATCTCTGCTCCTTGTAAGCCATGAGGCATACAGCTAGGTCACCAGGCTCCATGCTCCTGATGTACTCCTCCTGCAGGATGACAGAGAGGGACGTGAGTCAGCATTGTTCTCCGAGGGAGCTGTTATGGTTATGTGTGTGGCTCCAGCTCCATCTTAACGCATGCTGGAGAGTGCTGACCACCACTTAGATGGCCAGAGATTAGTGAGCTGCATGGCTGCCCAAAACCCCACCCACTTCCGCCCCACTCCACCTGACTGGCGGCAGCTTTTCCCACTGGACTGCATGCTGTGCTCTCAGCTCAGGCACAGGCATTCTCCTAACCCACACTGCAAGGCTGCGCTGTTAGCTTGAACCATGGGGGACACTGGTCCAAACCGGGATGATGACATTGCAAGGGGCTGTGAGCACCTCCACCAGTGACTGCTCCATGGCCAGCTTTAGCAAGGAGATTGTACAACCTGCCCAGTCGTCCAATTGTTCTGCAGCCCTCTAAAACATTAATTTTCAGTCTGTGCCTGGGGGGTGAAAAGCTCTGGAGCATTTGGTGGCACTTTCATGCCTCTGCGTTGCTTGAGTGGGCAGATAAGCTAGAGGCCCAACTCCACGCACGTCAATGTAGCTGTGACTGAACTGTCTCGGGTGCAGATGAATGCTCTCTTTATACAAGGCTTTCCTAATGCATGGCCACTTCCCTCCCCTCCCCCTCACATGTGCGTGTGCGCTACCATCAGACCGTGCTGCCTTGAACCCCAACCGCAGTGCAGCCCTTGCCCTGGCTTTGCACTGTCAGCCAGCCGGGAAAAAGTGACTTGCCTGTGCCCTCGCCTGAATGTGCAGCACCTTTTCCTTGAAGTCAAACGGGTGACCCTCGCAAGCACTGCGCAACATTAGTGTGCACTCACCACCAAGTTCCCCTCGAAGTTCAGCTCACCAGGCACACGCCTGTTAAATGCTGTTGTGAAACACCTTGGCGTGCAATCACACCAATGTGATCGGATGATCCACCGTCAGGGGATGATTCCGTTGAGCAGGGCTTATAATGAGATGCTAAAGTATTGAAATTAGGTTCCCAACGTTGGACAGCGGGAATGTCGGCCCGCCATTGACGGGCGGAGCGGATGATTGCAAACTGGTTTCATGACAGTGTAAAGCAGGTTTTTGGCCTTCAGACGTATTGTTCTCCCCACCCCCTGCCTTGATCACCACTGCAAATGGGCGCAGAAAATTCCGGCCATTCTCTCCCTCCTCCAAACCCTTTGTCGGCGGAGGTTTTTGGCTCTTGCACAGAGCTGCTTATGTGTGTGACCTAATCTGCATGTGGTCAAGTGATCCAACCTCACTCAATAGTCACTTGTACCTCAGGTAGAATCACCAGGACAGAAGGGCAGAAAATTAGAGGGAGGGTGAAAATGCATGCACTGGGGTTATATGACACAGCCCCAGAAAGCAGAAGTTAATGGAGCTCACATTAATATCCTAATGATACTAAACTTTGGAAACTAATATAGCTCTGAAATGGTTCATTGTCCATTTCCAAATACAGCCTCTCATCATAGAGCAATGAAAACCAGAATAATGCTTGTTCTGTCCACTTGAACTATTGTTTGATGGTTGCATCACTGCACGTTTTCAGTTTCCATATTGCATGCCCAGGAATGTATCACACCATGACAAATTACTGCACATCCTGGGCTGATTAAATGTAGGTAACCGTTAAGTTTTAAGGAATCATAGGCCTACATTACAAAAGCCATTTTCTGCAGATTTGAAACCTGATACTGAAACAAATCCAGAAGATCAGGACCAACACAATATAACCTGAGTATCACCAGGGCAGCACAATTTAACTTCTAAAATGGGGAGATATGGTTTCCATCGTCACATTTACTGAGTCACATTGAGAAATCAGATCCAGTTATTCGCCCTTCCTGTGTTAAAATTTCTGATGTGGGCATTAAATAAGGTTACCCAGGGGGTAATTGAAGGGCACATAAAAGACACAAATGATGGATTAAATTTCCAAAAAGCTTAACTGCCTTTGGGCTGTAGTGGTTCATGTCATTAGTAACACTGCTCTGCTACAAACCTATCACCCCTCTTTCGTAATGTGAAACTTTTTTACTGCCTGTTTAATGGTGCCTTTAATATCTAAACATGAAGAAGGCAACTACACCACCATAAAATTTAACATTAAAGGAGCTGTATGCTTTTATTTTATCCTGAAACACCCATTAGATCCTTGTTTAAAAATCAACAAGCCTTTTTTTAAAGAAACTAGCATAACTTTTACATCACCTTGATACATTTCACAGCTTTTTTAAGAAATAATTTTGGTTTTCAACAGTGAATATTGATGACATCTTAGAAAGGAAGAGAGGAAATTGCGTGGACATTGATAAATAAAAAGAATAAAGCAAAAAAATGAGCCTGTTTTCATTAGAACAAAAGAAATTATGGGATGGTGTGATTGAGCTGTTTAAGATTATGGAAGAATGGGATAGAGTAACTAAAAACAGATTGCTTCCAGTGATTGAGGGATCCAGAAGGAGAGGACGTAGACATAAAATTAAATGCAAGACATTTAGGACAACAAAGTCAGAGCAACATTTTTAACACAGGAGGTTGAGAGGCTGTGTAACATATTACCAAAATTAAGTGATTGTTGCAGAGACCATGTCAACATGGTTAAATAAGTGGTAAAAAGGGAAGGGGGATAAAAGGGTATGAAAAGAGGTTGTGCAAATGAGATTAGGGCTGCTGCTTGTGTGAAGGTTAAGCATCAACAGAAACTGGCAGGGCTCTGGGTCTATACTCGATGGAGTTTAGAAGGATGAGGGGGGATCTGATTGAAACTTGCAGAATACTGAAAGGCCTGGATAGAGTGGACGTGGGGAAGATGTTTCCATTAGTAGGAGAGACTAGGACCCGAGGGCACAGCCTCAGAGTAAAAGGAAGACCTTTTAGAACAGAGATGAGGAGAAACTTCTTTAGCCAGAGAGTGGTGAATCTATGGAATTCATTGCCACAGAAGGCTGTGGAGGCCAGGTCATTGAGTGTATTTAAGACCGAGATAGATAGGTTCTTGATTGGTAAGGGGACCAAAGGTTACAGGAAGAAGGTGGGAGAATGGGGTTGAGGAACTTATCAGCCATGATTGAATGGTGGAGCAGACTCGATGGGCCAAATGGCCTAATTTCTGCTCCTATGTCTTATGGTCTTATGACCCTGTTCCTGTGCTCCAGTTTCTCTGTAATTCTATGCAAAACATGGTAAAATTCTCAGCGTAATGGAACAGAACTTTATTCTGTCGGTTTTAGAGAAATATAGAAACTGCAGGGAGAAGGTTAAAAAGTAAACGCGCACGCTGTTTGATAAACACTGGATCAGTGATGTTAAATAAACACTCTCCCTCTTGGTTGCACTATAAGTTCACCAGACCACAAACCCTTAATGACATTACCTTTTTCCTTTTTCCTATTATGATGGTACATTATTCCTGGGGATGAAGGGGCTCCGGTCGATGCATTGCACCAACCAGATCCCCATCAGACAATGCAAAAACACCTACAACACTTCAAATTTGGGGAAATAATCTGCATTTTCTTCTAAAGAAAATTGTCACTGACCCTTATTTAGATCATGACTTTAAGGGTGGATGGGTAGCAGCTCAACAGAGCCAGGGCCAATATCCTTACATGGTGGTTTGCTAATGCTGTTGTGGAGGGTTGAAACTAACTTGGCAGGGGAATGGGAACCAGGATGTACCAGGAGAAA
The DNA here is from genome assembly GCF_964194155.1 of Cetorhinus maximus. Taxonomy (NCBI): domain Eukaryota; kingdom Metazoa; phylum Chordata; class Chondrichthyes; order Lamniformes; family Cetorhinidae; genus Cetorhinus; species Cetorhinus maximus. The sequence continues at coordinate 62,498,406 of NC_135895.1, read as the reverse complement.
CAAGCTGCACAAAGGATTGGGAGAGTGACAGATAGCACTAGAGTAAGAAATATTAACATACTAAGTGGGGTTAAAAGTGGGGTCAGACGAAGAAGGAATGCTGTAAGGTCTAATTTAGGTTTATAGTGCATGTAGGTAAAGGCACAAAGTATGCCAAATAAGGTTGGTGGGCTGCAGGTGCAGATAGGGAATATATTGCTGTGATGATAATGTCTCAAAATAGGGCAGAGCTGGGTGCTAAATATTTCAGGATACAAGATGTTCAAGAAAGATGTGGAAGGCAAGAAAGGAAGAGAACTGCAACATTGATTAAGGAGGACATTCACTCATTCGTGTATGCTCGGCCCGAAGGTAGGTCCTTGACTCATTGTCAACTAATGCTTCACCCTGAGCTGTCTTCTTGGCAGGTTTTTTTTCAGTGGTGGCTTGCTATGGCCTTCCACTCTCAGTGACAGGGTGAGGAGGCGAGTCCCAAGTGTACCTCGGCTGAAAGAGGAAGCATGCCCACCAGTTGGCGTTATTCTGAATCACACGCTAGCCACCTAGCCAACTGAGCTAACCAGCCCTTTAAGTTGTTTTTTTCAGTTCTAGAAAGAAAGGATGATCTGGAGGAGGCAAAGACAGAATCTATTTGGTTAGAGTTAAGAAGCAATTGAGGTACCATTATTTTACTGGGTATATTCTATAGGTCACCAATTAATGGGAATAATATAGAAGATAAAATTTGCAGGGCAATTATTGAGAGATGCAAGAACTATAGAGCAGTGATAATTACCTGAACCTAGATTTGGATATGAATAGTGTAAAGGGAAGGGAACAGGGAGAGTTTTGGAAGTGCGCCTGGAAATTTTCTTGATAAGTATGTTTCTGGCCCAAGTAGAAAAGAGGCAATGCTGGAAATGGTCCTTGGGAATCAGGTGGGTCAAGCAAATCATGTGTCAGTAGGGGAGCATTCAGGTGACAGTGATCATAGTATCAGAAAGTTTAAGTTTGCAATGGAAAAGGACAAGGATCAATCTAGGATAACAATACTTCATCGGAGGAGGGCCAATTTCAGTGGGAAAAGAACAAATCTGTCCCAAGTAAATTGGAATCAAAGATTGGAATAACGGGCTGCCTGGATGATGGGGAAAGGTAAGGCAAGCAAAGCCGGAAATCCCTGGATGATGGAGAGTAAGATGAAGTTGAAACAGGGTACGTATGATAAGTGGCAGGTTGATAATACATGTAAGAACCTAGCTGAATATAGAAAGTGCACAGAGAAGGTTAAAAAGGAAATAAGAGATGTAAAGAGAGAGCATCAGAATAGACTGGCAACATAACATAAAAAGGAATCCAAAAGTCTTCCATAGACATATAAATAGTAAAAAATTGTAAGAGGCCAATTAGGGGCCAAAAAGCACATGTAGGCACAGGACATGGCTGAGGTACTAAACAAATACTTTGCATTTGTCTTTACCATGGAAGAAGATGCTACCAAAGGCTTAGTGAATGAGGAGATATTTAAGATACTGGAGGGGCTAGAAAGATTATCAAGAAGGGTTTTAGAGAGGCTGGCTGTACTTAATAGTTGACAAATCACCAGGACTGAATGGGATGCCTCTGACGATTTTGAGGAAAGTAAGGATTGAAATTGCGGAAGTACTGGCCATAATCATCCAATCCACCTCAGATATGAGATTGGTGCAGAGAACTGGAGAATTGCATTTGCTGCAGTTCAAAAAAGGGTGTAAGGATAAACCTAGTAACTACAGGTCAGTCGGTTTAACCCTAGTATTGGGAAAGCTTTTAGAAATGATAAAATTAGCAGTCACTTGGAAAAGTATGGGTTAATTAAAAAAAAAGCTAGCACAGATTTACTAAAGGCAAAAGCAAAATACTGAGGGTGTTGGATATCTGAAATAAAAACAGAAAATACTGGAAATACTCAACAGATCTGGCAGCATCTCGGAGAGAAACTGAGTTAATGGCCAGAATCTTGTGCTGCTGGTGATGAGCCTGGAGGCAGGAAGGGCATTTACTTCGACAGGATGGTGGCATCCCAGAACCCCCCACTTTCCCACCTCCACCAGTATTAACTCTGAGTGGGATGGCCTATGGCCAACCTTCCTGCCCCGCTGTCAATTGAAGTCTTTTAGTGACCAGTTAATGACCACTTAAGGGCCTCATCCCGCCGCTGCTGGTATTAACCCAGTGGTATGTCGCCATGCAGAATAAGTAAGACTGTGCAGCCACCTTTTCACCTCCAAGGGGGAAAGGGGGTGGCAGAATGGGGGGGTCCCTTGATCAAAGGCACTCAATGTCTAGTCTGGACATCGGGAAGGTGGAGCCCACTGAAAGCCAATCCATTCCCTCCGCCCTTGCTGCTGATAACCCCCTCCCCCCCCACCCGGAGCCCCTTACCCCTTTCCCCGCACCCTGCAAAATTTCCTCCCCTCATTACTTACCTGTGGCCTGGATCACTCTACTACCCTGGGACTCTGATGCCTGTCCTTCCAGCAGCAGCCACAGCCTCCCCAGTGGCACTGCTGAGCACAAGAGCTGCCAGCCTCTGATTGGCCCATAGCTCTCGGTAGACAAGACTTCTGCTGCGGGATCTTGATTCCAGGGGAAGGCCCACCACTGGTCTCACCACTCCTGATTGGCATATTGTTCGGCGGCCCTTCCCAAAAAGAGGTAGCATGGGGCTCTCAGCAGCTCTCCAGCCAACTAGTGAGATCCCCAGCGCCTCAACAAGATTCTGCCCGATGTTTCAGATTCGTGACCTTTCATCTGACTGTACTAAAGCTGACCCCTTTTCGCTTGGTACCTCAGCTCAAATACAAGCCCTGTGGATAACTTAGACTATATTCTGGAACTGGAAAATTCTGGCAGCATTTAACATTTTTATTTTAAAAATGTTTTATCATGCATTTCATGTTTATGGGATTGACCCAATAACTTAACAGTTTGAATACTGTGTTAAATCTTCTGAAACACCTGTGACACCTTATAAGTGTAAGCACTTAAAGTCTGAATCGGTCAGAGAACGTGACTGTACAAGCATCCTACTCACTCAGTGAGCTAATGTTTAATCTATGGTCTGTGCTGAGTAGCTGATCTGAGCCAGATTAGTGGTTGAGGTGCTGCTACAGTTTACTGCAGCACCTGTAAATGGGTCAGGGTAGGGGACTTGGCAGGGAATCAACCTGCTCCTGATTATCACTGCTAGGAAATGAGTGTGAATGTTGAGTGAGTACAGGCAGGTGATCAGTGGTGATATTCTCCCTCTGAAACCCAGCCCCCCATCCATGCAGATACTCCATCTTGCATGAGGTGCTAAATGACAACTGATGCCTGTGGAACCGTATTCTGACGAGTGGTCTCCGGATGCAGACTTATTAATCCTAAAATATAAAACTTGGATCTTTTCAGAGAGATATCATTAACTTCGAAAGCTTGTTGCGACCTATTTGATGAACATTGGTTGTTCAGTATGTGTCAGTTGTGGGTTAGTTGGTAGCACTCTCACCTCCAAAGGTTCTGGGTTCAAGTCCCACTCCGGGGCTTGAGCACAAAAATCAAGCTTGGCACCGCAGTACAGTACTATGGGAGTGCTGCACGAATGGATTGCCTCCTTTCAGGTGAAACATTAAACTATGGCCCCATCTGCCTGCTTGGGTAGATGGAAGAGATCCCATGGCACTATTTTGAAGAGCAGGGGAGTTATCCCAGGTGTTCTGGCCAATATTTATCTCTCAATCAACATCACACACAAAAAAACAGATTATCTGGTCATTATCACATAGCTGTTTGTGGTAGCGTGCTGTCCACAAATTAGAGAGGACAGTGCTGTAGTGGTAATGCCACTGGACTAGTAATCCAGAGGCCCAGGATAATGTTCCAGCAGCTGGTGGAATTTGAATTCAATTAATACATTCCGTTGAGTAAACTAATGTCAGTAATGGTGCCATGAAGCTGTCAGTGATTGTCATAAAAAACCCTAAAGTCCGATGTGACTCCAGACCCACAGCAATGTGGTTGAGTCTTAACTGCCCTCTGAAATGGCCTAGTGAACCACTCAGTTCAAGGGCAATTAGAGATGAGCAACAAATGCTGACCTTGCCAATGATATCCATATCCCATGAAAGAATTAAAAACATTACAACAGTGACTACACTCTAAAAGTACTTCATTGACTGTGATGTGCTATATAAATGGAAGTCTGTCTTTGTTTTAAATCAGAGGCCAACTCTCATGGTGGCAACAGTATTTAGATCAGTGCTTCCCACACTTTGCCCCATGTAACCCCTTTTAATGCCTCAGACTTCATGTGACCCTGGGGTGGGGGGGGTGCGCGGGAGCTGGGGGTGGTGGGGAGGTTGTTTTAGCTCCTGAGTGGAAGGGGATGGTGGTTTAGATTGCGAATTAAAAGATGCTATTCTATCACTTGTGTGCCCTGGCTAAACTATGCCAAGCAATGCACAGGACTGAAAGTCATGGGAAAGAAGAAAATTTAGAGGATATATGACTTAGATATTTTTAGAGTGGGGAGGAATGGATAATCGAGAAGCAAGCAAGTCACTTAATTTCCACTTTGGAAGATTTGAGTATCAAGTGTAACCTGACACTGTAATTTCTTCCCAAATAATTCTCAAAATGAGGAATAAACTCCTAACAAAAGCAGTTGCTATTATGTCAAATAACACTATTTCTGAAAAGAGTTAGATGAACATCTGTAAGAACTTGTAAAATGATTATAAGCTATGTGGAACATGATGGTTCCTGAATAGTACAGAAATGTTATGCCGAGGAAGAGAAACGGTCAGAGATGTAGGATGAAAGATTTTTGGCATCATTTACCAGAACTGCAGAATCTTTTGGGAGATGAAATATGTAGCTCAGGTCCCATCCTAGGGCAAACTGCATGTGGTCTATGGAAATAACAGTCATTGGCGGAATGCCCACTTTCGAGTTCTCACTTTGCTTTTCTTTAGATTACAGTTGTACAAGATGGGGGAGAGATTTTAAAATCTCTAATAGAGTAGAAGACCCAACAGAATTATTCCAACTTAACCATAGCAAATATTTAGGTGACTGAGGTGTACCACTGATAAAATCAACTGTTCCCTCTCCCTTCCTAACAACACTGTGGGTGAACCTACACTAGATGGATTGCAGTGGCCCAAGAAGGCAGCTCACCACCACCTTTTCAAGGGCATCTAGAAATGGGCGATAAATGCTGGCCTTGTTTGTAGTGCTTGTATCACATGAGCAAATAAAAAAAATGTGAAAAAAAGATTCGACTTTTATGAATGAATGGCAACCATTGCATCTCTTATGGTTCTTGCTGTTTAATGGAGCTGATTTTTATCTGGCTCAACTCCATAGATTCCATACCCCAAATAGCCTCCTATTAGTTTCATGTGAGAGTCATGAGTCCCTGAGTTGCCATGAAGATTGTCCTGATCGCTTACCGTAACTTTGGTAGTTTTAGCTAATTCTCTGGGTGTTCCACTGAAACCCTTCCAAAGTTCCAGCAGGAGACTGGGATTTCTCCATGGAATTGACCCTATGCCACTCATTATGTGTTGGTCCAACCAAATTATTCCATTGCCCCAGTTGAATGATTGCCTTATTCAAACAGTTTAAAAAAAAGTAATTGTAAAGAAAGTAGTGGACTCTTCCATTGATGTCTGTAAATGTATTGCTGCCTTGTGATATTACCATAATTATTACCATCAATCATTACCATAATTGAACTGTCTTATGTCCAACCCACAGAATAGCCTATGAAATGGCATAAGCAGTTGTTATTACAGTTTTTTTTTAAACCAGCATTGTAAACCATTGTTGCATTAAAAATAATTTTCCTGTTAAAAGCCAAGGTTAAACCTGAACATTGAACTTCATGATGCTCTCGTGCCTTAAAACAACTTGGCTGAGATGTGCCGTATGGGGCTAAATGACAACACAATTTCTGAATTCTAAGGTGTCTTACACTGTAACAAACTTTTGGTTGGAGTTAATCTGTTGAATGGTTCTGGTGTTTAGTTCAGGGGTGGAAGTGATTTTTTTTCTAGTTTATTATCCATTGACCTGTTTATTTTTTTGCATATGGTGCTGATCTGTAATGTGTACTTAACTTTCCTTTGATCAGAAATGGAAATCAGAAAATGTGTATGACCTGTATAATCTTGTCTCTAACCTGTGTTGTGTTTACATTAGAGCCCTATCATCAATCGCTCTGTAAATTTTTAAGTATAAAACATCAATTTGAATTGAAATCGTGCAACAAAGCAATGATGTATATGTGTGATGTGTAAAAGTAAAAATCTTTCAACTGCACATGCTTCCTGTCTACAAACCCTTATTCTTTGTTCATAGTGAGCTTGAGGACAAACTGTTTAATAATAGGAATGTTATCAATAAAGCCCAAGAGGCAAAGGTATTATAGAAAAGAAGGAACTCTCATTTATACATAGCATCTTCGTGTCTTGGGTTGCTCTAAAGCACTTGTCGGCCAAATAAGTACTTCTGCAGATGGACTATTGTCATTACATAGAAACATAGAAACTAGGAGCAGGAGTAGGCCATTCGGCCCTTCAAGCCTGCTCCGCCATTCATTATGATCATGGCCGATCATCCAACTCAAAAGCCTGCTCCCGCTTTCCCCCCAAATTCTTTGATCTATTTCGCCCCAAGAGCTATATCTAACTCCTTCTTGAAAACATACAATGTTTTGGCCTCAACTACTTTCTGTGGTAGTGAATTCCACAGGCTCACCACTCTCTGGGTGAAGAAATTTCTCCTCATCTCAGTCCTAAATGGTCTACCCTGTATCCTCAGACTGTGACCCCTGGTCCTGGACTCCCCCACCATCAGGAACATCCTTCCTGCATCTACCCTGTTTAGTTCTGTTAGAATTTGATAGGTTCCTATGAGATCCCCCCTCATTCTTCTGAACTCCAGCGAATATAATCCTAACCGACTCAATCCCTCCTCATATGTCAGTCCCGCCATCCCAGGAATCAGTCTGGTAAGCCTTCGCTGCACTCCCTCTATAGCAAGAACATCCTTTCTCAGATAAGGAGACCAAAACTGCACACAATATTCCAGATGTGGTCTCACCAAGGCCCTGTATAATTACAGCAAGACATCCCTGCTCCTGTACTCGAATCCTTTCGCTATGAAGGCCAACATACCATTTGCCTTCTTTACCACCTGCTGCACCTGCATGCTTACCTTCAGCGTCTGGTGTACGAGGACACCCAGGTCTCATTGCACGTTTCCCTCTCTCAATTTATAGCCATTCAGTTAATAATCTGCCTTCCTGTTTTTGCTACCAAAATGGATAACCTCACATTTATCCACATTATACTGCATCTGTCATGCATTTGCCCACTCACTCAGCTTGTCCAAATCACACTGAAGCATCTCTGCATCCTCCTCACAGCTCACCCTCCCACCCAGCTTTGTGTCATCTGCAAATTTGGAGATATTACATTTAGTCCCCTCATCTAAATCATTAATATATATTGTGAATAGCTGGAGTCCCAGCACTGATCTCTGCGGTACCCCACTAGTCACTGCCTGCCATTGAGAAAAAGACCCGTTTATTCCTATTCTTTGTTTCCTGTCTGCCAACCAGTTTTCTATCCATCTCAATACACTACCCCCAATCCCATTCGCTTTAATTTTACACGCTAATCTCTTATGTGGTACTTTGTCGAAAGCCTTCTGAAAGTCCAAATAAACCACATCCACTAGCTCCCCCTCATCAACTCTACTAGTTACAACCTTGAAAAATTCCAGTAGATTTGTCAAGCATGATTTCCCTTTCATAAATCCATGCTGACTCTGGGGGGAGTGTGGTTGCCAATTTGTGTGTAGCACGATACTACAAACCAGGTAATTTATTTTGGTGATTTTGATTGAGGGACACTGGAAGAACTGGGGAGAATTCCCCTGCTCTTAAAGTGCCATGGGATTTTTGCATCCAGTACAGATAAGGCTTGAGTTTCAGACCTCATCTGGAAGATGGCAGCTCTAATAGTGCAGCACTCCCCTGTGGGGAAATGTCATCTTAGATTATATGCCCGAATCTCAGGAGCGGGATTTGAATCTATGATCTTACTCTGTGAGAATGCTGCCCCTGAATCTAGGCAGACACTTAATTAAGTGTGACATATCCAGGAACTTGTAATAAATTACCATTCATTTTCTCATGGCATTGCACATGGAGAATCTAGATCAAGTGTAGCCATCAGGTGAAGTGAGATTGAGAGCAGGGGAAAATTGAATCAGGTCACACAGATGTAATTCAATCCCAAATTTAACATAATCCATTCTCTCCTTATTTTGTATAGCATGTTGATATAGTAATCTTATTTAAATGACAGTTTGGGTCAGAATAGAATTATTTGAAACTGGCTGACGAACTGGCAAGCTCAAAGTAAGCTTCGTCACTGCAGGAGGGAGTCATTATAATGCAAGAAGCGTACTAGGCCATTATTTTTCCATTAGAAAAATAAAAGTCAGAATTTTTAGTTACAAATGGTTGACTGAAAGTGTGCTGCAGAATTAAGAAAGCTATTGTACTAGCTCTTGTGGCATTGCACATGGAGGATGAAGACTGAGTGCAGTTTTCAGGTCAAGCAAGTTTAGACAGTGGGTAGATAACTGGGCCCAAATAATGGAAGGAAAAGAGGATGGAGTTGTATTGGAAAAAGAGAATGGTGGGCAGGAAGAGGAAGCGAGGTTTGCTGATAGGTGGTAGTGGGATAGGGTATGGTGTTGGGAAGTGGGTGACGATGGGACAAGGGTGAAGAGAATGGGGAGAGAAGCTGGATAGGTGAGATGGATAGGAAAAGGTGGTGCGGAGGAAGGTGAGGATGACAGAGCGAGGATGCTCAGATGATTATTGGTGGAAACCAGTTTGCCAAGGTATGTTCAGATCCTCTCAACAGCGAGGAGGATGTTAGACTGGAACAAGGTTAAATGATTTCTCTCATTCCACTGGTGAGGATAAGTTTTGATGATGGGCGAGCAACAATTTTCCCGTTCACTGAGAAGGAGATGTCACGTGGTCCTCAAACAATTCATTCCATCGCTTCAATACAAAATCAAAATACTACAGATGCTGGAAATCAAAACAGAAATGCTGGAAATACTCAGCAGGTCAGCCAACATCTGTGGGGAGAAACAGTGTTAACATTTCAGGTCAATGACCCTTCATCAGAGTTCTGTAAATACTGCTTAATTTGTTCAGGAATTTGTGGTTATGCAAGGACAAGGATCCTGTTACATGGGGTGAAGGGATGGGCCCAGATGATGCTCAGTATGGAATTTACTGAAATTTTGATTGGTGTGAGGATTCTTGCTCTTTTCTCTTCCCTTGCTTGTGGTCACTTTCAGGAGCAGGAACACTGAGTGATTCTCTTTCTCTCACCAGCAAATGCTGGAAATATTCTCTTTTGAGCAGAGAAGGTTAAGGGGAGATTTAATAAAGGCGTTAAAATTTTGATGGATTTTTATAGAGTAAATAACGAGAAAACTGTTTCCACTGGGCATTCAGTCGGTAACCAGACAATTCAAATTTAAGAGCATTGGCAAAAGAGTAACAGGGGAGATGAGATGAGAATATTTTTAAGGACTTGACTTATGATGATGTGGAATGCACTACCTGAAAGGGTGGTGGAAGCTGATTCAATAGTAACTGTCAAAATGGAATTAGAAATGTACTTGAAAAGAAAAAAAATTGGATAGTTCTTTCAAAGAGTTGGCACAGGCATGATGGGCTGAATGGCCTCCTTCTGTGCAGCATAATTCTATGACAATCTGTTTCTCTAAGATCATGGTCTTGGCTGCCTGTCAATTTGAATAGCAATGTGCAGAGTTCCTTTAAAAATCACAAGTGAGCTGTCCCAAAACAAAACTCTTGAGTCTGCCCAGTGGCTCCATATCTGCAGTGAGTAAACAGCAATGATGTCAGCACACCAGACATAGACTGTTTCTGTTCATTTGCACCTTGTAAGCTATCAGGAGAGTGTTGTGATATGCCTTTGAGGGACATCAATATGAAATCACGCGAAGGGAAAAGTGCCATGTGATCCAGTCTTAGTTTCAGTTTTGCTTTGAGCAGAGCACACACACAGCTCTGATGACTTCAAGCTTTATACCTATATATAACTGTTCTCATGTGCCTAGCCTTAATAAATGAACCCACAACATTTTTACCCAATCCCTTATCAGCGATTGGTGCCTTTTGTCTTGTTCAGTAAATAAGCCTAAGGTATTATATCATTGTAATAACACAACGGAGGGAAGTACATCCTAAAATCAGCAACTGTAATCAGCAGTGTTTATATCCTCACCCTACTGCTCCAATGCATTCTATTTTCTGAACTGCCTGTAGAAAACTGTAGGCTGTGGTTGCACACATGATGATGTGATTATCACACAATTCTCACTTTCCTTCAATTTTTGTTTATAAGCAACTAAGTGAAATTTAATTATTTTCTTCCCAATTTCTGCTTTTCTCCCCTGAAAGTGCTGACTGTTGTGATACAGCTTCATGGTTCCTTCACCCAAAGTGGTCATTTCTCATGTGTGAATTTAGAGATTATTTGAAGGGCCTGGGATATGTCTTATCCTGCCCTTGCCCAAATTTAACAGATACATTTAATATTAGGGGTCACCAAACGCTGATCACAAGCAGGATCTCTGCCTTTATTTCCACCCCCCTCCCTAGTTTAGACCAATAGGATTCCAGCTGAGATCTAGCTCGGCACAGACTGCATGTGAAAGGTGAAGCTTAATTCCATGCATTTAAGCCATCAGGAGAGTTTGATGGCAGCATAGTTATCGGACACTGATCATTATTAAATAGTTTAGTTCCATTTTCTCTTCAGTACAAAATCCTGTCAGTTCATAACATTTTAAAATATAATTGTTTTTTGTTAAATAATAACACTGAGCCGTATTAATTCCTTAACTCCTAGCCAGTAAAAATGGTCCCTTGCAAAAAAACCTGAGGAAGGTTGTTTTTGCACCAACATGTGTGTGTAATTTACCTGAGGGAACTCTTCAGTGAAATAGTTTAGATTTATTGGAAGAATATTGGCTGTGAATTTAATGACACATAATCAGTCCCAGGCCCACTTAGCATGAGCAGAGGAGCTGAATGGTGCCAACAGAAGTTGATATAATTTCCATTCTGTCAAGGATGTCACAAGACATTACTGTAGTGGTTCATGGATGTGTGTTAACACCAACTAAAAACAAAAGGCACCATGTAGATCTACCAACATACACCATCTGGGGGGATACGAGTCTGAGATTTTTAAATCCAGTTTGAAATTACACAATGGAGAGATTGTCATGATTGAAAGTTGATTCCACAGGGAGTCTGTTTTGATTTTTTTTTGCTAACCAGACTTCAAAAGCTGATTGCATGAATCATTCTCTCAAAACATTTTCTACATGACGTCATTTTCCGTGGTGCCATATCATAGGCAGACTGTACTCATTATCACGTTTTTTACCTTCCCCTTGTTTATGTTCTTCTGTTTTCTCTTTTCTAATGATCGTGTGAATTGTTTTGCTTGTCAAGTTCAGAGATGTTACGAGGTCAGTGGAAATCTTTCCAATTCAACATTGTGCACTCTCAAGACAGATAAAAACGCAGAATGAAATGTCTCTACTCTGGCCCAACAATGTGCTTCTGCCCTAAACTCAGAAGTTCACATTCTACTGCACCACACATTTTTTTCGATTTACCACACCAACCATCCTGTGGTCTCTCTGAGTGAGATTGCCCATAAGTGCTAATTTTAGAGGTAGTTTTCTGGTGTGGACTATGCCCATTGGAAAATAGATTGACACTTCCCAAAGTTGTTTCACAAAGGGCTTATCAACCAACAGAAGAAATTTTCATTTCATAGGCTGGTTTTGAGCCCAGTTGCCAGAGATAAATGGGCACCCTGTTTGTCTCTTGCTCCCCATCTTGCACCACTTCAGAAGGTAAGGATCCGTAATTGGATATAGCTCTACAAACACAAGCAGCCACTTGAATCTTGCCCAAGTGGCCATTTTTCAGGTTATCCTGAATAATAAAGGCTGTCAGACTCTGGCTGTCAACAGGGAATCCCAGCTCAGCCTAATCCTCTCTTTACCCAGCCTTGTCACTCAGGCACTTTCCAGTGTGAACCTACTGTCTTGCAGTCAGGAACATGACATTAGTTGACGTTTCTTCTTTTCCCATCTCCCTAACCAAGGTATGGAGAGGGCAATTTGGAAATCTGCTAATTTTGTAGAACTAGGAGAAAGCATTTACCCACAATGCCATCGAGGGAACTGTTCTGACTTTAATCATGTTTGCAAATGCAGCAAGAGAAAATGTAGGCACAATGTAATTGTTTCCTATACATTACTTGGTGCTGTGCTCACAACCTTGTCCATGCAGGAGAAAGTTTAATTGAAGGTTATATTAAGGAATTTAACCATAGTGCTACTGTGACTGCATAGTTGAACATTATAAATAAGGAAAGCCTCAGTTTTGATCCCAGATCTGTTATGAGATCTTCATGTGGAGCAGTGTGATCAACCTCTTGTCACTACCTTAAGAAAGAGAAAATCATCGGGAGTTCCTCCCCCTTGTTTACAATCCTGTAAATGCACGCATGGTGGTTGGGTGGGGATGTGGTTTGCACTTGGAAGTTTCATCCCTGTGTTCAAGTAGCCTGTTGACTTTTCCTGTGAAGGCTCATCAATGAAGGAGAAGCAGTTGAGTGATATTCTGAGGTAACTAGTGCCCGTGGAACTGTAACTGTGCCCCAGGAAGAGTCAAGTCCTTTAGAAGAGGAAATGGGGAACCAAATGTGAAATAAGAGAAAAAAGATTAAAACAAATTGAAAAATAGCCTTAACTTACTGCTTACTCTCATTCTTTCTTTCTCTCCCCACTGTTCCTCTCAATTTTTTTTGCTCCCTCTTATTCTTTGCTATTTCCTTTTTTTTCTCACCACCTGGACCCCTTAAATAAATACATATGTGCTACATATAAATGATCTTTGAACATTTTTGAGACACTGGCATATTTTCTCAGCAAATATGAGCAACTCTTCGACCTCTACAGATCTGGCAGGAAGGAAAGGACTGTACTCATTGGAATGAATACAAGAAAATGCAGAAGATTAGAAAGATAATCAGGAGAACAAAGCAACAACTGAGACAGAAAGCACAACTGCAAATGCAAATTATTCCAATAAGAAATTCTTTCCAGATTTCAATACTAAAAGTCAAATCAGAGAAGAGGTGAGAACCATAAAAAGTGCCAACAGGATCAAGATAGAGGGTGCATGCAGGATAGGAAATGACAGGTCTCTCCAAGTCTTCACAAGAGAAGGAAGACTTGAACAACATGTCTTCCCCAAACAGAAATCTCCCAGATATATAATGGCTTCTCTATAACTGGCAGGCTAATAAAGCTCAATAACAGTAAATCCCTCAGATGGATTATATTTTTCCCATAGTGAGGAGATTTATAAGCCAAGATGTGCTGACTGGCCTTCCCTCTCTGTAATTATCTTGTGATCTTGTAACCATCAGTGTCAGTGAAATACATGAAGCTTGTGGAGATGGAAGCACGGATACCCTGGTGAATCAGTAGGTAAATGAACCTCACGATGTAATGCTCAGTTACACACACTGGGCAGATTTGAAGCTCAATCCCTGAATTACTTGGTATCAGCCAGGTCAGCAGTTTGTCAATTACAATTAGTCTTGGTGTCCTCTGGGGTAAGGATGGGGGAAATCAGTCAGGGCTCCTGTTTCTGTTGCAAAGTGCAGGTGAATAGCTGACAAGTGAGGACAGGTTCAGGCTGGGCTGTAATGCCTTCCAAAATCTAACAACCTGTCAACACTCACTGTTTTAACTGATGAGAGAAGAATAGTTACTTGCATGAGGCACTAGGAGGTTGTTAGCATCAATGGAACCATATCTCATTAAAAATTGGCACCTGCAGGAGAGGAGGGAAACAAAAGAAAATGTTATTTTAGAATAATGGGCATCCTGGGATTTCCATGAGTATAAACATTTATTCAAAATCATCAGACTTTTCCTCTATACTACTCATTTTATTTTCTCCCTTGTATTCCCACTATTTCTTACCTAATTGTTCTCTGTCCATATTTAGTCTGGCCTGACATCTATGCAAATGAAAAACATTTTGACCCAAGCTTATAACCTAAGATTTATTGTATACTTTTGCTGTTTAATGCTCAGCTCAGTCTCCCTGGCCACATTGTAAAGTCATTTAGACATATGGAGCAGTATTTACTTTAGACAATGACAAATGGTCAAATAATTTATATCATCATGAGGTATAAAAAAGATGCAGCTGAATCTAACATTTGCATTGGAAGGCTTTTTCTGTAGAAGCACTCGAGGTACTGGGGCTATAATGAAGGGTTGTGATAGCAAATAGGGGAAGACAAAGGCTAGGAAATGCCTCAAACCTGTTTCCTTTTCCAGGAGGTTTCCTATCAAATTTCTGATGCAGTAAAACTGATGGAGCGGGAGTAGCGGGAGGGATTTGTCAGCCTATTTCTTTTTGTTAGGGCGCCAGTAACAAAACAGCATCAATTTAAAATTGTTGCTGAAAGTGAAGTGAAATACTAGGAATAATTTCTTTACACTAAGTTGTTAGAGCATGGAATGCTTAGCCACACCCATTTGTTGTGGTGTATTGCATCTTTTGAAGAAAAGTCAATTAATATTTGAGGCAGCAAAAGATGCGGGGCCATAGAAGGGAGCAGGACATTGGATTGAACTTCTATGGTTACTTTTCACATGTGAACATGAGCCAGCATCTTCAGTACAGAACAGCTGGGGGAATAATGTATGCTGACTTGTTCATTGGAATGGAAATGGCCACTTCAGACCTTTAGTGACATATATTGAATATCATTGCAGAACAAACATTTTGTGTATCAGTATTACAGTCCCGTTTGCCTAATCTCACTAATATTAAAACTAATGGTATTAATTGAACATAGAATAGTACAGCACAGAGGAGTTTGTGAGTTTGTGCTTACTCTGTTATAGAGCAAATGCGTTAGTCCCACTACCCTGCATTTTCCCCGTATCCCTGTGAATTTCTTTCCCCTTCAAGCATTTAACCAATTCCTTTTTGATAGCTACCCTATCAGGCAAAACATTTCAAATTCTAACCACTTGTTACATAAAACATTTTTTGTCCTATTGCCTTTTATTTTTTTGCCAATCACCTTAAATCTGAAGCCACTGGCTATTGGCCATTGGAGGCAGTTTCTCTTTATGTACTGTATCTAAACCCTTCATGATTTTAACTACCTCTATCAAACCTCTTCTTGGAATTCTCTGCTCTGAGGAGAACCCAAACTTCTCCAGTCTATCCACATAAGAGTGAGCTCTCATCCCTGGGACCATTCTAATAAATCCTGTTACAATCCCCACAGAAACCAATAACTTAAACAAAAAGAAATTCAAACTTCCAGTTGACAGCTGAAAGGATGACGTGACAAGATTTCACATTTTATTTAAGACTTTTACTGTAACAACCAGATTAAAAGTACTATTTTTCTAGGCAACTTATACTTTAGAGAACAGAACTTCCCCTTTTACTTTTAACACAACCAAAATTTTCACTTCACTGGTATACTTTACAGTGCCCATTAAGTAGTCATCCGATTTTCCTGAAGCTAATCCAAAGTGATTTTCAGTTCCTCAGGGTTTACTTCTGTTACTTTCCTTTTCCAGGCTGGAAACTTTGAACCCCAGAACTGTCTTCCTTGGTGAGGGTTTTTCCTGGCAATTCTCCTTCTTGCACAAATTAGGCAAATCTCCCAGCCTCATTCCAAATCTTTACAAATTTGGTCTTTTTAATTCAAGCCCAAGCTCTCACCCGTATTCCTGTATGGTGAACCATAGTGAATTTTGGCCTCCACTGCTCCATCTCTCTTAGATCCTGGCAGTCTGTCTGTGACAGTGCATTTTCTGGAACCTCTTAGAAACCCTTCCCCACTCAAAGCGCCATGGCAATATGAATCAAATGAGCCTTGTATCCATGTAGAAATGTTGATTAGCTATCGGTGAGACCCCAACCCTCTTTTATCTTGGACTATTGTTTGTAGTTTAAAATAGTTTAAAGCGTAACTGCTTATAACCTGACATGCTCAACACCTTCCTAGGACTTTGGAGACTAGCAGTCTAATCACTGTAAACACAAATGTTACTGCCATCGTCTCCAAGTGTGAAGACCTTGCACCTTTTTTCCAGCAAAACAACCCAGGCCTTCCTTTAATCTTTAACAGCCACATCACCCAGGCCTGTTGTCAGGCAGACTTCAGAACAGGTCACATGGCCCCTTCATTTTTACCCTAAATTAAAGACACAGCCCCAAAACTTAATAATTTTATAAACCTCATAATTGTAACAATCTCTTCTGTGTGCTCTGCAAAGTCCTCACATTATTCCTAATGTGTGGAGCCCAGAATGGGACACATTATTCCAGACTGGGACCAAAAAAATTCAGAAAAACAGAATAATACCTGTGCAAGAGTAACCTAATAAATGACAGCCAGCACAGTTTTAGAAGGGATAGATCTTGTTGAGTCTATCTCATAAACCTCCTTGAGTGACATGCCATATAATTATAGAATGGTTACAGCACAGTGGAAAGCTATTTGGTCTGTCATGTTGGTGCTGGCTTTCTGAAGGAGAGCCTTCTCCCCGTAGCCCTGCACATTATTCCCTTTCAGGTAATAATCCAAATTCTCTCTTGAATGCTTTGATTGACCTGCTTCCACAACACTCTCTGACAGTGCATGCCAGATCCTTACCATTGGCTGCATGAAAAAGTCTTTCCTCATGTCACCATTGCTTCTTTTGCCAATCACCTTAAATCTGTGCCCTTTGGTTCTCAATCCTTCCACCAATGGAAGAAGTTTTTCCCTATCTACTCTATCCAGACCCCTCATAATTTTGAATACTTCTATCAAATCTCTTCTCAAGCTTCTCGTCTCCAAGGAGAACAGTTCCACTTTTTTCAATCTATCTACATAACTGAAGGCTCCTCATCTCTGAAACCATTCTTGTGAGTCTTTTCTGCACTCTCTCTAATGCCTTCACATCCTCCATAAAGCGTGGTGCCCAGAACTGGACACAATACTCCAGTTGAGGTTGAGCCAGTGTTTTATACAAGTTTAACATAACTTCCTTGCTTTTATACTCTTTGCCCCTGTTGATAAAGATCAGGATATCGTGTGCTTTATTAACCACTCTCTCAGCCTGTCCTGCCACATTTAATGATTTATGTACCTATACACCCAGGTCCCTCTGCTCCTGCACCTCCTTTAGAATTGTACCTTTTGATTTATACACTGTGTCTCCTGCCAACGCAAGATGGCCACCAATACCTGACTATGCATGCGCACTTGTCCGTGCATGTGCAGAAAACCAATGACATCATTGGCTGGAGAGACAGTGCCAGCAAAACCCGTTTTTAAAAAAACTTCTGTGATAGAGGGGTGGGGAATATTAAAACAATCAGAGAAACTTTGTTTCCCCTTCCCGATTATATAAGCAAAGCATTAAAAGAAACCCGAATGACACGGTCTGCGTACATAACTGCCGTAACACGCCCGGTGTTTTGAACTGAGTTGGAGATAAAGGGGAAAGTGGTAGACGTGCCTAGTTCCTAGTTCACATTTAATTTTCTGTATCAAGTTTTTTTTGGAAACTTATTTCTGTTAAACTGCATGTATTTTTTTTTATTTTGGAATTTCAGTTTAGCTTTTGGTTTTGATTTTGATCTCCGGAGCTTGCAATGATGTCACTGGGTAAAACGGTATAACTGTGCATGCACCACATTCTTCCTACCCAAATGAATCACTTTACACTTCTCTGCACTAATTTACTTCCGTTACCTGTCTGTCCGTTTCACCAGTATCTCATTTTGAATTTCTACACTATCATCTTCTCAGTTTACAATACTTCCAAGTTTTTTATCGTCCGCAAATTTTGAAATTATGCCCCATGTACCAAGGCCATTAATGTTTATCAGGAAGAGTAGAGGTCCTAAAGCTGATCCCTGTGAAACTCCATTATAAACCTTCCTCCTGTCCGAAAAACATTTATTCACCACTACTCTCTTTTTCCTTTAATTCGGCCAATTTTGTATCCATGTTGCTACTGTCCCTTTTATTCCACGAGTTCTAACTTTGCTCACATGTCAGTTATGCAGCTTGGAAGCCCTTGTACACTACATGAATGGTATTGCCCTCATCGATTCTCTCTGTTCCTTCATTAAAAAACTCAAACAAGGTAGCTAAACACAATTTGCCCTTAACAAATCCATGCTAGCTTTCCTAAATTAACTAAATTGGCCCAAGTGACTATTAATTTTGTCCTGAATTATCGTTTCTAGAAGCTTTTCCATCACCACGGTTAGACTAACTGGCCTACAGTTGCTGGACTTACACTCATGTTCAAAAAAGGGTGTAAAGGTAACATTTGCAATTCTCCAGTCCTCTGGCATCACCCCTTAGTTTAAGGAAGGCGGGAAAATTATGACCAGTGCTTCCACAATTTCCACTTTCATTTCCCTTAGTAACCTTGGATGTATCTCATCTGGTCCTGGTGCCTTATCAACTAAGCACAGACAGCCTATCCAATACCATCTCTTGATTAATTTTAAACCCTTCAAGTTTCTGAACTACCCCCTCTTTCACCATGATCTAAGTAGCAGCATCTTCCTTGGGAAAGGTAGATGCAAAATATTTAATACCTCAGCCCCTACTTCTACTCGTAAATCCCCCCTTTGGTCCCTAATTAGCCCCGTCCATCCTTTACCACCTATTTACTATTCACATGCATATAGAAGACTGGGATTACCTTTCATGTCAGCTTTAAGCCTCTTAAGGCTCTTTTCGTACTCTCACTTTGCTTCTCTTGTTTGCTTTTTAAATTCCCCTCTGAACCTTCTTTATTCAGCCTGATTCTCCATTGTATTATCCACCTGACTTCTGTCATAAGCATACTTTTTCTCTATCTTAACATCCATCTCTTTTGTCATCCAGGGAGCTCTGGATTTGTTTGCCCTGCCTTTCCCCTTCATGGGAATATTCCTTGATTGTGCCTGAACTATCTCCCGTTTAAATGCAGTCATTGTTCAGTTACTGTTCTGCCTACCAACCTTGATTCCAATTAATCTATGCCAGATCCGTTCTTATCCCTTGAAGTTGGCTTTTCCCCAGTTAATTATTCTTACTCTGGATTGTTCCTTTTCCATAGCCAACCTAAAACTTATAATACAATGATCACTGTTGCCTAAATGTTCTCCTATGGACACTTGATCACTTGGCCCACCTCATTTCCAAGAACCAGGTCTAGCAGTGCCTCCTTTCTTATGGGACTGGAAACATCTTGCAATACAAAATTCTCCTGAACACACTCGAGCAACTCTTGCCTTCTCTGCCTTTTACACTACTACTATCCCAGTCTATATTTGAATAATTAAATTCCCCTGTTATAACTGCTCTATAATTTTTGCACCTCTCTGTGATTTCATTGTAAATTTGTTTCTCTACAACTTCCCACTAGTTGGTGGCCTATAGACTACACTGAGAAATGTAATTGTACAACTTTTGTTCCTTAGCTCCAGCCAAATAGATTCTGCCCTTGACCCCTCTGGGACATCAACTCTCTCCAGCACTGCAATGCTCTCCTTAATCAATACTGCCACACCTTCCCTCTTTTCTTCCTTTCCAAATTGGCAGAGGATTTTAAGAAAAACAATAAACAATTCAGCCCATCAAGCCTGTTCATGGCTGATCTGTATCCTAACTCCATCTTCTGGTCTACGTTCCATACCCCTCATTACCCTTAGCTAGCAAAAATTTATCACTCTCAAATTTAACATTATTATTTGAGCTCGCACCTATTTCTTTTTGTGGGAGCGAGTTCCACATTTCTACCACCCTTTACAAGTGTTTCCTAACTTCACTCCTGAATGGCCTGGCTCTACTGTGAAGGTTATATCCTCTTGTCCCAAACTCCCCCCGAACAGTGGAAAATGTTTCTTTCTACATACTCTGTCAATTCCTTTCAAAAATCCTAACAATCTCAATCAAATCATCCCTTAATCTCCTATATACAAGCCTAGTTTATCTACTCTCTCCTCATCATCTCCTTGTAGCCCTGGTAACATTCTAGTGCATCAGCACTGCACTGCACAGATGAGAAGCGTTATGATCGATATTTCCAAAAGGTCTTGGATAAAATACTGCACAAGAGACTTGCGGTGGGATTTTCTGCACCCGGCCACCACCGCGATCTCCCAGTCCTGCCGCAAGTCAATGGACTTCTGGCTGGGACGCCGCGGCAGGTCCAGCCCACGGTGGGGCCAGAAAATCCTGGGCATGTTTGCAAACTAAAATCAGGATAAGAGATGGATATCTTAAACATCTAAAACATAAGCTAGTTATAAGGGGCCTAAGCTATAGTGCAGGGTGATATTGAGCGAGGCACTTGGTACATTCCCTGAAACTACAATTCTATTGCAAAGTAGTTAAATGACACCAAGCCTTGGAATGGGTGGACTATGGACTTGGAGCAAAGGGAAGCGCTATAGGAAATACATTGATAAACTAAAACCTTCATGCTCGGAAAGGGCTTTCTTAAAGGGGACTTCATAGAGGTTATTTGATGATGTGTTCATTGGTTGTTTGTGGAATCTTGTATGCCAATTGACTGCCTCCATAACAATGACTAGACTTCTAAAGTAATCAATTAGCTATGAAGTATCTTGAAACGGCTAGCAGTTGTGATTGGGACGACTTGTGGTGCAGTGTAGTGGTTCTACCTCTGGCCCAGAAGCTCTGGGTTCAAGTCCCACTGCTATGGAAGGTGTGTTCATAATGTGGCTAAATAGGTTGATAAAATCCTTCCCATACACCTGATGGTAGATGGTAAAGAGCAGGAGAGTTTGCTGGTCAGTCATACTACAGAAGGCAATGGCAAACCACTGCAGTATTTTGCCAAGCATAATCATGGACCAATGGAAGTCCATGGTTGTCAACGCCCTCATAGAGCTTGGTACCTGAAGGTGAAGCAGTTGTGATAAGGTATCATATCACAGAATCACAGTGCAGAAGAGGCCGGTCGGCTCATCGAGTCTGCACCGACACGTGAGAAACACCTGGCCTGCCTACCTAACCCCATTTACCAGCACTTGGCCCATAGCCTTGAATGTTATGACGTGCCAAGTGCTCATCCAGGTACTTTTTAAAGGATGTGAGGCAATCCGCCTCCACCACCCTCCCAGGCAGCGCATTCCAGTCTGTCACCACCCTCTGGGTAAAAAAGTTTTTCCTCACATCACCCCTAAACCTCCTGCCCCTCACCTCGAACTTGTGTCCCCTCGTGACTGACCCTTCAACTAAGGGGAACAGCTGCTCCCTATCCACCCTATCCATGCCCCTCATAATCTTGTACACCTCGATCAGGTGGTCCCTCAGTCTTCTCTGCTCCAACGAAAACAACCCAAGTCTATCCAACCTCTCTTCATAACTTACATGTTTCATCCCAGGCAACATCCTGATGAATCTCCGCTGCACCCCCTCCAGTGCAATCACATCCTTCCTATAATGTGGCGACCAGAACTGCACACAGTACTCCAGCTGTAGCCTCACCAAGGTTCTATATAACTCCAACATGACCTCCCTACTTTTGTAATCTATGTTTCGATTGATAAAGGCAAGTGTCCCATATGCCTTTTTCCCCACCCCACTAACATGCCCCTCCGCCTTCAGAGTTCTATAGACACACACGCCAAGGTCCCTTTGTTCCTCAGAATTTCCTAGTGTCATGCCGTTCATTGAATACTTGTCAAATTACTCCTTCCAAAGTGTATCACCTCACACTTTTCAGGGTTAAATTCCATCTGCCACTTATCTGCCCATCTGACCATCCCGTCTATATCTTCCTGTAGCCCAAGACACTCAATCTCACTGTTAACCACCTGGCCAATCTTTGTGTCATCCGCAAACTTACTAATCCTACCTTCCCACATAGTCATCTATGTCGTTTATATAAATGACAAATAATAGGGGACTGAGCACAGATGTGGTATTCCACTGGACACTGGCTTCCAGTCACTAAAGCATCCTTCTGTCATCACCCTCTGTCTCCTACAAGTAAGCCAATTTTGAATCCATCTTATCAAATTACCCGGTATCCCATGTGCATTTGCCTTCTTTATAAGTCTCCCATGTGGGACCTTGTCAAAGGCTTTGCTGAAATCCATATAAACTGCATCACCTGCACTACCCTCATTTATACACCTGGTCACCTCCTCAAAAAATTCAATCAAATGACCTCCCTCTGACAAAGCCATGCTGACTATCCCTGATCAAACCTTGCCTCTCCAAGTGGAGATAGATACTCTCCTTCAGAACTTTCTCAAATAGTTTCCCTACCACTGACGTGAGACTCACTGGCCTATAGTTCCCTGGCTTATCTCTACAACCCTTCTTAAATAGCAGAACCACATTAGCTGTTCTCCAGTCCTCTGGCACCTCCCCCGTGGCCAGAGAGGAATTAAAAATTTGGGTCAGAGCCCCTGCGATCTCCTCCCTTGCCTCCCTCAGCAGTCTGGGACACAAATCATCTGGACCTGGAGATTTGTCCACTTTTAAGCCTGCCAACACCTCCAATACCTTGTCACTCCCTATATCAATTTGCTTAAGAACCTCGCAGTCTCTCTCCCCGAGTTCAATACCTTCATCCTCATTCTTTTGGGTGAAGATGGATGTGAAATATTCATTCAACACTCGAGCGATATCCTCTGGCTCCACCCATAGATTGCCCCTTTGGTCCCTAATGGGCCCTACTCTTTCCCTGGTTATCCTCTTCCCATTGATATACTTATAGAATATCTTGGGATTTTCCCTACTTTTACCAGCCAGAGCTTTCTCATATCCCCTCTTTGCTCTCCAGATTGCTTTCTTAAGCTCCACCCTGCACTTTCTGCACTCCAGTAATGCCTCCGCTGATTTGCTTCCCTTGTACCTGCTAAAAGTCTCTCTTTTCCTTCTCATCGTAACCTGAATATCTCTGGTCATCCATGGTTCTCTGGGCTTGTTACTCCTTCCTATCACCCTAGAGGGAACATGTTGAGCCTGTACCCTCCCCATTTCCTTTTTGAACGACCCCACACTGCTCCTCTGTAGGTTTCCCCACAAGTAGCTGTTCCCAGTCTATCTTGGCTAGATCCTGCCGTATTTTACTAAAATCCAACCGACCCCAATCCAAAACATTTTTTTTTGCAACTTGTCGATTTCTTCGTCCATAACAAACTTAAGCTGTATCATGTTGTGGTCGCTATCACTAAAATGCTCACCCACCACCACCTCAGCCACCTGTCTGGCTTCATTCCCCAGAATTGGATCCAGCACTGTGCTGTCCCTTGTTGGACCTTCTAAATATTGACCTAAAAAGTTCTCCTGTACACATTTCAAGAAATCCACTCCATCCAAGCCCTTAACACTATGTCTATCCCAATTAATGTTGGGAAAGTTGAAATCACCTAATATAATTACCCTATTGTTATTGTTTTTACACACCTCCACAAATTGTGCACATATTTGCTCCTCAATTTCCCGCTGACTATCTGGGATCTATAATAAACACCTAACAATGTGGCTGCCCTTTTTTTATTCCTAAGCTCTACCCACAAAGCTTCATTCGATGCCCCCTCCAAGATATCATCTCTCCTTACTGCAGTAACTGACTCCTTAACTAATATTGCATCACCGCCTCCTCTTTTATCCCCTCCCGTCTCGCCTAAAGATTCTATATCCTGGAATGTTGAGCTGCCAATCCTGCCCCTCCCTCAACCACATCTCAGTGATGGCTACTATATCACAGTTCCACATGTCAATCCTCACCCTTAACTCATCCGTTTTGCCTGTAATACTCCTGGCATTAAAGTAGAGGCCATCCAGCCTTGCCTTACTCCCTTGAAACTTATTGCAGCTGTATTCCCTCTGACTTGATTGTTTTACTGTATTATGATATGTCCCTATTTTGCTAACACTCTGTGTCCCCTTCCCCTGCCGAATTAGTTTAAACTCCTCCCAACAGCACTAGCAAACCCGCCCGCAAAGATGTTAGTCCTGCTCTGGTTCAGATGTAGACCGTCCCGCTTGTACAGGTCCCACCTTCTCCAGAAACGATTCCAGTGATCCAGGAATCTAAAACCCTCCCTCCTGCACCAACTCTTAAGCCACATATTCATCTACGCTATTCTCCTATTTCTGAGCTCACTAGCACGTGGCACTGGGAGTGATCCAGAGGTTACAACCCGAGAGGTCTTGCTTTTTAATCTACTGCCTAACTCACTGAATTCTTGATGCAAGACCTCATCCCTCTTTCTACCTATGTCATTGGTACCAACATGTACCATGACCTCTGCCTTATCACTGTCCCCCTTCAGGATGCTCTGCAGCCGTTCAGTGACATCCCAGACCCTGGCACCAGGGAGGCAACATACCATCCTGGAGTCACGTTGACGGCCACAGTAGTGCCTATCTGTTCCCCTGACTATAAAATCCCCTATTACTATTGCTCTTCCTCCCTTCCTCCCCTCCTGTACAGACAGGCTGCTTGTGGTGCTAGAAGCTTGGCTCCGTTCGCACTCCCTGGATGAACCAGCGCCCTCATCAGACTCCAAAATGGAATACAGATTTGCGAGCGGGACCCCAGGAGACTCCTGAACTACCTGCCTGTTTCTGTTGGACTGCCTGGTGGTCACCCGTTCCCTTACTTCCTAAAATCCCTTCATCTGCGGTGTGACCACCTCTCTAAACGTGCTATCCATGATGCTCTCAGACTCACGGATGCTCCACAGTGTACCCAGCTGCCATTGCAGGAGCTGCAGCTGGACACACTTCCTGCATACATGCTGGTCCCGGGCACTGGAAATGTCCCCGGCTTCACACATGGAGCACAAGGAGCGCACCATGGCTTTGAGCGCTCCTGCCATGACTTATCCCTTTAAATTAAACCTTTTAAATCAATTACTCTAGGATTTATTTCCTGATCCTCATTACTGTAGAATATACAAACTATAAACCACAAAAAGACCTTAAACAATAAGCGATTAAAGTAGTAAATACTTTACCCACTACTTACCACTGATTCCTTTCCCTTGTAGCCTCTACTGCTGCAGCAGGGCAAGACCCAGGCTCTGAAGATTTAAGAAGTTGGATAGCAAGGAAAAAATGCTAAAAGCACCTCGTCCCCTATGCCCACTGTGCACCAAATTGCCAATACGCACTCTGGCTGTGCTTCTCTCAGGATGAGCTCTCTCCCCTGTTCGTGTGCATAAATGCAAGTTCTTTGATAGATAAAATACAGCTTAGAGAAAGTACTCTTGAAATAATAATTTCAGTTATGCCAATTCAGCAGAGTTTAGGAAGCAATTGGCAAACTTAGGATAGATATTGTGAAGTATTTCCTTGCAGCAACGGTGATAAACTTGGAGAGTGGCGAGCAAGACTATTTGATCAAGGATAATGGATTCATTTAAGAAACAGCTAATTTCTGTCATGGGAAGATGGTTGAATTGGAATTCTGCAAAGAAGAGACAAAATGGACTGAAGGGCTACAGTATTTGTGATCTGGTAAATGTTACGTACATAAAAGCTCCATAAGCTTTACTCAGGCAAGAACTCCAACAAAACTAGCAGAAAATAAGATGCTAAGATATTATGTGTTTTCTGAGGAAATGATTACATAATTCACTGCTTACCTTCCTTAAAGTTTCCAGCAACATTCATACTCTGCCAATAAGGAAGGTTAAGGGGAGCATTTTAGATATGCGTGCAATGGAACACAACTGATTGAAGCTGTCTCTTTCTTTCACTGATTCAGGAAACGATTGTCAGATGCAATCCCTGCATTGTGGAAATGCCTGTTTGAACTCTTCTAGGGCACTTGTTCAAGCATGGTTTGTTTATTCTCTTGTCTATCATTGATATTCTCTGATGCATTAAGATAATAGATTTTTTGGCATCAGATGCACCCATCATTACAGCAAGCTCCCATCTATGAGGTGATGCATTGAAATAGTTCCAGCAATTTGGTAGGTCATAAACGCCTTGGAGCAGATGAATGCTGAATAAAATTCAAAACAACTACATACCATTTGAGCACGTAAGTTTCCTGGAGGAATATGCTGAATTTATGTAGCACTGTGCAATTTACAGCGGGGGATGCCCTTAAAGCATCCCTGAAGAGGTCAAAAATACCCATTAACTCATGAGAAACCCTGGCTTGTGACAGGCCAAAATGGAGAAGGCTCATTCAGGAACCCATCAAGAGACTTCGCGAGGAATATGCAGAGATGAATTCGAGGCATCAGAGGGAGCACACAGACCTATAAACAAACCATTTAACCTAACCTTCAAGCACCACCTGCCCATATGCGGCAAAGTCTGTAGATTGCCGGTTGCGGCCATTTCAGAACCCACCGAATCAGAGTGGAAGCATATCATCCTCAATCCTGAGAGACTAGCTAAGAAGAAGATGATATCGTTAAGGAGTTGCTTGCTAAGATTCAGTTATTCTGTTAATGATTTTCAAGCATAAGATCAAATATTTTTAAAAACAACTTTCTCTAGTTCTTAAGTGGATAAATACAGTTTACAAGCGTCTTACCAAACCATAAAGAAAAACAAAAAAAATTCAGTTTGTGCTCTGTAGTAAAGTTAGCTGTCCTCAGCCAGGATAGTGATGCAACATTTCCCAACACCATCTGTGGGTGGGATGGGCGTAAGAGAAAAACTGAAATTTCCCAGGGTATTTGTTCCCGATCGCCACCCCGGTGCCCAAATTAGAAATTGTTCATCTGTATTGCACTGGACAGTTGTTCAGTGTTGCACTGGACAGTTCATTAAACTCTCAGCTATTAGGAGGCTGCAATTTATTTTATTTTTCTACAAATTTAAACCCACAGCAGAGTAAGATTGTTAAATCAATGTGTTTAGGACCTTAAGCCTATTTAGAATTAAGCTGGCAGGAGTGGACTGTTATAATCTTTAATTCCTGCCCTAGATATTTTATCTTCTGCATTATTGACTTCTCCGGTGGGTGAGACCTACATCCCAGAGATTGTTTTATCTTTGCTCTAATAGCTAGGTAAAATTGGTAGTGTGCAAGGGTAACAAACAGAGAACACTATGGAACCCCATAATGCAATCACAATGCAGTATGTGAGGGAATGAGAGGGATGATGTATTTGCATCCAGGCAAATTGTCATTTGTGTGAGTGAACAAATATTAAGTTTTCAAGTATCTGGTGTGGGCTGCATGCATGGTGTCTCAGGGCACTATTGGGAATAGAGGCCAATATGCAGTACTTATGTATCTGGTGTGGGCTGCATGAATGGCAGTAGTAGTTAATATGGTCACAACTCTACATTCAAGTATCTAGGAGCAGTGCAAAGAGGAACACAAAATCAAGCCAGACAAGACCGTAGGGCTTGCTCATGTTCCTGTGTAATCAAATTGAGTGGCCCATGCACAAGAGACATCTGGGACCCGCATGATGCAAATGTGCACTGCTGTTCATAGGTTTGGTAGGTGCCTTCTGTTCTTCTTTGAAAACACCCAGTAGAATATGTAAAAACAAGCACTTACCTTGATGGCAATTGATAGAGTCATCACAAGATGATTGGCATCCTCATACATGAATCACAAAAAGCCAGCATGCAGGTACAGCAAGTAAATAAGAAGACAAATGAAGTGTTGGCCTTTATTGCAAAGGGGATGGAGAATAAAAGTAGGGAAGTCTTGCTACAACTGTACCAGGCATTGGTGAGATCACACCCAGAGTGCTGCCTACAGTTTGGGTCTCCTTATTTAAGGATGGATATACTTACATTGGGGCAGTCTAGAGAATGTTCACTAAGTTGATTCCTGGGATGATGGGGTTGTCTTATGAGGAAAGGTTGAGCAGTTTCGACATATACTTATTGGAGTTTAGAAGAATGAGAGGTGATCTTTTTGAAACATATGATTCTGAGAGACCGTGATGCTGAGAGATGTTTCCCCATATGGGGGCATTCCAGAACTAGGGGTCACAGTTTAAAAATAAAGGGTCTCCCATTTAACATGGAGACGAGGAGGATTTCTTCTCTCACAGGGTCGTTTGTGTTTGGAGTTCTCAATCACAGAAAGAAGTGGAGGTTGAGTTGTTGAATATATATAAGGCTGAATTAGATTTTTTGTCTACAAGGGAGTTGAGTGTTATGGGCTGCAGACACAGGAAAGTGGAGTTTAGGTCACAATCACATCAGCCATGACCTTATTGAATGGTGGAGAAGGCTGGAGGGGCCTAATGGCCTCCTCCTACTTTAATTTCTTATGCTTTTAAGTGGACGAGGGAGGCCCTTCAGCCATTATGAACAAATAAGCCTGCATCTATATAGCACTTTTCACATCTTCGGGATATCCCAAAGTACTTTAAAGCCAATGAAATACTTTTGAAGTGTCATTTCTGTCACAATGTAGTTAAATGTGGCAATCTATTTGTGCACAGCAGGGTCCCACATATAGCTATGAGATGTGTTATGACCCAGCAGGCGATGTGTGCAAATCCACGAGGGAAACTTGATCATGTGGTCACAACAAATTTGCAATTTGTATTTTATTTTGAGATGCATGCCCTGAATTCAGTAGTAATAAGTCCACCAACACTTGAGAGATTTTTTATAAAACTAAATTAAACATTTATTAACACAAGATTTCAAGCACAAACATGGGTCTACAAATCACTACTATAATAACTCCAAAAGCCCCTAACTAATCTGGCTTACAGTTACACCCCACCCCCCCATTAAGGTAACAGTAGACAAAAAAAAAGATTTTAAATAGATTTCAGCCAGTTAACACAATACCCTGGACGGTAGAATTCAAAGTGTCTTTTCCCAGCTTCGGTTTCTGTAGACAGCAGCTTCACGCACAACTACTGGAGGCTTTTCACACTTCTGGTCGATCTTTAGCTACCTTCCTTAACACATAACCTCATTCTGCTTTATACATATTTCTTTCTTTTAATGCAAATTCCACTGTTCCCATCTGTCATTGGAACTTTACTTCTCTCATAATATAAATCATTGCATGGTGCTAATGTTATCAGTAACCTTTGGGGAAAATAAACACACTGCTTGACCTAGCTTCTTTGACTAGGCGTAACATCCTACCATCTGTGTGAAATTCAAGCTACCCGAATTTATCTAAAAATGGAACTTCACCTCACATTCTAAAACTTCAGCCATGTTTATGTATTTAGCATTCCAAACCTAGCTTCTTTTTTGAGTCAAAGCCTCCAGAGCAACTGTCTCCAATTCAATTAAATCCCACACACACATGCACCCACACACACACAGAAATGCCATCCAAATACCACTATTAACCTACTTTTACAATAAGTCACAATTATATTATGAGAATTATTATACTTTCGTGACACCCCCTGCCTTATGGGAAAATGAACTGTCATAATTTTAAAAGACGGCTTCATTTTCTTAACCCATCTTACATTAACCCTTATACTTATCTATATACTTACACAATTACATTACCAGATGCATGCATTAACATAATAGTACATGTACAAACCCTTGGTATCAACAGAAATCATTCCGGTCCAGTGTCCAGGTTTTAAATGGCCAATTTCCCTTTGAGCTTTAAACTCTCGACCATGCATCTGCAATTAGATTTTCTCATCCAGCCACATGTATAATCTGTAGATTAAATGTTTGCAACAATAAACTCCATCTGAACAACCTTGCACTTCAGTCTCAAAACTTGTCCAGAAACTTTAAAGGATTGTGATCTGTATAAACAATTGTTTCTGACAAATTGTTTGCGGTGTAAGTCTTGAAATGCTGCAATGCTACACCAGACCCAGAGGCTCCTTTTCGATCGTTGAATATTTTCTCTGTTGTACTTTCAACTTCTGTGAAAAATACCCTCTCGGTTTCTCAATTTCAGTTTCATCTCCTTGCAACAGTACAGCTCCAATGTCTATATTGTTTGCATCAATGGCCAACTTAAATTGCTTGGCATAATTGGGTACTGCCAAAATTGGTGGTGTAGCCAATACAGTTTTCAAACTGTCAAATGCCTTCTGACACTCCTGTGTCCATTGGAACTTCTTGTTCTTTTTTAATAGTTCAGTGAATGAAGCAACCACACTGCTAAAATTTAGTACAAATTTCCAGTAAAACCCACTCATGCCCAGAAACTTCTCGTTTTGTTGTAGGCACAGGGGAATCCATGATAGCTTTGACTTTCACATCTCTTGGAGCCACATTAGATATGTAATTTGCGCTTTTGCAAATTCACTTTCAGCCAAGTTCATCACCAAATTAGCTTCTTGTCATCAACTAAATAATTCTTCCAGACGTTGTAGATGCTCCTCCCATGTTTGACTGAAAACTATCAAGTTGTCAATATAAACAGCACAATTCTTCAGTCCTGCAATTACTTTGTTTGTCAGTATTTGAAATGTTTGCAGGTACATTTTTCATAGCAAATGGCATGACTTTAAACTGATATAGTCCATCTGGAGTCATAAAAGCCAATATCTTCTTTGCTCTCTACAATAATGGTACTTGCCAATATCCTCTCAGCAAGTCAATCTTTGTGATAAAATTTGATTGTCCCACTTTTCAAAGCCCCTTGTGATTCAGGATGGTAAGCTGTTGACTTAAACTGTTCTATCCCATAACTGTTCCTTAAACAGCTGTGACATGAAATTTGAACCCTGAAATGATTGTGTTTCCTTTGGGAAATCATATCTTGTAAAAGGTTTAGTCAACTATTCCACAATTCTCTTTATTGTAACATTTCTCAAAGGTATCACTTCAGAAAACTTTGTAGGCACATCCATTCTTGGTAAATACTGATTTCCGCTTTTGGTCTTAGGGAGGGGTCCTGTACAATCAATTATGACCCTAGTAAAAGGTTCTTCAAATGCTTGAATTGGAATTAAAGGTTCTGGCTTAATCACTGCTTGTGGTTTCCCTATCACCTGACATGTGTGACATGTTTGACAGAATGTAGCTACATCTCTATGCGATCCAGACCAATAAAAATGTTTCTGTATTTTCACCTGTGTCTTTCTAATTCCTAAATGTTCCCCCCCCCCCCCCCCCCATTGGAATTTCAGGAGCTATTCTCAGGATCTCGTTTCTATATCTGTATTGTATAACAATCTGATGTACTTCCCTCCAGTTTTCATCTGCTCAAACTTGATACGGCCACCATTTTCTCATTAACACACCACCCTTAAGGTAATAACAATCTGGAATGCATTCTGCCTCTGTTTCTGAATAAGCTGTTTGATATAAATTTTATTTGTGGATCTTTTTCTGTAATTCTACCAACTGCCTTGAGCTAAATATCTCAGCTGCATTATCTTCCATTCTTTCTTCCTGAACAAACTTATCAAAGACAATGTCAGCTAATTGAACTTAAACACCTTCTCCTGCCTTTTAACTTTCTGTTCTTGCTGTTTTCAACCTGTGAGCTTGTCTTGTTATCACACAATCTGGAAACAATCCAGGATGCTCTTTCTGCAACCCTTCTGTTGAAAACAGGCTGCTCAACTACCATAGGCAATATCCAAATCTGTGACCCAGCTATACCATTACCTAAAGTAAATTGAACCCCTGCAATGGGTAATTTTCCACTACTCCAACAATCACCTCATCTGTTTTCCACTTACTCTTTAAATTTACCTTCCACAATGGAATAGGTTTAGCATCTCCATGAACCCCACTGACTAAGACTGACTAGCCCGTGTCTCTTAAAATTTTTATATCTTTACCTACTCCACCCTGTACAGATGGAAAGACTTCCCGTTAACATAGAAAATCTTTAAACATTTCTGCAACTGCTCCTCAGAACTCCCTTGAGTAATTGTGAACACATTCCCACATCTTTACTTATCACTGAGTCTTCCTGTTTTACGTGTCCACAAACCACTGGTTTTTCCTGTGCTGGGACCTCAGAACCTACAGAACTTTTACTCCCGGAACTTTTCTGCATTCCAATAATTCCAACAGATTTTCCCTGTAATTTCAACACATTGACTTTGTGTGCCCAACTTTATTACAATGAAAACACCTCAATTTTCGACTGTCATTTCTACCCTCAGCAGCTTAGTTGAAGAAAATAACTTCCTGGGAATTTCCACTTACTCCTCTTCCCTGACTACCCACCTTAATTTCACCTTCCCACTTTCTATCCTTCTCTGATTTAAAAAGCTGACAACAAAAAGGTTTAAATCTATGAACTAACTCATAGGGCTGGATTTTGCCCTCGTCGGGCGGGCGCAGTGGTTGGGCCCGGGAGCAGCCACGAAACCAACCGCTACCTGCGATCAGGCCCCAACCACGATTTCATGCTGGCAGGCCAATTAAGGCCTCCCCAGCGTGAAACACAGCTTGTCAGTGGCCGGGAAGGGCCGAGAGGAAGCGGGGGCCTGTTTGCTGCCGGCCCAATGCTGACGCGGAGGCCAGTATAAAGAAGGCCCTGGCAGCCACAGAAAGGCTGCCAGGGAAGGAGTTCTGGCTGCCGTTCTGAAGATGCCCTCGAGTATGGCAGCAGGCACCAGGCGGAAGGGCAGGTCAGGTGGGCACTCGGCCCCCTGCTTTTTGGATGAGTGCCTTGTGGTCCTGCTGGAGGAGGTGGCTGCCAGGAAGGACACCCTAGTCCCCAGAGATGGGAGGAGGAGGTCACCTCACCTCAGCAAGAGGGCGTGGGAGGAGATGGCAGCCAGGTTGAGCAGCCATGAAGTAGTGCGGTGCACATGGGTGCAGTGCCGGAAGTACTTCAGTGACCCGCGCTCAGGACAGGTGAGCACTGTGTTGGCATGAGTCAATGTGCAGAAGTGTTAAGGTGTAGCTGTCCACCCGTGGACCTCAGCGGTGCTAGAGTCTGAGTGCCAACTGTCAATCATGCCAGAGCTGGCCAAGGTGGTGAGCTCTGGCTGCTTGGACTGAGTGCCTTGTGGCTCGAGGGCCACGACTCGGATGTGCCCTGTGAGGTGTTCCTCAGCTGGGGTTGGCCAGGCTGCAATGGCGCTGCAGGTAGAGAGCAGACTAATCAATCTTCCTCTGTCCTTTCAGGAGAAGACAAGCCATATCCAAACCAAGGGGGCACATACAGGTGGAGGCCCGCCCAACCTGCTGATGTTCTACCGGTTCGGGCAAGATGGCCTGGAGCTGGAGAGCTAGCACGCTCCCCGTGCAACCGGGTGTGGAGAGGCAGGGGTGCCTGAGAAAGGTAAGAGTGCAGTGCACAGAGGTGAGAGTTTCAGATTGTGCAACCATTCTAGTGTAGTCTCTTCATTGATGGGAGCCTCGAACCTGGTTGACCATTGAAAGACGATGGCACCGTGATGCAGATCTCCATTGTCAAACCAGGGTTCGTGGCATGCACAGTGACAGTGTGATGACTTTAACTAATGACACATTCTTGTTCTCCCTTTTAGGTTCGGCGGCAGGCATCCCATCTGCAGACCCCAAAGGGCCACCCCTGACGCCAGAGGACCACTGGGCATCAATGTCACCTGCGTCACACCAGCTCTCTGAAACAGGCAGTGCAGATACCAGCACCTCATTGGGAATTAGTTCAGCGGCTAGTACCTCAGTGCACATTGGTGAGGGCACTTCACAATCGCTTGAGGTGCAGGCAGAGACAGAGAGTGCAGGGCACTCGGAGGACTGCTGGAGACCAGGGTGATGCTGGGCTGAAGGCTGATGATTAGTCTCTGGAGTCGTCCATTAGGTGGCAGATGCAGGATGTCCAGTGGGATTTACGGGAGGATCTGGCAGAGATCCATGAGGGTGTGCATGCCATGGCCTCCGTGATGGAGGATTCCCTGCAGTGCATGAGCACTGCATTGACTGTCGTGGGCGAGCGCAATGCCTCCTCCATTTAGAGAGTGGCAACTCTCACGGAGAGGCAGCTCCAGGGACAGAATGAGGGTCTCCTGGAGTTGTGCTCGGACCTGCCAGCCCTCACACAGTCACTGATCTCAGGCAGTCAGTGTCAGTGTGGGAGATGGATGAGGCACCCAGTATCCCAGCTAGGTGCCCGTCCATCAATGGTGTGCAGGGAGGTCCACAGCAACCTCACATTGGCGCATGAGCTGCCTGCCATCTCTGCGAGCTCCTCTCTAGGCGCTCCAGATGATGGCAGCAGCTCCTCCACCCCTCTGCCCCAGACCCTGGCATCTGATGAGGCTGCAATGACTGGGGAGATTCCAGCCATGGCACTGGCCCTCCCTCCCAGGCGGGGCCAGCACAGGCTCCACTGGCCAGAGGATGACCATCAAGGTCATCAAGACCAACAAGACACCAGAGTCAGCAGGCTATCTCTAATGCCGGTGCCAGCGAGGGTGGTGGAGGTGGGGGAGCACCAGGACAAAGCACTCGCAAGCGTAAGTTTAAGGCACCACGAGCACAAGAGGGACAGGCCACAGGTGATTTTATGTTCATTTATGTTTAATTAATGTATACTGATCTGGGAATGAGAAGTTGATGTAAATAGTCTGTAATTGTCAAAATGAGATCAATTTTGTTTCTGTCGTCAGGGCCTGAGTATGCTTCACCTTTTTATTTTATTGGTGCAGGATACACCAGTATATAATGCTGGACGTGCATGGCTCTGAACTTTATTGCACAGGCACTGAGTGTTCTTTATGTTCAAATGAAAGGGTCCTTTCAGACATCCGGGATGGAGGCAGCAGCCCTGGCATGAGGTTAAAGCTGATCTTTGGCAGCCTAGCTGAAGAAGCTTTGGATCACAGTGTCCCTGCCTCCCTGGAGGTTACCAAGGTCTGGCTCCACACCCTCACCGTTCCCCTCACTGTGCTCCTCTTCGAACTCACCACTGGACTCACCATCTGTGGCCTGTGCAACTGCGTAAAGATACCCTACCTCCAGTGGGATCCCCCTTGCCAGTGCCAGATTGTGGAGAGAGCAGCATGCAACCACGATCAGTGACACCCACCCTAGGGGGTATTGTACTGCTCCCCCTGAATGGTCCAGGCATCGGAAGCGCATCTTGAGAAGACCTATGGTCCTCTCTACCACCGCCCTTGTAGAGACATGACTTGTAACGCTTTTCTGCTTCTGTTCTTGGGTGGCAGAGCGGCGTCATGAGCCACCTCTTCAAGGGACAGCCTTTGTCACCCAGCAGCCATCCATCCAATCGGACTTAAGCACTGAAAAGCCTCGGCACCTGGGAGTGTCTTGGGCTGTAAGCGTCATGGGAACTACCAGGGTACCTTGCACAAACTTGCAGAGTCTGCATCCTGTGGTCACACACTATCTGCACGTTCATGGAGTGGAATCCCTTCCTGTTGACAAAGGCACCCAGTTGACCCGCTGGCGCCTTGAAAGTGTGTAGTCGATGGCACCCTGGATGCGGGGGAACCCAGCAATCGCTGCAAGGCCTCTGGCTCGCTCAGCCTGGCTGGCCTCATTTGTACCGTGAAGAATAATTGACAGTATCTGCCTGAACAGAGCTTGTCACCAGCTTGATGCAACTGTGGACAGCTGATTGGGAGACTCCACACAGATCCCCACTGACCCCTGGGAAGAGCCAGAGGCATAGAAGTTGAGGGCCACCGTGACCTTCAGAGCCACTGGCATGGGGTGTCCACCCACACAGTCGGAGCTGATCTCAGGCCTAATCATCTGGCAATTTTTTAAAATATTTGTTCATGGGATGTGGGCATCACTGGCTGGGCCAGCATTTATTGCCCATCTCTAATTGCCCTTGTTCAGTACCAATAAGAGTCAACCACATTGCTGTGGGTCTGGAGTCATATGTAGGCCAGACCAGGTGAGGACAGCAGATTTCCTTCCATAAAGGACATTAGTGAACTAGATTGGTTTTTACAACAACAAACAATGGTTGTCATCGGATTTTTATTAAATTCAAATTTCATCATCTGCTGTGGTGGGATTCGAACCCAGGTCCCTGGAGCATTACCCCAGGTCTCTTGAATACCAGTCCAGTAACAATACCACTCTGCCACCGCCTACCCTAGTGAAGGGCATGGTCTCCCTTGAGAGGTGAGCCTCCTTCGGCATTGCATCTCAGACATATTGAGATAGATGCATCACTGCCTGTAAACCCTGGCAGCAGGATAGTGGAGTCTCCTGCGGCCCCTTCCACCTTGCACTTCCTGCTGGCCCTGCACCCATTGTGCCTGCGCCTCTCCTCCACTGGTCCCTCACCTGGAAGCTGCACAGGGACACCTGGCCTCCTCTCCCTTCTGCCCCTCCTTAGAGGAGGTGCCACCAGTGGAGACCACAATCCCCATTCTAGGATAAGGGAAGGATGTTTGACACCTGGAAGGTTCCGTGTGGTCTGAATCCTCCGGGGGCCTGGCAGATAC
Organism: Cetorhinus maximus; assembly: GCF_964194155.1. NCBI lineage: Eukaryota > Metazoa > Chordata > Chondrichthyes > Lamniformes > Cetorhinidae > Cetorhinus > Cetorhinus maximus. Next base: position 62,461,898 of record NC_135895.1, on the reverse strand, counting down.
CAAGGAAACCTGAAATGAAGCCTGGAAATGCTAAGAATGAAGCCCCAAACAGGGATGAAGCTGCCAAGTACCAATAAGCAATCAGCTGCAAACTAACTCCAACATTGCTCACTACTTACACTGGCAATGCTGCTGACCCTTTTTTATCCCGCCCTTGGATGAGGTTTGTGAAAATGACAGCTGACAGCCTTCCCATTTTGCCCGTGCGATTAGTGTGAAATCGCAAGGGCAATGAAATATCGCAGTCAATTGGACTGTTAATACCCTTACGTGGCCTGTTAATTAATGGCAGGCGTCGCTCCGGCATCCGCGCATGCCCACCGAGAGAAATATTGCACCAGTGCGCAATGACTTCATGATGCTCACCTAATGTCATCATGCACTATTTTACTCCTGTTCAGGTCGGGCGTACACCCACCCACGGGACGAAAAATCTAGCCCATAATCATCAGCTATCTCTGCTGCTTGTCTTACCATTTTAACCCTCTGTTCCTCCATATGAGTTCTCGCTACAGAAGGAATTGAATCTTTAAATTCTTCCATAATAATTATTTCTCTAAGAGCTGCATATGTTATTTCTATCTTTAATGCCCATATCCACCAGTTAAAATTACTTTGTTTTACTCTCTCAGACTCAATATAAGTTCGCCCAGGTTGTTTTCTTATATTGCTAAATTTCTGCCTGGTACCAACTCATCTGCACTCAAAATGGCCTTTTTTTTACCACATCATACTTCACTGACATTTCTTCTGACAGTGAAGCATAAATCTCATGTGCTCTACCCACTAACCTAGATCATAATAGCAATGTCCAGTTTTCTTGTGGCCATTTCATCTGTTTAGCTATCTTCAAATGAAATAAAAAACACCTCCACATCTCTTTCTTCAAAATTCACAAATTTAAATATCCCCCCACTGGGTTTTAGATTATCGGTTTTCTTATTATCAGAATTTTCCTCAGCATCTGATGTCTTTTTTTTAAAGTCCAGCTTTTTAAGTCAGTACTCTCGGTCTCTTTCCTTCTCTCTTTCCTCCATTGTTAACCTTTCCCTCTGGAAATCTAGTTTTCGCATTTCTATTTCTTTTTGAAATAATCTCTCTTTTTCATTTGCCTCCAATTCAAGTTTCTCAATTCCTTTGCTTGTTCAAATTCAAGCCTCTTCAGTTCTAGATGAAGTCTCACTACCTCCAGCTGTGACTCACTAGTGTCAGGTATCACTTCCAAGTTTAAATGCAGTACTATCACTTCAACTATGTCTGCTTTATTTGCCCCTGCAGGTAACTTCAACTAGAACTTATCCACCAACTCTGTGAACTTACCCTTAGATATTTTTTGTGACCCAATCAGAGTTATACCTTCTACTTCCAAAAATGTTTTAGCCATGGATACAGCCACTTTTTCCTTCTCACCACTTTAAAAATCCCTCACACCAACTCCAGAATTCAAAGTGCTTCTTGTACTCGTAACCTTAAGATTCACCAACTCCAAACCAATCAAAGAATTTCAAATATCCCGCAAAGAGTACCTACCCAATTTGTTATGACGCGGCAGATGACGTGTGCCAGACGGATCAAATCCATGAGGGAAACTTGATCACCTAGTTACAACAATTTTGCAGTTTGTATTTTATTTTGAGATGCATACCTTGAATTCAGTCCACCAAGTCCACCAAGACTCTAGAGATTTTTTACAAAACTAAATTAAGCATTTATTAACAAAAGAAGAGATTTCAAGTGCATACATAGGTTTACAAATTACTACTATAATAACTCCTAAAACTCCTAATTAATCTGGCTTCCAGTTGTACCCCAGTTAAGGCAACAGTAAACAAAAAAATAGATTTTAAATAGATTCCAGCCAGTTAACACAATACCTTGGACAGTAGAATTCAAAGTGGCTTTTCCCAGCTTAGGTTTCTATAAACAGCAACTTCATGCACGACTGCTGATGCTTTTCACACTTCTGGTAGATCTTACAATGCCTTCCCTAACACATAACCTCATTCTGCTTTATACATGTTCCTCCCTTTAACGCAAATTCGGTTGTTCCATATGTCTTTGGAACTTTGCTTTTCACATAATATAAATCTTTTCATGGTGCTACTGTTATCAGTAATCTTTGGGAAAAATAAACACACTGCTTGGCCTAGCTTCTCTGGCTAGGTGTAACACCCTACCATCTCTTTGAGATTCAAACTACCCTGATTTATCTAAAAATGCAAATTCTACTCACCTCACATTCTAAAACTTCAGCCATGTTTACATATTTAGCATTTCAAGCCGAGCTTTTTTTTATGAGTCAAAGCCTCCAGACCAGCTGGTCTCCAATTCAATTAAATCCCCCCCCCCACCCCCCCACCACACACACACACACACACACAGAAACTATCTAAACACCTCTATTAACCTACTTTTACAATAAATCACAATAATAATATGAAAATTATTATACTTTTGTGACAGATGAACGACCTGATCATCAGTTTTATTGGTGTTGGTTGAAAGCTAAATGTTGGCCCATGACACCAGAAGACCTTCCCTGCATGCTTTTCTTGAATAATGCCATGGGACTTTTTATGACCACTTGAGCAGGCAAATGGAATCTTATTTAATGTCACATCTGAAAGGTAGTATCTCTGACAGTGCAGCATTCCCTTAGTATTGCACTGACATGTCAGCCTGGAGTATCTGCTCAAGTGTGTGGAGTGGGTTCTGAACCCATGACCTTTTGAGCTAGTGTGACGCCACTCACTGTTATACTCCAGAAAGTCGGTGATGAAGGATAGAACTGGAGCCAATCTTTACGCACTTTTATTTACAGAGCATTTATTTACATTCCAAACATGCATCTCCAGTCCCAACCACCATACTTTCAGTCTGTTCCTTTTTAACTCTCTTGGAGTCAACCAAATAAACTAAATTAACAAAACGAGGGATAAAGTAAACACAGCCCCTAAATTAGGATAGTTGTAAAATGAAAGACAAAGTTTAAAGGAAACTTACAAACATCAAACCAAAATGTGATTAAGAGGGTCGATAAAGCATCTGTTCCTTTTTACAGGGGCACACTTGAATCCCCAGTTAATGCTCACCACCTGTTTACAATTAAATACAATTAATATACAATTAGCACTCAGCACGACCCTGAGCTCCAACGTGACTCCTCTTAACAAGTACCATTGTTTTCTACATTTCAGCCAATTTCTCATCCATGGTTTACCTAACTTCACACTACTTCAAGCCTAATTAACCATCCTTTGTGTAATACTTTAACAAATCCATCATGGAAGTCTAGGTGGGAATTGTTTCTACGTTTGTTTCCATGTTTATGCAGTATTATGATGGCCTCCATTGGGAATCATATTTTCACCAACACCACCGCAACAGCAACAACTTGCATTTATATAGCACCTTTAATGTAATACAATGTCCCAAAGTATTTCACAGCATTATCAAATAAATTCAACAGCGATATTAGGACAGGCAATCAAATGTTTGGTCAAAGAAGTAGGTTTTAAGGGACGTCTTGGTGAAGGAGAATGAGGTAGAGGCGGAGAGGTTTAGTGAGATTAGGACTTTGGCAGCTGAAGGCATGGCCACCAATGGTGGGGCACTGATGGTCAAGGAACTGCAAGAGGTCAGACTTGGAGGAGCACAGATATCTTGTGTTGTAGAACTGGAAGAAGTTATAGACATAGTGAGGGGTAAGGCCATGGAGCTGGCTTCAGACATGACCAAGCAAGAATGGCACTGAACACATTGCAGCATAATGATGTGTTATAATTGAGAGGTGTAATACAGGAGCCTGGCATGCCAGTTCTGATTATCATCCTCCCCCTCACTAAAATGTACAACTCCAGTGAGTACCCAGATGGATACCCTTATAAGCAGCACTGTGTGAAATGTCCCAGAGGAAAGAGGCCAAATAAGTAGCTAACTGTAATTTCCTTAGTGGAAAAAATGCAAAATTGCACATTAAAAAAAGTGGTAGAGGTAGAAAAATAAACAGCAGGGACTGGCAGCAAATGCTAATGATGAATGAGTTCCCTTTAAGAGCAATGACCTAATATGAGGGAAGGGATAATTTTATATGGGCATTAAGTGACTCCAGCCACATTTTGGGATTTAACCCTGAATTAAACTTTTCTGGGTGCCTTCATGAATCTAGTGCCCCTGGGGAACTTCGTGTTCATTCAGCATTTCATACAGTTCAGATATCTTAACTCCATAATGCTCCCAGAATATTGTCACCAGCTGCACAACTGGATGCATGCTATGTCGGACAATATCACTACCATGAAATGCTAATGGATGAGTTCTTTTATTTTGCTCATTAAAGTGAGATGTTGGTGCCATGGAATTTAATGCTTTATTGCCAAAAGTTAGCAGGGTTCACTTCCAGCTCATGTACAGCAGGGATTAGATGTAGAGAAATCTGATCTTTTGTGCATCCTATGGTCCCTTTTCACTGCAAAATTGGTGGCAGAGTCATCCGTCATTTTAGCCCCTCTTCCTGGAACTCCCTTCCTAAACTACTCAACATCTTTACTTCTCTCTCCTTTAAAAGCCTTCTCAAAATCCAGTTTTTTTGACAAGGATTTCAGTTAGCCGCCCATCCCTCTAATTTCTCTCTCTGTCATCTGGTATCTGTTTCCCTGTGCTATCCCATGTGTGCAGCACTTGAGGCAGTTAGTTTTTACATTAAAGCTGAACTCTTATGCAAGTTACTGTTGTGGTAGTTGTAGTATAGTTCCTGGCATGTTGCTTCATTAATATGCTTCACCCAGAACTCAGCTGATTATTCCCACTGCGCTATTATGACACCCCTGCGACGCTGAATGAAATAGTCTGTTTAGAGTTAAATTATAATCAGTGAAGGGGAGGACGAGAGGGCTCATGTTTTGTCCCTTTCTGGAACTATGGCCTCAATTTTTATCTCGGCGGGTGGGAGCGATCGGCAGACCCGTGATTGGCCAGGAAACGGACCACCACCCGCGATTGGCCTCTGACCGCGATTTCACGCTGGCTGGCCAATTAACGGCCAGCCAGTGAGAAACACATGCTGAAAAGCTCAGACCTGCCAGGGTGGGGATGGGAGGAGGGTGGGCGATGACGTCAACGTGGGCGAGCACTGAGAGAAAGCTCCCTGAAGGAGAGAGCTGCCTCAGGGAGCTGCAGACCTAAAAATGCTCCAATAGAGTTTTAAAAAGCAGAAAATAAATGTCCGAGCCTCACAATCAAGCACCTGAAAATATAGATGATAAAAATGCTGCCCACAGATTTTTATTTTAATTTTATTTCATAATGGAAACCTCATCCCGCCCTTGAATGAAGTTTCATGAAAAATGTAAAGGTCGCCTGGCTGATTCGCTCATCCGCCAACTGTAAGGTTTGACGAGCGACAAAAAAAACCAGACAATTGCATCGTCAATGGGCTTAATTGCCCTCTTAGGGTGGGCATGCTTCCGACTGTTGCGTGCAACCACCAAGTGAAATATCGCTCAAGCGCACAATGATGTCGGGATGCTTGCCCAAAGTCATCTTGCGTAATTTCACGCCAAATTGGGTTGGGCGCACGCCCATCCGATCAATGTAAAATTCAGCCCTATATATCTTTGATGGCTGAGAGAACATTAATTCAAATGTATTATAATGAGCCTTTCTGACATAACAGATTCTGTCTGTAATATTCAGATTCCTTTCAAGTGTTTGAGGAAGAGGAAGGGTCATTTAGTCCATCAGACCCATTCCTTCCACCCATCAGACATGTACACCATTCACATCTCCTCAGATACTGAAGCAATCCATGTCCAAATGCAGCAAGACCTGGATAATATCCAGGCTTGGGCTGACAAGTGGCAGGTAACATTCGCGCCACACAAGTGCCAGGCAATGACCATCTCCAACAAGAGAGAATTCAGCCATCGCCCCTTGACATTCAATGGCATTACCATCACTGAATCCCCCACTATCAACATCCTGGGGGTTACCATTGACCAGAAACTGAACTGGACTAGCCATATAAATACTGTGGCCACAAGAGCAGGTCAGAGGCTAGGAATCCTGCAGTAACTCACCTCCTGACTCCCAAAGCCTCTCCACCATCTACAAGATACAAGTCAGGAGTATGATGGAATACTCCCCAGTTGCCTAGATGAGTGTAGCTTCAACAACACTGAGGGAGCTCGACACCATCCAGGACAAAGCAGCCACTTGATTGGCACCCCATCCACAAACATTCATTCCCTCCATCACCGACACACAGTGGCAGTAGCGTGTACAGTATACAAGATGCACTGCAGGAATTTACCAAGGCTCCTTAGACACCACTTCCAAACCTATGACCACTACCATCTAGAAGGACAAGGGGAGCAGACACATGGGAACACCACCACCTGGATGTTCCTCTCCAAGGACACTCACCATCCTGAGTTGGAAATATATCACTGTTCCCTCACTGTTGCTGGGTCAAAATCCTGGAACTCCCTCCCTTACAGCAGTGTGGGTGTAACTACACCACATGGACTGCAGTTGTTCAAGAAGGCAGCTCACCACCACCTTCTCAAGGGCAATTAGGGATGAGCAATAAATACTGGCCTAGCCAGCAACATCCACACCCCATAAATGAATAAAAAGAACCTGCCCTTTGCAGAACTATATAGAAAAAGAATGCCCCAAACTTGATTACTGATCCATGGAGAGTTAGCCAAGTTACACTGGAGTGACCCAAAACATGGGTAGGAAGGAAAAGCAAAAGTCAGACATTTCACAACAGTGGCCACCAAACTGTCACCCACCCCACCTTCCCTGCCACTATTGATGACCATGCCTTCAATCATCTCTGTTCTAAATTCTGAAATTCTTTCCCTAAATCTCAGTCTCCCCACCTCCCTCATCTTCTAAGATCCTCATTAAAACTTGTGTCTTTGACCAAGTTTTTAGTCACCTGTCCTAATTTTCCCTTCCTTGGCTCACTTGTCATTTTTATCTTCAGATGAACCTGTGAAGTGCCTGGAGGTGTATTCCTACATTTGAGATGCTATACAGCGCCAGCTGTGGCTCAGTAGGTAGCACTCTTGCCTCTGAAAGCCCCAATCTAGAAATGTGAGCAAAGAATCAAGGCTGACCCTCCCAGTGCAATCATGAGAGAGTGCTGCACTGTTGGGGGTGCCATTTTTCAGATGAGAAATAAACCACCTGCCCTCTCAGGTGGATGTTCAAAGACGATCGGGGAATTTCTCCCCAGTGTCCTGGGCCAATATCTATCCCTCAACAAACATCACTACGAAACAGATTATTTGCTCTAATCACATTACTGTTTGTTGGACCTTGCTGTGTGCAAATTGGCTGCCACATTTCCTACATTCCAACAGTGACTGCACATTAGAAGTACTTAATTGGCTGTAAGCTGCTTTGAGGTTTCCTGAGGACTTAAAAGATGCTATATAAATTATTTCCTTATAAATGCAAGTTGATGTTCATCAGATTGCTGGCCTGTAATTCTCAGAAAAGGTATTTGGCCACAATCAGAAAGTTTTAAACACAACCGTTGAAGTATTCCATGAGTGAGTACTTTGAGACTCTAGACATGTGCAAGAACTTTGAGCAGCTATTTGCATTCTAATTGCATATGTGTAGCAATCCTGGTGTCACTGCCAGTCTTTAAATCAACCCTGAAGTTTGGATATCCATGCAGAATCCTCGACTTTGGTAAATTCAGAATGAATACTACCAGGATTTCTATACATCATGATTTGTGCACTGGTGAACTACTCAGCAATTTTTATGGTGTACCAGATGTAATTAATTCACCAATATGCCCTCGAGGAAGTTTCTAATATTCCCATTGTCTGCTTCAGTGAAGTAAATCAACCATTAGGCCCCAACCAGTTTGTTTGCTGCAACAGTTTGTTTAATGTCCTTTTGGCATGAGAAATCTATTTTCTTCATGAGCAAATAATCAGAAAAGTGGGAATGAGTACATAATCCTTCGAAAAATAACATGAGCTACTAACTTTGATGAGTTATCTACTCTGTCAATACAGCCAGCTTCCTGGACGCCAGTAGTTCTCAAACATATAGCCTAGAAAGTGAGTGTCAGCAAGTTATTTGACCAAGGGGAACATTGAAGTTAGACCCTCGCCTTGTAAGATGTTCACACATGAACACTTTACAGTAAGAGTCACTGGATATCCACGGGTGCTGATGCCAACTAATGTTCAAACTGATGTCGCTGCTGAAGTCAGGTAATTCAGGTAGGTCAGGGTTCTTTTTATTCTTTTCATGGGATGTGACCATTGCTGGCAAGGTCAGCATTTGTTGCCCATTCCCCTTGCTCTTGAGAAAGTGGTGGCCAGTCATCTTCTTGAGCCACTGCCGCCCACCTGGTGCAGGTGCACCTAAATGCTGATCAAACCTGGAACTTTGCTGCCCTGCATGGTTCAGTACCATATAGTGCATTTAGAAAGCAAGTCACTGGAAGAACTTTGTTTTAATCTGTTTATAATTCCTCCCCCCCCATTTCCTAAAAAAATATTTCTCGCTTGGAGATTTCGGCCCTGCATTGTAGTTCATCTTGTAGAGTAGATTCGTCGGCTATGCGCTTGAAAAGTTATCATTCCTGCTCAGTGCACACAACTTATATAAGAGCAGCCTTCAGGAACCTTGGCTGGGATTTTATGGGAAGACAGTGGTCCCTTCCACCAGTCGGAAAGTTGGGGGCCACCCTGCCTCGGTTGATCGTGGAAGCCAAAAATCGTCACAAAATTTCATCACAAAAACAATAGTACGCAGATGCAGCTAGTGGTTAAGAAGGCAAATGGAATATTGTCGCTTATTGCAGGTGGAATGGAATATAAAGGCAGGGATGTTTTGTTACAGTTGCACAGAGCATTGGTGAGACCACATCTAGAGCACTGTGTGCAGTTTTGATCTCCTTATTGAAGAAAGGACATAATCGCATTGGAAGCAATTCAGAGAAGGTTCACTCAACTGATTCCTGGGCTGAGGACGTTTGAGCAAAGGTTGAACAGGTTGGAGTTTAGCAAAATGGGAGTTGATCTTATTGAAACATATAAGATCCTGAGAGGAATTGACAGAGTGGATGCTGAAAGGATGTTTTCCCTTGTAGGAGAGACCAGAACTAGGGGTCACAGTTTAAAAACAAGTGGTCTCTCATTTAAGAGGGAAATGAGGGGAATTTTTTTCCTTCAGAGGGTCGTGACCCTGCTTCTTCCCCAGAGAGTGGTAGAGGCAGGATCATTGAATATTTTTAAAGCAGATGTAGATAACTTTTGACTCCCTTGTTAGTTAAGAACCTGTCAGGTTAGGCAGGAAAGTTGCGTTGAGGGCATTATCAGATCAGCCATGATCTTATTGAATGGTGGAGCAGGCTCAGGGCCAAGTGCGCTACTCCTGCTCCAAATTTGTATGTTCATAAACCCTGACTGCATTTTACAGTCCTCAAGCAATGAACTGCCTGTAGTCAGGAATTTTGCTCACTTAAGAGACGAGGTCCCGCACCCGAGAGCTGCCAATTAATTGGAGGGTCAGCAGCTCCTCAGTCCCAGCAGTGCCACCAGTCTCAAAGTTAAGCTGAGTTTGTGGAGCTCACTGGGCCCAGTCAGGCAGGCCCTGTAAGGATGGTGATCTTTCAGTGGGGGCAGCCCTTGCCCACAGGGAGGGTGCTCCATGGACCACAGGATGCCCAATCAGGAGGGCACACCCCCAAACCCAGCAGTGTGGACTGCTCAGCTTGTCTATCACATGTTTGTCCATAGGTTTCCAGACTTAGACATTAGATAAAGTCCAGTGGCCAGAACTGAAGATACAAATTATAACTTAGTGCTATGGTACCCAATCCTACCTTCATCTTCAGGAGTTGAAGAATAACAACCAACTTTATCTTTGCTAACCTAGGAGTAGGGGTACTCCTTCTCTTTGCCTGCCTGAGATAAGTTAACGTGACACGTGCTCGGGATTGAACCCTTAACCTCCCTGGTCTTTGGGCTCAGAGATGAAAAGATAAACTCTTGAGCCATTAGGATGACTTTTTAGCCCTTTTTTTGTGTTCTTCAGGCACCTAAACATCGAGGTGAAGACAGGCACTGGAGCACAGTGAGATCTTTTACCAAATGAGATCACACGGCAGCCCCTAAAGGACAATGCTGACATACCGAAACAGGTCCAGAAATAAATTAATTATTTCTGCATTTGATCTCCAGTGCTAATGAAGCTGGTCCCCACTGGCTGTTTCAAACAAAACATTGAACAAACATTAATTAAACCCTTCACTGCCAATTAGCAGCAGCTTAGCAGTTTAACACTTAGCTAATAATGAAGAGCATGGATTGATCTATGGCCAAAAATAATCCCCTCTAATACCATGACAAGTATAAAAATCTATCAGCTTTACAGGGCTAGTGGTTTAGTTAACATTTCACTCTTCACCCCTTTAGAGTGGCTCACTTTAACTGTTAACTTCAGTACTGTCAGGGGATAGTTGGTGGATATATTTACTTCCATTCAATGCCAGGAATGTCATTAACTGTCAGCACACTTAGAATGTGTTCTCACTGCAGGTCCTATAACATGTTGCTAACTGTTTTATATAAACTGTCTGAAGATTTAAGAGCGAAACTATTTATTTCAGCTCTTTGTGAATAAGAGAGAAATTTCAGCTGCACTGATGACTCAGCTGGTCACAGCACTGAGTAGTTAAGCCGCACAGACAGGGGACGTTAATCTCTAGCCAATGCTGAATCAAGACTGACCCCACTGGGGCTGTTGGTAAGGCGCTACAGATGTCTATATGATTTGATTTTTAAATTCAGATGGGGTACTTTTAACCTATGGGAAACCCATATGATTGGCTGAGTGGAATCCCAGTTTTACACCCAATATTATTCATCATTGAATTAATGGAAGGTAAAATCGGGCTGAATGGTAAACTAACAATGCAGCTAATCTGTTTTTCAATGGGCAGGTCAGGTTTAACTCGGTATGCCCCTTTGAACCACATTTATTTCCCCCACCTCCCCTGTTTTCTCTATATCCCCTGAAGGTAGTGACACATGGTGGGCTTCTATGAGTGTAGAACTGGATGGTGCAAATTTAAATTTGGAAGGCTTGAAATTAGAAGAATGATTTTATCTCTCCATGTAATGGAATCCTAGAGAAAGCCATCCTTTCTGTGTATGTTTACTCCTTTGGAAACAAAATAAGGAAATAGGTGACAACGGAATTTCGAATTATAAGGATGGATGCAGATCAAAGATGGTAGAATATGGTATGGAACGTTATTGTTACTGAACTACCGGGACTATAGAAGCAGCACACCAAGGAAATTCACCAGTCGAGGTGTTTGAGGGTGTAAGTCTACATGGAATTTCTGGAGTTTTGCTTGATTTACTTTGTGGGAGGCAGGGAGTAAGTTTCTTTCTTTGAGAGATTAAGTTGGACTCCATGTCAGGGGTAGTTACTTGTGCTCCGAATGGGTTGAACAACCTTTTTGTTTGGAAATGACTCCAGTAGAACAAAATGTGTGGACATCAAGAACACTGCAGCAGTAAGTAGTTAGAGCTAGCAGCATGGGATTAACACATAAAATAATACCATTCTCATCAGATTGCAATCATGGAAAACACATTAATATAAAGCAAGTGTATTTGTGATAGTTCTTGACCATTTTATTTTTACCTACAATTTTTCCTGTTGCCTCTTAGGTTTTTGTGCCACTTGTAATTTTTATTTGCATCCAGCACTAGTAGTGACACTAATGACCAGCCTAATGGGATGTTTGGAAGAAGAGGAGGAATGCTAAGCCAATGTGCATATTTGTCTGCCGTGATTCACCTTCACCTTAGGGTTTATCTGTAAGCATCAAAAACTGTCCTATGTAATGCTTATTATCCTAATTTCCCTAAGAAGGTTTGATGAGTAAACAGTGTTGATAGTGACTCATAAAGACCGGGAGGTCTCTGTTTTGATTTCTGGTCTGTGTTGAGTTCACTGATCTCAGCTGGCATGGCAATAGGTGTGTTCGACTTAGTCTTGGCATCCCTGGAGAAAAATCAGCCAGAGTTCCCTCTTGAACACTCTCCAGTAACCCCTGCTAAAATGTGCACACATGTGGAAATGGGGCAAGGATAGGACAGTGCTCGACTGCAGTGCTCCTCTGTCCAAACAGCTTGCCTAGGCTCATATCAAAACTTCCATCTCTGTTTCTGCCCATATTGCTACCACCAGATCCTGCTATCATCTTTGACGAACACAACAAATAACCGAGGCAGCCGTTTTCAACTACATTTAAACACATCACCTGCTTTCCGACAAACCATTTGAAAGTATTGAGAGACATTTAGCTTGGATCACAGCGTTTTCTGGTACTATATAGTAGTTCTCGTGGGTTGTTCGGAACTGCTAAAGAACTTCTGGCATCACACTCTGCTTTGTGGGGTCCGTCTGAGAATTCCAGTCTGGCAGCAGGAGGAGGAGAAGCAGGAGTAAGGAGCAAACAGAGCTGTATCTGGAAGAAGGAGGCAACTTGCAGGAATCCTTAATCTTCCAACAGAGCTAATAGATCCAGGACCAGATATCTCACAGGGGAGTGCTTAACTTTTGTCACCTCCTGTCATAAGACCTGCCACAGCTAACACAACATTGCCCATTCAAAGCCTTTAGTTCTTTCCAGGTTGCCACAGGCCATATCAGCTTCAGCACTTTATCTGCAATCTATAATTTATTGGAGTTCTTTGAAAGAGTCACATGTGCTGTGGATAAAGGGGAACCGGTAGGTGTACTGTACTTGGATTTACAGAAGGCATTTGATAAGGTGCTACATGAAAGGTTATTGTGAAACATAAAAGCTCATGGTGTAAGGGGTGACATGTTGGCATTGGCTAGCTAACAGGAAACAGAGAGTAGCCATAAATGGGTCTTTTTCTGGTTGGCAGGATGTAACGAGTGGTGTGCCATAAGGACCAGTGCTGCGCGCATGCGTGAAAGAGTGCACTCCTGGCTCAGAGAATCCCACCCCCCAGCCTGCACAGGCAGCGCATGGCGCTTCCTGGCTGACATCACACTGGGTGGGCCTTAATTGGCCTGCCCATGTAAAATGGCAGCGCCGATCGGGAACCCACCCGCTCATGCCTGCTCCCACAAAAGCCCCCCCGATGGGGGGAGGATCCTGCCCTTGGATTCCTTGGGAGGGGACGGTGGGGTGGGGGGTTGGCGGTTGGATCAGTTGGCTGGATGGTGGATCATATTGTTGCCAAAAGCGTGGGGTTCGATCCCCACCCTGCTGGGGCGGATTTGGGATCTGCCTCCTTGCCCTGCCCAGGGGTGGGGGTCATAGCGCTGTAGGTCAGACCTGCCTTTGGGCAGAGAACTCAAGGAGAAGAAGAAGAGGAAGAAACAACAAACATACGTACATCGACTCTTTTCTTAGAGTTCAGAGTGTCCATTTCTCAGAAAGAGTCTTTCAGATTTTTTTTATTCATTCAAAGATGTGGGCCAGCATTTTATTGCCCATCCCTAATTGCCCTTGAGAATGGTGGTGAGCTGTCTTCTTGAACTGCAGCAGCCCATATGATGTAGGTACATCCACAGTGCTGTTAAGAAGGGAGTTGCAGGATTTTGACCCAGCGACAGTGAAGGAACAGCGATATATTTCCAAGTCAGGATAGTAAGTGATTTGAACCCATTGTGATTTGAACCCATTCTCCAACTTCAAATTATGGTTTCCTTGCAGAGGAGGGGAATTTGCAGGTGGTGGTGTTCCCATGTGTCTGCTGCCCTTGTCCTTCTAGATGGTAGTGGTCATGGGTTTGGAAGGTGCTGCCTAAGGAGCCTTGTTGAGTTCCTGCCTTGCATCTTGTAGATGGTACACACTGTTGTTACTGTTCGTCGGTGGTGGAAGGAGTGAATGTTTGAGGATGGGGTGCCAATCAGGTGGGCTGCATTGTCCTGGATGGTGTCAAGCTTTTTGAGTGTTTTTGGATCTGCACTCATCCAGGCAAGAGGAGAGTATTCCATCACACTCCTGACTTGTGCCTTGTAGATGCTGGACAGCTTGTGGGATTCAGGAGGTAAGTTACTCGCTGCAGGATTCCTAGCCTCAGACCTTTTCTTGTAGCCACAGTATTTAAATGGCTAGTCCAGTTCAGTTTCCGGTCAATGGTAACCCCCAGGATGCCATTGAATGTCAAGGGACGATGGTTAGATTCTCTCTTGTTGGAAATGGTCATTGCCTGGCACTTGTGTGTTGTGGATGTTACCTGCCACTTGTCTGTCCAAGCCTGGATATTGTCCAGGTCTTGCTGCATTTGGACATGGACTGCTTCAGTTTCTGAGGAGTTGCGAATGGTGCTGAACATTGTGCAATCAGCAGTGAACATCCCTACTTCTGACCTTATGATGGAAGGAAGGTCATTGATGAAGCAGCTGAAGATGGTTGGGCCTAGGAGGTCTCTGATGATGGTACTGAGATCTATGAGTTTGAGATTGTGGTTCCGTATGAACATCTCAATGAGGCGATCAACATTGTGGTTACTCATCAGAAAAGGAAATGTATCCTCATAATCACTGTCCTTGAAATATCCTGGTCTGCTCACTGTCAAACGTCTCTGGTTTCATTTTGTCATCCAACAAACAAACATTGGCACCAAGCAACTGCCTGATCTGATTTGGTCCTAGTAGAAGTGATGCAAGTTTGCGGTTGTGATTTGAACCCATTCTCCAACTTCAAATTATGGTTTCCTTGCAGAGTTTTCCTGTTGAAGTACACTTTTACTTTACCAATTGATTTACCAGTTGATTTTCAATTTCTTCCGCTTTCTCTGTGACATTCTTGTTGGAAGCTGTGAAGGCTTAAGAATGGTCAGTGATGTGAAAGTTACAACCAGTCATAAGTTTGGCCAAGAAAGTCTTGCTTTCTTGAAAGCAAGCATGCAGGTGCAGCAAGCAGTTAGGAAGGCAAATGGTATGTTGGCCTTCATTGCAAGAGGATTTAAGTACAGGAGCAAGAATGTCTTACTGCAGCTGTACAGGGCCTTGGTGAGACCACACCTGGAGTATTGTGTGCAGTTTTGGTCCTTTTACCTAAGAAAGGATATACTTGCCATAGAGGGAGTGCAGCGAAGGTTCACCAGACTGATTCCTGGGATGGCAAGATTGTTGAGAGATTGGGCCGACTCGGCCTGTATTCATTGGAGTTTAGAAGAATGAGAGGAGATCTCTTTGAAACATATAAAATCCTGACAGGGATGGACAGACTGGATGCAGGGATGTATTTCCTCTGGCTCGGAGGGTCTGGAACAAGGGGTCACAGTCTCAGAATACGGGGTAGACCATTTAAGACTGAGATGAGGTGAAACGTCTTCACTCAGAGGTGGTGAACCTGTGCAATTCTCTACCACAGAAGACTGTGGAGGCTAAGTCACTAAATATATTTAAGAAGGAAATAGATAGATTTCTGCACTCTAAAGGAATCAAGGAGTATGGGGAGAGCACAGGAGTACGGCATTGAGATAGATGGTCAGCCATGATCATATTGAATGGCAGAGCAGGTTCAACAGGCCAAATGACCTACTCCTGCTCCTATTTTCTATGTTTCCATGTTTCTATGTTTTCCCTGCCATCATGTTGGCTCTCAGACTGCCCTTGATCACGTTGAATCCTTCAGCATCTCCATTCGATTGCAGGTTCTATTGCGATGTAAGATGGTGGTGAATTCAGTAGATCGTTAGGAACTCCGTGAACTGACTGGAAACAAATACGGTCCATTGTCCATAGCGATAGTCTATGGCAAACCCCATTTTGTAAACAGTTTGTTTAGAATGTCAATGACTGAAGTGATGGTTATGGAATTTGTTGTACCAATTTCTAGCCATTTGCAATCTGGATCATGAATAACGAGCAAAAAACATTGATTGCTGGTGGCTGCTTGCACTTCTCCAAAAAAAACTACTTGGAGTTGTTGCCATGGTTTTGTTGGCAATGGGGTCAGTTGTAGAGATGCGGAACACAGTTTAAGATTTTTCGACACTCAGATGCCCTTCATGAGCAAGATGCAATACACGTTGCTGAAGCACTTTCAGGATAACTGCTCAAGTTCCACGTGCAATAAAGTTGTCATCAAAAAATGCAAGCACATTGCATACTCTGCAATACAGGACCAGTTCTTCCTCTTTGTGAGCCCACTCAGTTTTTAGATACTGGCTTACTTTCTGCGGTATATTGTCCGTCACTGGCTCTGCCTTCAACTACTCTGGCATAACAAGATTTGCGGTCGCATGTGAAATCACTGCAGTCATGTAGTCTTCAATGTTGCAAGTCACTTCGCTATCGCTAATGCTGTCTGCAATAGTACTACGGCTAAGTATGTCAGCGACTCAGTTGTGTGAATCTGCAAGGTACTCAGCCTCTAAGTTGTACTGATGAAGACATTCTGACCATCTGTAGATGAGTAGAGGTTGATGACCTGATCCTGACGTGGCTAATAATGCAGTCAGCACTTTAGGATCCATGCAGAGAGTGAACTTTCTAGCAGTTACATGTGCCAATGTTCACAAGCATAGATTCAGGCAAGTGTTTCCCGCTTTTCAGTAGAGCACTTGCGTTCAGTTTCCAACAATGGATGTGATGCGTAAGCAATTGGTCGTTTGTTTCCTTCAGTGTAATGTGAGAGTACAGCTCCAATTGCGTTTCCTGATACATCTGTTGTGACATATGTTTCCACGTGTGGGTTGAAATGCATGAGGACTAGCAGAGATGCTATCTTCACTGTTAACCTGTCAAACACTGTTTGCTGTGCAATTGCAGATTTCCATTTACATCTTTGCGCAGTAGCTTTCAAAGAGGCTCCATGATCTCTGTATATTTAGGAACAAATTTGTGATAAAAGTTGGTAATACCGAGGAACAATGCCAACACTTTCACGTTAAACAGGGTCAGAAGCGCATGAATGGCTTTGACGTTGAAATGTGTAGATTTTACTCCAGCTACTGCCACTCTGTACCCTAGAAAGTCAGTCTTGGATCCCATGAATTTATACTTGTTCTTGTTGAACGCCAAACAATGGAACACAATAGCTCCCCCAGTGGTTGCAGTATGGGAGGTGAAAGGCTGTTCAGCTAAGGGCTCATGAGATGATTGTAGTTGGTGACCCCTAGGCGCTCGGATCTGAGTGGACCTGTATGAAGATTTTTGGCAGTGTCTGGATTCAGCTGGGGTTGTTTGGGTCCAGACTTGTTGTCATGAAAGAAAGCAATATGGTCTATTCCCATTGCCAGCTGCCCCTGCTATTGGACTGCAGCTCAGCACTTGTACAGATCTGTGGGAACATCTCCATATACTCTGCTATGTTTGAGAAGCTTGCTGACAAATAATCCAGTGCATTCTGTTATTGCTGGCATCTTTCTTTTAAAGGATGGGAACCTAAATTCTGCATGTCTGTCATCTTCAGCAACACTAGGATATGAGCTGAAATAAAAACAGAAAATGTTGGGAATACTCAACAGGTCTGGCAGCAGCTGTGGAGAGAGAAACAGTTAACGTTTCAGATCAAAGGCCATTCATTAGAATTAATTTCATATTTCCAGCATCTGTAGTTTTTAATTTTGTAGGATGTTAGCTGTCTCTCGTGTGAGCTGTTTCCTGGACCAGTTCTATCCATTGTGATCTGGACCCGCTCAATTGTGCTCAGAGTCACCCATTGCCAGACCCTCTAACTCACCACCTATTTCTGTACCCATTTCTGTGCCGGTGCTTATGAAGGTCAAAGTGAATGATATTACATCTTCTGGAGGATTCTCCTCATCGGTTGGGTGACTGCAAGGCTCCATTCATCTGGACTGAGAGATATGGGAGAGGGATAAAGGTTAGCAAATGGTGACAACGGTGGACAGTAGCAGATGAGTGGTAGCAAAATGCACCACCAGGTTGTCATGCTTAACGTCTGGGTGAGAGAGTTGAGTGGGAAGGAAGGATGTTCAACCCCTTGCTATGTGTGGCTGTCAGTCTGCCCACCTCCAATGCTGTGTGGTCTCTGTCTATCAATAACGTCAATGTTAGCCTCTTCCATAGGTGTCTGTGCCCATAGAGGGACAGGAACTCCTCCAGTTTTTTAAAAAATATTCTTTCATGGAATGTGGCAAGGCCAGCATTTGTTTCCCATTCCTAATTGCCCTTGAACTGAGTGGCTTGCCACACCATTTCAGAGGCTAGTTAAGAGTCAACCACATTGCTGTGAGTCTGGAGTTGCATGCAGGCCAGACCAGGTAAGGATGGCAGATTTCCTTCCTTAAAGAACATTAGTGAACCAGAAGGGTTTTTACGACAATCAATGATTTCATGCTCACCATTATTGAGACTAGCTTTTCAATTCCAGATTATTAATTTAATTTAAGTTCCACCAGCTGCTGTGATGAGATTTGAACTCTTGTCCCCAGAAAATTAGCCTGGGCTGCTGGATTAATAGTCTAGTGACATTACCACTGTACCATCTCCCCCAAATAGTATATTCCCTTCTGGTATATTCCCTTCTGTTGAGTGCCAGCTTCTCCTGCGTGAAGAGTGGAAGTGGATAAATATGTGCTATGTTGAAGAGCTCTGAATATATGAGGCAAGAAGAAACAGCATGTGTGACCGCGAGGATGAAGTTGTGGTGAGAGCATTGTAGGTTTTGAGGATGAGTGAAAACAGAGAGACGGTGCAGTGAATTCTTCCCTGGTGACTTGCATAGAACTATGGGAATCTTGGAAGGGATGGGTTCAGAGTGCTGGAGCTAAAATTAGATTCTACTGAAAGTATGAGAGATATAGGCAGGAGTCATTAACTTCACAGTCCTAGTCAGATTAATTTTTTTCACCCTTCAGTGCAACCGAGTCCTAATGACAATGCTGATTACAGTGAGATTTTCTGCCACTTCTCTTCATGTTGGTTGGCTAAAATTTACTTTGGCACTCATTGCCTATGTGTGATGAAAGTATAATAATTTTCATAATATTTTTCTGGTTTATTGTGAAGTAGATTAATGGGGGTAAGTATAGGTGGTTCTGTCTGTGTGATTTAATTACATTTGGAGTCAAGTAGACTGCCAGTTTGAAACCATCAAAAGAAGCTAGGTGTAGAAATATGCTTGATATGCTAATGAGTAAACATGGATGCTGGCTTAGCATGTAAAGTATGAAGGGAATTTTCATTTTTAGATAAATGAAGGGGTTGTTGGATTTCAATTGGTGAGCTGCCGACAGACTCAATCAATTAACCCCATACCCATTCCTACAAGTAGACGCCACACATACCCTATCCACTGCTTCCATGATTTACACTCGATTTTCTGCGGAGCAGGCCAGAGCATATGTTTTAGTGAGAAGGACACAGGTGCTATCCACTAATCTGAACAGTTGCCCTCTTTTTCCAAGCATTTTTTCCAACCAATTAAACAGTTTAGAATCATAATTTTTTAGGAATGAAATTAAGAATACCATTATAAACCATTCTCGCACTTTGGTAGACAGTGATAGCATAGTAATCTCATCAGGATGATCTGGCTGCACCATTATCGTAAGGTTTGATCTGATTTGAGGGTAAATTGGTTCCAAATCATGTTACTGTATTGCTCTAAGTGACAGTTAAGTGTGTACCCAAGCAGGCAATCCAATAAACTGCAAATCCCCAGGGTGATCAATAAGCAAAATGCAGAATTGGTCTCTCATGCTGCATATTAGTTTCATTAGATAGTAAATTGAAGCATCTTTTCTACTAAAACCAACTTTGTCTTTTTTGATTGGTTTGATGAATTGATACATGTGAGGACTGATCTGTTTCGAAGTGAGCTGAGATTTGGTGTGAATAAGAGTAAACACAACAGTAGTGATACCTTCCTTCATTCAATTTCAATATAATACCGTATCACGTTGGTGTTTATCTACACACCTTGACATCTGACATGCTCATGGAGACTTGCTCAGCTGTGAAATTAGGACATAAAGCAAGGAACGAGAAAAGACCAATTGCACATCAAATCCTTTGCTATCCTAGATTGTAGATATTTCAATTTTGCTCTGTCTTCTAAAGTTAATCAGGGGAAACCATCTATCTTCCCTGCATCACGTGAAGCTATATGCACATCTTTCATTGTGGAATCCTGACCATGCTTGCCATGAGTGACATCGCCAGAGACCTGTGTAACCCATGGAGATTATAGTCAGGCTACAAATGATACTTACTACTTTTCCCCTTTTAAAATTGGTTTTCTACTCACTTTAGTTTCTTCCATGTATATTTACCAGATGAGGAGACAACAAAGGATTTGCTTTCTAGTCCTGGGGCAACATTTCCCCACGTAGTGGGTGGGCGGGTTCCTGATCCAATTGGGGGTGTGCCGCCATTTTACACGGGTGGGCCAATTAAGGCCTGCCCAGCGTGACATCTGCCAGGAAGCGCTATGCGCTCCCTGTGCGGGCGTGGGAGGTTCCCTGAGCAGGGAGTGCGCTCTTCTGCGCATGCGCGCGAAAGAGCGCACAGATCTCCCTGAGGCAAAGTGCTGTCTCAGGGAGATCGACTCAGGTTTGAAACATTAAATATAGATGAGAAAAAAATTTCGCTGCCATGTCCCCTCATGTGACATTGTCACATAAGTTGGGACATGTCCATAACTTTTATTTTAAGATATTCTGAAATTTTTTAATCCCTCATGAAACCTCGTCCCGCCCGTGGATGAGGTTTCATGTTTTTTCAGAAGCCCGGCTGAGCTCCCGGCCTGCCTACCACCTTAAGGTTGGACGGGCAGGTCCATTAATGATTTCAATACTTTTTTAATGGCCTTCATAGGCCATTGACAGGTCGTCGGGCGCGCAGCCTGGTTTGCTGTATGCTCACTGGCCTGAGAATGTAAATGATGCGGGGTGATGCCCAACGTCACCCCGCGTCATTTTACGCTTCGGCGAGCGTTCCCTGCACCCCACTCGCCGACTGGAAGGTGCAGCCTCTGATCCATGCTGTAGTCAACAGCTAAGATGTTCATGAGAGCAAGACGAGTAAAGACATCTTCAAATCCCTCCCCTCTCATTTTTGTAAAAAAAAATCACAGTATGTCCTGCTGATGGCCCAGGTAAGATCAGGGGCATGAATTTAACTCCCAGGTAGGGATGTGGCCACAAAAGTGGTCAGTTGCCTGGAACAGTAGCAGGGGTCAGGATAAATTTTAACTGCCAGGTCTCATAAATGTGACGATTGCTGATGTCCTGACCAACGTTGCCGAGAAGTCAGTGGAAAGTGGCTGCCTGGCCATTGGTTTCACCTTGGAGAACAACAACAAAAGCGACGACAACTTGCATTACATATTATCTATAGGATAATTAAAGGCACTTAATTGAAGTGTTAACAGACAAAACAGCACTCCTGTTCCCCCAGCTACAAGACAACTAGACAAAAAAATTACAAACTTATCTCATTTGGGCATTTTTTGGCCCTTGCCGTTGTTCCTGGCAGGTTTTCCTGGTGAGGAATCTTCCACTGTTCCCTTGCTCAGGCTTCAGGTTAAGGTAACAGAGCGGACCATGGTGGCATCATCAGGATAAAAGCAAAAAACTGCGGATGCTGGAAATCCAAAACAAAAATAAAAATACCTGGAAAAACTCAGCAGGTCTGGCAGCATCTGCGGAGAGGAACACAGTTAACGTTTCGAGTCCGTATGACTCTTCAACAGAACAAAGAGTTCGAAACGTTAACTGTGTTCCTCTCCGCAGATGCTGCCAGACCTACTGAGTTTTTCCAGGTATTTTTATTTTTGTTGTGGCATCATCAGAACCTGATCTGCATATTTAAAGAGGACCCTGCTGGCTCAGGGTGAATATTCTTGTTACCTGTAATTTAAAATTGCAGTCAACCAGTTCAAAGCTGGAAAAGAATGGGTGAGTCCCTCACCTCATTTGGAGTAAAATAGGCTCCCAGATACCGTCCACGAGAAATGGACTACAGTTTCCCCAACTACCTATGGGCACATTGAACTGATCAAAAGATGGCTGATCCTGTAAAGGGATCGCTTTCTGGGAAAATTCCTTTGTGGATTATACTGACAGAGCTGTCCTGAGAAAATGGAATTTTGCACCTGAAGATGTGTCAAAGGCCCACTTCAAACAGAGTCACTTGAATGAATGATATGTAAAATGCAAAAGGCTGGGCTTTAATCTCTTGTGTTTGTGGAGTCAGTGAACTGTTTCCTGTACATCTCATCAGAAATCCAAAAAAACCAATCTCCTGTTGATTTATATATCAGAATGAGTTAAAAAGTTCTGAGATGAAAGCAAAATGGACTCCTGGGAATACGCAGAGAAAATGGGTTAAAAACTGGCTGAAGGTCAGTGCGTAACAGTGACAGAAGAAAGAAGAACAACAACAGGATCTCTCTCTCTCGCTCTCTCTCACTAGGGACAAGTTGTCTAGCAGGCAGTAAGCAGAAAGAAACAGGACAGCCTCTTCAGTTAACCCTGAAGACACAACCAGGTCATCTCTCCCTCTGGCACTAGCCAAAAAGTGTCTCCAACAGAATGTGAATCAGTCAGCTGTACCAAAATTGCCCAACTTAATGGCTGCAACATACCACAATCTACGCCTCATGGACAAGCCAAGGACTGATTTGTATAACTCTTTTTAAATTTTATTTGGACTCTTAACTTCTCATTCCTGACTTTTGTATGTGTGCGTATGTCTGTGTTTGTGTGTGTCTACGTGTGTCTTTGTGTGTGTGTGTGTTATGTCTATTATTTTTTTCGTCGGCCTTTTGTAACTAATAAACTTATTCTTTCTTTGACTCAAAAAAGCCTAGTTAAATTGGCTCCTTATAAGAAGAAAATACATTTGGATTGGGAAAAGGTATCTGGAGGGTTGGGTAATGCAGTGGGTTAGCAGCATTGTCCTTTCCTTCCTGGGACCTGGGATCCATTTCAGCTGAGATTGACGGAATGAAGATTTCCATTTGCTGATGGATATAAATAAGGGTCCAGTGTGAAATGAGTTAGCCTGTCTCAACCCACTTCCTAGTGAATGGTGAAACTGTATAAAACTACCTCTGATTTGGCAATAATTAACAATCTCACTTTTATAAGTCAAAGGGATGACTAATGTGAAAAGTGGTGGAGTGGGTGTTGAACTGAATTTGGCTAAGGTACATTTCTGGGAGGTAATGGTGGTAATGTACCCAATGCTGATAATGGATGCAGAGAATATTTCCTCTGATTACATGTATTACCTCAAACAACACAGATTCATTAAACAAAAAACAGGAATGAAAAGCTTTTGGCGTTCACCACCACAGCAAAAGAGGGTTTTGATGGATAGGTAGGTTTGATGAAGTATGGTAGGTTCTTACTCAGACTTAATATTGTAGACATTAATAAGTGTTTCCTTTTGGTTTCCTCCAGGAATGGATTTACCAGATGAAACTCAGTTGCAGCCTTCCACCCCAGCATGGAACAGTTCCAGTGACTCAGGCAAGCAACCTTTCAACTAGTAAAGCGCCAGTGAACGATAGAATGCTGCTCACCCCAGCCCTCAAACTTCCACACACATGTGCTTACTATACTGTACAATAGCATTCACGCTGCTAATAATTTTGGAAATAAAACTGAAAGAGATTCTATAAAAAGGAGTGAAATATTCTTCTGGGATGGTCTACATCTGCAAGTGATTTTACTGAGTATTTGTTTTGTTGGAGCCTGGCTTGAGATGCTGAGACACCAAAATGATACTGTAATTCAAACAGGATGTGTGTTTCAAGGTTTTCTTGAAATTCTGGAGCTTTGATGCTGTCAGAACAGAGTAGTTTAGGTTTCTGTAGCTGTCAAACTTGTGAAATTGTCTAGGTTCAAATGAAACAGTCTTCATTCTAAAATACATAACTTTACATGGACAGCCTGTCAATCTTATAATGTACAGTCCTCTGAGCCTCTCATTTATCTTTCTCTTCTATTAATTAAAACAACAGAAAGGCTTACTTTCTGATTGAAGCTATTCCCACTTTATTTTCTGCAGTGTTCTTCAAAAGTCATCAACCTCCACTGTTACCAGCACCTGTTATTCTTCCTGCTGTTTTTCTGGTCGTGTTAATTGTGAGATTTAACAGACTGGGACTCTTTTCTCTAGAAAAGAGAAGGCTGAGGGATGCCCTGATCGATGCCTATAAGATTATTAAAGGGTTTGATCAGGTTGGTGCAGAGAAGATGATTCCATTTGTATGGGCAGCCTAAACTATGACCATAAGTATAAGACAATCACCAATAAATCCAATAAGAAATTCAGGAGAAACTTCTTTACCCAGAGAATGGATAGAATATGGAACTCGCTACGACATGGAGTAGTTAAGGCAAATAGCATAGGTGCATTTAAGGAGAAACTACACAAGCATACTAGGGAGAAAGAATGCTGATCTGGTTAGATGAAGAGGGGTGGGAGGAGGCTTGTGTGGAGCATAAATACTGGCAAGGACCAGTTGGGCTGAATGGCCTGCAATTCTGCATAGTAAATGTGTGTGCTCCAGATGTTGAACTTGTGACTTTGCAGGAGTGCAGCACAATCCCACGGTAAGTTCCTATCTGAAGCAAGGGCGTTGTAGGTAATTGTGAAGTGATGGACGGAACTTTGACCCACAGTGAAAGAAAATCTTTGAGTGATTTGCTGCCCTTTTCATACATATTGGAGGCTGATGCCAGAGTGTATTGGAAATTTCTTAAGACCAGTGCTCTCTTAAGTGTAAAAACAAATTAAAAAGCTGTGTCAGGAACTCAGTGAGTAAATGCAGCTTCTAGTGTGAGTATGATTGCATCAAGCAGGAAGGTTCCAGATTCAGTCTGTGATCTATATGGAGTTAGCTGATCTCATCCAGAAAGGGGTGCTACAATGTCCTTGAAACTACAGGGGGGATGGATGGGAAAACCTGCCAGGCTTTTCACCACTGATTATCATCCATTGAGCCCCTGCTGGAAAATATGTGTGTGTGTGGGGACCTCAAGTGAGGGCTAGACTTGGCTTTAATGCTTTCCACAGATGAATAACCTAATGCCACTCCATCACAAAAGTAAGCCTGCACTGATGGAATCTGGTCCATTAGTGTGTCATCAGCCTCAGGAGAGGGAGCAAGAAATTGAAGAGGGAATAAATATCTATAAGAATTACTGCCAGATCTGCCATAGCATTGCTCTGACAGGAGAGGAATGTCATTGCTGGAGTGCGGAGGTGGGAGACTAATATACACTCTAAGGATTTGGAAGGAAATTTGTGAGGGGCTGTAACTGTGTTTTGATTAGTTGCTGTAAAATAAATTTTCCTGGAGTATCCACAGGGATTTTCCAGTGCGAGAGTGGTGAAAACCACATAAATGGCCACAATTTTCTGTTTATATTGTTTCTCTAGGGAGTGTGAAAGAAGACCAGGCATCCCCATGGGAATTCCCCACCATTTTTTCTATCATAAATTCCTCTGTCCACATTTGATGCTGTAATCACACACTCACACCCAGTGGTATTGTGTCTCCTGAATTTCCGTAACTCTAAATAATATTAAACCAATGTATAATATAACAAGAAGCATAAAATGTATGATTTTAAAATTATGGCTAAATTACATATGAAGGCCATGGTTCACTAATGCCCTGCCCCGAAGACCACACCTGATGGTGCAGTAACATGGGAAATCAACTAATAAATATATCTTTGTTACTAACATTTTTAAATGCTATCTATTTAGGATGGGATTTTTATAATGAGGGCGAAGAAGTATAGAAAGTTTAAAAAAATTAGTCATTTACATCTTTCCTGGTTTACCAAATATCTCTGCAATAATACCTTTTGTTACTAAAAGGTTCTGCATAATTAATTAAATCTAAATTTAGAATTTTTATTTGAAGGCAGCCTCCAAATTCGAGTGGTGTTTTACAGTGCCTGCAGAGTTTCCAATGTTTATAGAGGATTTGCAGATACCATAGAGCAAAAAATCTTATTAAAAAATTTTTGTTATGTCACAAATTTAATTTTCAAGACTCCAGTTGAAAGGACTTTCAAAAATCATTTGAGATAATTACACTGGTTGCCCAATTTTATTGTTAATGTTTGCTGGCAGCTCATTGCTTTCATGGGTAAAATTTTTAGCTCGGTGGGTGGGCGTGTGCCCGGCCCGACCGAGCATAAAATGACGCGCGATAATGTCAGGCGTGCGTCCCAACGTTATCACACAATTGCACGATATTTCGGTCGGTGGGCACACGCCAGAGTCGGCTGTGCACCCACTGAAAATTAAAAGGCCTCCTAAGGCCATTAAAAAGTTAATTAAAAGAAATTTTTCACTGCCCATCCAACCTTACGGTTGGCGGGGAGGCGAAAAGGCCAAGTGGCCTTTGCACTTTTTGGAAACCTCATCCACGGACGGGTGAGGTTTCCAAAAGCAAATAAAAATCAAATAAAAACTTTATTATTTCATTAATAACATGTCCCTGCTCATGCGACAGAGTCACATCAGGGGACATGTTTCCTATCATTTATAAAATCTTTAATTTTTTAAAAATCAGTTAATCTCCCTGAGGCAGCTCTCTGCTTCAAGGAGATTAGATAGCACGCACTCGCACACATGCGCAAAGGTCACGCACGCCCGGCTCGCACTCCCCACTGCCTGCACAGGCAGCACTGAGAGCTGCCACTCCCATTTCACGCCGGGCGGGCCTTAATTGGCCCACCAGCGTGAAATTGCCTTCCGGTCCTGATTGCGCGCGGTGGTCAGCTTCCCGCCAGCCTCCGCCGAGCCCGCATGCCAAGGGCAAAATTCTATCCCATATGTTTTAATTATACAGAATTATACAGCCAACGTGTGCCTAAATGGCATTTAACATTCCCACAGTAATTTAATACATAAAATACCAGAAAGGAAACCTTTTCCAACGGCATTGAGAAGACATTGCATATGAAGCAGGAAAATATGAGAGAATAGTTGTGGTTATAGATCGATACGGCAGGATTGAACCCCAAGCCAAAACACTGCAAACATGTCAAGAATGGTTTATAACATTAATTATGGAGCTCAGAGTGGGGGGAGGAGGCAATTTACACAATTGGGATTTGATCTTCCCTGTGGTGAAGTTAATGATTAGAGGTGGGGGAGTACAACTAGCAGAAACCTGCTGTGCCTTTTCCTTTTTTTTCATATGATTTTTACTACTAGTTTCCTCCCCTTACCTTCTGAAGGCTCCACATACAAGTGTAGGTTCCATGCATCTGCCCTGTTTAACTGCACACAACAGCAACAAACTGTGTGGCGCAGGCCCATCTTATTGAAGCTTCAGTGAATGCATAGCTGCTTATTCCATGATGTTACCCACTAACAGTTGACCTATAATTATGACAATGAGCCACATCAGGTAAAATGCACAATAACTTTACAAAGAGTCCATTGCAGTACTGTCATTATTTTACTTTAGCACAAAGTAAATCAATACTATGGACATACTTTTACACCTCACGGATGGGCACGCGCCCGACCCAATCGGGCGTAAAAACCCGACGTCATCCTGCATGCATGTAATCTTCAGGTTGGCGGGCGCGTGCGGGTGTCAGAGCCCAGCCTGCCAACAGTTAAGAGGCCACTTAAGGCCATTAAAAACCCAGCTGAACCCGATTTTATGTTGCCAATGCGACTTCACACTTGTCGCAGGGGCAAAACGGGCAGGCGGGCATCCCACATTTTGCAAAACCCCATCCAAGGGTGGGAGGAAAGGGGTCAGCAGCATTGCCAGTGTGAGTAATGAAGAGTTTAGGAGATAGTTTGCTGCTTATTTGAACAAAACAGCTTCATCTTAGTTCTGAGCTTCATTCTTAGCATTTCTAGGCTTCATTTCAGGATTCATTGTTGTCTCCAAGGCCCCCGGAGGATTTTGACCATATGGACCTTCCAGGTATCAGACAGCCTTCTGTTACCCTGGTAATGGGGATTGTGGTCTCCACTGATGGCACCTCCTCTGAGGAGGAAGAGAGGGTCAGAAGGGAGAGTGGGCCAGGTGTCCCAATGCAGCTTCCAGGGGAACGACCTGTGGGAGGAGAGGCGCTGGCGCAGGGCCAGCAGGTAGAAGGTGCCACTATCCTGCTGCCAGGGTTTGCAGGCGGCGATGCAGCTACCTCAATATGTCTGAGGTGCAATGCCGAAGGAGGCTCCGCCTTTCCAGGGAGACCATGACCTCCATTTGTCAGATGATTGGGCCCCAGATCAGCTCCGACTGTGTGGGTGGACACCCCATGCCAGTGGTTCTGAAGGTCACGGTGGCCCTCAACTTCTACGTTTCCGGCTCTTTCCAGGGGTCAGTGGAGGATCTGTGTGGAGTCTCCCAATCAGCTGTCCAAAGTTGCGTCAAATTGGTGACAGAAGCTCTGTTCAGGTGAGTAATGACATTTATTCATTTCCTTATGGATGAGGCAAGCCAGGCTGAGCGAGCCAGAGGCTTTGCAGCAATTGCTGGGTTCCCCCGCATCCAGGGTGCAATCGAATGCACAAATGTGGCCATCAAGGCGCCAGCAGGTCAGCCGGGTGCCTTCGTCAACAGAAAGGGATTCCACTCCATGAACATGCAGATAGTGTGTGACCACAGGGTACAGATTCTGCAAGTCTGTGCATGGTACCCTGGCAGCTCTTATATTTTCAGATGCTCCCAGGTGCCAAGGTTATTCAATGCTCCAGCCCAACTGGATGGATGGCTGCTGGGGGACAAGGGCTATCTGTTGAAAAGGTGGCTTATGATGCCTCTCCGCCACCCAAGAACAGAGGCAAAGCAGCGTTATACTGAGAGCCATGCCTCCACAAGGGCGGTGATAGAGAGAACCATTGGTCTTGTCAAGATGCGCTTCCGATGCCTGGACCGTTCAGGGGGTGCACTACAATACCCCCCAGAGTGAGTGTCACTGATCGTGGTTGTATGCTGCGCTCTTCACAATCTGGCACTGGCAAGACTGGACCCACTGGAGGAAGAGGATCTTGACGCAGCTGCACAGACCACAGAGGATGAATCCAGTGGTGAGTCAGAAGAGAAGCAGGGTGAGGAGAATGCTGAGAACATGGAGGCAGACCTTGGTACCCTCCAGGGACACAGGGACACCAGGGATGCCTTGATCTAATGCTCCTTCAGCTAGGTTGCGAAAGATCTGGTACCACCTCATGCCAGAGCTGCCGCCTCCATCCCGGATGTCTGAAATGACCCTTTCAGTTGAACCCAAAGTCCACCAAAGTTTAGAGCCACTCACATCGAGCATTACATACTGGCGTACCCTGCACCAAAAAAAATAAAAAGGTAAAGCATACTCAGGCCATTACAACAAAAACAAAATTTATCTAATTTTGACAATCCAAACAAATTAACATAACCTTCTCCGGTCTTCATTTCCAGACCAGTAAACATAAACAAAATATTACACAACAGAAGATCACCTGTGACCGGTCCCTCTTGTGCTCATGGTGCCTTAAACTTAGGTTTGCGAGTGCTACGTCTTGGTGCCCCCACCTCGATGGCAGTGGAGATAGCCTGCTAACTCTGGTGTCTTGGTCGTCTTCTGGCCAATGGAGCCTGTGCTGGCCCTGCCTGGGAGGGAGCAGCCAGTGCCACGGCTGGCATCTCCCCAGTCATCGCAGCCTCATCGGACACCACAATCACTGGCAGAGGGGTGGAGGAGCTGCTGCCGTCATCCAGAGCGCACTGAGAGGAGCCCGCTGAGACAACAAGCAGGTTATGCACCAATGTGAGGGCACTCTGGATCTCCCTGCTCACCATTGATGGATGGGCACCTAGCTGGGATATTGGGTGCCACATCCATCTCCCACATTGGCACTGACCACCTGAGGTCATTGTTTGTGTGAGGGCTTGCAAGTCTGAGCGCAACCCCAGGAACCCCTGATTCTCTTCCTGGAGCTGCCTGTCCATGACAGTCGCCACTCTCTCAATGGAGGAGGCCGTGCACACGGCCATGAGGGCCAACGCAGTGCTGATGGTCCACACGGACTCCTCCACAACAGAGACCATGGCACGCATGCCCTCATGGATCTCCACCAGATCCTCCCACATATCCCACTGGACTTCCAGCATCTGCCACCTAATGGATGACTTCAGAGGCTCATCACCTGCCTTCGACTCAGCATTGTCCTGGTCTCCAGCAGTTCTCTGACTGCCAGCGCCCTGGGCACTCTCTGCCTCCACCTCCTCCTCAAGTAAGTGTGAAGTGCCCTCACTGCTGTGCAACTACATTCTAGTGGAGGATCTAACGCCCACTGAGGTGCTGAAATCTGCGCTGGTGCCTGGTTCAAAGGGTGCGAGTGACACAGGCGCATGAGAAGCCTGGCAGTCCTCTGATGTCAGGGGTGGCTCTTTGGGGTCCTGCGATTGAGTTGGGGTCCTGCGATTGAGTGGGTGCTGGCTAATCTAAGGAAGAACAACAACATGTCATTAGTTTAAGTCATCACATTGTCACTGTGCATACCAGGCACCTTGGTGAGACAATGGAGATCTGCATCATGGTGTCAACATCTTTCAATGTTCAGTGGGGAATCCAGTTTTGAGTCTCCCATCAATGAAGAGACTACATGAGAATGTTTGCACCATCCAAAACTCTCACCTCTGTGCACTGAACTCTTACCTTCGTCTGACATCCCAGCCGCTCCGTGGTCAGTTGACCGAGGCCCGTGGCGCCTCTCCAGCTCCAAGGCGTCCTGCTCAAATCTAGTTAGGATTAGGAGGTTTGGGGGGCATCCGCCTGTCCGCGACCTTTCAATCTTTTTATGGGTCACGTCCTGAAAGGACACAGTAGCATTGATTAGTCCACTCTCTACCTGCAGCGCCATTGCAGCCTGGCCAACTCCAGCTGAGGAACACCTTGCAGGGTACATCGAGTTGTGGCCCTCGAGCCACAAGGCACTGAGTCCAAGCAGCCAGGGCTCAGCCCCTTGGCCAACTCCAGTGTCATTGACAGTTGGCATGCAGACTCTACCACCCCTGAGCTCCACAGGGGGCGGGGGGCGGCCAGACTTTAGCACTTCAACACATGATCCATGCCAACATGGTACTCACCTTTCCTGAGCACAGCAAGTCATTAAACCTTTCGCAGCACTGCACCATGTGCACCACACAGCATCGTGGCTGCTGACCAGCGCTGACATCTCCCATGCCCTCTTTGTGAGGTGCGGTGACCTCCTCCTCCCACCTCTGGGGACAAGATTGTCCCTCCTGGCAGCCACCTCCTCTGGGAGGATGGCAAGGCACTCGTCGGTAAAGTGAGGGTCCAAGTGCCCACCCAACTTGCCCTCTTGCCTGGTGTCTCCAGCTGCACTGGTTCAGAATGCTGCAAATATGTTCTTCCCTGGCAGACTTCAAGGAGCTGCCTGTGCTGTTTTTGAACCGGCCGCCGGGTCGCCATTGGATGCAGCGGCCGACAGGCCCCTGCCCCCGCCCCCGCCTGGCCCTTCGTGACCATTGGGAAGACACGTTTCACGCTGGGTGGGCCTTAATTGGCCAGCCATTGTTAAATTGCGGTCGGGGGCCAATTGCGGGGCACGTTTCCCAGCCGGTCATGGGCCTGCCATTCGCGCCCGTCCATCAAGGGTAAAATTCAGGCCTATGGCTTTAAATATGGCCTTAAGTGTTTCTGAGGGCAGGGAAAGAAGAGAGGGAAAATCTACCCCCTCAAAAAACAGAGAAAAGGCAGGGAAGAGGTCATAGCCTATTTTTTAAAATTCATTTACAGGAGGTGGGCAGTGCTGGCTAGGTCTGCATTAATTGCCCATCTTTAATTGCCCTTGAGAAGGTGGTGGTGAGCTGCCTTCTTGAACCGCTGCAGTCTGTGATGTAGGTACACCCACAGCGCTGTTAGGGAGAGAGTTCTAGGATTTTGACCCAGCGACAGTGAAGGAACGGCGATATATTTCCAATTCAGGATGGTGAAGGGGAATTCTAGGTGGTGGTGTTCCCATGTATCTGCTGCCCTTGCCCTTCTAGATGGTAGTGGTTGTGAGTTTGGAAGATGCTGCCTAAGGAGCCTTGGTGAGTTTTTGCAGTGCATCTTATAGATAGTGCACACCGCTGCCACTGGTCATCAGTGGTGGAGAGAGTGAATGTTTGTGGAAGGGGTGTCAATCAATTGGGCTGCTTTGCCCTGGATGGTGTCAAACTTCTTGAGTGTTGTTGGAGCTGCACTCATCCAGGCAAGCGTTGAGTATTCCATCACACTCCTGACTTGAGCCTTGTCGATGGTGGACAGGCTTTGGGGAGTCAGGAGGTGAGTTACTTGCCACAGGGTTCCTAGCCTCTGATCTGCTCTTGTAGCCATATTATCTATATGGCCAGTCCAGTTTAGTTTCTGGTCAATGGTAACCCCCAGGATGTTGACAGTGGGGGATTTTTTTTTAATATTCGTTCATGGGGTGTGGGCGGTGCTGCCTTTTTATTACCCATTCCTAATTGCCCTTGTTCAGAGGGCATCTAAGAGTCAACCACATTGCTGTGGGTCAGGAGTCACATGTAGGCCAGACCAGGTAAGGACAGCAGATTTTCTTTCCAAAAGGACATTTGGTGATGGGAATGTCAAGGGACGATGGTTAGATTCTCTCTTGTTGGGGATGGTCATTACCTGGCACTTGTGTAGAGTGAATGTTACCTGCCACTTGTCAGCCCAAGCCTGGATATTGCCTAGATCTGGTTGCATTTGGACATGTGCTGCTTCAGTATCTGAGGAGTCGCGAATGGTGCTGAACATTGTGCAATCATCAGCAAACATCCCTACTTCTAACCTTATGGTGGAAGGAAGGTCATTTATGAAGCAGCTGAAGATGGTTGGGCCTAGGACACTACCCTGAGGAACTCTTGCAGTGATGTGCTGGAACTGAGATGAGTGACCTCCAACAACCACAACCATCTTCCTTTGAGCTAGGTATGACTCCAACCAGCTGAGTGTTTCCCCCCTGATTCCCATTGACTCTAGTTTTGCTAGAACTCCTTGATGTCACACTCAGTCCAATTCTGAACCAAAGCTATAGTGAGGTCAGAAGTTGAGTGACCCTGGCAGAACCCAAACTAAGCGTCAGTGAGCAGGTTATTGCTAAGCAAGTGCCACTTGATAGCACTGTTGATGACCACTTCCATCATTTTCCTGATGGGACGGTAATTGGCCGGGTTGGCTTTGTCCTGCTTTTTGTGTACAGGACATAGGACATTGGTAGCAAATATTAATTTTCCTTTTAATGCAAGAACCAGAAAGGTTTTTCGTGATCTGTTATTTAAAAGACCGCATAACAGCGCAATAGGATTTGAAATTCTGCCAGAGTAGAGAAGGGGGAGGTGAGCTTTTAACTTTGAAGAGAAATGGCACAATTCCATGAAATTATAAAATAAAAGATTTTTAGTCATTTGGTAGTACAGAACTTGAGTGCTGCTGAAAAAAGAGACATGTCTAAGTTTTTCATCTTGCACTCATCAGGACACTCGCAAAAATACCAATATAAGGGGGAAAACAACAATTTATACTGTGTATGAAGAGAGTGCTGATAGGTTGGCATGTGGCATTGCCATAGAGAATGCACCACTGATAGTGACTGTCACTTAACTGCCAAGCATTGTTTGAAATTTAAACCTGGCAGCTTGATCTGAGGAATGAGTCAACAAAAAGCTGTCACTTATTTTGTTTAGCTGAGACAGGCGCAATGTATGTACATGTTTTTTCACAATGGGCAGGGTAAAGACCGTACCCAGCCAGCCCGTGCTTGCAAAACTCAACACACAGTGACCAACGTTTGATGTGATTCCACGATTGGACAACATTTAGAAACATAGAAACTAGGAGCAGGAGTAGGCCCTTCGAGCCTGCTCCGCCATTCAGTATGATCATGGCTGATCCTCTATCTCAACGTCATATTCCTGCTTTCTCTTCATACCCCTTGATGCCCCTAATATCCAACAAATTATTAATTTCTTTCCTGAATATATTCAGTGACCCGGTCTCCACAGCCTTCTGTGATAGAGAATTCCATAGGTTGACCACCCTGAGTGAAGAAACTTTTCCTCATCTCAGTCTTAAATGGCCTACCCCATATCCTGAGACTGTGGCCCTTGGTTCTAGACTCCCCAGCCAGGGGAAACATCTTCCCTGCATCTAGTCTGTCTAGCCCTGTTAGAATTTTATACGTTTCAATCAGATCGCCTCTCATTCTTCTAAACTCTAGTGAATACAGGCCCAGTCGAACCAATCTCTCCTCATACAACAGTCCTGTCATCCCTCGTATCAGCCTAGTGAACTTTCGCTGCACTCCCTCTATGGCAACTATATCCTTTCTTAGGTAGGGAGACCAAAATGCACGCAATACTCCAGGTGTGGTCTCACCAAGGCCTTGTATAACTGCAGTAAGACATCCCTACTTCTGAACTCAAATCCACTTGCAATGAAGGCCAACATACCATTTGCCTTCCTAATTGCTTGCTGCACCTGCCTATTTACGTTCATTGACTGGTGTACAAGGACACCCAGATTACTTTGTACATCCACATTTCCCAATATATCAGCATTTAAATAATACACTGCCTTTCTGTTTTTCACACCGAAGCGTATTATCCATGTATTATCCGCGTATTATTACATTTGTCCACGTTATACTGCATCTGCCACGTGTTTGCCCACACACTCAAATTGTCTAAATCGCCCTGAAGCCTCCTTGCATCGTCCTCACAACTCATAATCCCACCCAGTTTTGTGTCGTAAAATGTTTGTTAAATATTCCTCAATGTGCTAAGAATTTTGCTGACAACCAATTTAAGATTGTCAGTCTGGCTCACAGTGTGATGCATATGTGTGTACCGGAAGCTACATATTTTAATACACAGGGCCCTGTTCTTTGCAGACAGAAAGGGCATGTACACACAGTGCACCTGTTTCAGCTAAACAAAATAAATGACAGTCATTCGCTGACTCATTCCTCAGGGCAATGCCTTGACCAACCAGGGTTAAGCTGCCTGGTTTAAATTTCAAACAATGCTTGGCAGTTAACTGTCAGTCACCATCAGTGATACATTCTCTATGGCAACGCCGCTTGCCAGCCAATCAGCACTGTCTCCACATACAGCATAAATTGTTGCTTTCCCCTTTATATTGGTATTCTTGCAAGTGTCCTGATGAGTCCAAGTTGAAAAGTTTGGCCATGTCTCTTTTTTTAGCAATAATAAAATATTTGTCACTTTTCATCAAGAACTTGAGAGATCAACTAGTAATGGAGGTTGAGAAAACGAGATTTACAGTGAGTTAGATAAAGGCCAGGGTTCTTGAGCATCAGTTACAAAACTTGGCAAGAAATAATCATTCCAGTGATTAGGGATTAAACACATTGGCTTAAATGTGGTACAAAACAGGAAGGTTTCAGTTTTGATCCTGATCTCCTTTGCTGCTGAACACAGGGTTTGCTGGACAATAACAGCCCAGCAAGGTCCAAATCATTTGCTTTCTCCCATCCTAGTAGTTGCATAATGCAACCATAATGGAGTTGTTAACAATCAGTCGCTATCAATTAGTCTACAGTAGACCCAGACATGACGTGAGGAAAACCCCAGTGGTGGAGAGCTTTGGAAACCGTGGGTTCGAAGTTGACTTTTTCCTTCCACGCACTCTACATTTATCACATGTTATGTCTCAAGTTACTCATATCCTCTATCCCAAAATAGTATTTTCTGAACAAAATCTATCTAATTTGCATCTCAGTGAACCAATACTAACTGCTCCCACCATTTTCCTACCGCTCACTGAAATATTGGGCAGAGTTTTACATTCCCCTGGAAGCAGGCTTGCAGGCAGAGAGGGCATAAAATTGGATGGCATGGCGGGAAGTGCCATACCTGTTGAAATTTCCTGCTGGAATTTTACCAGTAGCTAGGGAGTTTTCGGGTGGCCTGCCCACCCTTAGGCCAATTTAAGTCCTTAACTAGTGAATTAATGGTCACTTAAGGGCTTCCTCTTACCACCACTGGTATTTTACCAATGGAGGTCCACAGCATGTGGCGGGGCTAGTTAATCCCTGGTCACCTGACTATGGGCTTGGAGGTTTCCTTCCTGTTTGGGCACCTTGTGCCGAACTGAGCCCACCCCCCCTCCCCCCCACCGGCCGCTGTCCCCACAAATTTACTTGCTGCCCTTCACTTGATCACCCTTCCCCCATGCTGTCCCCACTCGTTCCACCACCCCTCACCCTATACCATCTTGCTTGGTATCAGAGTCCAGCGACGATCCTCATAGTGAACTGGCTGCAGTCCCAGCAGTGGCCACAGCTCTCAGTTGTGCAGCCAGGACTGTAGAGCTGCCGGCCTGCTGGCAGCTCTCAGAAGCAGGACTTCTTCCCAGATGGGGGCAGCAGTCTTGACCTCAGCGAATTAACTGCTGATGGCCATTAAATCATGTTGGGCCTTCCTGGCCAGGTGGAGACTGGCTTTCTTTTAACTGTTAAGCTGGGCGGACAGGGTTACTATCTCCACACAAAAGCCCAACGGCAGTGCAAGTGTTGCAATGGCTTTCGCATCCGTAGACTAGAGGGAGAAAAGATAACCAGAGTCACTGCTGCTTATCACTATCTCATGCCCTCATAGTGAAATGCATTGGGATTGCCAAAGAGAGAATTGTGCAAAGCTTTAATATTCTCCAAGGCCATGTACCCTCTCCACACTCATTTGTCTAGACTCTGATATGAAGAAAAGTTCCTCCACAAGGCAAGATCTTATTTATCATTATCCCTGTTGATAGAAGACCCCCCCCAGCCCCCACCCCCAGTAGCTTTGCAACACTGGACCGTCTGCGGGCCTGCCATAGACAGAGATGAGAGCTGGGTCAGTGGCGTTGAAATCCACACACACATCAAAATGTTAAAAATTTTAAAGTTGAGATGTTCCCGCTATAGAAAGGATGTGTAAAGGTCAATATATCCTGGGCCATCCTTAGCAAGCTGCCAGTGTTACTAGCTAGTTGAGCAGCTGTGAGCATGCCCACAAGAGAGACAGCAGTATAAAATAAAAGGAAAATACTGCAGATGCTGGAAATCTAGAACAAAAACAAAAATACCTGGAAAAACTCAGCAGGTCTGACAGCATCTGCGGAGAAGGATACAGTTGAAGTTTCAAGTCCGTATGACCCTTCATCAGAACTAAGACACATAGAAATGAGATTAAATATGAGATGGTAGAGAGGAATGGGTGGGACAGGTAGAGCTGGATAGAGGGCCAGTGATAGGTGGAGGCCAAGAAGAGACTGCCAAAGATGTCATAGACAGAAGAACAAAGGGGTGTTGACGGTGGTGATATTATCTAAAGCATGTGCTAATGGATACATTAAGGGTAGAAAGCAGGACGAGCAAGTGGCAGATGGCGGGTGGGAGTGGGGGGAAGGGATCGAAATGGGTTAAAAGGCGGAGATGAAACAATAGATTGAAATAAATTGAGGGAAGTGCAAGTGAAGTTCATTCCCTCCCGGACACCCTGGTCCACTCCTCCATCAGTCCCTACACCTCAACCCCCTCCCACGGCACCTTCCCATGCAACCGCAGAAGGTGCAACACCTGCCCCTTTACTTCCCCCCTCCTCACCATCCAAGGGCCCAAACACTCCTTTCAAGTGAAACAGTGCTTCACTTGCACTTCTCTCAATTTA
This sequence comes from Cetorhinus maximus, assembly GCF_964194155.1. Lineage (NCBI taxonomy): Eukaryota > Metazoa > Chordata > Chondrichthyes > Lamniformes > Cetorhinidae > Cetorhinus > Cetorhinus maximus. Next base: position 62,424,211 of record NC_135895.1, on the reverse strand, counting down.
GTCTACTGCATTCGCTGCTCCCAATGCGGTTTCCTCTACATTGGAGATACCAAACGCAGACTGGGTGACCGCTTTGCAGAACACCGTCAGTCTGTCCGCAAGCATGACCCAGACCTCCCTGTCGCTTGCCATTTCAACACTCCACCCTGATCTCATGCCCACATGTCCGTCCTTGGCCTGCTGCAATGTTCCAATGAAGCTCAACGCAAACTGGAGGAACAGCACCTCATCTTCCGACTGGGCACTTTACAGCCTTCCGGACTGAATATTGAGTTCAACAATTTCAGGTCATGAACTCTCTCCTCCATCCCCACCCCCTTTCCGATCCCCCCTTTTCCAATAATTTATAATTTTTTTACAAATATATTTTTCTTTTCCCTCCTATTTTAAAATTTATTTCGATCTATTGTTTCATCTCCACCTTTTAGCCCCTTTCGATCCCTTCCCCCCGCCCCCACTAGGGCCATCTGCTACTTGCTCATCCTGCTTTCTACCCTTAATGTCCCCATTAGCACATCCTTTAGATAATATCACCGCCGTAAACACCCCTTTGTCCTTTTGTCTATGACATCTTTGGCAATCTCTTCTTGGCCTCCACCTATCACTGGCTCCCTATTGAGCTCTACCTGTCCCACCCCACCCCCCTCTACCAGCTTATATTTCATCTCATTTCTATGTGTCTTAGTTCTGATGAAGGGTCATACGGACTCGAAACGTCAGCAGTATAAAATTACAGGTAAGAATTAATTTTCGGAGTTCCGCCCACCAGAAACAAGCCTTGTAAGATGGTCCTACCCTCTCCTTTGAAATAACATTGATTTTGCAGGCTCGGGAGACCGGCTCTCTCAGATCCTCTTTGCCCTCCCCACAAGCATTCCTGTGACATGGTTATGGGGAAGCATTGGCTGCAGCACAAAGTTGCTCTATTCATTTTAGTAGGAGCTGGAACTTTAGACTACTCTGGGAGCTGATCCAGAATCACCTAATCATGGGAAAGTCTGTACACAGTACACAGCTAGTATTATCGGGTTCCTGGGGATGAATGGCTTCAAATCAGCAAATAATTCCTTGAACACTCATGGACCAGACTTTTTTTCTTCAAATAATCGGGGTTGGATGCCAGGCCTACACTGGGAAATTAAAAATAGTGTAGATATAACATTTGAAGGGTCCTATATTAGCTCAGGCAACCTTAATACAATGGCATTGGTGAACCTCCCGATCACTAACAACACACTGAACAGGAGTGATTGACTGATATTATGCTGTACATCAATCAGAGTGCTCATGAAGATATCTTTTATTGGGCTCTGCCTATTCTATTTTAAATGGTTAACTTAAAACATTCCTTCTACCTGCCTGACCTTCTCCTTTTTCTACTGTCCTGAAGGTGCTGACTATGCTAAGGTTTCCAACAGCTCTCCAATATTCACCTAACTGCCCACTCCTCATGTGTGAGACCAGCTGTTTGACCATGGAAGACATCACATCCAAGGCTCTGCTCTTCAGCCTGCTCTCACCCAAAGTCAACAATCAGACATTTTTCAGTGGGGACATTGGATAGTGACTGATTTTTCCACCCTCCGGATTAGAGGTTCTGAGGCTGTTATGGCACCAAAACTCCTGCTCCAGTTGAGACTGAGTATCTCAGCACAGATTGGGAATCAAAGCTGTGGCCTTATTGTTCTACGTAGCTCAGTTAAACACTGGTCAGTATTTGCATGGTGAGGCACCAAGAAGTGGGCCTTATTTTCTTAAATCACTTAAAAAGATAGTTTTAAAAAATCTATATTTTCAAAAATAGTTATCCAATAATTGATTTTGTTTAAGTGTAATAATTTATAACAGACCAACCACAAACTATTTAACTGCTACAAATCAAAGGAAAACAATGATGGAGATTTAGAAGCCTTGGGGAGAATTTTTCTTATGGCGGGCGGGGGCGGGCGCGGAGCTGATCGCCCCCCTCGATCGGCTGCACACCGCCATTTTACGTGGGCGGGCCAATTAAGGCCCGCCCAGCGTAACGCACGGCCAGTAGCACTCAGCACTGCCTGTGTGGGCAGGGGGAAGATGTTGACATTTTGGCAGGCGTGCAGCCACCTCTGGTGCACGCCCGCCGAACAAAATATCGAGATGACGCGCCGTGACGTCAAGATGCACGCCCAATGTCATCGTGTGTCATTTTGCCTACCAGGCCCGCCCCCGCACACCGACCAAAAGATTCAGCCCCTTGAATCCAAAGTACTGCTCATTGATTGTGACTTTCACACTAAACCCAAGTGCTTCCCAAACTATTTTCCAATGTTTGCCCATTTTAACACTGACCACAGATGGCAATAAAGTCAAAATGGAAATAAAGCAACATTGTAATATTTAGTATATAATTATTAAAATTCATATGTTATAGATCAGCAAATGATATGTAACTATGAAAATCTGTGCTTTAAAGTAGTTTGAAAAATGTTATTATTTCATGTATTTATGTAGGTTTCAGCCAAGCGCTCCATATTCCCCACTGACAGAAGGCTCAGTGAAGCCCCTCTCATCCTGGCCTTGGATGGCCATGCATAATGCCTGTTGCAGATTGCCCCCTACAAAGACAGTGGCTGTGCATGTGTCCTGCTGCATAAGAACACAAGAACATACGAAATAGGACCGCAGTAGACCACACGGCCAATCGAGCCTGTTCCACCATTCAACACGATCATGGCTAATCTTGGGCTTCAACTCCATTTTTCAGTCCATTCCCCATATCCCTAAATTCCCCGAGACCCCCAAAATACATCTGTGCCAGTCTTAAATGTATTCAATGATGGATCATCCATAACCCTCTGGGGTAGAGAATTCCAAAGATTCACAACCTTTTGAGTGAAGAAATTTCTCCTCATCTCAGTCCTAAATGATAGCTCTTTAACCTGAGACTGCGCCCCTGTGGTTTTGACCACCTGACCAATGGAAACAATCTTTAGTGTCTGCCCTCTCAGCCCCTTCAGATTCTGTAGGTTTCAATGAAATCACCTCTCATTCTTCTAAACTCCAGAGAATATATACCCATTTTATAACCTGGACCTATCCTCGGGAGAGGCCCGCAGCTGCTGCCCCACTCGGTACAAACGTGGGACATTCAGGGTTTACAGCCAACACGAGATATTTATGAAGCCTCCCCACCCACTCACAGGATAATCATTGCCTATTGCCCCACCTCGGAGAGAGACAGAGAAACAAGCAGGGCAAGGGCAGAGCCGGCTACCACCTGGGCCTTGGTACTGGTGAGGGGTGCAATCTTGGAGGAGAGAGAGCTTGCAACCCCATCCGCTGTTTCTGAAATGCCAAAAGCGGTTGCGACCCACAGTTTGGAAAATGCTGCTCTACTCACTGAATCGGAGAAGCTCCTTCTGGTGGCTCAGGTCCCCGGACTTATCAAGGTAACATAACCTAGAAACAGTCAATTGCTCAGCTCATCCTCAAAGAATGGTCACAGACCTCAGGTATTGAAGGTTCAGTGGAACTATACCATACCATTTGTCATGGGGCAGAATTTCCACCTCAGCGGGCAGGCGTGCGCCCGACACGCTTGAGTGTCGATGACACACGGTGACATCGGTGAAAAATTCTGCCCCTGAAATATCACTTGAAAGACCAAACTGAAAAGGCAAATGTTGCTGGATATTTGCCTCATTCATGATGTTCTTACATGCATAAAGTTTGAGAACAAAGAGTCAGAGTGGGGTACTGAGCTCGGTACAAATTAGCTGCCATGTTTGCTACATTCCAATGATGGCTACAGTTCAAAAGTGCTTCATTAGCTGTAAAGTGCCTTGAGACATGCTGGGGTCATAAAAGGTGCTATATAAATGCAACTCTTTCTTCTTACTGCTTTGGATCAATATATGATGATGCCTGATCAAAACTGAGTTTGTAGACGTTGCTTGAGGACAAGATGTGGGCTAAATTTTAATTCTGGGACTGGGATCCCACGCCAGATCATTTCCAGGCCCTGATCCCGCATCAAGTTGGCCCCTGAGGCCCAATGCAATTTTTAATGAGCAGGCCAATTAGTGGCTTGGGAGCGCACTCAGCTTACAATTAAAGATAGTGGACAGCTCTCGAGGCCGGAAGGCCAATAGGAAGCTTTCCAACAATGAGAGTTCAGCAGTATCACTGGCAGAGGTGCGAGCTTCTGATGGAGGTAAGAGAGGGAGCAGCTCAAAAAGATTGAAAATGAAATTTATACTGGCCACAGTAGCCAGACTGTTAATTTGGATCCTATGGCAGCGTTGGAAAAACAGGGAAGGTTTCACAGAGAGCAACAGGATAAATATCCAGGTAATCTGTTGCCTAGTGATGCTGGTTGAGGGATAAATATTGGCCAGGATTTTGGTATTGGTTATATTACAGTTACTTGGAATCACTACTGCTCAGATGTTGGTGACCTGTGGCCCGAGCTATGGCTTTCTCAGAGTGTCAGCTGAGACATTCAAGGAATGGAAGGGGTGTGGGGGTCGTGGTTTCAAACGATGCTGGAGTGCTGACCTGCTGCTTGCAGGGGGCAGGGAGGGAGGGGGTTCAGCTGTCAATGTCCCCAAACCAACATGTTCCAAAATGGCCTAGAGGTAGGAACATGCAGCTAACAGGCAGGCCAGCCAGTCACGGGGAATTGCAGCCACCCCTGCTTCTAATCTACATCTTCCAGAGATTGAAAATTCAGCCTGGAATATCTGGCCATTTATTTCATTGCAGTCCTTCCTATACAAAATTGGCTGCTACCTTTCCTACACTTCAGCAGCATGTTTTTAGCTTTAAAGCTGCTTGAAACGCTCTGAGATTGTGAAAGACACTAAATAAATGCAATTTATTTTTCTCTGTGATATTCTCTATCGTCCAATAGTCTACCGGCATTTACTGCCAGGCACAGACAGAAACGACGGCTGCTTAGGCGAGGTACATAAATGACACATATGGAGCTCTATTTCTGAATGACCCTGTTTCCATGAGAGCAAATAGCTGGAGAAAAAAGTGTGACAGGAGGAAGTAGAATTTCCTGGGATGTCTAAGATCTATGAAGTATTTTTTAAAAATTATTTAACTGCAAGAGCCTAGAGTCCCTGCTGAGTCTGAGATAAATTTAAAGTGAGGAGGCTTAGGCACACGCTTGCCAACATAAACCAATCCGAGAAATTAGCTTATGTTCTGCATAAAGTTGCTATGGAGAGTGTAAAGGATTTCTTTGAGTAATAAAACAAAGAATGGTTGTTCTGGGGTTAATTCTTAACAGAAAGTAACAGGGTCGAGGGGTTGGCACGTGGTGGGGAACAGAATTTCCAATTGATTTTAATTAAACTTACATTTGTACAGTATAAAGAATCTCTGTCTCAGATGGCAGGATCTGTCTGTCATTTTGATGCCTTAATATCATAAATTACTGAATGTTCCATATGTTGGCAAATCAACTCTCTAATATTGGAACAAGATGGCAGCTGTGGTTATAGAGCTTTTGAGTTCTATTTTTTGTAATTAGGAATGAACTAGAAGATATTGAGAAAAAAACATGTGGCTCTCTGAGACGAGAGCTGAATACTGAGGGATCAAAAAGGACTACCTAAGTGCATCTTGTGCAATATTTTCAGATTTATCATCTAGCTGTGGCTCAGCGATAGTCCTCTCATCACTGAGTCAGAAGGTCATGAGTTCAGATATTCCACTCCAGAAACTTGAACACAAAATCCAGGCAGACACTTCAGTGCAGTATTGAGGGAGTGCTGCACAGTTGGAGATATTTCAGATGATACGCTAAACCAAAGCCTTGACAGCCTTCTCAGGTAGGCATAAAAGATCCCATGGCAGCGTTTGAAAAACAGGGAAGGTTTCACAGAGATCAACAGGATAAATATCCAGGTAATCTGTTGTCTAGTGATGCTGGTTGAGGGATAAATATTGGCCAGGATTTTGGTGTTGGTTATATTATAGTTACTTGGAATCACTACTGCTCAGATGTTGGTGATATAAAAACAGGAAATGTGTGAAAAACTCAACAGGTCTGGCAGCATCTATGGAGAGAGAAGCAGAGTTAACATTTCAAATCCATATGCCTTCTTCAGAGCTTGGTGGTGGTTTTGCTATTTCTAGAGGTGCTAAGACCCACCTAAGTATAGTAACATGCACGGTAGGGCATTAACTTAGTTGTTGGTGACCTTTCATATTGTGTGCAGTTTTGATCTTACCTAAGAAAGGATTTACTTGCCATAGAAGGAGTGCAGCGAAGGTTCACCAGACTGATTCCTGGGGTGACAGGATTGTCGTATGAGGAGAGATTGGGCTGACTAGGCCTGTATTCGCTGGGGTTTAGAAGAATGAGAGGAGATCTTATTGAAACGTATAAAATTCTGACAGGGATGGACAGACTGGATGCAGGGATGATGTTTCTTCTGGCTGTGGATTCTAGAACAAGGGGTCACAGTCTTAGGATATGGGGTAGGCCATTTAGGACTGGGATAAGGGGAAACCTCTTCAGTCAGAGGGTAGACCATTTAGGGCTGAAATGAGGAGAAACTTCTTCACTTAGAGGTGGTGAACCTCTACCACAGAAGGTTGTGGAGGCCAAGTCACTAAATATATTTAAGAAAGAAATAGATAGATTTTTGGACTCCAAAGTTGTCAAGGGACATGGGGAGAGACCGGGAGTATGGCGTTGAAATAGAGGATCAGCCATGATCATATTGATTGGTGGAGCAGGCTCGAACGGCCAAATGACCTATTCCTGCTCCTATTTTCTATGTCCTAAATCTTCTGGTCAGTGTGCGGGGAATGGGGTGGGGGGGAGGGGGTGGGGGTGGGGGGGAGAGCGGGGGGGGTGGGGGGGGGGGGGGGGGTAGGGGGGGGTAGGGGGCGCTCGCCGATGCGTAAAATGACATCCGTCCCAACGTCACCGCACGTCATTCCGACCTTCAGTTCGGCAGGCGCCCACCGGAGTCGGCTGCATGCCCACCGAGCTATCAAAGAACTATTAAGACCGTTAATAATCTAATTAAGCTGGTTGTCTGGGCTGTCCGTCCAACCTTAAGGTTATTGGGCAGGCGAAGAACCCAGGCAGCCTTCGCATTTATCATGAGACCTCATCCACGGTCGGGATGAGGTTTCATGAAGGTTTTATAAATTGAATAAAAATTTTTATTAAAATTCATTGACATGTCGCAGCTCATGTGACACTGTCACATGAGGGGACATGTCTGAATAATTTTTTTTTTCTTTATTTCAATTCTTCATAATGAAACTAATCTCCCTGCAGCAGCTCTGTGTCCCAGGGAGATTTCTGCACTCTTTCGTATGCATGCGCAAAACAGCGCAGGCCCCGACTCCCCCTCCTCCCCTCGCCTGCACAAGGAGCGCTCAGCACTTCCGGGTGCGTATGACGGGTGCCCACTCCCGCCCAGCCTGTCCAACGGGGAGAAAATTCTCCCCTATGTTTCTATATTTCTGCCATTGGTGGCTCAGCCTGGCCAAATGGGCCAATGGTGTTTCGCTCGGTGATCTGTTCCTACTTTCCCAACAACTGGGGAGAGCATGGTGGAGAGAAATAAAGCTATAGACTAGAAATTAAAAGCAACTGTGTTTCTTAGTTGTTCTGGAAGCAGCTCTGCAATATAAGTAGGACAAAATATTTAACTTCAAGAGAATGGTGGGTGGTTATATGCCTCACTGAATACTTAGTTTTATTAATACACAATCAGTGCTATTAAAACTCAGACAGTCTATTATTTGTAAGACTCATGTTTAGGGGGTTTTGAAATTTTAATTTACTCCCACAAGCCTGCCAATCCCCGTGCGTGTGCTGTACCTTCAGGCGGCCCTGATGATTCATTACTGTAGAATGACTTTGTTGGATTTGCCTGTGGAATATGGAACGCGGTAGCTCCCATGCCAAACTACCAGCGGTATGTCTCATCTTGAAAGTAGGTAACAAAGTGTTTGGAATTTACAAATTAATTAGCAGTTAACATTGGCAAGAGGTGTACAAGCTGCAACATTTAAGAAATGATGGTTTTAGAGAGATTGGCAGTCAAACATGTTTTGTGATAAATAGAGGGAAAAAAGACTTTAAACAGATTTGAAGATTTTCCTTTCTTTGCTGGGTGTTTTACAACATTACAACTTAGCAGCTCAGGTTAAGATGTCTGAGAAGAGAAAGTTTGTAAACAAGGGCATGTTAAAACAGGAGTCAAATGTTTCATAGCCAGGAAATTTCTTTCTCTGGATATCAAGATTGCATTTGTGTCAAGTTAGTTGCCTTTTTTATATAAAAAGAAGTTAATTTTTTTCTTCCTAGTTTTCTTCTTGCTTCCCTCTTCACTAAAGGTGCTAACTTATTATGCGGACCATTTCAGGAGCTCCAGACAATTTTGATGACCTTATCTGGGTGCCCATTCTTCATGAGCTAAGAAATTCAATTTATTCAGCCTGTTTGACCACAGAGGCATCACATATGCTATCTTTAATACCATTTATTAAATACTATCACAACCCAGCCTAATCCTTTCCTCAGCTGACATCTACACAAGTACATTTTTCAGGAGGAACCAATGCAGCCAAAGAATTACTTTTGAAGTAATCATTGTTGTTACATTAGGAAATGTGATGACCAAATGAAAACAGCAAGGTCCCACAAACAGCAATGAGATAAATCAACACTTAAACTACTTTCAAAGAGGGATTAATATTGCCCAACACAACAGGAGATTTCCCTGCCCCTCTTTGAATATTGTCATCGGAACAACCTCAGTTACATGTATCAGACAAAAAACAGCAGCTCCGACAATGCAGCATTCCCTCAATAATGCCTTGAAATGTCAGCCTAGATTATGCATTCAAATCCTGGAGTGGGGCTTGAAACCTTAACAGAATCAGAAGTGAAAATGCTACCACTGAGTCAAGCTGTGAAAGGGTGGGAGATCTGACTGATATTTTTTACTGTCCTCTCTAGTTAACTGACACTCAATCAACCAGTTCAATACAGAGATAGTGAATGCAGCCTAAACATTTGTGGTCTGTGTGGCTCACTACCAAACTTTCTGAAGGAGTTACCCACTGATCAATCTCAACAGTGCTTGATTTTTCTTGTTGCTGAATGTATTTTACTTTTCTTCCATGTTTATTGAACTGTTTTGCTGACCTGCAAGTAAAGATATTTTTGTAAAACTCTTTTTCAGATTATTATCTAATCCTAGATGAGCCAATGAATAATATCACAACCTCGCTTGGCCAAACTGCAGAGCTATACTGTAAAGTGTCTGGCAATCCGGCCCCTACCATACGCTGGTTGAAGAATGATGCACCAGTTGTCCAGGAACCACGGAGAATATCCTACCGACTGACTAGCTATGGCTCTCGTCTCCGAATACGAAACCTTGATACCACAGACACTGGTTATTTCCAGTGTGTAGCTACAAATGGACAAAAATCTGTTTCAACCACGGGTGTGCTTTTTGTCAAATTTGGTAAGATCTACATTGAAACGTTACATAGTTTTTGAGGAAATATAGCAGGCAGCTCCAACTCTAAAGGCAGTTTTATACTGGAGCTAGGATGTCACAAGGAGGCAACACTCAAAGTGATATTCAAGACTTTGAAGTGCCATCATCCCCAATTTGCTGTCAGTTGTGGAGCTAATTTTCCTTAAACCCATTGCAAGCATTTTGTAAATGCTTAACAGTATCTCCTGCACCCATACAATTTTCGACCCCACATATCAGTGCACTGAGTTTCAACTATGGGAAAAATTGTATTACGTCAAAAACCAACTGTGCACAATTAGAAGCCAAGATATAAAAACATCTACAGTTCATAGGCTCTCAGACAATTCAGGCCATTTGAGGCGGAAGGGTCAGACTGTTCGGACAAGATTTTTCTGCGGCTTCTGATCCCTGCTGTTGGGCTGAAATGGAGATCAGAAGTAGTGTAGAAAATAGTCACTCAATGTGATTTCCTCAAAATTGGCCAATTAATGGCCAGATTAATTGGGTTTGCTGTCCGGTTAAGGATGTCAGGTGGTCTTTCAAAGCTAGAGGCGTGCAATTCCACACCCACCCATCTCCACTCCCATCACCAGCACCTGCTAAAAATCCAGCCCCCTTATTTCGCACTGAACTATGGAAGGCAGATGACCAAAGTAAAAGTAAAATTCACACTAATATACTGATTCTTGGATACTGTCATTAGGATTTCAAAAAGTTCCAGCTATGCAAAATAGTTCTGGCATGTTCACTGTGTTTTCACGATGGTAGAAAGGCTTTCCATCATTGCAAAAATGGCGGAATAGGCCAAAATATGCAAGTCCTGTTCCTGAACACAGCACTTACAATTTTCATGGGTGCAGGAATGGCACCAGGTCAGGATTTGCACATGCGCGTTTTGTGGTGTAGGCTGCCCATATAAAACAGCAGCTACCTGAAGTCATAACTGAATTTCATTAGACAGGAGTGGGGAATCATGATATGTGCAGATTAGTCCTGGTAGGAACAGGTCTTTGCAAAGTCCTTTGGAGAGGTGGGGTTCCCTTCTGGAGAGGTAATGTATCCCTGTGGACATGGTCCTGAGACACCTTTGGGGAGGTCAGCTGCCTTTTGGGAGAAGTAAGCTGCCCTTTGAGAGAGATAAAATGCCCTTTGGGGTTAAAATTGGACATGAATGTGTGTAAGAAGTGCATAAACTCATTGGCCAGGATTTTCAGGTTATCAAGTGGGGGCAAACGGGAGTGGACGCAAAATGGACCACTGCCCACAATTGGCCTGACTTCAATTTCACGCTGGCTGGCTGTTAATTGCATGCAGCAACACTCAGCGCTGCCGGAGTGGGGGCGGGAGGAGTTCGTGCATGTGCGCCGGTGCACACAGTAAAAGTTCCTTGAGATACAGAGCTGCTTCAGGGAGTGAAGATTTTTAAAATAAAAAATTAAGAATTTAAAAATATGAAAAACATATGACACTGTCACATGAGCAGGGACATAGTATAAATTAATTTGAAATTTTTTTTTAAATCACTAATCGAAACCTCATCCTACCCGTGGATGAGGTTTCGCAAAAGATTCAAAGGCCGCCTGGCCAATTCACCTGCCCACCAATCATAAGGTTGGCCAGGCAGTGAAAAATTTCTTTTAATTATGACTTTAATGGCCTTAATAGGCCTCTTAATTGTCAGCGGGCATGCTGCCAACTACCACGCGCACTCGCCAACCGAAATATCACGTGTCATTTTACATTTGTTTAGGCTGGGCGCACGCCCACCTGACGAGTGTAATATTCTGCCCATTGGAACAATCAAGAGACCTGTCAAGAGGAACTGTCAGGAGGCACTGTCAAAAGTGTCCAGAGTAAATGTCAAGAGTGCCAAAAGTAACTGTCAAGGCATTTAAAACCCATGACCTTTAAGCTTTTGAAACAACTGTGTGGAGTGTTAAAAAAAATCATTGCTTGCTTTTTCTCTGTCTGTTAACATAAGCCTGAGGGCTACATTAACTGAATTTGCGCTGTGTGACTGATTTCACAAACTTCCATTATCACAGCAGGGTGCCCTCTTTTTCACAGTTTGATTGACATCTCCAAGTGGTTATAGACTTTTTGAAATTGGCCTATGAATTCATAAGGGATTAAGCACTTGAATGCAATGGCTATTCTTATGAGGGATTATGTAGTTGAAGGAATTTAAATATAGTGAATGTTTTTATGAATGAGTGTTTTTAAAAAAAATAAAGTCTGCAATAGACACTTAGAACTTTATTTAATTTAAACTCAGCATGGCTCCTGAGATCTGCCCATGGTGGATACTGGGTGAGTTGGCATGATAGGTGTAAAGGCAAAGGGTGGTGGGCAGGGGCATGAAGTTGGCATAGGGGCTATAAAGGGCCATGGGGATGGGTGAAGGGCATTAGGTTGGCATAGAGGATATGAGGGGCCAGAGGGCATCAGGTGACATGGGTTGACATGGATGGAGCATGGGGAGTGAGTGTTGGGGATGATGAGGGTTGAAGGGCCGTTTTCTGATTTAAAGTTTTTTAAAAACTCTTTGACAAAGTGCCAGTGCAACAAAGCAGGCCTTCTTTCCAGCCCGCCTCTGTACCTGGCAGCCTCCGCACTCATTCCAGGGTTGCTTGGCCCAACTCCCAGAGAACCCCACACCCCCCCAGATCGAAAATCCTAATTTCCTGCGCACTGTCTTGTGGGTCAGGTTTGTGGAGTCAGGAAATGTCCCGACTCTACAGGAGGGAAAACGTAAAGCCTTGGACGATGATTATGTAGGTAATTTGAGCAAAGATGAAGTATAGATGGTTTCAATGTGGAATCAGTTGAGGTGATGAATTTACAGTATCATGAAAGTAAATTCTCAAAGAAATTAAAGAGCATTTAAATGTGTTTTTTTCCCTATAGTGTATTGATAGTAACGCAATCAGTAAACTTGCAGTTCTTTCTTATTGTCGCAGTGACTACATTTTACTTTGGTTACCACAATACTTAAAACAGTTAAGCTAACTGCTCCCTAATGGCTTGATCAATCAATTAACCAATCAGTATGAGACTGAACCATTCAGGCCAGTCAGCTCCTCATTTTAACCTTCGGTCGGTGTTGAGTTAGCTGATTTGACAAGATACTGGAGATCTCAATTTTAATGCGTTAGAAAGGGGAGGAAACCATCAGACAGAGTTGTCGTTCCTGATTACTGTACGATTCATACTGGAAAGTCTGTGTTGGGTGAGGACAGGATTGGGTTTGACTGTCATGTTAAATAGTTGAATAGCCTGCCAACACTCTCTGTGCAACTTTACATGTGAAGAATGCACACTTGGTTGAGATATTTTCAAGAGAGAAGAACAGAAATCTTTGATTTTTTTTCTCTCTTTTTGAAACCTAAGCTGGAAAGAAAGAAAAGAAGGAAATGGGACCCTAATACACCTCTCCACTGAAAGTTCCTCACTTTGATCTGATCAAGGTATAGGCATCACTGTAGCATAGTGCAATGCGGGGACATGTCTGCAGTCCATCAGTTACTAAATTTCCAAACACATGTGCTACCCTGTTGGAAGAGGCAGTTGGGGATTTGACACTTTCCATGATAAGGGCATGAAAATCATAGACAATTGTTCCTGTCCCCACTTCTACCTGCCCACCACCTCTCTTCTCCATTGTTCCTTAATTATCAGACTGCTTATCCGACACCCAGTACTGCATGTGCAGAAGTTTCCCCTGGTTAAGCATTGGGAAGACTGAAACCATTGCTTTCAGTCCCTGATCCAAACTCTGTTCCCGAGCTACCTACTCCATCCCTCATCCAGACAACTGTCTGAGACTAAACCAGGCTGTTTACAACTTTGTGCCATATTTGACCCTGAGATTGTAATATTATGATTGTAAGGGTTAATGTGGGGGACTGTGTAAATAGACCTCCCACAGGGGAGGCAATGACAGAGTGGTATTGTCACTAAATTATTCACCCAGCGACTCAGGGTAATGCTCTGGGGACCCGGGTTCGAATCCTGCCACGGCAGATGGTGGAATTTGAATTCAATAAAAATCTGGAATTGAAAGTCTTTGTTGTAAAAACCTATCTGGTTCATTAATGCCCTTTAGGGAAGGAAATCTGTTGTCCTTACCTGGTCTGGCCTACATGTGACTCCAGACCCACAGCAATGTGGTTGACTCTTAACTGGCCTCTGAAATGGCCTAGCAAGCCACTCAGTTGTAACAAACTGCTACAAAGACACAAAAAAGGAATGAAACTGGACGGACCACCTGGCATTGACATAGGCATTGGAAATGACAATAGCAATTGAAGCCCTGTCCTCATTACTAGGAGGTCTTTGGCTAGTGCAAAAATTGAGAGCTTAGTCAACAGCCTGACATAGGCATCATCACAGAATCATGCCTTACAGATAATTTCCCAGATTCCACCATCACCATCCCTGGGTATTTCCTGTCCCACTGGCAGAGGTGGTGGCATTGTGATATACAGTCAGGAGGGAGATGCCCTGGGAGTCCTCAACATCGATTCTGGACCCCATGAAGTCTCACGGCATCAGGCCAAACACAGGCAAGGAAACCTCCTGCTGATTAGCACGTACCGCCCTCCCTCAGCTAATGAATCAGTCCTCCTCCATGTTGAACATCACTTGGAGGAAGCACTGAGGGTGGCAAGGGTGCGGAATGTTCTCTGGGTGGGAGACTTCAATGTCCATCACCAACAGTGGCTCAGTAGCACCACTGCTGACCGAGCAAGCCGAGTCCTAAAGGAGATAACTGCTAGACTGGATCTGCGGCAGGTGGTGAGGGAACTAAAAAGAGGGAAAAACATACTTAACCTCATCCTCACCAACCTGCCTGCTGTAGATGCATCTGTCCATGACAGTATCGGTAGGAGTGACCACCACACAGCCGTTGTGGAGACAAAGTCCTACCTTCACATTAAGGATACCCTCCGTTGTGTTGTGTGGCACTACCACCATGCTAAATGTGATAGATTTCGAACAGATCTAGCAACTCAAGACTGGGCATCCAGAGTCGCTGTGGGCCATCAGCAGCGCACAACCTGTAACCTCATGGCCTGGCATATCCCCCACTCTACCATTACCATCAAGCCAGGGGATCAACCCTGCTTCAATGAAGAGTGCAGGAGGGCATGCCAGGAGCAGCACCAGGCATACCTAAAAATGAGGTGTCACAGAATCACAGAGTGCAGAAGAGGCACTTTGGCTCATCGAGTCTGCACCGACACGTGAGAAACACCTGACCTAACTACCTAATCCCATTTACCAGCACTTGGCCCATAGCCTTGAATGTTATGTACATGCCAAGTGCTCATCCAGGTACTTCTTAAAGGATGTGAAGCAACCCACCTCCACCACCCTCCCAGGCAGTGCATTCCAGACCGTCACCACCCTCTGGGTAAAAAAGATTTTCCTCACATCCCCCCTAAACCTCCTGCCCCTCACCTTGAACTTGTATCCCCTCGTGACTGACCATTCAACTAAAGGGAACAGTTGCTCCCTATCCACCCTGTCCATGCCCCTCATAATCTTGTACACCTCGATCAGGTCGCCCCTCAGTCTTCTCTGCTCCAACGAAAACAACCCAAGTCTATCCAATCTCTCTTCATAACTTAAATGTTTCATCCCGGGCAACATCCTGGTGAATCTCCTCTGCACCCCCTCCAGTGCAATCACATCGTTCCTATAATGTGGTGACCAGAACTGCACACAGCACTCCAGCTGTGGCCTCACCAAGGTTCTATACAACTCCAACATGACCTCCCTACTTTTGTAATCCATGCCTCGATTGATAAAGGCAAGTGTCCCAAATGCCATTTTCACCACCCCACTAACATGCCTTCAGAGATCTATGGACACACATGCCAAGGTCCCTTTGTTCCTCAGAACTTCCTAGTGTTATGCCGTTCATTGGATACTTCCTTGTCAAATTACTCAAAGTGTAACACCTCACACTTTTCAGGGTTAAATTCCATCTGCCACTTATCTGCTCATTTGACCATCCCGTCTATATCTTCCTGTAGCCCAAGACACTCAACCTCACTATTAACCACCCGGCCACTCTTTGTGTCATCCGCAAACTTACTAATCCTACCCCCCACATAGTCATCTATGTCATTTATATAAATGATGAATAATAGGGGACTGAGCATAGATCCCTGTGGTACGCCACTGAACGCTGGCTTCCAGTCACTAAAGCATCCTTCTGTCATCACCATCTGTCTCCTACAACTAAGCCTATTTTGAATCCGCCTTATCAAATTACCCTGTATCCCATGTGCATTTGCCATCTTTATAAGTGTCCCATGTGGGACCTTGTCAAAGGCTTTGCTGAAATCCATATAAACTACATTAACTGCACCACCCTCATCTAAACACCTGGTCACCTCCTTAAAAAATTCAATCAAATTTGTTAGGCATGACCTCCCTCTGATAAAGCCATGTTGACTATCCCTGATCAAACCTTGCCTCTCTAAGTGGAGATAGATTCTCTCCTTCAGAATTTTCTCCAATAGTTTCCCTACCACTGACATGAGACTCACTGGTCTGTAGTTCCCTGGCTTATCTTCTTAAATAGCGGAACCATATTTGCCGTTCTCCAGTCCTCTGGCACCTCCCCTGTGGCTAGAGAGGAATTAAAAATTTGGGTCAGAGCCCCTGCGATCTCCTCCTTTGCCTCCCTCAGCAGTCTGGGACACAAATCATCCGGACCTGGAGATTTGTCCACTTTTAAGCCTGCCAACACCTCCAATACCTTGTCACTCCCTATATCAATTTGCTAAAGAACCTCGCAGTCCCTCTCCCCAAGTTCCATACCTTCATCCTCATTCTCTTGGGTGAAGACGGATGTGAAGTATTTGTTCAACACTCTAGCGATGTCCTCTGGCTCCACCCGTAGTATGCCCCCTTGGTCCCTAACGGGCCCTACTCTTTCGCTGGTTATCCTCTTCCCATTGATATACTTATAGAATATCTTGGGATTTTCCCTACTTTTACTAGCCAGAGCTTTCTCATATCCCTTCTTTGCTCTCCTAATTGCTTTCTTAAGCTCCATCCTGCACTTTCTGTACTCCACTAATGCCTCCGCTGATTTGCTTCCCTTGTACCTGCTAAAAGCTTCTCTTTTCCTTCTCATCGTATCCTGAAGATCCCTGGTCATCCATGGTTCTCTGGGCTTGTTACTCCTTCCTTTCACCCTAGAGGGAACATGTTGAGCCTGTACCCTCCCTGGTGAAGCTATAAAACAGGACTACTTGTGTGCCAAACAGCATAAGCAGCAAGTGATAGACAGAGCTAAGCAATCCCACAACCAACGGATCAGATCTAAGCTCTGCAGTCCTGCCACATTGAGTCGTGAATGGTGGTGGACAATTAAACAACTCACTGGAGGAGGTGACTCCATAAATATCCCCATCCTCAATGATGGAGGAGGCCAGCACAGTAGTTCAAAAGATAAGGCTGAAGCATTCGCAACAATCTTCAGCCAGAAGTGCTGAGTGGATGATCCATCTCAGCCTCCTCCGGAGGTCCCCAGCATCACAGTTGCCAGTCTTCAGCCAATTCGATTCACTCCACATGATATCAAGAAATGGCTGAAGGCACTGAAGGCTATGGGCCCTGACAACATTCCGGCAATACTACTGAAGACTTGTACTCCAGAACTTACTGCGCCCCTGGCCAAGCTGTTCCAGTACAGTTACAACACCAGCATCTGCCCGACTATGTGGAAAATTGCCCAGGTATGTCCTGTACACAAAAAGCAGGACAAATCCAACCCGGCCAATTACCGCCCCATCAGTCTACTCTTGATCATCAGTAAAGTAATGGAAGGGGTCATCAACAGTGCTATCAAGCGGCACTTGCTTAGCAATAACTTGCTCACCGATGCCCAGTTTGGGTTCTGCCAGGTCCACTCAGCTCCTGACCTCATTACGGCCTTAGTTCAAACATGGACAAAAGAGCTGAACTCCCGAGGTGAGGTGAAAGTTACTGCCCTTGACATCAAGGCAGCATTTGACCAAGTGTGGCATCAAGAAATCCTAGCAAAACTGGAGTCAATGGGAATCAGTGGGAAAACTCTTCGCTGGTTGGAGTCATACCTAGCACAAAGGAAGATGGTTGTGGTTGTTGGATGTCAGTCATCTCAGCTCAAGGACATCACTTCAGGAGTTCCTCAGGGTAGTGTCCTAGGCCCAACCATCTTCAGCAGCTTGATCAATGACCTTCCCTCCATCATAAGGTCAGAAGTGGAGATGTTCGCTGATGATTGCACAATGTTCAGCACCATTTGCAACTCGTCAGATACTGAAGCAGTCCATGTCCAAATGCAGTAAGACCTGGACAATATCCAGGCTTGGGCTGACAAGTGACAAGTAACATTTGCGCCACACAAGTGTCAGACAATGACCATCTCCAACAAGAGAGAATCCAACCATCGCCTCTTGATGTTCAATGGCATTACCATCACTGAATCCCCCACTATCAACATCCTGGGGGTTCCCATTGACCAGAAACTGAACTGGACCAGCCATATAAATACTGTGGCTACATTGCAGGTCAGAAGCTAGGAGTCTTGCGACAAGTAACTCGCCTCCTGACTCCCCAAAGGCTTTCCACCATCTGCAAGGCACAAGTCAGGAGTGTGATGGAATACTCCCCACTTGCCTGGATGAGTGCAGCTCCTACAACATTGAAGAAGCTGGACACCATCCAGACAAAGCAGTCCACATGATTGGCACCGCATCCACAAACATTCACTCCCTCCACCACCGACGCACAGTAACAGCAGTGGGTACCATGCACAGGACGCACTGCAGGAATTCACCAAGGCTCCTTAGACAGCACCTTCCAAACCCACAACCACTACCACCTGGAAGGACAAGGGCAGCAGATGGATGGGAACACCACCACTTGGAAGTTCCCCTCCAAGTCACTCACCATCCTGACTTGGAAATATATTGCCGTTCCTTCACTGTCGCTGGGTCAAATTCCTGGAACTCCCTTCCTAACAGCACTGTGGGTGTACCTACACCACATGGACTGCAGCAGTTCAAGAAGGCCGCTCATTACCACCTTCTCAAGGGCAACTAGGGATGGGCAATAAATGCTGGCCCAGCCAGTGAAGCCCACATCCCGTAAATGAATTTTAAAAAAATGTAAGAGACACATGACAAAGAGTCAAGAGGGAGAACGTTGCTAGCTTTAATACCTCGTCATGTATATGTGTCTATAGTTCAGTTATATCTAATAAACCAGTTATTGGTTTGGCATACCACTGTTTCCGCAATCATTCCTCAGCCAGTCCAACCAACATACAACAGAGCTGAGCTCCTGACCACATATTTGTCCCCTCACTGATACCGCCTATTTCCACTTCTGTAATATGGCCCAATTTCACCCCTATTTCAGTTCATCTCTTGCTTAAACCCTCATTCAAACCTTCGTTACCTCTAGACTTGACTATTGTAACACACCCCTGGCTGGTCTCTCACATTCTACCCTCTGTAAACTTAAGCTCATCCAAAACCCTGCTGCCCATACCCATATTCACACCAAGTCCAGTTCACCTATCAATGTTACGTTCACTGACGTACATTGGCTCCTGGTCAAGCAACATCTTGATTTAAAAATTTTCATCTTTGCTTTCAAATCCCTCCATGGCCTCCTCTCTCCCTATCTCTGCAATCGCCTTCTGTCCTATAATCCTCCGAGAAATGTGCACTGAACTAATTCTGACCTCCTTGAGCATCCCTGATTTTAATCGCTCCACCATTGGTGGCTGTGCCTTCAGCTGCCTAAGTCCTAAGCTCTGGAATTACCTCCCTAAACCTCTCCCCCCTATCTTTCGTCTTTTAAGACACTCCTTAAAACCTACCTCTTTGACAAAGCCTTTTGGTCCTCTGACGTAATATCTCCTTATATGGCTTTTTCTGTTTTATAATACTCCGTGCAGGGTTGTGGGATCTTTTATTGTGTTAAAGGTGCTATCTTATATAAGTTGTTGTCCATCTCCTGGCTTTGAGTTTGAGTAGAATCAATTCATTAATAAATATTACAGAATGACTGTTGTGTGCAATTAAAAGTTATCAGTGGTCACTGGGTGTTCAAAATGGAAAGTAATCCATTCTCCAACAATAAACATCGCTCCTTTTAAACTCTCCTCTCTCCCACCCCCACCTACCAATAAAATGACCAGAACACAAATGACATTGATTTTGGATTGAAAAAAAAAGTACCATTTATATTGTGAAACAATATAGCTTTGCATGTAACATTAAAATAAGATGTTGGAAATGGACTGATGGCATTGAGCATTAGCACATCTCAGCCAGGGCACCAGGCTTGATATTTCAGGCTTGAGTCACTTCAAATAGGGAGATGACAAATGGTGGCAGTTACATCTCCAAGGAAGCAGTAGGGAAAATCACAGGGCAGACTCACCCATGGATAGTGTTTCCTGACAGAATGCTATGGGAACATTGGCAGCATCCTTAAGATCGGGACATGCTTCAAGTACAGGTACAGGTACAGGCCAAGTGAAGGAAGAAGAAAATATGGCTAAAAATGATATTATCTGAATGCCACCATAAAGAGTGCTGGTTCTAGGACCTGATCCCTGTGTTTTCATCATATCATTGTAACAGCCTCAAATCAGCCTTTGCATAGAATAAAACAGCTGATCCCAATCATTTCAAACTGATATCCTTTGACCACCCCAGCTCACCTAAGTCCTGTCCTATAAATCTACATGTGGTGTAGGATTCACCCATTCAACACGATTACAGACCCTGCTTGCTTTTCAACAAAACATTATAAAAAAAGACAACCATACAGGGAGTTGTACAACATAAGCCTAATGTTCCTTTAGCAGCTCAGCTCAGCTCAGTGAGACTATTAGGTGGCTTCCTTTTATATTTCTAATTACTTATTCTTACATTTCTCCATTTACCCCCTCCTTTCCAAAGGTATTGACTTATGCTGGGATCAAGTTCCATGGGTGACACCTTATGTCTGCACCTTATCATTATTTGTATGGGAGCACAGACAGCAAGCATCAGCAGACTGTTCAAACTCACAATGAAGCGGCAGCACCATCAAGCCTGACCTGATTTATGCCCAATATCCATGCACATTCTAGCAGGATTTACTGCTGGTCAGCAGGAAGTCTGTCTGATTTTTGTCTTCTGTCCTCCCTACCCTAGTGTTCTGAACCTAATTTTAACAGCTCTGCTACTGAACTCAGATCTGTTACCTCAACACAGGCCAGGGATTAAACCTGGAACAAAAAATAAAAATACCTGGAAAAACTCAGCAGGTCTGGCAGCATCTGAGGAGAGGAACACAGTTAACGTTTCGAGTCCGTATGACTCTTCAACAGAACATGGAACCTTCTTGTCTCTTTGTGACTCAGTTCCACACCATGTAATATATTTACCTATTCATCATTGGGCAGTGAAATGCTTTTTCACCAAACATCTGTCACAGGTAAACATCATCCCTTTCTGTCAAATTTTAATTTTCTATTCTTGGGTATAAATCAAAGCATGAGACACCAGGTACCTGAAGGTAAACAGCACTTTACCACAAATGGAGGGCAAGGAATAATGCCTTAACTCAGGAATATTAACACTCCATATTTTTCCCCCTTGTAGGACCCCCACCGACTCCAAATTCAGGAAAGGCAACGCAGTGAGTATATCTTTCTCTGTACTGTTACCTGTTTCCACAGCTAATATTTATTACACTTTTCTGCTTCAAAGTGAGAAGGAATCAGTTCCTGAAGGGCACAGAAGAGATTACATGGGTTTATCATAAATTAGCTAAAAGATTTTTTTTTAATCTTTTAAATTACATGTACAACTATTTGAATAGTGCTTTATAACCACTTCTGTATGAGTGCTCTTCCTGTGATGTCCATGTTTGTCACTAAGCCAAAAGTGTAACCTAACTAATGAGATCAGACAGTGGAACCTAATAGATAATCCTCATTGGCGTCAGAATCTCACTATTTAAAGAAAAAACAATTATACAACAAAGTATATGCGCTGACAATGTTAGAAATGCAGGTTCCTTGAAGAATAAGCCAGGACAAGCTTCAGAATGAACCGAGAGCATTGCTCATTGAAGCCTGTACTTAAGAGCCGGGTTCTTCCCTAGTATGTGGTTTTTTGCTTCTAGACAGGAGAAGGATCCAGGAGGGAAGAGAGGCAACTGGTATTTGTACTGAACTGTAGTTTAACAATAAAACAGTTGTCATTCAGAGAATGTCTTCTGTTGCCTAATTCGGTAAATGGATACCCACCTATTAAACATGTGCTTTTATCTCTACTGTTTGTACATGTGTTGAACCTGTTTGCTTTGTAGTTCAATTAATTCCATTTTCTGCTCCCTCAATATTCTCTCCTCTTCCAAAATTTGTCGCTCAAGTGGTAATTCTATCAGTCTGCCATTATTCATGTGAGCTTGTACAGTCAGTGTTAATGACCTGTCTGATCATGGAGGTTATCACAACAGAGCGATCAGAACAAACCTTTAATATAATAAAACATCCCAAGATGCTTCACAGGAGTATAATCAGGCAGAAATCGACACCAAGCTGAAGAAGTCGATACGAAGCCAGGCGATTAAAAGCTTGATCAAAGAAGTAAGTTTTCAGAAGTGTCTTAAAGAAGGAGACAGAGGCAGAAAGGTTTACAAAGGGAATTGCAAAGCTTTGGGCCTTGATTCTGAAGGTACATCTGACAGCGGTGGAGTGAAGGAAGTGGGATATGCACAAGAGGCCAGAGTTTTCAAAGGGTTGTCGAGCTGGAGGATGATACAGAGATAGGGAGGAGAGAGGCAGGTTTTGAACACGAGGATGAGGGTTTTAAAATCAAGGCATTGGGAACCAGGGGGAGGATTTTTCCCTCGTCGGGCAGGCTCCGTGGGGGTAGACGGGAAGCCGACCGCTGCCTGCGATTGGGCCGGACCGTGATTTCATGCTGGCAGGTCAATTAAGGCCCACCCAGCATGAAACGTGAGCAGCAGCACTCAGTGCTGCCTGTGTTTGCGGGGGGGAGGAGAGGAGGGCGAGATCGCACGTTCAGGCATGCGTGTGGGTGCGCGCTGGAAAAGCTCCCTGAAGCACAGAGCTGCCTCAGGGAGTTGAACAGTTTAAAACATCAAAAATAAAGGTTTTCAAAATGTTATAAAACATGTCCCCTCATGTGACTCTATCCCATGAGCAGGGACGTGTTATAAATGAAATTTATACATTTTTATTTTATTTTTATTTGCTGTTGGAAACCTCATGCTGCCCGTGGATGGGGTTTCCTAAAAAATGCAAAGGCTGCTTGGCCTTTTCACCCGCCTGCCAACTGTAAGGTTGGACTGGCAGCAAAAAAATTGTTTCAATTACCTTTTTAATGGCCTTAATAGGCCTATTAATTGTCGGCGGGCGCACTGCCGACTCTAGCGCACACCCACCAACTGAAATATCGCACGTCATTTTACGTTGGGTGGGGTCGGGCGCGCACCCGCCCGACGAGCTACAAATTCTCCCCCAGGTGTCAGTGTAGGCCTGTGAACACAAGAATGATGGATGAAGGGGGCAAGATGTGAGCTAGGATACCATCAACCGGGTTTTGGATACACTCAAGCATATGGAAAGTTGAAGATGAGAGGGCAGGTTGAGTCTGAAGATATCAAAAGCACAGGTGAGGATTTCAGCAGCAGGTGTACTAAGGCAGGCTGAAGACGATGGTTTGAGTCTGCCGAATTGTTTAATTGGAAGACATTTTGGTTCATCCAGACAAGACACCAGACAAGCAGCCTGAGTGCCTGATGTCCACCATGTGAAAGCATATGGAATGCTTTCCTAATAATGACATATTAAATACAAAAGCAGGAATGTAATACTGGAACTGTATAAAACGCTGGTCAGGCTAGGGCTGGAATTTTGTGTACAGTTCTGGTCAGCACATTACAGGAAGGACATAATTGCTCTGGAGACAGTACAGTGGAGATTTACAAGAATGCTGCCAGGGCTTGAAAATTGCAGCTATGAGGAAAGATTGGATAGGCTAGGGTTGTTTTCCTTAGAACAGAGGAGGCTGAGGGATGACCTAATTGTGGTGTACAAAATTGAGGGGCCTGGATAGGGTAGACAGGAAAGACCTGTTTCCCCTAGCTGAGGGGTTAATTACCAGGGTACATAGATTTAAGGTGATTGGCAGAAGGATTAGAGGGGACATGAGGAAACACCTTTTCACGCAGAGGGCAGTGGGCATCTGGAATTCACTGCCTAAATTGATGGTTGAGGCTGAAACGCTCAACTCACTTAGAAGGTACTTGGACCTGTACCTGAAGTGCTGTAACCTGCAAGGCTATTGGCCAGGTTCTGGAAAGTGGGATTTAAAATGAGCGGCTAGTTTCTTTTCTTCTCTGTTTTTGGCCGGTGCAGACACAATGGGCTGAATGGTCTCGTTCTGTGCCGTAACTTTTCTATGGTTCTATGTTAGAACTCAGATAACCAGGTGGTGAAGGATAAAACATTGGAGCTTAGTCTTTATGCACTCATAAGCTTTTATTTACAGAGACATATATTGCACATCATGTGCCTTCAACCCAACAACCTCTCTTTCAGTCTGCTCCTATGTCTATATGAATGGCTGGTTGGTAGTCCAGAACTTGAGTGTTGCTGAAAAAGGAGACGTGCTGGTGAAGCTTTTGCACTCTTCAGATCAGTCTGTCCTGATGAGTGCAAGATGAAAAGCTTCAATAGCATGTCTCTTTTTTTCAACAACATCTATATGAGGAGAGTTCAATCCCCAATTAATGTCCACCATGTGAATACAATTAACACCACCAGTATTTTCCAACAAAAATGAGCAGGTTGCCTAGCCTGGCATACGGAGTTTTTTTGCAATATTCATATTGCTGCTTCAGTACAAGCCAAGTATCAAAACTGGGGCTTCTTGGCTTGTATGGTTCAGTGTTACATGTCATATTTAGCTATTGACCCGTTCACACGACAGTCTTACAATTATCAAATCATATAATGATACAGCACAAGAAGCTGCCATTTGGCCAAGCATGACTGGCTTTGTGCTGATAGGAAAAGCTATCCACGTAGTCCCATTCCTCTTCTCTTTTCCCATAGCCCTGTAAATTTTGCTCTTTCGACTATTCATCCAATTCCCTTTGGAAAGTTATTATTGAATTTGCTTTCACCAACTTTTCGGTAGTGCATTCCAGATCATAATGCCTCACTGCATAAAGAAATTCTCCTCATCAAACCTCTGGTTCTTTTGCTAATTACCTTAAATCTGCTTCTGGTTACCAAACCTTCTGCCACGAGAAACAGTTTCTCTCCATTTACTCTATCCTTCAAGATTTTGAATACTTTGATTAAATCCACCCTTAACCTTCTCTGCTCTAAGGAGAACAACTCCAGCTTTCCTAGTCTTCCATGTAACTGAAGTCCCCCATTGCTTGTACCCTTTGAGTAAATCTCCCCTACATCCTCTAAGGCTTTGACACCCTTCCTAAAGTATAATGTCCACAATTGGATGCAATAATCCAGCCGTGGCCTAATCAGTGATTTAAAAAGTTTACCTTACTTTTGGCTTTACACAATGATCTTGTATGCTTATTTAATAACCTTCCCTTCTTGACCTAACACGTTCAAAGATTGGTGTATGTATACCACCAGATCTCTCTATTCTTGCATCCCCTTTAAAATTGTACCATTTCGTTTATTTTGCCTCTCCTTATTCTTCCTACCAAAATATATCGCTGTTCCTTCACTGTCGCTGGGTCAAATTCCTGGAACACCCTTCCTAACAGCACTGTGGGTATTCCTAAAACACATGGACTGTAGTGGTTCAAGAAGGCAGCTCACCACCACCTTCTCAAGGGCAATTAGGGATGGGCAATAAATGCTGACCCAGCCAGCACATCCTGTGAAAGAATGAAAAAAGGATCACTTCATATTCTTCTAATTTAAATTGCATTTTTCACATGACAGTCCATTTCACCAGTCTGTTAATTCCTTCTGATGTCTGTGGCTATCTTCCTCATTTTTTACTATATTTATGAGTTAGGTGTCATCTGCAAACTTTGAAATTATGTCCTGTGTACTCAAGTTGGGGTGATTAATATATATCAAAAAGAGCAGTGGTCCTAATACTGACTCCTAGGGAACACCACTGTATACTTCCCTTTAGTCTGAAAACAACAATTCACCACTACTCTATGCATTCTGTCTCTTAGCCAATTTTGTATCCATGCAGCCACTGCTCCTCTGATCCCAAGGGCTTCAATTTTACGAATGAATCTATTTTGTGGTACTTTATCAAATGCCTTTTGAAAGATCTTATACACAATATCAGCGGCACCTTCATTAACCTTCCCAGTTACTTCATTAAAGAACTCATTCAAGTTAGTCAGACAAGTATCACCTGCTGTCATTTACAAATTTATATTGTTCCAAGGTACAGTTTCTCTCGTCTCAGATTATTGTTTCTATCTCAGATTATTGCAATATTATTTCCACATATTCCTGTTTATCATCATCATCATCACCATGAGTGATCTGCCTTGGTCTTTCCATATTCTCTGTGCTGTGCCAGTTTTTTCATTTGTCAATAATTTCCTTAAATTTTCAAGCCATCCAGCATTGATATTCTCTTCCTCTTTTTCCTTTAAATCTTCTCTTCTCTTTAAATGTTTCTTCCAAGTCTGTTTCCTCTTAAGATGTGCCCTACCCATACTCTTTGTCTGTTCCTCATTATGTTCAGCAAATTTCTTTGCTCATTCACTCTCCACACCATCATTTGTTACTGTTTCTGTCCAGCTGATCCGTTCCACTCTCCCCCAAACCCACATTTCAAAGTTGCTTAGCAAGTTGGTCTCCTTCTTCTGTAAGGTCAAAGTCTCACGTCCATACAAAACAACACTACAAATCAAGCTGTCTACAAGTTGCTTCTTATGTTGTTTATTCAGCTTTCTGGTTAGTAACCATCTCTTCTTACAAAAAATGTCCTTCCCCATTGCTATCCCTGTGCTTATTTCTTTGCTGCATCTTCCATCTGCAGATATGCTTCTTAAATACTTGAATTCTTGCACTTGTTCGTTTTCTCTTCCTTCTATGATATCTCTTCACAGAGCTAAAAGGCATTGGTGTAGACTGGAGAGCTAGACACTCATAAGAAATCTGTACATGGAACAAACAGCAATAGTGAGAATAGCCATTGGTGAGTCAGAACCATGTGTAATGGAAGAGGAATTTGACAAGGGTGCTGTTTATCACCAGCCCTCTTCAATGTCTATGCAGAAGCAATGATCAAAGAAGCATTTGAAGACACAAAATCTGGCATTAAGATTAGGGAGCAAATGATAACATCACTTAGATTTGCAGATGATAAAGCACTTGTAACAAGCACAGAAGGAGGATTACAGGAACTAGTAGATAAAATAGGAACAGTAGGCATGAACTTTGCAATGGAAGTGAACATTGGCAAAACCAAAGTGCTGCATATCTCAAAATCACCAAGAATTATTCATATATCACTGTTAATAAAAAGATAAAAATAAGCATGATGATGTTGATAAGCATGGGCTTACTGTTAGTTCCTGTGAGTAAAGTCTGTGGCCCAAATCTCCCAACGAGCAGCAATCACCGTCGGATTGCTAACATAACATCGACAAATGGAATTTCCAGCATCAGCCATTGGATAGCAATCAGCAGCAGGAATCCCCCCATTCTTCCTTCTTCAGTGGTGCTGAGGGCAATTTCAAACAACCCCACCATCTCTCCATCAGAGTTCAAATAACTCTGTTCAGACTGGGGACAAAACCTGGGATCTTCCTGGTCTGATGATTCAGTAATCCTAATGACATACTATCAAGCTTAAAGTTGCTCTGACTGCTTTTGCTCACTGAAATCTGCCCAGCAGGATAGTGTGAGTAGAGTAGCGTTGCGTAAACTCAAATGTAGCACAAGAAACCAACATAAACTCAGACATCATTGCAGACTTTCTCTGAACCTCTCACCAAATTGATTAAAGTCCTAGCAATTTTAAATAAATGAACTGTAGGTGGATGTGATGTGTGCCATGTATCTGCCTATGCACGCAGAGCCTTAAGAAATTTTCTCCTGTTTAACACATTGTCTGTACACTGACAAGAATTCTACCCCACCCTTATGTTCCCTCCCCCGATTCCCCTCAAAGAGCTCAATGGCAACATTAGTGAGCATTATGACTTGGTTTAGAATGCAACTCCAGAGAACATGGATGCACATAACAAAGCTTGCCCACAATTGGTTAGTTTGTGCATGTATTGACAACACCCAGCTCTACCTTGCTGCCGCCTTCATTGACTCAAAGGTAGTTGGCACACCTCAAATTGCCTGTCTGTTATCGAGCCATGAGTGAGCCAAACTTCCTCCAGCTAAATCAGCAAATTTGAGACCATCTTGTTAAACTCTTGTCAGCACCTCTGAGCCTCTGCCATTAACCTCCCTCGTTATCATCTGATCAAAACTGAGTCAGGCTAGGTGTGACCCCCACCCCCCCACCTTTACATTCTGCTCAATCACAAGCTCAGCTTTCTCCTCCCCTATCCATTCTGCTCCTGAAACTGCTTCTTGCAACTCCCCAGTATTCTCCACGTCTGCCAGCATTTTTTTTCTTCTGTTGCTGAAACCAAAGTTTGTGCCTTAATTGTCACATCAGGGCTTGACTTCTCTAAAACCCTGTGGCTGACCTCTTGCTGCAACCTTCTACAAGAAGGAACTTATCCATAGCACCACAGTCCATTTGCACCAAGTTCCATATTCCCATCACTTCTGTCTATTATAAGCTCCGTTACCTCCCCTCATCCCAGTGTATCAATTTCAAAATTCAAATGCCTTCAAACCGTTGCCCACCCTACTTTAGTGATTGTCTCCTGCTTAATGTCTCTACTCCTCTAGCCCTGAACTTCTCTTTACCCCCTTACCCTCTCCACTGTGTCATTGATGGCCAATCATTCAGCCACTACACTTCTGGCCTCTGGAATTCTTATCAATTCCCTCTGCTTTGCCACCTGCCTCCTTGCTTTCAAAAATCTCTTCAACCCTTGTCAATTTTTTTTTTTGCCTACCTATCCTAACCTTTCCTGTTTTTCCCCTTTCCTATATATGGTATCCATTATATATCCCTTTCCTCCTTGGGGTAAAACACTCAGAAGTATTTATGCACAAGAGGAGTACTGTATAAATGCAAGTTGGAGGCATAAATAGCTTCACTGAGTTGGGGGATTGAGTATGATTTCCAGCCTGAGGCATTGTAAAAGGACATCACTGTGTATCTAGACTATGTTATAGCTTCCCTGCAGTACACAATGCTGACAAGAAAATAGACAGTCAGGACTCTGTTTAGTTTCCATGCTCTTCCCTTACAGTTGAATAGCTGCTGATAACTATTGATGCTGAATGTTGAATGGTCATTTGGCCAACATGTGGACTGGTAGCTGGTACCTGTTGAATTGTGCCCTGACACAACTTAGCAACTTCAAGAGTGATGGTCTTTTCACTGGGTATGCAAAGTGGGAAAGTGATTTATTTGCATGTGCCAATAGCCCGTGTTTTAATGAACATGAAAATCCTGCACTTCCCCTCCTTTCTCCGCCCAAATCATAAACATTGGATATTCTTGCCCACGTAATACATAGAACCATAGACATTTACAGCATTGAAGGGGGCCATTCAGCTCACCATGTCTACATGAGCCACCCAAGAGCCATCCAGCCTAATCCCACATTCCAGTTCTTGGTCCATAACCCTGTAGGTTATAGCGCTTCAAGTGCATATCCAAGTACTTTTTAAATGTTATGAGGGCTTCTGCTTCTGTCACCCTTTCAGGCAGTGAGTTCCAGATCCCCACCACCCAGTGGATAAAAAAATCTCCCCTCAAATCCCCTCTAAACCTTACTCTAAATCTATGCCCCCGGTTATGGACCCCTCAACCAAGGAGAATGGAGCCTTCCTATCCCCTCTACCTAGACCCCTCATAATTTTATACGTGTCCACTCAGTCTCCACTGTTCCAAAGGAAACTGCCCCAGCCTGTCCAATCTCTGCTCATAGCTAAAATTCTCCAGTCCAGGTGAGATCCTCAGATCTTTTCTGTACCATCTCTGGTGTAATCAGGGCCTGGATTTTCACTCCTGAGGTGGGTGCACAGTCAGGAAATCTCCAGGTTCACTGCACCCAACTCGAGGGAATAAGTACCCTGAGTGGCGGGATCTTCATTCCAGGAGCACGGGTGCAGGCTGGGGGCACGGGTGCAGACTGGAGTCGGGCCCACCAGCCCCAGATGCAAATCGGAAATGGCCAGAGGTGCTGCTGAGAGCCAAGGTGGGCTGGTTAAAGGGTCTGCCTCAGTTTGTCCTAGTTGTTTTTTAAACATTAGGCCCTCTAGCCCTAAGCCCTCACACCCCTTCATCTCCCACCCACTCTCCATGCCCATACATGCCAACCCATGCCCCCCACCCACCCACAATGGTGTTTCATTCCTTCCATGCCAACCCCGCTCCTCCAGCCATCCCAATGACCTTTTATAGCCCCTATGCCAACATAGTGCCAACTCATGACCATCACCCAGCTCCATAGCTTATTATAGTCCCTATGCCAACTCATGATGCACACCGACCCCCATGGCTCCTTAGAGCCCCTTCGCCCACTTACTGCCATCTCATGTCCCCAACACACCACCCTTTGCCCTTACACCCTCCATGCCAATTCACCTGGTAGACCCCTTGACAGACCTCAGGAGCCATGCTGAGATTAAATAAACTAGATCTAAATATCCATTACAGACTTAACTATATATAAAAAAAACTTTTATTCATGAAAACTCATTCAATACATTTGAATCCCCTCAAGTACTTAATCCCTTAAGAAACAAACATTTATATTCTTAACCCTGCATCAAAGACAGCTAATCTTTTGATAGTCTCACTGATCTGTTGATCAAATTGTGAACTTAAAGCCCCCACTGTGATAATGATAGGGTATGGGAAGCTTGACTGCGTTAATAATGTTATAATGATAGCGCTTAGGGTAATGTCAACAAACAGCTATTGAAATAGCAAAAGCTGATTTTTCTCAACACTCAGACACAGGCAAGAAGACTTTTAATTTTTATTAAAGTGCTGGCCACTTAAATAACTTGACAGCTTGACAGTTCTACATAACCTATCTGCCCTTCAAGAGCGCATACTTCTATTCTAAAAATTCATAACTCCCATTGTGGGATAAGGCTCTTGCATCAGCAAAAATGGGATCTATTTGAACTCAGCACTGAGTTCAGGTTTCCCACTTACAGGAGTCACTTCCCCCCACCCTGCACCCCCTATTGCATAAATGGTTTCTGCTGGAGATGGGAGGTGGGACTTCCAGATCTGAAGTCTATCCACTATTTTGAATACGCCATGGACTCTCCACAACTCCCAAAAATCCATTCCTATAGTGCAGTGACCAGAACTGCATGCAGTACTCCAGCTGTGGCCTAACCCATGTTTTATACAATTCCAGCATAACCTCCTTGCACTTATATTATGTGCCTCGGCTAAGAAAGGTAATAACCAGTAAGAATTCTTTGACCACCTTATCTACCCATCCAGCCACCTACAGCGATCTGTGGACAGACACACCAAGATCCCTCTGTTCCTACACTTCCCAGTACCCTACGATTTATTGTGTATTCTCTTGCTTGCCTATTCCTTTCCCAAATGCATTATCTCACACTTCGCCAGATTGAATTCTCAGCACAAAACCGGTTATACTTCGTCACAAATAAAAAGCAAAATACTTCAGGTGCTA
Source organism: Cetorhinus maximus (assembly GCF_964194155.1). NCBI lineage: Eukaryota > Metazoa > Chordata > Chondrichthyes > Lamniformes > Cetorhinidae > Cetorhinus > Cetorhinus maximus. The sequence continues at coordinate 62,392,835 of NC_135895.1, read as the reverse complement.
GGAAACTGGAAAAAAAAATAGAAAATGCTGAAATAGACAGGTCAGACAGCATTTGTGCACAGTACAGATATGCAGACAAATTATAAGATAAAAGCAAAATATTGCGGAAGCTGGAAATCTGAAATAAAAACAAAAAACACTGGAAAAACTCAGCAGGTCTGACAGCATCTGTGGAGAGAGAAACAGAGTTAACATTTCGAGTCCATATGAGTTAAAGAGAAGTAGAAATGTGATGGAATTTATACTGTTTAAGGTGAGTGGAGGAGGTGAAGCTGGATAGAAAGTCAACGATAGGTGGGGTCTAAGGAGAGATTGACAAAGACGTCATGGACAGAAAGGCAAAGGGAGCTTCTAATGAACTCCTTAATTGCCTTACTTGGCCTGGTCATTGCTGTGGGCAAGTTCACTAGCCCCCACTTCCTGCCGCTCTCCTCCAGTCCTCATGAAAATGGCCTGGGCAGGAAACGGAGGCAGCTGACCAGCATGCAGGTCCACAAAAATTTTCCCTTTAATGTTCAAACTACTACTGATAAATTGTAGAGAATAGCAAAAGAGTGGTCTTCATTTTTTCCCCCAGTACTCCTTTGTAAGGATCCATCTTTATTTTTTTCCCCCAAGTTTCTCTTCTACTGTTCTGAAAGCTTTGACTTATTTTGGAGTATGGTTCTGCAGAAACCAAAATTCCCTGGTCCTCCACCCAACTGACTATGTTACATTTCTAAGCCGTTAGCAGTCACACAAAACAGGCAGCTCAATCCTGCCCTCACATGTCCACTTGTGCATTGCCCTGTGAGGGCCACTGGACAGTGGTCTGGATCAAAAATGCTGATAGATTGTTCCTCTCATTAGTCCAAGTACCACTGAGGCCAAATATAGGCATCCAACCAACATACCCGCTCAGGTAAACTAACTTAGCTCAAACCTAGGACTTTCCTGGTTCGTATGACTCAGCATCACATCATGTTTTTTCTTTATTCACTTGAACCATTGTAGAAATCTGAGGGTTTGATTTTAACCCATTCAAAACCCATTTACTTATTCTGAGTTAAAATCAGGCTCTGAACGGTGAAAGCAAAATATTGCAGATACTAGAAATCTGTAATAAAAACAGAAAACGCTGGAACAAGTCAGCAGGTCTGGCAGCATCTGTGGAGAGAGAAACAGTTAACTTTTTGAGTCCGTGTGACTTCTTCAGAGCTAAAGAGAAGTAGAACTGTGATGGATTTTATCCTGTTGGGGACAGAGCAGGCAGAGCAAAATAAAAGGTCAGGGATAGGTGGGAGCTAAGGAGAATTTGACAAAGATGTCATGGACACAGGACAAAGGGAATTTAATGGTAGAGTTAAAGACCAAAGAAGGTGCATAAAGGTAAGTTAGCAGAATGTGTTAATAGCAGAACAAGGCCCAGTGCTCTGAAAGCAAAACATAAAGCCTTGTTTGGGGAGGTCAGGGAGTTTGGGGAAAAAAGGATTTAAAAAAAAATTCAAATGAATAAATAAATAAAAATAAAAATGTAATTGGATTAAAAAGGAGGGTAAAGATGGAGGAGAGAGTTCATGATCTGAAGTTGTTGAACTCAGTGTTAAGTCCAGAAGGCTGTAAAGTGCCTAATCGGAAGATGAGGTGCTATTCCTCCAGTTTGTGTTGGGCTTCACTGGGACATTGCAGCAGACCAAGGATGGACATGTGGGCACGAAGGCAAGATGGTGTGTTGAAATGGCAAGCAACAGGAAGGTCTGGGTCATGCTTGCGGACTGAGTGAAGGTGTTCTGCAAAGCGGTCACCCCAATGTAGAGGACCCTGCATTGGGAGCAGCGAATAGAGTAGACCGAATTGAAGGAGGAGTAAAGGAGTGTTTGGGACCTTGGACTGTGGGGAGGGAGGCGGTAAAGGGCCAGGTATTGCACCTTCTACGAATGCATGGGAAGATGTCTTGGGAAGGGATGAGGAGTTGGAGGTGATTTAGGAGTGGACCAGGGTGTCACGGAGGGAACAGTCCCTACAGAATGCTGACAGGTGGGGTGAGGGGAAGTTGTGTTTGCTGGTGGCATCATGCTGGAGTTGGCGGTGGATGATCCTTTGAATGTGGAGGGTGGTGGGGTGAAAAGTGAGGACAAGGGGGACCCTATAGTGGTTCTGGGAAGGAGGGGAAGAGGTAAGGGCAGAGGTGTGGGAGATGGGTTGGACTGAATTTTCCTTTAAGATTTATATTGCTTCTCTTTTACAATTTGTCCTCCCTTATTATTCTCAGCAAAGAGAATGAGTGTGCATCCTGCTCACCAGCCTCAGCTGTTGTCACTCTGAAACCAGAAACAATGCTCTGGTATGATTATCTTTCCATTTTTTTCTTTATTTCCTGTACAGGAAGTTTGAAATCCAATGATGGCTTTAACCAGAAGTGAGACAGTACTGTTCTTACAATGATTCCACATTGAATAAACATGAGTTTATGTCCTCGGAGTTTAGTGATTTTACACCTAATACTTTTCATATTTATAGTCAAAATGATGAAACAGCTATCTACATTGGAGGGCTCCATTCATCAATAAATCTTCCCTCTGTTGTAGAAGTATAGCCCAGTTTGATCTGATCTAGGGAAGTTGTATGCTGAGCACATTCATGAAAGTATAATTGAACTGTAGCAGGTTGTGCCACACGTGATTTCCTACACCCATGTCATTTAAAACCCAGGACCGGCATTGTTGGATCAGTTTGTTTTGATTTAAAGCTAAACTAAAACTAGTTGGCAAGTTAACACGAAACATGCCCTCTCTCAATAAAAAGCTAGACAGGTTCTTTGGAATCGGAAGGGTGGATGGGATCTTGGTGTATAGAGGAGGCATGTCATTCAAAGAATAGAAAAGTTTCTGCATTATTGGTAATCTATCTATATATCTTTCTTCTGCATTCTCCAAATTTAGGAGGGATAGAAGAGTTATAGGAATGCATAGGAATCATGGTATTAGCTGAATCTGTCAATGGTGTGATTAGGTGTTGCTGTTAAATTAGTATGCATGAGGATTTCTTCATGTAGCAACCATTGATATGTTATCATTAAGAACCTGACAGAGGGATGCTCCAGAAGCAACCATGGGACATGACCTTTATTCTGAAAGATGGGGGCTGTGTAGAATGCACTCTACACCCATTTGGCTATCCACTGCTTCACCGTGGGTTTGCTTTGGATCAGAAGGAATTCATAACTAAAATTTGTCTTTGTGAGACAGACATTAATTCAGAGATTTGCAAGTCAACCTTTCAGATCTGATTTGCATAACAGCAGAAAAAATAATGGGAGTTTCCTGGGTTAAATGAAACTAGGAAGGACTTTAGGTAAAAAGTTATGCGTTAATTCTAATGACTGCTTTTCCGAGTGCTGGAATGTGTAATTAGTGCTTGTGGTTTGCAAACTCTGTAATTCTAACACAGATAACAGTGCAATTTTCCATTTACAAAATAGAAACTCTATTTGAAAAGGTTTGAACTCCTGAGTATCTGGTGAACAATGAAATTAAGGTCCTGGTTTGAGAATAAATGAAGGTGTAACTATGCACAGTTTACCACTGGTATCCATAAGATGAGAATGCAACAATTGATCTTACAACAATCCAAACACAACAGCTGCAGCATGAAGCCAAGTAGAGCTGGGTTTTAACCCAATGTCAATCTAGTGCTGGTCATACTTCAGTTTATACAAGACATCACCTGAGGTGATGAACTGTATTATTACCATTGCACAATTTTCCATTGTAAGCTGTTAGTGAGCATTTGAGGGAACCAAAGTAAATGTTAATTAATTGAATGTTTGATGCTCTAATATCTGATTAAATTAACCCACAATTACTGCAAACTTTGTCCTAAGCTTTTAGCAGCAAGAGGTACACCAAAAAAAATAGAAGTTTTAGCTGGAGAAACATCAGTCGGCTTAATGGCACAAATCCTGGAACTATATACGTGAGAGACCATAGCCGGGATTTTCTGGTCCTACCAACAGCGGGCATCATTGCGGGCAGGACGGGAAAATTTGGAGAGTGGCCAGAAGTCCCACTGGTGGGACCAGAAAATCCCAACCCATGTGCATAACTGTCCGCCTGCACTCTCACTGCCGAAAGTACCTTCTTTCAGATGAGACATTAAACCAAGACTCCTCATGTTGTTGTAAAAGATATAATAACTTTTTGGAGAAGAGCCATTTCTCCCTTTGTGCTGGCTAAAGTTTAAGGCTCAACCACCATCAGTCAAAGAAAATATCTGGTCAGTTATTTTATTTCTGGAATGTTGTTATGTGCAAGTTGGCTGCCATGTTTCCTGCATTACAGAAGTGACTACAATTTGAAAGTACTTTATTAGCTGTAAAGCATTTGAAAAGGTGAAAGACATGTTTTTTTCCTAAATTGGAACCCAGATCCCCCTTCCATCACACAAATTCAGAATTTACATTTTCATGCTTAAATTTCCCCAGTGGCTTATCCATTTCTATCAATGTAAACTACCCTCACCTTACATGGCCCCTTTCCTTGAATTCTCTATTCTCTGATTCTGGCCTCTTGCCCCATTCTTCTTGCCTCACTATTGTTAGCTATGGTTTTGGCATCTATGCTTTCAGCTACTTAGGTTCCACAATCTGCAATTCCTTCCCTAAATCCTTCTGCCTCCATCTTCCTCTTCTTCTTTAAGGACTTCTTTGACTAAGTTTTTGGTCATACTTCGTAATCTCTCTTTCTTTAGCTCAGTGTTTGTTTTCTTTATGCTTCGGTGAAGCACCTTGGGGCATTTTTCTATGTTAAAGATGGTGTATAAATGGAAGTTGTTGTTGTTGGGGTTGCATTAACAAGAAGCATAACTGGACCAACCATATCAGCCGCATGGCTACATAAACATAACAAAGACTGGATACTCTGTAAAGGGTGGTTTCTTAATCCTTCAACCTTTCTCCACCACCTACAAAGCTCAAGTCAGTGGCTTATTGAAATGCTCACTACTTGCCTGGAAGGGTGCATTTGCAGCAACTGTAAGAAACTCAACACTAGGACAGAGCACTGCTTGATCTGCACCCCACCACTGAAGTCACTACCATCTCCACCACCAGTGCGCTATGCCTGCAGTGCTCACTGTCTACTGCATGCACTATAACAGCTCACCAAGGTTACTTCCACAGCACCTACCAACCCCAGCACCTCTACAATTGAGAAGGACTAGAGCTGTAAATTCATAAGAACACCATTAACTCCACGTCACATACCATCCTTTTTTGACCACATTGCTGTGTACCCCTCTGTTTATAAACCTCATAGTGCTCTGCAAGACCTGTTAACTTACAATCCAAACATTAATTTACATTTTGTGTTTAGTTCTATATAATGCAATTATGATTATATCTCTGCTTTAAAAATACTCAAACCTTCATCCATTTCACAACTGATAACTGAGCTTCAGAATAACCAGTGTACCTGGCAAAATTTGGCTCCCTGGTTGATAGGTCAGAAAGCATGATAAAATTTTTGGGCAACAGACTGCAATAGTTGGGCAGTGTGCGCAATCTAAAAGTCCTAGTGTGCATGAAAATAAATGTTTGGCACCCGTGAGGCCCAGAGTGTTTATACAGCAGTGTTTGTGATCTCAGCAAAGGGGGTGATAACAGATGCTTCAAACAATCATAACCTTTAGCTGATTCAGCAGCAGATCCTTCATTGCAATTGCCTGTTGAGTTCTCAGATAGCCTCAGTTCTTGGAATGACCAGTAGAGGCATGCTACAAAGAGCTGAATTTTGCCAGATGGGTCACGATTCTGATGTTCAGCCTCAATTCACTGTCCTTACCTGAAACTGAATTGCACAGACTAGAGTGGTCTTAAATCCAGCCCTGCTGTATGTTGAGTTGGCTTGATTGATCCCTTCCAGGGTAGCATTATGAGTGCTGCAGTTAACCTTGGTGTCCACAGGCTAGGGAGGGGAAACTAAAAATCAGGCAAGGTTTCTGTCCTAATCACAGAGGTGTTACTTTTCCTGGAAGTGTATCTGTGTACATCAAGTAGCGGCAGAATGGTGCTCAGCTCTAGCGCCCCTCACAGTTAAAAGGCTGCCAACCTCACTGCATGGGTTCATAGATGCAGATTAGCCTCCCGGGCGGGCTGACCACGTATAGACTTGTGCCTGAACATGAATCAGCGTCCTTAAGAGGGGAGGGGAGAAAAGGTTCATTTTTTTAAAAATCAGATTGTGTTGAAGATTTTGTAATGGATGATAGTGGCCTGTATCAATGCATCCTCCTCTGAGTCAAATATCTTCCACTTCATATTACTAAGGTAACAACACCTTCATTGATGCAAACATTCCAAAATACTAAAACCTCAGTTGCTTTGATTTTATTGGTGCCACAGTTATATTCGTAAACACATTGCCATTTTCTATTCCGCCGTGGCAGAGGCCACAACCAATGCCACTCTGAATAGGTCATTATGAGGCATGTATTATCCGCTTTGCAAATGACTCCAATTATTGCACCTTTGACATGCATCAAAGATCAATAATCATGCTCGATATCACTCCCATATTCCCCACAGTTGCACTGTGCTCCGGTACATTGTATCATCTTGCCCTATAGCTGTTACAATGCTGTGTTGATTAGTCAACAAATATTTTTCTCTACTACTCTCTGGAAGACACTAACTCTAGCTGAGCTGTGCTCCTGTCAATGTAGCCTGAGTGCTATCCGGCGAGAGATCAGCTAACTCAACACAGAACTGGGAAGGAACCTGGAACCTACCTGATCAAACTCACGCAATTCCATATTGACAGTGTATTTACTAAATGGGGCAGCAGAGAAGCCCCCAAGCAGTAAGGACTTATTGAGTATTTATTAACAGAAGTTTCTTGTGTCAAACATTTAATAATGCAATAACTTTAAAGTGACATTGGAATTTCTATATGAAAAATGACCAAGGTCCTTCTAGTTTGTTGTCTTCTGTCCTGGTGGTCTCATGATACAACTCTAATTGAGTTGTTGACTGATTGTAGCAATCGATCTCTATCAATTAGTCATAACACACCCAAACATGAGGTGAAGAAAGCCTCTCACAGTAGAAACCTTTTGGAACTCTGGGTACAAAGTCATCTATTCCAACCAAACCTGCTGCACTTAACTTATATTATGTCTCAAATTACTTACATATTGTCCTGAAATATTTTCTGTAAGAAATCTTGCATTTAGATGAATCAGTACTATCTGCTTCTAGTATCTCCCTGTTTCATAGATTGAACATTCATTCACTGAAACATGCCCCTGATATACCACCTTGATGTGTAACCATGTCCTCTGGCTCTCCTGAACTGGATAAGATGAAACAATTTGTCATGGTCTACATTATCCAGTCCCTCTAGCATCCTATCAACTACAATCTTGTCACCTCTCAGTTTTCTCTTTTCCAGTAAGAGCATGTGCAATTTACATAATTGGTCCTCGTAATTTAATCCCTCCATCCCCTCAATCATTTTATTTGTTCTCTTCTGTATCCTTTCAATAGCTGAAATAGCCTTTCTGTAATGTGGCCACAAGAACGATACACAACGCCGTAAGTGAGGTTGGACCTCACTGTTATGGCTCTGTTGGCCTTTAATATATCTGAGCATCTGATTTGCTTTATTCACTGCTGCCAGCATTGATGTGATGACTTCAATTTATTGTCAATCAGCACCTCCTGTATCATGCACTTATTTTCTCTCCCTTCCTGGATTTTTGTCCCCATGTGAAACACCTTTTATTTCTTTATATTGAATTTTATCTGTCACCTGTCTACCCAATTCCCAGTATTCTATTTCACTTTATAGTCCATTGCCTTCAATTGCGTTGTGGCCCCTGCAAATTTGACCATCACAGTTGTAACTTCTAGTTCCAGATAATTTATGAAGATATTCAACAAAACAGCTCCCTGTGGGATTCCACTGGTAACATTCTCCTAGACTGATGGCAATCCCTGTACCATTACCCTCTAGGCTCTGTCAGTCAACCAACGGCGTAGCCATTATAAAATATCTACGCTGATTTCTGCTTTCTTTATTTTCAGTTCGAGCCTCTCCGTAGGAATTGCATCAAAGGCCTTACTGAAATCCAACACCACATCCACTGCCAAGAAGGCAGCTCACCACCACTTTCTCAAGGGCATTAGGGGATGGGCAGTAAATGTTGGCCTAGCCTGCAATGCCCACATCCCACAAACAAATTTTAAAAAAGCCCTATCAAGTTCCTCTGTCAGACCCACAAAGAAAATCAGTCATTTAGAGTGGCAAGCCCTCCTCAATGTACCTATATTGGCTGTCTTTCATGATTTTGGTTTTATTTAGATGCTCCATGATCTTATCCTTTATAAGACTTTCTGTAAATTTACTCAAATTGAGTGTCAGTCACTGGCCTCTAGTTTGCTGGGCCACCTTTATTACTTTTTTTAAATATTAAAATAAACTGCTGAAGACAAGACAATCACTTTGCTCATCTGGTCCTAATGTACCAATATGGCTGAAAAGTTGTTATAAATTGACATCATGATTGAAACAGTATATCAGATACCTGTTGTGACCAGTGCCTATCTTAGGAATGTGTTGCGGGGACACACATAGTAGACTCATCAAGTAACACAAGAAACATGAATTTCTTAAAGCTCCCAAGAAATGGGTGGAAATGTGACAGTGGCTTTATATGGGGAGATGCACTGCATCTGGATTAGACAGTTTGTAAATTTCAAAATTTCACATCTCTCTAAAAATATAATTCATCTTTTTTGTATCAAAAGTCTATTACTCTGTGTATCTGAAGAGGGACCAAGAAGTGCTAAGTCAACAATAATATAGTGCCAACTTTTCTTCCCTATCCCAAACAACATGTAAAATAGCATCTTTCATGTGTGTTGAGAATGTCTTTCAGTAGGCCATTGACCAGTTATCCAAATTGTAAGTTGACTTGTAGTTCAAGCAGTGTTTTTTCCCTTTAGGAGACCAGATTTACAATACCATTGCACAATTCAACTATCTTCTGAGGTAGAACAACATAAAGAGAGTTGGGAATGGGGCTTTGATCCAGCCAAAAGCATATCTGAGGGGGAGGTTTTTGACTTTTGTTTGGACTAGATGGCTTTTTTGGACAGCCCACAGTCCTCACAAGCAGATAAAATGCATTCAAAGGCAATGATAGATTTTTCAAGTGTTAAAAGGTCTTGGCACAAGCCTATTGTTGGCTCCTTTCTGTTGCTCAACTGCTGTATCACAAATAAATCAAAATTATTCTATTCTTCCTGTTTCCTTTAAAATGAAGGATGCGAAACAGCTTTCCCAGTGATTTGATGCATAAATAGTTTTATACTAAGTCATGTTGCCTCCCCCAAGAAATTACATGGCTGTAGGGTTTGGGGGAAGGGAGGATATAAAATGCCTAGTCTCGATGCTCCAGGCATTATTAAGTGTGGATAGGCTTGATGGACCAACTGGTCTTTTCCTGCTTGTTATTTTCATCTGTTTGTATGTAAATTTCTAGATTTAATCCCAGTCTCTGCTGAGCTAGCTGACCTCAGCTAGGGCAATGTTTGCAGTGCTGCAATTGGCTGGATCTTCTCCAGGTTAAGGAGGGTTGGGTGTGACGTGCCAGGCTTGTGACAGTGGTTCACTGCAAAATGTGGGTAGTAGTTGAAAATGGGAACAGTTTGATTGGATTTCTCCCTCCCCACCATTGATCCTACTGGTAAACATCAACTGTGCAGTCTTACAGTTGAAGATGTACACTTGGATGAGGTAGTGGAGAGTGTCCGGAACTGAGGAACCATATCCCAGTGTGGATCAGCATCTTAAGGCGAGGAAGCGGAAATATGGGAGAACTCAGAAGGGGAAAAGTACAAAAATATTTTGTATATGCACAGAGCCCTGAGAGAAATACCTGATTACCTTCCACTCCTAGGCAACAATCTGACATTACATCTTGCATGTACATCTTCAACTTTAGATCAGAAAATTGTTGAAGATCTTACTTTCTTTAAATGCTTTGTGAAATTCATTTCAAACTGTTCATGTCTCAGTTGTGTGAGCAACGATGAGAGGTATTTACCTTGAAGGCAAATTTTAGTCAATTGCTTGCTTCCCTAAAGGTCTTTGCAATATGGACAGATCCCATCCCACATCCTTCAAAGTAAAGAGGCAGAATGGTTCTGTTTTCTTCATCAGTAAACACCTTTGGTGCAAGAATTGTCTTGTGATGGCCTGCTTTCCTTTATTTTGCCCGTAGGCATTGATAAAATGATTGATATTCATGGTAGGTAGGGAAATGGCAGGATATTTGAAAGGAGACCAATACTTAATAGGGGGAAGGAAATGTTATCAATTTAAACAATTGCCCTTTTCCCAACTAAAAATGTTTTTGCAGTGGAGCACTGTTATTAGCCTCAGCCTTCATCTAAGGGCAGAATTTTCTGCCCCTGTTGGCTGCAGACATCATGGCGGTCGTGATGGGGTGGGGAGGAAACAATATGGCAGGAAGGCCAAGAATCTGTTTCAACTCATCGTGAAACCAGTTAGCCATCGTCTGCTCTGCCCGTCAATGGTGGGCTGGCTTTCCTGCTTTCCGATGTTGGGAACTTAATTTCAATGCATTTGCATCTCATCTTGCCTGCTCGTCAGAATCATCCCCCCACATCAAATCTACCGGCCACGTCGGCAGGAAAACACACCGGCCAAGAACACATCTGGACAAGTGTGATGTGCAGAAGTCAGGACTTAACATTAGGGCCTTGATCAAATCGCAAACGTCCAAGGAGCAGAAGATACTGGAGCCCTACAGCTACCAGACCCTGGAGGAACACATGCATCACATGCTGGGTGGATTCTCATGGACATGCCTCTGTCGTGAAGCAGCTCACAGAAGGTGGGAGGTCTCTGTTGATATCTGGCATCTACTTCGGGACATCACGATCTTGGCCGTGGCTGCTACGAATGATCGGCGAAGGGAGGGGAGGGGAATGTCCAGCTGTGAGAGCTGTGAGTGGGAGAGGAAGGTGTACCGGTGGGGGGAGGGGAAGGTCTAGGTTTGACGGCGAGAGGAAGGTGTATGGGGGGGTGGTTGGAGGAGGGGGTGAGGTTGGGAGAGGGGGGAACAAATGGCTACTGCAATGGAGTGCAGGTCTGCGCGCATTTCCGCGTCCTGCTGGACCAGGGTGTCCATGGCGTCCGCCATCCTTCCCATGGAGACCTCCATATGTGCACATGTGGGCACCACTTCATCAAAGAGCAGGCGGACGCACTCCTTCAACTTACGTACCACTCTGCTGGGGGCTTCCGACAGCTCTGCGTGATGTTCCCCCGCCCTCTGCTGACTCTCCAGGATGAGTTGGAAAGCTGGATCCAGAGGCTGGTCATCTGACTCGGACCTCACAGATGCCTCTTCCCTAGCAGTCCCCCAAGTGTCAGGGAGCTCGGCTGAACCTGCCTCCTCCTGCTGCGGAACTGAGGGTGGGTGTGGTATGGAGGAAGGGTGGAAATGACCTAGGGCACTGTGAGGAGGGAGGTGAGCAGGAGGGAGGAGGAGCAGCAGCTGGACATCCCTGGGTCATCCACTCAGGAATCTCAGAGGCTGTCCTCTCCCTCTGAGTCCCTTTTGCCTGTGACCCCCTCAACCTCGTCCTCTGTCACTGCAGAGGGAGCAGCTGGCCCACGAGTGATTCTGGAGGGAGAAGTGTGAGTGTGGCAGGACCTTTCAGAGCTTTGTGCAAGCACGCTCACGCGCATATGGATCTTTCCCGTATCACACTCACCTCAATGTCCTGAGCATTTTCAATGCTGCCTGCCAGGGTTCACTTTCAGTTGTCCATCTGAGCTGACCTGCACCTCCGCCCACCCACTGATCACTCTCCCATGCAGCACCTGATCTTGCCCACCATGACTGTTGTTTTATTTTCAATTTGGACAGCATGGAGCTCCTTTCACTCTCCCATCCTTTACCCTCCCCCAGTCACATATTTCCATTTCCCCATCACTGTTGACCCCACTGGCATCACCTTCCACCTCCCCTCCGTGACCTACCAGCCACAACCCTTTTCCTTCGGGGATGTCCAGGTGAACATGCACGTTCCCTTCCTTCCTGAAAATCCCACCCCCATCCACGTTAACCTACCCGACCTCCTCCTTCCCACCCCCAGGTTCCGTGTCTGCCTCCGAGTCCCCACCAACCACCCTCTCCATCCCTTCTACCGATACCATCAAACTCTCACCATCCCACCCTATCATCTCACTCTGCCCTCAGTCATACTCACCATTTCTTCATACCACACCCACCCTCAGTTCCCTCCCCAGGATGCAGTCATGGACCCATCAGACCCCTTCCTTGCACATTCACCTGGATAATCTTCCCTCCGGACCCCTTCCCCCCTGGAACCCTGTCCCTCCTCCAGACCCCTTCCCCACCACTCCCTCTTCCCGGAACCCTTCATCCCTTATTCCTCCCACCCCAACCCCCCAGACTTCCCCTCACTTAGCCCCTCCCCCTTCCTGACTCCTTCAGACACCCTTACTTCTTTCACCACCCTTAGTCCTTCCCCCCCACCGACTCCTTCCTCCAGCCTTACCTCTTCCTCCAGTCTTACTTCTGCCTCCTGCCCCCTTCCTGTCTCCTTCCTCCACCCTTACTTCTTCCTCCACCCTTACTCCCTCCCCTCTCTGCACTTCTTCTCCCCTCCAAACTCCTTCCCTTCCACCTTCCACCCCACCTCACACCTACCAACCCAGTTGCCATCTTTTCCACCATTACTCCCCCCTCAATCTCACCCCCCTGACACCTTCATACCCCCCAACCTAGCCCCCAACACCTTCATTCCCCCCACTAAACCTCACCCCCCCCCACCACAAACCGGCACCTCTTCCTCTCCCCGCCAATCATAGACCTTCCTCTCCCACCCTCTTGACCATCATCCATTGTGAGCATCAGTGGTAACTTTCCAACTTCCATGAGCTGCTTCACAGCAGAGCCATGTCCATAAGAATCCACTCAGCATGCCGTGGATGTTTCTCCGGGGTCCCGTTGCTGTCGGGCTCCAGCATCTTCTGCTCCTCGGATGTCCGTGATGTGAGCGAGTCCCTGGCTGTAAGTCCCAACTTGTGCATGTCACACTTGTCAAGATGTGTTCTGCACCAGTGTGTTTTCCTGCCTACATGGGCGGACAATCCAGCAGGAGGGTGTGAGTCCGGTAGGCTGCTCCTATAATGATATGCTGATGTATTACAATGAGGTTCCCGATGTCCAATGGTGGGGAATGTGGCCCGTCATCAACGGGCTGAGCAGAAGATCACAAACTGGTTTCACGACATCTTGAAACCGATTTATGGCCTTCTCGCCATATTGTCCGCTCACGCCACCGAACACGCCTGATGTCAGCGGGCAGGGAAAATTCCACCCACTGTGTCTTAGGAAGAGACCACAGAAAAACTGAAGAGCAAGGTAAATTGTTGAGCATTTGTACTCCTTGAGAATAGAAACATCAGAATCTCACAGACCACCTTATTGATTTGAATATCAATATCCCACCAGCATTTTTAAATATTCATTTGATAATGCACTCAGTGGCCAGAATTTTCAAGCCCATCATCCGGGGGGATCTTCCGGTCCTGCCGATGTGAACAGAGATTTCAGTGGCTCACCGGCCCTGCCTTGGGGGAACCCGCCACGGTTGGGGTGAGGTGGGGGGTGCTGGAAGATTCCGGCCCGTGTGTCTGCCTCCAGCTGATTCTGTGGAATTGGCCTCCTTCCTGCCCTCATGATGATCCCATCATTGCAACACAATTTTAAAAATACAGTACTGGTTCATGAAATGATTAAGGATAAGCCTTAGGCTTCATTTCAAATTAACTCTTTATTTACAGGAGAATACTGCTTGCTGGCTCACTGCTCTCCAGCCCTGATGGTGCCTGATTTCTGTAATTCTGCAGCTTGTACTCTCGATGGCTGTATACTAGGGGTCAGTCTCTAAACTCACTGCTTCAGCCAAGTAATTAATTTTGCTGAAATGCCAGCTGCGATTCAAGTTTTGTCCTTTTGTGGAGAAGGTGTGTTTTGACAGACACAGAATTAGCCATTATATAAATTTTTCCCTTTCACAAATCAGCCTGAAGCATTAGGCCTGGAAGCCATACTATGTACTTTATACCCATTTCCCTTAAGCTTTATATCTGTGTGATGAATGATCTTCTGAATGAGTAGAATACTCCTGGTGTTCTGAGTCCAAACTAGAGAGGAAGAAAATTTTCTTTGTGCCAACGCAGAGTAATACAGCCAACTTTCCACTAAGAATGCTGGCAGCATAAAGAAAGAGAGAACATTTCAACTCCTGTGTTCCTTGCTGTCATGATTTTCTGAAACAGTAGCTTTCGGACTTTATATTCAAAACTTATCATTATTAAAATTAAGACTCATTGGATCCTCGCGTAGTTTAACTCATTCTTTTGCAGTTTGTGAAAACTATGGAACTCTTTATCAGGCTTTCCTTCTTCCTAAATCTGCAGGTTTTTAAAACTTAACGCAACTTAACCTTGACTGTTTATTTAATTTTTTAGCCCACTCTTTTCAAACTTAGTGGTGTTTTCTACCATGAGTGCTGGTCCTGTACTTGTGTAGCCCAATAAATAATTTTAAACCTTTGAAGTTAGCTGAAGTAGGATAGGGAGAATCGCCATGTAATATATTTTTTATTCTTTGCAAAGAGGAGAGGGAAGGAGCATTTTGTCTTGTTCCAAGAGTTGAAATGAATGTTATGCATGCATTGAATCACACTGCTTTGTGCCTACTTCAGCCTTGTTGAGTGAGAGTTTCAGAATCTGTTTATATTGAGGATAACAGATTGAGGGCATCCTGCCAGCTGTGTACAGACTTCTAGCTTGTAGCTGTTTGCTCAATCAGCAGTGGGTTCAGACTTGGCACTATGGTAAGGGACAAGTTCCTGATTGCATTTGGCAGATTGCAAAATAGGTTAAACCAGGAATAGGTATGTCTTTAGGACTCAGGTTACACCCTCTTCATTTTATGCAATATTAATATTAAATGTAACTATTTATTGCACTACAAATTGGGAAGAGTACACATATGGTAGTTTTGTAAATAAACCTTGAATTTTTAACAGCTGCGTGATCATCTGTTAATTAATAGGAAGGGAGATCTTCAGACCAACAATGTAAAATCAGCCATGCTTTAAAAGAGAGAATTAAGACTTTTTTTAATGCACTGTATATAATTCATTGGAGCTTCTGCTAACCAAAAGTTTACAAAGAATTGAAATCTTTGACCCTAATTCTCAGGAGGCTGACTAAAATTTTTCAGGACTTTCCACTGATGATAGACAAGCTACAGGCTTTGTTGAAATATATTTGTGCAGCTTGTGCATCAAAGGGCTCTATTCTTGGTGCTTCTCTGGTATATTCCAATTAATGATCTTATAATCAAGAACAGTAGGCTTTTAGATCTGGGCTAAAGTTATCACTAGGAAAAAAAGAATCAAATATATTCTATTTTGAAAGACACGGGTTACCCATGTTGATCAAGGACTATTGATTCTAATCTTCCCCTAGGTTAGTGTAGATTGCACATCATCTATGAAAGGAGCAGGATTGCTGGCTTTTAGTCAATCCTTACTTCGTAATTAAGCAAGGCTTTTCCCTTCACTGTTCCTTGACCATCATCGAATAATGGCTCGCTTGTGAGCCCAAAGCATTTTAATACATTTTAAAGGTTTACCTGTATGCCTACTTCAGCTTCCCTGTCTCCAATCCCCAGCCTTGTTCCAGAAGTATTTCAAATATGTCACCCTGGCACTCAGTGCTTAATCCTGACCAATACTTCAGATCTATTTAGATGGATGTATTAACAGTTTTCAAAAATTAATTTTGAATGTGTCCAAATGCTTCCATGCTCTTCATTTATTTAATATACAGCAATAATAAAAGGTTGCGACTGTTCACGCCCACTCTCCAAAGTAAAGTAGTATAGAATAAGGCCTAAAAAATTATTAACCAGCTAAGTTGGGATACAGTGAGCTGATTGCCACAGAGACAGATCCATTCCATTCAGACAAACCATGCATGTGCGCACTGCAAAATTGGTAGGGCTGAATTTTGCCTTCGGCGAGCAGGAGGCGGGGCCCGCTCGCCGACGCGTAAAATGATGCGGGATGACGTCGGGGGTTCATCTACCCTAATATCTCCTTATGTGGCTCAGTGCCTAATTTTGTTTTATAATACCACTGAGAAGTATTTTCAGATAATTTGCTACATTAAAGGTGCTATATAAATATTGTTGTTTTGATTCTCAAAGAACCTGTGTTGTTGAATATCTGTACTTCTCAATATGATTATGCCTTCCTTTAATAAATGACTGGACTCCAGAGGGCTTTGCTGGTAAATTGATGCTCCCTGTGGAATGGTGTCATGCAGACCAGGAAGGACAGTGCCTTTGATCTGGTTTATGCTTGGTTAGCTGATCTAAGGTGATGGAAGAGTGTTGCAATTGTCTCGGCACCTCCTGAGCCAAGAAAAGGAAAAAAAAAAATCAGCAAGGGCTCCTGCTCCTTATTGTCATCCAGTGACCCCAGCTCGAAAGTGTGCATTTCTGGGTTACTGGTGAAACCACATTCATTGTTGAATTAATAGCTGGCATTCATTCCCGAGGCCCACACATAATAAACAGCCAGTTGGACAACATATTGAAGGTGTGCAACTACAGCATTTAAGTGCCTTCAGGAGAAAATAGGGAAAAATAGAAGAGAAAGATAATTTTTTTAAAAATAAGATGACTGAGCCCATTAAGTCAATCCTTCCACAGCCCATGCACAATGAATTGCTCCTAATGCCCTGAAAATAGTTGAGGAAAATTTCTGAGTATTTATCTATGGTTGCATCTCCATTATTCAGCCCTGGTTGGTTACTCTCCACAGACAGTCCAAACATAATTGAGAGTTGCATGGAATATTTTCTTATTTCTGTGAATGCATACCCTTATGATATCAAAATGTGTGCCCTGAAAGAGAAGCCTGTATAAATGCAAAAAATCAGTCGCCATGCTTACTTTGACAGCACTGTAATTTATTTTTGAGAATTTTTTTCTCTTAAATGCTGTAGTTTCCTCCCATTCTCCTTTTTGAATTCTGATCCAAACAATAGGCAGACCATTGTGCCCCAGGCCTCTGTCATCCATCCACTAGGAGCAAAGCAAATGTGGCCTAGTGCTGATTCTGTCCCTCCAGTTTCACTTTCCTTCCTTTTGGGAAGTCCCACATCAGTTCACAGTCCAATTAGTACTGCTGTAATCAGGCACAGACCTTGTGTGGAGGTCCAGTAACATGACAGAGTCACATGAGGGGACATGTTTTTTAACATTTCAAAAATCTTTCTTTTTAATTTTCTAAAACTCTTCATCTCCCTGAGGCAGCTCTGTGCCTCAGGAGGCTTTTCCAATGCTCACCCACGCGCATGGACCAACTTGAGCTCTCGGCCTCCTCCAAACCCCACCCCCTCCCCACCGCAACACAGGCAGTGCTGAGCACTGAAGCACACGTCTCACGCTGGGCGGGCCTTAATTGGCCCGCCAGAGTGAAATCGCGGTCCGGCCCTCATCGTGGGCGGTAGTCGGCTTCCCGACCACTCCCCGCCTGTCCCCGCCAAGCCTGCCTGACGAGGGCAAAACCCTGGCCTAGCTGATTGTGTGGAGAAAACAAAGCAGTCGTTACAGGTATGAAGTCTTCATCAGAACTAGAAGTTATTAAAGAAGAGCAGCATTTGAAAAACAACAAAACCACAAAGAAAAAAAATAGAATGACCGGTAAAGTGTTTAAAGAAGAGGAAGTGGTTAAATGGAAGAAGTGATTTTAGCATGAGACAGTATGAAGCAAATGAGAGAATTCAAAGAAATAAAAAGCAGATTGGGCTGAATTTTTCCAGCTCCATGGAGATGGGGTTGGAGGTGAGGTGGGCTGATAATTATGTTGTCAATGACAACACATAGGCCTGAATTTTACGCTCCGTGAACGGGAGTGTAATATCGGGCATGATGACGTCGGGCGGTGTTCCCGCTCATTTTAGATAATGCCATGCACAGGGGGTCAAAAGGTTGGGAACACATCTGCATTATTTAAATGCCCATTTAAATGCCTATTGACAGCTGCCTCAGGGAGCTGAAGCTTTTTGAACATGAAAAATAAAGAATTTAAATATGTTAATAACATGTCCCCTCATGTGACAGCAGAGACGTTACAAATTAGTCTGAAAATTTTTTGTTTTTTTAAATCACTGATCAAAACCTCACCCCGCCCGTGGATGCAGTTTCGCAAAAGATCCAAAAGCCACTTGGCCTTTTCACCTGCCCACCAGCCATAACGAAAAATTTCATTTAATTAGAAGTTTAATGGCCTTAATAGACCTGTTAATTGTTGGTGGGCGTGCTGCCAACTCCTGCACTCGCCCGCCAACCGAAATATGTCGGGACGCTCGCCCGATGAGCGCAATATTCTGCCCTTGGTTGCAGGAAGTGCTCATTTACCTGAGCTTTGCAGAATTTAAGATTACATTTCTTTAGAAGGACTGTCCTCTCATTGGGAGGGGTCTCCAGAAACCTCCAATCTCCTTCAACCCGGGTGAGCGTTGTAATCTCTCCTGCCCGGATGGGGATTGTGGTGTCAGTAGGAGGTACGTCCTCCAGTGAGGAGGAGAGGAGGAGTAGGAGGAATAGAAGGGTGAGAGGACCCAATGATCAGAGGGAGGCCCTGGCGGCAGTGGCTCCTCTGGATGGGGACAGACTAGCACAAGGTCCTGGTGGTCAGGCAGAGCCTGAGAGGCTCCTCGCAGGCAATGAAGACATTATGCAGCACCGAGGATGTACAGGCAGCACACCAACTACCTCGAGATGACAGAAACTCAGTGCTGAAGGCGGCTGAGGTTCTCTCGGGCAACTGTCACATCCCTTTGTGAGCTGCTTTCTGGAAAGATTGCATCAAACTGCTTTGGGAGCCACCCGATGCCAGTCACCCTGAAGGTGGCAGAGGCGCTCACCATTTTTTGCTACTGGGTTCTTTCAAGCAGTATCTGGGGACTTTGCAGGGATAACCCAGCCAGCTGCACACCACTGCATCAAGGTCTTCACTGGGGGGCTGAAAATTACATAGCTTTCACCACTGATGCCCAAAGCCAGATGGAGAGGGCCCGAGGCTTTGCAGCAGGGTTCAGGGAACCATTGATTGCACCCATGTAGCCATCAAGGCTCCTGCGGGGCAGCCCTGTGCATTCATCAAAAAGTTTCCACTCAATTAATGTTCATCTTGTGTGTAATGCAGGTGTGTGCCAAGTTTCCAGGCAGTAGCCATGATGCGTACATCCTTAGGAATTCGCAAATACCAGCTTTTTTCACCAGGCCCAATGCATTGGAGGGTTAGCTTCTAGGAGATAAGGGTTATCCTTTGAAGAAATGGTTCATAACACCTGTGAGGCCCCCCAGAACTGAGGGAGAGGGATAGTTTAATGACTGTCACACCAGCACCAGGGCCATTGTGGAGCAGACCATTGGCCTTCTGAAAGTGCATTTCAAATGCCTTGACGGGTCAGGAGATGCTTTGCAGTACCCCAGCTCACAGGTCTTCCTGATGGTTGTGGTCTGCTGTGTCTTCCACAACATAGCTATTTAAAGAAGAAACACTTTGGAGGATGATGAGAGGCCAGAACGGGAGCAGTCATCTGCGGACAAAGGAGAGGATGTGACATAGGAACAGAGCAATGCCGTGGTGCATGTGTCTGGCCCCACGCGGGCAGATGGCTGCGAGACTAGGGAATCCTTAATAGAGCAGCAGTTTGTGTAGAGCCCTGCAGAACACCAACATAACAAGTGAGAAGAAAGATCCTCCCACATCTCGCAATTACAATGAGAAACTCCTGAGGCCCTCACAATCCACACTTCTCCAATAACCCACAGGAATATACATTTTCTTCAGCCCTCCTTCAAATTTGGAAATCCTACCTTCACCCACCGAGACGAGTCATGCATCTCCCAGCTATGAAAAAGAACACACAGATGAGGAAATATAACTTTACAGTTTAATGTGAACGATAAACAAAAAATATTGATGATGAGAGATCTCACGCCTGTGCCCCTCATTGTGAGTATGCGAATAATGACAGAAACATATACGTGTGCTCTGACGTATTGCTCTCCCTTTGTTTGCAGCTGCACTGAAGAGAGGCGCCTGATCTGCCTCATCATTTGCCCTGGATGACTTTGGTAGGCATTCTCTGCATGGCCTAGGCCTCAGGATGATTCTTGTACAGATGCATGTGAGTGTTCAGTCACCACGGCACTGGTCGAGGTCTGTGTCAATGGCTGCTGGACAGAGGAGATGCTGCCCCCCTTGCAGGTGCCAGGAGAGGAACTCACAGATGGAGGTTGCAACTGTGCATCCCCTGCCACTAGGACCAGTTGGTGATCCCTGCCAACCGGTGAGGTTCCAGGAGCTTGGTGGGCGACTAAGCTCCCAGTTCCCCTGTCTGGGTGGACCTGAGCCCCTGAGCTCAGAACCATGGTGATGGTGTGCAGGTCAGAGTGCATCCTGACAATTGCATCTGCAATGCGCTCGGTTTGCCTCTCCAGGACAGTCACCAGTCTGTCCATGATGGAGGCTTGGCACTCTGAAGAGTTTGTGATCACAGTGCATGTGGTCTGAATGGACACCCCACACCTCCACAGTCCAGGCCAGAGCATACAGCCCCTCTGGTATGCTAGCCATATGTTCATGGACCTCGCACTGCACATCCAGCATCTGCCACCTTACAGACAACTCCAGAGGCTCATCATTGGACTTAGATTCAGACTCTAGCTCACCCCAGGCACTTTCCTATGACTGCCCAAGGACTGCTCCTCCTCACTCTCCGGGAGCCGCACTTGCGACTCTGAAGTGTCCTCACCAGTGTATATATTACCCCTGCCCGACACGCTGATCCCTGCCAAAGTGTCAGTATCTGCGATGGTGCTGGGTGCTGAGAGAGGGTGTGTGATGGTGCACCCTTTGAGGATTGATCCTCAGAGGAGGGTGGAGGTTCTTCAATATTCTCCAATGGAGGCTATGCTGAAGAGGCTTCTCCTGTAAGGAACGGATTTAATTCGGGGGGGATCATCAGTTATCATATTACTAAAAGTGTCACATCTAAATCTTAACTCAGATACACCTTCACCCAACCAAAAATGCATTAGTTAACTCCGTGGAAACTATGATCCCATGAACGAAGACTTGAACCCTCTGATGACACTTGCCAACGGTCACGGGTGTGCAACCCCAGCACCAAACACCCTGCATGTCGCCAATACACCTTCAAATTACAGTGATCATTTCATCCTATCATCCAGTATGATGCCTCAGTCATCTCACCAGAACTAGGTCGCCCTCCAATCACATCAATGCCTATAAGCCTTGACCCTTGCATGTCAACGAGGGACCTCAAATGCGCTGAGGATCTTGAGCCTCGTGATTCCGCCACTGGTGTGGGAGCGCTTGCTGGTGTTCTTAGCTCACTTCTCCTGAAAACATTAGACATAGAGTTGGCGTTAACACTCTCAAGCACTCAAATGTCTCAGCAACATTGTCAGATGAGCGCATGGCTGGCTGAAGACTGTTCTCAGTCAGGTGAATGTCATTATGCCAGCTAACCACCACCCAAAATAGAAGAAGAGATTTACATACAGGGAATGTTGGTAGACCTCATCAGGTTTGGCATCATCTGTGGAGAGATAGGGGCCAAGTGAAACTTTCCAGTAAGCATGACTCTCTTCAGAGCTCAGAGGATTCGATCGTCACTGCAAACGGCTCCACACATGATGTCAGACCTGTTGACTTCTACCAGCATTGTCTGCTTTTTGTTCCAGCCTTGCTGCTTGCACAGTTTTTGGGTTGCCTGATTCATAACTGGTTGGAATGATCCATGGCATGATTAAAGGGAGCTGTGTGCCGATGCAAACATGCAACTGTGGATGAGCTGGGCACATGGTACACCTGCTGGATTTGTTTTTTAAGCGTGCCCCACACTGGAAACCCCTTGTCCATGCTGATGTCAAGCTTGCCCTTGCCGACTTCACGAGGCCATTGGATCTCTCCTGGCATTGACTCCAGCTCTGCCTGACCACGTTTGCAGTCGAGACATGCCCGGCCACCTCCTCCCACGCAGCTCGTGTCTGCCTGTGATCCCTCCTCTTGCCCCCCTCTCGGGATGAGGCGATCAGCTCAAGCCTCTACTGCAAGGAGGAGCGCACCAAGTGCCATCTCTGTGAACCTGGGGCAGCTTTGCTCCTTCTGAAGCTGCTCTCCCCTTGCTCCGATGAGGCAGATATCTATGAATGGAAAGATAACATAAATGTACAAATCCTCAGTAGGCTTGCTGAAATATTCAATTAAAGTTCTTTGTGAGGCTGCAGACAGACATAAGCAATCATTAACACGAACTTAGCTTCATACAGTGCAAAGAAATATGACGCCCTCTGGCCCACGCTTCCTTTCCCTTCAGGATTCCTTTAGGGTTCACCTTACACTGCCTGCTGACCAGGGTCTCTTTAAAGGTTCGACCTGACTTGGTTCCGGGTCATGGCAGAGAGTTTCAGGGTCTAATTCCCGACGTCTGGACCGCATTGGGCGGCATGACAGTCTGTCACCCGCCCTTGCCACTTATTGGCGGCAATTAGCACATTTTATAGCGTGCGCTCGCATGGTGAAGCCGGAAGTCAGAACGCCGCCAGCTCCTGGGTGCAGGAGCTGCTGTTGGCGCGCAACTGTAAAATCCAGCCCATAAACTAGATCTGCCTTTCAATAAACTGAAGGAAAAGTCACCTCACTGTGTCCTTGCTGATGTTGCCGTGGTTACCTTCAGGTAGAGCTCTGGGTAGTTATGTGAGGTATGTAAATGTAGGGAGGTTTCCATCAGTTTTTGATACGTATGGTGCTTGAGAGACAGTAGAGGTGGATTTAGAAATTATTGAAAGATAGTGTGAGTATTAAAGACCTGAGATTTATTTTCTCTGGAACTTTAATACTTTGGTGCATTTTCTGACATATTGCAGTTTATTATAATTCTGCCTTTCAGGCCATAAGTAATTTCTGCTGGGTGGGTTAGACATAGGAATGACAGCATAATTGGCCTATTGAGACTGCTCTGCCATTTTGTTAGACATGGCAGCTTTTTCAAATCTCAATTTTTCACACGCTCTTCATATTCCTTAAAATTTTAACATCCCAAGGATAGGATTAGGTTAGGGCCAGGTGGAAAGGTAATTTTAAAAAAATTCCCAGCTCCAGTCCCAGCTGTAATCCGCCCGCTTTTGGTCTAGTAGGGGTGGGTGACCCAACCTGATCTGACGAGGTGGGTTGGTCATTGAAATCTTTTAAGGGGTTACATGCCTCAATTTTAGCAGAATTTTTCGTTTAAATGGACCTTAGGCTTACTGGGAGGTAAAAGGAGGCAAGAAGGATTGGACCCATGAGATAAGCGTCTTTATGGCACTGCTGTGGGTCATGAGGAACAGGAATGTTTCCTCCAGGCTCAGCAAGCTTACCTGCACACAATCAGACATCTGCAAATTGCTGTTTTTTCTCCCTCCTGTATGTCCAACTGCTCCATTGTGATGTCTGATTCACCCCTCCTACCTTCCCTGCAAAGTCCAATTATCACTCCCCACCCCCCTCCTTATCTATTTTATCAATTTCTTTCATTACTTTGAAGATATCAATCAAATCACTGCTTAACCTCTTCATTCGCAGGATTTTAATCCAAATTTACCCTGACACTCGTCTATATTTAAATTACTTTATCATGGGTGTCATCCTGATATCTTAAATATTTAAATATAGTTGCAGAAACCTTAATACAGTTTTCTGGGATCCTGTGTCAAATCTGACATCATATATGTCATGTTAATTTGTAAAGTGAAAAATTTTACAGCGCACAGCGATAGTCATCCCAACCAGCGAGGTATTTTACATCCATTGGACAAGACTGGCTCATTATCACACCTATCCCCTGTGGCAGCCCTGAAGCAACAAGTGGGGATTATCTAGATTACAAAAAGCTGATGCAACTATTTAAACTAAGGGCTTTTTATGTTTTAGTAATTTTAGAAAGGATGAGTACAATATCATCGAAACCAAAAGAGTTGCTAACAAATTTTCACTTAGTTTACATAGTGACCATTCTTCTGTGCATTTCGAATATTTTCAATTTTGAAAAGATTATACTACTCAAGTTTTAGAATTCACACTTGTGATAATAGTGGAATGAACAATTGTGTTTTTGCAACTTTCCTTTGTCCGTTTAACAGAGACAATAATAAATACATTAATGTCTCCATTAAAATATTGGACCCAGCAATGCCATAAAAAAGTGTTAAACTTTTGAACTCTGTTCTCACCAACCATAATTTTTAGCCTTTATTGCTCTTTTGAGTCCGTCAAAAAAGAAATGCAAATCACTACGGACTTCAATCCCTTTTTTTAAAAAAGCACAATCGCACAAATATGTTGTTTGTGGGACCAGTTCCTCTCTGCAGTTGCTGTCAGACCTGCTGAGTTTTTCCAGGTATTTTTGTTTTTGTTTCAGATTTCCAGCATCCGCAGTTTTTTGCTTTTATCTTGTATGAGGACATCAATTTTGGTCACTCCTGAAGACCTGACTGGAAACCTCTCATTTGGAGTTAGCTATCTATTATACCCTGATTGGTATCAATTTTTGCATTTCCCTGTGGGTGTTGATTGTTCTAATAAGGATTGTAACTAATCATAGATTCACACCACAAAAGGAGGCCATTCAGCCCACCCTGTCTGTTCTGGCACTTTGAAAGATTCCTCCTTTTCAAGTATGTGAGTATTTTCACCTTTGAAAGTTACTATTGAATCTGCTTCCACCGATTTCAGGCATGCATTCTAAGTCATTATAACTGGCTGCATTAAAAAATTCTCCTCATTTCCCCCTTGGAAGTTTGCTAATTAACTTAAATCCGTTTTCTATGGTTATCAGTTCTCCTGTCAGTGGAAATAGTTTCTCCCTTTCTTCTATATCAAAATCCCCTATTAAATTTGAACATCTTTATTAAATCTAACAAAGGACCATTGTCTGGATGTTATAACTCATCCATAAACAGGCTACTAATCTGCATCACACAAGGTTTATTTGAGGAAAATAAAACGTTCTTATAAGCCACATGTATTTTTTCAGAATAAATACAAAATAAACCTAATTGTAACTGCAACTCCCGGGCCTGAACTTTTAAGGCGGCGGGCAGGCTCGGCGGGAGTGGGCGGGGGCGGTCATGGAGCCAATCGTTGCCCGTGATCAGCTCCACACCGCCATTTTACGTGGGCGGGCCAATTAAGGCTCGGCCAGCATAAGACGCAAGCTGTGCGGACGGGGGGAGAGAGAGTCAGCATGCACGTGAAAGAGTGCTTCGATCTCCCTGAGGCAGCTGAGATTGAATCGCTATTGTAATTAATGATTAAATGGATTAAAAATTTATTTAAACATGTCCCCTCATGTGACTGTGTCACATGAGACGGGACATGTTTTTATATTTTAGAATTTCTTTTTTATTTTTTAATTAATAAAAACTTTAGGAACCCTCATCCCGCTCGTGGATGAGGTTTCCTAAAATATGTGAAGGTCACTTGGCCTTTTCGCCTGCCCGCCAACCTTAAGGTTGGACAGGCAGCGTTAACAATTATCTTAATCACTTCCTTAATGGCCTTAATAGGCTGTTTACACATCGCCAGCCGCGCAGCCAACTCCGGCACACACCCGCCAAAGGAAACATCATAAGACAGCGCAATGATGTCGGGACGCACGCCCGATGTCATCACGCGTCATTTTACGCGTCAGCGTGTTGGGCCTGCCCCCGCACACCAACTGAAAAACCCTGCCCCCAGAAACCATCAAGTCATCTTAAAAGTCTTAATCTTAAAAGTCACTGTCAAGGTGAAGTGAGAATGACTGCCTTTGACATCAAGACAGCATTTGACTGAGTGTGGTTTCAAGGAGCTGTAGTCATAGGAATGAGATGACTGCAACAACTCACCAAGGTTCCTTCCAAACCCACAACCTCCATGGCCGAGAAGGACAAGGGAAGCAGGTGCATATGGGAACACAGCCACCTGCAAGTTCCCCTCCAAGGCACACACAACTCTGACTTAGAAATATATTGCCGTTCCTTCACTGTCACTGGGTCAAAATCCTGGAACTCCCTTCCTAACAGCAGTGTAGGTGTACCTATACCACATAGACTGCAGCAGTTCAAGAAGGCAGCTCACCACCACCTTCTCAAGGGCAATAAGGGATTGGTAATGAATGCTGGCCCAACCAACAATGCTCACATTCCATGAAAGAATTTTTAAAAAGTCACAAAAAGAAAATGAACCACTGAGAGAAAGGAAACATTGATAAATATCAGGGATCATAACTGGATTCTGCCCAGTCCTTCTCAGAAAACTAAAAATCTATCACACTACTTTTCCAAAGTAAAATGACCATTAACCCACCTGCTGTGTCTAGGACTCAGACAGTCTGACAGTTTATCTCAGGTACATACTCGGGAACTATAATTGTTTGAAGCAGGTGGTTGGTATGGGAGGTGGGGATAGATGCTTGTATAGGAGAAAAAAGCAATGCAAAATTGGCATCATATCTGGAATGATCACCCAAAGATGTTGGCCTGAGCTTCACTGGAAATCAGGCCTCAGGTCTAATTTCCATAAAACCAGCATGCTGCCAATGTTAACCATGTCCTGATGCAGTATACCAGATAGAGACTTGGAAAATCGGGGCGCAGGTCAATCCTGGGAGTGGGAGTAACAAGCCCAGGCCAGCAGCAGCATTCAGTAATTTTGTGCAGCTAGGAGGTGAATTCCTGCTTCTCCCAGTTTCTCAAAATAGAAGTATATGAACTTAACTTACCTTTTTGTAGGTGTCCCTTTTCTTTTCATTCCTGGGACGTGGGCATCGCTGATGAGGCCCAACTTTATTACCCATCCTTAATTGACCTGGAGAAAGGTGGTGGTGAGCCACATTCTTGAACCGCTGCAAGACATGTTGTGTAGGTACATCCAGAGCACTGTTGGGGAGGGATTCTCGGATTTTGACCCAACGATTGTGAAGGAATGGTAATATAGTTCCAAGTCAAGATGGTGTGTGACTTGGAGGGGAACTTTTAGGTGATGATGTTTCCATGCGTATGCTGTCCTTGTCCTTCTAGGTGGTGTAGGTCGCGAGTTTGGAAGGAGTCTCGGTGAGTTGTTGCAGTGCATCTTGTGGATGGGACACACTGTGCAGTGGATGAATTTTTAAGATGGTGGATGAAATGCCAATTAAGCGGGCTGCTTTGTCCTGGATGGGGTTCAACGACTTGTGTGTTGTAGAAGCTGCATTCATCCAGGGAAGTGCAGCATATTCCATCACATTTCTGACTTGTGCCTTGTAAATGGTGGAAAGGCTTGGGGAATCAGGAATTAGTTACTCACTGCAGAATTCCCAGCCTCTGACTTGCCCTTGTAACAACAGTATTTATGTAGCCGGTCCAGATAATTTTCCAATCAGTGTTAACCCCCAGATGTTAGTGGAAAATTCAGCAATGTTAATGGCATTGAATATCAGGGGGAGATAGTTACATTCTGTCCTTTTGGAGATGGTCATTGTCTGGTACTTGTGTGATGTGAAAGTTACTTGCCACTTATCAGCCCAAAGTCTGACTGTTGTTCAGGTCTTGCTGCGTGCGAGCACAGACTGCTTCAGTGTCTGAGAAGTTGCAAATGGTGCTGAACATTGTGCAATCATCAGTGAACATCACCACTTCTGACCTTATGATGGGGGTAAGATCAATGAATAAATAGCTGAGGATGGTTGGACCTAGGGCACTATCTCAGGAACTCCTGCAACGATGTCGTGGGGCTGTCGCGAATGCTTGCAGCCTTCCAAGGCTAGAGCCTTCCAGTGTAATCACATTTATTTCAAATGAAATATCCTTTCCTCAATTACACTTGATATCCTTTGTGGGCAATGCATTGTGATCCCATTTCAGGAAGATGTGATTTGCAATATTGGATTTGGGAGTGATAGTTCATTCCAGGTTGGTTAAATGTGAGTCAGTTCCTCTGTAAAGTACAACCTTTTCTGGCAGAGATTTTTCTGTGTGGTACTTTCAGTTATCTTTGAATTATTTGAGTTATTAGAATTTTGTGGTATGCTTTTCCAAGATTTGTAGGTTATTATAAGGATATTGCATACATATATAGTTCATGAAAGTCACTTCTAAAATTTCTCCAGTCTGATTGTAGCAATGTGAATCGAATGGCTGAAGCAGCTAGGTTAGATGTTGACGCCAAGTATAAGTCAATCTAGGGAGGTACAATTACTAACTACATTTTATATACAGTGATGGTTTTCAAGCTTTTCTATGTTGGGAACCATCCCTTTTTGAACAGCAGTGTCAGCTATCCACTGGAAACACTGCCAACATTGCAGGAAATTATATTTATTATACTTAGAATGGATTCAGTGTGGAAGACAAAAACCACACAAAAAAGAAGACTTCAGGGACCCCATGATCTGTTGGTGGATTTTTTAGGGTTTTGGAGTTGCCATATTGAAAATTAGTATAGCATCGGCCATTGTAGGTAGGGCTGAGGGACAATGAATGAGCCACTGATGCTCTTATTAGAATTGATTTAATTTGACATGCAGCCACTATGATTTCTCCATATCCATTTAGGGAGACATTTAATGACCTCCACCATGGACGGTTTGGTGGTGTAGGGGCATTGTAGCAGGTGGGAGGGGGATGGGTGGGGACCCCACCACCTTCCCACCTCCACCCCATGCGGTAAGGGCCATAAATGGCCTACCCATCAAATAAGTGGGCAATTACTGACCACTTAAGGGCCTCATCCTGCTGCTACTATTATTAGCCAATCAGTGGGCAGGGAGCTCACAGTGGGCAGGGGGCTCACTATACATGGAGTATGACAAGCAAACCCATGCAGGGTTGCTTGCGGGCTCCTGGGGTGGGGGTCAGGGGGTCCCTTGTTCAAAGGCACTCAGTGCCTGATTGAGGGACCCAGCATCAGAAAGGGGTTCCTGCTAAGAGCACCCACCTGCCCTTGCTGCCGACCACCCTCCCTCCATCACTCACTTGTGTCCTGGGATCCAGTGACAATACTAGGCGTTGGGTGGGTATAGTACTTGCAACAGCCATTGCCTCCCCACTGGGGCTTCTGTTCAATAGAACTGCCGGCCTCTGGTTGGCTGACAGCTCTCGGTGGGCACGACTTCCACCCTCTGGTCCTTGATCCTGAGATAGGCCTGCTGCTGTCCAGTTAAGTGCCTGAATGGCACTTAATTCAGCGGGCCTCCCCTAAAAGTGGTGACACACGGCTCTCGCTACTTCCCAGCCAGCGGGACAGTCCCCCATCATCTCCATTAAATACTCCCTAAGTGCCAGGAGCGTTAAGGCCCCATAATCCATCAGTTGCAAAATCCTTCATCGTAGCTACATCACTGAGAAGAGTTATTGAGCAGAGACAAGGGGCAGCATTTAATGGGATTGACAGGAGAGCTCGCCTGCCAGCTTTCCAGCTTGCAAGACTCCTCTTGTAGGGAAGGCCTGCCATATTAAGTGCCACTCAGGCACTTAACAGGACAGCAGTGGGTCTTCCCTTGGATCAAGGACCCCTGGAGGCAGAAGTCCTTCCCACTAAGCATTGCCAGCCAATCAGAGGCTGGCAGCAGCACCAGGGAGGCGGTAGTTGCTGCAGGTACGACACCCCCAAGGCCTTGGATCATTGCTGGATCCCAGACCATAAATGAGTGATGGTGGAAGGGATTTGCCAGATGGGGGCCATGGGGAGGGGGATTTGAGGTGGGGTCAGCAGCAAAGGGCAGAGGGGGTGGCTCTCAGTGGACCTCTCCGTTCCCGATGCCAGTGCCTCGATCAGGCCCTGAGCAACGAGGAGCACCCCACCCCCCACAGGGAGCATGCACGCAACCCCACACGGGTTTGCTTGTCATGCTGCCCACATGTGAGCCCCCCAACTGGCTGCTGGATTAATACAAGCAGCGGCAGGATGAGGCCCTAAAATAGCCATTAATTTCCCACTCAATTGGCAGTGGGGCAGGAAAGCCATCCATGGCTATTTCTACCACAAACTGAATCAGGGTGGAGGCGGGAAGGCCACGGGGTTCCCATCTGCCAACAAACTCAGCACAGGGAAAGGTACTAAATTCCGCTCAAGATACTTTCTCACAAGGAGGGAGGGAACATTAGAGAAATCTAATCACTCTTATGCCACCTTGCCCTCGCATAGAAACATAGAAACTAGGAGCAGGAGTAGGTCATTCAGCCCTTCGAACCTGCTCCGCCATTCAATATGATCATGGCTGATCCTCAATCTCAACGCCATATTCCCATTCTCTCCCCATATCCCTTGACGCCTTTAGAGTCTAGAAATCTAACTATTTCCTGCTTAAATATATTCAGTGACTTGGCCTCCACAGCCTTCTGTGGTAGAGAATTCCACAGCTTCCCCACCCTCTGAGTGAAGAAGTTTCTCCTCATCTCAGTCCTAAATGACCTACCCCGTATCCTGAGACTGTGACCCCTTGTTCTCGACCCCCCAGCCAGAGGAAACATCATCCCTGCATCCAGTCTGCCCAGCCCTGTCAGATTGTTATACGTTTCAATGCGATGCATCTAGAGTAGACAAACTCCTAGACGCCAGTCCAAGTGGCACTGACACAATGATAGGAACATGTCTTCCAACCAAATTTACAGCATAGTAATAACAGAGCAATTTAATAGATTGCACAACAGAATTAGGTGGAACAGTTTTGCCTTTAGTATGTAATCTGAAGTTATACTGTACTTTTCCAATCCCAGTTAGTAAAGGATGAAGCACTAAGCTATATAGGCCATGGAGGTCTTGAACTTTGATCTGCACTAAGTTAGCTGATCTCACCGAGCAAGTGATAGAAATACTACATGTAGCCATGTTGCAGGCTACTCCTTGGTGCGAATGTCCCTACATTATGTATTCATCCATTAAGCCACTGGGGACTGAACACTGACATATATAATGTTTTTTTTCAAAAAAAAAGATAATACAATCAAATTGTTTATTTTTCTATTTTCCCTGGGAGTTGATCGTGTCATTTAACAACCCTTCTATCTGTATGTATATATCTTAAAAACTCGACACTATCATTGGTCCCAGAAGGAATAGCAAGGGTCAGGATATTTGTTGGTGATTGCTATCAATGGTCCCATAAAGAAAGGAAAAACATCTTGCGCTTATTTAGTACTTTATTATGTCTCTACAAATTATCTCAAACTCACAGAATTTTTATGGTGGAGAAGGAGGCCATTCGGCCCATCATGTCTGCACCGGCTCTCTGAACATTTTAACTTAGTGCCAATCTCCTGCTTTTTCCCCGTAATCCTGCACATTGTTTCTATTTAAATAATCATCTAATGCCCTCTTGAATGCCTCAATTGAACCTTCCTCTACCATACTTCTAGTCAGTGCATTCCAAACCCTAGTTACTCATTGTGTGAAAAAGTTTTTTCTCACCTCACATTTGCTTCTTTTGCAAAACTTTAAAACTGTGCCCTCTGGTTCTCCCTATCTACTCTGTCCATGAGACCCCTCATGATTTTGAAAACTTCTATCGAGTCTCCTCTTAAACTTCTCCTCTCCAAGGAAAACAGTCCCAACTTCTCCAATCTTTCCTCATAACTGAAGTATCTCATCCCTGGAACCATTCTCGTAAACCTCTTCTGCACTCTCTCCAATGCGTTCACATCCTTCCTACAGTGTGGCGCCCAGACTGTACACAATACTCCAGAGATCTAACCAATGTATTATATAAGTTCATCATAACCTGCCTGATCTTGCCCCTAGAATACTGTTTGCTTTAGTAACAGCTCTCTCTAACTGTCCTGTCACCTTTAATGTCTTATGTACTTATACACCCAGGTCTCTCTGCTCCTGCACACCCTTTAGAATAGTATGCTTTATTTTATACTGTCTCTCCCTGTTCTTTATACCAAAGTGTATCACCACATACTGCTCTGTATTGAACTTCACCTGCCACCTATCTGCCCACTCCACCAAGGTGTCAATGTCCTTTTGAAGTTCTACACTGTCCTCCTCACAGTTTACAATTCTCCCACAATTTGTGTCGTCTGCAAACTTTGAAATTGCCCCCTGCACCCCAAGACCTAGATCATTTATATATATCAGGAAAAGCAAGGGTCCCAATACCGACCCCTGGGGAACTCCACTACAAACCTTCTTCCAGCCCGAAAAATACCCATCACTCATTACTCACTGTTTCCTATCCCTCCGCCAATTTTGTATCCATGTTGCTATTGTGCCTTTTATTCCATGACCTATAACTTTCCTCAAATCTGTTGTGTGGTTGTGTGGCACTGTATCGAACAACTTTTGGAAGTCCATATACACCCCATCAACGAACTTGCCCTCATCAATCATCTCTGCTACTTCTTCAAAGAACTTCAGCAAGTTTTCCTTTAACAAATCCATGCTGACTCTTCTGAATCAATCCACGTTTTTCCATATGACTATTAATTCTATCCCAAATAATTGTTTCTCGGAGTTTCCCCACCACCGAAGTTAAACTGACTGGTCTGTAATTGCAGGACAGATCTTTACAACCTTTTTTGAACAAGGGCATAATGTTTGCAATTCTCCAGTCCTCCGGCACCTCCCCTGAATCCAGGGAACATTGAAAGATTATTGACAGTGGCTCTGCAATTTCAACTCTCACCTCCTTCAATATTCTTGGATGCATCTCATCCGGTCCCAGTTCCTTATCAACTTTAAGTACTGACAGCTTATCCAATACCTCCTTCTTATCAATTATAAACCCTCCTAGTGACTGAGTTTCCTCCTCTGACACCATGGCCTGGGCAGCATCTGTCTCATAGGTAAAGACAGATGCAAAGTATTCATTTAAGACCTCGGCCATGCCTCTTGCCTCTATGTGTAGATCTACTTTTTGGTCCCTAATCGGCCCAACTCCTCCTTTTCCCACCCTTTTACTACTGATGTGCTTATAGAATACTTTAGGATTTCCTTATATGTTAGCTGGCAGTCTTTTTTCATAATCCCTCTTTGCTTCTCATATTTGCTTTTTCACATCCCTTCGGAACCTTCTTTACTCAGCTTAGTTCTCAATTGTATTTTCTACCTGACACCTGTCATAAGCACACTTTTTCTTCTTTAACTAAATTTCTCTCCTTTGTCATCCCAAGAGCCCTGGATTTGTTTGTCCTACCCTTCCCTTTTGAGGGAACATACTTTGACTGTGTCCAAACCATCTCCTCTTTGAAGGTAGCCCATTGTTCAACTACTGTTTTTCCCACCAACCTTTGGTTCCAGTCTACTCGACCCAGCTCTGTCCTTGCCCCATTGAAGTCCGCTCTCCACCAGTTGATTATTCTGACTCTGGATTAACCAATGTCATTTTCCACTGTCATCTTAAACCTTATGATACAAAGTTCACTGTCCCCTAAATGTTCCCCCACTGTCACTTGATCTACTTGGCTCACCTCATTCCCAAGAACCAGGTCTTAGCAGTGTCTCCTTTCTTGTTGGACTGGACACATACTGCTGTAGGAAATTCTCCTGAACACAATCTAGTAACGCTTGTCCCTCACTGCCCCTTACACTACCACTATCCCAGTCTAAATACGGGTAATTAAAGTCCCCCATTATAACTACTCTATGAGGTTTACATCTCTCTGGAATTTCCTTGCAGATTTGTTCCTCTATATCCTTCCCATTAGCCTATATATTACATTAAGCAATGTAATTGCACCCTTCTTATTCCTTAGCTCTAGCCAAATTGATTCTGCCCTTGAAACCTCTGACACATTCTCTTTCTCCAGTATTGCAATACTTTCCTTAACCAAAAATGCCACCCCACCTCCTTTTTTCCCTTTCCTATCTTTTCTGAACACTGTAACCAGGAATATTTAGCACCCAGATCTTCCCTCCCTTAAGCCAGGTCTCCGTTATCGCCACAACCACATAATCCCAAAGGCAACCTGTGCCTGTAACTGCCCAATGTTATTAACTATACTCTGTGCATTCACATACATGCAGTGTAACCCTGATTTAGACTTCATTACTTGCCCCCTTACTCCGACTCTATCTATTAACTTACTATTCTCTATTTTAGTGCTATCTGCCCCTCCCAACATTCTGTGCACCCTGGTATTACTTTCTAATATTCTCTCCTGGTTCCCACACCCCTGCTGAGTTAGTTCAAACCCTCCCCAAAATGGTTGAACCAAAATTGGTTCACTCACGTTACTTTCTAATCCACTTATTATTATTGTTTCAACAAACACTGCAACCAAAGCAAGATCTCTCAAACCATAGTGCTATGAATGGCCAGTTAATCGGTGTTTGATGATGTTGGCCAAGATACTGAGAGACTTCCAGCCATTAGACCTTTAATATTGACCAAAACAGACAGGACCTCAGTTTAACAACTCGTCTAAAAGATGACACCATTGAAAAGGAGCATTTCAGTTTAGATTATGTGCTTATGCCTTGGAGTGATCCCAGTGCACATGCTTTGGATAGGATTGGACTTGGCTGTGAATAGCCTGTTTACTCTCACTGTCTGGATACACTCATGAAGAATCGTCACTTGTATGAAGGATGCCAGTGCTTGTGCAGCCTATACCTTAGAATTATTGATATCAAGGGAGGTGGAAAGAATAATTAATAAGAAATAGATGATCAATAATACTGTGAGCGTGGAGCACTTCAGAATTTTGTTTTTTCTGTCAGCTAAAAGAGCTAAATTTAGAAGTTCACTGAAGGTATTTGTTTTTTTTTAAATAACTTAATTTTTTCAAGATGTTCTTGGATGATTTTTGAACATTGCAACGCGAGAACTGGGTTTGAAATTGGTAAAGATGTTTATAATAGTGCCCTCTAGTGACCATCATGATTTAAACAAACACTTCAAAATGAAACTCATTATTGCCTTTCCTTTCACTCTTCAGAGTTATGTTTGAAGAAGATGGCTTTTGTCAGCCCTACAGGGGTATCGCCTGTGCAAGGTTCATCGCAAACAGCAGCATATATGTGGACTCGCTCCAGATGCAAGGGGAAATTGAAAATCAAATCACAGGTATGGGAGGTATTGGATTAGAATGTTGAAATATTCCTGTAAGATAAAAGCAAAATACTGTGGTTGCTGGAAATCTGAAATAAAAACAGAAAATGCTGGAAAAACTCAGCAGGTCTGGCGGCATCGGTGGAGAGAGAAACAGAGTTAACATTTCAAGTCCACAGATGCTGCCAGACCTGCTGTGTTTTACTTGAGCTGTTCCTGTATTTATGCTTTGATGAAGATGCTGGTCTCAAGCTCCAGCCACACTGAAAGTTAAAAGCTTTTACTGCAGATAGTAAATTACGGGTCCAGCCTCTGGGACTTGCCAAGTTGGGTGAAGAGCTGATTCATACTGGCACATGGTTCGATAGACACTCATCACCTTCCAATATCCTGCTCAAGAGGCCATTCTAAATGTGTGAACCGATACATTGTGCAACCACAGTAGATAAGTATTGCAGACAGGTCGGGTTTGTTTTCTAGCCTGATATTCAAAGATGTACATTTTCCAACAAGTTTTATTGAAGAGCCATCAGAAGCCACCTTGCTAATCCATTTGAGATTAGATAACTCAGCATGGACTTAGAATTGAAATTGGAACCTTCAGAGTCCTTAGCATTTAGTTCCACACTTGGCAATGAATTTACCCACTGACCTATCAGAGGATCTTTTTTAACATTTAAAGGGCAGAGTTATTTACAGTTAACTAACTGTCCTAGAATCATTTTCTTGGAAAACCAGAGTCTCTTGCAAGTTCCTCGAATAAATACGTGTTGATGGAATTAGTTAAAGAATCTCTGTAACTTTGATTATTCCCTAAAGCTAAA
Source organism: Cetorhinus maximus (assembly GCF_964194155.1). Classification (NCBI taxonomy): domain Eukaryota; kingdom Metazoa; phylum Chordata; class Chondrichthyes; order Lamniformes; family Cetorhinidae; genus Cetorhinus; species Cetorhinus maximus. The sequence continues at coordinate 62,356,792 of NC_135895.1, read as the reverse complement.
TTGAGCTGAGTCAGGTAGTTTTATTTGGTATAATTATTGCTACTGATTTGGAAAATTGGAACAATTTAAAGTTCTAAGCAAGTTAATAATCTTGCTCATTTATCCTGTAGCTGCTTTCACGATGATTGGAACCTCAAATCACCTAACAGATCGTTGTTCCCAGTTTGCCATCCCCTCACTGTGCCACTTTGCTTTCCCTTATTGCGATGATACCTCGTCAGTGCCTAAACCTCGTGACCTTTGCAGAGATGAGTGTGAAATCCTGGAAAATGACCTTTGCAAGACAGAATATATTTTCGCCAGGTCAAATCCTTTGATCCTAATGAGATTGAAGCTGCCAAACTGTGAAGATCTCCCCATGCCCGACAGTCCAGAGGCGGCAAACTGCATGCGCATTGGAATTCCTATGGCAGAACCCATCAATAAGAGTAAGTAAGGATGTGTTCTTCGATTGAAAAAGAGTATTAGTCAGTCCTGCAGTCTGAGAGGTTGCTATGGAAATGTTTTTCACACTCCTTTCCCTCTTTACTGAAGGCAGTATCTGATGCCAGAGAATAATTTCATGAGTGTGAGTAATTATCTCCTTACACTCACTGCTCTTCATGAATGATCAGTGTAATTTTAACAGAACTACTCCACCGTGGGGGCTTCAACAGTTACACCTGACAGTTGCATGCATGGACATTGGATATACTACCAGCAGAGCAGCATTACAATCAGCAGCAAAAATCCTGATTAACTTCTTTCCCCTCGTCTCTACCCAGGGCAATCTATAAACCAGGACAATAATTTCCATACCACTGCCTAAGCTAAGGTCAGTTAACTGAGCAGAGACCTTGGGGCAGTCCTGGTGTGCATAGCTCAGGTAGCATGTGGTGCAATCAGCTACTGAACAATTGGGGAGTCAGATTCAGCTTTCATGGTCAAATAGCTTGCCAACTGTATTCAAACAAGGGAAGATATTGGCGCAGCATAACAGTTTTTCTTGGCTAATATAAAAATGGCTATTGACAAATCACAATTACAAGCACCATGTTTACTTTCTCACTTATTTTCTCCCTTCTTAAAAGCTTTGATTCCTTGGTGGGTTGTGGTTCCATAGGCAGCAATTGGCCACCATTCTTCATGTATCGTAATGAATGTCAACAAACTGTTTGACCACAAGGGGCATCACAGCTGAGCCTGATTCTTTGTTTACCCAACATCCAGATACATATTTTTCCAGCAAGGGCTGCTGTAATGTTATCAACAGTATGAACCCCAGCTCATTTGTCTGTTTCTAACCCAGGGCTGCCATGGCCAATTAGTGCTCCACAGGTGGCTCCGGCTGAGCTCTGCTCACTCACTCAACACAAATTAAGAACAGAACCTGAAACTTTCCTAGTTTATGACTTGGGTACTTGCTAGGAAATTTAATTCAACCATCAAAAAACTCCTAATTTTGTTTAATCTTCCTGCTGAATGGTATTTCTACACTGTATATTGTTGAAAAGAGAGATATGTTGCCAAAGCTCTTCATCTTGCACTCCTCAGGATAAACACAAGATGCCAAATTTCAAACAATTACAATAATTTATACCACAGGAGAAAAGGGGTGTTGATTGGTTGGCGAGTTGACTCTGATTGGCTGAGGCATTGTCACAGAGATAGTTTAAGATAATCAGTCAAGCTCATAACATGGCTCAGTTACGCTTGCTAGAAACAACATATGCAGAGATCCATTCAGTGCAAACAAAAGAAAGATGTTTAATCATTATATCTTTTTGAATTATCTGGGAGCCTGGGGAGCCTGTAGTTCCCCATTGCTTTCTCCATAGCAGTGCCTCGGCCAACCAGAGTCGACTTGCCAACCAATCAGCACCCTTTTCTCCTCTAGTATAAATTGTTTGATCGTTTGAAATTTGGCATTCTTGTGTTTGCCCTGATGACAAAATGTTTAATGTCTCTCTTTTCATCAATATTCAAGCTCTGTACTACCAGGTTACTGTTTCTGTACAGTGTGCTTATTTTTCTCCCACAGATCACAAATGTTTTAATATTAGCGGTATTGATTACCGGGGCACTGTGAGTGTAACCAAATCAGGCCGACAGTGTCAGCCATGGAACTCCCAGTATCCACACAGTCATTCTTACACTGCAGTTAAATATCCTGAACTCAATGGTGGCCACTCATATTGCCGGAATCCAGGGAATCACAAGGATGCTCCGTGGTGCTTCACTCTGGATGAATCCGTGAAATTGGAGTTGTGCGAAATTCCACTGTGTGGTAAGGACCATCTATTGAAATTTCTGAAGGGGGACGAGATATAATGCGTTGGGTCAGTATACTGTACTTTTACCCTTTTTCGAATTGAGAAATATCAGTGAGGGTCAAGATCTCTAGTTCAGGACAACTATATTACAAAAGCAGAAGATAAGTTAAATCAATGGTCAGGCAATATTAAGTCTGGGCCTTCAAAACGTGGATGTTGTAAAAGGAAGGAAAGCTGAGTGTTCCACCGTCTTGAGGGCCCTGAGAAAGCAGAAGTCAAAGTGTAGGGTGGTACCAGGAATATGCAATGAGCAGCAACAGTCTGCAGGCTTAGTTTCTTTGAGATACAGGAGGAATAATACAGGAAAGTTTGGGGGAGCAATTGCCATAGAAGTATTGATAAAATAGAGACAGACAAGAAAAATTTAACAGAGAATGGAGGTGCAAGAAGGATCACCTGTTGAGCTTTTTCTGAAAGTGAACCCTAAAATTAAGGGTATCATTGGATGAGTAATAATATCTATAATCTTATTGCCACTGAAATCAGGTCACTGTTGAAAGCCAATAGTTATTGTATTTTACAATATAGAAAACAATTTTATAGCTGAAATATGTTTTTACTTTTTATTGAAATGCATAGTACTTTAAAATGAAGTAAATTGTACTTTATTATTGAGGTGTGTTATGCTCTTATAAGATGGTATTGCATTTTGTAACGTTAGTGAAATGTTGAAGTTCACCATAGTTTTTTTTACTAAAAAGCATGACACTTCATTCCTGCAGTTCATGCATATTTTCTTACTGAGCAACATTCTATTTTTATGCTGAAGTACTTTGGGAATGTTGTGTTGTACTTTTGAAGCACATTGGAGTGTTGTGTCTTCTTACTTGTGTTGGTTATGCTTTGTTACCCAAACATCAGCCTTGGCTTGGTGGGAGCAATCTTCCCTCTGAGTCAGTAGGTTGGGGTTTCAAAACACAGGCCAGAGATGTAAGCGCATGAACTAGGCTGACTTCAATAACATACTGAAGGATTGCTGGACGGTTTGATGTGCCATGTTTTGGCAGAGGCAAACTGTGGCCCTAGCTATCCCTACAGGTGGATATAAACAGTCCCATTGCACAATTTGAAGAAGAGTAGGGAAGTTATTCTGGTGTCCTTGCCAACAACCAACATCACTTAAATAGGTTATCTGGTAATTTATCTGATTGTTGTTTGTGGGTGTGCCTTGGGTGTGCACAAATTGGCTGCCACATTTTCCTAAATCACAACAGCATTACGCTTCAAAAGTACTCCATTGGCTGTGGAAGACTTCGGGATTTCCCAAGTCATGAGAAGTGTTGCATAAATGAAGGTTCTTTCTTCTTTCTTACTGAGGTGTGCTGTGTTGTGTCTTATTATTAAGGGGCTAAGATTATTTTTTTCTTTGCAAACCAGACTCCAAAGAGAACAACAAGATGGAGATCCTTTACATCCTGGTCCCTAGTGTGACAATTCCCCTGGCAATTGCTCTCTTGTTCTTCTTTATCTGTATTTGTCGTAATAATCAAAAGTCATCAACACCTGTTATCCAGCGACAGCCGAAACCTGTACGAGGGCAAAATGTTGAAATGTCCATGTTGAATGCATACAAACCAAAGGTAAGAAATGAGTGTTTTGTGTTATGTGTGTTATTTTTTTCTCCCATCCTGTTCCTGCATTTTAAAATATGGATTCTGTCCTCCCATCAGTCACTTTCCCACTGCATCGAAAGTAAAAACTTTGGCTGGGAAATTCCTCGGAGCTGTTCCTGTTCCATCGTCGTTGCTTCATCGGCAATGCAGGGAAAGCCCAGGGTAGGATTTTATGCAGGCAGCAGAAGATCTGCCACCAGAGCCGAAAGTGGGAGATGACCCCCACTTCAGCCAGCAGCAGGACCCAGGAAGTCAAATTCCTGGCAATGGCCAATTAATTGGGGAACTCCCAAGTTGCCCAATGAGAGGACCTGGCAACTCAGCAGCCTCAGTAGCACCACCACCAGAGTGGCCATTGCTGAGGCTGCAGCTGCAGGATGATGGTTGGGTGCCTTCAAAAAGTGGTAAGTGGGGTTGGGGGACACCGAGCCCAGGCAGGCAAGCTACAGTGATCGTGTGACGGGCTGGGGGCGTTGAGACACAGGAGGCACCATAGGGGCCTTTCTGTGGGCCATGGGGCACGAAAAGAGGAGGGCTTCCCCTTGTTCACCGTGTTTCACTGGGGCTTTCCCCACGCAGCCATGGCTCCCTCCCTCCCCAACATGTGCAAAATGCCCGCAGAGGCAGGAAGTAGCCCTTGGCTGGCCACTTTAGTGGGTTAATTGGGCTCCCGGCAGGCGGCCGTCCTGCCAACTTTCCTGCTGCTGGCAAGATGACATGGTGGTGGGAAGATGTCGCATCTCCCCCAACGCCTTCCTGCTCCATTTTGCCAGATTTCCTTCCCCCAACCCATCCCCATAAGCCTGGTAAAATTCCAGTTTATGCACGTAAAGGGAGGGATTCTGCTGTACTTCAAACAAAACAAATCCTGAGGAATTCCCCACCATAGCTGAGTTGCACCATTGTAATCATCATCTATAACATACACTACATTTAACATGCATTTCCCTTCTTGGTTGTTAAAAGCTTTTGCACTCATGTAATACATACATGGATTTTGGGCCCATTTCTCTGTGCAAAATGTAGTGGGAGTTATTTTAGCCAAAGGATGAAAACGAGCAGGAAATAGGTACGGTGCAAATAAGACTAGCCTGTTTGAAAGTCCAGATCTAGCACACAATATTGGTCCTAACTGCTGACTGCCATAATTTGAACTTGCCCGGAGGCGCTAACCAGAAACCTGCAGGTTTAGCACTAAGGTGCTGATAAAACACAATTTTTGTGGAGTAGTGTATGTGGGCTCCTCACACCCACTTACGCTGAAGGTGTAGGGAGCGCTGACTGGCACACAGTGCACGTTTCAGGATGGTTCAGGAGCCAAGGAGTGGGCACCGGTTCTCTGACAGGGCACTGGACATCTTGGTGGAGGGGTCCAGAAGAGAGGGGTGTCCTGTACCCACAGTGGGAGGGATGCCACCTCGATCACCTCATCCTCCTGTCCTTTTCTCATGCAGCAGCTGGTGCTGCCCTGACTGGCCTCATGCCCTCCTCCCATTCCTCATCCAGGTCAAGGGGGGATCTCTAGCAAGATACCAATGACCAAGCACTCCCTTTCTCCTGGTGACTCCTACAAGGTGTCCAATAAGGTGGAGTAGCACAGCACTTACTCTTTTTAGGTGAAGTCCTCAAAGAATTTCCGGAATAAATCTTGCTCGAGTGTTGGTGGAGTCTTGACAAGGTATCCCAGAAAGTCTCCTGCTGTGTATCAGACGTCCTCTTCACAGCTCCAGCAGCAATGACCATGAAATGGTGAGTATCCCTTTAAGTGGTGAGTATCCCTTTAAGTAGCGCTTGAAATCAAAATCAATGCTGTGTTTATTCCCGAACTGTTGGTCGCTGTTAGGAGAGGGCATTAGTTGAAGCACTAGCCATTAAATGCCATGTGCCTCTTTAATGAGCGCTAGCAGGCATTTTAAGTATCAACCAGCTGTTTAATGAGACTCCGAGCAACCCTTCCTACTTAAAGTAACTGCTTCAACTTCTTTACCAAAAAGGCGTCTTGCACTAAACATGGGTTAAACTGGCATTTCAGTTTAAGACCCTATCTTGACCACCTCTTCACTCTTTAGCCCTTCAAGTATTCGGTGAAAATTGCTCCATGTGTTTATTGCAAAAAGTTACAAGTTATGTGAACACTAAAGGGCAATATCTGATTATATTGAAAGGTTTGAAGTGTTGTCCAATAGGATTTCAATGCTCGCCAAACTTGTTGCGATCAGATTACCATATTCCCACATGGCACAGAATAAATGCAATATTAAAATACATGCACAATCTTTTGAAAATAGGTTTGAGGTTTTAAACCATCAGCAATCAAGATTGATTTTTTTTTTTTTTTGTAAAAATATACTTTATTCATAAAAAATCTTCAATCACATTCAAAACCATTTCAAAAACAACATTACAAGGGTACAATCCAGGTTAAACTTTTACAAAATGTATCACCAGGTGCATCAGTACAAACAATATTACAATCATTTACAGCCTTTCATTTTGATCTGTACAGCCCGAGGGGCTCTGAACAGTTCCCAGTCTCTCGGTGCGCTGTGGTAGAAAGGTCTTAGACAGCGACCCTTCCCCATTGCGCCTTTGCGGCAGCTGCCCCAAGCTTTAGTGCGTCCCTCAGCACGTAGTCCTGGACTTTGGATTGTGCCAGTCCGCAACAATCGGTCGGGGACAACTCTTTGCGCTGGAAGACCAACAAGTTTCGGGCAGACCAAAGCGCGTCTTTCACCGAGTTGATGATCCTCCAGCTGCAGTTGATGTTTGTCTCGGTGTGTGTCCCTGGGAACAGCCCGTAGAGCACAGAGTCCTGTGTCACAGAACTGCTCGGGATGAACCTCGACAGCAACCACTGCATCTCTCTCCAGACTTTCTTTGCAAAGGCGCAATCCACAAGGAGGTGAACAACGGTCTCTTCCCCACCACAGCCACCTCGAGGGCAACGTGCAGAGGGGGTGAGCCTCCTGGCGTGTAGGAAGGATCTGACGGGGAGGGCCTTTCTCACCACCAGCCAAGCTACGTCTTGGTGCTTGTTGGAAAGTTCTGGCGATGAGGCATTCTGCCAAATGACTTTGACAGTCTGCTCGGGGAACCATCCCACAGGGTCCACCCTCTCCTTTTCCCTCAGGGCCTCTAGGACGTTACGTGCTGACCACTGCCTGATGGACTTGTGGTCAAAGGTGTTTTTCTGCATAAATATTTCCACCAGGGACAGGTGGTACGGCACGGTCCAACTACTTGGAGCGTTCCGCGGCAGCGTGGCCAGACCCATCCTTCGCAACACCGGGGACAGGTAGAACCTCAGCACGTAGTGACACTTGGTGTTTGCGTACTGAGGGTCTACGCACCGCTTGATGCAGCCGCACACAAAGGTGGCCATCAGTATGAGGGCGATGTTGGGCACGTTTTTTCCCCCTTTATCTAGAGGCTTGTACATCGCGTCCCTGCGGACACGATCCATTTTCGACCTCCAGATAAAGCGGAAGATGGCTCGAGTGATCGCCGTCGCGCAGGAGTCTGGAATGGGCCAGACCTGCGCCACGTACAGCAACAGCGAGAGTACCTCACACCTGATGACCAGGTTCTTACCCGCAATGGAGAGGGAGCGTCGCTCCCACATGCCCAGTTTCCTTTTCACCATAGCCACTCGCTCCTTCCAGTTTCTAACGCATGCCCCGGTCCCTCCGAACCATATCCCCAGCACCTTCAGGCCGTCAGCCCTGACAGTGAAGGGGACAAAGGATCGGTCAGCCCAGTTCCCAAAGAACATGGCCTCGCTCTTCCCACGATTTACCTTGGCTCCCGAGGCCAGTTCGAACTGGTCGCAGATGTGCATCAGTCTGCGCACCGACAGCGGATCCGAGCAGAAGACGGCGACGTCGTCCATGTACAGGGAGGCTTTTACCTGAGTGCCTCCACTGCCTGGGATCGTCACTCCTCTTATGCCCAGATCCTTCCTGATGGACTCGGCAAAGGGTTCTATGCAGCACACGAAAAGGACAGGCGAGAGAGGACAGCCCTGCCTGACTCCAGATTTAATCGGAAAGCTATCTGTTTCCCACCCATTGATTGAGACTGCGCTACTGATGTTAGTGTAGAGCAGTTGGATCCAATTTCGAATTCCCTCCCCAAAGCCCATTTTGGAGAGCACATCCCCCATGTAGGTGTGCGATATTCTGTCAAAGGCCTTCTCCTGATCCAAGCTGATGAGGCAGGTATCCACACTCCTGTCCTGTACATAGGCAATCGTATCCCTGAGCAGCGCCAGGCTGTCAGAGATCTTCCTGCCTGGCACAGAGCAGGTCTGGTCAGGGTGAATCACCAATTCCAGAGCGGATTTGACCCGATTGGCGATGACCTTGGACAGAATCTTATAGTCCATATTCAACAGTGAAATGGGTCGCCAATTTCTAATTTCCTCCCTTTCCCCCTTGTGCTTGTAGATGAGGGTGATGATGCCTTTCCTCATGGATTCTGACATACTACCGGCCAGGAGCATACTCTCGTACACTCCTAGCAGGTCTGGGCCGATCAAGTCCCACAGAGCCGAATGCAACTCCGCCGGCAAGCCGTCGCTTCCGGGGGTTTTACTCTTCTCGAAGGACTCGAGGGCCTTAGTCAGTTCATCAGGAGTTAGCGGTTTGTCCAGGCTCTCCCGCGTACTGTGGTCTAAGACCTCCGTGATAGAGGACAGGAAGGACTGGGAGGCCGTGCTGTCCGTGGGCTTCACGTCATACAATCCAGCATAAAAGGATTTGCTGATCCTCAGAATGTCGGACCGTGATGACTTTACTGAGCCGTCTTTTTCCTTCAGGCTGCTGATCACAGAGCGCTCTCTGTGTACCTTTTGGAAGAAGAAACGTGAGCACGTCTCATTCTGCTCCACGGAGCGGACTCTGGAACGGAAGATGATCTTGGAGGCCTCCGAGGCAAAGTGCGAGGCTTGCTGGCCCTTCACCTCTTGGAGCTCCTCCTTGACATCGACCCCCATCGACTGCAGCCGGAGCAGGTTCTGCATCTTTTTCTGGAGTCGGGACATTTCCCTCTGTTCCTTTCTAGCTTTCTGGGTGCCTTTGCGGATGAAAAACCTCTTGATGCTTCCCTTGATCGCTTCCCACCAGTGTGTCAGGGACTCAAAGAGGGGTTTCACAGTTCTCCAACCTTTGTAATCCCTCTTGAGCTCCTCAATGTTCTCTGGGGTCAGCAGTTGCACATTTAGCTTCCATGCCCCCCTGCCCACCCTCAGGTCCTTCTCCAAGTGGCAGTCCGCCAGTAGGAGGCAGTGGTCAGAGAAGAACACCGGCTTGACCTCGGTGGATCTGACTGTGAATGCACGGGACACAAACAGGAAGTCTATCCTGGAACGAATGGACCCGTCTGGCCGCGACCAGGTGTATCTACGCTGCGCTCCGTCTGCAGGGTTGCTGAAGACGTCGTGCAGCTTGGCATCCTTAACTGTTTCCATCAGGGATCTGGACGTAGCGTCCAATCTGCTTCCGGCCCTGCCGGATCGTCCAGCCGCATCGATGATGCAGTTGAAGTCCCCGCCCAGAATGACCGGCCTGGAGGTCGCCAGCAGCAGTGGGAGCTGCTGAAAAACCTCCAGCCGCTCAGCCCCTTGTGCCGGGCCATACACGTTAATTAACCGGAGTGGAGCGTTCTTGTACATTACGTCTGCTACGAGGAGTCGCCCGCCCACCACCTCCTTGACCTCGGAGACGGTGAAGTTGCCTCCCCGCAGCAGAATACCCAGGCCGGAGGAACGAGAGTCGTTTCCGCCCGACCAGATCGATGGCCCGTGGGACCACCATCGTGACCATTGCCTGTAGGAGCTGAGGTGCGGTATCGCACACTCCTGCAGAAACAACAGGTCAGCTTTGACCTTGGCTAGGTAGTCCAAGGTCGCAACACATCGCGTAGTAGATTTAATGCTACGCACATTTATGGATACAATCTTTAAACCCATTTTAAAGCATTTATTCTCCTACCAAACCCACTGTCTCTGAGAGTCCCAGACCTTTAGTCTGCTCCTTCATACCCGTAGTGAGCTCAAATTCCTTCACTTTGGATGGGCTGAGGTAGATCTCCTTGGCCGTGTTCTGCTCCGGTGGCATCTGGAGGTTCACGTAGAGAGCGGGTTTTGAGATGACCTTTGCTGGAGAAGCTTCTCCAAAACTCACCCCCTCTGGGGTGTTGCTGTTCCCGGCTTCCTGGAGCTGGGGTGCGATGATTGCCTCACTGCTCCCAGATTCCAGGGGCTGTGGTGCACTGGCCTCCTCAGGTTGCAGGCAAAGTTGGGGTGCGCTGGTCTCCTTGTTGTCTCCAATTTTCTGGAGCTCGGGTGTCTCGTCCTCCAACGCCCTGGAGCTTTGCCGCCTCTTCTGTCGGTGCCGCTCTGGCACTTCATCATCCGAAGAGCTGCTGCCCTTGTCATCCGTGTCGGATGGGAGACGCCTCTTGCCGCTTCTCTGGGAAACGCCTTTGCTTCTTCTTCGCTCCCTCTTACTTTTCTTGTTCTTCACCGTCCGCCACTCCCCCTGCTGCTTTTCCACTGCTGCCTCCTCCTCCATTGATTCGCTACACTCACTGCCGGAGCTTGGAGAGCAACTTCAAAATGGGTTTTGCAAAAACACGGTCCCACAAAGCAAGCCTTTTGCATACACTTGTAAAGGGTGGTGACAATCTGTTAACTGAAGTGTTCTGTTTCTGACAGTGTGCTGCAATTTGTTCTTTAAAAAATCAGACATTTTCAAGAGTAAACTGTCTCTATTTAATCAGAATCAATGCAGTACAAGACTCAGGGAAGGGAAGGAATTGACAGATTTCTACATATTGGCTTCTGCGCTCTGACCCTTACCTTGCTTATGCTCTGTCACGTACCATTTCTGAACACAGCATCCAGACATTTAATAGATCTTTGACTCATGGCCAACCTCCTTTAATCTCTCCTTTTACACTAATCGCACCCTATTCCTTTCATGTGCCCATTTCAACAGATCTATTAAGATAAAGGCTGAACATATTTGGTTGTTACTGCATTACCCCAGCTTGCCAAAATTGTACATTTCAACCCTCATTGGCAGCCATGCAAGCGCTGTCCATTACTCACACACCACAACTGTCAGGTGTCATGTAGGTTTTTAAAAATTTAATAAAAGTGTAACTAAAAGTGATGGACATGTCCCAACTCATGTGACAGTGTCACATGAGGGTGCATGTCAGGGAAATTTTTTTTCTGTTCTTAACATTTTTTATTGTGGAGCCGATGTCCCTGAGGCAGGGAGATGAGTGCGCTCTTTCGCGCACATGCGTGAAGGAGCGCACTCTCGGCTCAGGGAATCCCCCTCACCTGCATAGGGAAGCGCTTCCTTGCAGATGTCACGCTGGGCGGGCCTTAATTGGCCCGCCCATGTAAAATGGCGGCATGGCCCCGATTGGGGGCGCCGATTGGAGGCGTGCCTCCATGCGCCCGCTCCTGAACTTCCCCCCCAACGGGGGGAAAATTCTGCCCATGATATACTGGGATCACAGTGTGGGCTGAGAGCAGGAATGTTGGGCACCAGCAACAGGTAAAGAGCTGCTGTTTGCCTGAAATTTACCAGTTCTGATTTTTCTTTCACAAAGATGCTCTTGCCAGTATTTGCCCATTAAAGGACAAAAAAAAGAAACTAAAAAGAAAGTTTGACCCTGTAACAAGGGAGGACGACTGGGTCAGTTTTGAAAGGTCTTTCAGGCTTTCCCAAATTGTGAATGGATGCTGTGTGCCAGGAGCACTGCGTGGGTGAGAAGGCCTCTCTAAATTGTGTCTTGTTTGGGATCTACTTAATGCTGGTTAGTCACAACTTGGAAGTGTTCAGCATTTCCAGAGGGTGGTAAGTTGCAGATGTCTGTGCCCAATAATTTAGGGTGTTTGTCACAAATTATCGGCTTTATGCTGTGTCAAATGATACTCATCACTATATAAATCAACATAAAACAATGGGAAAATAATTTAAAAGATAACAGTGTTGATTATCAGTCACTTAATAAATTATCCACCACATCACTCAGAACTTTAAATATTGTATGATATAAGCTCTGTAACAAATTAATTAATATCAGCTTGACATATACTTATTGAACACAATAAGTGTGATAGAATGGATTGGCTTGGTTAATGAAATTGTCATCTTGATTACCTTGAAAATAACCTTCTGTAAGGCATTGCGCTGGCAGTACTCTGCAGCATCTTGGAGAGATTGGACTGTTTTATGGGTTCTGTTTCAACTTTCTTCCCTCTATACCTGAAATCACTGACCCATAGAACCATAGAAAAGTTACAGCGCAGAAAGGGGCCGGCCATTCAGCCCACCGTGTCTGTGCCGGCCATAAAAGAGAAAAAGGAAGCTAGCCCCTCATTTTTAATCCCACTTTCCAGCACCTGGTCTGTAGCCTTGCAGGTTACATGCAGATCCAAGTATCTTATAAATGAGTTGAGCGTTTCAGCCTCAACCATCGATTTAGGCAGTGAATTCTAATCGCCCACCACCCTCTGCGTGAAAAAGTTTTTCCTCATGTCCCCTCTAATCCTTCGACCAATCACCTTAAATCTATGCCCTCTGGTAATTGACCCCTCAGCTAGAGGAAAAAGGTCTTTCCTGTCTACCCTATCTACTCCCCTCATAATTTTGTACACCTCAATTAGGTCATCCATCAGCCTCCTCTGTTCCAAGGAAACAATCCTGGCCTATCCAATCTTTCCTCATAGCTGCAATTTTCAAGTCCTGGCAACATTCTTGTAAATGTCCTCTGTACTCTCTCCAGAGCAATTACATCCTTCCTGTAATGTGGTGACCAGAACTGTGCACAAGATTCTAGCTATGGCCTAACCAGCGTTTTATACAGTTCCAGCATTACATCCTGATTTTGTGTTCAATACCTCCTCCAATAAAGGAAATAATTCTGTATGCTTTCTTTACCACCTTATCCACCTGTCCTGCAACCTTCAGGGTCCCGTGGACATGCACTCCAAGGTCTCTCACTTCCTCAACCCCTCTCAATGCCCTCCCATTTATTGAGTATTCCCTTGCTTTGTTTGCCCTCCCCAAATGCATTAACTCGCACTTCTCTGGATTGAATTTCATTTTCCACTTTTCCGCCCAACCAAACCATTGATATAATTCTGGAGACAACAGCTATCCTTTTCATTCACAACTATGCAGCCAATTTTTGTGTCATCTGCAAATTTCCCAATCATGGTTTGCATGTTTAATTCCAAATCATTAGTATATACAATAAATAGCAAGGGCACCAATGCTGAGCCCTGTGAAATGCCACTGGAAACCACCTTCCATTCGCAAAAACATCCATCGACCATTACCCTTTGTTTCCTGTCAATGAGCTAATTTTGGATTCAATTTGCCACCTTTCCCTTGTCCCATGGGATGTCAGTTTTTCTGACAAGTCTGCCATGTGGGATCTTGTCAAATGCCTTACTAAGATCCATGTAGACAACATCCACTACACTACTCTCATCAACCCTCTTTGTTACTTCCTCAAAAATTTCTATTAAGTTGGTAAGACACAATCTTCCCTTAATAAACCCATGCTGCCTATCCCTGATCAATCCGTACCTTTCGGAGTGACAGTTTATCCTGTCTCTCAGAATTGATTCCAATAATTTGCCCACCACTGATGTTAGACTGACCAGCCTATAAATTTCTGGCCTATCCTTTGCACCTTTTTTAACCCCTGCTGGAATATAGTTTCACAGGTACTACCAGTATTTCTGTGCCATCCTAGTGGGCATTCTTCATGCCTGAGCTTAGACTGCCAGTGATGGAAAGCAGTTTGACTTCTGAGGGAGCCATCAGAGCTGGGTGCAAAGCCTGTTCACTCCTAATGTCCATGCACATGCATTTTCCTTGCAGCAATCAGGAATGGAAATGCTGGCTGATTTCATCTCTGCTCTCTTGAACGCTAAGGCCACATGAAGTACAGGTGCCATTGCCCCAGCTAAGTTCAATTAACTCTCAAAGCTGATTTTTTCCAGCTTTGTATGACTCAGTGCCACACTGGGCAGTCTACTCTCAGCAAAGTTGGTGAACTTCATATTTATGATACGCAGCAGTTCTTTGATATAGATCATCGGTTCTTATATAAGCAGCTGGCATCATGCTGCACCGTCTCCAATTGCTGGCCCACACGGGAAGGAGCTGTTTGTTTTAATAAACAGCCCTCATACAGTGCTGTCCTTTAACCATGACCTGCACTGCCTTCCTTGCATTGCTCAATCAGAGCTGGAGCCAGGATTCCTATGCATCAACTGCATGTGCATGTATGCACACATAATTCTAGGTGTGACAGTGCCTCACTTGCCTCATCTGTGAGCTGCCTCTGGGGAAGAGCTGACATGCGCTTTACTCAGAATCTAACTTACGCTACACTTGACCAGGAAAGCTTGATGCTGACACTGGATGCTGGAATTGAGAAGGAGTCCCATTTCCCATCAGCCCTCACCTTGATGAGCCCAAAATTAAAAAAGAAATCCACTTCTCAGATAGTAATGGAACAGACAGCGCATTGTCTGCATAAATGGGCATCTTAAAACTTCCAGGAAGATATAGCCTAAGTTTAAAAAGCAAGCTATGACAGACTTTGCCTGACAGAATGTCTAAAAAAATGCTTCCAAATATCACTGGCAGTGTATCGTGAAGTACTATTAAAAGTCCAGACAATGGTGCAATTAACTTGAAATGCAAACAGGATGGGGGAAGTATGCATTCCCAGGTAGGAGGGGGAGCTGCTCTCCCTGTGTGGGCCTGGGTTGTATGCCCAGTTCTGTCTTGCTTGAGATGAAAATCATTCTCACTGTGTGGTCACTCACTCACATGCAAGCAGTTGAGTGTCAGATTAATATTGCTGTGGCATTTTTCCAAAGAAAAATTGTCAGCAAGCAATCTGAAAGAAACTTCTATAAGATGGATCTGATCCTAATGGTAAAGTATTACGTTTCACCAATGTAACATGGTTTTAAGTCAGTCTCTGTGTGTTGAGATTTTGGATCAACACTTGTATTATTATGGCTGCAACATAAATCAATTAATCTCTGCCAATGTAAATTATTCTGACTTCTTTTACTTCTAAATTTTCTATGTGTCATCACTGATGTGAAATGGAGTCATCCAATAATGATACTCTATGTTGTGCAACCTTACAGGATGTTTGGGTAAATACTTTTGTACACTGTGGGTTGCTATAGTCATGTGACCTCTGCTGTCATCATATGTAAATACAGGTTTTAGGGCAATAGCTATTTTACCCCCCACATGGAACATAGTGTTAGAAGTGCGCAATCGGATTTTGATAGTTGTAAGGGAGCCAGCAGATGTAACAAAACAAGAGAATAACTAAACTATGGTCTGCAACTTTGTGCAAGACATAGAGAATAGCCAGCTGGGTGAGTCATTATGGCTTTAAATGTTCCAGTATGTACTCTGAGGGATATGAAGAGAGATTTGAGAGAGAATTTGCAATTCTTCCAGACTCAATGGCAGAATTATGAGGTTGCCACAGAGTTGAACAAGAAACCTGAACAGATAAGAGTAGTAACTCTGTTATCAGTGATGACGAAGGAGTGCTACAAGCTCTATTGCACCCTAGACTTAACTGAGGAGCAGAAAAACCAGTCTTGCGAAACTTTGGAGGCCTTGAAGACCCACTTTAAGCCCTATACTAATATTATTTATGAACACTGTGTTTAACACTAGAACTCAAGAAGAGTGGGTGAATGTTGATCAGTAAGTGACTGCACCGACATGTCTAGCTGAATCTTGAGAGTTGGGCAACTGAAGGATGATTTCATCTGAGATAGGATTGTCTTAGGAACAAGAGAGCTGCTGTAAGACCATAAGACATAGGAGCAGAAATAGGCCATTCGGCGCATCGAGTCTGCTCTGCCATTCAATGAGATCATGGCTAATCTGATAATCCTCACTTTCCTGCTTTTTCCCCATAACCCTTGATTCCCTCACTGATTAAAAATCTGTCTATCTCAGCCTTGAATATACTTAATGAACCAGCCTCTACAGCCCTCTGCAGTAAAGAATTCCACAGAATCTCCTCATCATCATGAGGAGATGATCCTCCTCATCTCTGTCTTAAATGGGCGACCCCTTACTCTGAGATTATGCCCTCTGGTCCTAGACTCTCCCAGAAAGGGAAACAACATCAGCATCTACCCTGTCAAGCTCCCTAAGAATCTTGTAGGTTTCAATAAGGTTGCCTCTCATTCTTCTAAACTCCAATGAGTGCAGGCCTAACCTATTCAACCTCTCCTCATAAGAAAATCTCTTCATACCCGGGATCAACCTAGTGAATCTTCCCTGGTCCGCCTCCAAATCCAGTATATCTTTCCTTAGATAAGGGGACCAAAACTGTTCACAGTATTCTAGGTGTGGTCTAACTAGTGCCTTGTATAGTTTTAGCAAGACTTCCCTATTTTTATACTGCATTCCCTTTGAAATAAAAACCAACATTCCATTTGCCTTCCTTATTACCTGCTGAATTTGTATGCTAGCTTTTTTGTGATTCATGCACAAGGACCCCCAAATCCCTCTCTGCTGCAGCTTTCTGTAGTCTTTCCCCATTTAAATAATATTCAGCTCCTCTATTCTTTCTGCCAAGATGCATAACCTCACATTTTCCCATATTATATTCCATCTGCCAAGTTTTTGCCCACTCACATAACCTGTCTATATCCCGCTGTAGACTCTCTGTGTCATCCTCACCACTTGCCTTCCCACATATTTTTGTGTCAACCGCAAACTTGGCGATAGTACATTCACTTCCCTCATCCAAGTCATTAATGTATATTGCAAATAATTGTGGGCCCCAGCACTGATCCCTGTGGCACTCTACAAGTTACAGGTTGCCATCCTGAAAATGCCCCCCTTATCCCAACTCTCTGTCTTCTATTAGTTAGTCAATCCTCTATCCATGCTGATATACTACTCCCAACACCATGGGCTCTTATCTTATTAAATAGCCTTATATGCAGTACCTTATCGAACGTCTTTTGGAAATCCAAATATATTACATCTACTGGTTCCCCTTTACCCATCCTGCTTGTTACCTCCTCAAAGGATTCTAATAAATTTGTCAGGCATGATTTCCCCTTCATGAAGCCATGCTGACTCTGCTTGATTATATTATGTATTTCTAAATGCTCTGTTATTATATCCTTTACAATAGACTCTAACATTTTCCCAATGACAGATGTTAAGCTAACTGGCCAATAGTTATCTGTGTTTTTGTCTCCTTCCCTTTTTGAATGAGGGTGTTACATTGGCAGTTTTTCAATCCTCTGGGACTTTTCCAGAATCTAAGGATTCTTGGAAGATTACTACCAGTGCATCCACTATCTCTGTAACTACTTCCTTTAATACCCTAGGATGCAACCCATCAGATCCAAGGGACTTTTTTTTTTATTCATTCACGGAACGTGGGTGTCACTGGCTGGGCCAGCATTTATTGCCCATCCCTAGTTGCCCTTGAGAAGGTGATGGTGAGCTGCCTTCTTGAACTGCTGCAGTCCACTTTACGGCCTTTAGCCCCATTAGTTTCCCTAGTACTTCTTCTGTAGTGATAGCCATTCTATTTATTTCCTCCTCCCCCTCCCCCCTCCCCGCTTTTGCCCTTTGATTATTTAGTATTTTTGGAATGCTATAGTATCTTCTACTGTGAAGGTTGAAGCAAAGTATTTATTCAACTCCTTTGCCATTTCCTGGTTCCCCATTATTATTTCCCCAGCCTCAGTCTCTAAGGGGCCAATGTTCACCTTGGCCTCTCTCTTCCTTTTTCTATATTTAAAGAAGTTCTTACTGTCCGTTATTATATTACTTGCTAGTTTACCCTCAAAGTTTGTGAGAGCATGCCTGCTGAGAAAAGAGGAAATTACTCTCGAGAAAGTTATTGTCACATACAGAAGCTCTGAGGTGGCTGATTATTAACTGAAGAGTATTAAGGAGAACTAAGAGGCTTCACACTCGCCTGAGAGACAGCACAAGTCAATGAAGAAAAGGAAGGACAAGCTACAGAAGGGCCTGCAGAAAGATCAAGGCCGGAGTACTGGATGTAAATACTGTGGGGAAAACTACAAGAAGGAAAAGGAAGCCTGTCCAGCATAGGGAAAGCAGTGCTCTAACTGCAAGAAGCTGAACCACTTTGCATGCACGTGTTTTGCTGAAAGAAGGAAAGTAAGCCTATAAAGATGGCTGCTGAAAAGATGTTCAATGATGATTGTGACAAATCATTCTAAACCCGAAATCAGGTTGGTGTGTTCCAATCCCTAGGTAAAAAATTGTTTGTTTCTGTTGGAATGATGACTGCAGAAGGTGAGCATCATATTAATGTGAAGTGTCAGATAAACACTGGTGCTATGTGCAACATTATGAGCTTCACAGACTTGTGTGAAGTTGCTCAAGATGGTGACCCAAAAATGAAGTCATCAAAGATAAAGTTGAAGCCCCTATGATGGAGCGATGCTCACTGAACGTGGACAAACTAAGCTGAGAGTCCAGTATAATGGGAAGAAAAGAGATCTGCAGTTCCAGGCATTAGACACTAAGCAAAATCCCCTCATTTCAGGTGAAAGAAGTCAAAAGCTTGGACTGGTAACACTCATGTACCAAAAGAGACTTGCAGTGTTTTGCATTGTGCCAAGCCATTGACTGCTGAACAGATCCTGACAGATAAGTGTTTTGATCACATCAAGCAAACTACACAACAAGATGCAACTCTCCAAGTGCTGCAGGAAGTTGTGATGAAAGGATGGCCTGAAAGCATCAAGGACATACCTGATGCTATAAGATAATATTGGGCATACAGAGATGAAGTGATTGCCCAAGGTGGCATCTTGTAGAAAGGGATTGGGTCATTATCTCTAAAGAGGTGAGAAAATAGATGTTGAAGTGTATCCATGCAAGTCTTAAGGAATCAAGTCTAGTGCAAGGAAGGCAAGAGAAGTGCTCTACTGGCTAAACATAAGCAATGAGATTAAGGATCACATTGGCCAGTGTAGTGCTTGTAATGAAGATCAAGCTAAGCAAGCTAAAGAGCCACTCATGACTCATGAGATCCCAGACACCACAGATGAAGCTTGAAGTAGATCTCTTCTCTCTCACTGGGACTGATTACCTCATCACAGTCGGCTATTATTCAGAATATTGGGAGTTAGACCAGCTGATGTCACCAACTGCCAGTGAGATTGTAGAATGCCTGAAATCACTCTTCAATCATCATAACATTCCTGATATTGTGATAAGCAACAATGGCCCTCCGTTCACATGTGAAGAATTCAGACACTTCACGAATGATTGGCAAATTCAGCACTACACATCCTCTCTACACTATCCCCAGTCAAATGGAAAGACTGGGGCAGCCTTAAAAACTTGCCAAAGGGATCATCAAAGAATCAACCAGATCCAGCACAGATGAGTGCAAGGCACTCTTAGCGTGGAGATATACACCCATTGAAGGCATGGAAAGTAATTCAGTCCAGCAACTAATGTCATGCCATGCTCAGACTACTCTTCCAATAGCTAAAAAACTACTGAAGCCAGAAGTAGTAACAGTAGAGAGTGACAAGATCAAAGTTAAATCACAAAAAGCCAAATTTCACTTTGATAAAGCTTCCAAATCATTGCCGGAGTTGAGAGTTGGAGATCCAGTCAAACTGCAAATATTCAATGCTCTCAACAAAAGACAACCCATGTGGTAACTTGGAACCTGTGTAGAGAAGTTGTGACTTCAATCGTACACAGTGAAAATGAACGACCAACTCTGTCATCGCAACCACTGACACCTATGTGCAACCAGAGAGGCTGCTCCCTCACAGCAGCTGATGAAACAGATCTGATTTCACCTACTGAGCAAGGAACTGAACGGCCGTCAGACCCAGAGATCAACTGTTTCTCAACAAATGCAATGGATCAGCAGCAACAAGTTCCACAGCAGCAATACTCACCACAGCAGTGACATTCCCCAGAGCAGCAACATCTTCCCAGGACCTAGCAAATATCAGATGAACAGCTAACAACAACTCGCATGTGTCCCATAGAAAGACCTGAACACTTTTGGTCTATGTGTGAAATGTGCATGTAGGGACAGATGAAATTGGAACAGACTAGAAAAAATAGATTTTTGTTCATGTGTGATAATTGCCTTATGGGCTATGTATATGGAGTAACTTGCAAATGATAGTGCATGCATCCTTTTCTATGAAAAGGGGGATGTTTGGATAAATATTTTTGTATGCTGCGGATTGCCATAGTTATGTGTCATCATATGTAAGTAAAGGTTTTAGGGCAGGAGCCATTTCACCCACTACATGGAACACAGGACAAAGGCTATTTTAAATATTGCTATTGATAAGATTCCTTGTTTTATAAGATATTGTGTTTTCATCACTTTGTTTGGATCTTGTGTGTTATTTACCTTTGTTTGACTGATAGTTGATGGTGATTCCCCTTCTTTTCCCCCACAACTGCACAGAAAATTACCTTCCTTCGCAACTATCTGATAGATGTTCAGTGCAACTGCGATTGGGAACTTGTTAAGGATTGCTGGTACATATCAATATCAGACTATTACTTGATGCTGCAACTCTAAAATGTGAGAGAGAACACTCCCATTTTGGAAGCCAAATTTGGTAAATTTGTTGCTCAGGTTTTCTTCTCCTGAATGCTCTGACCTTTGCTGAGGTATGGTTGCAGTATAGCAGTCCCTCAGAACTCAATCACAGAATGTTACAACACAGGAACAAGCCATTTGGCTCTTTAAAACTGCATTACGTTTATCTTCCTGGGCCACCTAGTTTGGTTCAACTCTTTGCTGACCCAAATGAGTCTAAACAGTAAATGGAGAAGTGTTATCCCACCATATGGAGCATCACAGCCAAGCCTCATCATCAAAGCCTGACCTTCAGTCCAATATTTGTAATATCACTGTCAAAAAACACAGTACAAATGTTGACGTTTATCCCTGAAATTCCCCTAATGAATGTAAGAAGTGCTGTTTTTCCACCTGACCGCGAGTGAGTATTCCCAGGACTCTTTCCCAAGGTTTCCTGGTCTAGAAAGGAATTTGGATGCGAACTAACGTAGAAAAAGTTTTCTTTCTTTCCCCTTGCTCTGAACAGAAGATCACCACACCCTACTCCTGTGCTGCAAGAGTATTGCATGATTTTAATTAAAGAGCATACATCAAAATGTTATTAACTTGACCTCCCTTTTTGTTTTATTTTTCAATCCTTCTGTTGATTTATCATGAGAATTCTTTTCAAACAATGAAGACATCATTCTGGGATTTGACTTGGAGGAACTCCTGATGCTGACTGTTTGGGAGTGAGTTGTATTAACAAGATGCCATCATTATTATCAGCAACCCAGTCATTTATATCAGCGACCCAATCATTTCTCACATGCCTCTCAATTTAGCTTCCTAACATCAGAAGCATGTCATTTTCCAGATAATCATTCCAATAATGTCATCATTGCTCAGTACTTTAGCTAAATCATCTTCTCCCTTCCAATTTCCATTACATTTCCACTCAAACTTGCAATCCAAAACAGGTTATGTGTGTATGTTCACTTTGACATCTCAACTGTTTGCCTTAGCTACTTTTCATCATCAGACATATCTTCTGTGGCTATAAATGTCTTTCCTTCACAGCACTAAATTCATCAATTGTCTCTATTGAGCTACTAATAATAATTGTCCATATTTCAAATTTATTGTCAGCAAAATCAAGTTGAATATCTCTCTATTGGAAAGAAACCATCTGCTTCCCTAACTTACCATAACAAACCAAATCTGTTTCTCATAATTTTTGTGAATCCTATGTTATTAATTCTTCTAAAGAGAAAGAACGTTATTTTAACCCACGTTTTTTCTCCAACTCTAATCTTAATGATCTTAGCAAAGAACCTCCATCCATTACTCCTTCAAACATTAAGGTCAACTTCAACTTTGTTTTCCCTGTCAGGAATGTCTCTTTCTTTACTGCCTACAGTCCTATAAGATCTAATAATTGATTTAACAATGTTCTTAAGATGCTTGCCTTGAAATTTATCCTTGTTATATGTCTTCTTTTCAATCTTCTTTATTCCTTTGACTGAAAAATCAGATGGGCAAAGGTAAAAGCAAAATACTGCGGATGCTGGAAATCTGAAACAAAAACAAAAATAGCTGGAAAAACTCAGCAGGTCACAACATCTGCGGAGAGGAATAGAATTAATGTTTCGAGTCCATATGACTCTTCATCAGAACACTGAAAGGTAGCCTAGGTGAGGAATTCATAGAATGTTTTCAGGAGGGAGGCAGAAAGCAGGAAACTACAGGCCAGTTAGTTAATGTCTGTCATAGGGAAAATGTTAGAAGCTATTATAAAGGCGTTATAGCAGGGCACTTGGCAAAATTGAAGGTAATCAAGCAAAACTCAGAACCCTCTGAGAGAAAGAAATTCTCCTCATCTCTGTCTTAAATGGACGACCCCTTATTTTTAAACAGTGATCCTTAGGTCTAGTTTCTCCCACAACAGGAAAAATCCTTTCCACATCCACCCTGTCAAGACCCCTCAGGATCTTATATGTTTCAATCAAGTCACTCTTCTAAACTCCAGCAGATACAAGCCTAGCCTGTCCAACCTTTCCTCATAAGACAACTTGCCCATTCCAGGTATTCGTCTAATAAACCTTCTCTGCACTGCTTCCAACACAATTAAATCCTTCCTTAAATAAGGAGACCAATACCATACACAGTATCCCAGATGTGTCTCACCAATGCCCTATATAACTGAAGCATAACCTACCTACTTTTGTCTTCAATTCCCCTTGCAATAAACTATATAATTCTATTAGCTTTTCTAATTACTTGCTGTACCTGCATATTAACTTTTTGCAATTCATGCAGTAGGACTCCTAGATCTCTCTGCATCTCAAAGCTCTGCAATCTCTCACCATTTAGATAATATGCTTCTTTTTTATTTTTCGTGCCAAAATGAACAATTTCACATTTTCCCACATTATACTCTGTTTGCCAGATCTTTGCCTACTCACTCAACCTATCTTTGTCACTTTGTAGTGTCCTTATGTCCTCTTCATATCTTACTTTCCTACCTGTCTTTGTATCATCAGCAAATTTAGCAACCATACCTTTGATCCTGTCATACAAGTCATTCACATAAATTGTAAAAAGTTGAGGCCCCAGCACTGATCCCTGTAGCACGCAATTCGTTATATCTTGCCAACCAGAAAAAGGCTCTTTTATGTCTACTCTGTTTCCTGTTAGCTAGCCAATCTTCTATCCATGCCAAAATGTTACCTCCCTTCACCATGAGCTTTTATTTTCCACAATAGCCTTTGATGTGGCATTTTATCAAATGCCTTCTGGAAATCTAAGTACAGTACATCCATTGGTTCCCCTTTATCCACAGCGCATGTTCCTTCTTCAAAGAGCTCCAATAAATTGGTTAAACATGATTTCCCATTCACAAAACCATTTTTGACTCTGCCTGATTACCTTCAATTTTGCCAAGTGCCCTGCTATAATGCCTTTATAATAGCTTCTAACATTTTCCCTATGACAGACATTAACTAACTGGCCCGTAGTTTCCTGCTTTCTGCCTCCCTCCCGAAAACATTCTATGAATTCTTCACCTAGGCTACCTTCTGATTTTCCAGTCAATTATTCATCACTCCCTCAGAATTCCCAAAGCCTACATAATTCTTTATATGACCTCACATCAAAGCTCTGTTCTAGCTATTAGCTGTCTAATTTTTCCTCAGGTCAGTCTATGGGCAGAAATTTTTTCTCAGCGGGTGGGAGCGTGCCCGACCCGCTCGAGCGTAAAATAACACGCGTTGACATCAGCTGAGCATGCCAACGTCAATGCGCAGTCGCGCGACAGTTCGGTTGGTGGGCGTGCACTGGAGTCAGCAGCGAGCCCGCTGACAATTAAAAGGTCTGTTAAGGCCATTAAATAATCAATTAAGCTCAATTTTTCGCTGCCCATCCAACTTAACAGTTGGCAGATAGGCGAAAAGGCCAAGCATCCTTTACTTTTTGGAAACCTCATCCATGGGTGGGATGATGTTTCCAAAAGCAAATAAAAATAAAATTAAAGTTTTGCTTTTGAATTAGTAACATGTCCCTGCTCATGCGACAGTCACATGAGGGGACATGTTTTATTACATTTTTATTTTCTTTATTTTTTGTTATATCTCTTCATCTCCCTGAGGCAGCTCTGTGCCTCATGGAGATTATGAAGTGCTCACTCGCGCACATGCGCGAAGGTCGTGCTTGGCCTGCTCGTCCTCCTCCCTTACCCCCACCCCCCTCTGTCCCGCACAGGCAGAGCAGAGCACTGCCGCTCACGTTTCACGCTGGGTGGGCCTTAATTGGCCCGCCAGCGTGAAATTGCAGTGCAGTGCTGATCGTGGGCAGCGGTCAGCTTCCCGACTGTCCCTGCCAAGCCCACCCGCCAAGGGCAAAATTCTGCCCTATGTGTACTTTTTTTTAATTCAATCCTGGGACGTAGGCATTACTGGCTGGGCCACCAATTATTGATCATCCCTAATTGCCCTTGAGAAGGTGGTGGTGAGCTGCCTTCTTGAACTACTGCAATCCATTTGGTGTAGGTACACCCACACTGCTGTTAGGGAGGGAGTTCCAGAATTTTGACCCAGCAATAGTGAAGGTGCGGCAATATATTTTCAAGTTAGGATGGTCTGTGGCTTGGAGGGGAACTTCCAGGTGATGGTGTTCCCATGTGTCTGCTGCCCTTGTCCTTCCAGATGGTAGCAGTCTTGGGTTTGGAAGGTGCTGTCTAAGGAGGTTTGGTGAGTTCCTGCAGTGCATCTTGTAGATGGTAAACACTGCTGCCAGTGTGTGTCAGTGGTGGAGGGAGTGAATATTGAAGGTGGTGCTTGGGGTGCCAATTAAATGGGCTGCTTTGTCCTGGAATGTGTCCAGCTTCTTGAATTTTTTTGGAGCTGCACTCATCCAGGCTAGTCGCAAGTACTCCATCACACTCCTGACTTGTGCCTTGTAGATTGTGGACACGCTTTTGGGAATCAGGTGGTGAGTTACTTGCATGGGATTCCCAGCCTCTGACCTGCTCTTATAGCCACAGTATTTATATGGCTAGACCAGTTCACTTCTGGTCAATGGTATCCCCCAGGATGTGAGAGTGGGGGATTCAGCAATGGTAATGCCATTGAATGTCAAGGGCGATGGTTAGATTCTCACTTGTTGAGATGATCATTGCCTGCCACTTGTGTGGCGCGAATGTTACTTGCCACTTGTTAGCCCAAGCCTGGTCTTGCTGGATTTGAACATGGACTGCTTCAGTATCTGAGGAGTTGCGAATGGTGCTGAACATTGTGCAATCATCAGCAAACACACCAACCTCTGTCCTTATGATGGAAGGAAGGTCATTGATGGAGCAGCTGAAGATGGTTGGGCCTGAGGAACTACCCTGAGGAACACCTGCAGTGATGTCCTGGAACTGAGATGATTTACCTCCAATAACCATCTTTCTTTGTGCTAGGTATGTTTCCAAACAGCGGAGAGTGTTCCCCCTGATTCCCATTGACTGCAGATTTGCTAGGGCTCCTTAATGCCACACTCGGTCAAATGCTGCCTTGATGCCAAGTCACTCTCGCTTCACCTCTGGAATTCAGATGTTTTGTCCATGTTTGAACCAAGGCTGCAATGAGGTCAGGAGCTGAGTGACCCTGGCGGAACCCAAACTGAGCATCAGTGAGCAGGTTATTGCTAAGCAAGTGCCACTTGATAACACTGTTGATGACCCCTTCCATCGCTTTACTGATGATGCAGAGTAGACTGAAGAGGCGGTAATTGGCCAGGTTGAATTTGTCCTGCTTTTTGCGCACAGGATATACCTAGGCAATTTTCCACATTGCCGGGTAGATGCCAATGTTGTTACTGTACTGGAACAGTTGGCTAGGGGCGCAGCAAGTTCGGGAATACAAGTCTTCAGCATTATTGCCGGAATATTGTCAAAGCCCAGAGCCTTTGCAGTATCCAATGCCTGTTGACTGACTTTTTCCCCCATTAACTCAGGGCTTCATCAGTGCTCTGATGTCTTTCCCATTATTCCTTCTTCATACTGCCTTCACTCACCATTTAACCTTATTTACTTTTTTCATATAATTCCACTCTACATCAAATTTGTTTTTAGATCATGTGCCCTCAGACCTCAAAACTTCCAGACATCTCAAACTTAGGGCTGAATCTTACCTATGTTGGACAGGCTGGGCGGGAGCCAATTAAGGCCCGTCCAATGTAATGCGCGTTCCGTAGTGCTCAGCGCTACCTGTGCAGGTGGGGGGAGGAGGGAGAGAAGGGGCCTGCACTTTTTCTCCTTCATGCGCGCAAAAGACCTGCAACAACCTCCCTGAGGCTGCCTCAGGGAGATTGAATAGACAATATAAGTTTTTTTAAATTCTAGTAAAAAATTATTTAAACATGTCCCCTTATGTGACAGTGTCACATGAGCTGGGACATGTTTGTCAAGTTCACCAAACTTATTTATTAATTTTATAAAACCTTCACGAAACCTCATCCCACCTGTGGATGAGGTTTCCTGGAAAATGCGAAGGCTGCTTGGGATCTTCGCCTGCCCGCCAACCTTAAGGTTGGACAGGCAGCGGTGTTAATGACATTAATTACTTTCTTAATGACCTTAATAGACCTTTGACAATTCGGCGGGTGCACAGCCACCTCCGGCGCATGCCTGCCCGCCGAACGCAATATCAAAATGACGCCCGACGTTATCTCGCATCATTTTACGCGTCGGCATGTCGGGCCCACCCCTGCACACCAACGGCAATATTCTGGCCATAATGTCTGAGTCAATACATCTTGATCTCCTCTGCCCCCCGAAGTGGGAAAATTAAAGTCTTGATTCTTTCAGTGATTCAAAAGCATTTTTGTGCTGTCCATTAGTCTAACCAGCAGCAGTCACCTCTTACCTTTGCTGGATCCATGCTTCATCTATCAACATTAGTGGATTCACTTTCTCTTACTTCAAATAGAATTCCCATGTCCTCCACTGCTAAAGCTGCCTCCAACAGCATGGTTTCATGTTTCCTTCCAGATACTTTCTTTTGTGTCAACACCTCTTAACTCCTTGTAAAGTTCAAGCTGTCCTGAGACTTGAATACTACTTCCATAACTGAGGTTGTTTTAGCACCTGTCCCACATGTGGACAAGACATAACGAAAAGCTTGTCATCTGATAGACAATCCTTCTCTCATCCAAAGCCTTCACTGTTTCTCTCCATTACAAAAGACTATTTATCTATTTATTTATTATTTATTTTATTTATACAATTATACATGGTGGTCAGTGCTCCTCTGAACTTTATTGCTTTGTTTCTCCTATTTTGTAACGATGCTGCCTTACATCACCTTCCTCTTCAGTGCATCTCATTCAGTTGAAATCAAGACATTCTTTCTAGAATCTCAAAATTATACAACTCCTTACCTCAGTCAATCCTCCCATCTCCAACAATCTTCAGGTTTTTGAAACCCAAACTTGACATTACCTAATTCTGATTTACCTTGTTATTTTCGCTGTTCTTTTTTAACTTTGTGGTTCTGTATTACAAAGTTTGACCTTGCATCAGAGCTTCTCAATTTAAAAAAAATAAGTAATATGGTCCACACTTTGCGATTTTAGATTCGGCAATGTTTGCTCCAGGCTCACTGAGTCCTTTTGGTATACTTCCAGCCGTAATCAGCTAATTTACATAGATTAGAACTGAGCTTGAAACCGTCCTGATCTGTGTAAGCAAGCGGACCTCTTCTATAACTGGAGATATCAAGGGACCTGGCATTGAGAAGGGGCGTTGGGGGTGGGGGTACTGCTGTGAGCCACCCCCTTGTCCTTTCTTCCAACACCAGGCTCCAGCCAGAGAGGAGAGTAAGGAAAGCCTGGGGGAGAGAAGGCCCAAAGTTTCCTCAAACCATAAGAAAACATAACATATTCCAACATTAGATATATTTGGTGTATCTATTATTGGTCTCGGTCATAAACCCATGGACTTTGCCTGTTAAGTTGTTTTTTGCTTAATGTTCTTCATTTCAGGAGACTGTTACTGTAACACCCTCCTTCATAACTGTTAAGTAACTCTACTCCCAAAAAGCTGGAATGAGATTCAACTCTAATTTTTTTTGGCAACTTTTTTTCCCACTCCTCCTAAATTAGCTGATTCACATGGGGAAATGGCTCCAACGGCAACAGCAGCTAACTAATATCTCATTCAAACCTCATGTTAACCATCAAAAGAAAATGTGGACACCCTATCACAGCTGAGCCTGATCCTCTGCTTGCCCAGTGACAAAATAGTATGCTTTCCAGTTGGAATAACTAAATCATGAACAATAATTTTGACTGATTTTGTTTTCCCTCTCCTCTCTTGCTGTAAAGCACGGAAGGTAATTGTATCATCTCACAGCTGCTCCAGCTGAAATCAGCTAACTCTGCACACATTGTGAGCGGAGTCTAAGTTCCTTCCTGGTCTGTAGGTTTCGGCTTTATGCCTCTTCATGCACTTACCAAGACTTAGGATTAGCTGTTCTAGTGTTTTGTCTGTGATAAGTAAGAGAGGAGAAAAGTTTTTATTAATTACAGTTATGCATGCAAAATTTTAATTTCAGTGTTTTAAAAGGAGAATTTAGGAAGGTCTAGGGAACAAAAAGCACAAAGAATATGGTCTCTTTAATTGTTTCTTTTTTGAAACAAGGTAAATGAAACCCAGACTTGCCTGGTACTTAACATAAGTGGTTTTTCAAGAAAGAGGGAAAGAAAATGCGGAAATCTGGCCTGTCTGGAGTCAGTTGTTTTTCTTCCACTGAGTTCAGTTTATCTTGGCTGGGAACCGAGCGTGTATCTTACATTTGCTGTACAGTTTGATCGGCTGGGTACAAGACCAGTCTGTCAAACAAAAACAAGCAGATTTACAGCCTCCTGCCGTGTTGTAAGCTGCCCTGAATCTCCAAAGTTATGGCTCCTCTTTTCTCTTTTGATAGTCATCCAGTATTGGTGCGAAGAGACAAAAATAAAATCCACCAGGAGTCATGCAGAGGTCAATTTTCTTTTATTACTCGGTATATAATATAGTGTATGTCAGCTTAAAACAACCTTGCCCTTGAGGATTTGCTCTTAATACAGACCATCTGTGCATTTATAATGAAACTTTATTTCCTGCCATCGCCATGCAATGCATGGGTTCGTTTTTCAAATCTGTTGCAGCTTTGGAAGGATTTTAATGGTGTTTATTAAGTGGTAGAGTCTGCAGTGTATTCTAAAACAAGATCCTGAGTTATGAGGTGCTGTAAGAAGCACAGAATGTGTTTTTCATTTTTTAAAAAATCATCTATTACAAGTTAGTTTTATGCAGGCTATTTTGGAAAAACCAGCACAAAGTCACAAGAGAGGTTAACGCCTGTGCTTGCTTTTCTCTTTTTCCTGATGGCATGGCATTCCTGAGTAAGACGTCAACTTCATAAGGGTAAAATTTCCAACTGCGCACTCCCAGCACAGTGTCTCAACCTGCCAAGGGTGCAGATCAGGAAATTGTGTACACGTAGCTCACAGTTTTCCTCCTGTTTATTTAAATGAATGAAAAATTGTGTGTAGTTAGTGTCTTTTTCCTGAGATGCATTTCTGACAGGAGAGGGTCCAAACAATGACAAAATGTAACTTCCAATGTTTTCAATATAAATCAGAATTTAGCTAACATAGTAATTCTTTAAAGCTGAGGTGTCAAGGATGGAATGTTGGTGTGCTTTTTTTCAAACACTTACCAGCTGTTCTCGGATCTCACGTTTAAAGTTTAACATGGTCATTGCAGCCTAATTGTTAGCTCTGTAGATTAAAATATTACCTGGTGTTAAATTTTGTCATACAGACCAGCAAGGCCCTAGGAGACCCTTGGCCTTTGATAAGCCAGCTGCTCCTTATTTGGGGTTTTCTTAGTGCCTCTGGTCCAAGGAAAGGAAAATTGAACCGAGTTTCCCACTCCTGAATGCTATTCAGTGATCCTGCCTGCAGGTATAACCATGGGCATCAGCGGAGGGCAGTGTTAGGCTCTGCTGTGATACAATATCCTGGCGACACAAACTGTTTGGATTTACAAATGGCTACTTGGTAAGATATCATGGGAACTAGTACAGCCATACCCCAACATGAATGGGAAAGGAAGGGAGACAATTACAGTGTGGTGGGGAGATATTTGTTGCCAACTTTCATACTATTATTTAAGGTGAAATTTCTCATTTCTTGTAGCTGTATGCATGCTTTGAAACAAACTGCTCATTAAATAATTTACCAGAATACATGAAATAAAATTCTTACGTCTGTAATATCATTATATCAATGAAATGATTCATATATTTTGCTTTGAATTTTACTTTACTTTATTGACCCCTTAACTTAAAGGTTTTGTTTTTCTTTCATCCAGCAGTGCAAAGCTAAGGAGCTGCCTCTTTCTGCTGTACGTTTTATGGAAGAATTAGGAGAATGTGCCTTTGGAAAAATCTACAAAGGTCATCTTTACCTACCAGGAATGGATCATGCCCAACTCGTTGCTATAAAGACCCTGAAGGACTTCAGTAACCCCCAGCTTTGGGCAGAGTTCCAGCAGGAGGCCTCCCTGATGTCAGAGCTGCATCATCCCAATGTTGTCTGCCTCCTTGGGGTGGTGACACAGGAACAACCAGTGTGCATGCTCTTTGAGTACATGAACCATGGTGACCTTCATGAATTTCTCATCATGAGATCACCCCATTCCGACGTCGGATGCAGCAGTGATGAAGATGGAACTGTCAAATCTAGCCTGGACCATGCAGATTTTTTGCACATCTCCATACAGATAGCAGCAGGAATGGAATATCTATCTAGCCATTTTTTTGTTCACAAAGACCTTGCGGCACGTAACATCATTATTGGCGAACAACTGAGAGTGAAGATATCTGATCTTGGCCTTTCAAGAGAGATATATGCAGCTGATTACTACAGGGTGCAAAATAAGTCCCTCCTCCCAATTCGCTGGATGCCTCCTGAAGCGATACTGTTTGGCAAGTTTTCCAGTGACTCAGATATTTGGTCTTTTGGTGTGGTTTTATGGGAGATTTTTAGTTTTGGATTGCAACCATACTACGGATTTTCTAATCAGGAGGTAATAGAAATGATACGGAAGAGGCAGTTACTCCCATGCCCAGAAGATTGTCCTCCCAGAATGTATGATTTAATGACAGAGACCTGGCATGAGATTCCAGCCAGGAGACCACGATTTAAGGATATCCATGCTAGGCTGAGGTCCTGGGAAGGGCTATCCAGTCACACCAGTTCTACAACGCCATCTGGAGGGAATGCCACAACCCAGACGACATCTCTCAGTGCAAGCCCGGTTAGTAATCTCAGTAACCCAAGGTATCCTATACACATATATCAAGCACAGGGCCTACCCCAGGCCCAAATTGGAGGCTTAATTGGTCCATCAATAGCCCAGCATCAGAGATTCATCCAAGTTAACAGTTATCCTGTACCTGCAGGTTATGCTGCATACCCAGCTACCCATTATCAACAAGGGCCACCAAGAATGATTCCACATGGTCCACCACCAAAGAGCCGGTCGCCTAGCAGCGGGAGTGGATCAACAAGCACTGGTCATGTGACAAGCTTGCCTTCCTCAGGATCAAATCATGATGCAAATACTCCATTGCTATCTCATCATCTATCCATGTCAAGTCATCCTAGTGGAACTAGCGTGCCAATCTTTGCACATATGTCCCATAAAACAATGCAAATTGACCCAATACAGACAACACTACTGGGGGACAGTGATGGCCAGTTGGCAAATGAATCTGTTATTAGAGCAGAATTGTAATATATATATATATATATTCTTAGAACTTGGTTTCACAGTTTTTATAATTGAGTATAACCTAATTTTAGAAAGAAAATAGGGAATGAAAAGAAGATTTATATACACGACAACACATAAGTGAAGCTTTGATGTAGTCTGTCAGCCACCTACCATCCTGGTGCTGACCAAACTGTGAATGGGTGTTTTTCTGCACCATTGCAGCAAGTATTTTTTCCTCTTATTTTCTGCCTTATTATCCTAAAGGTGCTAATTTTTTCTGCGTTGTGTGTCACAGACACCGGCAGCCTTCCAGTGGCCACTCTTCATGGGTACGCCTGCGCTCTGTATTCTGTGTCAAAGGGTCGTTTGACAACGGAGGAGATCATTGCTGTGACCTATGTCAAGTGATATATACACACATACACACACACTTGTCATTCAACAACCGTCACTGAATAGTGATCAGCAGGAAGTACCATGATTAATATTTGTTTCCCCTCTTGCCAAGCCGAGAGTGCTGAGACCAGTTGTAGTGTCCTAGCTGCTGGCCTGGATGAGAATAGGGAAGGAACTTCAGGTCTGTAAGTCTCAGAACCATACTGGGCAGTGCCTTTTCCCATTAGACCATTGAGAGAACTACACCAATTTTTTTAAAATTAATGATTTTTTTCAGATAATTGTTATTCCATAAGAAGAATCGACACATAACCATAAAAGTGTTTAATAGATGTGGTTTGATATTAAAAAAAAGTTACATACTCCGCAACAAGTGTGATATTTCATAGGAAAGCCTCAATTTCTACCAAAGTGAAAAAACAAATAAAATTTTGCAGACTTTCTTTGAAGTCAATGCTTATGAAAATGACTCCTTTTGAAAGCAGATCTCTGAAATTTGCAGTTGTGCAAAACTGAATTGGACTTTTATGAAATGCACAGGTTCTGGTAGAATACAAATGGTGACATGGTAAGGACTATAACTGTAACATATATCTGGTTTAAGACACATTTTAAATTAGAATTTTAAATTTATATAAATAGCAAGTTTAAATTTCACTTATATTTGTTGCTATGCAACTATTTAATATAAATTGGTCCAAAATGCAAGCTTTGAGATGACAATCAACTTTTCTTGTCGGGGAGATATTTTTGTGTTGGGCAGTTCTACTTGGTGAATGAACTGAGGAGGTGGGGGATCATGAAGGCTTTCCTTCTGTGATACATTACTGAATTTGATGCTGAAAGGAGAATATTGCAGCTTTACATAAAACAAGTTGAGGGAAATTTGTCCTTAATCTCATGTATCTAAACATCTGGCTAAGAGGATGACCCAGATGAACATCGACTTGTTCCATTACGAAGAACTGGACACTTTTCTTTTGCTTGAGTAAGTGAGCTGCCTTTCGTGCAGTCGCTGAGGATGTATAATTTTTTTTAGAATGGAAACATGACTAGACTAGCAATTCCAACTCTCAGTTCCATTTGTCCTTCTGGCAGATGTTTTCATTTTCAAAACCACTTCCTACAAATAATTTGTGACGAGGTGTGCTTTATTCTTGTTTTATTTTTGAATATTTGTTGTATGTATATTTTATTAGGACACAGCCTTATTGATATGTTTGTAACCAGAAGGCAAGCATCAATGGAATGGCTAGTACTCAGTGTGGTTATATTGTAACAGGACTTATTTCTCCACAAATGTTTTTGCACAAATGTTTTTTAACTGTTTTGTATGAAGAACTTCAAATACATCCCTGCATTGCATCTTTGGTGTATTTACTGCTGCATTAACATTAGTGATATGATTAGTAGGATTTTTTTTCATTGTAACTCGTAAACTGATTAATACAATGCTTAAAACGGGGACTTCTTTGAAGGCGAAGGGAATGAATGAATTCTTTTGTTCTGCTGAATCATACTTACCTAGAAAACCACAGGTTCAGCTCCAAATCTATACAAGAAATTAGAGAAAAATCTTCACCAACAGGCTGGTTAGAATGAGGAATTCTCTACCACAAATCTTGCTGAAGTAGGGTCCATAGATTTCTTAAAAAGTGAATTAGCTATGTGCAGATTAGAAGTATTAAAGGGTATGGAGAATGAGCAGGAGAGTAGCATTGAACCAAGTGGCTTATGTGGAGAAGACCATTGGCTCAGATGAGCCAAATTACTTGTTCCTGTGCTGTAACATTTTATGATTATGATTTGCTACAGTTGGCTTTAGGTTTCTTGGGCTAGGAGAAAAGTTAGCCATCATCTCCATTCCCTGGTCATGTTTGAAAAATCCATACTTTTGGCAGTTCTTGGTTATAATAGCTTGCTGATACCTGCTGTCTGAGACTCACATATGAAGAATTGCCAGAGATGGTTACTGACACCCATGACCCTTTACCCATTGCAAATTTATACCCCTGTCTGCCTTCAGGGCAGAAGAGAGAAAATTTGAAGGGTAAAAAAGTATTGCTTGCAGCCAAACATAATCACTCTCCCACACTCCTTCATTGGAAGAGTAACTGAATCCATAAGAAAGCTGAGTTAACCAGGATAGATACAATAGGTGCTGAAATACAGCAACAAACTTTAATAAAATGCTCAATGTAAAAAAAATGTCCTGGGGAGGCAGCAGCTGCATAATCAGAAAAAAAATAATACTGAGCTGAAGAAGGATATTTTAGGAGGAATGATTAAAGCTTGATTAAAGAGATGTGTTTCAAGAAGTAGAAGCTAAGTGATATAGGGATGGAATTTTAGAGCTTAGAAGCTAGATGACTGAAGGCATGGTCACTAATGCTGTCAAAGGAACTGATGGATGCAGAAGGGGCCAAAGTTCAAGGAACACAAAGCTCTTGGAGGGTAGAAGGGCCGGAGAAGGTTACCAAGATAGGGAGAGGTGAGGCATTAGGGGATTTGAACATAAGAACGAGAATGTAAAACGAAGGGCCAGGAGACAATGGGCTATGAATGTATCGCTATGAATAACGTTTATCAACACCAATCCATTAAAACATTGGCCCAGTACTCGGCTGCAGCAACAAGTACAAATAAGGTACAAGTTTGTCTTAGCAAGGGAAATGTGTCAAACAGATTGTTGTATTCTACATTACGGGCAAAGGTATTTGAATCATACAATGTGAAACTTCATATGAAGCACAGTTCTAATCACACATCATAGGAATACCATTATTGCTTAGAAGTAAGCAAGCAAGACGAATATGGGAAACAGGATTCTAATTTATACAAAAAGGTAAAGTATTTGGCATTGGCTTCTTTGAAAAAGATTTTGAAATGAGGTGAAAATTGAAGTTTTCAAGATTATGAAGAAGATTCAGAAGGTTAATCCACTATGGTGAGTTGTTGAAATACAGGGAACACAAGTTAAAGCTTGGATTGTTCGGAGTTAGAGCCCAAATCACACAGGGTGAATAGAAAGTGTTACTAGAGATGACCAATGACACAGACAATCTAAATTACTCACATGATAAAAAAGAATTGATGGATGTCATATGTAGGCGAGATGTATCAAAAAGAGATGAGCTAATAGCTTGTGCTCCTAGTGCTTGGAGCTCTATTAGCTATTCCACATAGCAGGAATTCAGGCAAACACCTGCATCATTTTCTATTTATTAAAATTTATGCAATTTGTCTACCAGGTATGTTTCTTGGGAACTTGGGAGCATGCCCTACTTGATTTTTGGTCTATTAAAGTTAATGTACAGAAATCTTTGGGCTGCATTTTACTTACCCCACTGGGCATGTTTTCAACAGGGGGCTTAAGGTTGGATGGACAACATTCTTAACTACTTTAATTACTTTCTTACTGGCCTTAATAGGCCTTTGACAGTTCGGCGGGCACACAGCCAAGTTGGCTGCGCGCCCGCCAAACTGAGAATCTAAATGACATGCGGTGACATTGGGATGCCTGCCCGACATTATCACGTGTCATTTACACGTTCGCAAGTGGGTCCTGCCCCCGCTCGCCGACCTGAAAATTCTTCCCTTGGTGTCGGGTGGGAGTGAGCAACCCAATTTTTAAAATAATCTCCTCAAAGGGCGGGAAGGAAGTGGGATGATCTATTTTCGGGGGCTGCTCTTTGCTGATCATGTGGGAAAGCCCCTCCCAAGTTAGAAGCCACCCCTTTCTTCCTACCCGCCCGCAGCCTTAAACCCACATCCCCCACCCCCCAACTCCACTCCTGGCCTACACCCTGAGCTGCCCAAGACCCTGACTTTCCTCTTTCCAGAGATCCATTGGAACTTCTTCCTCCTGCTCTTGCAGTCCTAGCAGCACCCACTAACATGTTCTTTGTGCTGTTGGGACTGATGGAGCTGCCAGCCAATCCTGAGGGGTGGAAGTCCCATTTGACCCTTGTTTAGCCGGCCCACAGCTTGGAGCAGCCATCCGTTACCCCTCCCCACCCGTAATATTCACAACATGTACTCCTGACCAATCATTTTCCTTTTTATACATGAAGTGGATCTGGCAAAGGTGGTTTGCCTCATTGGTTTGCCCCTGTTCAGCTCAACAGTAACCCCTCCCAGATGGAAAAAACAGTTTGGACCAGTACTCTGATTTCCCAGTTTTTACTGGTTTTTCCTTCTGAGCTATGATGTGAAATGTCACCACACAACTGCTAATGCCTTATCTTCTATTGAAAGCTGAGGTTTTGAGAACTGATTCTTGAACTACAGTCTCCTTCTCATGAGCTTTCTCTGAATTAATCCAGCCCTGCTTAAAATGTCCATGCATTCTTTCTTCAGAATGATTTTGGACCCAGTTTTGTTCTTTATTTTCTTTTCTTTAGAAGTATTTTCTGATTCTCATTACCTCTATTTCCTCTCTAGCCTATTCCTCCAAACCACCTCCTCATTGTTACTGCTTCCACATAATTTTGAACTATGTAAACAGTTCCTTTGTAAAGTCTTTGCACATGCCTAACCTTCCTACATCCCTCACATGTATGATCAGAGCACTCTGATGTGTCCATAGGGGAACTTTGTTAACTTACAAAAAGTAAACATAATTGCAGTTTAAATATAATACTTTAAATATAATACAAACTAGGCAACAAATTCTAATAGAAATAGTTATTTGAGTTCCAATACAAATATACTACAATAACCAAAATCTTCCACAGTGAAGAGGAAGCATCATGGAGGCAGGCAGAAGACCCAGTTGTTGGTGAACAATAGCATACCAACAGACTTTTGCATTTCCCCGGTGTTCAGTTACAAAGCCAGCAAGTTGGAAGTCCTAATCTTGAGTTATGATAGCCTTAGGTAGGAGAAATGCAGACAGATACTTAGACCATAAGACCATAAGGTGTAGGAGCAGAAGTAGGCCAATCGGCCCATCGAGTCTGCTCTGCCATTCAATGAGATCATGGCTGATCTGATAATCCTCAACTCCACTTTCTTGCCTTTTCCCCATAACCCTTGATTCCAAAGGTGATGAGTATCTTGGAAACACTGCACTTTTGGGGAGCCAGGAAGGAAAATCTACCCTAACTAAGGCCTTGCGACCTGCATTTGCTTGTGTCCATTACAGCTCAGGCATCACGCTTAATATGTAAAGCAGATATCACATTTGCATCTGATTGATTCAAATGTCAAGAAGATACAAATGACAACTATGGAGGTCAGGAACATACCAAACACTAAATAGCAAGTAGGAACAAAAACTGCCAATCAAAGATTCTGAAGACTATTAATCAAAAAGTGAGAGAACACAGCTACCAGTAAAACAAAGCAGATGGGGAACAAATGTGACCATTCTCTAGACTTGTTGAAGTTTCCTTCTGCCACTATCTTGTTACAATCCAAAATGAAGGTAATAAAATATAAATTATCTGTCACCACATTGCCTACTGAGCATTAAAAAATGCAAAAGATACCAGTCAGTAAAGTGTCATGTGTCAGCAGCCTATAAAGAGAATGATATATACTTGAAAGAATTATAGCGATAAGGAGAAAGACTGAGAAAATGTGTCAGAGATAAATGAAAAAAATGCAGCTGCCTGCATTTCTCCTACCTAAGCCCCATTTTCATAGTTCAGACACAGGTGTGCCTCCTGCTGCCTTTGTGACTGAACACTAGGGAGCTGAAAAGCCTATTGGTATGCTCCAGGTCATTAGTATCTGGACCTTCTGGCTGCCTCCATGATTTTCCTCTTCACATGAAGAGTGACAGTTTTGGTTGTTGCAATGCATTTGTATTGGAATTTAATTAACTATATCTATTGGAATCTATTCATTGGTTTTCTATTAGAATAATAAATAAATGGAAAAATGCAGACAACAAGGGAATGGGAGGCTGAAAGAATGAAAGGGCGACGCGAGGAGAAAGGGCAGAGGCGTGGATCAAATTTCATCTTCACTGGCTGCATGATGATCTGACAGAGTGGACTGCCTGCTCATTATAGAACCTGCCTGATTTCCATTCTATTTATTTCCAAGAGGACAAACTCAGACGTGTTCTACAACAAGTGGGGATCTGCTCCACCAGATCACCACACAGGTGCTGAAGGTGAAAACTGACCCTCCCCAGTTGAAGAC
The DNA here is from genome assembly GCF_964194155.1 of Cetorhinus maximus. NCBI lineage: Eukaryota > Metazoa > Chordata > Chondrichthyes > Lamniformes > Cetorhinidae > Cetorhinus > Cetorhinus maximus. The sequence continues at coordinate 62,318,381 of NC_135895.1, read as the reverse complement.
ACTTTAAGTTTTGTCCCATTCAATACAGGAGCAGATGTTAGTTATTTAGACGTGTTTTTGAAATAAAGTTAATTTAACCTTTTTTTTGTTCAAATCAAACCACAAGGTTCTTAAAATGTGAAAACAATGCACAGTATTGTCAGGAAATGTAAAAGGGAGGTAAACGCAAATAAAAAAAAACACATAATTTTCTTATGAAACTTTGTTTTGATAAAGCATAATACATTGAGATTAAATCCCAATCTGCATTTACTACGTTTTGGTTAAATCTGAAAAGACATTTGAATTAAAGAAAGCTGTGCATCCAGTCTCAAAAATTTAAAACAAAATTCAGGAGGGAAAGCTGCAGAAAAGGTAAAAAAACAACAATATATAGTGTAGTAAGATCCTTGTTTAAATATTTTAGTTCACGACTGGTGGTGTTCAGTCATTTAACACCTGGGTTAGTTGAGGTGGGGAATTGGCCTGAATTGATTATTCCCCAGTATCTGATGGAAATGTCAAGTGAGGACAGGATTGGACACAGTTATGTTACCCTCTGCAATGAAATAGTCTGCCAGCACTTTCAGTAGAGAATCACACATGAATAAAACAATGGTTGAACAAAGTACCAGACGGCAGCCAGGCCTTGTGGATCTGTATTCCAGTGATGAGTCAACCACCTTCAGGAAAGGAAACAAAAAACAATCTCTCGGTTGCTGTTATCCTACTTAGCTGAAGTGTTGCATCACTAAGGACAAGGCACCACTGATTTATACAGGTATGTTAAAAAAATTAATTGGCAAAGCAGTGTTGAGGGCACCCTTAATTGTGAAATTGCTCATTTGCTGTCATCAGAAAATGCTATGTAGGCACCAATTACTGCTATTTTGTTCTCCACTGACCCCAATTTACCTAGTACATCAATAGGAGTGATAACATCTTTCTTGCAGAAAGATTAGAGAAAATAGTTCAGGCTTGTTATGAGGATCACAAGGCAGGATAACAATCAAATCAGCATCTCCCACCTGGAGATCCTGGCAGTACTACAAATGAAAAAGAAAAACTTGCATTTATATAGCGCTTTTCATGACCTCAAGTGTCCCAAATCACTTAGCAACCAATGAAATACTTTTAAAGTGTAATCATTGTTGTAAAGCAGGAAACACAGCAGCCAATTTGCACACAACAAGCCATCAACAACTATGTAATAATGACCAATAATCTGTTCTTGCGATTTTGATTGAGCAATAAATTTTGGTCAGGATACCAGGAATAATTCTCCTGCTCTTCCTTGAAAAAGCACCATACGATCTTTTATGTCCACTTCAGAGGGCATACAGGGCCGCAGTTTAAAATCACATCCAAAAGACAGCACCTCCGACAGTGCGGCACTCCCTCAGTACTGCACTGGAGTGTCAGCCTAAACTTTCTCCTGGACTCGAACACACAACCTTCTAACTTGAAACTCTTGAATAATATTGAATCTCTCATCCAAAAGATCAAACAATCTCAGTAATAACATTTCAGAGGAGCTCTAGTAGTCCTCAAATAACTACCCTAATTTGAGTGATTTATTTAACTTATATATAGCAGAATTACATCAGATTTTGCATTTTCCAAAGTAGATTGTGCGATATTATATATGGAAATAGCTTTAATGAGAGTTTGGGGTCAGGGTCAACTATAAATTGCTTTTGATTGTGTTTCTGAAAAACAGCTAAGGATTTCCTCTGACTTGAAGTTAATTTCAACACAAACTGAACTCACATTCTCTCATTATCATTTGATAATGCCCTTTAGTTGATTCAGTGGATCACTGGGCCATGTGGACCAGAAGATCTCTGGTTCATTTCCTGGTTTGTACAGTATTAAGGATGCCATATTTAACTACAGTCTGTCTGAGCTGGAGATGACAAAAACTTGTCAGGGTTCCCCACTCCTGATCACTATCCATTGACATGCATTGGATTATGTCAGGCGAGAGCAGGATCTAGCTTGGCTGTGAAGTCCCCCATCTCTGGCTCCTTCCATAACCCACAGTTAAAAGCTTTCCAACTCCCCGTTACTCAATGATGAAGAATGGCCCCTTTTGCAAGTGGAGCCTGTTTCACATAGAAATAGAGTCAGCATTTTTATGAGGTGAAAAAATGGGTTGGGAGGGGGGCAGGTTGGAGGAAAAGAAAGCCACAAATTTGCAGCACTTAGCAAACTACAAATGCTATTAAAATTTGTTTTGTTTTCAAAGTACTGATGGCTTCATTAGATAAGATGCAATCTAGTCTTATTTGCTGCTTCCTGTTCCGTTTAGCTCTTGCTGTCACTGCACACAAAATATATGTCATCACTTTGCAGTTTGCTGGGGTTAGAGAGGCTCACGCCAGGTTTTTTTCCCCACGTAGCTGATGAACCAGTGATTAATGAGTAGGTGAGGAAGGATGAGAGAAGCTTAGTGAAACCATGTGGGGGAGTTTTCCCAGGCAACAAGAGGTGGATTTGTGCATGTGGAGGGAGTTAAATGCCAAAATTGATTATGGGTCAACATTCCAACACCATTCCGCCTCTTCCATGTTTTTCCAGGGCACGACTGAAGGCAAGCTGGGAACTCCCTTGGATCTGTAAGATACCATTAATCACAGCATATAAATCGACCCGGCATATAATCCGACCACATTTTTCTGGCCCCAAAAATCATGTTTTGCATTTACGAGGCACAACATGCTTTACCCACATTAGTAGTCAGCTTCAGTTATTCTCCACACAAATGCATGTTTCACTACTGGTACCTTATAGCAGTGTGTAAGGGATCAAGCAGGTGATAGGTGTTGTGTTGCAAAGGTGCTTGGGAGTTTAAGACAAGCCCAATCTTTGCATCAGAAGCAGATTACATTTCAAAGTAGCAACCACCCACGCTCACAGCAGAGTTTCACTTTTATATTCTGCATATAAGTTGAGCCCCATTTTTGGAAGAATTTTTCAAGGCTTCAAAGTTCAACTTACACACCGACATCTACAATTAGTTCTTAAGGTAATGAAAAAACCAATTAGAATTATTTTAATCCCACATTTCTGATTTCCTAGCCTGCGATCTGTCAGCAGCTCACCAAGGTCACTGAAGCAAATGCAGAGCAAGAAGAGCTTCTTCAGTGAAAATGACAAGCTGGGAAGGCTTTGATCACTTACACTGAAGAGCTCCAACCATGGCCATTGACAGATTGCTATACAAAACACATCTCTCTTAGAGGTCATTTCACTATTTGACAGGTGATTGCTAACTTCTTGGTAGGCACTTCACCTGCGAGCACTACACGCACAATCAACTGCACTTCCCTGCTTCACCATGGCATGGAAGTAGCCTTCCACCCCTGAGAGGGGCAAAAGCAACTCCAACACAAGGAGTAGCTCCATTGGCAAAGGAGATGGATGCCAACACCCAGCTGGAAAGCAGAAAGACCCCTAACAGAGGATCAGCTCTCTCACCATGTCTGAGCACCAGTGCCTCAGGAGGCTCAGGCTGTCGTGGCAGGTCACTGCTGACATCTGCAGCCTCCTGGAACAAGATCTCCCTCACAGTGGAGCATGTATGTACACATTACTAGTGGCCGACAAGGTGCCTGTCACTGTAGGGCCACCCCCTGTCTGACCCAGCCCTTCTCCACCCCAGGTCTCTGCCTCTCACCAAGTTGTGTGCCCTCCTCCTACAAGAAGAGAAAACAGAGGTGCAAGTATTTGTAGTGGCTTATGTGGAGGGGAGGGAAGGACTACAGTTGTGGAGGGCAATGTGCGACAGCAGTGCAAGAGGGTAATAGGATGAAGGTGAATGTGGGTGTGAGCTGCTCAGATGGGAGTGTGAGTTGCCTGCAGAGAGAGGAATGAGTGAATTTGGTTTGTTGTTCTGAGGAGCTGGAGTATCATGCAGGAGGATGCTGGGCAAGTCAGAGTGTGGGGTTTAGCACCTGAAAGTATTGTTCCACTCACCTTTCCCATCCTCCTGAGGTTCTGGATCCTCTTGGTGCACTGTCTCCAGGTTCGAGGGACCACATTTGTGCAGCTAACTTCCTTTGCCACTTGCATCCAGAACTGCTAGGTTAGAAAAGTTGTCCTCTTCCTTCCATCCTTGGGAAAGTTTGTCTTTCGCCCACTGGGAGCTGTCAGCAAATCAGACGACGTCAACTTTATTGAATGGCAGCACCACCCAGGTGGCAGTGGCTGCTGCCAGTACGATACCCACCCAAGACCCAGGATCATCACTGGATCCCAGGCCAGAGGTGAGTGATGGCAGGAGCGGGGTGTCACGGGCTGGGGGTTGCGGGGGAGGGAGTGGGGTGGGTGGGGTGGGGTGAAAACTGGAGCAAAGGCAGGTGGGGTGCTGTCAGAGGCCCCCCCTTCCTGATCCCGGAAGCCCATTAGCAAGTCTCCCACCTTCCTGGTTAAAGCTTTGATTGGGGTTGAGACAGGAAAGTGGTGGAGTCCCCACCATCTCCCTCAATTAAATGCCCCACTGCCCTCAAATTTGCCACAGGGGCTGGCACAAGACTCCACCCCTGGACAACATTCAAGTTTGCGCTGATCAGTGGCAAGTAACATTCCTGCCACTCAAGTGCCAGGCAATGACCATCTCCAACAAGTGAGAATCTAACCATCACTCCCTGATGTTCAATGGCATTACCATTGCTGAATCCCCCACTATCAACATCCTGGGGGTTATCCATTAACCAGAAACTGAACTGGACTAGCCACATAAACACTGTGGCTACAAGAGCAGGTCAGAGGCTCGGGATCCTGCATAGAGTAACTCACCTCCTGACTCCCCAAAGCCTCTCCACTATCTACACAGCACAAGTCAGGAGAGTGATGGAATACTCCCCACTTGCCTGGATTGGTGCAGCTCCAACAACACTCAAGAGGCTTGACTCCATCCTGGACAAAGCAGCCCGCTTGATTGGCACCCCATCCACCACATTCAACATTCACTCCCTCCACCACCGACGCACTGTAGCAGCAGAGTGTGCTCCATTTTCAAGATGCACTTCAGCAACTTGCCTAGACTAATTCAACAGCACCTTCCAAACCCACAACTTCCACCACTTCAAAGAACAAAGGCAGCAGCCACATGGGAACACCACCATCTACAAGTTCCCCTCCAAGTTATACAGCATTCTTTCTTGGAAAAAATCCTTCACTGTCAATAGCTCAAAAACCTGGATGTACCTCCCTAACAGCACTGTGGATGTACCTACACTACATGGACTGCAGCGGTTCAAGAAAGCAGTACCACCTCCTCCTCAATGGCAACAAATGCTGGCCTTGCCAGCGGCACTCACATCCCATGAATGAAGAAAAAGGAATGCTTTCCAACATGGGTTACTGGATTGTGATCATGAGCAGGAACCCTGAGTGATGCGTCCATCCCTAACCCATGGACAAGAAGACCAATTGTAAAGACCCATTACCGCTTCTGCTGATATTAACTAATTCAGCACAGACCGTGGATCAACCCGGGACCTTCCTGCTTTGTACAATGGAGTTTCACACTGGATAGTGTATTTATCTGCCAAGTTATTGATAGGTGTTCAATGTTCCTATTTTAAAATGTTCTTAGTTTTTCTCGTGTAGCATTCAAAAGACCAATTTGAGTTTGAGATCAAAATGCTTTTCACTGTTGTCATTGGATATCCTTCAGCAGCAATATCACTGAGGTACAAAAATGTTTTTAAATGATTATTGCAACAATGCAAAAGAGTTTAAAAATCCTCTAAAATATAAATTGGCTTGATTTAAATTGCAGTTTGTTTATAATTGCTATGCTTTGTTAAATGATAATAACTTCACGTTGGAATTCATTCAGCTTTTATGTGACATTTCTTTCTGTGTGTCCTTCTAATGGTCATGCAACTCTTCAAATTGTTCCCTTGTCTTGACCTTCTGCAAACACAATACTTTTGTATTGTTATGTGTGCCAGCTTCAACACATCTTTCAACCTCATAAAATATTTTTGTTCTTCACATTTACATGGTTTGGTCTAGTAGCTCGTAATGATCAGGCCATTTTTGCAATCATTGCCTTCAGTGTGGAAAGAATGAAGGCTGAAGAAACAACTGATTCCTGCACAAGACTCTTACAATGGAACTTTGTATGTCAGTCAACAGGAGCTGCTTAAAGGGCTGCAGGTGGATACAAATGAGAGGGTTCTCTGTCCCTGGATTACAAGGTGACGTTTGTTAGATGATCTGTTTCAGAAACTTAGGAAAACTCATTTATTTGCAACTCATCTATCCTCACTCATTACATAAGTTCTCCCACCCATTCACCCTGACATCAACATCTCTCCATTCTCTAACATTTTGATCACCGAGACATTCTGTGGCTATTTCCTTACCATTGACATCTCCCTACTTTTCCCAACAACCTAAAATAACTAGCCATCTTCAGGAATTTCCCTCAGCTCTCTTACTAATTATCTTTAAAATTGCTGGCTAGGTCCTCCATCTCTGGCCTTCCATTCATGACAGCTCTCCCACTGCTAACTTCAGAAATTTCCCTCAGCTCTGAATTCGACACTCATTTCCTTAAAATGATTCACTGCATATGCTATTTGCTCTGATGTAGTCTTCAATTTCACTCCCATTAAGTCTGAGAGCTGCAAACTTAAGTGCACCTAATCCATGGCTGCCCAGGTGATTATTGTCAGAAAATAATAGATTCTAGCATTTTGCCTACAATTGTTGTTAGACTAACTGGATTATAGTTCCCCATTTTTTCTCTCCCTCCTTAATTAGCGATTTTTTTTGTTTCTACATTTCAGCCCTTGAGAACTATTCTTTGGAAGATCAAAACTAATGCATCCACTATCCCTGCAGCCACCTCCTTTAAAACCCTATGCAGGCTATCAGGTCTCAGGGGATTTGTCACCACTCAATCCCATTAATTTCTCCAGTACTATCTATTTATATTGATTTCTATTACGTTCCTCATTCTTGTTAGACCCTCCATTATTTGTGGAATGTTTTTGTTTCTTCTACCATGAAGACAGATGCAAAGTATTTGTTCAATATCTCTGCCATTTCCTTATTCCTCATTATAATTGCACCTGTCTCTCCCTTTAATGGGCCCACTTTTAGGGTCATAAATCTCTTCCTATTTATATACCAATGGAAACATTTACTATCTGTTTTCATGTCTCTCGTTGGTCCACTCTCATATTTGCTTTTCTCTTTCTTTATAAATGTCTTGGTACTCATTTATTGAATTCTAAAATCCTCCCAATCCTCAGGTTTACTGCTCTTTTTGGCAACATTATAAGCCTCTTCCATTGATTTAATACTATCTTTAATACAGCTTATTAGCCACAATTTGGACCACTTTTTGTGGGGTTTTTGTGTCTTAAAGAAATGTATATTGGCTGCAGATTGTGTATTAAGTCTTTAAGTGCTAACCCACTCCCACTCTGGCCTTTATCTCCTTGGCCTCCTACGTTGTTCTAATGAAGCTCAACGGAAGCTTGAGGAACAACACCCCTTTTGATTAAGCACTCTATAACCTTCCAGGATCAACACGGAGTTCAGCAATTTCAGATCATAATCACTTCTCCCATTTTTTCAGACAGCAGGTACTGGTAATGATTCAGGTTTTGGCATTTTTAGCTTCTCTACATTCGTCTTTGGTTTCTTACCTTGTCCCACTATCACTCCCTTTGCCCTGCATCATTGACAGCATTTTTGTCATTTCATTTCTCCTTCCTTCCACCCTATCACAGACCTTCCCTCTGTTTTGTCCTGCTCTCTCACTTCCCTGTCTCCACACTTGCTTATAACTTGGTGCATCTCTAACTTTTTCCATGCTTCCGGATGAAATGTCAATAACCTAACTCTGTTTCTCTCTCCATGGAAGCTGTGTGAGCTGCTGAGAATTGCCAGCATTTTCTGTGTTTATATCTAATTTCCAGCATTTGCAGTAATTTTTTGTTTCCATAGTTCTGTCAGCCCAATAAACGTTTTACACACATACACACATACATATGTGCATATTTTTATAATCTACATGCTGTTCCTAGCCAGATTCTTGCTTTTTGTTTAAAAATAAGGATTACCATATTAGCTCAGTGTCTTTTTCATGTATTCTTGACTTCAAGGAGGAGGGAGATGTCCTTCCCACCCCAGTCTTACCTCAGATTTATTAGTTTGAATGGTGATTGCAGTAACCAAACTTAAAGGAAAGAGATGACAACATTAAACGGTTTTGAGGGTAGTCAATCCGTGGAATTCTTTACTGCAGAGGGCTGTAGAAGCTGGGTCGTTAAGTATATTCAAGGCTGAGATAGACAGATTTTAATCAGTAAAGGAATCAAGGATTATGGGGAAAAGACAGGAAAGTGGAGTTGAGGATTATCAGATCAGCCATGATCTCATTGAATGGCGGTGCAGACTCAATGGGCCAAATGGCCTACTTCTGATCCTACGTTTTATGGTCTTATGATGTTTACTATATAAAATCCTCAGGTTTTGGTAGCTCGGTGGGAGATTTTGCGTTGTGTTAATGATTTTTTTTGGAGGAATTCAGAGCAAGGTTTAAATGGAGTTAGTCAGATGGGATTAGGTTCAATTCCAGATGTCCACAGACTTTCCCTGCAGTGACCGTGTGTGACCAGCAGAGGGGGGCCTTGCTACTACCGGAAATACAATCTACCCGTTATCTAGCAACCGAGACAATACTTCCGGTCGCCAGACGTCGAATTTCAGACGAAAGTTCCCTAGAAATCAGCGATTTCTGGCCCGCGGACCAGCCCAGGATTACTGTATGTCTGCAAATATATTTAATGTGTTTAAATTTTAACGTTTCATTTTTTAAAATAAATTTGCATTCGCTCTAAATAATCCTCTTCTATCTTGTTCCTGAAGGAAGCCGATCTTTTAAAATATTGAACTTAAAGTTTCATTAAATGTTGATAAATCTGTTTTAAGATCCAAAAGATTGTGAACAAGCTGGACTGTAACTAGGAATAGAAATCCCCAACCCCCCTTAAATATACCAGCTAACTTCCCCTCAATATACCCCCTCACCCCCCTTCAATATACCCCCTCACCCCCCTTCAATATACCCCCTCACCCCCTTCAATATACCCCCTCACCCCCCTTCAATATACCCCCTCACCCCCTTCAATATACCCCCTCACCCACCTTCAATATACCACCTTCAATATACCCCCTCATCCTCCTTTCAATATATCCCTTACCCCCCTTCAATATACTCCCCAAGCGTCCCTTCAATATATCCCCAACCCCCCTTCAATTTACCCCTTCAATATACCCCCTTTAAGCCCCCTTTCAATGTACCTCCTTAAGCCCCCTTTCAATGTACCTCCTTAAGCCCCCTTTCAATATACCCCCTTAATCCCCCTTTCAATATACCCCCTTAAGCCCCCTTTCACTATACCCCCTTAAGCCCCCTTTCAATATACCCCATTCAATATATCCCCTAAACCCACTTCAATATACCCCCAAACCCCTTTCTGTATACCCCTAAACCCTCTTCAATATCCCCTAGATCCCCTCATACTCCATACAAGCCCCTCAAAACCCCATATGCCCTCCTCTCAATACCTCCTACACCCCCTCAATACCACTTAATCTGACCCTCATTACCCCTGCACTGCTTCAGTACCCCTTGCACTCCCTATATACCCCATATCCACTCTTTGTACCCTTCATACCCACCATCACTAGCCCCTATACCTACCCTCAGTGCCTTCTGCTCTTACCCCTGGTGCCCCTACCCTTAGCTCAATGACTCCCTACACCTACCCTTAGGGTACATACACCGCGCTTTGCTCAATTCACCCTACATCTACCATCAGTACCCCCTTCATCTACCCTCATCTTAATGCCCCTTTCATCCACACTCAGTGCCCCCTACAACTGCCCTCAGCTCCATGTCTCTACATCTGTCCTTGGATGTGTCCCCCACATCATCTGTCAGTACAATGTCCCTTACACCAATCCTCAGCTCAGTGATCCCTGCTCCCATCCTTTCACCAGCTCAGAATCTTCCCAAAGCACCTCATAACCAATGAACTATTTTTTGAAATGTGATCACTGTTGTAATATAAACTTCCAATCAGGATGTTAGGTTATTAGTGGCATAAGCTTGTGTTATGTGTGTGATGCAAGACCTTGGAACTCCTAGTTGAAGCTGGCTTTTGAATTTAATTGATAGAGACTTCTAAGATGGGAAGTAGAAACCAAAAAAAAAATCTTTTAAATCATGAACTGATGTCAGCTTTTTCTTTTCGCTGCCAGATTAAAGGGATTTTCGAGGGAACTTTCAGGTGTTGAATGTTAGCAGGCCATAGACCCGCCAAGGATAGTGGTGCCAGTTCTACTCTATCCGGTTTTCCATCATGTCGAGATGTGTTGAGCAGAGCTCACAAGGTGTTAAGTCAGGTTAGCAAGGAATGAAATCTCAGTAAGGAGTGATGTCTTGGTTTTGGAAACTTATTGGCAGTCAGCTTTATGGGTACTGGCCTGTGAAAAGCCATGCATTTGCCATGTCACCTGCGGGAGTTAGCTGAGAAAGGGGATAAATATAAAATGGTAAAAAAGGAATCTTACTCCAAAATACCCTTCAAAGTAAGAAATAAAATAAACTGAGGATTCACATCACACAGTATAATAGTATGTCAATTCAGATTGCATGATTCCTGTTCATCATCACACTGAAACAAGAAGAGCTCTGAGTGCAAAGATATTAAACAGGATAATTTCCTAATATTAAGTAACCAAGTTTGCACAAAAGTTCAAAGGGAATTTTGCCACTTTATACAAAATCACCTTTCTCTCTATTCCTCTCCCATAATAACCAACTAGCAATATTGTTTTTGTTTTCGATTTTAATTACATTTAATTTGTTTATGTAACTATTGTAAAATATTAAACAGTGCTTTCTGATTTGTTTGACACTACAAAGGTGGAGGAAGGATAACATGCCTTATTTTATACTGACGCGATTGAGAAGATTATTTTTTTGATGAGTCGTTATCCTGCAAGGCCATGCAATCTAAGACTTACTTATTACTGGAAAGAGAACATCTTCAACTTCAAGAAGCTAGACTCTTTGTAAGTAAGTCTGAATAGTTTAATGTATTAGTTGACCTTCTGTGACAGGAAATGCTGCACTTTCACACAATCTGCTTTGCATTATTTTCTTCCTCAAAATTGACACAAAATCTGGGGGTCAGAGCAAAATGATTTAACCCCTTTTTGACTGATCTCATCTATCATTTTCCTACTGTTTGGGTTCCCATATTTTGTCAACTTGATCTCATGTAGCATTGTTTGTGGACAAAAAAGCTTTATTTTACTCTCCCAGTAACTGTTCTTGTTCAACTTCCAGTTTTGAATTATTTTTGGTACCCACTCTATCTTTTATTTTCTCTCTCTCATGGCTTATTTCATTGATGTTTCTGTATTTCTGTTTGTCTGCAATCTTGTTCCTATTCTTTCTTTCCTGATTCCTTAGGTCTTTCCTTCGCTCTTCACTGCCACTACTACCGACTCCCCCCCCACCGATCATTCCCCCTTATACACATTCTCTTTGACTTTGTATCACCCCAGTCTGTCTTCCCCATACAATCTTTCATAGTTGGATGATGAATGAGGTTAGTGAATTGTATGGTTTTGTGCTGGTTGATATTTTTGAATTGGTTGCATTCAAATAAATAAAAAATCTTGAGCCATTCGATGCAACATGGAAATAATTGCTTGGCTCAGTGAAATGTAAGTCGGTGAGCATTCTATGTATGAAATTTGAGCAATCAGATGCTTTCTCCCATACAAACCACAGAACTCATTTTCCTATGTTTTATGGAAATGGACTGGACCCAAAATGTTTAAAATATAGATGTACTAATGCATAAATTTTTCTGATAAACAGGAATTTAGATTTAACTGATAAACATGAATTTCGAGGCTTACAAGGACACTTTTTCTGGTTTTCCTAAAGACAGTGATTCATGCTGAGGTACAGTTGTGTGGGTGACAACTGCCCTCCAGCACCTTTTCGGGTGAGTCAGGAAAGTATCGGCAGATTCTTTTTCCATGGAAGGTAAACTGAGCCTAAATGTCCTCACTCACCATTCAAGCAGGTCACTGGATGTTGAGTGGAAACTGCAGTTGAAAGGAGGGCAACCAATTAAATGTGCGTCTTTGAAGGCACTCAGGCACTTTAATAATACAATATACTTCTATTCAACTGTAGGGCATTACCGTGTGCCCAGTCAGAGAGGATCTGTTAGAGTGGGTGGCCACAGTTCAGGGATTGAAAGATTCCCTCTGGGAAGGTAAGCGATATACTAAACCACAAAAAATCTTTCATTTATTTCTGAGAATTCATATGTAGTGGAGAGCAAAAATTGTAATGTTTTCTACATCAGATGTTGTCAATTATTAATTTAAAATGAAAAGTCCACAATAAAAGGCCTGGACGTCTGTTTCAGATCTTCTGCTGTTTCATAATTACTCGGCATTTCTTCCTGTCTGTGCAGAGTTTTCAGTTCTAATAAATCTGAGCTTTTCACATCCTCCGTTTCTTTTTCTTGTAATTGATAAATGAGATGGTAAATTTACTCGGCATCATTTTGGACTAAATGGCTGACAGATGGGGTTGAAATTGCAAAAGAAATTCCATTCTGAAAGAAACAATTTAACTATTAATTTTAGGTTTTTATTGTTTTCTGCACAAATGATCATTCTTTTTACCATTTTTTTCTTTGTTTTTCTACCAGTTTTTCCCCTGCCCTCCTCCTGCCCTGAAGTCATTGACTTCTTGATGGAGGATAGCTCCATAAGCAATGCTTATCACCTGCATCATCTTGCTGAGCCTGTTCTTCCATTATCTTGATGTCTCTTCCCTTACTCTCTCTCCCTCCTCTTACTCTCTCTCTCTCTCCTTTTTCTCTCTCCCTTACTCTCTCTCCTCTTTCTCTCTCTTTCTTCCCTTACTCTCTCTTTCTGTCTTCCCTTTCTCTCTCTCTCTCTCTGTCTTCCCTTTCTCTCTCTCTCTGTCTTCCCTTACTCCATCTCTCTGTCTTCCCTTTCTCTCTCTCTCTGTCTTCCCTTTCTCTCTCTCTCTCTGTCTTCCCTTACTCTCTCTCTGTCTTCCCTTACTCTCTCTGTCTTCCCTTACTCTCTCTCTGTCTTCCCTTACTCTCTCTCTGTCTTCCCTTACTCTCTCTCTGTCTTCCCTTACTCTCTCTCTGTCTTCCCTTACTCTCTCTCTGTCTTCTCTTACTCTCTCTGTCTTCTCTTACTCTCTCTCTGTCTTCTCTTACTCTCTCTCTGTCTTCTCTTACTCTCTCTCTCTTCCCTTACTCACTCTCAATCTCTCTCTCTCTCTTCCCTTTTGCTCTGTCTCTCTCTCTCTCTCTTTCCTTACACTCTCTCCCTTTCTTCCCCTGTGGCTCCATCTTTTTTGCCCTATGCTTCCCTCCCCCACCCATACTATTTTTCTCTTTTGTTCTCCCCTATATCTCCCCCTAAGCAGATGTTGCTCAATACTGATCAAGAGCGCAATCCATGCTGATTTTCTGCTCTCTACTCTCAGACCAGTGAAATCAATTGTAGCTTGGCTTACAACTGAGATCGGCTAACCCAGCGCAGATTGAACCTGGGATCTTTGTAGTTTAAATTGCTCCAACTGTTAGAAACAGCTGGATCACCTCACAAGTCTATCATTTGTTCATTAAATTATTTTTGTGTTGAAATTAGTTGTCAAAATTAAGTATAAAGTTTCAATGTTTAACTTACAAAATGTGGGTCCCCTGAAGGCTTGCTCATTGAAGGTCCTGTCCAATGTGGAGATAATCTCTACAAACAAGAAGGCCTCAGGTAATCATAATTCAGATGACATTAAGAGCACTGCATTGATCCTTACTGTCTCCAAGCTGAGGAAAAACATCCCCAGGTTTCTGTTCCTGAACACTATCCACTGACCACTACTGGCAAATACACGTGGATGTCAGATGAGGAGGATAGGATCATTGCGGTTTAAAACCATGCCAAAGTCAAATAGTCTGTTAACACTCACAGCCCAGATACACACACATGTTGGCAAATTATCAAAGGGAAGTCATTGCCTATTGGTACCGTTGCCTGCATGTGTCAGTACCTTCAGAAGAAAAAGAAATGTAAAAAAAGGTTGGGATGCCATGGGGGCAAAAATATTACACACTCCATTTCCAAGGGGTGGGATATGGAATTATACCTGTGACTTATTGTATCTTAATCTCCGCTCAAGGCCTGGTGCTTTTGTGCATCAAGGGAGGGTAAAATCTAAGAAGGAGTTCTCGCTCTCGCGCTCTCTCTCTCATATATACCTCCAAAGGGCAACATCAGAATTGTATTCGTGGAGGACTGAGAGCAGGTTTATTTTCTCAGTTTTGATCAGTGCGTGACCCAAGTGACACTAACAAACTAGGAGCAAAGGAGATGCAATTTGCCCAAGATGGCTCATACCTTACCACGAAAATTAAATTACTGGAAGATCTTGAACCTGATTTGTTTTGGATTGAATAGTTAATCACTGTCAGATATAATGAGAAGTTAAAAGAATTAAAACCATGTTGTGCACTCTGCAGGTGTTCTGAACTAATATTGACAGAAATAACTTTACCAAAAATTAAATTCTTCAAGTAATTGTCAGAACCAAGTCTAATGGTTGCAACAATGATTTCCATTCTGTATTTTGTAATCCTTGTTGAAAGATTGTTAAAATGTTTACTCTATGCATGTGAAATGAAAAGAAACTTTGTTTTTTACATGCACTGAATAAAAAATGTATTCAAAAATCTATTAATTCCCCCTATGTAAGTTTAAATGATTTTAAACATTTCCCAATTATTCAGCTGACAAAGGGACTGATTAGTTTGGAAAATCCCCATTTATGCCGTTAGCTGATCTCAGCTGGAATAGTTTTATTGTTCCGACTCCTGATTGCTGACCAGTGACCCCTGCCGGAAAGTGTGCATGCTGGGTGAGAACAGTACTGGATTCAGCTGTGAATCCTCCATAGCTAAATAGCCTACCAAGGGAATGCTGATAGGGTGCCCTTGCATCACTATTGTCATGAAGCTATGAATGTATATAATATTATTGGAAAATATTTTTCTTTCAAAAAAGAGGTCTGGGGCAGAATTTTCTGCCTGTTGGGCGGGCGGGCCCGACCCAATCTCCGGCGGGCGGGGAGCTGATCCCCGCCGGAGAAGCAGGCTGCACCGCCATTTTACGTGGGCGGGCCAATTAAGGCCCGCCCAGCGTGACATCCAGCGGGAAGCGCTATGCACTTCCTGTGCGGGCGTGGGGATTCCCTAAAAGTGAGAGTGCGCTTTTTCGCACATGCGCACGAAAGAGCGCACATCTCCCTGAGGCTAAGTGCAGCCTCAGGGAGATCACTTCCACTTTTAAAACTATTAAAAATAGAAAAAAAAAAATTCCCTAACATGTCCCCCTCATGTGACATGTTCATAACTTACATAATAACTTTATTAAAATTTATAGAACCCTGCATGAAACCTCATCCCGCCGCTGGATGAGGTTTCATGTTTTCGCTATTTGCCGCCGGGGCTCCTGGACTGCCTGCTAACCTTAAGGTTGGACGGGCAGGTCCTTTAATTGTTTAAATGATCCTGTCAATGGCCTCAATTGGCCATTGACAGGTTGCCGGGCCTGCAGCTGATTTTTCTCCGCCCCCGCCTTCCTGAAAATTTAAATGGGGCGGGATGACGTTGGGGGTTCCACCCGACGTCATCCTGCATCATTTTACGTGTCGGTGAGCGGGCCCCGCCTCCTGCTCGCTGACGGCAAAATTCTGCCCTTAGTCTGTGGGTGTGTCTTAATTGGATTAAAGCCAGCTAGTCTGGATGCTTTGATGTGTACTAGTTTTGAGATATAAGAGAGGTAGAGCGTATTTGCATTTTTTGAATAGAGCATTCAAGAAGGCAAGTGAAATCTGGTACCTAGTGAGCAGAGACCAAGTAATATGTTTATATTGCTAATAAAATTGGTACTATGAAAGGAGTTTTATTGTTAGAAGAGGTGGGTTCAAAGAGGCTGGTGACACAATGAGAGTTTACATTCAATGAGCTGTGCTATGTATAACCTCAGCAGCTTTCGTGTGTGCAGAACGGAGGCGATGTAGGATCAAAGCAGCTGTAAACCTCCAACCGACTCCACAGGAACCAAAGTGAAAGGAACCTCATTTTGAAATCGTACAGTGAAAACGCTTTGCCTGGTGTCTGATTAAAAATCTATGGGTTGCTCTTGCCTTAATGGAGATTAGTTTAGAAATTTGTTAAAAGTTACTATAGTAGTAATTTGTAGCCATGTGTATGTATTTAACTTAAGTAAATTAATAAAATGTGTCATTTAGTTTAATATAAAACCTCTTGAGAACTGGTGGTCTGATTCCTGAATTTAGAGTTGCATTTCAAACATACCACTTAAAAATATAGGTTATGACAGTTGTTTAAAGTTTCCCTCTGGGATTTTTAAATAACTCAGCTTTTCCAAAAGGCTGTCTCATAATGCTATCTGTAGGAAGTTGGACAGGGTGATGTGCTTTTGGCAGGTGGCAGGGTTCCCCCAAGAATATGATGGTAAAGATGGCATCTGAGTTCCCTTACATTAACCCTGTGGGCCCACGTGAATGGGAAAGATTGGCACTCAAGTAATGTTCAGGTAGTATCCGCCCATAGAGAGAGAGAGCCCCACAATCCCGTCCTTCAAACCTCTGCTCTCCTCCTCTGTGCCAGAATTTCTTTATTGACTAAAACATTTTTTTTTACTTCATTAAGGTGCTTCCCTTCAACTTTCCCTGAAGTATACAGAAGATTACAACGCAATCCCTCCAACTGTCACTTTCAATACAATTCCATTTCATCCCAATGGTGAGTAACTACAAAGGTTCTCTTAAAGAATGGGCTTACCTGGGAACAACATAATCTCAGCAACTCTTTCTGAAAATGACTGGATAGATGATCTGTATTGGGAATTGGATTGGAAGTTGCAGAGGTAGATAGATGAAGGCAGAGATGATCAAATACTCCCTGGGACACAATGGATCCTATGTTGTTGTGAGGAGGATAGAGCATTACTCGCGGAGAACAGTAAGCTTTTGTGGTGATGCAACAGTAGTTGACTGTTCAGGAGTTTTTTGCCTCCATTATTGATCAGGAAGTATTTATACAGAACAGATTAAATGGACATGGTAGAGTCCACGAATAAGTAAATTGTATGGGTATGTAGAAGAGATGGGTTTGATTGCCCTATAGCCTGTTCTTGTTCTTGTAAAAATTTCATCAGTTACTTGACAATTCAATCTACTTATTTTTCCTGCTTGTCCTTTGCTCACAGTGGACACAATCACAGGCAAGCCATGTATAGACTTTCTTGATAATCCAAGGAAATGGGAAGAAGGCTTTTCCTTGACAACCATTCTACTTACCATTCAGGTAGGAGGGCACTTATACAAAAGTGGGACGGGGAGATAGGAATCAGGGATTGGGACTGTTTCCAGGTCTCAGACCCTCCCTCGAGGTGGGGCAAAACAGTCATTCAATAGGATTTTTACATCGCCAACCCTCAATTGGCATTGAGATAGATTCTCAAACCAATTAAGGATGGTGGGCTGGCTCTCAAAGCTGGAGGACCAATCAGAGGTCTTCTAGCCTGAGAGGAACTGCAGGCTTTAATGGGAGGTAAGTAAGAGAGAGGGCGCTTCAACGTGGAGACACCATTTCTCCAACATTTTTAAATAGTTAATTAAAATATTGATACCGCAGCAAGGCCACCACTATGGGGTGAGGGGGAGACCTGCCTACAGGGATGCCTGTGGCTGCTGTCACACCCAGACAGGCAGGGAGAGCTTCTAAGCCTGCCTGGAATGCTGGTACCCTGACCTGCCACCGAGACGCCCACCTCCAGGCACCTAAACTGGCCCGTGCTGCCTGCGGGAACCTGGAGGTCAACTGGAAAGTTCCAGTATGGGTGGGTAACCCTGCCGGCTCCCAATCCCTCCTTCACAAAAATGGCCCGGAGGCGGGATGGAGCCAGAGAGCCGACACTCCAGCAGCGGAACTAATTCTCGGCCCCAAATCCAAGCAATTATATCTTTCCTATTCAGACAAACTCAGCTAATGAACAATCAGTTACACACAGCATTAAAGATCATCCCTCTGATAGGAGCTGATGGCTGGATATCTTTACATTAATAGCATGCCAGTGTCCAAAGCTGCCAACTTTAAATGAGCTAAACTCTGAGCATTCAGTAGCATCTGGAACCTGCACTTTTTGACCCTGAGGGCAGAGGCTTGAAGTACAGAATTGGTTCTTATGCTGGTTTTTATTGACCCTTTAGCAGGGGCCAGTGATACATTGGCCCGGAGTTTAGCTTCAAAGGCATGCTCCACGTAAGGGCTGTTTTGAGGTGGGGAATCCTGGAAGCACAAAACCGCAGGATATCTTTAATTCTTTTTCTGCGTGTTTCCTGCCTACAGCCAGCCTCTGGGCAGGCTGGGTTCCTGTTTCAGATATCTTGAGTTTTAATCTCCAATCAGATTCCAATCCACCCATTTTTAGGAGTTACGATTCAGCCTAAAGTTTCTGAAAGCATTGCTATTGTTTTCATGACTCTGCCAATTTGGTCAAAAGTCTTCATGGACTGGGGCAAGGTTCACGCAGATCAGTAACGAGGAAAGAGCACTTTGTATGGCTGTGTGAGTGGATTGATACCTCAGGCCATCCTTGACCAGACCCTAACATAGCATACAAAAGTGTAGCCAGTTTGTCCTGGTTATCTTTGCCACTATCTACGCTTTCAGTCAGAGGAAGCAAGCTTAAACCCCATTCACAGAAGCTTTTTGCATGTTCAGTGGGTGTTGCATTTGATCATTTATTCAACAGAGCCGTCAGAGACAACCATGTCACATAAAGAAAGCATATGAGGGGCTGTTATACTGAGCTAGTTGTGCGTGGATCCTTGATTCTGTCACTGTGATAAGAGAGCCAAATGTAGCAGCATATATGCTGGGTGCCACCCATGGATGCCAGTTTTATATAATCCAAACTACAGCAGCACCAATATAAAGGCCACTCTGAGCAGCAGATGGCCAGCAGGGAATTGAGAATAGCCTGGAGGAAAAGTGACTGTGAGAAAATAAGACAGGATGGCTAGTGAAAGATAGTTTTCATTTTTTCTGTTTAAATCAATGCTCCACCTTCCTGACACACTCCAATTGAAGGATAATCTATACATGTTGTGGTTTAAGTACAACTAATGCATTAAAAAAAAACTCAAAATATGTACCTAGTATGTCACACTATTTAACTAATAATCTATAAATCATCAATTTCACATATGTATGAAATCCACTTTTCACAAAATATATTTCACCCTTTCTAAACATCTGGACTCAACTTTTTAGTGGGGGGCGGTTTTGAAAAGCCCAACCCCAGTCACTTTTCCATTTTTTCTGATGTTCCTTCTTCCTAGTTTTGCTAGAGCATTCTTAAGATGACTACTACCCACATCCAGATCACCCCTTCAACCTAGCCATTTCTTGTGGTCTTTCTATTCCAAGGTCTTGTTCACCAACAAGGCTGTCTCAGACTACTTCCTGCCTCTCTTAACATCCACATCTGCCATCGTAAAAATTTTTAAAAATTCTTTCTCCTATTCTATCATTAATTCATCATTGATGCTTTTCATTTTTCCTAACTCACTTTTCTTTGACCCTCCACATGTTCTGACACCTCTACCAGCGGTGGCCTGCTAAACAACTCTTTTGCCTTGGCCTCTGATGCTCTCATTTGCACCGAATCACTCTGTTCCCCCACCCAAGAACTCTCCTGGTACAGTTTCCATCTTCACTTATTTTTTCTGTGGATTGCCAGCTCAAATAACCCTGCCATATGCCTGGCCTAGTCATTCATTACCAGAGAGATACAGCACAGATTTATTATGATGCTGCCTGGTGTAGGATATACAAAGACTTAAAAAAAAAAAAATTGGTGCTAAATTTCCCAGAACTAAGGAGATCACAACATGATTCGATAGAGGTGTTTAAAATTATGTAGCTTTGAGACAGAGTAGGTAGACACAAACTTTTTCCAGTATATGAGTAACCTAAATGAGGGACATAGATATATGATTAAATGTAGAAAATTTAAGGCAGACAGTAAGAGCACCATAAACACCCCACTTCTCAAAAGAACCACCCATGATCCTTCAACTACAGTCCCATACCTAACCTCTTTCTTTCTAACAGTTTTCAACATGTCACCACCATCCAGTTGGAAGACACATCTTCCCAGATTCCCTATTTGTATCCCTGCAGTCAGACTTCCACTCTCCTTTCAGTACCAAGATATCATGGCTAAAGTTACAAAGGACATCCTGTGTAACTGCGACAATTGTCTGTTATCCCTCTTAGTTACCTCACCCTCTATCATTTGATAAGGTTGACTACATGATCCTCCTACATCATCTTTCCCACCCTCGCCTTTGAGTCAGAAGGTTGTGGGTTCATGTCCCACTCCCGGAAAAAAAACCCAAGAACTGTGAATGTACTCGAAAGAGTTACATCATCTTTCCATGGTGTTCAGAAATAGAGATAGTTTAAGTAAGTTATATTGGTATTTGTAGGTGTTAGGAATCAGTTTTAGCTTTAAAGTTTGTTTGATTTGTATTTCTGTATATGTGTGTTAAGAAAGGTCAAATTTGAGTTTTAATTTCACTTTAAAAGGTGCCTGCATTTCTAATGAGAGTTCTACAACTGTGGCAGCTAAGTTAAATAAACAAGAGTAGAGAAACTGGGCTGTTGCCTAGCAACAGGGGTCCAGAGAGGTAGGTCCTCCCACAGACATACAGAGAAACAGCAGTTTTGAGTTCAGCTTGAAGATAGCTGCCAAACAGAAGCCACCTAGAAGGGACAGATAACCAGCCCCAAGCTAAAATTGGTTGAAAGTAGCTGTCAGAGAGAGACTGGAGCAAAAGGGACAGATAGCAAGTCCCAAGCTAAAGAAAAGACCCCAAAACTCAGCGGAGTGGAACAAGAGAAAGTCCCAAGCAGACCTTCTAGTCAGAGGAAAGACTGGAATCTGGAAAAGGTCCTGTTAAGTGAAGTTAAGAGTGGGGGCAGAGAGAAAGGCTCCAAGCTTCAGATTTAAAGAGACAAAAGCTGCAGAAAGCAGATTAAAAGCAAGAACAGCTTGTAAGAGGCCAGAAGGTCCAAGAGACGGCTGAAGGTCTGTAACTCTTTGCTATTGCCATGTGAATCAGTGGTGTACTGGTGACGGTTGAGTCAGAGAGACAGAGTACGTGGAAGGCAGCTTGAATGCATGTGGTGACCAAGGGAAGAGGAATGTCAGAAGGAGAGTTTGAAACCCTGGAGGTGAACCCTTGCAGAAGGCATCTGAGAGAAAGGACGGTTTGGGAGAATATCCCAAAGTGAATTCTTGGAGAGTGTAGATTGGAAACCCTTGTGTGAGAAGCAGAGTTCAGTGAGACTGGTTAGCTCACAGTGACAAGAGTCTGAGGGGAGTTGATAAGAGATCCATAGCGTCTGGTTGAGGTGGCACCTGTCACTTGGTTTCAGAGTGTCTGACCACAGGTCGCAATTGGTTTACATGGACTGTGTACTTATTGTGAACATTAAAGTATAAGATAGCTTTTGAAACTTGTGTTATCCATACAAATATGTATATATCTGTAAAGGTATAGTTGTGGGTGAAGGAGTATTGTAATATAGGATTCTTGTTTTAATAAAAGTTAAAAGTTCATTAGCTGACTCCGGTGACTCTGTTCAGTAGCCCTCTCCATGTATCTAAACAAACAAATAAAAGTTAGGATCTATCAAGCTGGGTTCCACCCTGGGATCAGGCTTGTTTAATGGTAACCTCAGACAGGGATCATAATATTGGGATTGCTCTTGCGTGGTTAGTCTTAAAACCCCATAAACAACCAATGCATCTCTGCCAATGGCTTACTTTCCCACTCCTATCCCACGCATAATTAACTCCAGAGTCCCCAGAAGACCGATCTTCTCATCTGAATGCTACCTCTTAACATCATCTAAACATAGGGTATTTCTTACACTGACACCCAACTATACCTCTCTACCGTTTCTTGTAACTTCCATGATGCTCATCCAACACCAAGTTGTACAACAGTCAAAATTTCTGCAGCATAGAGAAAATGCTAACCCTGCCCCACACTAATTCCTACTTTGGGGGGTAGGGTTGGGTGGTTGCAAAGCACTTTACAGTCAATGAAGGGCCTTCGATACTGTTGCGATGTAGTAAATATGGCAGCTAATTTGCACACAGCAAGCTCCCACAATCTGCAATGTGAGAAAGTACCAGATCATTTATTTTTGGTGATGTCGATTGAGGGATAAACATTGGGGAGAAATCCACTATTCTTTTCTGATCACCTAAGGACAGAAATGTTGGTTTAATGTCTCATCCTAAAGATAAATTTCAATCTGTTGCTAAATTTGAAAGTTGTGTGAAGTCTTCATGCCTCAAATTAAATTTGAAAATATTGCCAGTTTTGAGATTGTTTTTTAACCTATTTGTACCAGTGAGAATTTTTGAATAGCTTAGTTTATCGAGAGGAAGCAGGGCTGCCAACCCACCAGGACTGTCTTGAAGTCTTCAGAAATGAATCTCCAGGATACTTCTGAGAGGAAAGCCAGGAGAAAAATCAAAGGGCCATGGAAACACATCATGAGCAGAATTTTACGTCCCACAGGCGGGCACAGGCCTGAGCTGATCAGGTGTAAAATAGTGCGCAATGACGTTGGGCGAGCGACCGGACGTCATCGCGCACTCGCGCGATATTTCGGTCAGCAGGCGCACGCAAGAGTCGGCAGCACGCCCACCGACAATTAAGAGGCCTATTAAAGCCAGTAAAGTATTAGTTGAGAGAGATTTTTCGCTGCCCGTCCAATGTTACAGTTGGGCAGGCGAATCGGCCAGGCGGCCTTTGCATTTTTGAAGAAACCTCATCCACGGGCGGGATGAGGTTTCTGAC
Organism: Cetorhinus maximus; assembly: GCF_964194155.1. Lineage (NCBI taxonomy): Eukaryota > Metazoa > Chordata > Chondrichthyes > Lamniformes > Cetorhinidae > Cetorhinus > Cetorhinus maximus. The sequence continues at coordinate 62,295,319 of NC_135895.1, read as the reverse complement.
ATTTTTTAAAAATAATAAAATTATGTCAAAACATTTTTATGTTTATGTTCATGTGAGTGAGTCTTATGTGGGGACATCTTTTTAAGATTTTCAAAGCCTTTATTTTCACTTTTAAAATTCTGCAGCCCCCTGAAGCGGCTCTCTGCCTCTCTGCGCTCCCCCACACTTGCGTAGACTTCAGCGCTCACCCTCCTCCCGCCCCCATCCTGGCAGCGCTGGGTCTTTCAGCGTGCGTTTCACGCTGGCTGGCAATTAACGGTCGTGGGCGGTGGACCATTTCCCAGCCGTTACCGGGCCCACCCGCCGAAAATCCTACCCCGTGTTTTTTTGTTAAATTTTCCTTGAGCACTTTTGTCTATTAGGTAATAAATATTGGAAATGGAAACATAGTTGTTTGACCAGGCAGGGTGGTTGGAGGCAGAAGGTGATCAAACCTGCAGGGATATGTTCAACCAGAGTTGGCAAACCTAAAGTGGGGGAGAGGGGCAGGGGCAGGGAGGGGTGTGGGGAATTGGGGGAAAGGAGAGAGAGAGAAAGATGGGGAGTGGGGGAGGGGGAAAGGATACTGGGATGGAGAGGGAATCGGGACTGCTCAGGTGTGCCCATGCTCTAACAATGCACTCGGCACCCCTTCAATTCCCGCCTCGATATTTTCTCCTCTTTGAGCAGGCTCCAGGTTTTCTTCAGATTTTTCCAACACTTTGGACAGCTATCCCTCCTGAATTATCATTTTTAGTTTCTCTGCCATTTGATTGGTCCACTCCACAGCCAGAAGATAACTGTGATAATTCCTGAGGACATGACTCTGGCCATCTCCTGCTCCAGGTGGATGTGAGGGGAACGTGGTAGACATTGTCTACCTGGACTTTCACAAAGCTTTTGATAAGGCACCTCACAAGATAGAATTTTGTGAAATGAGAAGCAGTCTGCTGCAATGGATTGAGAATTGGCTGAGTACCAATAGGCAGAGAGTTCTAGTCAGTGGATTTGGATCTGCTTGGTTACCAATCACTAGGATCTGTGTTAGAGCCTTTGCTATTTACTAGTTTCATTAATTATTTAGATGTAGCTGTTGAGATAATGATCCTAAAATTTGCGGATGATAATAAGATATGCGCAAGTCCTAAACTAGAAGTTTTTTGACTACTGCAAGCACATCTGGTGTTGGAAGAAGGGGTTCATGTTTGACAAATCAGGTTTAGACAAGAATAGTGTTATGCCTCTTGCGTGGGCAGATCAAATGCTGATTATGCATATGCCCTACAGGGAATGGAACTAAAGCCTGAGAGATCTGGGCGTTTTAGTGCCTCACTCTCTAGGGGTTCATGATCAATGCTGTGAAGCTATAGCTAAAGCAAACTAGGATTTAAGTTGTGTTCACAGGACAATTCACTGTAAAACAAAGCATACACTTTAGCTCTTGTACAAAGTTTGGTCTGGTCTTAATTAGAAGTATTGTGTTCGGCTTTGATCTCGTGTGTTGGTGATATTGAAGCTCTGAAAAGGTGCAGGAGAAAGGGGCACAACATTTGAATCATCCAGACGAAAAGAGCTGGATCTGTTTCCAGTACTTTTGAAAAGCGTAGGCTTAGGGGTGATGAAGGTTTGCAAAATAATGAAGAGATTAGATTTGTGTTTGTGAACCAATTAATTCAGCTAAACGGAGGTTATACTTACAAGTTATGCAAGGGAAGAACCAGGTTGGATGTTGGGTAGTTTCTCTTTCCCAGGGAATAGTGGACCAATAAAACAGGCTGGCCCGGGCAGAAATCGCTGATCTGCTGTATTTCTTCAAGATGGAGCTGGAGTGGGTATTACATCATCCAAGAGGTAGGTATCCTGTAATATAATTCAGGATCAATGTGATCTCCTGGATTAGTTTTGATCAAAGAAAGGGATCGGAGTGGAATTTTCCAGACTGATTCCCTAAATTCGATTGTCTTTTTTCTCTCTCCCAGGGGATTACATGGCTCTGGCAAGTGGAAGTATGAGCATCACAGTTGAATGGGGCAGGCTAGATAAACCAGGGTGTCTTTTCCTGAGCATCATTTTGATATGTTCTTATGTACCATTTGTACATTGGAAAATCCACAAACGTGCGGGTGGCTGTTACACAGCTGCAAGTGTAACAAATCAATAAAAAGAACCTACCATGGACTGTACAAATCTCAACAACAGGATTCCAGTCCCTGCTTTATTGCCCAATGCTGCTTTAAAGGTCAGTGCACCTGCAGCATCTGATGCTTTAACCAAAATCTTCAAAAAAACACTGGAAAAATGGCTATGGCTAACAGAAATTGGAAAACCGGCATTATTCTCGTGACATATAAGTAGACAACGTTCACATTCTAAATGCATATCTTTCAAAAAAGGAATTATTAGAAATGACAATGCAATCTGAATCCCAAATCATCTGTATCAAGGAACATCAGCTCTATCATGAGAATGAAGATGTGAAATCTTCGTGATGAATGGATTTGAATAAAAAAATTGCAGAAGCTACTGGATTCCTTCTCCGCTCACACGCATTCAATCTGTAGATGGAATCGACTGGAGAATACTCACTGCAGAATTCTCTGGACCCATTGGTCACCATAATAACCTGCTATGGCCCAAATGAACAAAGCCAGAAGTACTCAAATTGTATGAAGAATCATGCAGAATAAAGGAATCCATTCCACCCCATAACTGCCTGATTATCGAAACCGATACAAATGCAGAAAGAGTAAATGTGAGTAAAGAAATAGTTTGCTCTACATTTCATGATGATACAAATGGAAATGGAGAATTTCTTTTTGATTGTACCATGGAATTCAACCTCTGGTCTACACATAATAACCTGCAAAGAAAAGAGGGACATTTTGGATGTATGAATCTTGAAAATTGCTGAAAAGAGAGATGTTGCCGAAGCTGATGAGTGCAAGATGAAAAGCTTCCGTAATTTGTCTCCCTTTTCAGCGATATAATAACCCCCAAAGATAAGAAAGCCCAGCTGGATTACACCTTTGTCTGGAAAAAGTAAAACAAAACAGGACCTGGAATGTTGACGCTTACAACTCTTCATACAATTCAATCAGATCTTAGAATTATGACAGCAAAAAGAGCCTTAGTTTAAAGGTTCCAAGAACTAGAAGACGAGTTCCAGGCAGAAATTTATGCTGGAGCAGATCAAATAAGGATAGTTAACATGAAGAACCAATTTATGATCAAAGTCCCAAATAGATTTGCAAACCTTTGCAATGAAAAAGACAAAGCACCATCAGAAGCTTCAATTCTGGTAAAATCAATAGCTGAAACAGTACCAAAAATAATCCCCAAGAAAGCACATCACTTGAACCTTGATATCAAAACTCATCCATGGTGGGACGTGGCGGCATAGTGGTATTTTCACTGTACTGGTATTCCAGAGACCCAGGGTAATGCTCTGGGGACCTGGGTTCAAATCCCACAATGGCAGATGGTGGAATTTGAATTCAATAAAAAAAAATCTGATGACTATGAAACCATTGTCATAAAAACCTGGTTCACTAATGTCCTTTAGGGAAGGAAATCTGCCAGCCTCACCTGGTCTGGCCTACATGTGACTTACAGCAATGTGGTTGACTCTTAAATGCCCCCCTGAACAAGGGCAATTATGGATGGGCGATAAATGCTGACCTAGTCAGTGACACTCGCACCCAATGAATAAAAAAAAAAATCCACTTGCTCAAGAGAAGAGTTGAAACAGTCATATGACAAAGGTAGGTTAGAATAGAGCATGGAGAAAATATTTCAAGAAAGTCTATGGCCAAGTTGAAGCTGCTGATTATTACTATAGCAAGTTCAGTAGCTAAAAAGAGCAAATGAGGATTAAGGACAGTAGACATATACTAGCCAATCATGTAACTGAATGCAAGAAGACGCTAAAACAAAAATTAAAAGGAACGAATAAAGAAGTGAGGAAACAACTATGGAAAGATCACCTTAAAAAGCTGTTGGGCCAAGAACTGCCCTTAAAATATACTTTTGAGCATATGTCAGAAAGAACTTGACATTAGCACCAAGCCATTTACTCATGAAAATCTTGTAAACCGAATTGCACAAGTCAGATCAGGAAAAGGCCCTGAACTGGATAAGATTTTAGAAACTGCAAGACACTTAAAATGATGTTCTACGGCTGTGTAACCATACTTTCACCAACAAAAAGAAACCAGAAAACTTCTTGAAAGGTTGTATCATTCCACTACCTACGAAAGCAAATTTAAACCTCATGAACAACTATAGGGGAATATCACTTAAACAAAAAGCAGCAAAAATTTATAAATAGAATACCTGAATGGGGTACAGACATTCCTGTGGAAAATTACCACATGAAGAATAAAGTGGGGCAAGGACAGTCATAGGAACTTTGATATTTGATGATACAGATGAAAGTTGTTGCTGAGTGAAAATGATCTACTCACTTCAGTCATGCTAATAAAGCAGGGACACTCCTGTGACCCATATTTCTGAGTGAGAGAGGAAAAGGGGACAGTCGGGTGGTACAGGGTGCTTTCCCCTGTAGCCTAGCTCTTGTGCTGTTGAATATAGACCAGAAGGTCCCAGATTCAGTCTGCTCAGTGTTGAGCTGGCTAATCACAGTTGGGCAGCACTGGTGCATGTAAATAGTTTCTCATTAATTAGGGAGGTGTTAAATCAGCACACTTCCTCTTACGGTTCACTAACTAACAGACTTTGGCTGAGTAAAGAATTGGGCTCTGTTGCGATGCTCTACATAGTCAGTATCTTGTTGAGACTTAAAGGCTGTGGCAAGAGTGCACGCTGAGGATTCAGATTCCGAGGTGCCCCGCAAAATCGCCCGATCATTAATTTTAACCTCCACTCACCTCTGCCCAGATTCCCAATACGTGTTGCCAGCATGCAAAGCACAGCACTGGGAGTGTAAGTTTGCAAAATCTGCTTTTATAGTCCAGGCTTGTGTACTCCTGCATGCTACCAGAAGGTAGCCTTTTGAAGCATTGTTCAACTTGACTTTGCGTTCAAGAGAGGAGGGGACAAATTGGAGATGGCATGGACAGGATTGTGAGTCAGTCAACAGTAATTGATTCCTCTTGATATGTATACTGCACATAATGTTACATTACAAAACACAGCAGTAACAGTTTACTGAATATCATGAACTTCTACAGGTCTATCCCAAACCATAAACACTAGAAGGCAAGGAACAGAGCTTTTCCAAATGTCTCAGTGAGTACGTGCGTTATAAGATGTTCCCAGATACAATTCCTAGGTCTGTATTAAGTCAGTTAATCTCAATGAGGGTGAAAGTGAGAATGCTGGAAAATATGTGGAGGAAAGAAAATAAAACAATCCCCTTACATGAAATAGGGAGAAGGATCAATTCACATTTGAGATTGGAATAGAAATAAGGTTTAAAGTAAAACACAAACTGCTTTTTTTAAGTTCTTTAATAACATTCTATATGTTCATAATTTAACCAGTATTTTTATTTTGTTGGGTTTTAGATGTATGGACATGTGGTAAGGTTTGTATAAATCATAATTGAGGGACACAATGCTTGACTGGCTGCTTCTCATATCCAGACTAAAGGCAGAATGTGGCAGCTGATTATTGCCTTTATCATCTGCAAGCATTATGAATTAAGACAATATAGAATAACCTCATTATTAAACTGCAGCCAGAGGTAGAATTTTCTTATCAGCATTTTATGGTGTTTCAAATTTACTGTCTCTGTAATATATATTTACCTTGTTGTATGATATCATCTTTCCATGTAATTATCCAGTCATTCCAGCAGAGGGAGCCATTGTCTGCAATTTATGTTTGATCTACTCATTTTCACAGAATCATAAGTTTTTACAGTCCAAAAATTGAACCGTCACACCTGTGCCAGCTCCCTGAAGGATCTATCCACTTGGTCCCTCTCCCATACCCTTTTATATCATAGAATTTCTGTTTGGTGCAGTGATCTTAGTTTGATTTTAAGATATGATAAATAATTAAATGAATCTTATTTTCTTTCAGCTTTGCTTTCTTTCCTCGCTCCTCTAGTGTTCTCTGCCCTTCTCCCCTGACAGCAGTAATCAATTCTAGAATCATTCATTCCTTGTCACCGTAGCCTGAGTGGGCTGTTGGCATCATCTTCCTTCTTCTCCGGCTTTCTTCAAACCTCCCTCAGTTCACGTCTCAATGTTACCTATCCATACATCTGCTTTTCTTCTTCCTTTTCTGGTTTTTACCCTCAATTTGTCCTTCAAATGTTGCCAGGACAAGGCTGTTGGGTCTTCATTCCAATGTCCGTACTTGGCTATCTTTCTCTCTCTCTTTAACTGTACTTAGTAACCCTATTGATTTCTGACCTCCTACTCTTGATCTAACCCATTCGTTTGACTTTCTGCCCATTCAGCTGATTCTGAGAATCCTCCACCACACCCACATTTCAAAAGCTGTTATCCTAGAATAGAGTTCCAGAAATGCTGTAGATCTTGTGGGTGCCTTGCCAGAGTGGTAACTTCTCATATAGATGCCCAGGCACTGAGTGTTTGAAGAATTGCAGAGTTCTGTCTTCAAGCAACATCCATACACGTCCTTTCCAGAAGGCTGTGACAAGGAGCAGAACTCCCGTCTGATTTACTTCCTTGCTTGCTTGCTTTCTTGCTAATGGACAATGAGGCCAATTGGATTTTTATGGATGGTTGAAGGGGGTATGATTTTGTAATACTGCCCTTAAATAGTCTAATGGGAAGATCATAACCCAATAAACAGCCAGCAGGGGAAGAAGAATTTTACCCTGTCAATTTAGCTTGGGTTGATAGCTGAAATCCAGGGATGATAGGATGATATTTAATCAGTCAATTCACTGCTCAGTCCTTTCCTGTTGTTATTTTAATTTGTCTGTTTGGTTTTGAAACTCTTAGTTACAGAGAGCCTAATTCAGAGTTGTGCTGTCACCTCCAACTAGGTGATGTTGTCCAATCCAGTGCTGGAAAATGTGGTCAATGTGGAAGCTGTTGAGATGTTGAAGGAGAACCCATCACATTATCGAGAAATGATTTTGGAATGTGTCAGAACCAGCAGACAGCTTAAAGAAAGTAAGATCTTTAGTGTCATAAACCACTTAAATATTTATGTAGTGAAAATATTTATAAAGTGAAAATATAACTGCCTACCAGGTTTCTGTATATTTTAGAGGCGGTGGCATAGTGGTATTGTTGCTGCACTAGTAATCTAGAGACCTGGGTTCTGGGGACCTGGTTTTAAATCCCACCATGGCAGATGGTGGAATTTGAACCCAATAAAAATCCAGAATTAAAAGTCTTAACGGCGACCATGAAACCATTGTCGATTGTCACAAAAACCCATCTGGTTCACTAATGTCCTTTAGGGAAGGAAATCTGCCATCCTCACCTGGTCTGGCCTACATGTGACTCCAGACCCACAGTGAAGTGGTTGACTCTCAAATGCCCTCTGAAATGGTCTAGCAAGCCACAGACAGACCTCCCAGCATCAACCTAGGCACCAGAAACGACAACGGTTAACTCAGTCCTGTCGACCCTGCAGAGTCCTCCTTACTAACATCTGGGGGCTGGTGTCAAAACTGGGAGAGCTGTCTCACAGACTAGTCAAGCAACAGCCTGACATAGTCACACTCAGGGAATCATACCTTACAGATAATGTCCCAGTGTCCCAGACACCACCATCACCATCCCTGTCCCACCGGCAGGACAGATCCAGCAGAGGTGGCGGCACAGTGGTATACAGTCAGGAGGGAGTTGCCCTGGGAGTCCTCAGCATCGACTCTGGACCCCATGAAGTCTCATGGCATCAGGTCAAACATGGGCAAGGAAACCTCCTGCTGATTACCACATACCCACCCCTCTCAGCCAGTGCTCCTCCATGTTGAACACCACCTGGAGGAAGCACTGAGGGTGGCAAGGGTGCAGAATGTACTCTGGGTGGGGGACTTCAATGTCCATCACCAAGAGTGGCTCAATAGCACCACTACTGACCAACCTGGTTGAATCTTAAAGGACATAGCTGCTAGACTGGTTCTGTTGCAAGTGGTGAGGGAACCAGCAAGAGGAAAAAACAAACTCGACCTCATCCTCACCAATCTGCCTGCTGCAGATGCATCTGTCCATGACAGTATCATTAGGAGTGACCACCGCACAGTCCTTGTGGAGACAAAGTACCATCTTCACATTGAGGATACCCTCCAACGTGTTGTATGGCACTATGTCCGTACTAAATAGGATAGCTTTCAAATAGACCTAGCAACTCAAGATGGGCATCCATGAAGCACTGTGGGCCATCAGCAGCAACAGAATTGCACTCAATCACAATCTGTAACCTCACAGCCCGGCATATCACCACTCTACCATTACCACCAAGCCAAGGGTCAACCCTGGTTCAATGAAGAGTGCAAGGAGCAGCACCAGGCATACCTAAAAATGAGGTGTCAACCTGGTGAAGCTATAACACAGGACTATTTGTGTGCCAAACAGCATAAGCAGCAAGTGGTAGACAGAGCTAAGCGATTCCACAACCAATGGATCAGATCTAAGCTTTGCAGTCCTGCCACATCCAGTCGTGAATGGTGGTGGACAATTAAACAACTCACTGGGAGAGGAGGCTCCACAAATATCCCCAATCTCAATGATGGAGGAGCCCAGCACATCAGTGCAAAAGATAAGGCTGAAGCATTTGCAACAATCTTCAGCCAGAAGTGCCGAGTGGATGATCCATCTTGGCCTCCTCCTGAGGTCCCCAGTGACACAGATGTCAGTCTTCAGCCAGTTCGATTCACTCCACATGATATCAAGAAACAGCTGAAGGCACTGGATACTGCAAAGGCTATGGGCCCTGACAATATTCTGGCAATAGTACTGAAGATTTGTGCTCCAGACTTGCCACACCCTTAGCCAAGCTGCTCCATTACAGCTACAACAGTGGCATCTACCCAGCAATGTGGAAAATTGCCCAGGTATGTCCTGTATGTAAAAAGCAGGACAAATCCAACCCGGCCAATTACCACCCCATCAGTCTACTCTCAATCATCAGTAAAGTGATGGAAGGGACCATCAACAGTGCTATCAAGCGGCACTTGCTTAGCAATAACCTGCTCACTGATGCTCAGTTGGGTTCTGCCAGGGTCACTCAGCTTCTGACCACATTACAGCCTTGGTTCAAACATGGACAAAAGAGCTGAACTCCTGAGATGAGGTGAGAGTGACTGCCCTTGACATCAAGACAGCATTTGACCTAGTGTGACATCAAGGAGCCCTAGCAAAACTGGGGTCAATGGGAATCAGGAGGAAAACTCTCTGCTGGTTGCTGTCATACCTAGCACAAAGGAAGATGGTTGTGGTTGTTTCGAGGTCAATCATCTCAGTTCCAGGACATCACTGCAGGAGTTCCTCAGGGTAGTGTCCTAAGCCCAACCATCTTCAGCCGCTTGATCAATGACCTTCCTTCCATCATAAGGTCAGAAGTGGGGGTGTTTGCTGATGATTGCACAATGTTCAGCACCATTCGTGACTTCTCAGATACTGAAGCAGTCCATGTCCAAATGCAGCAAGACCTGGACAATATCCAGGCTTGGGCTGACAAGTGGCAAATATCATTCATGCCACACAAGTGCCAGGCAATGACCATCTCCAATAAGAGAGAATTTAACCATTGCCCTTGACATTCAATGCATTACTATTGCTGATACCCCACTATCAACAAACTGGGGGTTACCATTGACCAGAAACTGAACTGGACCAGCCACACAAATACTGTGCCTACAAGAGCAGGTCAGAGGCTAGGAATCCTGCAACAAGTAACTCACCTCCTGACACCCCAAAGCCTGTCCACCATCTACAAAGCACGAGTCAGGAGTGTGATGGAATACTCTCCACTTGCCTGGATGAGTGCAGCTCCTACAACACTTAAGAAGCTTGACACTGTCAGGGACAAGCAGCCCACTTGGTTGGCACCCCATCCACAAACATTCACTCCCTCCACCACCGATGCACAGTAGCATCCACAAGATGCACTGCAGAAACTCACCAAGCCTCCTTAGGCAGCACCTTCCAAACCCACGACCACTACCATCTAGAAGGACAAGGGCAGCAGGCAGGTGGGAACACCACCACTTGCAAGTTCTCCTCCAAGCCACGCACCGCCAGGACTTGGAAATATATCGCCGTTCCTTCACTGTCGCTGGGTCAAAATCCTGGAACTCCCTCCTTAACAGCACTGTGGGTGTACCAACACCACATGGACTGCAGTGGTTCAAGAAGGCAGCTCACCACCATCTTCTAAAGGACAGTTAATGATCGTCAATAAATGCTGGCCCAGCTAGCGATGCCCATATCCCAAGAATGAATTTAAAAGAAGAGCTGAATTAAGGGAAGAAAGTTCATTTCTGAATTGTGAATTAGGGACTTTTTTTAAAAATGGAAAAAAGCAGCTTGTAGCTATGGTGATGTGTGAAACTGATCTAGATTGGCCAGCAAGGTCCCAGGATTGATCCTGAGTTCACTTTTATTAGCTGGGCCAGAGTTTTTCTGCTGATCACAGAGGTCCCCAACTGGGAAAATGTGCAAGTGTGCACCTCTGGACAAATGGGATTTGGGATGGTGTCTACAAGAGTGAACACTATTCATAATCATCATCAAGAATTACCACTTGGGAGAAGTAGTGGAATGACTTCAGGAGAGAAGGAAAGAAAATTGATAGGGAAAAAAGAAAATGTTTCTCACAAGTATTAATATATAAAAACAAATGGGATCTTTGATTCAAATATATGAGTATATCAGTGTTGCTTCCTGTTCACGCCCTGAGCTAGAAATTTCATTAACTACTTCAAATTCTCCCTGTCGAATTCTTACCTTTCATATGGTTCTTCACTGACTCTTTCTTGTTTTCCTTAAATTCTCTCTCTCGCTCTAAATTTGAGGATGTTCATTCCAATAATATCGATTACAAGCCAATCAATTCCTACAACTCCCTGGTTAAACTTTTCCCTCTCATTTCCAAAGAAGACTCCATTCCTTTCTCCCATTTCTCTGTGCCCATTAGAAGTGTCATGATTTTGCCACCTTCCACACCAGATTTTCCAAAGCGTCCCCCTGTTCCTCAGCCAAGGACTCTTCTACATTCTGGACAGGATCCTTAATTGCTACCATTCCATTGCCCATGCTTCTACTCTTCCCACCCTCCCCTGTACAGTGATAGGATCCACCTTATTCTTGCCTTCCACCCACCAGCCTCCATATTCAATTCTTTTCGCCATCTCCAACCTGATTCCGCCACCTAACGCATTTTTCTTCAGCAAGGGGTCAGTCTTAAAATGAGTTTGAAGAGAGGAAAGGGGTAGAAGGGAGAGAAGCTAGAGAGCATTGGGCTTTCAGGGCTAGAGTGGGAGGAGGCCCAGAATAAGGTTCGGCTGAGTAGACAAGAGGAAGGGGAAAAGCAGCACAAAAAGCTGAATGGATGGTTGCTACCTTGGTAACAAAGAAATCCATGAGTTTCTTTCACCTGATATGAAGCAAACAAGGCAGTGGAGAGGGGCTTAAGGAAGAGAATTGCATCCAAGGCAGACCTGGCAATGGATGGCTGTGCCAGTTATGCTGAAACTTCTGACCCTTGGACTTGAGTGAGAAAACACTGGGGCTTTATAAGGGAGACGGGAATGGATAGAAGACACTAAAAATCTCTGGCTTGATCCATACTCTCAGCTGGGGGCAGCAGTTAGTTTCAACAGCATTGGGCTAGGGAGGATAGAAAATCAGCCACCATCCATGTTTTCCACCCTTGATCCTTATCCAGTGGCTCCTGTTGGAAAGTAGGTGTACGTGGACACGCTTAGGCTTGGTTGTGATGTTTCCCCTTGGTAAAATTGCTTGCTGACATTTACACTCTAGGCTCATGCTTGAAGAACGGTCTTGTCAGCAGGTATTGGCGAAGTGTTAGTGATGTGGAAGAATAGCCATCGACATCTGAGAACGAAATAGGAGGAAATTGCCGAGGGAAGGGGGATGGGGGTGGGTTCTGCAAAAAGCTATAAAATATATGGAAGGAATGCAATTATGACAGGATGAATTTACACATCAGAGGTAATATTCTGATATAAAATATGTATACTGCATCTGGCTATTATAGACCTACTCCTCAATAGTGTCACAGACTTCACAATCAGTATGCTGAAAGGGGGAATTTGAGGCTTTTAATCTGACAGCTCAATTTAGTCGCATAAGAAATACAATGTGATACCGTTGGTTCCTTGTATGGGTACTGGAGTGTCTCAAGTTTGCTTTTGCCCTTCAACAGCTGGAGAAAAGTTAGCAGTTAGGAGTTTTCCTGTGGCCCGTTTTCAAGAGCAAGTTTCCACATTACCTCACAGGAAGCCACTAACGTGAGTAGATAAATAGAATCCAGCTGTTCATAAACAACATTTGGATATTCTAGACCCGCACAACTCAGTTTAACTATTGTAAATATGATAGCTTTGATGAAATGAGGACGCTGGTGGGTAGCATATTTTATGGCAACCGCCAGAACCCTCTGGATTCATATTTTAAATCTCCCATTTTGTAGTAAGATTTTGTCCTGAGTTTTGTCATTTTTTTCGTCTTCCACATTAAAAAAAATATAAATGTTCTTGAATTTGTTTATAACATACAATAAGTGATGCTTAAATGAAACTAAAATATCTGAATTAATTCAGTGAGAAGCTGACTGCAATTGAAATATTTACAAGATGTCAGCAAGAGAAGAAGAGCTGAAAAAAGGGAGATAAATAGGAACTCTTACAACATAAACTGATGGGAGCAACCATGGAAATTAGAGTTCTGTGGTTTTTGGAGATCAAGTTCATTTTAATGCTGCAAGTTGATTTTGAAGTGTTATAATTTGAACAAGATGAAAGAAGACTTCCCAGGGAGAGCGGTAGATACAGAGTGGATTGCTACATACCATATGTCACCAAACACGTGAAAGTTCTGCCACACCTACCTGCTGGTGACCAAGGATGAGTGGTTTTGTTCAAGGCCATCAGAAAGCCAGATACCTGTGTTAAGACAGATAGCTGTGTTAATGGAAACAGCTGGTTCCCTGTAGTGCCAAATCTTGACAATCATCAGTGAGCTACATATAAATGATTGGACCAATTTGGCAACATGTCATGGATAAACAAACAATTAATTGGTGTTGCTGGCCGTTCAGTACTGCAAGACCACTCCTTCCAACAAATCATGTATAATTTGAACCTCCGGTTGCCTTGATGCATTCCATAGCTTAACACAGATGGGTAACTACAGGTTAAACTTTTAAGAAGATAAACTTGTTAAATTTATGAGCCTTAAAAGTAATCTGACAAAAATACGATATCAGTCTAACAGAAGACACTTCAATTGTTATAAAACTGGAGTCAAAGATTTCAATGGCCATTTGATCTCCTTATAACTTTCAATTCTGTTGTTTTGTTTAATTTTCTCTCATCTCTTGAAGGCACTGAATCACAATTCACATGCATCAAAAACCTTCTCTTATCTCAAGCAAGTGATTATTCTTCGGTAAAAACAAAAAAACTACTGCGGATGCTGGACATCCAAAACAAAAACAGAATTACCTGGAAAAACTCAGCAGGTCTGGCAGCATAGTGCCAGACCTGCTGAGTTTTTCCAGGTAATTCTGTTTTTGATTATTCTTCGTGTTGAGTCCACACAATGAGTGTTTCCATGTTATTTGACTGTGAAAGACATCACAGCCAACCTAGATCTCTCATTATCCTCTGATGTCCAATTGTCTGCCCTTAGCACAGGTTATTGGATAGCAATCATTACAGGAGTAGGATTTCCCCTCCCTAGCACAGGATCATGGAAGCAATAGTTGCACACTATCTGTTGCCCCATCAACTACAATGGGCTAAATGTTGTAGTCAGCAGCAAATTAATGGCAGCAGTCATTTATTACATTCACCACAAATACTCTACGGGATTTGCACTGGAACTTTCTGTGATTACAAAGCCATTTCAGCACAGCTTCCTCTTTAGGGGGTCTGGGAACTGTGTGAAAGGGTCAAGCAACTGTGCTTCTCCCTAAACAATCAAATTGAAGAATTGTTAATGAGGAGCACAGAGTCTGAACTAGGAAGTGTAGGTTAGAATATTTAATTCAATGTCAAATCAGGTAAAGAAAGCAAAATAAAAGGCAGAAAAATGTGTTCAAGAGAGAAGTAAAAGGGACAGAAAGAAAAAGCATTTTTTAAAATTCTAACCTCCAACAATACTTAAAATTTGAAGGAAAGTGACTCCACACTTGGTAAAAATGATTTTTCAGTGCCAGAGAGGTTGTTTCGTAGCAATTAAGCATTAATAATTTACTTGTTCTGGATTGGACAAGCCCCAATTTTTTCTGTCTCATTTGGTGGGTATCTATCATGTAAGTAACCCAATTTCATATCCATGCATAAATTTTAATCTTATGTCTCTCAGCAAGCTTCTGGAGAGGCAGGGCACCTTGGGCAGCAACTTACTGATTTCTATGTTTAGCTGCACATGTGGACACCAGATGTTGCTGTACAATTTACACTTCAATAACAGTGAGCTCTGTTAACCTCACCATTATTTCTACAGCAAAATATGACCCGTTTTCAATCTAATGTTCATCTACTCCCCTTTAGAAAGGAATGAATACAATATGTTGAAATTTTCCTCACTTGAATGTTAGGAAGATTGACTAAACTTTGTTTGGTTGAAGTAGAGCCTGGTATTTATTTAAACTTTGTTTGATTTCAGTATCAATTCCTCAATAATCTTTTCAGAACTACACACCTGTGTGATCAGTATACTGTTAGCTTTACATATGATATCATTTTCAAAATCTCCTGAAGAGTGCCTCCATCTGTTTGTTAAAACAAATGCTCAATGGCTTTTCCTTAAATATCTCAAATTTCATCCAATGCTAACAGTTAGCAGGCCTTTCAGACTCCTTCTGCATTCTCATCCTCCATTTAAATTGTTGCTTAGGGTTAGTTGTGATCTGTGGGAAATAGAATAATCATTGGAATTTGTGTGTGTTAACCCTTTAAGCACCAAAATTTGGGTGCAATTTCAATGATTCAACATCTGGGGCACTTGGGACCTTCCTTGTCTGTACTGCTTAATGCCACACCAAGTCGTGCATTTAACTATTAAGCCATTGGTAAAATGTATCTTTTTCAAAAGAAGATGGATTTTTTTTTTAATCTCCCAACCAAGAAGGCAAGGAACCAATTTAATCTTCTCCCTCGGTAAATGCAGTTCTAAAATGAGCCACTAAAAGGTGTAAGAGGGCTGCCTGTGCGGACCCTTCTGATTTCCCTTTCCTTCCTCTTATTGAAACTTTGTCAGACTACCATCTAAAATTGAGAAACCAATTGTGTGCAGAATCAGCCTCCCAATATTGTATTGCTATATGACTCAGCTAATTCATGGCATTAAAGAGACAATTGAAAACAATTAATTTCACTCATGCTCTGCATTTTCTGTTTTTGGTTTTAAAAATAAAATCTCAATAGAAGCTTCTCTGGTGACCCAGTGGATAAATATAGTATAGCGTGGAATTTAGGCATACAGACCAGGAAGTTCAAACCATGGTTGCTGTGATTTAGGTGATCTCAAGGGGATAGGGGTAAACTGCTCAATGTCCAATTTGTCCTCTCTTGTATTCCAGCTGTCCTTTCTTTTGGGACCATATTTCTTTCTCCACACTTCTCTTAATCATCACTTCCGCCAACCTCCTGGGCCCTGCATTTCAATTTGAAGACCTTGATTCACGCCTTCAAATCTCTTCATTGTTTTGCACCAACATCTCTCTACTCCTCTGCCTCTGTATCGTTGCTTGTTCCTCACTCTCTCTGTTTCTCCATTGGAGACTGATCATTGAGTCATAATGTCCAAAGCACTGCCTCTCCCTCTGCCTTCAAAAGCCCCCCTGGAACTCCTCCTTTTAACTGTGCCTTTGGACACCCTACCTCCAACCCCACTGAAAACCTGCTGTTCATCGTCAAGGATCACACTTGAAGAATGGCTGCTTGGCTGGGTTACTGGAGTGCTACTGGTGACTAGGAACCAATCATGGATCAGTGTATTCAGAAGGGGATAAAAATTAGAAAGAGTCAAAGAAAAAGAGATTTGTGTTCTGCAACTTCTGTCTGCCCAAGTCTGCCAGATTCCTATTTTTTGGTTGCCTTTGGATGTCTTTTTTTTACATGAGCATTTCTGTGAGGATTCACCTTTTGATCAATCATAAAAGCATTACCAAGCTAGATTTTTTTATCCTCATCTGTTACCATTTGTGTGCAAAATGCACCATTTTAATAATGTGTGTACATGTAGGAGAGTGGGTAAGCTTTTCATACAATTAACATGAATAATTATGCTTCATTATAGAATTAAAAGGATCGCTTTTGATGATTATCACAAGGCCTGGAGTGAAATTGCCACAACGAAAGCAATTGAGAGCTGCAAAGATCAAAGTACAGTAATACACCCATTCAGTTGCCTCCTCCTACTCACATTAAGAAAATGTATCATGGAATTGGGTGGTGTAGTGGGATAGTATGTTTCCTTATACATTTATGGCTTGCACTTGAATTCAGCCTAGACTTTGTCTGCTGTTTATAAGGGTTCAACCTGTAATGAGTTTGGGGCAGGTTTAAGCCTAGTCTCCAATTAATGTGGCTAAACAGTGCAAAGCTAAGTTCTAAGTACGTTCTGGAAGGGAAGGTCAGAATGAGCTTTGAAGGGGAAGGGTTATTGCAAAGCCTGTGGAATTGATGGAGCACTCATTCCTGATTCTCTTGGTTCCACAGGAAGGGTTTCAAAACTACTTATAATATACCATTCAGGCTATCTCAAGGCTAAATTGTTAGACAATGCACCTGTTTTTGGGGCATAATTCCAATATTTCTAGTGTTTTCTATTTTTATTTCAGATTTCCAACATTCACAATATATTGCTTTTGCAAAAACCTGTTGTTCTGCCCCTACCAGTTCGTTTTCATTTGTGCCTGTTCCATTTTGCATTGCTGATAATCCAGATACCAAAAAGCTCCTATGACCTAATTAGAAGGATGTAATATGTTCAGATAAATCATAACAGAATAGATCCAAACTAATGTGATTTTTTGAATATTTGGTTAGTTTGAGTTTTCTTTCATAGGTACAAGACACCAAGGTGATTTGTATGTGTAAATAAATCTCATTTAAAATTTTGCCAGTAGAAAATATCACCTCTTGTTTATCTCCTCCCTTCTCAGCATCCAAGGCTCCAAAAATTCCTTCCAGGTGAAACAGTGATTTACATGTATCTCTTTTTAGTATACTGTATTCGTTGCTCACAATGTGACCTGCTCTACATTAGAGAGACCAAACGCAGATTGGGTAACTGCATTGCAAACACGTCCATTCAGTCCACAAAGATGATCCTGAGTTTCCTGTCACTTGCCGTTTTAATTCTCCACTTTGCCCCCCACTGACCCCACTGTCCTTGGCCTCCTGAAATGTTCCAATGAAGCTCAATGTAAGCTCAAGGAATAGTGCCTCTCCTTTTGACTGGGTACTTTGTAACCTTCCATGCTCAATATTAAGATCAACAATGTCAGACAATAACCTCTGCCCCCATTTTGTTTCCTTTTCTTAGTTGGATTTTGTTTTACTCTCTTGTTTTTCTCCTTGTTTTTGTACTTTCAGAATGCAGCTGTTCATTATTCCGCATTCCCACCTCTTCCAGACACATCTTTTGTTTCTTTACTTTTCCTATTACATTGGCCTTGCACCACCAACCCTTTTGTCATTTAATCTCTCCTGCCTTCGACCCTATAGCAGACTGTCTCTTTTGTTTTTTGCACCTTTCTTCCTTAAAACCAGTACATTTCTAATGTTTCCCAGTTCTGATGAAAGGTCATCACTTGAAACATTAACTGCTTCCCTCTCTATAGATGCTGCCTGACCTGTTGAGTATTTCAGCAATTTCTGTTTTTGCAACACTTTTGTACTGGAAAGGGAAGGCAGGCAAAGAAGTTATGTTATCGAGTTTTAATTTTTGAATGTTGAAAGGTCTTCCCAACACTCCACAATGCCTACTTTATTATGCTGCATAAGAAATTCCATCCTCTTATGCACCCATTCAGAAAGCTGCTCTTCAAGAGAAATGAATTATAGTTCTCCAATTTGTTAAATCAGTAAATGGTATGCTGAAAAAACAAATCAGTGATTTTATTTGCACCTTTGTTACAGTGCCAGTGACCTATCCCAATCTTCAAGCATTATATAATGGACTGGGAAAAGAGGACTTACAGAAAGAGATTGAAGCACAGAATAAAGAGTGCGTATTCATCTGAGTTCAATAACTTAGCACCTGACCGTACAGGTACACACCCACAGGAGGTTATATAGACTGCCAGTATTATATATTAAAGCCAGGGTATTATGGGATTAATGATACTGCCTGAAACATTGTTGTATTTTAGCTGCAAGGGACCCATACCATTGTGAACACTGGCCTGAAGGTTACTTCACATCCAATGTTTTAATTGTGGGAGCAATGAAAGCAGAAAACACCAAAAACATTAGAAGCCTTTGCAAAAACTGTCTGAAGTCTCATAAATGGACTGGATGCTTCAAAGAAGGCCTAACTGAAAATGGAACAAAAAATGCTGCTGAACAATCCTCAGCTTGATATATTTCCATCTTTCCTTCCTGCTCTTGTGGGGATTTTTTGGCTTCCAACAGCCAAACCTGAGCTCCATCTTCAGGAAAAAAAAACAGTATTATTGGTGGGGCATTTAGCAATTCTTCATTGGCTGCAGCTAACAGTCATTCTGTCTGTGACTAACATGGCACACAGCGTGTTGTGCACAACATGGCAGGAGTATGACAAAAATATTTAAATGATCTAATCTCATTATTGAGTGAAATAGCTCATTTGGATGCAAGGACACACAAAGCTTCAGGAGCTTCTGTCCTCATGGCATGACACCAAGAAAGCATTATCTACCCTCATATGCTAGTATTTATATGAAGCCTTGTATATACCACCACAAACTAACCAGTTTCCTCAAACCACTTTCCTCCCTCATTTAAATCACTATATACAGCCAAATATAACATGTAGGAAAGAAGTGGAGTTGCATTTGTATAGTACCTAATTTGTTTCCATTCCATACCACCATCATCTCCACGCATTATCCATTCCTTAAAGGACTGATTAAAACATTCTGTAATTGATGGAATCCTAGTGCAATTGAATCCCTTCTGTCTTCTGGTAAAATCCACTGGGATTATGATATTAGCAGAATCTCCTGAGGAAATTTTGATTTCTTCATGCTTCTCAAAAATGCTTCAGAAACTGCCATCTCTTACTTTTGAAGGCTCCAATCTGAATTGACATTCTTGGACTCACTACCTCTTCTGATCTCAAAAAGAACTCCATTGCTTAGTATTGTGCAATCAATATTTTCTAGTTTACCTCATCTCTTTATTCAACCTAGTTGTCCTAAAGACTTTGGACCAAGTAAACTGCCATCGAGCAATGGCGAATTAGGTACATCACCTCCCTCAGCAGTATAATAAAGCTGGTAGCGCCATCCAAAGCACAGTGGAGACTATGATAGGCATGTTGAATCACTGCTTCCACTGTTTTACTACTCCAATGGGACTCTACAATGTAATTGTAATCTCATTAAACGATCTCAGATTATCACTGCGTAATGAAGTAATAGAATGAGGGATTAAAATAAAAGTGGAAGATCAGGAGGGCATTGGGGCAGGAGAGCGACAGGATAACAGTGAGAAAAAAAAGGAAGCAACAATGGAACTCGACAACAAGTGTGGGGATCAAATGCCCTAAACAAGTGTAATTAATAACATTAATATCACCACACTCCCACAGCTCAATTTTCTTTGCACTCTCGTTTGCTATGGAGTAGCTATCAATTGCATAATTTTTGTTACAGCCACCTAATATTGTGGCACTTAGTACTGTTCCTAACCATTCTCCCACCCTGCTCTCCCTTTTGGCATTCAGAGACCAAAGCAGTGCTTCACTGCAAAACATATGCAATAGTCTTCCTGCCTAATTACTGCCCCCATGCTTTCCCTTAGCGATGACATAAGCAGTAAGCAGTACTCTCCTCCATGGGAGAAGCGATTTTAGGAGTCAGGTTAAGCTCCTAGCTTCCACGGTTAGCTGTGGTCATTTATCTCTGAGTGCAGAGCCCAGATGTCACTTTGCACTTCTCGGCATTAAATTTCATCTATCATAATATGTTTGCCTATTTCACCAGTCTGCCTTTATCGTGCAGTCTGTTATCATCCACCTCAATAGTTGCTACATGTGAGTTTTGTGTCATCTGCAAAATCTGAAATTATGCCCTGTATTCTCAAACCCAGGCCATGAATATGTAGCAGAAAGAGCAGTGATCCCAACACTGATTCCTGGGTACACTGCTGCAAATTTCCCTCCAGTCTGAAAAGCAACTGCTTACCAGTTCTCTGCTTTCTGTCTCGTAGCCAATTACACATTCTCACAGCCACTGCCCTTCTAAATCCCTTTAAATGTGGTATTTTATCAAATACTGTTTGAAAGTCAACCACACCACTCCCATCGGCCCTCCCTGTTACTTCATTAAATAACGCTTTTTTGGTTTCTGGCAAATTCACACCTCTTTGGTGTATTACTGCCACCTACTGAATCGGAGGAAAAAGTGCAATGTAAATTTAAAAAAAGAAAAACTAAATTATATGCGCTAATCCTGTGAAATTTAAAAATGACAACATGACTTTATAAATATCCCAATATTCAAATCTAACTGCTAAAATACTAGCCACTGCATCACACTGTATAGCCTTCTGTTGTAAATTAGACTGCATTGTTCCCCTTTCAACTGCAAACTTAGTACAGTGTAATAAAACATGCTCCATTGATTGCAAGAATCATTCCTCACACTCCTGACACAAACCATTAACATGTTTCCCTATTAAATACTGAGACTTATTCAACGCACAGTGCCAAATGCAAATCCTACTCATAATCACCTCATCACCCCTTCCGCACTTCCCAGTGAATTTACTAGATAACTTCACATTGTTTTGAATCTGATGTAAATGTCTTCCTTTCTCATCCATATCCCACTTTTGTTGCCATAATGCATATAGTTTATCCTTAATAATAGATTTAATTTCTGTCTTCCCTAATGAAATCTCAATACCTAGAATCAAGTGATCTATAGAATCTTTAGCCAATGAGTCTGCTGCCTCATTTTACCACACCTTTATGCTCCGGCATCCATAAAAACCCACCACAATTTCTAACTGTTGTATGTTATACAGTAAATAAAAAATTTCAAAAATAAAACCCTGTTTGGATTCAGAAAAACAAAATTAGATAGAGACCAATGCTGATAACAAATCTGAACAAATGACGACTCTCAGCAGCTTTACCTCCACAGTCCACTCTAAAGCCAAAATAATTGCCATCAACTCAATTGAAAATACTGATAAATTGTCAGATAACCTTTTCGCAATCTTAACATTAAATTCAGGAATAAAAACTGCTGAACCTGTCCTTCCTGTCGCACGATCCTTAGAACCATCAGTGTAAAGTTGAATATAAGCAAACCAATTCTTATCTATATATTATTTTACAAAACTAGACAAATTAAAACCTATATTATTTCCTTTAAGTTTCTGCAGTAATGTAAAATCAACCTCAGGACGTTGAGAATATGAGGGTGGAACAACTAACCAGCATGCATGCATATTCAAAACTTGTAGGCCCAACTGTCACTCTAAATCATTTACTCTTTTCCCAAAATATTGCCCCCTTCTTTGCGATCCATGCTCCCAGCTATCTTGAAGGACACATTTGGTTAAATGATTGTCTTTCTGCCCTACCAAGTTCACCCAATAATTGAAATCCATCCACCTTCTCCTCACTTCAAGAGGCATTTTTCCATTCTCCACATGTAGAGCTATTATTGGAGAAGAAATAAAAGCACCAAAACAAATTCTCAATGCTTAAGACTGAATTACGTCCAATTTATACAATAGGGTTTTTGTCACTGATCTATAGGTCTGGCATCCATAGTCAATCACTGATCGTATCATGGCTTGATATATTCTTAATAAAGTTCCCTTATCCACACGCCAATCATATCCAACAATACATCTCATTAGATTAATCACATTTTTACACATAATGACAATTGTCTCTATGTATTTTCCATGTCTGAGTGCAAATACCTAAAAACTTAAACACCTTTATCACCTCAATTAGTTTACAATATAGATACAAAACATTGCCATCCAGATTTTTCTTTCATGTAAAGAAAACTGCCTGAGTTTCTGAATTAGAAATTTTAAACTCCCACTGCCTAAATCAGCACTCCATTGTCTTTAAGGCTTCTTGAACTTCATTCATTACATACTTAACATTTCTGCCTCTTTTCCAAATTGCACCATCACCTGCATACAATGACAGTCCCATATCCTTACCCACATTATCATATATATCATTAATTATAATATTAAAAAGAACCAGACTAATGACACTTCCGTATGGGCTACCATTCTCTACCACCACTGTATCCGACAACTCCATGCTCACCCCCACCTGTATGATGTGATCTACTAAGAAATCCTGTATCCAATTAAACATGCGCCCTTCTATACCCAAACCTTTCAACTTAAATAAAAGCCCATCTTTCCACAGCATATCATATGCTTTTTCAATATCAATTAAGACTGCTATAAGATTTATTATATAAAGCTTTCTTGATATCAGTATCCAACATCACTTGATCCAATGTGGAATGAAACTTCCAAAACTCACTTTGATACGGTAACTATTTTACAAATATTGGACGCCAATGCTGTGGGCTGATATGATGATGGACTAGATAAATCTTTTCCTGACTTTCCAATTGGCACTATAATAGCATGTTTCCAACTCTTAGGCAAAGTACCCTTAATTAAAAAGCTCAAGAAATACTCATCCCGCATGTTGCGAAACATTTCAAAGCACATTAGATCCCTCCCAGGAGCTGTATTTTTAGTATTGCTAATTGCCTGTTTCAGCTCATTTAAAGTGAACCAATCATTTACATGATTGCCAGTATTCTCACTCCTCCTGAGAATATCCTGATATTTCTCAAGAAAAGATTTGTGGATACTGGAATATTCAGGATCAAAATTACCACTCCTATGTACCTTAGCAAAAGCCTTTGACAACATATTTGTCTTTTCCAGATTGATTTTAGCAACATCATCCCCATCTACCAATATTGGAATAGTTTTGATCTTACAAATTCTATTAGTTCTCCTAATCTTTGCCCAAACGTCACCTATCAATGTATCCCTCCCTATACTATCACAATAACTTCTCCAATAGTTCTTTTCCTCACACCTAATAACTCGACAAGCTTATGGCTTTCTTCCTATTATAACCCAATACTGCTTCAAATGTGTAAGCTTTGCGCACCAACTTGAAGGCTTTATTCCTCTCCTTTATCACCAAATCACAAACCGCATTCCACCAAGGCACAATTCTTTAATTCTGTGGTTCTTCCTTTAATGGAATAGACTCTTATGCAGCGCACCATACTATATCACATAAGTCATTATTTAAAGTATCCACATTTTCTGTAAATCTCAGACCTTTGATGCTATCCGCACACCTCTTCCGAACCGTCCATATGCTTTACAAAAACACCACTGTGAACTCACCTTAGTTATTTCTTTATTCAAATGCAATCCTACTCTTCTCCATATAGGAAAATGATCACTTCCAATGGCAGAGTCTTCATGAACATCCCATTCACATCTTCCTGCTAAAGCACTGGAAACCAGCATTAGATCCAGGCACAACAAAGTCTTTTTACCAACATTTATTGTAGTGCCCATCTCATCATTCAAGCACACCAGATTACAATGGTCAAGTAAGTCTTCCACCACCCTCTCATTTCTATCTATATGATCACTACCCCACATCGCACTATGTGCATTAAAATCCCCACACCACATAATCGGCTTTTTGACACCTGGTATCAAGACTTCTAATCTTCAATAATAAGAGTTTTACAAGAATTATAAAAATTAATCAAAAGAAAACTATTAGAATGCTAGCAAATTTCATTAACATTGCATTCTAAATAAGTATCTAAATTAATAATTCTATAATTTATTGAATTTCTAAAAAAATGAACACATCCCCTTCTATCACCCATAATCCTATCCTTACAAACTGCCACATATCCCTGGATCACAAAATCTAAGCACGGTTTTAGCCAAGTTTCTTGAATTGTTATGGCACAGCCGATGGTAAATGAAGAGCTGCTCAAATCCCAAAGGGAAACTTGAAACAACTGCCACAATTGTTTTGCAATTTGCATAAATTTCGAGGTGCGTGCCTTGAATTCAGTAGCAATAAGACCACCGAAGCTTAGAGGTTTCTTACAAAACTAAATTAAACCTTTATTAATAGAAGAAATAATTTTAAGCACACACATAGAGCCACAAATTACTACTATGATAACTTCTAAATCCCCTAGTTAATCTAACTCCCAGTTACACTTTTGTTAAGGCAACAGTAAGACACAGATTTTAAAAGACCCAGGCAAGGAAACATGATACTCTGAACAATCCAATTCGAAGTGAGTTTTCTTAACTTCAGTTCTTTGTAGACAGCAGCTTGAGTCTTAGATGCTGGAGGCTTTTCACACTTGTTTTTGATCTTAGAATGCCTACCCTTACACATAGCCTTCTCTCCTTCATACATATTTTCCCCTTTGAATGCAAGTTCCAGTTGTTTTACTATATCTTTGGATTTTACCTCTCTAATAATAAAAATCTCTCATAGTACCAATTTACCAGTAACCTTTGGGAAAAATAAACACACTTCCTCTTAGGCTCTCCTAGCTAGATGAAACATTTCACCCCTCCTTTGAATTGAAGCTAGTCTGGTTTATTAAAAATGCAAATGTTCCCTTTCCCTCTTACATTCTAAAACTTCCCCCATGTTTACCTACTTAACATTTCAAATCTAGCTTATCTTCTGATATATCAGAATATATTGAGGAGGTAACGAGCAGGTTAGACAAAGGAGAGCAAATGGATGTTATCTACTTGGACTTCCAGAAGGCCTTTGACAAGGTGCCACACAGGAGGCTGCTCAGTAAGATAAGAGCCCATGGTGTTAGAGGCAAGTACTAGCATGGATAGAAGATTGGCTGTCTGGCAGGAGGCAGAGAGTGGGGATAAGGGGGTCCTTCTCAGGATGGCGGCCGGTGACTAGTGGAGTTCTGCAGGGGTCAGTGTTGGGACCACAACTTTTCACTTTATACATTAATGATCTAGATGAAGGAACTGAGGGCATTCTGGCTAAGTCTGCAGATGATACAAAGATAGGTGGAGGGACAGGTAGTATTGAGGAGGCGGGGAGGCTGCAGAAGGATTTAGACAGGTTAGGAGAATGGGCAAAGAAGTGGCAGATGGAATACAACATGGGGAAGTGTGAGGTCATGGTAGGAAGAATAGAGGCATAGACTGTTTTCTAAATGGGGAGAGAATTCAGAAATCTGGAGTGCAAAGGGATTTGGGAGTCCTAGTCCAGGATTCTCTTAAGGTTAACTTGCAGGTTGAGTTGGTAGTTAGGAGGGCAAATGCAATGTTGGCATTTATTTCGAGAGGACTAGAATATAAAAGCAGGGATATGCTGCTGAGGATTTATAAGGCTCTGGTCAGACCACATTTAGAATATTGTGAGCAATTTTGGGCCCTGTATCTCAGGAAGGATGTGCTGGCCCTGGAGAGGGTCCAGAGGAGGTTCACAAGAATGATCCCAGGAATGAAAGGCTTAACATATGAGGAACGTTTGAGGTCTCTGGGTCTATACTCGATGGAGTTTAGAAGGATGAGGGGGGATCTGATTGAAACTTACAGAATACTGAAAGGCCTGGATAGAGTGGATGTGGGGAAGATGTTTCCATTAGTAGGAGAGACTAGGACCCAAGAGCACAGCTTCAGAGTAAAGGGAAGACCTTTTAGAACAGAGATGAGGAGAAACTTCTTTAGCCAGAAAGTGGTGAATCTATGGAATTCATTGCCACAGAAGGCTGTGGAGGCCAGGTCATTGAGTGTATTTAAGACTGAGATAGATAGATTCTTAATTGGTAAGGGGATCAAAGGTTACGGGGAGAAGGCGGGAGAATGGGATTGAGAAACTTATCAGCCATGATTGAATGGCAGAGCAGACTTGATGGGCCGAATGGCCTAATTTCTGCTCCTATGTCTTATGGTCTTATATCAAAGCCTTCAAACCAGCTGCCTTTAATTCAGTTAAGTCACATACACACACACAGACACACACACACACACACACACCCCACTATTACTCCACTTTACAATAAATTCCAATAACATTATGAAAGTTATTATACCTTCCTGACAGAGTGCATATAATATTTGGCTTTTCAATTAAATCAGCTAAAAAATGTTTAAACTCTTGACTATTTGAAGTCAAACTTCTAGCATTCCATTGTAACATTAAAAAAACCCAACACAAAATCAACTAACTTGAGAGGATTGAGATGGTTGCGTTGTAACAGGAGCACTCTACTTATTTTCTCAAAGGACATACCATGAACATCCAGGTACTTCTCAGCTGCCTTAACAATAATCTTCATTTTCTCTGTTTTGCTTTGGGTTTGCGCAGGACAATTGATCGCTTCAGTAACAAAGGCCAAGAAATTAACTTTACTGACCACCAAAGGATCAGATGGTCTTGAAACCTTATTCTGAGTCACAACCAAAGGTTCCGTCGTATTCCCTACTATATCCCTCGAAACACCTGTCCCTCCTACTGTCTTCCCCCTCACAGTTTTCATTGCCTCTGCATAAGTCAGCTTACCCTCCATCCTCAATTTCTCTACCTCCCGGATTTTAATATTTTCCTCACACCCACCATAAGTAGCACCATGTTTACCCCCACAGTTACAACATTTAACTTCCACTTCTTCCCCACATTTTCCATAACCGTGAGCTCCTCCACACCTTCCACATCTCTTTTTACCTCTGCACACAGATTTTACAAGACCAATCCTCTGACAATTAAAACAGCACAATGGAGGAGGAATGTATGGTCTCAATGAAAAATTCAAATATCCCGAGTGCACCTTTTCAGGCAGCACCTCTCCTTTAAAGTTCTAAATAACCGAAGTACTCTCGCTCCTCACTCCATTACTCATTCTCTGAATACATTTAACTCCTACTACTTTCCCATCCCAAACATTCTCATCACATCTTCCACGCTGATATCAAAATTCACCCCGAGATCACCCCTTGTACAATTTTCCAGTCTCCCGGAATAAAGCTTTCCACCTGTTGCTTTCCTAAATATAAATTTTCAAAGCCTTATTCCTTTGCTGAGAATCTCTACAAAAAATCAACAGATTACCATTTGATAAATTAGGAAAGTTCCCAACTTAACCGGATTCATTTTAGTCAAACCTTTATCTTTAGATGTACTTTTAAGGATGACCTTAAATTCTTCTATTGCTTCTGTTCTCTTTTCTTTCCTTAAAGAATCCGCCTCAGAATTTGTAGATGTCTTACTATCTTTCCTACTTCATTTCTTATTTCTCTGAACTTCAGTCCATTTTCCACCTCCTGCTTCCTCCTCACTACCAGTGAAAACGCCATCTCCGTCACTCCCCTCCAATGCACTTCCTCCTCTCCCCAACCCCCCGAGAAAACCCTTATCCGTGGTGGGATGTGTGTAAATTAAATAACTCAATCAAATTAGTCAAACACAAACAAATCTGTGTTATCTTTCATTTATTAACCCATATTTTTCCAAGCGCTAACTGACTTTGTCCCAGATTGTTGGGGAGAATTTTCTTCCTGTCCAGTGGGGCAGGAGCAGGCGTGGTCCGCGATCGGCTTCGCGCCGCCATTTTACATGGGCGAGCCAATTCGGCTCCCGAGGATAGTGGGAGTGGGCGGGCGGCAGAGGGAGTATAATGACCACTGGGCCCAATGGTGACCTGGCGGCCTGTTCAAATAGAGCGTAGGCAGCCTTGCAAAGGCTGTTCATCATGGCCAAAGAAGGACTCTCCAGATCGCTGCTGGAGAGCAGGCCGGGCAGGAGGGTAGAGCAGCGGGACAGTGTGCCCCTCAGTTTTCTGATGAGTGCCTAGCTGCCCTCCTGAAGGAGGTGGCAGCGCGGCAGGAGGTCCTCGTTCTGAGGGACGGGAGGAGGAGGTCCCCCCTTCACCTGACCAAACGTGCCTGGGAGGAGGTGGCAGACATAGTCAGCTCCCATGACATGGTGCAATGCACGTGGGTCCAATGCCGCAAGCGATTCAACGACCTCTTGCGCTCGGGAAGGGTGAGTAACATGTTGGCAGAGGACACTTAACACAGTAGGTAGGCTTTCCCCCCAGCACATCCCCCCAACTCTGAGTGCAGTTACAGCATTGAATAATTGACGACATGTTTCCCTCGCAGGGTGGGCCAGCAGATATTGCCCATGCCTAGTTCACCCTGAGAGGGTAGTGCTAAGATCTGTTCTGCACCTGCAGCATGTGTTAGACTGACACCCAGAGCACTGTTTTGGGGGCAACCTCAAGGATCTGCACCTAGGTGCAGTGTTGGAACTGCTAAACATGTCAAAATCAGGGTGCTAAAATGCTGGGAGGGGAGCTTCCGGGTGGCAGGGCACCAATCCATCTGCTGCCCTTGGCTTTCCATGTGCTTGTGCGCCTTTGCTTTGCAAGGTTAGACCATGTGGTGCCAAATGTGATGGAGGCAGCATGTGGATAAGTGGGGGGGCCAGCCCTAGCTGTTTGGTGTGAATGTGCAGCAGCTGGGGGGTGACGAATCACTGGAGCCCTGTAATGTCCCACTCTGGTTGGGGTTCCAGGGATGCGATGGGAATCTGGGTACAGGATGGACTAATCAATGCTCTTCTCTCCTTTTCAGGAGAAGACCGCACACAATGCCGCCGAGCGGATGCAGACTGACGGAGGCCAGGCCCAGTTGGCCATCATCATCAGATACGAGCAGGAGGCGATGGATCTGGAAAGGCGTCATGTGCCCAGGTCCACCAGTAGCGGTGAGGCTGGGGTACCACGGGGAGGTAAGATTGCCGAGCACTGAGATCACCATGTGTGTCCCAGCAGCCATAGCACTGCTGAAAGTTCAGTGATTGAAGTTTCCAACATGGGTTGACCATTGATTATGGAAAGATGAGCGCATACTGACCTGGGGGACAGGCATGCACATTGACATTGTCTCCGCTTTAACTAATCAAATGTCTTTTTTCTTCCTTTCAGCAACACCGGAGCAGGGCCAGGAGGAGGAGGCAGAGGGGCCACCTCTGACACCTGAGGGCCCTGAATAATTGGACTCACCAGCATCACACCATCTCTGCCAGGCAGACACCAGCGCAGATACTAGCACCTCGGTGGGAATTAGATCGTCGGCTAGTGCCCTGGGGCACAGTGATGAGGGCACTTCACACTCGCTTGAGATGCGGGTGGAGACAGAGTGCTCATGGCGCCGGCAGTCAGAGAACTGCAGGGAACCAGGCACATGCTCAATCGGTGGCTGATGATGTGCCTCTGGAGTTGTCCGTGAGGCAGCAGACGCTGGAAGTGTAGCAGGGTATGTGGGAGGATCTGGCGGAGATACATGAGGGAATGCGTGGCATAGTGCCCCTGCTGGAGGAGTCCATGCAGAGCATCACCGATGCAATAAGCCTCATGGCCGAGCGCCATGCTTCCTCCATGGAGACAGTGGCGACTCTCATGGAGAGGCTCCTCCAGGAGAACAATCAGGGGGTTCTGGGGTTGCGCTCGGACCTGCAAGCCCTGACAGCGGCATTGACCTCAGCTGGTCAGTGCCAGTGTGGGTGACGGATTGGGCACCAAGTATCCCAGCTCGATGCCCATCCATCAGTGGTGAGCAGGGAGGTCCGAAGCAACATCACATCGGCGCACGAGCTGCCTTTCGTCTCTGCGGGCTCCTCTCAGGGCGCTCCAGATGAGGGCAGCAGCTCTTCTATCCCTCTGCCAGTGACCGTAGGATCTGATGAGGCTGCGGCGACTAGGGAGATGCCAACTGTGGAATTGGCAGTTCCCTCCCAGGCGGGGCCATCAAAGGCTCCACAGGCCAGAGGACGCCTGCCAAGGTCGTCAAGGCCAACAGGACAGCACAGTGAGCAGGCTGTCTCTGATGCCAGTGCCAGCGAGGGAGAGCACTTAGATGTAGCACCCGGAAACGTAAACTTAAGGCACCTTAGACAAACCACGAGTTTCTCACTGATGGTTTTATGGTGCCCCGTTATTAGTTGATGACAAGTTGGTGTGAT
The DNA here is from genome assembly GCF_964194155.1 of Cetorhinus maximus. Classification (NCBI taxonomy): domain Eukaryota; kingdom Metazoa; phylum Chordata; class Chondrichthyes; order Lamniformes; family Cetorhinidae; genus Cetorhinus; species Cetorhinus maximus. The sequence continues at coordinate 62,264,921 of NC_135895.1, read as the reverse complement.
GCGTAACACCTTTGCATTCATTTTATTTTGGGCTTCATTTTGTTAATTCATTAAATTTTGATATGTGAGCATTGTTCAGAGTAATTCCTTATTTTTGCAGGTGGACGGGAACCCTGATGTTATGAGTGACTTGTTTGTCATTGAGCTTTATTGACAAGGCACATAGTTAATGTTCCTACCCAGGCAGATTTTGCTCTCAGGTATCGAGTATGGAGCCTGCAGCCCTGGCTTGTGTTGGAGGTCCATCTGTGATGGGCTAGCTGAAGGTTCGTTGGATTAAAGCCTCCCGGGTGTCCCTGCCTCCCTGGAGGATGCCCGGGTTAGCGTCTACCCCCTCAGCATTTCCCTGTGCGTGCTCATCCTCGGACTCACTGCTAGACTCATTGTGTGCAGCCAGAGCAACTGCGTCTACATTTTCTTCCTCCACTGTGTTGCCCCTTTCCAGCGCTAGATTGTGGAGAGTGCAGCATGCAACCACTATCAGTGACACATGATCTCGGAGGTATTGGAGTGCGCCCCCTGAACAGTCCAGGCATCGGAAACGCATCTTGAGAAGACCAATGGTTCTCTCTACCACAACCCTTGAGGCATGGCTCCTATTGTACCACTGCTCAGCCTCTGTTCTTGGATAGCGGAGGGGCATCATGAGCCATCTTTTGAGGGGATAGCCCTTGTCACCCAGCAGCCATCCATCAAGCCGGGCTGGAGCAATGAAGAGCCTCGGCACCTGGGAGTGTCTGAGGATGTAGGCATTGTGGGAGCTGCCTGGGTCCCTTGCACAGACTTGTAGAATCTGCATCCTGTGATCACACACTATCTGCATTTTCAAGGAGTGGAAGCCCTTCCGCTGGCGCCTTGATGGCCACATGTGTGCAGTCTATTGCACCCTGGACGCGGGGGAAGCCAGCAATCGCTGAAAAGCCTCTGGCTCGCTCGTCTGGCTGGCCTCGTCCCAGCGGTAGTGGATGAAATTCAATCCACACCTGAACAGAGCGTCTGTCACCTGCTTGTAGACAGGTGTGGACAGCTGATTGGGAGACTCCGCAAAGATTACCCACTGACCCCTGGGAAGAGCCGGAGGCATAGAAGTTGAGGGCAGCTGTGACCTTCAACGCCATTGGCATGGGGTGCCCACACACACTGGTGCAGATCTCAGAGCCTATCATCTGACAAATGGAGATCCCTTGAGACACGGAGCCTCCTTCGGCACTGCACCTCAGGCATATTGAGGTAGCTGCTTCACAGCCTGTAAACCCTGGCAGCAGGATAGTGGCAACTTCTGCGGCCCCTTCCACCTTGGACTTCCTGTTGGCCCTGCGCCCTTTGTGCCTGTGCCTCTCCTCCGAAAAGTGGCTCCCCTGGAGGCTGAATGTGCACTCTTGGCCTCCTCCCCCTTCTGGCCCTCCCTCCTTCCTCAGAGGGGGTGCCTCCAGTGGAGAGCAAGACTCCCATTCCCAGGCTAAGGCCCCCGAAATGATGTTTACTCAAGAGTCCTGACCCGAAGGCTGTTACTCCTATCCAAGCAGCTGTGAAGAGTTTTGAAGTATTCCTGCTCACGCAGGCAGGTATTAGTAACTTTAAGCATTAAATGTCTAATAAATAAAACTCGCGACCCCACTCACCCCTCTTATCCCACCCACAGATGAGGTTTATAAAAATGTGGCCTACCTGCCTGCCCATTGTGCCCATGTGACGACCTGAAGATTGCACGGGCACCGAAAAATTGGCATCGATTGCTGCCTCAAGGGCCTTAAGTGGCCCATTAATTAATGATGGGCGCACAGCGGAGATCATCGCACGCCCGCCACCGAAATATCGTGATGGCGTGCGGTGACACTGGGAAGCTCGCCCGACGTCACCGCGCATCATTTTACACATCGGTATGAGGGGCCCACCCCCACACGCTGACAAGAAAATTCTGGCCAGTGTTTCTAAAAGTTTCCCCAGCATTTCACTGCAAGGTTGTAAAATTAGAAATTGAAGAAATACCGCTTTCATCATCACTGAGGGGAAGCGTGGGTGCACTAATTAGGCAGCAAAGCTATTGCATATGTTAAGCTGACTGGACTGCAGTTGCTGGGCTTATCCTTCTCTGCTTTCTTGAATAGGAGTGTAACATATGCAATTCTCCAGTTCTCTGGAACCACCCCATATTTAGGGAGGCTTGGAAGATTGTGGTCAGAGGCTCCCCAATTTCTGCCTTTGCTTCTCTCAGCAACCTTGGATACATTCCATCTGGACAGGGTGATACTTCTACTTTTAGTGCTGCATGCTTTTTAATCTATTTTTATGGCATCCATTTCTTTACTTTCATCTTTTTTTTGCTGTGACATTGGTAGTATCATCTTCCATTAGTGAGGACTGGTGCATAGTACTCAGTAACACAGCCATGCCCTCTGCCTCTGCAAGAAGACCTCCCCTTTGGTCCCTAATCAGCCCCAGCCCCTCTTTGACAACCCTTTTAAACTATTTCTACGTTTTTAAAGGGTTCTCTTTCATGTTGCCCACTAATCTATCCTCATACATTCTTTTTGCCCCTCTTACTTACTTTTTCAGTTGTCTTTGTATCCAACTTGGTTATGTACTGAATTGTGAGCTTGCCTCATGATCAAATGTAACATCCACAGAATCAAATATCAGTGATCACACCTTGAGGAATACATCCAGTGATTGTGTTCATTTTAGTATAAAATAGCAAATGGAAGATACAGTAGGAAAAAAGCCTGTAAGGATCAGTACCCTTGGAAGTGATGATGAATAGGGAAAATGGCAGTTCAGAAGTTTATCTTATAGGAACAAGCAAGACTGTTTTCCTTCCCACTGAAGACCAAAAATAAAAGTGTTAGTTCCTTGAGAGCTGAGATGGTAGGAGACTTTCCCAGCATTAGAAAAATTAGTTATCGGGAATAGAGCCAAAATGAAAGGAAGACGAAATGATTGAGCTCATCGGCCTGCAATGACTCCCAGTCTAATGCCATGATTTTAAAACTCTCATCCCTGTTTTCAAGTCCATTTATAATCTCCATCTCTGTAACTTCCTCCATCTCTACAAAGCTCTCAGATATCCATGTTCTTCCAACTCTGACCTCTTACACATTTGCCTTTGCATTTACCCCCATTGGCAGCTGTGCCTTCAGTTGACTAGGTCTTAAGCTCTGGAATTGTCTCCGTAGATCTCTTCACCTCACTCTTCTTATTTAAGGCACTGCTTAAAATCTACCCCTTGGACCAAATCTTTGGTCACCAGGTCTAACGGCACCTTCTTTGGCTTAGAGTCAGTTTCTGTTCAACCTGTTCAATTCCCGTGAAATGTTTTGGGGCATTTTACTATGTTAAAGGTGCTATATAAACGCAAATTGTATTTGCAATCAGAAAGAAACATAGTGGGAAGCAGAGATACCCTTTGTAGAAGAAACAAATGCATCTATTGAACAGAACCATGGGAGATTGACTAGTTGGATAATAGCACGTAGTTAAATAATAGTGCATTAAATATTAACACACTGGACTTGAATAAGATAGCAACTCAGCTGCAATATAAATATTATATAAAACATAACACACTCATTCTGTATCAGATGAACATAAAAAGATTATAGACCTAGTAAAGAATAATTGCATCAGCCACATAGTGAATTAATGAGGATTCAGACCAGCAAATTGTACATCAGTATCAGACTTGAGAGAAACTCAAACCAAAATAAATGAGATAAATAAGGGTAAATTTCAAATACCTCCTTTTGTAGATATTGTACTGACCTTTTAAATATGGAACAGTGGTAAGTTTCTTTATGAAGAAGATATTAAATTTGTGATGGGCTGTGAATGAATTTAATTGGACAGTTGTGGTTTACAGCCAACACCCCCTTAGAAAAAGTAATTAGTATATGGAAAGGGGTGATGCAATTACAATAATTCTGTAACACTACATAATGTCATACTATTGGATTTAAATAAGCCTTTTCTGAAACTTAAGAATAAATGCATCTCTATATAAAACAAGTGCTGCTATGAAATATTGATATAGCCTCCCAGTCTCTGTCTGACAGGGGAAAAAGCATTGACGCTAGAATGAACATGGTAACCAATTAGAAAGGCTAACCAAACCCATTTGCAAAGCAATTGACAATGAATGAATATTCTTTGTGTCTTGGCATAGAATTTACCTAGTGTGAAGCTTGCAAGGCTAAGATCCAGAGGGAGAATTACCTGGAAAAACTCAGCAGGTCTGGCAGCATCGGTGGAGAAGAAATCAGTTAACGTTTCGAGTCTTCATGACCCTTCGGCAGAACTGAAGCATAGTTAGGAGAAAGGTGAAATATAAGCTGGTTTAAGGTGGGGGGGCGGGGGGAGAGAGAAGTTGAGGGTGTGGTGATTGTGGAGATAAGCAAGCAGTGATAGGAGCAGATAATCAAAAGATGTCACAGACAAAAGGATCAAAGAGGTGTTGAAGGTGGTGATATTGTCTAAGAAATGTGCTAATTAAGAATGGAAGACAGGACACTCAAGGTACAGCTCTAGTAGGGGTGGGGTGGAAAGACTAACAAAGTTTTAGTTTTAGATTTAAAAATAATGGAAATAGGTGGGAAAAGAAGAATCTATATAAATTATTGAAAAAAAAAGGGAGGGGGGAGAAACGGGGCGGGGATGGGGGGAGGGGGAGTTTAAGATCTAAAGTTGTTGAATTCAATATTCAACCCGGAAGGCTGTAAAGTGCCTAGTCGGAAGATGAGGTGCTGTTCATCCAGTTTGCGTTGGGCTTCACTGGAACAATGCAGCAAGCCAAGGACAGACATGTGGGCAAGAGAACAGGGTGGAGTGTTAAAATGGCAAGCGACAGGGAGGTTTGGGTCTTTCTTGCGGACAGACCGCAGGTGTTCTGCAAAGCGGTCGCCCAGTTGACCAAACGCAAACTGGGCGACCGCTTTGATTATCTTTTGATTATCTGCTCCTATCACTGCTTGCTTATCTCCACAATCACCACACCCTCAACTTCTCTCTCCCCCCGCCCCCCCACCTTAAACCAGCTTATATTTCACCTTTCTCCTAACTATGCTTCAGTTCTGCTGAAGGGTCATGAAGACTCGAAACGTTAACTGATTTCTTCTCCACCGATGCTGAGTTTTTCCAGGTAATTCTGTTTTTGTTTTGGATTTCCAGCATCCGCAGTAGCTTTTAGCTTTTTGTTTTTAAGATCCAGAGGAGACAGGCTTACTTACAAAACCTGTTTTAGCAAACTACTGAGTTACTTGTCACTCTCTATACTGTGGAATTTCACCAGGCTAATTGGAGTTCAGCAGAATCAGTTTATTACTATGGGTCTTCTTCCAGGATTATGGTCAGTTAATTAACCAAGTAAACAGAAAATTCAGGTAACAACTCTGTTCATACATATGTTATACAAAATATTTAATATATTTTATAACACAATCATAATGGATAGATGTCAGGAACCCTAGCCCTCCCCGCCAGCTTGGTAGGTAATGATGCATGTTATAGGTAAAGTGAAAAACAAGTAATGAAGGAGAAAGAAATACTTTCCTTGTTTAATTTTTAGAAAATACTATCAAGTTTTAATGTGCCAATGTGTGGTTGACCAGAGAGCCAAGCCCGATACTGTCTTCCTTTTTTCCTTTTCAACCATATATATTTTCAGCAGGACTTACTGGCTAAGGATCAGGATCAAGATCCATGATTGCTTTTTCCCTGCATAACACAAGCCATTGATCAAGCATGGGACTTCCTGGCCCACATAACTCAATAATGCAATACAGAAGACCCAAATTCTAGACATCCCACTCAGTTGGTAGCACTGTGATGGACTAGAACTCCCAGCCACCCATGAGGTTAGATACAGATGAAACACAGACCGTGTCCCAAATCCCAGATACAGGATCATCGACATAATTGTGGTGAGCGGCCTGTGCACTTTAGAACCCCCCATCTGACAATCAGGAAGAAAATAAAAGTGGTGAAAAGGGACATAATTTAATTTGATCAGATTCTCCTAATATTTAAAAAGCTAATCAACACCCTCTGATGAGATTCCTATTGGCCTTTGTCATAATGGATGGAATTGCTGCATACATCCTCAAATGTCTCTTTAATATAGAGGGAAGGCAAGGCAGACTTGCCCAATCCTCCCTCTCTCCACTATCCTCAATCCCCAGAATTGTGGGGCCATTTACCCCCTGAGGCAATAGAGTGGAACAGAAATTAGTATTTTCATACAGCTGATGTTCTAAGTCTACAAGAAATGATTACATTATTGTCAGCCGATATTATGCACTAGAAGCTTACTTAGATGAAACAGGATTTTCAAATTCAAATGTTCATATTACAAATAAATAAAAGCAGAGTCCTTCAAAATTTGTGTATAAATTGCATTGGTGTACCGATTTCTTCTGCTTCCTCGGTTGTCATGGTAGCTATTTTAAGATGTTTGTCAGCTGCTATTTGCTTCTAATGTTTGCAGATTTTAATATTGCTACTTCGACTGTCTTTACTAAAAGGGTTTTGTGGGAGGGCAGACAATGTGTATAATCAACTAGGACTACAGACCAGCTCTTTGCTATGGTTCTGTCTTTTCTTACTCTCTCTCACCTTCTCTCCTTCTCTCTCCCCCTTGCCTGCCTTCTTATGTATCTATCTTTCACAGTTCTCTCTTTTCATTTCGATCTGCTACAGCTCCCCACTTGTTTCGTTCCTCTTTTTATGACTGTCTGTCTAACTGCCCTTTCAGTTTCTCAATCCTGCTCACTCTCTGTTCTCTATTACTACCTCTTGGTTTTGAGTGCTTGGTTTCTTGCTATTTGCTCCTGTCTTTCTTCAGCAGGCAGAAACACATGCGATTACTCATTTATAATATTGAACCACTTGCTGTGTTCTGAATTTACACTGCTTTACTCTGCTGGAAAGGGAATTCAGAGTCTGGCAGCAACAAAAAAAAAAAATCCACAAGTGCAAGATTTGGATACGCATAGGTTTTCTAAGGTTGGGTTTGTGGCTTTGCCATTGTGCCTGCAAATTTTCTCCTCTGCCAGAGGATAATTTGTTGAAGAAATCAATGTGAAAAGCATAATGCAACTAGAACAAAACAATATTTCTCCCAGAAACAGGAATATAGCCATCTTGTAGGTGGTGTTTTCTGCCTCCCTGGGTATGTTCACAGTTTCATCAATATTACAGTGTTGCCTCTAAACAAAGGACCAACATATAAATGGAGGCTAACTAATTCTAAAACAAGCACAGTTAAATACTGAACGTTATAATGGGATTGTTGCAAGAAAGATATCAGTCAAGACAACTGACTGCAGACAGACTTGTCAGATATGTTACTCCGGTCTATCTTTGCAGCCAGATGCCTTAACATAGCACTGTGGCACTTGTCCCTGTTGTTGGCTTTTCACTGACTAAAAAAAAATAATGTTTCCTTTGAAGATAGATGCCAGTAATTTATAATCACAGTGAACAACTTGAGTGATACACTAACTGCGAGATACAAACAGTGTGTCATGTTGTGCGCAGGTTCAATGATGTGATGTATGGAGTATTTGGGAAAGAAAGGAAAACTCGAGTGACATTGGACCAGAAATTGGCACGAATCAACCGCATGAAGAAGAGTTACATTATGGATAAATCCTTAGGTAATTTTTTTTAATATATCCTTTCATGAGATGTTGGTTTCACTGGTTAGGCCAGCGTTTGTTGTCTATCCCTAATTGCCCCCAAGAAGGCGGTGATGATCAGCCTCCTTGAACCGCTGTAGCCCATCTACGGTGCTAGACCCTTAGGTGAGAAGATATATATTGTCTCTCAGTAATGGGATGAATTTCCTACCCAATTCCACAAGGTCCTTCCCATTTTTTTTTGAAGGCACTGATTCATGCTGCAGAGTCTTTCCAAAGAGCTTGCAGACCTGCAATATTTTGTCCAGTTAGCCGCTCTGCTTGTGACAGCCTATTTTTAAAAGGGGCTGCTGGTAGCTTGGTCAACCCACTGAGCCTCATAACTGAACCCAATATGAACAGTATTCAGGCCTACAGCAGGAGTTACTAGATATCATTTGAATCAGGAACTCCTCTAATTTCATGAGTGAAGTCAGTAAAAATGGGCTGGATTTTATGCAGAGACATTGGCCCTGCCCACCAGTTCAAAAATCAGGGGCGAGCCTGCCTCCTTACAGTTGTCAGGGCAGTTAATTGCCTTACATAGTGGCTTCTGCCCTCCCGTGTGGAGGATGTCCCACCTCGAAGAGCCTGTCAGCCAATCAGATGGCCGACAGCTCTCTCATCCCAGCAGCACCAGCAACAGTGGCTACTGCTGGGACTATAGTCAATTTCCGAGAAGGAGCCAATGATGAAGCCTGACTTTAGGTAAGTGAGGCAGCCTTGTCAGGGTCAGTCGGCAGACCTCAGTGATTGGGCCGGGGCTGTGATAGTGAGAGCAGGAGGTGGAGTTCAAGCGGGAGTGGGCTTTTCCTCTGAACAGGAGACCTCAACCTCCAAGCCCACACCAGGCCGCCATGGTTTATCTATCTGCTTTGCCATGTGGCATGGGTACCCCTGCCACTAGCAAAATACCAGCGGCAGCAGGAAAAGGTGTCAGTTGGTCCAAGGACCAGTCGGTCACTCGCCATTCGCCACTGGTAAAATAGCTGCAGACGTGGGTAGGTGATGGGCATGGCAACCCCTGCCCTCTCACCCAATTTTGCACTACCCCCCTGCCTGTCAGCCCATTCCCAGGGGGGGCATAAAAAGCCAGTGCAATTGTACAAAACGTAAGCTCCCTGTGGGTCCATTGCCAAGTATGGCACTGAATCACCCGAATCTGTCTCAGTGATTTGATTTCCAGTTTATGCTGAGTTAATTGCTATCAGCCAGAGCAGTAGTAAGGACACTGGCCAGAATTTTCCAGCTCTTCACGCTGCTGGAGCTCCTGGTCCCACCGATGTGAATGGAGATTTCAATGGGCGGAATCGTCCCAGATTTGCGTTAAATGGAATAAATGGCGGCTTTTCACGCCGTATCGTCCCAAACTCACCACATTAATTATGCTTTCCCGGGATACACACTGTTTCCATGGCAAGTGTGCTCTCATTCACCCACCACGCCGCTTCATCACACCAGGCACTATATTTAAAGTCCAGCCGCACGCATGCACCTCGGTGCTTCCAGCCCAGGACTACTGCAGGGAAGATGTCCACGAAAGGTAAAAAGACTGCAGCCCCGAGGTTTAATCTTACGTCACTGGAACGCCATTTGGAAGCCGTGGAGGCCCGCCATGATGTCCTCTACCCTGGCCGCAGGATAGGCAGAGCAATCTCCCTAATCCAGCTTGGGAGGTGGTGGCGGTGGTGGTCAGCATCGACACCCTTTAAAAGAGGACAGCCACCCAGTGCCGCAAGAGGATGAATGATCTCCTCTGTTCCGCTAGGGTAAGTCACTCTTCTCATCACTCTCAGCTCACTCACAAACTCATCACACACCCTCAGGGCCCTCGCTCACTGCCAGTTCAAGGGACATCACCATTCACACTCTCACGCACACCTTCATTGCCCTCATCCCATTCACTCACCACCACCCACACATGCCAGGCATACTTATCATCTGACCTGGCAGGTGTCCTGCTTACACTCTCCATCTCTATTCATGCAGGACAAGCTGGCACACAACAGGTTGGACAGGTCACAGACCAGTGGAGGAACATCTGAAATCAAGATCCTCATGGACTTTGAAAACAGAGCCATCCAGCGGCCAGCGAGCATCTGGACCACTCCTGTGCTGACAGTAAGGTCGGCGGTGTTCTACCAAGTGAGGATCCAGCAGTGTAACATCCACCAGACAACCATGCTGTGACTGATGTGTCCTGTTTCACAAGCCACTGCCAGGCACTAATTATCTCCCCTTGCTTCCACAGGCACATCTGGGAAACAACTGATGGAGTCCACAACCCAGGGCCTCCAATCAAGCCCTGAAGAAACTTCTGAAGAGGAATCTGGAGGCACCCTCCTTGAAGTCTTCTCACAGCGCACACCTTCACCCTCTACCAACGCAGAGACACACACCTTAGTGGGACCTAGCTTTACAGTAGCCTCGGGATCACAATCTGGTGAGCACATCGCACTGTCTGATCCACAGCAGGCGGCGGCAGGGACTTCCCAGGTGACTGGCACTCGGAGGACTGCTGGAGGCCAGAAATTTGCTGAGTCCAAGTCAGATGACGAGCCTCTGGGATCGGTCATGTCAAGGTTGCTGGAGTTGCAGAGGCAAGCTCGGGAACATCAGGAAGGGATGACCGCTGCACTCCTCCGATTGAAAGGCACAATGGAGGAGTCCATCTGCCTTCAGTCTGAGGTGATAGTGCCAGCATGCCAATGTACCAAGGTCAACACTGGTAGGATGGTGGCTGCCATAGAGACCTTGGTCCAAGATATCGCTCCTGCACTGCTGCACGAGCTGAACTCCATCGCTGATGCCATAGTTGGCCTCCAACAGTGTGTATGTGAGAGGGATGTGGGGCAGCTCGATCTCACTCCAGCTATCCCTTCTCAAGGAACCAGTCAGGGACCCTTGGGCACCCATAGGGAGGAGGATCAGCAGGTGTAAACCCCCAGGGCCATCCATCCAGGTGACTCCGGGAATGTCCGGCCCATCCAAATCCCCTCTCCCTATGACATCAGCAGCTCCAGCTCCACAAGCTGACGAGGGTGCCACTGCCACACAGCAGGACCCTGAAAGCAGACTGGGGCCCTCCAGAGGACGCCTGCCAAGGTCATCACAGACAGGACATAGCAATCAGCAGGCTGCCTCTACCTCCACTGTGGATGGCCAAGAAGCACCAAGATGTAGCGGCAGGGTTAAGAAAGTTAACAAGATGTAGCTACACAACCTGGGCACAGGTGTAAATCACCTGTGCATACTGTTTAGTATTGTTAATAAACTCCCAAGAATGTCTCCTTGTCTATGGCTCCTTGTTCTGATGAGCAGTGTTCTTGTCACTCAGATGTGAAACATTTCTGCACAAGATAAAAGCAGGTGTCTCAGTCCAGGGCCTCTTCCCTGTGCTTTGTGCAGCCTTCAGACCAAAGTGATGGTCTGGCTTCACACTCCCTGGAAACATTACTGATGCCTACACCTCAATGGTGCTTGTCATTGCTGCCAGAATGTAGTGGGCAGGCGCCACAGAGTTCCGTCATTTTCTCTGTGTGCTCTCAGCACCCTTCAGGTGGGGCTGGCCCCCATCTCTTAAGCATCTGTAGTGAAGGGGTCAGGTGCTGTAGGCGGACAAAGGATCAGATAATTTTATAGATTCATGGCTGTGTCTCTATGATATGACCCTGATCACAGAGCATAAGCAAGCTGCCCTCGGCCAGACAGGAGTCAGACATTCTCAGAGCCTATGAGGAGTGTCCTCACTGCATGTCATCATCATCATCCTGCAATCAAGCAACTATTAGGGTCTGCACTGCATCTCCATGACAGGAGCATTATCACAGAGGGTATGCATGTTGCCGTAAGCCAGACTGGAGTCAAACATTCATAGGTGCAATGTGAGGACCTATTGTGTTTCCTCACTGCATGTTGTCATCCTCCTCCACAAATCTAACAGCTATCAGGGCCTCCTGAGGCATGTCTGCCTTGTCTGGCCAGTGCAAGGGCCTCATCCCATCATCGTCACCTTCGAGGACCTCCTCACCCTCAACCTCATCGGTGCCCTACTCATTGGAGGAGACCTCCATCTCCTCTCCCCATTGCAGCGCCAGGTTGTAAAGGACACAGCAGATGACGATGATGCATGGCACTCTCTGTGGACTGTATTGCAGGGCTCCACCAGACCGGTCCAGGCACCGGAACCTCATTTTCAGCACCCCAATGGTTTTCTTCACCGAGTTGCGAATTGCAGCATGAGCCTCATTATATGTTTGTGGTGATTGCACGTCAGTTGCGCATTCAGTGAATGGAACCCCTCTGGTTGATGTAGTTGACCGTGTGTTACGACAGAGATGTGAGCGCCACGTGAGCGCAGCCAATGTCACCCTGCACCTGTGGGAAACACAGGATCTGGGGAAATCCAATTGCTCTTGCATCCTGGCTGTCCTGCTCCCGGGCGAAGTTGTGTGCCCTCGCAAGGATGGCATCCGTGACCTCATGGATACATTTGTGGGTGGAGGCTTGTGATATCCCACAGAGGTCACCAGTGGAGCCCTGAAAAGGGTCACTGGTATAGAAATTGAGCACCCCAGTCACTTTCAGGGCTACTGGAAGTGGATGCCTTTCATGTCCTTGTGGCGCCAAATCCTGCAGTAGTTGGAAGATATGACAGACTATTTCCCTAGACATGCGGAGTCTTCAGGGACACTGGTTCTCGGTCATCTGCAGGAATGAAAGGCGGCGTCTATAGACCCTGGGTCTAACTAGGCGCCAACCAGTGACAGCTCGCTGTGGCTCTTCAGCGGTGTGTGCAGGAGCCCTAGCCCCCATTGTTCCAGAGTGTGCTGCTCCTCCCTCTGTGGAGCCAGGCGCCTCAGTTCCTCTCTTCTCAGTCGTCTTCACTCTCTCTGTATGCTACGAGGTGTAGAGCTAGGTCATCAGGCTCCACAATCCTGATATACTCCTCCTGCAGGATGAAAGAGAGAGATGCATAGGTGTACTAAGAACCTGTTAAGGCTGAAGGCCCCTTAATGCATCCGGAGAGTGCTTGGCCACCTTTTAGATGGATAGAGATTGGCGCACTGCATGGCTGCCCGAAACTCTGCCCCACTCCACTCCACTTGACTGATTGGCGGCAGCTTTGCCCATTGGACTGCATGCTGTGCTCTTAGCTTAGGCGCAGGCATTCTCCTAACGCATGCTGCATGGCTGCACTGTTAGTTTGAACCGTGGGGCAGACTGGTCCAAACTGGGATTATAACATTGCAAGGGACTGTGAGCGCCTCCACCAGTGACTGCGCCACGGCCAGCTTTAGCGAAGAGATTGAACGTGCCCAGTCATCCAACTGTTCTGCAGTCCACTAAAACACTTATTAGTTTGCAGTCTGTGTCTGAGGGGTGAAAAGCTCTGGAGCACTTGGTGGCTCTTTGATGCTTCTGCGTTGCTTGAGTGGGCAGAGAAGCTAGAGGCCCAACTCCAATCATATCAATGTGGCTGCGCCTGAACTGTCTCAGCTGCAGAGGAATGGTCGCTTTATACAAGGTTTCCCTAATGGATGGCCGCTTCCCTCGCCCATCACCCCCTCCAACCCCGCACATGCTTGTGCACTACCTTCAACCGCAGGGCAGGCCTTGCCACCACTCCACCCCCCCCCCCTCCCCCTCCCCCACCCCCCCCCCTCCCCCTCCCCTGGCCCCCAATGTGCCTCAGCCTTGAAGTCCAGCAGGCGACCCGGGCGAATGCTCCACAACATTACTGGGTATTCACCTCCAAGTTCCCCTCAAAGTGCAGCCCATCAATTGCACACCTTTTATGTGCTGTTATGAAACATGGGCGGATGATCCAGCTGGTGGGCAGGGTACAATTCCGGCAGTCTGGCCTTGTAATAATATGCTGGTGTATTACAATGAGGTTCCTGACGTCCGACGGCAGGAAACGCGGCCCACCATTGGCAGGCAGACGGGACAATCGCAAGCTGGTTTCACAACATCGTGAAACCAATTTTTGGCTTTCTCACCATATTGTCAGCTCACACCACCGAACACACCCGAAGCCAGCGGGCATGGAAAATCCTGGCCAATGGTTCATCGGCCCCACCACGGGGGTTGGGGGTTGGAAAATTCTGGCCACTATAACTAAACTCAGCATTCCTACTGGAAAGTGTGTCTGTGTATACGTCCTGAGGATGGAATCAGGTTTGATACTGATGCTCTTCAGACTGACAGCATCTACTGTTTTAGTTCAAATATGAAGATCATAGTTCATGTTTAGTTGTTGCCAGCGACAGTCCGAACTTTCCAGAAAGAAGGAAAAAAATTTAGAAGGAAAACCTAAAATAAGAGCTCCAAAATTTGTTCAGACTGTGGAAGATAATCAAGTGTAAAGCTTCTGAGTGTCAGATTATTGAACTCTGCATGGTTATATTTCATACACACATTGGTGTATTGTGCTATTTGCTTTACTATAGAAGATTCAACTTCAATAACCCTGAATCTGCCAACAAGCATCAAGACAATGCGACCCAACACGTGTACACAAGAGGAGGAAGCGTCAAACAAGGAAGTAGACAATTTAATTGACTGGACTGCTGGACTCAATTTAGATGAGCTGGAAGATAATTAAGGAAAAAGATCCCAGCATTCAACTCCTTTATGGCCCACAAACCTGTAGTTAAATTAATTCAATGTTGCAATAACTGAGTTCCTCAAATAATATTCAAAAATCACTGTCCTGGAACATATCTTTATTTCCTGATTGTGAAATAAATGTTATTAATATTTTAAAGTAAGGATGCCTGCATTGCTGAATATAATTTCTGCTTGTTTTTGTTTTCACTACTATTGACACTTTCCCACTCAGATATTGCTCAAAGCAATTCCAGGCCTCTCAATACCATGAAAAATGATGGTATGATGACCAGGCTCATTTATTTTCTCGATCTTCATTTTCTCCAGTGAAAATATTTCAGTTCACATCTCTGGTGCTCTAGTTGTAGAGTTAGTATGTAACTCAGTCATAAAGTCCAAATAGTTCCATGTTTAATTTCTGATCTCTGCTGAGCTACCAGATCTTAACCATGGAGGTTTCTCTTCATGCCTTCTGTCCTAAATCTTGTACATTTAATCTTGTGTCTTGGCCCCTTGTTCTTGAAACCTCAACTACTGGAAACAAATACTTCCTGTCTATCTGTCTCGTCCTTTCATCATAAAGGCAAATTTGAAAATTTACTTGTACTTGCCTTTCAACATGGATTTTCCTTAATAAAGTCATCCATTTTTTGATGGGGTAAGTGACCTAGCAAGGAAAATGAGACAGAGACCTTGCTTTGAACCATGACTTCTAAAAATGGCTACCAAAGATTCCCCCTCATGCATTCAGTTTTTTTATACCCAACCTCAGAGAAGATGTGTTGGCTTGGAAAGGTGTATGTCTCAGATTCACCAGCACAATATCAGAACTTAAAAGGTTACATCGTTAGGTCAGATTTATACTCCTTTGTGTGGTGATAAAGTAGTTAAAGGATTCAATAAGATATGTACAAAGAAACAATTTCCTCCGGAGGAAGCTCCAGAACAGGAGTACATAATCTTAAAATAGATCTAGGTGATTTAGGAGTGATTTCAGGAAGTATATTTTCACACATGCAGAAATCTGGATCTCTTGTACCAAAAAGGCTGTAGAAGCTGAGTCAGTTGAAATTTTTAAAACTGAGATTGGTTGATTTATGTTGGGTAAAGATATTAAGTGAAATTAAACAAATATGGATGAATGAAATTGAGCCCTGATTGAACTGAATTGAATGACAGACCAGACTTGAAGGATTGAATGGTCTGCTCTTTTACTGTGTTTCTGTAAGCCAGCAATAACCTTGACCTGCCCAAAGCCTACACTGATGCACACACTGATCAGCAGTCTTCAAGATTTCTAGGCACTTAAGTACCTGAGGAGGTAGCACAATACAACCTGGTGCCAGGAGAGGGAAATCATCACCAATCTTTTCCAGTAGAAAGGATGCACTTCATCTGCATTAAAGAAAAAGCCATTGATTATCCTTTCCCTTATCAGATTATCAATATCCAAATCTGTGATATTACACCATGATGCCGTAGTCTGAAATTCCAAAACCTAATAGTCACACTTGTGTAGCAGGAATGAGTTGTGGTTAATGAACTTTGCTGATGTAGTGTAGACAGGGTTTTATTATGCATAACCTGTAATATCCTTGAAATAGAAATCTTTGATGGATCAGACAAGCGAGAGTTTTACCTTATTCGTACCCCATGCTGGGCCTTACCTTACATCCATCATGCCGGAAAGCAGCTTGTATCTTTGGAACTGTAACCTAACAAGTCACTGTTTTCATGAGAGAAGGGGAGCAGAATTGAAGTATATGGGTGATTAACAAAATATTAATCAACTATTTAGCTATAGCCATCCCTCTGATTCCAGGGGAACAGTTGAAAATTAGAGACATCAGGTCACAGAGCATGACTTCCAAATACTTCATTGGGAGTAGCTGCAGATGGTGCAAGAATAAAATAAAGCTTTCATCAGGTCAGCGAGAACTACAGTTCTGTCATAGCCTGCAGCACTGTGCCACAACACTCAACTAATGAGTTCTTTCACATGGCTTTCTGACAGATTTTGTGAATTCTGTAATTATATCAACTTGTTATTGCTGAAAATAGATGCATTTCAAGAAGTAGTCCTGGCAGTCAGATGGGAAATAGTGCTATATTATATATTCTGAAAATGGATATAAAACGTTGAAAAAATAACAAGCAAGAAATTTGTGAGACTCTCCTCAAGTAAGCCAAATATTCTGTATTCAGTATATAGAAAGGAATGAGTTGCATTCATACAGCACTCTATCAGATCTCGTAATAATGTTTCAAAACCTTCAGCTATACAAATTACATTGATGTACAATGAGAGTGGTCATATGTTCTGCTATGTATCAAGTTCTGCAGCTGTGAAATCACCAATGATGTGACTGACGTTTGATTAACACAAAAGCACATAATGTAAATTTGGTGTAAGGTGCCATACAATAATGTAGGGATTTTATTTTTTGTGCTTTATTAAAATATCAAGATGTCGTCTCTTGAGAAGAGCAATAATTTTCTTCTGTGCACCTAGACTAGATAAAATGTGTTTAAAATGGAATAACACTTTGTGTGCTACCCTAACAATTAGCCTTATTCCAGCTTCATAAAACCTCCTACACTACACTAATGTCAGTTTTCATTTCCAATATTAACCAGTGTCTTGGCTTCTCTGAATAAAATTGCCAATTTGTGTTAACATGTTGCCAAAGGTTAAGGCTGATGCTTTAAGCTTGGTGTTGCCCTCCCTTTGATTAGTCTCTATTCTTCTCTATGACATTGGTTCAGCATTTCTAAATGGAGAGGAAAAGCAAACAGATATTCAATCATCTCCTGCTGCTATTGTGTACCTGGAATGAGAAAAGACTTTTCTTCCACAGACGATATACTGTTCGCCCTATCACAGATCTTATCCGACTCAGCAAAACATCTGTTGAAAGATTCTGAAAATTTTTCCCCTTCCCTACCCCAAATCAAGCAAACTCGAAATGACTTATCAAATCTTAAGTTGTATATTAATTATTCTTGGCCAGTTGTTTTCTTTTCATGATTCCAATAAATCAGAAATGACCATATACCATATAACATTCTACTGTTTCTATTTGTACTATATAAAAATAACACACTCCTCTACATCTGGGTTTTCTGAGTGCGCTGCTATTTCCTCCGGCTAATCTTCAAAAGACCAAAACCATCACCTTTCGCTCCCATCACAAACTCCACACTCTTATTTCCAATTCCATTCCCTTCCTGAGACCCTGATAACAGTTACAAAAATTAATAATCCTCCTTAGGGGCTAGAAATTCTGTGAACCTGTCGAAGAGGTGGATGTACAGCAGACAGGAAATATTGTGGGCATTTTTTTTAACATGCCATTGGCCTTATTCCGCATTGCAAGAATGGGGGTCATTTATGTACTCAGATGGAGTGTGCAACAAAGGCATCTGCCCCCATGGAAGCGAAAGTCAGATTAGCACCCTGTTGCACCAACAGGACAAATCCAAGGTTCAGAAAGGGCCAAAGAGAATTGAGTAAAAAAATGTTTTTAATGTCCCTGGGGGAGCAAACAAGGAACCTTCTGAGGTTATTACCATTCTATTCCTCAATATTAGGGTGGTCTTCACACCCAGAATTGCTATCATCATTGGCCCCAGTGCAGAATGCAGTGTGTGGAAGGATGCGCAATTAACATGGGGCTGGTCGGTGCCCTTACTATTATGTTGTGTCTTGTGTGTCCACCACTCTATACAGACCAAAAACACTGATACTTCTTGCCAAAATTGGGGTGGGAGGGCAGTGCCCAGTTCTTCACTCCCACTTCGCCCCCAGAAAGAGAATTTTGCAGCCCCTTTGGTCCTCCTTTGTAAAGGAGCTCAGAATGTTAGTGCATTTAAAACGTTGCTCACTTTGTCTTTCTTGGCCTGGACCCTTCCATTGGGGTCCATTTGCGCTTCTTGATAGGCCAATATGTCTCATCTCACCAGGTGTGCTGGTCTTCAAAGTTACACAGGGCCCCTTTCAGGTTAAAAAAGCAGTGTCTCCAATTACACAAAGTTCTTACCCTTGGTCTCCTTCCCACTGCATCATTGGCTTTATTTAGGTCAGGTGAAGGTTCCCAAGCAAGCACTGAAAACTCAATGACAGTCCAGGGACCAGCATTACTGGGTTTGAGTGTTGTTTGTAGCCGGTCCTTAAGATTTTCATTAGAGTTATGATGGCAGCCCACCAGAACAGCTGATCAATTTCAGGGCCTAATAAAGTAAATTAATGACTGCAATGTAAAGAAGTTGGAAGTTCTAGACAGGCTAAAAGAATTTAAAATAAATAAATCCTAAGTACCAAGGGAGATAGAGCCTGAGATTATGAGGCATTGACAGTTTTATGAGAGAGTCAGTGAACAATGGGGACCTTCCAGTAGTTTGGGAACAGGCCAACATTATGACATTTTACAAAGAATGCCAAACAGATCAGGCAACTATAGATCCTTAATTTTTTAAAAATCAAAACCAGGTGAAATAGTGGCACTTGTTACCTGGATTAAACTACAGAATTAATTGTAAAATAGTAACCTAGTTAATAGCATCTAAAATGGTGGGAAAAGATCTTTCCTGATCAATCTTCTTGACTTCTATGAGGAAGTGACATCCCAAGTGGATTATGAAAAGTTGTATTGTGTGGTCTACTTAGACTTCCTAAAAGCATTTGTCAAAGTTTCACACTGAAAATAACTAATTAAGTTTGAAGTGGCGGAGATTCAAGGTAAAACTTGGAAATGGGTTGAAAATTAGGGAGCAATTTGCAGCAGCTCAGACAGGAATTATGTCAGCATTGGAGAAGTACAGAGTGGGGTTACCCCAGGAAATGATGCAGGGTGCCTTATTATTTCTTCCGGGTCATCAAAAATGCCAGTTACCTAAGAGTTCTGCATTTTCAACCAATCAGATCTCGTGGTGACGCGGGTGCTGAGGACTCATGAGGTGCAGGAGCACACAAATCCAGTGAGCGGCACTGAGGGAACATGGTGCTGAGGGAGCGCACAAATCTAGTGAGCGGCACTGAGGGAACATGATGCTGAGGGAGCACACGAATCTAGTGAGCGGCACTGAGGGAACATGGTGCTGAGGGAGCACACGAATCTAGTGAGCGGCACTGAGGGAACATGGTGCTGAGGGAGCGCACGAATCTTGTGAGCGACACTGAGGGAACGTGGTGCTGAGGGAGCGCACGAATCTAGTGAGCGGCACTGAGGGAACATGGTGCTGAGGGAGCGCACGAATCTAGTGAGCGGCACTGAGGGAACATGGTGCTGAGGGAGCGCACAAATCTAGTGAGCGGCACTGAGGGAACATGGTGCTGAGGGAGTGCACGAATCTAGTGAGCGGCACTGAGAGAACATGGTGCTGAGGGAGCGCACGAATCTAGTGAGCGGCACTGAGGGAACATGGTGCTGAGGGAGCACACGAATCTAGTGAGCGGCACTGAGGGAACATGGTGCTGAGGGAGCACACGAATCTAGTGAGCGGCACTGAGGGAACATGGTGCTGCAAAATAGTGGGAAGCTGAGACCTGAGCGAGGACAGGCCTCTGATAATAACAACCTGTGAGTTTGACCATTTTTCATGATTGTGTGAGTGGGACTGACATTTCAGGTTAATGACTTTTCATCAGGTCTCCATGTCACAAATCGGACAAAGAGGAGAGGTGCAAAGGAGGTATGCCCTCTTTTTGCCTGACAGTAGCTTGCACTTTGAAAGCTGCCGGGCTGCCAGCCTTGGCTCTGCCTTCCCCTGCCACATATATAATAGCGATGGAGGCAGAATGAGGCCCTTAAGTGGCTATTAATTTGCCACATAAATACCTCAATAGGTCTAAGGGCGGGCAGGCTGCCTGACGCCTTCCTCGCCTACTGCAATATGGGAGTCAGCTCGGGGGTTGGAGATAAGGCGGTGGGAATGTCACCCATTTATTTTATGAGCACCCCCCCCACCTTCAAATACACTGGCAGGGAGTCGTAAAATCCAACTCTAAGTATCATAATCTCCAATGCCCCCTATATGCCAATAGCTATATCATCCCCTGGGTTTTAAAAATCCCCATACCATTTCAGGGGAGAAATATTCCCCTCCAGTCTCTAAAGACCATCAAAACAAATCCCAGGAGACCACAATGACCACAAGGCACTGCCCAACACCTTACACACCTGCTTTGTTATCAGCCACAGCTGGGAACTCAACCAGCTCCCTTCAGCAAATCTGTCTGCAACTTATTCCAAAGTTCCATGACTCTGCAAAAAGAAAAACCTGCTGATAGATAGTTCTCACTTATATGATTATGTCCATGTCTCTTGGTTCTACCTAACTTTTCTAATTCAAATAATCTAACCACATGAGCAAAATTTAGTCTTTTTGTTATTTTAAAGTCCTCCCTGAAGTCTACGTTATTCTAGAGTAAAAAGACACAGCTTCTAAGGCTTTTCTGGTAACCGCTCTTTTAAATTAGGTATCAATAAAAGGCTTCTTCTAAATCTTTTCCAAATTTATCATGACTTCCATATCATTCAACTTGTGAAGGGGCCAAAACTGGACAATATTCAAGATATGTCTAACCAAGCTCTTATGCAAGGATAATGTGGTGCTTTTTGTTTTTGTCCTTGCAATACTTCCTAATACATATTTCTTTTTTTGCTATAGCCTCATGAAACTGAACTGCAGCCTTTGGGGCAGGATTTTGAGGTCATCGGGCAGGCGTAGTGGGCGTGTCCGGGAGCGAACAGGAAACGGTCCACCGCCCGCAATCGGCCCCTGACCGCGATTTCATGCTGGCAGGCCAATTAAGGCCTGCCCAGCGCGAAACATGGCTCCACACTTGCCAGACAGGGCCAAGCAGGGGTGGGGGCCTGTCGGCCGCTGGGTCCAATAGTGACCCGGCGGCTGGTTTAAAAATGGCCCAGGCAGCCCCTGGAAGGCTGCCACGAAAGGACATGTGTTCAGCGTTCCCAATGGAGTCGAGTGCGGCTGGACACAGAAGCAGGAGGCCAGGTCAAGTGGGCACTCGCCACCCTCACCACCCCCCCACCGTTTTTCTGATGAGTACCTTGCTGTCCACCTGGAGGAGGCGGCTGCCAGGAGGGACACCACAGAGATGGGAGGAGGAGGCCACCACACCTCACCAAGATGGCATGGGAGGAGGTGGCAGCAATGGTGAGCAGCCATGATGTGGTACGGCGCTCCTGGGTCCAGTGCCAGAAGCGCTTCAATGACCTGCTGCACTCAGGAAAGGTGAGTACCATGTTAGCATGGGTCAGCGTGTAGAAGTGTTGAGGTGTGGCCCTCCCACCGTGGACCTTAGGGGCGTTAGAGTCTGAGTGCCAACCGTCAATGACGCCAGAGCTGGCCAAGGGAGTGAGCGCTGGCTGCTTGGACTGAGTGACTTGTGGCTCGAGGGCCACGACTCGGATGTGCCCTGCAAGGTTGTCCTCAGCTGGGGTTGGCCAGGCTGCAATGGCGCTGCAGGTAGAGAGCGGACTAATCAATGCCCCTCTGTCCTTTCAGGAGAAGATAAGCCATAACCAAGCAGAGAGGGCACGTACAGGTGAAGGACAGCCCAACCTCCTGCTGCTCAGCAGGTTCCAGCAAGATGCCCTGGAGCTGGAGAGCCAGCACGCTCCACGTGCAACCAGGTGTGGAGAGGCGGAGGTGCCAGACAAAGGTAAAAGTGCAGTGCACAGAGGTGAGCATTTTGGATTTTGCAACTATTCTAGTGTAGTTTCTTCATTGATGTGAGCCTTGAACCTGGAGTCCCCATTGATCATTGAAAGATGATGGCACTGTGACGCAGATCTCCATTGTCTCACCAGGGTACCTGGCGTGCACAGTGACATTGTGATGACTTTAACTAATGACATGTCCTCGTTCTCCCTTTTAGGTTCACTAGAAGGCATGTGCTCTGTGGACCCCGAAGAGCCACCCGATGCCGGAGGACCACCGAGCTTCTGCTGCACCTGCGCCACACCCGCTCTCTGAAGTAGGCACCAGCGCAGATACGAGCATCTCGGTGGGCATTAGTTCGGTGGCTAGTATCTCGGTGCACATTGGTGAGGGCTCTTCACACTCGCTTGAGCTGCAGGCAGAGGCAGAGGGTGCCCAGGGCACTGACAGTCAGAGGACTGCTGGGGACCAGGGTGATGCTCAGTCAAAGGCAGATGATGAGTTTCAGGAGTCATCCATTAGGCAGCAGATGCTGGATGTCCAACGGGATGTGTGGGAAAATCTGGCAGAAATCTATCAGAGTATGTGTGCCATGGTCTCCGTTATGGAGGAGTCCATGCGAGCATCAGCACTGCGTTGACCCTCATGGCCGAGCACACTGCCTCCTCCATTGAGAGAGTGGCGACTCTTATGGAGAGGCAGCTCCAGGGACAGAATGAGGGGTTCCTGGAGTTGTGCTCAGACCTGCAATCCCTCACACAGGGACTGACCTCAGATGGTCAGTGTCAGTGCAAGAGATGGATGAGGCACCCAGTATCCCAGTTAGGTGCCCGTGCCTCAATGGCGAGCAGGGAGGTCCAGAGTGACCTCACTTGGCACACGAGCTGCTTGTCATCTCTGCAGGCTCCTCTCAGGGCACTCTGGACAATGGCAGCAGCTCCTCTGCCCCTCTGCCTGTGACCATCGCATCTGATGAGGCTGCGATGAATGGGGAGATGTCAGCTGTGGCGCTGGTCACTCCCTCCCAGGAGGGGCCACTGACCAGAGGACGACCGCCAAGGTCATCAAGGCCAACAAGACAGCAGAGCCAGCAGGCTGTCTCCAATGCCAGTGCCAGCGAGGGGGGGCACCAAGACGTAGCACTCGCATGTGTAAGTTAAAGGCACCATGAGTACGAGAGGGACAGGTCACGGGTGATTTTATGTTCATTTATGTTTACTTTATCTATACTGGTCTGGGAATGAAGACCAGAGAAGTTTATGTAAGTAGTCTGGAATTGTCAAAATGAATGAAAAATTCTGTTTTTGTCGCCATGGCCTGAGAATGTTTCACCTTTTTGTTTTATTGGTGCAGGGTACACCAGTATGTAATGCCAGACATAAGTGGCTCTGAACTTTATTGCACAGGCACTGTGTTCTTTGTGTTCAAATGAAAGGGTCCTTTCAGACATCTGGGATGGAGGTGGCAGCCCTGGCATGAGGTTAAAGCTGATCTTTGGTAGCCTAGCTGAAGGAGCGTTTGATCAAGATGTCCCTGGTGTCGCCGCCTCCCTGGAGGTTACAGAGGTCTGCCTCCACGCCCTCAGCGTTCTCCTCACTATGCACCTCTTCTGACTCACTAGTGGACTCATCAACTGTGGCCTGTGCAGCTGTGTCAAGAACTTCTTCCTCCAGTGGGTCCCCCCCTTGCCAGAGCCAGATTGTGGAGAGCGCAGCATGCAACCACTATCAGTGACACCCTCTCTGGGGGGCATTGTAGTGCGCCCCCTGAACAGTCCAGACATCGGAAGCACATCTTGAGAAGACCTATAGCCCTCTCTATCACCGCCCTTGTGGAGGCATGGCTCGTATTATACCGCTCTCTGCCTCTGTTCTTGGGTGGCGGAGAGGCGTCATGAGCCATCTCTTCAACTTATAGCACTTGTCACCCAGCAGCCATCCATCCAGTCGGGTTGGAGCACTGAAGAGCCTGGGAGTGTCTGAGGATGTAAGCGTCGTAGGAGTTGCCAGGGTACCATGCACAGACTTGTCACACACTATCTGCATGTTCATGGAGTGGAATCCCTTCCTGTTAATGAAGGCACCCGGCTCACCTGATGGTGCCTTGTTGGTTACATGTGTGCAGTCTATTGCACCCTGGGCACGGGGGAAGCCAGCAATCGCTGCGAAGCCTCTGGCTC
Organism: Cetorhinus maximus; assembly: GCF_964194155.1. NCBI lineage: Eukaryota > Metazoa > Chordata > Chondrichthyes > Lamniformes > Cetorhinidae > Cetorhinus > Cetorhinus maximus. Next base: position 62,240,777 of record NC_135895.1, on the reverse strand, counting down.
ACTCAGCCTGGCTTGCCTCATTTGTAAGGTAAAGAATACAGGTCAGTACCCGACTGAACAGAGCTTCTGTCACCAGCTTGACACAACTGTGGACAGCTGATTGGGAGACTCCACACAGATCTCCCACTAAGCCCTGGAAAGAGCCGGAGGCATAGAAGTTGAGGGCTGCAGTGACCTTCAGAGCCAATGGCATGAGCTGTCCACCCACACAGTGGGAGCTGATCTCAGGCCCAATCATCTGACAAATGGAGATCATGGTCGCCCGTGAGAGGCAAAGCCTCCTTTGGCATTTCACCTCAGACATATTGAGGTAGCTGCATCGCCAGCTGTAAACCCTGGCAGCAGAATAGTGATGTCTTCTGCGGCCCCTTCCACCTTGGACTTCCTGCTGGTCCTGCACCACTTGTGCCTGCGCTTCTCCTCCCACAGGTCCCTCCCCTGGAAGCTGCATTGGGACACCTGGCCTCCTCTCCCTTCTGCCCCTCTTTTCCTCCTCAGAGGAAGTGAGACCAGCAGAGACCACAATCCCCTTTACCAGGGTAACAGAAGGCTGTCTAATACCTGGAAGGGTCCACACAGTCTGAATCCTCTGGGGGCCTTGCAGATACCAAGGAGACCTGATATGAAGCGTGGAACTGCTAAGAATGAAGCCCCAAATAGAAATGAAGCTGCCAAGTACCAATAAGTCACCAGCAGGAAACTATCTACCAAACTCCTCACTACTCACACTGGCAATGCTGCTGAGCTTTTTTATCCCACCCTTGGATGAGGTCTTTGAAAATGTCGGCTGGCCGCCTGCCCGTTTTGCCCCTGCAACAAGTGCAAAATCGCACAGGCAACGAAAAATCACTATTAATGAGACTGTTAATGGCCTGTTAATTAATGGCAGGTGCGGCTCCAGCACCCGCTTGCACCCACTGAGCGAAATATCGCGCGAGTGCGCAATGACGTCGGGACACTCACCCAACGTCATCGCACTCTATTTTACGCTCGATCAGATTGGGCACATGCCCGCCCATGGGATGTAAAATTCTGCCCTTAGAGATGCATGTCCTGCATCACTGAGGTGTCTTTTCCACTCCATAGACATTAGTTTGGAACCTTGCATATATGGCTACATGTATAATAATATTATTAAATGACATCTGCCAAGCATAAACCCATTCCTCATTGCATTCTTGTAGTTTTTGCGCATGCAAAGTTCCTATGCTCACACATATGATTGTAGCGGACAAAACAGTTCCATAACACCTTCACTTAGATCATTAATAAAGGTTCTAAAGAGCAACAGTCTGAACATCAATCTCTGCAGATTGCATTAGTAACTGTTCCCCATGCAGAGCCTTCTGCCTAGAAGAAATCAATTCCTTATGCAACCAGTATCTTCTCTACAATCCCAAAATATTCTGTCTTGCAAAGGAATCTATTGTATGGGACCTGGTAAAAATATTTTTGAAATTGATTGGGCTATCTTCATCTAACAAATTCATTTGAGTTTGTAAAATATGATCTTCTTTTTCAGAAGCCATGTTGAGAGTCTCTAATAATCCCTTATTTGTCCAGATTATCTTTGATAATTGGATCAAACAATTTACCTATAACTGAAGTTAAGGTAATGGACCCATAATTTCCCAGCAATACAAAAGCAAAATACTGCATATGAGGGATATCTGAAAATCTGGAAATACTCAACAAGACTCTAATGAAAGGTCATCAACCTGAAATATTAATCCTCTTTCTCTCTCCACCAGATCTTCTGAGTATTTCCAGCATTTTCTATTTTTATTTCTATAATTTCCTAGTTCTGACTTGTTGTCGTTTTTGAATATTGACACAATATAAGCCTCCCTCCAGTCCATGAGAACAATCTTTGGTACTAAAGAGCTGGGTAAATATGTAAGCAAGGGGGTTCCCTGAGCACAGCTTCCATCTCTTTAAGCACCTTTGAGTCAACACCACCAAGACCAGCCACTGATCTGTTCTGAGACCACTTATTAATGCCAGGACTTTTACTGCAGCCACTTTTTACATTTATAACTTTAGAGTCAATTATATATTGTATTGCTGTACAGATCATCAACTTCTTCAATTGGTGACGAACATTCACTTAATACTAAGATGTCACAAAGTCCAGAAGTCCAAGAAGAAGATCAATGTCTCAAACCTAAAACAGCCTGACCAAAGAGAGGAATTTCAAGTGCAGCTCATGACCAATCTCGAAAATCTTCACATATCCAACTCCATTCCAGAACTGTGGGATCAAATAAAGTCAGCTATACTAGACTCCTTTGCCCAGGTTTGAGCATCATCATCACCAGGACTGGTTTGATGAAAATGATGCTCAAACATGTGACCTCCTGACAAAAAAATGGGCAACTTTCATTACCTGGCTGAACAACCTAAGGTCGCAACTTAAGCAGGCAGCTTTCCAACAACTCAGGGCTGACCCCCGAAAACAAATCTGGAAGATAAAAGACATGTGGTGGGAAGAGAAAGCCCGAGAGATCCAACAGTATACTGATCATCATGACATGTAGGTAAGAGTATTGTTATACGTGTAGGCATATGTCTATAGGTTCCAAACTAAGAACTTCATCAAAATCCTGCAACTGCTTCATGATGATATTACGACAATTGTCATGAATGCATCCCACATCTAGTCAGCCAAATATTCCACCGCCCATATATGTTGAAGGAGAGATTCTGGAATATGTTGAGCACTTCCCATACCTTGACAGCCACTTCTCTCAAAAAGCCACCATTGATGAGGAGATCCAACACCGGATGAGCTGCGCCAGTTCAGCTTTCTAAAAACTGTGGCAGCAAGTGTTTGACAACAAAGACCTCTGCAAGTCAACAAAAGTCCTAATGCACAGATCAGTTGTCACCACCATGCTTCTGTATTGCAATGAGACCTAGACTGTGTATCAATGACACATAAGAGTGCTAGAGAAATTCCATCAGCAATGCCTCCGATGCATCCTCCAGATCCAATGAGAGGACCATCGAACAAACACTAGTGTCCTTCTTGAAGCCAGATCCACAAGCATTCAGACAATGCTCCTACAAAATCAACTTCGATGGACTGGACACTGTGTCTGGAAGGCCGCAAACCATCTCCCTTGTCAGCTCCTGCCAAATGGCCAGCGTTCTAGTGGAGGGCAAAGACACTCTGAATCTCTTCTTGTAATGTGGTGATATTGACCTTAATGACTGGGAGGAACTTGCTACCAATCATTCAGAATGGCAACAACTTGTCCATTAAGCTGCATCACGCTTTGAGACTCAACACCTTAATAATGAGGGAGAGCGATGACAAAGGAAAGAAAATGAAGCAAATCCTGCACTCCGGATTGCACTATCTCTTGGGATGTCCTGTCCCATGTGCACAAAGACCTACAGGTTGGGATTTGGCCTATTCAATTACATGAAGACCTGTGGCAGAAACACACGATCTGAGTAGACATCATCTTTGAATCAAGGGACAACCGACGATGAAGGTATTGTGCTCATGGTACTGGAGTGAAGACTGATGCAAAGTAGTCATGTAAAACTTATGACTTATCCTGAAATAGCCCAATGAATCCTTCAATGGCTCAAATAGAAACAGAAATATTTTTTAAAATATTGCACAGAAGGAGGCTACTTGGCTCATTCTGACTGTAAAAGAAATATTCAGCCTAATCGCACCTTCCAGCTCTTAGCAGTGATGGCACCTCAAGTGCATATCCAAGTGTTTTTTCAATGTGATAAGGGTATCTGCCTCTACCACAATTTCAGGCATCGAGTTGCAGACCCTCACCACTTGCTCTATGCAGTCTTAATGACTTTCTGACTTCTAGCATAGGCTAAAAAACAGATTTTATTGTTGCTAGCATAGTTATTCACTATTTTTTTCGCCAATTACCTTCGTGCGACACTGATTTCAGTTTTGGTTACCTTTTGCTCTCAACGCCGCCTCTCTTCTTTCCTTTGAGATGCTCCTTAAAACCTATCTCTTTGATCAAGCTTTTGGTCATCTGCCTTAATGTTTCCTTCTGTGACACAGGTCAAATTTTGTTTGATAATGTAATTGTGAAGCACCTAAGGGCATTTTCCTACAACAAAGGCACAAGGTGTTGTTATCATTGTTAGTTGAGCTCACTACTTATCCTTGTTGTTACAATTATGAGGTTTATTAGATTATAATGTTTTGGACTGTGTCTTTAAACTTAAGTTAAAATGAAGGGGATCATGTAACTATTCCAAATTCTGCCTAACAAGCCTGGCTAAGTATAGGAATTGGATGAGCAAGGCCAAGGGCAGCTGTGCTAACAGTAACTAGATTTACTAGCTCCCAGCTTTTGGGCAGAAGGAAAAAGAGACAAAGGAAAAGAACAGCAGTTGGTGTGGTCAGCAGAAACTAGAGATTGCGGGTTCATTGTGAGCTACCTAAGTCGGAGGTGGAAGGGAGACGGTCTCTTGTCGAAGAGGCGTATTCTGCAGCCATCTAAAGAATCCAGGAGATTTGTCCTGATATAGGCAGAGGGGAAGAAGAATCATCGGAGCAGACTTCCGCTAGGAGTGGATTTGGGGAACTCTCCAAAAGCTGATGGAAGTGGTCAGGGAACTGGAGATGGCACTTAAAGTGAAACAGGAAAACGTGAACCCATTGGAAACTGGAAGCGGCCGTGGACTGTTTGCTATTAGGACTGTAATTCTGTGGAAAGTGTGATGTGTGACAAGTGTAAAATAGGATCGTTCCTTTCTATAGTTTAAAGTTTAAGATGCCTACAAAAATGCTGTTTAGTTAATAATGTTTTTAGTCATCCTTTTTAGTGATTAATTGAAAGTTCGAATTTCTTTTTAATCGTTATTGGTCTCCATGGCGATTGTGATCTGTTGACAATTATTTTCTTGAAGACTGTAAAATTGTTTTTGCTTAATCCTAATTTGTCCTTGCACATGAACAGCAAACTATTTGAGCTACCAATTGTCCTTTTCTTCCAAATCTGGGACATAGGTGCCACTGGTAAAGCAGACATTTAATGCCCATTCTAATTGCCCTTGAGAAAGGGATGCCAGGCTTTGTAATCGTTGGACTCTGTGTGATGATGTTGCTCTCACAATGCTGCTAGTTATTGAGTTCCAACTATTTTGACTCAGCAATGATAAAGAAGGGGCCATATATGTTCTCACTATAGTATGTGATTTGGAGGGTAACTTGGTGATGAGGAACTTGTCCTGCTAAGTGGGGATGTTGGGCAGTGCTGCTAGAGAAGTCTTGGCAAGTTGCTGTATGCATCCTGCAGATGGTACAATGTGCAGCTTTGGTACACTGGTGGTGGAGGGGAAGATGTTTAGGCTAATAAATGATGTGCAGATCCAGTGGACTCTTTTGTCCTCGATGGTAGTTGTGAGGATGCAGATGGTTTCCTTTTTTCATTAGGATGGTTTTAAAGGTATTCCACTTCTTTTTGGCATTGCTACCCAGTAGGGGTGCCTAATTGACCCTATGCAAGTCCTCTGCCACCTTTATAAATCTAGACCTCTTGAAATCTAGAACCAGCATTAAATTTGGTTTCTCTGAAAAAGGTGAATCTAAAAATATTTTGGACATTGTTGCTTAGGTGTTCTTTATAATCACTACCAGAACCTAAATCAAGTAGCCAATTCCACCTAGTTTCCTCATTAAATTGAATACAAAAATTAAAATCCCTCATTATGAACAATACCTGATTGAAATGCTTTTCTGTGAAAGGTGGGTATCATTAGTTATGACAATTATATTTTGATCTAACATCAGAAATTAAATTTCAGTTTGAAGGGTCATTTGTATTCATTACACCATCCGAAGACGAGGATACTTGTGTTGTGTACTTTGACTTGTTAAAAGAAAATATTTGTGCCCAGAGTGCTTGATCAAAATAGGCTCCTTGACCAGGAGGCCGATAACAAGTTACTGATGAACCTAAATAGCTTCAGCTGCAGTTAGACGCTATAACAGAGCTTCATTTACTGATTTGAGCTGTTTAAAAGTTGTTGCTGAATCTGTCTTACCGCAAATACTATTTGCTTTTCTGCTATTGCTAATCACAGAATCACAGTGCAGAAGAGGCCCTTCAGCCCATCGAGTCTGCACCGATACGTGAGAAACACCTGACCGAACTACCTAATTCCATTTACCAGCACTTGGCCCATAGCCTTGAATGTTATGATGTGCCAAGTGCACATCCAGGTACTTTTTAAAGGATGTGAGGCAACCCGCCTCCACCACCCTCCCAGGCAGTGCATTCCAGACCATCACCACCCTCTGAGTAAAAAAGTTTTTCCTCACATACCCCCTAAACCTCCTGCCCCTCACCTTGAACTTATGCCCCCTTGTGACTGACCCTTCAACTAAGGGAAACAGCTGCTCCCTATCCACCCTGTCCATGCCCCTCATAATCTTGTACACCTTGATCAGGTCGCCCCTCAGTCTTCTCTGCTCCAATGAAAACAACCCAAGTCTATCCAACCTCTCTTCATAACTTAAATGTTTCATCCCAGGCAACATCCTGGCGAATCTCCTCTGCACCCCCTCCAGTGCAATCACATCCTTCCTATAATGTGGTGACCAGAACTGCACACAGTACTCCAGCTGTGGCCTCACCAAGATTCTATAGAACTCCAACATGACCTCCCTACTTTTGTAATCTATGCCTCGATTGATAAAGGCAAATGTCCCATATGCCTTTTTCCCCACCCCACTAACATGCCCCTCTGCCTTCAGAGATCTATGGACACACACACCAAGGTCCCTTTGTTCCTCAGAACTTCCTAGTGCCATGCTGTTCATTGAATGCTTCCTTGCCTAATGTTCCTCCGCTTGGCCTAGCCACACTTCTGCCTTGCTTTCCTTGGGGATATCCAATGACAAGTTTTCCCTGCAGGGCATAATTTCGAAGAACACAGCAAACTACCACTGTCTGTGGGACTCAACTGGGAGTTTACTGCTTCCCTCCAGAATGACCCAGAATGATCCAGAACTGGCACTTTAACATATTATTGTGCTCTATGGTGATCTTATTTGCTCCTCCTCTGCAAGCACTTTGGAAGTCATAAAGATGTTGTGAACTGTGGTAAAAGGGTTCCCAGAAGCCAACTTAACACTCTGCTGTGTGGGGGAACAAAGATGGAATGTAGATGTACCTCTTGAACCTTGGGGGAGCCAGCATATACTGAGGCTAATTGAAGGCCCACTGAACAGGTTCAAAACTAAAAGAGTTACAAGTTACATTACTTTTATCATGGTCACGTTATCATCAGTTGTTTAGAGTCAGAGGGCAGAATCGTTCGGTGCCATTGGTGGCATGCATCATGTATGGCGTCATACAATATGGTGAGAAGGCCAAAAATCTGTTTCATGCCGTTGTGAAACTAGTTTGCAATCGTCCACTCTGCTCATCAATGGCAAGATTAGTTTCAAACCACCGCATGTCAGGAATCTAATTTCAACACTTTAGCATCTCGTTATAAGTCCTGCTCACTGGAATCATCTCCCCACGTCAAATTTACTGCCCACGTTGGCGTTACTTCAGAATGGCATGCTTCACGACTGCCTTTAAAGGGCCTATACCTGGTGACCTGAACTTTGAGGGAAGTTGGAAGTGAGTGCACACAACCTTGCACAGCGCTCACGAGCAACGCACATAGGACATCAAGGAAGAGGCACTGAGCATTCAGGAGGTGGTGGGAGGGTGGTGCATAGGCAAGTTGCTTTTTCCCAGCTGGCTTTCAGTGCAATGCCTGGAACACAGCTCCAGTGTGAGTGGGGCTGGTGGAGTGGGGGGTGGGCAGGGACAAGGCAGCACAGACTGAAGGAAGTACATAAATATGCCAGTGTGGAGGGTGGAAGGGAGGTGGGGACTGAGAGAAGCAGCCAAGCATTTGAAAAAGCATGTCAAATGTGAGCGTTCATCCGCAGCTGAGACCGTTCAGCTGCAGCTCCATTGGCATGCTTGGAGTCGGGCCTCTGATGCTTTTCTGCCCACTGAAGCAATGCAGAAGCATGAAAGTGCCACCAAATACTCCAGAACCTGTCACCCCTCAGGCACAGGCTGCAAATTAATGTGTATTTTAGGGGGCAGCAGAGCAATTGGTCGACTGGGCAAGTTGTAGAATTCCCTTGTAAAAGGTGGCCATGGCATAGTCACTGGTGGAGGCACTCACAACCCCTTGCAATGTCTTTATTAAGGTTTGGACAAGAATCCCTCATGGCTCAAGCTAATAGTGCAGCATTGCAGTGTGGGTTAGGAGAATGTCTGCGCCTGAGCTGAGAGCACAGCATGCAGTCCAGTGGCTGAAGCTGTCGCCAATTGGTCAAGTGGAGTGGGGCGGAGTTGGGTGGGGTTTTGGACAGCCAATGAGCGCGCTACACACTGGCCATCCAAGTGGTGGCCAGCACTCTCCTGCATGCGTGCATGAAAGGGCCTTCAGACTTAACTGACAGGTTCTTAGAACACATATACTATCCCACATGTCTCTCTCTTTCATCCTGCAGGAGCTGAACATCAGGATCAAGGAGCCTGGTGATTTAGTGGTACGCCTCATGGATGACAGGGAGCAGAGAAGAAGAAGGAGTGCAACGGAGGTGTCTGGCTCGGCAAAGGAAGGAGCACCTCCCTCAAGATGAAGGTGCGGCAGGGCCATCTATGCACACAGCTAAGATCCACTGAGAGCCGTCGCTTGTAGGTGTTTTACTAGACCCAGGGTCTGGAGAAGGCACTTGTCATTCCTGCAGATGACTGAGAACCAGTGTTGCCAAAGATTACGCATGTTTAGGGAACTGGTCAGTCACATATGTCACCTGCTGCAGGATTTGGCACCATGGGGACATGGAGGGCATCCACTGCCAGTGGCCACGAAAGTAACCATGTTGCTCAATTTTTACACCAGTGGCTCCTTCCAGGGTTCCACAGGTGACCTGTGCAGGATCTCACAAGCCTTCACACACAAGTGTATCCAGGATGTCACAGACATCATCTTCGTGAAGGCACAGAACTTTGTGCATTCTGACTAGGATCAGGAAAGCCAGGAAGCAAGAGCGCTGAGATTTGTGCAGATCTCAGGTTTCCCACAGGTGCAGGGTGCCATCGACTGCACTAACGTGGCGCTTAGATCTCCGTGGCAACAAGCAGTTAACTGCAAGGGCTTCTACTTACTGAATGTTCAGCTACTGTGTGACCACCACAAACACCTCCAACAGGTCTGCACTTGATTCCCATGGAGCATCCACAACTCCTCCATCCTCAGCAGGTCTCAGATCCCAACATCTTCCAGGGTCCACGGAGGCTGCAGGGTTGGCTCCTTGGGGACAAGGGTTACCCACAGAGGACATGGCTGATAATGCCCATGCAGCGGCCTCAGACTGCAGTAGAGTGAAGTTATAATGAGGCTCCTGCTGCGACCCTGACTTTGGTGGAGCAAATGATAAGCATATTGAAAATGAGGTTCTGGTGCCTCAACAGGTCTGGTGGAGCCCTGCAATACAGTCCTCTGAAGGTGTGGTGCATCATTGTCGCTTGCTGCGCACTACACAACCTGGTGCTGCAAAAGGTGACGACCTGGCTGAGGAGGAGATGGAAGAACTGCACATCTCTTTGATGATGAGCACGTCGAAGGGGATGACGGCGATGAGGTCCTTGAAGGTGAGGATGCTGGTGATGAGGCCATTGGACTGGCCAGACGAGGCAGGCATGCTCGGGAGGCCCTAATTGCTGCAAGATTCATGGAGGACGATGATGAGATGCAGTGAGGACACTCCTAATGTCCTCACCTTGCATCTGTGAACATTTGACTCCTTTGTGGCTGTTAGCAGCGCACCTACCCTCACTGCTCAGGCTTATGTCATGGAGGTGCAGCAGAGGCCCTAATAGTTGCTAGATTCCGGGAGGATAATGATGATATGCAGTGAGGACACTCCACAGATCTTCACATTGCCTCTGTGAATGTCTGACTCTTGTCTGGCTGAGGGCAGTTTGTTTGCGCTCTGTGATCAGGGCCATATCATGGAGACACAGCGGTGAAACTTCAAATGCACCTGATCCTTTGTCAGCCTTCAGTACCTGTCCCCTTTCGAGCACACCGTCACCGGTCACAGGTGCTGATGAGATAGCAGGGGAAAGCCAAATCTCAAAGGTGCTGCGAGCACACAGAGAGAATGACGGAACTCTGTCATGCCTGTCCACGACATTCTGGCAGCAATGACAAGCACCATCAAAGTGCAGGCATCGCTAATGTGTCCAGGGAGTGTGAAGCCAGACCATCGCTTTGGTCTGAAGGTTACACACTGTACAGGGGAGAGACACCTGTCTTTATCTGCACCCCTCTCGCTTTGACACTGTTGGAGGCCAACTATGGCGTCAGTGATGGAATTCAGCTCATGCAGCAGTATAGAACCAATGTCCTGGACCAAGATCTCCATGGCGGCCACCACCCTGCCAGTGTTGACCTCAATGCATCGGCATGCCTGTGCTATCACCTCAGACTGAAGGACGACAGCCTCCTCCATCATTGCTTGCAATCTGAGGAGTATACCAGACATCCCTTCCTAGTGTTCCCAGGTGATTGCCTTTGCAGCTCCACCAACTAATTGAGGACCGAGTCCAGAGGCTCATCATCTGAGTCAGACTCAGCAGATACATTGCCTCCAACAGTTTTCCAAGTGCCAGCAACCAAGGATGTCCCTGTCTCCGCCTGCTGTGGAACAGATTGTCTGCTGTGCTCACCAGATTGTAATCCCGAGGTGACTCCAAAGTGTGTGTCGCTGCGCTGGTCGAGGGTGTGGGTGAGCACCGTGATGGGTCTTCAATGGTGCTGCCCTCAGGGTCCTCATCCGAGGTGCTCTCAGCACTGGTGTCGGGCTCAAGGTTGCCTGAGGGCAAAGTGTCAGATGTGCCTTGGAGAGAGAGTGGAGATTATTAGTGCTTGGCAGCCACGTTGAACACAGAACAATAGAACATTGGAGTCAGAGTGATGTTGACAGAGGGATCATGTAGTAGAGGGTCCTCACGTGGGTGTTCACTGCTGACGTCACCATCGCTGGAACGGTCAACGTCCTCTCCAGCCAGTTCCAATGCTTGACTCTCGAACAGAGTGAGGACCTTGATGTCCGGCACTCCGTCCCCAGTCTGGGACCACTCCTGTTGATTGTGTGCGATCTTGTCCTGCATAAAGACAGATGGAGAGAATGTGAGCAAGGCGCATGCCAGGCCAAATGAGAAGGATGCCAGGTGTGCTGGGTGGAGCCATGGACAGGATTAGGATATGATCTCCAGAGGAGATGAGGCCTGATGGAGATGTGAGGGTGTGTGTGAGAGAGTGAGTGGTGATGTCCCTTGAGCTGGCAGTGAGTGAGATGCCAGTGAATGTGTGATGGGCTTGTGAGTGGGTGAATTGAGATTGATGAGATGGTTGACTTACCCTGGTGGCATGGATGAGATCATTCCTCCGTTTTCTGGTCGATCTCTTGTGTGCAGCTTTGGCACTGACCACCTCTACCACCACCTTGGGGGCAGAGGACTTCACGGCAGATCTCCACGACATCCAGAAGGTCCCAGGAATGCACCACTGAATCGGGAGGCTGCACCTTTCCTGGCTTTTGGGGGCCATGTCTTTAGCAGAGCAGTCCTGGGCTGCAAGCATTGAGAAGTGTGTGCGTGGCTACATTTTAAATATGGCATCCTGCATGAGGAAACGGTGAGGCAATGGTGTGGTGGGCCAATTGGAGGCCTGCTGCCAGCAATTTGGCATGTTTCTCATGACTGCATAACTTATGAGGTGGGAAGGGGACGATACGCGAAAACCCACCATTGCGGCCGGTGGGTGAAATGTCTTTTTTCCCGCCTGCTACAGCACTTAGTGTAAATCTGGGATGATTCTGCCCTGAGTACTAGGATTAAAGCTTTGGTCTTAATCCATTGCTGAAGCCAGTAACGCCTTGACATGTGGCCAGAAGGAGAAATATTGACAGAAAGGACTGGATTTTGAATGGATGACATCATTTTGTGATTATCCCATAATTTCCTATGCCTGCTGGGAGGGGCTATAGGTGGTTCTTGCTTCAATTTCTGGTGAAAGTTACAGTGGGTGGAACTTCAGCAGATCCAATTCCAATGCTGTTTTCCTCCCCTGCTCAAATTGCATGATGTTTGCACTCAATTGTCAGGAAATTCAGGGCTCATATTTGCAAGGGGCAACACTGCCATCATATTCTCTATGGACAGGGTGACAAACCTTTACTGGGTGTCAGGGTTGCCAAGAATTCAGGTTCTAGTAGCTGGCACCTATGTAGGCATCAAGGCCACATCAACATATTTGGTTCTGTGCACCATTAGGCTTTTCAATTAATGTTCAGCTGTTGCCTTGTCACAGAAGGATCAAATACCTGTTATCCAAAAAGGTTCGAAGATGTTTTTAATTTGCAAAGCGTACAATATTTGATGGCTCACATAGGCTACTAGATAGTTGCCAGGAGAACACAGCTATCATTTGCAGCCATGGCTAAATACCACACAGCTGTGGAATGTAAATACAGTGAAACATTTTCCTCAGTCAAAATTACTGTACAGCATGCCATTGAGACACTAAAGCAACTGTTTGCATTCAGGCACAATACTTCTCTATAGCCCAGCAAAAGTGTTCCAAGATGATCATATTCTCCATAGTTCTTTTTTAAATAAATATGAGTAATGTTGTAACAACAAATTTGCATTTATATAGTGATTTTAATGTAGAAAATAGGTACTACACAGAGGCATTAAGAAAAAAATGTAGGCTGAACAAAAGCAGATGTTAACAGTTGACCTTGGTCAAAGAGGTAGGTTTTAAAATTGAATCTTAGAATATGGGTGTCACTAGCAAGGCTAAAATTTATTGTTCATATCCAGTTGCCCATTTTAAGGTGGGTCTTAAAGGATGAGAAGAGTGAAGAGGAAGAGGAATTTGAGGAATACCTCCAGAATATGGGTTGACGGCACACCACCAATTATGCTACAAGGTGAAGAAGCATAAACAAGGGGCTTGAGTCGAAAAATGCAGGGGTATGGGGAGATGGTTATGGCACTAGAGGGCATTGGACATAGGGATGGGTAAAGCTGAGGAAGAATTTAAACATAAGAATGAGAATTTTAAACTTGAGACATTGGGGGACCAGGAGCCAATGTATTCAAGGGAGAGCATTCAAACTCACTTTACCCTCCTCCTTCCACTAAATTAGGCCAAAAATATCAAAGGCCAGCTCCTCAATCCTGTTCTTTTTCTACTGGAAGTACACACCAGCTATCCAGATGTTAGAAATTGGCAGAGTACCCAGTGGCCAATCCATATTTTCCTTGTGTCAGTGAATTCCTTTGCGCAACACACATAGTTTCTGGGGCACTGTTGGTTCAGAGCAACTGTGAAAGCCACATCACCCAAACAGACTGCATCACATTCACTAACCTACTTCCCTCTTTCTTGCAGGACTGGAGACAGCAGCATCTAACCAGTGGGATGCAGATGAGGCAGCATGTCCTTATTCCCATGGAGGAGATGGTGCTAGTCATCACTAGAGTACCCCTGACTGAGGCTGTGGCCAGTGGTGGGGATGAAACCACGGAAATTGATAGTATCCTCAAACCTAATCCTCCTTCTCAAATTCCACAATCTGTTCTGATTTACAAGCTGCAGATAGTTCTAGAATGTACCTCTTGCTTTCTGCAAACCCTCCCCACCCCTGCCACACTTCTGCCCAACACAATCTTATCCTTGTGCCTTTCTCCTTTCAGAATATCTAGGAACTGCAACCTAGCCAAAGAGAGTGGTAATAGGTAAAGTAAAGAAATAAAAGAGGTGACTAGATGAGCTGTGAATGGCTGGATAGTAGCTGTCTGAATGCAAAGTAAAGGGATTAAAAAAAGAGAAAAAAAAACAGCAAAAAAGAAATATAAAACAAAATGGCAAGCAGAGGTTATGATCTAACATTGTCAAACTCAAAATCCAGAAGGCTGTGGAGTGCCGAGATGAAAGATGAGGTGCTTCCTCGAACTTTCGTTGAGCTTTATTAGAACAGCATACCAAGGACAGAAAGGGCAGAGTGAGGGCAGGTGGATAATTGAAAAGACAAGCGACAGGAAGCTCAGAGTCATGTTTGCGGACTGGACGGAGGTGTTCCACAAAGCGGTCACCCAGTCTGCACTTAGTTTTCCCAATGTAAAAAAGACCACATTGTGAGCAGCGAATGCAGTATACTAAGTTGAAAGAAGTACAAGTTAATAACTGTTCCACTTGGAGGATTTCCCTTAGGATTTTGTACCATGAAAACTTTTGTCTTTTAATCTGACTTGTCTTCCACCTATCACAGACCTTGCCTTTTTTGCTTCTTCTCCCTTTCCCCACTTTCACTTGCTCTAAACTTATGACATTTCTAACTTTCCTCAGTTCTGATGAAGGGTCACAGACCTGAAACATGAATTTTTTTCTCTCCACAGATGCTGCCTGACTTGCTGAGTATTTCCAGCATTTTCTGTTTTTATTTCAGATTTCCAGCATACGCAGTATTTTGCTTTTGTGTTGTTGCAGAAAGAGGCTTTGTTGGTTGCCTCCTCCTTAGCTGGTTGATGTATAGCTGGTGGCAGGAGCTGTGCCCGCACGATGGCAGGGTTGTACAGCATGCAGCGGATCACTAAGTACTGCAGGGTTTCTCCAGAGCAGTTCAAGCAGTAGAAGTGTTTAAGCAGCCCAATGGTCTGTTCTATCACAATTCATATGGGAGCATGGCTCTCAGGTGTCAGTGGTTTGCCACAGGGTGTTATTATGTATCAAGTGCAGTTGTATGATCCACTGCCACTGGCTAGTTTGCTGCGAAGAGGGAGCAGAATGTTCAAGTCTCTCCTGCCAGTACATAGTCTCTGCACCAAAAATACACCCTGAGGTGCCTCCTTAAGGCGACACATGGCAACTAGGCTCCCTGCAGCCCCTGGCTGAACTGCAGGGGAGCTCGAAAGAGCCCTGGCCCCCAGGATACAGGCCCACAAACGTGTGGACATGCCATGGCACCCATCAGCCAGATCCCAGCTATGGGTCAAATAGTACCCACTGCCTTGTAGGTCAGGCTTGGGAGAGTCAATTGCAGTGGAGTAGAGTCTTATAGGCAGCCAGTGATCCCTTTAAGCAACCACCTGGCAACTCCTGCAACTAAGTGGCTCCAGCTGTAGGGGCTCCCATCCTTCCTTTGGATTCAGTCTATAAGGTCCAGAGGGTGATGCAGATGCTGGGCAAGTCTGTCTCTCCAAATCCTGCCTAGGCTATGCAGCCAAAAACAAATGGAGAGAGCACTTCATCCTTAATAAAAAATGGAGAGAACACTTCATTCTTATGCTTACCAGTGAGGGGATCAACACAGGAGATATCAGTTTATGGGTTATAAGCCCAGATCAACTGGTGTAAGGGAAGGGTGCCACTGGTTGCCTAAGTCTCTATTGGTCAGTCTCTGCCCACCTCAAGCTGGGCAGCCCCTAGCCAATAAGGTGTTGACCTGCCAACATCTGTTTTCCTCAATGGGCGTGTGAGGAATAGGGATTCTATCCTGACGAGCAGAAGGTAAATTAATCCCTAAGAAACAAACTGGCTTGGAAGCTGGAACATCAGAACCATGTGTCCTGGCATGCATGAGGAGTTTTATTCAACAATGTACCTAAGACGTCAATGATTGACCATGAGCTACACAAGTTCAACATTGACATTTCTGCTCTCCAAGAGACTAGATTGGCCAACGTTGGATCAATATGTGAGGCCAATTATACCTCCTATGAGCACAGGAAAGTGCAGATGACCACCCTGAATATGGTGTGGGCTTTGCTGTCAACAACAGATTCACACAAATCATTGAGATGCCTGTCATTACTTTTGAATGCCTCACCTCTATTCATTTGCCATTAGATGGAGATTTTGTCACCATCATTTATGCTTATGCACCAAACTTGTATGCCAATGCTGAAGATGAAGATAATTTCTATAACACTCTAGATGATGATCTGGAGCATCTGCCACATGGAGAAGTATTATTTCCCTTCAGGGACTTTAACGCAAGAGTTGTCAGACAGAGTTTTCTGGCAAACGTGCCTCAGTCATCAAAGCGTTAGCAAGGTGAATGAAAATGGACTGTGGCTACTAGAACTTATTTGTGCAATGTGGACTTTGTGTTACCAACATCAACCTGACCTGA
This sequence comes from Cetorhinus maximus, assembly GCF_964194155.1. Classification (NCBI taxonomy): domain Eukaryota; kingdom Metazoa; phylum Chordata; class Chondrichthyes; order Lamniformes; family Cetorhinidae; genus Cetorhinus; species Cetorhinus maximus. The sequence goes on along the minus strand of NC_135895.1, from coordinate 62,224,552 downwards.
TAACCACCATCTGTCCAGGGTTCGCCGCACCCACACCTATCATAGTGCAGATCGTGATACTAGTCACTTGTTTGTCAGTAGCAGGGTGAAGGTGCAAGCATGGAAAACACACAAGTCCAAATACTATGGCATGCTGCAGATCAATATTCCATGCACAAGGGATGATGACAAACATCAGAAGTTCTCAGGAGCTCTCAGGCAGTCCCTTGCACCTGAGAGCTCACCAGATAGTGCTGTTGAAGTATGGAGCATGAAGCATATAAAAGGTCACAGAGCCACCAGAGCTCAGATGATGATCCCAGTGGTGTAGTTCAGGCCGACTGAAGACGATAAAGGCTAGATCCAGAAGCTGACAATAGGCAAACTTGCAGTTGCTGCAGCTGTTTCTGTTACTTGAAGATAACATTGGTGGACCTACGCCATCCAGACTGTCATAAGCAGAGTTGAGGAAGTTCTGCTGATATGTGCCATTTTTTGGTGAAGATTGTGCCCATGGAATTTGGGTTGGTTGTGTGCTGCTGTCGGCTGGGGTCAGGCTACACCCTGGAAGAAGAGGAGCTGAAATTCTTCATAAGGAAGACTGAGTTTTTAAGGACTTTGTAACTGGGATTGATGACCTTAATGCTGAGTGGACTGCTGAGCCAATTTGTAAGATCTGTCTTAGTTGTATCTGCCATTTAATGTATAATTTATAGTTGATAATTGTCTGCAATTTGCTTGTTATTTCATATTTAGCTTATATTGATTCTGCGTTTTAGAGTACAGGTGGTTACCCAAGATTGTATTTAGTGTTTGCTTTGTTTGACTCTTGTATAGTAAAAAATTATTTTGTTTTATACCGTGGAATCTTGTGGCATCATTCTTTTTAGTAAATAGCTGGGGTTTTGGATTTATTCTTTCTGAAAAAATAATTTACTGATCTTGGCCAAGATCATAACACAATAGTAACTTTCATGCTCTTTATGAAGGTATCAAAAGAGCCCTCGGCTCCACGATCACCAAACTTGCTCCTCTAAACTCCGCCGATGGGGAGGTACTCATTAACAGGAACAAGCAAGTAGCCTGCTGGTTAAAACACTACTCCAAGCTATACTCAAGTGAGATGGATATCTCTTTGCCTGTGCTTGATAATCTTCTGCAGCTACCTGCCATGTATGAGCTTGATGCTGAATCCTCATTACTTGAGCTTGAAAAGGTATTGACTCACTAGCAGCATGAAAGCACCTGGAAAAGATGGAATACCAGCTGAGCTATTCAAGTATGGAAAACCCCACTTGCAGCAATACCTCCATAATCTCCTCTTCCCCTGGATGAAAGAAGGCCTCTGTTCCACAGGATATGCGCGACACTAACATCATTACATTATACAAGAGCAAAGGCAATCAAGGGGATTGTAACAACTACTGGGATATCTTACTCCTCAGCATCATTGGGAAGGCCTTTGCAAGAGTCATTCTAACAAGGCTCCATTGACTAGCCAGCAGAATGTACCTATGTGTGGCTTTCGAGCAGGCAGACCCAGGGTGGACATGATATTCTCCCTATGTCAGCTTCAAGAGAAGTTCAGAAAACAGCAAGCACCACTCTACCTTGCTTTCGTGGATCTGACAAAAGAATCTGACACTGTGAGGACAGACTTCTACTGTATACTAGAGGATAGGCTGTCCTCCTAAACTTCGCAGTCTCATACAGTCCTTCTATGATAACATGCACCGCACCATTCAGTTCAATAGGCTCCACCCCTTGACAGTTTTGAGATGAAAAATGGGGTAAAACAGGGCTGCGTCTTAACCCCTACTCCAGTAAAAGCTGCAGATGTTGTCAAAAGAGACATGAAAGCCCTCAACATAAATCATATCAATTGGGGAAATTCCAGCTAATGATTGATGCAAATGGTGACATCAACTGTGGGCAGAAATTTGCCACCACAACAACAAATGGTTTTGGAAGCTCCAAAGCAGATGCCAGCTCTTCAAACAAAGCACCAGCAAAGATCATCCCACACCTCCAAGGGACAACTTTTTGTGTGGCACTTGTGGCAGACTTTACCTTTCCAGGTAAAAGCAAAATACTACGGATGCAGAAAATCTGAAATAAAAACAGAAAATGCTGGAAAAACTCAACAGGTCTCTCAATGTCCCTGTGGAGAGACAAACAGAGTTAACATTTCGAGTCCGTCTAGCTCTTAAGAAGAGCAATACGGACTCAAAACGTTAACTCTGTTTCTCTCTCTGCAGATGCTGAGTTTTCCCAGCATTTTCTGTTTTTATTTGCTTTTCCAGAATCACCCTGTTCAGCCAACAAAAGAAGTGCAGCAGGTGATCTCATCAGATCTCACCAAAGTTCTGAGGCTTCATCCCCATCATTTCTCGCAGATGCAAGGATGTGAACCAGCATGGCTCTCAGCATAGGTATTCTTCCCATATGTGCAAGGGTTGCACAGTGGAGTCATGAGCCGTGTCATGAAAGAATAGGCCTTGTTGCCCAGTGGCCACAGTTATAGAGTATATTGTCCAGGCAACTTCTCTTAGTGGACACATTTAACTTTATTTACAAGACAGCAGCAGCAACTACATGTGGGCATCAAACTCTATAACTAAGGGAGAACTCTCCCCTAGAGGTTCCCCGCGCTGCTAACTCATTGGCCAGAATCTTCCGCTCGTCGGGCGGGCCACTGAAGGTACTTCTCCAGTGCTTGAATCATACTCATAGTTGTTTACCAGCTGGATGTTGAGGGAGTGGAATCCTTTCTGGTTGCAATACATTTCAGAGTTGACATGTGGCATCCACAAAGCAATGTACTTGCAGTTAGTGACACCCTGTAACATGGGGAAGACTGCAATCCTCATGAAGCTATGTGATCGCTCTGCCTGCTTCTCTCTTGCAAGAGAAAATGAAATATATTAAGCTCTATTTGAACAAAGAAACTCAATGATCTCCCATGTGCAACAGTGGAAAGCAAACTGTGAGATGTTGCAAATGTCACTTGCTGCAGTCTGGAAAGAGCCCAATGCAAAAAAGCTCATTGCTAAGGTCATCTTCATAGCCACTGATAAGGCTATCTTTACCCTGCTCTGAGGTTGCAGTTGTGCAAGTGGAGACATCTAACACAATGGTCCCTGATGAGGTTCAGGTAGGAAAATTGCTCCTTGAACATGCTGGGCAGATGTGGCCTCCTGCTGAAAGCCCTTCTCTTCTCCTCCGTCCTCTTCCAGCAGCTTGTCCTGCTCCATGCCACCTCTGCTCATTCTCATGTAGGCACACTCCAGTATACATGCCTGGGACATCCTTGAAGTCAGGACAAAATTCCTACAGCATGTGCCACACAACTCCCTGTAGACTTTAGCAACTTTAAACAACTCTGAAAACATCCAAACGCTTCTACAATTACAGCAAGAACCAGTAGAAATCAATCAGCAACTAACCTGAAACTATTGATAATCCCTTTAAATGGAATTGGTTGGGGCCTTTTCTACTGCTAAATGCATGTTCAGCTGTATGTGTTTAATAGACAGCATTAACTGAAGATTTGTGCTCCAGAATAGCAGCATTGGCATCAAAACAATGTTACACGCTGATTGACATCATGATCTGCCTAATCTGCATACTCGTGGCAGATGCTCCACTTGTGCACACTAAGGCCATCATCAAAATGACTTCCAGTCTGGCTAACACCAGAAGTGGGTGTGCGTGTCACAGATGCCATTTTGGAGACAAAAAAGTTTTTGTAGCACTGAAAAACGGATAGTAAGTAGCCAAATTTCATGTCTAACATGTCAAATTATTGTTAAGCAACAATAAAGAAAGCAAATAGAATTCTGACTTCCAGCTAAAACATTAAAGCACAAGTCAGAGGAAATAATGCTCAAATTGTATTCTTGTCAAATCACATCTTGAGTGTTGTGTTCTGTTCTGGTCATTGAGTCATAAGGGAGACATTTAAAACAGGGAAAAGATGAGGCACAAAAGACCAATCCTATTATCAGATATTTGATTATGAGAAAATATTGGAGAAACTTGAGGTTTTCAGCCATGAAAGGAGGCTGCTGAAGAACAACTTATATTATAGTATACGATTTAGAAACAGTAACTTTACTACTGCAAACTAAACTGTAACACTAGGACAAGGGAACATGAGTTCAAACCAATAAAAGACTGTTAGAACTGATGTCAGGAAGTTTTTCAAAGAAAGAGTGATCAAAATGGATTTTCAAGTAGGATAATGGAAGCAACAAGCTTGGAATCATTGAAGAAACAGATGTCAAGAAGATGGGGCAACTGTCAGATCTTTTTGGATGGATGAGCTAAAATGGGCCAAATAGCCTTTCCCAACTCCCTCCTGATGTTTCTGTAAGGAAAGGGCCTGGCCTAGATTAGCATGAACTGTTTGGACTCTTGTGTTGTAACTTCTATGTATTTGCAGTTATTGGCTTCATTATTGTTTATCTTGTAACGAAAGGCCGAGCAGATGAAGATAACAACTCATATACTGATTGTTGAATCCAATTGATCCTTTCTAAGCACATGGTTAGCAGCAAACAATCAGAGCTCCAATTTAGAGATTATGTGGTACCCACCATCCAATCAGGTCATACAACATTGTGAGCATGAACATCATTTTTAAGAAGTATGCCATGTTCAGAGTTACTTTAAAAAGTCATTTAAATAATTCTTCTTGTAAAATATAGGTTTACACTGGGAAAGAAAAAGATGTAAGGATTTTTTTGGAATAGAAATCTAATTCTTTCAAGCAACATTTTAAGACTGCCACAAAGATGTACGCAACAGAAGCTTGATACAAGAAACGCTCCATTGTAAATTGAAACCACAGACTCGAAAAGAAAAGCAAACCAGCAGGTTTCCAAGTCTGCCCAGGCAGGTAAACGCCATAGGAAAGGAGGGGGAGTTATACTTCCAAATGAACAAATTAATTAATTTAAAGACCGTTCTCAAATTTGCATTTCACAATATAACAAAGGTCTATTCAATAACTTCTCCTATTTAATACTTTTCTAAATCTTTTAGCAATTTCTTGAACTCCCAAAAGATTTGAGTCGCCGATCGTTCATCCCTTCTCTGATTTGTAAATAAAACGATCCTAAGAAAAAGCGGAGTGGATTTTAGTTTTGAGTCTCTTGGATTTGCAAATATTTTTATTACCGAGAAACTTATGTGCGGGAGGACATTACCAAGGATAGGGAAAGCAACAGAGAGGATGAAAGAAATTAAATAGAGGCTTGGTGATGCCAAGCTTGAGTTTTAAAAGCCTGTAGATTCCATGAGGAAGATAAGACTTGAGGTAAAGAGTTGTCTAATTTTGAGGTGCTGGAAAAGGATGAATTGGGGTAGATGACAATGAGATCAATCTCGACATCAATACAGTGAGAATACAGAGAGGATGAAGAACATGGAGGATGGCGTACTTAGAATTTAGGAGAAACAAACGAGAAAAGTTCAGAGGACTATTAACATAATGGCGCTGATCAAATGAAAAATAAGGTGGGTTGTGTTGTACACAGAGAGTTTGGAAGTGAGCCATTGTGCCCTATGTTCGTGTGACATTGTGTGCTGAGAGGTGCCAGGAGATCCTCTCCAAAGGTGAAAGCAGTATAGATATCCACGTTTTAGTTTTTATAGAATCAACACTGGTGGGGAAGATGATCAAACAGACCAAAGAGAAAATGAAGTAAAAATCTGCGCTTTCCAAGTATCTTCTGCGTTCACGACTGCATTGCGTAGGGAGGTTGCTATGGTTATATGGCCTGCATTTTAGTTTGAGATCCAGCCCGGGTTTTGCACTGATCTTTTGTGGCAGGAATTCAAGCTTTTTTTTCTCTGGAGTTAACAGCGAGTCCCGGGATTCACATTTGGAGGGGGAGCCGCTTTAGGAGAATATCAGTGGAATAAAGTTTTTCTTGTGCATTTAGTTTATATTTGGAGGGAAGAGAGAAAAAAAGACTTGCAGTTGGAAAGATTTGCGCATTAATTTTTTTGGGGGGGTGTTTGGGCAGCATTTTTTTGAGGGGGTGGGGGGAAGTTTGCGGTAGAGTTTGAAGAAAGTTTTTTTTTGCACATCCAGATTTTTTTTCTTCATCATGGCGAGAGGGAGCCGCGGATGTGTTGAAATGGGAGCTGGACATTCCACATGGGTCACGGCGATGGCAGCATCTCAGCGGGCCCGCACTACCGATCCATCCCACCCAGTAAGCTGTCTCCTCAGCGCCCTGATCCCACTCCTGATCCCCCTTCTCCTGCTCTCCTCACCCGGATCCGCTGCTCCGTCAGAATCGGGAGACTTCGCTATCCTGGACGAGGCACAAGTTCTTGCGAATCAGATGCGAGTCCTGGCTACCAGCGAGCTTGGAGTCTTCAATATGCAGGTAAGAACATGCTTTTGCTCTGGTGGATGGTCCCAGTTCCCTGGGATCTTCCCTGTTAAAATAACACCTGGATGAGGCATCCTCTGTTAAAATAACACCTGGATGAGGCATCCTCATCCAAAGAAATGGATCTTCCAGTTGGGGGAACGTGTCCCTATAACCTTCCTGTTTATTATTTCCTTTAATCTTGGGTGCCCCTTGAGAAATTGTATGCAGTCCTATGGATGCAGATTTCTAGTAAAAATGTGTTTGCCTCGCTTAGTTAATATGTGAACTGATGTATTACTAGTAATTGGTTGGGCGGGCTGGATGGTGGCGCCTGCTAACATTGATTCTTAAAATTAATCTGGACAAGTCTGCACCTATTCCAAATGTTTCCCATTCTATTTGCTATCCACCATTGACCATTCTATTTGCAATCTCGAAACCTCCTGATTCCACTTTCTATTCACCGTTTCCAGCCATGCTCAGTGACTCTGCTTCTTCACACTTCACATTCTAACACATTTTGCTTCTTTCCTCATTCTATGCAAGCTGTATATTCATCATTCACATCCATGTACCATGTCTCTTTTGTCTTTTTCCAATGTGCTATCCCATTTCCAGCCATTATTCCCTTACTCTTCATTTATTTATGAAATTCCCTCACTATTGGTTAGTCATTTAAATAGGTTAGTTGCCTGAAATCTTGTATCTTTGTACCAAGATGCCCTGTCTTCATTAAGTCTTACTTTTTGACTATAACCTGTGTTCAGAATAGACTTTACACTTTAAAATTTTTAGTCTTGCATCATGCTCCCAGGTTGACGATTACAGGATTTGGGGATCATTGATCATTTGGTGCCCTGGTCTGTGGCTTCCCTATTCACTGTCTCAAGCAGTACAGGCTCAGTGATGGGATTGAAGCAATGTTTGTATTCAGATGTGTTTAGAATGTTTCAGTAGTTCAGTTCTCATCCTTTCCACACATTTCCTCTGCCTACACCACCTGATATTATGTCACTATAGCATTAACTCTGTAATCTCAATAAAATATCTCGATATTTTTATATTAACCTACATAATTAGTAGGTTTTTAAAAAAATATGTTTCGTGGCGCTTTGATGCTCTTTTCCAAGAGACAGTCTCAAGGTTAAAATCATTAATTTTTGTTTCTGTTCCTTGCTCACAGACATCCTTGACAAATGTGAGGATGGATGGTATCTTAAGTCTGTGTGAGGCTGACAGAAGGTGAAAGCAAATGGGCCTAGCAGTCAAGGAGGTGTTAAATATACTAGGACTGTGTGCCACTTTAAGATGTGAGAAGGTTTTGTCTAGGTGGGTGGGGAGCTTAATGACTTATATAGTCCTTTTCTTCATTGCTTTTGTTGTTTATGGGTTAGGCTGTAGTATTTTCTTTCATTATTCATATAATAAGAAAGATGAGCTTGAGCTACCCGAATGACTTAGCTGGTCGGTGTATGTGATGTGGTATTAAACACATTTCAGGAAATTCCAGATTTGATCCCTGGTCTATATGCAGTTGGCTGATTACAGCAGGGCAAGGGGAAGTGAGGGGGAGTGCAATGAGTTGCTTAGTGCTTCAAAGTTAGGGAGGCACATTAGCAGCATTCTAGCTACTAACTGATATCCAGTAACCACAGTTGGCAGATGTGTAGATGTTGGATAGGGATAGCCATCGTTGTGGTGTCTGTATGAATAGCTTTTTGACCAGCTTGCATGGTAGAATTGCACCACAATAAGGATAAGCATCTTCCGAGAGGAGGTGTATTTATTTCTGTCACTCTCTTCAATTCCACCTGCATGGAATGGAGCAGGCATTGAGGGTAGCTTGTAGCGCAGGGCCTGTATTCCTAACTTGAGTGATCCACACAGTATTACACTTTCCTTTTTGTATGTTTCCCTGAAATCTTTAATTTTTTCAATTGTCTATTGCAAAAGGTTACAAATGCAGCTCCGCTCAAATTCATTTAACCAGCCATCAAAAGATAGCATATTTCTTTTGACAATTTGTAATAATAAAGGCCGTAAACCATCTTGATTCCTTCAAATGTTTGTGGAGGTCACAAAATGTAATTTATTATATATACAGACTACTGTTGTACTTATAAATAATGGATTGTGCGAGTTAGCACAAGATTTGAAAGAACCCATAAGGATTTCAAAGCTTCTCTAACTACTTTTAGAATATCTTTTGTTTTCTACTGTTCTTCTAGAGTCTGGAGGTCCTGATTTCTGTTGCAGTATGGTTTCACAAGCCCTGGGAACCTTCTGGTACCTTGCCCAAATGGCAGTTTTCATATTCGAGCCTTGATGTGAGTGTTGCCAAGCTATCTGACTCTGGTAAGGCATCGCAGCCATGCCTTGACCCAGTCTTCACCTGATGTGCACTTAGCAGCAGAGTTTCATGGATAGCAATCAGCATCAGGAACTCTGAATGGTTTTTCCACTCTGTAGTCCAGGATTGCTGTGGGCTTCCTGTTGCCCTGGTTGAGATCAGCCAAATCCGCACAAACCAAGAATTGAAACTGGGACCTTTTTGCTTTGAATGGTTCAGAATCACATCAGTTTGTGCATTTATTCACAAAAGCCACTGGGGCAACAATTCCCTTTATTGAGAGGTAAGTTAACAGTGCAGATACAATCTATTATTACATTTCTCCACAGATCGTCCAGCATTAGAGTGAATGCAGAAAAGCTTCACGAGAATGGTTCCAGGGATAAGAAATTCAGTTACATAGATAGATTGGCAAAGCTGGGACTGTTTTCCTTGGAGAAGAGAAGGTTGTGAGGAGATTTGATAGAGATATTCAAAATCATGAGGGAACTGGACAGAATAGAACTGTTCCCACTGGTGGAAGGATCAAGAACGAGAGGGCACTAAGTTAAGGTAATTGGCAAAAGAAGCAATGGAGACATGAGGTAAAACTTCTTCATGCAACAAGTGGTTAGGGTCTGGAATTCGCTGCCTGAGTGTGTGGTGGAAGCAGGTTCATTGAAGGCATTCAAGAGGGAATTGGACTATTATCTGAAAAGGAAGAATGTGTGGGGTTACGGGGAGAAGGTGGAATGACACTAGGTGAATTGCTCATTTGGAGAGCTGGTGCAGACATGATGGGTTGAATGGCCTTTCTCTGTGCTATAACAATTCTGTGATATAACCTTAAACTATATTCTATTTTAATGGTCTGTTTGGTTTAAAACATAGTGTCAAATGTATAACATTTTATGAACAATATGGCTATACAATTGTTTTTAGAAAAAGTTAATAGCCTTCCCTAATTTTTTACTTTCTCCTACATGCATTTTGATATGAAATAACCATAAATTTATTTTATTTTAATTTTGCCAAACTGTGCACACAGTATTATTAGCCTTGGCATTTGGTCAGTGTGTGTGGTTACATCAAAGTTTAAAGAGGGGAGCTGCCCCAATTGCTTTGGCTCACAGGGTACGCTATTATTTTGTAATGCACATCAGAATAAACTGCTGTTGCTTTGTAATTGATGTCAGGTGAATGGCACACAGTTGGTAAAGATAATGTAACTAAATCATGTAGACAGCAATATCTTAAGTTCACTTCATCTCACTGTGTGCTGAGCTAACTAGTCTCAGTTGGTGCAGGAGTTAGGGTGAAAAATTGGCAGCAGCGTTTCTGATCTAGGGGGGAAACTATCAGCCTGTGTTCCAATTTTTGATCAATATCCAGCTCCAGGGTTGGCTGTGCTGAGTTCCAGAATCAAATTGCTTGACAAACTAAACTGGTTAGATTCATGCATGAAGATTGTAGAATGATAAAAGGTCGCACAAATGTCCTAGAATCCTTTGAAAACGTCCATCAGCATGAGTCAATGTAGGGAAGGCAATAGATGTAGATCATCTAGTGGTTATTTTATTTAACCACTGTCTTGTACTACTTGGTAGCCAATTGATGCTAGCCATTGGTATAGTAACAGATTATCTGTTATTTTGCTTCGCGGGTTGTGTTACATGAAGGAGACAGAACAAAGTTGGGTTGAGGAATCCAGATCTCCATGTCTTTCATTGAAGAGTCAATGCCTCTCGTTCCCAATTTGTGTGGTGCTATGCCAAATGGATGAAGAATGTTCCAGTTTCAATCCCTGGCCTGTGCTGAGTTAGCTAGTCTCAGCCAGGGCATTAGAAGGGGAGAAACAATTGTCATTGGCACCCGAGGCAAAAGAATGGAAAATTGTTCAGAATTTCACTTCTGATCACTATAATTGCCACACAGTGACGCAATGGAAAGTGTGCATGTCTGGTGTGCAAAGAATCCAGCTCAGCTATGATGTTTCAATGGATGGATTGCCTGCTGACAGCCACTGTCTAGATTTGTACATGAAATATAGTCATATTGTGTGATAATAGAGTGGCTGGCATTGTGGACAACATCCCAGGATAAGGAAGTTTTTTCAAAAGAGGTTGTGATACATTGGGGAAATACATTAATGGTGCTAGTCACATAAAAAAATAACAATTTAACAGACAAAATTATTGCTTTCTTTGGTGTTGTCCCATCCATTGTTGGCTTTTAAAACAAGTATTTTAATTAGGAAAGTGAGCATTCCCTTTGTTCTGTTCTGTTTAATAAGCATGTGGTACCTTTGAAATAGTGTACACTTCAGTGAATGCTGTGTGGGAGGTAACAGAGGGAAATCTTTTCAGTTGTACATGATTGCCTGTTGGTTGGATTCCAACCATAATATCATTCCGAGAGGTTATTTTGCAGAATGTCACCATTGACAAAGGCAGCAGTTTTTCATCTTATTTTACCGTGACATTGTTCTGTGAAATATATAAAACAGAATGCGTTCAGCAAGTCCTGGAGGAACAGTGGTTAGAATCCCTGAGCTTGAGAGAATAAATCAGAATTTTTAATCGGGCTTTGAACTGCGACTTCAAAGCACTCAGAAATCACTAATGATGTAAGCAATGTCATATTAGCAAGAGCTGACATTTCACTTCAAACACGGGAAGCACAGCTGTCTGAGGCAGATATTAAAAAATGTATATACTGGGCAAGGTGAATGAGCTGTTAATTAGGATTATCATTAACCACCATTCTGAAAACGAAGCTGCATCTAATGATGGAAATTTTTGTTTTCGAAATTTACAGCAGAATTTCAGTAAAATTATTTGTAAACGAATAGGCGTTTACCTACTATTTGATGCTTTAAAACTGTAGAGAAGCTGCAGGTTTGAGATGGTTTAATTCAATTCCTGAGGTCCTTGTTTTGTTCATTATATTGGGAATATGACAGTGTCGTTACTAGGATTTTGGAAAAATGCAATAGTGAAACCTTGTATTTGAACTGTACAAAAAGTTTGAACAATAGAAGTAAAAATTTTGATTGTTTAAACTTGGGTTGTATCTAGAAAGAACATTGTGAGCAGTGGTACTTGCAATGCAGTCCAGCTCACCTTTACCTTGTGGCTGTTCAGAGACTTGTTGCTCTGTGTATCTTGAGGTTTCCATGTTGATGGAGCTGGGATTCATTACTGTTTCCTCTGCTTTACTTGCTCTCTGGTAAAAGAGGGAGAGGTTAGGAGGGAGAGTTAGCTTACCTTCCGTATAGCAAATAAAAGGATTCAACTAAAATTACATAGAATTTACAGCACAGAAATTTAGCACCACTGGTCCATTATGCTCCACGTAAGCTTCCTCCCACCTCTCATTAATCCAACAGCATGTCCTTTTTTTTCTTTCAGCTGTGGCTCATTGGGTGGCACTATCACCTCAGTCAGGAGGTTGTGGGTTCTAGGGATTTGAGCATATAATCTAGGTTGACACTCTTAGTAAGTACTGAGGAAGTGCTGCTTCCTGCTCAGGTGGATGTAAAAAATCTCATGACACTATTTCAAAGAACAGTGGAGTTCTTCCCCCTGTCCTGACCCAATATTTATTCCGTCAATCACTATCACTAAAACAGATTATCTAGTCATTTTTGTGTTTCTGTTTGTGGGACCTTGCTGTTTGCAAATTGGATGCTATGTTTCTTATATTACAACAGTGACTATATTTCAAAGGTACTCAATTGGTTGTAAAGTGCTTTGGAACTTCCTGGAGTCATGAAAAGCATTATATAAATGCAAGTTTTTTTTGTATTTTTTTTCTCTCTCAAGTTTATCTAGCATTGCCTTGAATGCATGTCTCAATCACTCTTTTGTGGTAGCAAGTTCTGTGTTCATTACAACAGTTAAGTCCTAATAGTTTTCTTTTCCCTCTTGTGTGAAAGTGCCTAGCCTGCACTTGCAGACAGCTCACAGTGGTATCAATGGAAGGAGCTCACTTCGGGAATCACAGGTGCAGACCTGTGTCTCTTCAGTCAATAGTGTGGCATGTTACAATATTCGAGTGCCTCTCCAGCAAGTGTCTGGTAGTTGTTAGCAGAAAGTTAGTAATGCTGTCCTGGGATAGACTGCTAATTGGAGCAATTAGCGATGGTGGAAAAGTGCTATTGCACAAGAATGGCTCACCCAACATTAAAGCATGATAATTTAAGAGTGATGATTTACCTTTTCCTGTGTATTGAATACACCTAGTGACTTGCCAATCATGCTAAGCTCCAAACGTCATAGTTAGTGCTCTTAAGTTAGGTACAGAGTAAAAATTACTCTGTTATCCCATAAGCACCCTCAAGACAGGCATAACTCCTGTTGGATGCAGAGTAAATTGCCCTTTGTGATACCTCATCAAGCACTTTTCAGTTAGTTAGGTATGGCGCTGGATAGAAGCAAAGCCAAAAAAGCTACTTCTAATGTTCAAAACCAACCCAGTCTATGATGAGATTAACAACATCTAACTTTTTGTGAGGGTCCTACATGAAATTCGTTTGGATCGTGTCAGTCAAGATCTTAGTGTGATGAACTGGCTCTAATTTGGAATAATTGGCAATCTCACTGCTGAGAGGGAGCAAGCTAACCAGTGTGGGAAAAAAAATGACACTGCTTTTCAGAGGTTGGCGGTGCAGCACACTCGCAGCCAAGTATGGAGTCTACTATCAATAATTCAGTTTTTTTTTGCACTTAAAATTTCAATTGCCAGATAATTTTGAATTAAGCAGCCACATTGAATTAAATAAAGTTTGCTGTAAAGGGAGCTTCAAATTCAGCTAAGCTAGGCCTGAGAAGATAGCTCCATTGTTCCAAGCATATTTTAACTTCAGTATTTGCTGTAATGGTATCATTTATTTATATTTCCATTGCCAACCATCTTGTCATTTCATCAGTTTATTACAATGTTCGGGGCATTTTTTGGCTATTAGTCTGTACCAACTCAGTTGGCTTGGGCTACCCTAAATTAATTTATTGCCGAGAGAGAGGAATTCCTTTTTGTTGGTCTGAACTCCATTCAAAACCAAGTCCTGGAGCAGTAATGAGTGCCTATCTCGCTGTGCCATTCAGCCCTGCTCAAACTGCTGCTTTTTATGACGCTGGCTCCTGTGCTGCTTCTCAATGCTGTTGAACAAGCTGCTAGAAGATGAGCAGAAATGATCAAGAGTACTGCTAGTTTTAATTTCCTCCCTGTGTGGAAATTCATAGACTCTGCTTGGCTTCCACGTTGTGTGGCATGGCTGAGATTGACAGTTGATACCTGTAATCCTCCACAAGGTGAATTAATGATGACAATTTGCATTTATATAAGCATCTTTAATGTAAGAAAAGTACCAAGATGTTTCACAAATGAAAACTAGATGAGGGAATGGAGATCTAGGTATGAGGAAGGGACATGAAGAGATTGGGTGGTGTGACTGAAAACTTGGTGTAGAAGAAGCTTTTTAAGGAGGAGAAATAAATTGATAAGTGTTGAGGGAGTTCTTGGAGAATATGGCAAAGTGGCTGTATACTGTCTGCAATGTTGGGACAGAGGGAAGGAAGGATGCAATAAAAGACCACAGTCAGAGGTCCGAACGAAGGGTACAGAGGGAATGTAAGGCTGGTGGATGTGGAATGAGACTGTAGAGGAACTTGAGGATGAGAATTTTAAATTCAGTGTGTTGGAGAACAGGGAATCACCATAGAATAGTGCAGGAATACAAGTGTGGTGTGTGCACAGTTAAGATTGCCTGGCCTATGGCACTGGGAGAGTTGAGACTTTACTCCACTGATTATAACCATTGAGTTATATGTATAGGGTGGGAAGTAAGGGCTAAAACACGAAGAAATTTGTTCCTGTTATATGTCAGGGCTGATGGAGGAGACAGTCGAAGTTTAATAAATATAGGATACAAGTGTATTGATTGTCAGTTGTGTCACACTTAGTGGTGTTGCTTATCTCTTACTTCTTTATACCTAATGAAATGATCCAGCAGTACATCTTGGTTGCAAATGGCAGCCTTTGACCATTCAGTGTTTTCTCCCTCCTCTCCCCTGTAATTGTTGCTGGGTATGGATCCACAGATCTAGTTGTCCTTTAGTATCTGGCACAACTCTTATTCTTCATTCACAAGGCCTAGTCAAGCTGTTGATCTGAGCCCAGTCTTGTCATTGGATATATTCATGTGTACTTCTTAGGATGAATTACTAGATAATGCTTTTCTTAGGGACCTTGGCTAACTTATTTTCTTCACTTTCTAGCCCAAAAGTGCAGATGCTAATTGTAATGGTGACAGTTTTTGCATTTGCCCTGAGCTATCTGTAGATAGTATGCCTAGTTGCATGTTTTGTAGAGGTGCTTCTAGACTTGGCTATGTTATTGAGTTGTGGGGGATGGCATTGCATGAATTGGGATAACTTGGGGAGTGAAAATGATGGTAGGAGGAGGAGAACAGCACTGCAAAAATTTTTTTAAACCCTTGTCTGCTTTTTATAGAGAATGATAAAGTAACAGGTGATGTGGACCAGCCATGTTAATCCCTAAAGCCTTTGGGGAAAGATGTGGCTCTAAGAATTATAGTGTCAATATTTGGGTTAGACAGCACTGACATTGCAGAATGATTTGTGAGGAAGGATGTGGAAGTTTTCATTAGGTGGCTTCCATTCTGCTGTACTGATGTTTGGATAAAATTTTTAATATCGGTGTAAGTTAGCTCTTGCCAGTCCAGATTGGTGGTGGAGATTTTATTTATCAAAATCTAGCACATGTAAATTTGCAGTAATCGTTGCAAATACAGAATGTACGATTTGTTTAGTTTTTCATGTAAAACAAAATGAAGACAGTCCTACAAGGATATTGCAGGATTTTATAGACTTGCTTTTTACTTTCGTTTAATTATTAGAATGTATCATGCCTTCATACTTCCTGATTTTTATTTTCCCCTGTGCCCTCTTGCTCTTTTTAGCACTGTGGGTTTTCATTCTTCACCCAACCAAAAAAATGCTTTGGACCTTCTTCATAAAGGAAAATTGAATTGATGATAATATTTGCTAAAATAGAGAAAAGTAAAACAGAACAACTGAAGGTGAGAGATGAGAGAGGAGTTTCTGTCAAGCAACAAGCTTTTTACCTCTTGTGCTCAGAAATGTGAGAGCTGTTGAAAGAGCCTGACCATGCATTGGGTAGTTTTTAAATGTTGGATGAACTTGGGCTTTATTGTTACTCAGGGTTATTAAAGATTAATCTGAGAATTGCTACATGTATGCAGTTGTACTTGTGAAGCATCTCTTACCTACGTTGATCTCACTGTGCCCTTGAGGAAATATACTAAGCAGAGCCCTGGTGAAGTGATTTAGGGAGTGAAATATACAGTGGCTCTCCCGTATACCTGTAATTCACTCATTTTTGGCAGAGACTTGGGAGCTGAATGATAACTAAATGCTTGTTGCACGGAAACTCAGTTGGGAGAAGATGATTTAAAACAAAATGCATTATATCTTTTATAATAAAACAGAAAATGCTGCAAAAACTCAGTATGAGCTTTGAAGAGTCAAAAGCAAAAAACTGTGGATGCTGAAAATCCAAAACAAAAATAAAAATACCTGGAAAAACTCAGCAGGTCTGACAGCATCTGCGGAGAGGAACACAGTTAACGTTTCGAGTCCGTATGACTCTTCAACAGAACTAAGGATAAATAGAAAAGAGGTGAAATATAAGCTGGTTTGGAGGGGGCGGGTAGAGCTGGATAGAGGCCCAGTGATAGGTGGAGATAGCCAAAAGGACAAATAGGTGTTGAAGATGGTGATATTATCTAAGGAATGTGCTAATAGGTGACATTAAGGGTAGAAAGCAGGACAAGCAAGGTACAGATAGCCCTAGTGGGGGTGGGGTGGGGGGAAAGGGATCAAAATAGGCTAAAAGGCAGAGATAAAACAATGGATGGAAATACATTTAAAAATAATGGAAATAGGTGGGAAAAGAAAAATCTAAAAAAATTATTGGAAAAATGGGGATCGGAAAGGGGGTGGGGATGCAAGAGAGAGTTCATGATCTAAAATTGTTGAACTCAATATTCAGTCCGGAAGGCTGTAAAGTGCCTAGTCGGAAGATGAGGTGCTGTTCCTCCAGTTTGCGTTGAGCTTCACTGGAACATTGCAGCAGGCCAAGGACGGACATGTGGGCATTAGAGCAGGGTGGAGTGTTAAAATGGCAAGCGACAGGGAGGTCTGGGTCATGCTTGCGGACAGACCGAAGGTGTTCCGCAAAGCAGTCACCCAGTCTGCGTTTGGTCTCTCCAATGTAGAGGAAACTGCATTGGGAGCAGCGAATGCAGTAGACTAAATTGAGGGACGTGCAAGTGAAATGCTGCTTCACTTGAAAGGAGTGTTTGGGCCCTTGGCCGGTGAGGAGAGGGGAAGTAAAGGGGCAGGTATTGCACCTTCTGCGGTTGCATGGGAAGGTGCCGTGGGAGGGGGTTGAGGTGTAGGGGGTGATGGAGGAGTGGACCAGGGTGTCCCGGAGGGAATGATCCCTGCGGAATGCCGCCGGGGGGGTGAAGGCAAGATGTATTTGGTGGTGGCATCATGCTGAAGTTGGCGGAAATGGCGGAGGATGATCCTTTGAATGCGGAGGCTGGTGGGGTGATAAGTGAGGACAAGGGGGACCCTATCATGGTTCTGGGAGGGAGAGGAAGGTGTGAGGGCGGATGCGCGGGAGATGGGCCGGACATGGTTGAGGGCCGTGTCAACCACCGTGGGTGGAAAACCTCGGTCAAGGAAGAAGGAGGACATGTCAGAGGAACTGTTTTTGAAAGTGGCATCATCAGAACAGATGCGACGGAGGCGAAGGAACTGAGAGAATGGGATGGAGTCCTTACAGGAAGCGGGGTGTGAGGAGCTGTAGTCGAGGTAGCTGTGGGAGTCGGTAGGCTTGTAATGAATATTGGTGGACAGTCTATCACCAGAAATTGAGACAGAGAGGTCAAGGAAGGGAAGTGTCAGAGATGGACCATGTGAAAATGATGGAGGGGTGGAAGTTGGAAGCAAAATTAATAAATTTTTTCAGGTCCAAACGAGAGCATGAAGCAGCACCGAAGTAATCATCGATGTACCGGAGAAAGAGTTGTGGGAGGGGGCCGTAGTAGGACTGGAACAAGGAATGTTCCACGTATCCCATAAAGAGACAGGCATAACTGGGGCCCATGCGGGTATCCATAGCCACACCTTTTATTTGGAGGAAGTGAGAGCAGTTTAAGGAGAAATTGTTCAGTGAGAGAACAAGTTCAGCCAGACGGAGGAGAGTAGTGGTGGATGGGGATTGTTCGGGCCTCTGTTCGAGGAAGAAGCGGAGAGCCTTCAGACAATCCCGGTGGGGGATGGAGGTATAGAGGGATTGGACGTCCATGGTGAAGAGGAGGCGGTTGTGGCCAGGGAACTGGAAATTGTTGATATTATGTAGGGTGTCAGAGGAATCACGGATGTAGGTGGGAAGGGACTGGACAAGGGGAGAGAGAATGGAGTCACGATAACAAGAAATGAGTTCCGTGGGACAGGAACAGGCTGACACGATCGATCTGCCGGGACAGTCCTGTTTGTGGATTTTGTGTAGGAGGTAGAAGTGGGCCGTCCGAGGTTGGAAGATTATGAGGTTGGAAGCTGTGGAAGGAAGATCTCCAGAGGAGATGAGGTCAGTAACAGTCCTGGAAACAATGGCTTGATGTTCAGTGATGGGGTCATGGTCCAGGGGGAGGTAGGAGCGAGTTGACGCTCAGCCTCTGCGAGGTAGAGGTCAATGTGCCAGACAACAACAGCACCACCCTTGTCGGCAGGTTTGATGACAATGTCAGGGTTGGACCTGAGAGAACAGAGTGCAGCAAGTTCAGAGAGAGACAGGTTAGAGTGGGTGAGAAGAGCAGAGAAATCGAGACGACTGATGTCATGCCGGATTTGAAGAGTCATATGGACTTGAAACGTTAACTCTGTTTCTCTCTCCACAGATGCTGAGTTTTCCAGAATTTTCTGTTTTATTTCAGATTTCCAGCATATGCAGTATTTTGCTTTCATTATGTCTTTTAATGGACATAATTTATATTTTTGAAAAGTAATTTTTCAATTGGGTATCTTCTATACATAAAGGTTAAAAGATGCTGAAAATGCAGCTTTTCTGAACAAACTTAATATGAATGGATATTTCAAGCAAGTGCACCAAACTTTCTGCTCAGAGGAATTTCTGAGCTGCCCCTGATCATCATAGTATCAACTTGGCCAGTGTGAAATATTTGCCATTTTTCGCTATCCTGCATACTGCGAGTTTCTTGATCATGCTGTATTTGCTCCTAAGACCTATTTTTCTAGAATAAAATAGTAAAATCATTTTCCCTCATAATTCTTTAATGTTACAATGTGATCTATTGCAGAGCTTCATGACTGTCGAGCATGGGTTAGAAAATCAATAACGCAGCCCTCTATCTGCTACTGCAGTTGCTGCTAGCAAAGTTCCTTGCTGGGTGTAGAACCTTGCAAAAACACTGCCCCCAACCCACCACCACTACCCCAGAGTGTTTCTCATTGCTCTCTTGTCACTACTGTGTTTTGTTTGTAAACTGCTTTTCAGAAATGGCTTGAGAGTAGCCATTTTGTGCATAATAAAACAAATCTTTCAGTGACATTATGAGTTCCCATCTAAATGCCATGAATCAGGGATGCCACTAGAGTATAAGACATTATCAGTAGTCCTATTTAAATGTCTGCCTCCAGGCTGCTTCTTATCAATTATTTTGAAGGGGAAAAAAATGCTGTTTTAAAAAGGTTTGATTGGGAGACATAGATAAGATCTCTTATGACATTCAGGATTTTGTGATATTTCAGTAAAGTGGTGAAAGTGATTGAAAGGACTGAGATATACAGGTTTCCAACTCAACATATTCTGAAAATATTTTTGAAATTAGTTTAATGTTACTTGACAAACTCACTTTTTTATTAAGATTAAATAAACCCGTAAAGGCATTGGGAAGTAAATGGGCTCCAGTAAAGGCAGTGCCTGGAGCTTTATATGAAAGGTAAGCGACATTATAGGCATGCTGTTGTTTGTAATCTTGTAAAAGTCAAAATCCAAATAATGGTTACATTTAACTGTTTAAATACACTTTTCAAAAATAAGACAACATGAATTGAAAGTTTCACAAGCTTTCAGATCATGCTGATCCTGTAATAGTTGCAAGTGAGATTCTGTGATTCTAAAGACCATTATTCTTTTACATTCTGCCAGTCAGTAAAAAGTACCTTGATTATTTTCAATACAATTGCAAAAAAAATTTAAATTGGGAAGGTGGGAGGAAGTCTGAAATCTGTGAATGGTTTTGAGATTGGAGGTTTCACATTAGGAATGTGAAGTGTTAATATTGTAAGGGTCAAAGTTGAGTTGAAGGGTGACTTAAGAAAACATTTGCAGCATTCTAGTTTGTGCAGAGCTGTTGATTTTAGTGCTGGCGTATTGTTTTGGCTGTAAGGTGATATTATTATAGACCTGATTCAGGAGTGTGTGCTGGACTCCATCATGAGGTCTTTACTTTCTGTGATGTACATTCACAAAACTTATTTAATGGATGCACCAGCTGAGATGAAAAAAACATTTTTTTGTAGAACGATTTCTTTATATTTGGCTCAGGAGCTTTTTGCAGTTCCTGGTGTGAGCTTCCAAATCTCTGCTAACAAGAGCGGGGAAGAAAAACTTATCTCTGCAAGCTTGAGTGGAGAACAATGGGAAATGTTGGGAACTGGGGGATGGGGACCACAAGCTTTGGAATGCAGGGCAATCAGTGCAATTGACACGCACGCATCATGGCATTTGTTATTGCATTTAATTCGCCCCCTGCTCCCAGCGGTGGTTTTTGCATTCAGAATGAGGGATTTACGTAAAGGAGATTAGTTTTTTCATGACAATAGGCCCTGAGACTTTTTAATTCTTATAGCTTTCAGTGGGAGCTATTTCTCACAGCCACAGGTACCTAGTGGCCATAGCCTTCAGTAGTTGGGGCCGTAATTGAGGGCAAAGCTTCAATTCTTTGGACAGACATTGAAAAGTCTGTGAGGCAGTGCTTTAGGAAATCTTCTCCTCTCTCGAAAGATCTGACTAATTCTGGTTCTGATCGCACAGGTTCCAGTCCGCCGGTACTTTACCCACATGTCCATTCTTTAATTGCGAAGCTGGACTGTATGTGTAGGCAAGCTCATTTACTGTATAATGTATCAGAGCTAAGCTCATGCATGCACTGTACAGTAGAGGTCATTGGCCAATGTTTATTTTTTCCATTCCAGCCTAGAGATACCAAGGTTAAATGTAGCGCTGTTACTGTTGTTATTGTTACTAATTTAGATGAGTTAATGTGGCGTAGACTAAGCATTGAACCTGAGACCTTGTAGACAAATTTTCTCATTTGTAACACGCTGCCCTGATCATTCCTTGTCTGCAAGGAAATCTGCATTTGTCATACAGGACGAACGTGTATGAAAAAAATCAGGTAGGACAGAATGCTAGGAATAAAAATAGCTGGAGTGTTATCAGGAAAACAAAAACTGTACCCGTTAAACTTTCACTGCAGTTTGGTTTCAGCTGGGGGCCCTTTGGGTGTCAAATTTGCTCTGTATTTTCCTGGGCTCATTGTGGGGGGTGAGAGGGGGAATGCTGCAGGAATCATCTAGAGTCCCTGCTCTTTACCAATATGTACCACCATTTATCTACTAACCCTTGTGGAAAATACATGCATGTGAACATCAGGTAAAGAAAGGATTGAACTTAGGTTGTTTTTTATGATTCAGTAATTTTATGATGCTCACTTTGTGGGTTCAGAAGGAAGTAATGATCACAAGGGTAAAGTTGAAGGACTGTTGGCACCTGTGCACCTGTACTCTTCATGAATCGGTGACTTTATGACAGAAGGGAAGAAAATTAGTGATGAAAATGGTAGATTTAGATTAAAAACAGAAAATGGTGGATACAGTCAACAGGTCCCTCAGCATCAGGCTTTTGAAGCCCACTTAATACACCAGCTACTGCTTGTTGCAGCAGTGTGTACATGACATTTGAGGATCACAATGGGGTATCCTGCATTCTGTAGATATTGCTTTACACACATGAACTTTGCAATGTGGTGCCGTATTAATTTTACACTCTCTGAAGAAAATAAAAACAATACAGAATGATAAAGTTACTGCACACAGACAGTCATCCACTCAAGTAATGATGTCCTACCACCACCTTGTTTTCATTAATTTTCTCCTGGAGACCAAATGGAGGTAAAGCTAGCTGTAAACAAAAAAATAAATAAATTAACTGTGTTTAAGATTCGTGATTACAGTTAGGTGCTCTTATTTGCTACTATGTGTAGAATTAATACTCTGTTTCGAGAGCAATTTCAGTAACATTCTTGCAATACAGTGTACTGCCAAATCACTTTGTAGTTTAAGAAATTGTTAATGTATTTGACCTCGCAGGTTGGTTTTAAGAAGTCACAGACTTGTGCTGAGGTGCATTGGGCACTGGCATTGCTCCAGTATCTTGATCAGGTGTCCATTTTTCATGTGTGAACCGAGCTGAGTGGCAGGATGCTGTTTTTCTAGCGATAGTATCAAGTCAAGCTGTTCATGTCCTCACCAACATTGACACTTGTGCGTTAAATCATGCCCACTTGGATAATAAACATTTTCTATTTGGGCTGATTAAGATGCAGAATGTTAGTACTGGAGAATAAAACAGTTTTTTAGTTTAGAAACTGGGTGTTGCTATCATGTTTTCCCAAGATGGATAACCTGCGGGTTATATGCAGACTGAATCTTCCACTACACTGCATCCATCTTGTAACTTAACCTCACGCAAACTGCTTTGTTTACGTAACTACAATTTTGAATGTTTTACATAACATAGAATTGTGTAGAATTTAAAGCACAGAAACAGGCCATTCAATCCAATTGGTCTATTTTCGTGTTAATGTTCCACACGAGTCTCCTCCCACCTGGATGTGAAGCACTATATAAATTCTCCCTTCCATCTGTCCAAGACAGATGCTACAATATCACCACTTATAGAACCATAGAGCATTGAATAAAAAAATCCTTTTAATTTGCAAGTTTGGGCTAGATCTAAAGGTAAGTCTCTGAGCTACTTAGCCCACTAAATGGTGTTTTCCCTATATCTTAAGAAATAGAAAATTAAAGAATAGCATTTATAGTGTCTTTCATGACCTCAAGGATGTTCCAAAGTTATTTATAGCCAATGAAGTACTTTTGAAGTAATGCAGAGTATGCAACTAATAGCACAATGTATGATTTGAGAACAAAAGCAATCTCTGTATTTGTTTTGAATTACATTTCAGGAGTCACCAAAATTAGTTCCTTGGTATGAAGACCATTAATTATTTGCAGTTGTATTGCTTTATTGTGACTCTAATACTGCAGGTTCACAGTATGCAGGTCTTGGGTAGCCAGTAGCAATACCAAGGTAAACTTGCAGTGTTTACTGAGACCAATGGCCAGGAACACCCAGTTAAAAATGGATCTTTTCAATTGCTGCCATTGATGAATCTGGCAAGTTTAGTGTGGTATTGCTACCAGTGTGCTAAATCAGCATGTTGGCACTGGCAGCATGGCACTAGGTGCATTTGTGGCTAATGTTATAGTTAACACTGGAGGGGAAAGAGAAT
Organism: Cetorhinus maximus; assembly: GCF_964194155.1. Taxonomy (NCBI): domain Eukaryota; kingdom Metazoa; phylum Chordata; class Chondrichthyes; order Lamniformes; family Cetorhinidae; genus Cetorhinus; species Cetorhinus maximus. Next base: position 62,201,142 of record NC_135895.1, on the reverse strand, counting down.
CAGGCAGCTGATAGTATCATATTTACACTGCTTGTGAACATTGAAAAGTGTCTACCAATGCACTGCAGTAGGAAGCAGTCACCTACATATTCATTTCACACGTATTCGTGTTACTCTCAAACTCCCCCTGGGCAAGATGAACTCTACAACAGGATAAACCGATCCCTGGCATCTGCTGGTAGCCGGTGTGCAAGTAGAACAAAAACAGAATTACCTGGAAAAACTCAGCAGGTCTGGCAGCATCGGTGGAGAAGAAATCAGTTGACGTATCGAGTCCTCACGACCCTTCGGCAGATCTGCAAGTAGACCCTGATTGCAGTTGTTCTAAATTAGTTTTCCTGCTTGCCATGGCAAAGGCTTATTGTCTGTATTTTACTCCTCCACATCCCATAGCAGTGTGGAATTCAGCAGAGTGCAAGAGAGGACATGTGTTATCACTAGCATTATCTGTTAGTCACTGCTATTCTGCAGCTCCACTCTACCTATTTCTTATTTGAACAACTCCACACAGTTTTGTCATTAGTGTCTATATTCTAAATAAACCTAGTAGTTCATCCCAGTGTTGTATAGCTTTGAATGTTCTCTCTGGATGTAACCCAAGTTTGGCAGTATAGAATTTATAACTGGACTGTTTACTTAAAAAGAAATTGCAAACGTTGCATAAGACACCCTTTTTAATTCTGTACGATACTTCAGTTGACTTGCATTCCTGAAATTTTCGATTACAGGTGTTTCAGACTTCAATCATACATTAGTCAGACGATTTGATAATGAGGGATTAAAAAAAAAATTAAATTAATGGGCTGCATTCCTGATTCAACAATAGTATCTTTGGCCTATGGCATTAGTTACTCATTAGAGTGCTAGCAAAATGTCACTACATGTTATCAGCTTGGTTAATGTATGCAACAGTGGGACTAGTAAGTGCAGTATTAAAATCTTTAGCAGAGGTATGCATTCCACTTGATCTGATTGTGTGCCATTCTACCACCACATCTGACCTCCCTCCTAAGGGTGCCCTTTTGGGTAGATGCAGGCACCACAATAGACCTGATTTTTGACACTCCTTTTGATCAGTGGGGAGACCAAAATTGCACATGATGGAGAATCAAATGTTTGAACTGTGGAAGAATCTAGGAATTAATGAAAAGGTGAGCAGAAATAAGTTTGGAGAGGATTCAAAAAAAACGGCTCAGAGGTTCAGATTTGGCTGTGATGCCATTCCTTCCCTGGGTAGCCTGATGATGACACTTGCTCACTGATGACTAAGGTCATTCTTGAATAAGGACCATTTGTGTTAAATACTGGAGAGCTGCCAGTGTTGAAACTTTATTGCCTTCAGGAGAAGAGAAGATAAAAGAATTGGAGTGAGAGAGAAATAAACAGAAGTTGGAGAAATGAGGCATACATATCCTGGTGGGGGCTTTGGGGGTGGGTGGGGGCAGCAAAAGTAAAGGTTACAATGTTCAAGTACGTACCTTGGAGCCTGCAACTCTGTTACCTGATTTCCTGGTTAGAGTTTCTTTAATGGACGATGTATTCATACCACAACACACTCTGAAGGAAAACCAAACTGAGTACAGTGTACACAGCTTCTGGTAACCAAATGTAGAGGAGTTTAAAATCCTTGATCTAGATTCTCCAAAGCTCTACCAAATTTTTTTGAGTTGATAATTTGATGGATTGCATGCTGCCTCTTTTTATGAAACAAATTTATTTAGTTTTGCATTAGGTGGCATTGTCGTATGGACTGTGTTACCCTTTTTTTGAAATAGCAGTCGTCTCTCCATTCTGTGCTGAGTTAGGATGGATGGAGTGGAGCCAAGATTGGTGAGAGCACCCTGGTCAGGGGGAGAATCTATCAGGAATTCCACTCCTAATCACCAGCCATTGATTTATGCTATAAATGTGCACATGCACATGTTAAATGGGGACTGGATTGGACTTCGCTGTCAGTGGGGACTTTAGAATCACCTGCATGGATGAACTAAAATGGTCAAATAGCCTGACAACACTTGTTTGCCTAGGCTTGCATGTAAAGAATAACCACTTAAGGCATGTGCTGGAGGACGGCCAATGGATTATGCACTAGGAGAACAAGTGATTACAGAATATTAGGGAAGCTATTTGAAAATTATTATTTATTATTGCATTTTGTGCAGAACTGGACCAAATAAATCCATTGTTTTACCCTAGTCTGCAGAAGTGTAAAAGTCAGATGAACTCAGTTGCAGTCATAGCCAGAATGAAAAACAAAGAAGGGACTTTCTAACTTAATTGGTTCTTTTATTACACCTCATTTTAAAAATTGCATCAGGTGAAGGATCTGGAATTTTTGTGCTCATCAATGGGAGAAATATTGATTTTGGAAAAATGAACCCTTTCCTGTTTCTGTCATTCATTGTTTGCATCAACAATCCAGCTCAAGGCAGCTATATACCTGAACCCCAACATAGTCCTACAGAAAACAAAATGCTGGAAACACTCAGCAAGTCTGGCAGCACCTGTGGAAAGGGAAACAGAATTAATGTTTCAGTTTATGACCTTTCATCAGAACATTAACTCTATTTTTTTCTCTCCCGGATGCTTCCAGACTTGCTGAATGTTTTCAGTATTTACTGCAAGAACACTGTTGTGCAGTGTGATGTTTCCACTCTATTGTGTATTGAGACATTTTTATTTCTCATACCAGCCTTCCCTACGACCTTCCCTAGTGAGATGAACAACTTAATGCCAAATTTTTGTTGTGTGGACCTTTTTTCCCCACAGGAACTCATTTACATTGGATCCTTGTAATCAGCAAAAAAATCTTGGACTAAATTAAAACCCAAGTCTTAAATTTGATCTCTGATCTGTGCCAAGTTAGTTGATCTCAGCATTGACAGAAATTGGGGCCCGGAATTCCAGGCTTCAGGATGGCCCATCTCTAATCTCCCTTTCCTCTCCAAAGTTCTTGAACGAGTTGTTGCCTCTAAAGTACATGGTTTCTTTCCCAGAGCCCCATTTTTGAATTTCTCTAACCAAGTTTTCGTCTCTGCCGCAGTGCCGAAATGGCTCTTATCAAAATCACAAATAACAACCTATGTAACTAACTGCAGTTTTTGACATGGTTGATCACACTGTCCTCTTCCAATGCCTTGCCATCGTTGGTTGGTTCCATTCTTATCTATTTAATCCTATTGGAGAATCACTTTCAGTGGCTTCTCTTCCCACTCCCATGCTGCTGCCTCTGGTGTCCCACCATGGATCTATCCATGGACCCTTTCTATTTCTTGTCTGAAAGCTGCCCCTCGGTGACACATAAGCTCTGTTTCACCACACCTCTCTTTACACCTCCATTGTCTCTAAATTGTCCAACTGCTTGTTGGACAACCCGTGCTGGATGAGCAGAAATTTCCTCGAATTGAAAATTGGGAAGACTGAAGCCATTGTCTTCGGTCCCTGCCTCATACTGTGCTCCCTCACCACCAACTCCATCCTTCTCTGTGACAGCTGCCTGAGACTGAACCAGACTGTTTGCAACTCCGCATCATATTTGACCCCAAGATGAGCTTCCAACCATATATCCGTAATATCACTATGACTGCCTATTAATGCCTCCATAACAGCGCCTGACTCAACCCTTGCCTCAGCTTATCTGCTGCTAAACCCTCACCCATGCATTTGTTATCTCTAGAATTGACTTTCAACAGTCCTGGCCTGCCTCTCACATTAAATCCTCTGTTAACTTGAGGTCATTCAAGACACTGCTGCCCATGTCCTAACTCATGCCAAGTTCCGTTCGCCCATCACCCCTGTGCTCACTGAGCTACGTTGGCTCCCGTTTAAGCAATGCCTCAGTTTTAGTTTTTCGTCCTTGTTTTCAAATTGGTTTGTGGCTTTGCCGCTCCCTATCGCTGCAATCTCCTCCAGCCCCATAACCCTCAAGATATCTGCATTCCTCTAAACCTGGCCTCTTGAGCATCCCCCAATTTTAATTGCTGCACCATTGGTGACTATCCCTTCAGCTGCTTGGGCCCTAAACTAAAATGCTCCTTAAAACCTCAGTCTTGGACCAAGGTTTTGGTCATCTGCCTTAATATCGCCTATGTAGCTCAGTGTCACATTTTAAAATGCCCGTGTGTGGTGCCTTGGAATGATTGTTATGTTAAAGGCCCTATACTTATATAAGTTATTGTTGGATGCATGGGGCAGAATCTTCCTATACCCGTGGAAGCGGGCTTGAAGGTGGCACCAGGAAGAAATGCTGAAACGAGGGTATCAGTTCAGCGGCCCAATGTGTTCTCACCCTGGCAGTGACAGGTAGCCAATTTGAATAATCAAGTACCCATTTGTGGGCAGACTGGGGACAATGCAGGACCTGCCTAGCGGTGGAAGGGTCACCCACTGAGGGCATAGCTTGGCAGGTGCATGGTGTCCTTAATTGGATGGCATTCCTGGAGGTGGCCTCTTAATTGGCTGCCTCTGGGAAAATCTCGTAGGCAGATGCAATGCCATTAAGTGCGGGGTTGGGACCTGGAAATGATCGCCACCTGTGATTACTTTTAAAGTTCTTAGTCTTCAGCCCTTGGTATCTGTTCCTTGCCTAGATCATGGTCTAATGATGCTGGGAAGTGTATGATGTGAGGACAGGTTCGCAGTTGAATAGCCTGTGTAATGCATTGTGCAGCCTTGTGTAGGGGAATGACCATTTGGGTAGGCTACTAAGGGCCCCTGCTGTTTGTGGCACTATAGTCCAAGAGGGGCCAAGTGATAAAGGAAGAAACCTGAAAGGGAAAGTAAAACACTCGCCTCATTGATTGCATCCATTTATTTTACCAAAAATAGACTGCTGTATGGTGATGACATTCGTGTCCCATTTATATTGGGGGTGTGGGATGGGGAAGTGTGGTGGGGTCTCAGTCTATCCTATTTAAATCTCATTGTTAATTCAAAGCACCGCCAGTAAGATTGTAGCTACTCCGCATAAGTTGTTAAAGTCGAATTTGCTGCTTTGTTTCTGCCTGTACATCTTCCCCAACGTCAAGCAAAGGTCCATCCAGGCTCAGTGTGAAAATTATTTTCCTGACCTATGGATATGTTTAGTCTGCGAGCCTACCTGTACAAAATGGCAGCTTTAGCCATTTGTATTTGGTGCTGGTAAATGTAGAGAATACTTGTGCTTCTTCTGGAATTGGAACAGAATTAGCTCATGAAGTGCTGTTCAGTGCACCACCTTTGTTAATGACCCCTCCTCCATATCTCTTTTATCATATGGAAATGCCTTTGACAGGAAATCCTATAAGGATGACGCTATCATGTATATTGTCCCAACACATTTCTCAGTATCTAATAAACTGTGACATAATGTATACCTTCTAAAAACATGAGTACTTGGTGCATACGCTGAGCATGTAGCTCAAAATCTGTTAGAAATCTTAAACCCTGTCAGCACAAATATTGTCCTTGAAATGTCAAAATCTTGTCTTCACTGATAAAGCTTTAGAAGCCAAAACCCTGTAGCTAATGTGGGTCCTACAGGGAGCTGGGATCAGCAGTTATATGCTGGGATTCTGAAGGCTGATACTCCTATCAAATAACTTGTGTAAATCAACATGACAGGAGGAAGTAAAGAGACACTTCAGAGTAATATATTTCAGCTATTGAAATCTTTGCTTACACTTTTATTTGGGTGCAAATTAATATCACCACTCTCACTATGGATAATGGTCACAGTTTTGAAAAGCACAGGCTATAAGCACTAGGTTCCTATAAAAATCAACACAACTTCCTCAGTTGACTGAAGTGGAAGCTGTTTGAAATCTGCTTCACCCCTGGGAGGACTGCAGAAGGTGTATTAAAAGGTACCTGTAACTTAATTGTACATTGCTGTGACATACGTAACTTTAAAATATAAAGCTTCCCCAGCAGATCTCAGTTGGTTATTTGTAACTCTTTCGAGTTATCAACAGATCGCATGTAACTCTTTCGAGTACATTCACAGTTCTTGGTTTTCTGGGAGTGGGACATGAACCCACAACCCTCTGATTCAAAGGCGAGGGTGCTATGAACTGAGCCACAGCTGACACCTCGCTGTACTCCAATTGATTTAATATTATTAGGTTAAGAAGAGGAACTAGGATTATCACCAGGTCAGGGAGGAAAGGACTAAAGAAGACATTGCCTCCTTGTCTTAAGTTTGGAAGATTTTTCACTTTTTTTACTTGCTCCTGATGGGGAAAAGAAATAACTGTTATTTTGTGAAGACATGGTGTTCTCTTGTAACCTACACTCCAAGCAGTTATTACTCCAGTTCACTCTAGCTTGACAATGCCGTACAAGTTTTGCCCCCATATGAGGAACCACACTTTTCAGCAATCCACAAGGGAGAAGCAAACTGAAAACTCTTACTCTCCATCAATTTGCAAACAGACTTTTTTGTGTTTTTTTTTCAGTATGTGTTGGAGGAGAGAAAGATGTGCTAGTTGTAGTTTGCTTGTTTGAGAATCTGCTTCCTTCTGACTAGATTCCAAACCAAAATGGAGTACAACTCCCTGAGTGCATCTGTGCATGTACAGGGACCGCTGTGTCTTTATATGAAAAATAAAGCAGTTTACTCTTGGTCTTGCTTATTGGTAATCTGTCAGTAACAAGGTAAAGATATTTAGGTGCCAAAGTGGAGTTGCATTTAATGTGACCTGTCCATGAAATGGTCTAAGTAAGAAGTGCTCTGAGGTAACTTAGTCTCTGCCATGTGTTCTTGCTTGTAGATCTCTGGTTTTCTTTTATATTGTATTGATAAAATGTTTCCATTTGGATACCGATTGGCATATTGAGTTAGACACAGGTCTTCCGCCTCTGCGACTTGGTTCGGTTTTATCGCAGACGATTCTTAGTTATATGCTATGTGTGGTGTGATCTTTCGACAAAAAAATTGTCCCTAACTCACAATAACTTGTATTTGTATAGCACCTTTAATGTAATAAACCATTCCAAGGCTCTTCACAGGAGTGTCATCAAGTAAAATTTCACACTGAGCCACATAAGGAGATATTAGGGCGGATGGCCAAAAGCTTGGTCAAAGGGGTAGATTTTAAGGAGCGTTTTAAAGGAGGAAAGAGAGGGAGAGGTTTGGAGAAAGAATTACACAGCTAAGGGCCTAGGCAGCTGAAGGCACAGCCACCAATGGTAGAAATGATTAAAGTCGGTTTGCTCAAGAGGCCATAATTAAAGGAACGCAGATATCTTGTAGGGTTGTGGACAGGAGGAGTTTATGAAGATGGGGAATGGCGAGAAGCAAGGCCATGGAAGAACTTGAAAATTAAGATGAGAATTTTAAAATCGCAGTTTTGCTTGACTGGAAGCTAGTGTAGCTCAGTGAGCACAGGGGTGATGGGTGAATGGGACCTGGCACAGTAAGAACACAGGCAGCAGAGCTTTGGATGACCTCAAAGTTTATAAAGGGTATGGGAGACCAACCAGGGGTGTGTTGAAATAGTCAAGTCTAGAGGTAAAAAAAAGGCATTGGGGGTGGTTCAGGAGCAGATGAGCTGAGATAGGGCAGAGTTAAGGCAATGTTGTAGAGGTGGAAATAAGCATTCTTAGTGACGGCGTGAATATGTGGTTGGAAACTTATCTCGGGGTAAAAAAAGATATCAAGGCTGCAAACAATATGGTTTGCTCTCAGATCATTGCTGGGAGAGGGATGGAATTGGTAGTGAGAGAGAGGAGTTTGTCCTGGGGACCGAAGAGAATGGCTTCAGTCTTAATGTTTCGTTGCAGGAAATTCCTGCTCATCCAATACTATTTGTTGGATAAGCAGTCTGATAATTTAGCAACATTGCAGAAGTCAAGAGACGTGCAGTGAGTGTGTCGTCAGTGTACATGTGAAAATTAACACACTGTTTTTGAATGGTGTTGCAAAGGAACATGTGGATAAGAAATAGAAGGTGGCCAAGGATCGATCTGTGGGGGGTAGTGGGGAAAACACCACAGATAATTGTGTTGTAGCGGGAAGAGAAGCAGTTGAAACTCTGGCTTTGATTAGGGAGGAAAAAAATATAGAACCAGGTGAATGCATTTGCACTCAACTGGAGGCGTCAGAGGAGGATGGTTTGGTTAACCGCGTCGAAAGCTGCAGACAGGTTGAGAAAGATGAGGAAAAGTGTACCCTTGTCACAGTCACATAGGATGTAACTTGTGACTTTGATAAGAGCTGTATTGCTCCTGTGGCAGGTGCTCCTCATTGGCGAATTCAAACAGAGGTCTGAGAAAGTTGTTCGAGATGGGGTGGTAGTTTGCAAGAACATTGAGGTCAAGGGTTTTTTGAGTAGAGGTGCTGACAGCAGATTTAAAGGAATGAGGGTCGGTATATGAAGAGAGAGAAACGTTAGCAATATTGGCTAACATGGAGAACCAGGAGGTGAAATTGGGTGGTCAGCTGGTTGGAGGGATTAGGCTGAGGGACCTGGAGGTGAACTTCATGGGCAAGATGAGCTTGGAGAAGGCCTGAGGAGTGATAGGAGAGAAACTAAAGTAAGAAGCGATTTAAGGACTAGGGCAGAGTGGGGCTGCGTAATGAATTTGGGCATGTTGGGCAAAGTGGGCTAATGGAAGAGTAAGAAGCAGTAGAGGCTTTTGATCAAATCTCAGTCTTAGACATCCATGCGCTCCTTGCACTTATTGTTGGAGGTGAGGGTGGAGAAGACAAGGGTGAGGAGTTTAAGAACACTGTCTGCAGTAGAGAAAAGAAGCCGGGGGTTACCTTTGCATTCCAGGATGATCCTGGATTAGTGAGCAGTTTTAGCAACCAATTCCCACTAAACAGCTGACCACCCAATTTCACCTCCTGGTTCTCTATGTTAGCCAATATTGTTAATGTTTCTCTCTCTTTAAATACTGTCCCTCACTCCTTTAAATCTGCTGTCATCACCTGTACTCAGAAAACTAACCCTTGACCTTAATGTTCTTGCAAACTACTACCCTATCTTCAACAACTTTCTCAGACCTGTTTGAATTTGTCAATGAGGTTTTCACCCCAGTCACAGGACCTGATCAATAGTGCTTTGTGGTCCTGCCAGATGTGGCTGTGAATACTGAATCAGTTGTCCACCATGTCCATTCAAGTTTGTATCCCTTGAACTGAAGCAAGTGAAAATGAGGACTGTCCCAAGAGGAACAGCCAGGGTGAGAGAGAATAATGTTTTTATTGGTGACTTTGGCAGCAAAGTTGAAGGTGTGTTTGAGCCAATCAGTGTCTGAAGAAATGTTATGGTGAATGGAGCACCAAAGGCTAGACAGTTGGGATTTTGAAAGTGTAGTTGTCATGAATTGTGAGTAGATTTTTGCAGGGCGGACAAAGAAGAAGTAAGGTTGGCACGAGGAGGGGGATACAGGTGGAGAGTGATCAGAGATGGCCTTACCTGTAATTGATCTGATGGGTCCAGCAAGGCCTCATTGAGATGGCCAGGTCAGGGGGGTGACCTTGATGAGTTGGGGAGTTAACATGGAGGAGAGAATAAGAGGGCAGTGAACTCATAAGGAGGGAGAGCATGGTAAGTTGAGATGGAGCTTGAAACTGAGGATGAGAAGCCATTTGGTGTAGAGGCTGAGGGAGGAAAGCAGTGAAGATATCCCAGTGAGGAAACTTTTCTCATACTTGAGTGGGCAGCAGAGAATGAGGATTTTAAATGAGACTAAATGACACTAATTGACAGTCTCACCCAGGGGCCACAGAGATTGATGTTGGAAATGGAGACGGTGCTCTTCTAAGGTTGGGGTTGAACAAAAGGAGCTTTATTTTTCACCTGGTTGTGCTATACCTGACCTGGGAGCACGTGATCCCAATATGAATGTTTGAAATGAAAAGAGTTCCATTTCCTAGCACTAATGCAACCTGGATGAAGATTTTCTTAACTTGCAAAACACATTGCTTACATTTACTTTATGAATGGAATTTGAGTCAATTGATTGTGAGTTTGACAAACTTTCATGTGTGTCTTACGTGCTAGATGCAAGAGTTGGTATGTGTGCATAAATGTACACTTAAGTATATACAATATTTAGAGAGAAATGGCACTGTTGAAACTTGCAGCAAATGTAAATTGCTGGTTAATGACTGCACAGGTTGGGGTCACTGTAAAAATCTGTCAGATGAGAATAAACTTGGGCTTAGCTGTGGTGCCATTCCAGGCTTGAATACCTTAATCACATTCAGTGTCCTGACTCAACAAAATTGCTGGCTACTTAATTGGGGTGCACAGGCGCAGAGGAGCTAAATCTAAGTAAGTAAATGAGGTGCTAGAGCGGCCGACAGCAATGGAATCATAAACCAGCACATTTGAAGCAGGCAGAGCAAAGTCCAACCTTGTGCTCATGTTGTGTACATGTGAACTTTTAAGGAGGAAATCACTCACAGGAGGATGATTGGAGATTTGGATGAATTTTCCCCTTCATCCCATGATCCTTGATCGGTTAACGCTTGTTCTTGCTGCCTGTCTGGTCAGGAGAGATCTGGGGAATTTGTGGATTTGTCCTTGTTTCATTGGAAGCTTTCAACTTCACAAAACATTGGAACGTTAATGCTATTGCTAAGGAAACATTTAGCAATGAAAATAGACAAAGACTTTGAACTCCAACCAGCAGCATTAACGGAGTTTTAATTCCACTTAAACCAATAAAGGTTCTTTCCTCCTTTTTTTCATTTCAATATTCTTCTTCCCTAAAGTCACTGACTTGATTTGAGCTACAACTTCAAGGATGTGAACTTACACAGTAAGTATTGGCAGACTGAGGGAGGACTCGCAGCTAAAGCAGATCTTGACCACACTGATTATTGGTGCAGTGGACTTCTATCAGATCTACTGGATGGTGGTCACTATAGGAACCAGTTTTTCTTTGATCATTTTTTCTACTTGAGCCTGGTGGGACACTGTGTGTCTGGTTACAGTCTTGGCTGAAAGCAACTAACTTGGCATAGGCTCACTGACCAGGGAATGAACCTGGGATCGTCCAGATCCATTTTCAGTGTACTCTGCAACTGATGTGTAGGATGAAGAAGAAATATGTTTTTGTACATTAGTTATACTTGTCTTTGTTGACAATTTTATCTCAACGGATCTGCATTGCATCAGTGTGACATTTGCATTTCGCACACCTGCCACCTTTATGCCTCTGAGTAAAATTGTGATCTTGTGTTGAATTGAATGGCTGTTCTCTGCTCCCGCACTCCCCCTCAAGATCTGAGTTGAGACCAAGAATTTATTTGTCTTGAGACCCATACAGCCAGCCAGGGAAAGTGTTAGCTCAGTGCACCACCCAATTTCGTGCAAAGTCCCAAACTACATTTTTACCCAAGTTTTACACAGGACAACCAACCATTTTCTGGAAAGGATAAAAAAGCTCACCCTCCTATTGAAGAGAGGGCTGCAAAGCACAGCCTGCTTTGGCAAAGCCAAGTATAAAAGTCTGCAGTTGATATCCTGAAAATGGCAGAAAGAATGTTGCATGCAAAGTCTGACTTTGATTATTCATAAAACAGCCACATGCTGCAGTGTGCATTTTAAAAGCTGTGCTTCATTAGTTCTTGCCTTCCAGCTGAAACCTTCTCCATTAAGCAGAATAATTTACTACAGTAAGAAGTCCTTCATATAATCTCCAGAGCAGGATCTAGGAAAGGGAGGAGGAGAAAAACAAAGGAGACAGGCTAAGCTACTTGGAATTTACAGGGGGCTTTTGGTTTGGACTCTTCTAATCCTGAGGAAAAGTTAGCAATGTTTCTTACTAAGAAATCCTTAAAATGTTACCAGAGCTCCTATGATTGATACAGGAAATGTCACAGACAAGCCAAACAATCCTGATGTTGATAGGCTGCTATGGGACAATATAATACTGGCTGCTATACAGTAATCCCAGAGGCTGAAGGACCAGTGTCTTACCCAGTTCTCCCATGTTGCATCTAATTACTAATATTGATTATACATGTGAGAGTTAAGAACAGAAGCTGTTGCTATTGGTCCATGAAAGTTATTGATCAACTTCAAGTACACCTCAAGAAGCATGTACATATAGCTTGATTCAATTTAGAAGAAAACCAACCAAAAATATTGGCATTAAAATAAGATCACAGTCTTCCATTTCAGGATCATCTCCATCTTCATCTTCAATTACCAATTTGACATCAATTACATTTATTCAAATGTTTATATTTTTGTCAGTAGTCAAATTAAGTACTTTGATGTCAGAATACTATATAAAAATATATTTTGTGTGTATTTTAGTTTTTAAAAATACACCTCCCAATTTTCTCCCCTGCTGTTGCTGGGGTAAGATTCCACAGGTGAACAGCTCACTCTGGTAGCTTATAGAAATGGTCTTCGAGCATGGGCCCAGTTAATGAATGTTGCAAATGAATCACCAGCCAAAACCCATACTGTACCCAGTGCCTACACTAACATCTTTTTCAGAGGTCATTGGATAATGAGCAGGAATAAAAAGAAACTCTGACTGAATTTTTCTTCTGTTGCCCCTTTCTTAAACCAAGAGTTCTGATAAGTCATTTTGCTGGATCCCTTATAGTGATGAGCAAACTTGATGCAAAATGAAAATTTTGACGTGTTATTGTTCATGGCTAGTACCATACTGTGTTGAATTTTCCCACTGAACCATTTGGAGAACTCTGTACATTTATAGAAAATATCTTGCTAGATTTAATCACTTTTGTTTAAATTGTCTTGTTTTCGGTGAATTTGCTTTTTAATCTATAAGTCCAGCACCAAGAACTGTTAGAACGGTCCTCAGTGACTTCCATTTTGAAAAATACAATTTGTACAACAATACCAGAAATAAAAACATTGACTCTTTAGTTAATTTTCCCCCCTTCTCCCAATACCAGGCCCCGAAAGCCTCTCATAAAACTATTGAATTGCTTTGACTTTGGAGGGCACTAGACTGGATTCAAGCAATCGTAAAAATCACAGCTGTTGGAGTTTCTCTTCTGGGTTTCATCATGCTCATATCCCTGCTCTTTCACAGCCATTTCCAATTAGTGGCTTATTTTCAAAAGGTTGCCAGCTCTTTTCATCTTCAAAAAAACTGAATGCAACCAAAAGGACGTCATGGCAACTGCAACCAAGGTCATTTCCTGTCTGAACTGCATAGCCCAATAACACAAAAAATTTATATCTCCTACTGGGTGCACTCCTGCTGAAAAATAGATAAAACGTTAAAAGTGGATATCACATAGTACTTATGAAAATCGAATCTCATTAATGTTTTACTTATAAATGTGAGCAAGCAACTAATAAAAAGGAGCCAAAAAGAGGAAAATATCCCTCAAAAGGCCTCTTGTGTTCATGTGTTACTTCAACAAAACTTCAATACAAAAGGTTTTCCTTAAGCAAATCAGTCAGAGATCAGAAACCTGACAAAGAGCGTCCCAATATCGTGTTTTTCTAGTCATGTGATGTTTGTATCACTTTAACCCTGGAAAGGTACAGTGCAAAATCCTTGTGCAAACAATCTTGGTTTGTACAACTTGAGTTTGTTTCATTGGCTTCTAACCCTAAATAATAACAAATTGCATTTATTTATGCAACGCCTGCAATGTAGGAAAATATCATGTAAGAGGTGTAATAAAGCAAAAGTTGATCCCAACTCTCAAAAGGAGATATTAGGAGGAGTAACTTAAAGCTTGGTCAAAAATGTGGATTTTAAAGAGTGTCTTAAAGGTTGAAGAGTTGTGGACAGATTTAGGAAGGCAATGCCAGAATCTCGGGTCTAGACAGCTGAAGGCACAGCTGCCAATAGTAGGGTGAAAAAAGTTAGGGTTGTACAAGAAGCCAGAGTTGGAGGAGCGCATAGCTTTTTGAAGGGTTATTGGGATGAAGGTTGTTAAAGATGGAGTGGGATGAGATCATGAAGGGAATTAAACGTGGATAAAAATGTTAAAATTGGAGGCATTGAGAAACCAGGTGCCAAAGGAGCCACTGAGCACAGGGTGATGGGTGAGCAGGACTTCATGCAGCTGAGGCTACAGGCAGCAGAGGTTTGGATGAGCTGAAGTTTATGGTAAGTGGAGGATGGAAGACCTGCCCAAGAGCTGGAATGGCTGAGCCCTTTTTCTGCTATTAACACATTCTGCTATTTTGCCTTCAGACAGTGCTGACCTTTATTCTGCTATTAATACCTGTACTATCATTACCACTCCCATTGACAAATATGTCATGCACAACACAGTTAATCACTCCTGCCCTCCAACCTATCCCTGACCTTCTATTTTGCTTCACCTGCCTCTCCCCTGCCCCACACCCCTTTTCTACAGCATAAAACCCATCACGTTTCCCTCCCTTCAGTTCTGGAGAAGAGTTATATTGGACTTGAAATGTTAACTGTTTCTCTGCACAGGTGCTGCCAGATCTGCTGAGCTTTTCCAGCATTTTCTGTTTTTATTTCAGATTTCCAGCATACGCAGTATTTTGCTTATGCTTTATGCTACAATTAGATACTGACTTAGAACTTCCTAATATGTGATCTTGAGCATGCTGGGAGCAGTGTTGGAAAATTCTTTAACCCTCAGTCCAGAATTTTCTGGCCATTTTAATTCCTAGGAATGTTGAGTTTCCTGATTATTCTAGTGTGCTCTAGGAACCATGGACTGGAAATTTTGGGTGAATATTTCCAAATGTTAGGGTTCAATTCTCAGCACCTTAGAAAGGATGACATTGGAGAGGATATAGAAAAGGTTTACTAGAATGATACCAGGGATGAGGGTCTTCTGTTTTGTGGAGCAACTAGAGAAGCTGAAGTTGTTCTCCTTAGAGCAGAGAAGATTAAAAAGAGATTTGGTAGAGATGTTCAAAATCATGAATGGTTTTGATAGAGTAAATAAGGAAAAACTGAAGAGTCAGTAACCAGAGGACCCAAATTGAAGGTGATTGGCAAATGAACCAGAGATGACATGAGGAAACATTTTTTTACACAATGAGTTCTGACCTAGAATGCACTGCCTGAAAGGCTGGTGGAAGCAGATTCAATAGTAACTTTCACACTGAATTGGGAAAGGTAGGAATTTACAGGGCATGACGAAAGGACAGGGGAGTAAGACTAATTAATGGAATAGTTCTATTAGAGCTGGCACAGACCAGATGGGCTGAATGGCCTCCATCTGTGGTGTATCATCGTATGATTCTATGTTGCAGAGATAAAAACAAAATCAGACAAGATTTCCACTGAAAATTACTGGCCAGTGACTTCTGCTGCAAAGTGCTCCTGTGTGGACACTGGTTGAGTACAGGATCGGCTTGTCCCAGATATGCCCACAGTCAATTATTCTGCAAATATTCAAAGTCTACAAGAAAAATGGGGTTTGTTAAGATACTGAGGACTATCAGCACCTGTGAAATTGAGTTGCAGCATGATTTAGCAGCTTCAAAAGGGGAGATCGAAAATTGGAATAAAAACAGTTAGTATTTATAGGCAACACTTAATTCCTTTCCTTGACTGTGACTTTCCAAATGTCTCTGGATTTAATTGATCGCTAAGCTGTCTATCTTCTACTGCAAAAACAATTTAAACTTGATCCTGTCTTAAAATAAGGAATGTTATTGATCCTCGTCGTTGAGTCTGTGTGTTTTGCACTGTGCCGGCAAACAAAATCTCATCTAATCATTCCTCAACTCCTGCCAAGTGGGCTGCAGTTCCCTCAAGGAAAGTAGATGATCATACCTGATATGAACAAAATCAGAGTAACTGAATTGGCATTTTATTTTGCTGTTTAGTTTCACTGGTCTTTTCTTCTGCTGAATATTTGTGCTCATCAGTGTGAGAAAATCAGCATTTACTAATTTCAGGGATCCAGGAATTTATTAATTACCCCCAGATTAGGCTTGCACAGTTAAGCCTTCTCCATCCTTCCCAAACTGCAACCCTCAGTTTTAAGTTAAGAAGCATAACACCTTTTTTTCGAACAATGAGAAAGTTTTAGTTACCACACCTGCCACTCTCTTTTCTCATTAAGTCTAAAGATATGAAGAACTTGCATTTATATAAGGTCTTCCACTACCTCAGGATGTCCCAAAGCACTTCTCGGCTAATACCGTACTTTATAACTGTAGTCACTTATAATTGAGGGGTTTGTGGCAGACAATTTGCAGCCGGCAAGGTCACACAAACAGCAATGAGGTGAATGTTTTAGTGATATTGCTTAAAGTAATAAAGTTTGACTAAATCTCTGGAAAACTCCCCTGCTCTTTAAATAGAATCATGGGATCTTCTAAATCACCTGAGAGGGTAGATGGGACCTCGGGTTAATGTCTCATCCAAAAGGTAGCATCTGCAGTAGCGCACCCTCAGTAGTGCTCTGTGCACTCAATATTCTGGAATACTTTGCTTCAATCCAAAGGTTGAGTTCAATATTTTATGGTATAATCATATCTTCTCATTATAGGCAAGATTAAATGTGACCCTTGGCAGGTTGATAGTTCAGTTTGGTGACAATGTTCCTTTATCTTGGAAGGGAGGGAAACCCATGTTTCCATATGGTGACACATGATTTATTATACGTTATACATGCTTTGAGGACAAAACCCTGGTGTGACCTCAGCACACTAACCAATGATAAACTCAAGAAGCCAGAGGCCATCCAATGGTGGCTCAACCCAGCTGTTGCCACTTCGAGGTAATGAATGGCTTCCCAAGTTCTCCTCCACTAAGTCCTCCATGTTATTTTTAAAGAATGAGCTCAGGTTACATAGAAGATGTTAGTCATCTTGTTCATGAGACCCAGCTCCAGCTCTGTCAATCCTATCTGACCAAACTGCTGACCACTCGCTCAATTTCCCTTCCATGGCAGAATCTGATAGCTAATATTGTTAACGAATCCCTCCTCGGGCACCCTTCCCTTTTATTATGCTGTCATTACCCCTCTCCTCAAAAAAGCTACCTTTAATTCCTCTGTCCTTGTACCTACTGCCCAATCTGCATCCTACTTTTCACCTCCAAAGACCAAGAATGTGTTGTTGCTCCCCAAATCTGTACCCATTTTTCCTGCAATTCTTTTTTTGAAAACCTCTAATCAAGTTTCCAGCATGGCCATCGTACTGAAATGGCCCTTGTCAAAGTCACCAATGACTTTTTTGTGACTTTGATTGACTCTGACTTTTGTGACTGTGATTGAAAATAAGAAATAGGAGCAGGAGTGACCATAGGCACCTCGTATCCCGTATCCCTTGATTCCTTAGGAGACCAAAAATCTATCTGCTTCAGCCTTGAATATACTCAACAATGAAGCATCCATTTGGGGTAGAGAATTCTAAAAATTCACAACCCTCTGAGTGGGGTAATTTTTCCTCATCTCGGTCCAAAATGATCAACCCCTTATCCTGAAACTCTGCCCCTGTATTCTAGATTCACCAACCAGGGGAAACAACTCCTCTGTCTAACCTATTAAGACCCTTATGTTTTAATGAGATTATTGCTCATCCTTCTAAACTCCAACAGCATAGGTCCACTTCACTAAGCCTCTTGTCATAGGACACCCTCTCGTTTGCGGAATTAATCTAGGTGAGTGTTTGCTGTAGTGCCTCGAAGATAAGTAGATCCTTCCTTAGATATGGAGACCACAGCTGTGCACAGTACTCCAAGTATGATCTCACCAAAGACCTATACAAGTGTAGCAAGATTTCTTATACTTTTACTTCAATCCCCTTGCAATAAAAGCCAACATGCTTCCAAATTTGCCTTCCTAATTGCTTGCTGCACCTGCATTCTAACTCTGTGTTCCTTGTACGAGGGCACCCAAGTCTCTCTGAACATCAATATTTAAAAGTTTCATGCATTTCTAAAAAAAAATTCTGCTTTTCTATTCTTACTACCAAACTGAAGAACCTCACACTTCCCCACATTATACTCCATCTGCCACCTTGATGCCCACTCACATAACGTGTCTATTTCTCTTTGCAGCCTCTTTGTCTCTGCATCACACCTTACATTCCCACCTAGCTTTGCATCATCAACAAACTTGAACTCATTACTCCCTGTCTCTTTGTCTAAGTCATTAATATAAATTGTAAATAGCTGAGGCTCCAGCACTAATCCTTGCGACACTCCAATAGTTACAGCCTGCAACTTGAAAATGCCCCGTTTATCCCTGCTGTCTGATTTCTGTCTGTTAACCAATGCTCCATCCATGCTCATATATTACTCCCAACTCCATGAGTCCTTAACTTGCATAAGTAGCCTTTTGTGCAGCACCTTATCAAATGCCTTTTGGAAATCCAGGTTTACTACATCTACAGGTTCCACTTTATCTACCTTCAAAAAACTCGTCAAACACAATTTTCCTTTTGTAAAACCATATTGACTTTGTCTGATCATACAATGATTTTCTAAATGCATTGTTAAGACTTCCTTCCAGTAGAAGCAACTTTGCATCCAACCCTTGGCAAGAGGAAGGAACCTGGAAAAATAAGATTCCAGGCCCCAGGAATGAAATTAACATATGAGGAACGTTTGAGGACTCTGGGTCTATACTCGATGGAGTTTAGAAGGATGAGGGGGGATCTGATTGAAACTTAGAGAATACTGAAAGGCCTGTATAGTGGACGTGGGGAAGATATTTCCATTAGGAGGAGAGACTAGGACCCGAGGGCACAGCCTCAGAGTAAAGGGAAGACCTTTTAGAACAGAGATGAGGAGAAACTTCTTTAGCCAGAGAGTGGTGAATCTATGGAATTCATTGCCACAGAAGGCTGTGGAGGTCAGGTCATTGAGTGTATTTAAGTCCGAGATAGATAGGTTCTTGATTGGTAAGGGGATCAAAGGTTACGGGGAGAAGGCGGGAGAATGGGGTTAAGAAACTTATCAGCCATGATTGAATGGCGGAGCAGACTTGATGGGCCGAAGGGCCTAATTTCTGCTCCTATGTCTTATGGTCTTATGGTTTTATTTTCTCTATGAATGATGTCAGGCTAATTGGCCTTTTGTTTCATGTTTTTCTCTATCCTTCTCATTCTTTAATAGTGATGTTAACTTGCTGTCTGCTGGGACCATTCTAGAATTTTGGAAAATCATAAGCAGGGAATCCATTCTGCAGCTATCTCTTTTAGAAACCTTGAAAGGAGGCCATCAGGTCCTGAGATTTTGTCGGTTTGTAGTCCCTTGGGTACTTTTTCTCTGCTGATGTAACTTGCTTTAAGTTCCTACTCTTATTAGCCCCTTGGTTACCCTCTATTTCTGGAATGTAATTTATTTCTTGTGAACACAGACAAAAAATATTTGCTTAATGTCTCTGCCTTACCCCCTTGTCCTTCCCTACCTGGTCTGCAGTCTTCTACACAGCTGACCACACCATCCTCCTCAGAATGCCTCTGCTCCATCGTCCAACTGGAAGAAACTGCCCTGGCTTGGTTGCAATCTTATCGATACCAAATTGTAATTAGAGAATTACGTGGAATGGCTTCTCCTTCCAATCCCTGTGATGCTCCCAATACCTTTCCCCGTTAAATACATAGAATTACTTGAAATTAAAACATGGAAACTTGACATTCAGCCCAACCAGTCCTTATTCGTGTTTATCCTTCACACCAGCACTGGTCTGATTCCCATGTGCACATCTTTTCCCATATCTCTTCCCGTCAACCATGTACTTAATCTATTCCCAAGTGATGATGTGGTCTCTGCTTCAGTTACTAACTCCGATTTCACAGCCTCACAATGCTCTGTGGATTTATTTTGATGTTTTCTCTTGCTCTGTGTCCTGAATCTCTTACATTCACCCTTTTATATCCATTTATCTTCATTCTAGACCACTGGAAACAGTCTGTTTCTATCTATCCTGTCCTTACCTTCATAATTTTAAACACATTCTAACCTCCAACGTTCTAACAAAAACAACCACAAGTTTGCATTCCTTCAGTTTTTGATTTCCTCGTACCCTTCTAGCAAATCTGTGCTGTATCCTCTCTATTGCCTCAACATTCTTTCTTTTGTGTGGAGCTAAAACTCCTCAAAACTGTGAAACTGCACACAGCATTCTATGGTCTCAATAAAGTTTTATGTAGATTCACAGTATCTCGATTTTTATGGCCAGCTGTAGAGCATATAAAACCCAGTACTCCATTAGCTTTTTTAATGGCCTTATCCACTTGAGATGCTGCTTTCAATATTTTTGAACCAAAACTCCCAATCCCTCTGTCCTTCCACAGCAGCTAGCTAACCCACCGCCATCCCCAGTCAAAGGATAATTATTACTTTAGATTTGCCAAAATATACAACTGCACATTTACTAACATTGAATGCCATTGGCTACCTCTTGGCCCATTCAACGTTGTTTCAGTCTTCTGCTGCAGTTTCCTTTCATCCTCAGAGCTATTTGCTGTGTCTGTTATTTTAGAATCATCTGTGAATAACTTGCCAGCAGTTCTTATCTTGGTTTATGCATAAAGAATGTTCACATGAAAGCGGAGAGCTGCTGTATCATTTGTCAAACTGTAGCCTAATGTGACATGCCATCTTCAGAAGTAGGAGAGAAAATTTGAGGTTAGCAGCCAGGGGCGTGTGCTGAAACAAATCCTTTCCATTTGGCCCTAACACTCAAATGAAGGCTTCTACCTTTAATTATTTCTAAAGTTTTAGTGTGAAAACCTGATTCTCCTTCATCACTGCTAATAACTAAATATTGAGTGGAAACCTGGGATCCATGACTCACCTGGGGACATTAGTGTTCATGCAGAGGAGAAGAGAAAAAAAATTGGATAAAAGGGAGAGAGAGATTGAGATGGTGAGAAAGCAGTTTTTGACCTGATAGCACTAACCTGAACAAAAACAGAATTACCTGGAAAAACTCAGCAGGTCTGGCAGCATCGGTGGAGAAGAAAAGAGTTGACGTTTCGAGTCCACATGACCCTTAGTTCTGTTGAAGGGTCATGTGGACTCGAAATGTCAACTCTTTTCTTCTCCACCGATGCTGCCAGACCTGCTGAGTTTTTCCAGGTAATTCTGTTTTTGTTTTGGATTTCCAGCATCCGCAGTAGTTTTTTGTTTTTAGCACTAACCTGAGGTCTGTTCCACAGGTTGAAGAGTTTAAAACAATTGAGCCAGAGTTCAACTTCTTTCAAGAATACTTGAGTGGAATTGTAAGCCATGGAGATAGGTATGGGCAGAGGCAATAGAAATGGCCCATGCCAAACTGGTGGTCTGCTGCTGCTGGGTTTGAGGTGTGTAGAAAAGTCATTCGTCAAGGACAACTGGCCAGGCCTGAATGATGGTTGAATATTTTGGAATTTTACTTCATTACCTTAGGGGATCAGGGATATTTATGCAGAAATGTGTTGAGTTAGAGGCTATGGTTTAGATTATATATGGATGGAGCGAACCTAATTACCACTTTTAGTTACTTGTTTAATTGTGACTACCCCCTTTCTCATAAGCTGTATGTCTCAAGCTCTTCATTAACAAACAATAGAGGTAAGTAGCTCTAGTTGTTAGTTTTTATCAGATTCTTTGCTGTTTCCTTTGCTAATCATTTGTGCATTTTACTTTTAACTCAAATCCAGCCTTGGCACCTTTATTTGTAATTGTAATTTATTATTTGGCTTTTTGGCCTGCCCCAGATTTCTAAATGAGTGGTTCCAAATCCTTCCCCAGTGCTTTTGTGAGTGTATAACACAGTTGAAAGAATGGAGTTGTGTTTATACGACATCTTTCACAACCTCAGGGGGTTCCAAAGTGCTTTGCAGCCAATTAGTTTTGTGAAGTATATTCAAACAAATGTGTTGTTCAATCTGTTCATGCATTTCACAAAGTGCAATGAGATGAACGATCAGTTCTCTGTTTTGGTGGTGGTGTTGGCCAGGAGATGGGGAGAACTTCCCAGTTTTTTGAATAGTGCCATGGGATCATTGATGTCCACCTAATCAGGTAGATGGCTCCTCAGTGTCACTTTATATAAGAAAGATGGAAGCTCTGACAGTGTAGGACTCCCTCAATGCTGCTGTGAATTTTAGGAATATAGAAATTACGAAATGTGGAAAAAAAAACAAGGTTCATTAGTTTTCCTTCTACCATCCAGGTCGCATGAGTTGTTGCCTAATTATGGAATCTTTTTCAATTTGTCTAGAACTAACCCAGACATCAGACAAGGAAAGCCCCATAGATCCAAAACCATTTGTCCCTTCCCAGCATGCTACACTTATCATATGTCAGAAGCTGGAAATTGTGAGGTGAGTAACTCACCTCTTAACTCCCCAAAGCCAGTCCACCATCTACAAGGCCCAAATCAGGAGTGTGGTGGAACAATCTCCACATGCCTGGATGGCTGCCGTTCCAACAGTACTCGAAGCTCGACATCATTCAGGACAAAGCAGTCCACTTGATTAACACCCATCCACCACCTTCAACACTCATTCCCTCCACCAGCAATGCACAGTGGCAGCTGTGTGTACTATATACAAGATGCACTGTAGCAACACACGAAGGCTTCTTGGACAGCACCTTCCAAGCTCCCACCTCTACTACTTAGAAGGATAAGGACAGCAAATGCATTGGAACACCACCACGTGCAAGTTCCCCTCCAAACCACACACCATCCTGACTTGGAACTATATTGTTGTTCCTTCACTATCACGGGATCAAAATCCAGAAATTTCCTTCCTACACCAGATGGACTGCAGAGCTTCAGAAGGTGGCTCACCGCCACCTTCCCCAAAGAGCATTTGGGATGGACAATAAATGCTTGCCTTGCCAGTGACACCCACTTCCCATGGATGAATAAAAAAGTAATGTCACAGATTACTCAGAGTATTTTGAAGATGTAGCCCCAGTATGTCGAGGAACCAACTAGGGAACAGGTTATCCTAGATTTGGCTTTGTGGAATGAGAAGGGGTTAATTAATAATCTTGTTGTGTGGGGTCCTTTAGGGAACAGTGACCATAACATGATAGAATTCTTCCTTGGGTAGGAAAGTGAAATAGTCCAATCCAAAAATAGGGTCCTAAATCTAAACAAAGGAAACTACGATGGTATAAGGCGTGAGTTTGCTAAGGTAAATTGGGGAACTTCATTTAAAGGCATGACGGTGGATAAGCAATGGATAATATTTAAGAAATGTATGCATTGCAACAGTTTATATATTATCTGGCGCAAAAACACAACAAGAAAAATGGCCCAACCATGGCTAACATAAGAACTTAAGAATAGTTTTAGATCCAAAGAGGAGTCATATAAAGTTGCTAGAAAAAATAGCAAGCCCTAGGATTGGAAGCAGTTTAGAATTCAGCAAAAGAGGACCAAGAGATTGATTAAGAGGGGAAAATTAGAGTGTAAGAGTAAACTTGCAGGAACGTAAGAGGACTGTAAAAGCTTTTGCAAATATGTAAGAAGAAAAAGATTGGTGAAGACAACTGGAGGTCCCTTACTGTCCGAAACAGGGGAATTTATAATAGAGAACAAAGAAGTAGAGCAATTAAACAACTGCTTTAGTTCAGTCTCCATGGAGGAAGACACAAACAACTTCACAGAAATACTAGGGAATCGAGGGTCTGGTGAGAAGGAGGAATTGAAGGAAATTATTATTACTAAAAAAAAACAGTGCTGGAGAAATTAATGGGACTGAAATCCGATAAAGCTTCAGGGCCTGATAATCTACATCCCAGGGTACTAAAGATGGTAGCCATGGAAATAGTGGATGAGTTGGTTGTCATCTTTCAAGATACTGTGGATTCTGGAACAGGCTCAGCAGATTGGAGGGTGGCAAATGTAACCACACTATTTAAAAAAAAAGGGAGGGGAAAAAACAGGGAATTATAGACCGGTTAGCCTAACATCAGTGGTAGGGAAAATGCTAGAGTCTATTGTAAAGGATGTGATAACAGGAAATTTAGGAAATATCAACGGGATTAGACAAAGTCAACATGAATTTATGAAAGGGAAATCATGCTTGACAAACCTAATGGAGTTTTTTGAGAATTTAACTAGCAGAATCGATAAGGGAGAACCAGTGGGTGTGGTGTATTTGGATTTTCAGAAAGATTTTGATAAAGTCCCACATAAGAGGTTAGTGTGCAAAATTAAAGCACGTGGGATTGGTATGGATTGAGAATTAGCAGTCAGGAAACAGAGTAGGAATAAATGGGTCTTTTTCAGAATGGCAGGTGGTGATTAGTGGGTTCCACAGGGATCAGTGCTTGGGCCCCAGCTATTCACAATATATATCAATGATTTGGATGAGGGAACCAAATGCAATATTTCCAAGCTTGCTGATGACACATAACTAGGTGGGAATGAGAGTGGTGAGGAGGATGTTAAGAGGTTTCAAGGTGATTTAGACAAGTTGAGTGAGTGGGCAAATACGTGGCAGATGCAGTATAATGTGGATAAGTGTGAAGCCATCCATTTCGGTAGGAAAAACAGAATGGCAGAGTATTATTTAAATAGTGATAGACTGGGAAATATTGAACTATAAATGGACCTGGGTGTCCTTGTACACCAGTGCCTGAAAGCAAGCATGTAGGTGCAGCAGGCAGTTAGGAAGGCAAATGGTATGTTGGTCTTCTTTGCAAGAGGATTTGAGTACAGGAACAAGGATGTCTTATTGCAGCTGTACAGGGCCTTGGGGAGACCACGCCTGGAGTATTGTGCAGTTAAGTGACATCAGATTGTAGGAGGAGGCAGACTCAGATGAGCAATTGCAGTGTTAAAATTCTACGAAAAATTAAATAGAATAGATTTTGACTTCAATACACAGGATGAAAGAAGTAGGAATGCTGTGTAGAATGTCTGTTTGAGACATAGACAATCAATAACAATAGTTGTATCTGTGTAAGCTTAGTACATGAACATATTAGCATAATGTTAACTTCCAATTTCTTAAAGAAATACATTCTGAAACCCTAACTAAACCAGCCCCGACACATTCCATTCAGGGAGTGCAGAGGTTTTGTGTTTGTTTCTTGATTGCATAATTATTTTGTTTAAAAAAAATCTTTTATTTAAAATAAATCACAAATGAACATCAGGACAGAGTCAATTTACTGTAAATGCTTATTGTTGGTTGACTGATATGCAATGTGTATTTTTTAAATGCCAAAAAGCAATTTTAGACCACATGGATGATTGTTTTATAATGTGGAGAAACCAGTCCGGTGGGTAATTCTAACAATAGGGGGAAAAAAAACTGACATGCATCATTGCTGAATGTGGATGCTGTTTCTGAGCACAGCTGATTTATTCTAATTTTTTTCTCTGGGAACAAATTATAATGCGGCCTATGTCACAGAAAGCTTTATTTAAAAAGGGCAAATATGACAAATATTTTAAACAGTACTGAGCTTTATGTGAGCAACCAGGATGATTCCTATTCATTTCCAATAAACGTAACTGGCTTACTGAGAAATTGAGTCTTTTTCTAGTGACTTTTTAAAAAAAAGATTTTGTATTCCCTTTATAATTTACTCCACATTTTCACTTTCCCCTTCCCCCAACTTTCTACAATTACTATCCAAAGGCATTGATTCTCTGGGATTCATTTCCAAGCCTTCCAATGTATTGCCAAATAGCCAATCCTCAAATGTGCCGGAAGACTGTTTGATTGTGGGGCACACCATACCCTGATTCTGATTTCATCCCCACACACTTTCTAGCAGTGGCCTCAGATTGCTATCTAGAGTGGGAAGTCTGGCTGACAGATTATTTTCCTGCAACGATGCCAGTTGTAATGCCCCTGCTGGGATGTTGATTTAGCACAGACCAAGGATTGAACCTGGAAACTTTCTGGTCTTCTAGGTTGGTACCATACCAGACAGCACATTAACTAAACAACTGTGAAAAGTTAAATGGTACTGATTGTATAGAAGGGTAAAATAGATGCAATAAATGATTCAGATTTATTTGGGAGTGTAGAGATGTACTACCGAGAGGCTTCTTTATTTGAACAACAAACTTTATTTACAGAGCTGCTGGATTAGCTGCATGCCTCTAGCAAGGCTACAAATCACTCTCTTGGAAAACTCTGCCCCTTTATAAGCTTCCCCGCGCTCGGTGTTGATTGGCTGCTCTGACCACGTGACCCTTAGCAAGGCTGGCCTTAAAACAACAATCACTACATCCCTCCCCCTTTAATTCCTTGTTTTACATTCCTCATTTACACAGATTACTTCATACAGGTGAATAGAAAACAATGTTGAAAATCTTAGAACTAAATCACACTGGCACTTTGTCATGAATTCAGATACATAGGTCCAGTAATTACAAATCATGTCATTGAGGGGGTTTTCTGTTCCGGGTAGAGCGGTGTAATTCTATAGCGTGAGGCTCTCCTACAGGATCGACATTAACAGGAACTGCGATAATGGGTACCTGTTTTGGCACAGGCAGTTCATTACTAATTGATTCAGTGGAGACATCAATTATGTCTATAACAGATCGATCAGGTACTTTAGTGCTTACGGGTTTGATAACATTCCTTGGTGGTAACATGACTGTGGAAGTGTCTCCCTGCTCCTCAGGTGATGCACGTATTTTACAAACGATTTGGCCTTCCACGTCTACTTGGTATGAAAGGGGTCTAGTTTCTCAGACAATAATCCCTGGGATCCAACTTGGAGCGTTACTGAAGTTTCTTACATTTACGGCTCCATCTACCATAGATTTCCAGGCTCTACTATACAAATCGTTGCTTATTTTCTGATTATACCTTGGTTCTTCTCTACCCTCCCTCGCAAATTTGGAAATTCGAGGCTCAGCCTCGTTCTGAACCGATGCTTCATAAGCAGTTCCGCTGGTGGAACTCCCGTTGTTGCATGCGGAAGCTAGGAAGAAAGCGTGAGATTTTGGTTTCCAAGGTTCCTCCCAACAATTTTTTTAGTCCTGACTTGAAAATTTGGACAGCCGACTTGGCTAGCCCGTTTTATGCTGGGTGGTAAGGCGCAGTTCAGATGTGTTTAATGCCATTTAGATTGGTGAAGTTCTGAAATTCAGCTCTTGTAAATATGGCTCCATGGACTGATACAATGACTTTGGGCAATCCGTGAGTTGAAAAGCATTGGCATAACCCCAGTGGTAAGTGATGCGACGTAGGTGATTTCATCTCAAATCTCCATCCATTTTGGGTGAGCGTCGATTATGAGCAAAACATTGTGCCTGGGGATGGACCCACGGAGTCTATTTGGATCCGTCAGCTAGGCCATTTCGAAGGGTGTAAGGGGGCTGTGGCTGGCAACTTTTGCTGTAGTTGGCACTGTTAACCGTGCTTGACTGGCTTCTCGATATCTGCATGTATACCAGGCCACCACACATAATTCTTAGCGAGCATTTTCATTTTAGAAATGCAGGCTGTGCGATGTGTAATTTGGTTAGGAGCAGTTCCCTGTTCCCCAGAGTTATGATGCCATCCTGACAACTCAGTTCGTATTTGCAGGTAAAAAATGGTTTCATTTCCTCGGACACTGGCTCAATTAACCGTCCTGTAAGTATCTGGTCTTTCACTTTGGACAGAAGCGGATCTCGATTGGTTCAGTTCCTGGTCTGCTTCACGCAGACGGGTGATGTGTCTAAAAAAATTCAATATAAGGACGATTTCTTGGGGTACAGGAATACACGATGCTTTCTTGCAAGGGTAGGTGACTAAGGCCGTCTGTGTTCGTTATGTGTATCCCAGGTCGATGCTTGAAAGTGTATTCGTAGGCAGATAGAATTAATGCCCATTGCTGAATTCTTGCTGAGGCTATCGGCGGGATCGCCTTGTCTTCTTTGAAAATACCCAAAAGCGGTTTATGATCGGAGACTATAGTAAAGTGCCTGAAATGTAAGTACTGGTGGAATTTTCTAATTCTGAAGACTATTGACGGTCCTTCATTCTCGATCGGCAAATAGCCTTTCTTGGCCACTGAGGGGGTTCATGATACGTAACCTATTGGCCTTTCAGAGCCGCCCTCCATTACATGGGACAATACTGCACCAACGCCATATGGAGAGGTGTCGCTGATCAATTTCAATTCTTTAGATGGATCGAAGTGCACTAACACAGTTGAGGAGTGCAGCAGTTGTTTTACTCTGTTGAAGGCTGCCTCCCGTGGAGCTTTCTAGTACCAATGATGGTGTTTCTTCAGCAATATGTGCAAGGGGGCCGGTATGGTCGATAAGTTGGGTAAAAGTCGCCCTGTTGTAGTTTACCATCCCTAAAAATGACTTGAGTTTGGTGATATTTGTGGGGGAAAGCCTTTTTTATTGCCTTAACCTTTTCTTCCACAGGGTGTAATCCTTGTGCATCTATATGGTGTCCCAGATAGGTAACCTCGGTGGCTTGGAAAGTGCATTTCTCCTTTTGTAGAAGGAGTCCACTTCCAGAAATCTTTTTAACACCACCTCTAAATTTGCTAAATGCTCGGCCTCTATCGATCCAGTTATGAGGGTATCATCAAGGTGTACTACAGCCCCGGTAATCCCTGTAGCAAACTCTCCATCGTTCTTTGAAATATTGCACATACTGAGGACACGCCAAAAGGTAGGCGCGTAGACTGGAATAGGCCTTTGTGTGTGTTTAGTGTGACATGCCCCCGGGATGTGTTATGTAACTCGAGTTGATGGTACACCTGGCTGATATCCAACTTAGTGTAGGATTGACCTCCTGCCAGCTTTGCATACAAGTCTTCAATTCTTGGAATTGGATAATTATCCAACTTGACAGCCCGATTAACTGTTAGTTTATAATCGCCGCAAATGCGTATGGTCTTATCCGATTTCAGTACGGGGAAGGTAGGTGCTGCCCATTCTGAAAATTGAATCAGCTGTGTGATGCCTAGTTCCTCCAACCTATTTAACTCAGCATCTACATTTTCTCTTAAGTACCAGTATTGCCTTAAAAAATTGGGGAGTTGCCTCTGAATCAACATAAATCTTGGCTTGCAAGTCTTTGATTCTTCCTAATTCGTTGCGAAAGACACAGTCGTATCTTTTTAACAATTCTCGCAGCCCTCCTGCCTGCGCTTGAAAAATCTCGGACCAATTTAACTTGATTTCCTTTAGCCAATCACGGCCCAGAAGGCTTGGTCCTTCCCCAGTCACTATTATTACTGGGAGCTGGGCTGACTGCTGCCCATAGCTCGCAGGTACCATGGCGGTGCCTTTTACTTTCATGGCTTCTCCTGTGTAAGTCTTCAACTGAACAGTAGTTCTCTCCAGGCTCAAGGGTTGGGTACCTTCACTCAAGGACTGAAATGTGTGCCCACCCATCACTGTGGTTGATGCCCATGAATCCATCTCCATAATTGGAGGCTTCCCATTCACGTGAAGCGTGACAGTAATAAGGTTTGCCTTGACTGCTTTAAGATTAAAAAGAGTGAATATCAGAATCAGTTATTTCTTGCTCTTTCATATTATGTACTTCTAACATCTTTGGCTGGTTACTTGGCAGTCTGGACTTAGCCCTACACTGCTTTACCAAATGTCCTCTTTTGCGATAGTAATAGCACTCGGCCTCCTTAAATCTACATGTTTCAGGAGTGTGATTACCCCCACATTGGTAACATTTCAACTTCAGGAACACTGTCTGATTGCCTCTGGTATATTTTTTGATTTCTGGGTGATTGGGAATGATTCCCGCTTCATGGCTGCTTCAGCGGTTTTGGCGCCGCGTCTGGCTGCAGGTTCCCACCCTAATGGTAAATGGCACCATTTTGCAAGCTCTGTAGCTCCTGCAAATCGTTTTCAGCGCTTCCCGTGGCCAGTGCTAACTCCATTACTCGTTTAAAATTTATATTGACTTCTGCCAGCAATCGATGCTGAATGGAATTGTTGCACACGCAACAAACTAACTGATCCCGTAGCATGTTCTTCAAGGTCGCTCCAAAATCACAATGCTCTGACAATTGCTTCAACTTCGCAATATAAGTCATGGTCGATTCGCCTGGGGCCCTCACCCTCATACTAAATTTGAATCTTTGCAGAATGACAGGTGGTTTGGGCTGAAAATGGCCCTTCACTAAATCCATGAGTTAACTGAACGATTTGGAGTCAGATGTGCTTGGGGCTGTGAGACTGCAAATAAGGTTGTAGGTTTGACTCGCACAGATGCTCAAGAGAATTGCCTTGTGCTTTGCATCCTCCCCTATTTTGTTAGCCTGGGAATAAAACCCGAGGCGCTCAATGTATTGAGTCCAGTCGTCCGTAGAGCAGGCAAATGGGTTGATCCCCCCACCCCCGCACTCAAAGAGAGGCACCCTGGTGAGTATATATATTTTCCCTTCTTTAAAATGAGATACCCACAGTTGTTGGGTGAGAGGCAGTGCCAGGATCATTTATCCTTGTCGATGTAGCGATGTACTACCGTGAGGCTTCTTTAATTGACCAACGAACTTAATTTACAGAGTTGCTGGATTAGCTGTAGGCCCCTAGCAAGGCTACAGTACACTCTCTAGACTAGGAAAACTCCACCCCTTATAAACTTCCCCGTACTTGGTGGTGTTTGGCTGTTCTGACCACATGACCCTTACTCAGTAAGGTTGCCCTTAAAGCAACAATCATCACAGGGAGGATATATTGGTTTTGTGTGCTTGAAGAAAACTCATTAAGGAGAACTGTTTCCTCCAGCAGCCCAGTCTGCTGTTCTTGCACCTAACTGTATTTTTAATGTTCTCAATATTTTAATCTTTGCTTAATGGAATTATTCTAAACATTTACTGTTAAACTCTTTAAAATCACAGAAATTTCATGGACATTCATGGGTGTATGTTTGTGATGAAACTGTCATCTGTATTCCATACAGTTAATTGTGGTATGCGTGCAAAAAGTGTAAATCTTCTTCAATTGTTGTAATCAATTCTACAGTATAATTGAGTAAAACATTTTTTCCTTGCTGTTTTACATTTACTTTTCACAAATCAAATTTATGTTATCCGGACCTACTTTCCTGGCTTCCATTGAAATAATCTAGTTTATTTATAATTTAATATATATACATTATTAGAATCCCCTATTTAATGCCCTTTTTCTAGACTGCAGTTTCTCTTGCCTTCATCATGACTTTACAATTAGGATCACTTCTTTGGTTCTTTTTACAGGTTCAATCCATATTTTTCATGCGATGACCAGAATTTAATATAGTTCCATTCCACTAATTGTCAGACTGGTGCATTGTACAGCCCTGTCATAATCTCAGTAGATTTGTATTCTATTGCCAGTGATATATTCCACAGCAGCATAGTTTTTAAAACTCCTTTGCTACATTGCTAGACATCAAAAATGACATATCTAAAGAAAGAACTTGTCTTTATATTATGCCTTTTGTGACCTCTGGATGTGCCCAAGTACTTTCTAGCCAATTAAGTACTATGATGTGTGATGCCCTAGTTTCCCTATGCCTGCCATTCATTGTGTGTTTATGATGCAAGTATTTTTTTGTTAACGTCAAGTTTCATTTTCCTTTTATCTGCACAGTTCATCTGAATCTTTTACTCCATCCTCTGGTGCACTCCATGTTTTAGTGTTGTTGGTAAAATTTGACAGGCATACATTTTGGTTACAACATCCAGCTCATTGATGTAGATTAGAAACAACAGGGGTTTGGACCATTCAGCTCCTATTTGCTATAATAAACATGAAGATTTCAGACTATGCAGGATCCGTGAAATGCAACTTTGAATGTATTTCATTTTAGTAGGAGTTCTCTTAAAAGTTGGAGCTTCCACCAGCATAAGATGCTCAAGCTTTAGATTTATGGATTATGGTGCCATGTGAACCTCCGAATGAGATTGTTATCTGGTAATCATGACCGTGTTTTTAGCATCATTGAAGGTGGTTTCTCTCCGACCCCTCTGATTTGACATTATTTTGCTCAAGGTCACTTTTGAACACACACGCTCTGCGATGTATCAATATGGGGCGCTACTTGTTCTTCTATTTCAAGAAAATTGTGTTTTCAGTTTGTACTTTGATCTTGCTGGTAATCTAAATGATTTAAATAATTTATTCCACAATCATGATTACGATACTCTGTTGCCTCCAATGAACTCCGCTATCAACCAAAATTTGCACATGATATTTGACAGGAAGCTTTTGTGATCTGGCAAGTTCTGGAGGAGCACTGTTCAGTGCAGAGTGAAAATATGCCTGTCTTGTTGGATGTCAAATTGGTCTGACAAAAAACACAGACCATTCAGTTTCTATTTGCTATAATAAACTTGAAGACTTCAGATATGCAGGATCCATGAAAGGCACCTTTGAATATGTTTCATTTTAGTAGGAGTTCTCTTAAAAGGTGGAGCTTCCATCAGCATAAGATATTCGGACATTCCATGGTTGAATTTTCAATTGGAAATTAACAGGCTAACAGACTATCCTTCCAGCATAGGAACAGAGTACACCATTCAGATGCTGGATCCTGTCCTGACATTGAATTAGATAAAAGCAAAATACTGCGGATGCTGGAAATCTAGAACAAAAACAAAAATACCTGGAAAAACTCAGCAGGCCTGACAGCATCTGCGGAGAGGAATACAGTTGATGTTTCGAGTCTGTATGACCCTTCATCAATTAGAATTAGATCATAGCTGGTTATATTCTTACCTGCATCTACCCACTTTGCAAGGGTCATAGAACCAAAAATCTATTGACCTCAGTTTTGAAATTTTCAGTTGACCTTGTCTCAACAGCCTTTTGGTGAGGACTGAGTTTCAGATTTCCACGACTCACATGTGTGAAGAATTACTTTCTGACATCATCCCTGAATGGCCCAGCTCTAATTTTAAGGTAATGCTCCCTTGTTGTGGACTCCTTCACCAAAGGTAATAGATTCTTTATCTCCATCCTCTCAAGTCCCTTGATCACCTTAACGATCTCAATTAGCTCACCTCTTAACTTCCACATTCAAGGGAATAGGAGCCTGGTCTACGCAATCTGTCCTCATAAGATAACCCTTTTAATGCTAGTGTAATTCTAGTGAATCTGTGCAGCAGCCCCTCCAAGGCCAATATCATCTTCCTGAGGTACAATGCCCAGAACTGGATGGGGTCTAACCAGAGCTTTGTACAGCTATAACATAGCCCTCACTCCTTTATATTCCAGTCCCTGAGATAAACAAACATTACATTTAACCTTTTAAAAAATATTTTGTATCTATCCACTAACTTTTAGTGATTTCTGTATCTGGACCCCTGAATCTCTCTGCTTGTCCACAGTTCCAAGCTGCTGCTTCTTATAATGTTGTTTGCCTATAATGTAGCTTCCAGAAGTAAGCAGAAATATGACTGATTGTGGTGACCATATACTCCAGAACCTTGCCAAAGAGCATTCATCTGTGAGCATAGACAGCAAATATTGGAATGCACATGCCAGGAAAAATCGGAGTAGTGATCTGGATTTGGAACTGTAATGATTTTTTTTTTACATATACCTTATTTTTTATTTAAGAAGTCATTACCTGTATGACTTTCTTAATGGTTCATTGATTTAGTCCAGTGAGTATCAAAGGCTTGGGACGTACTGTGTTAGACCCCTCTATGTGCGATCTTGGCCAAGGCAGCAATGGGAGGCATACAGAGCAGCTCCCATGCTTGACCTCTGGCCTTGTTGAGTTTCATGATCTCGATCAGTGCAGCCTCTGTCTCACCTGAGTTAGAGAGTGGAGAATGTTGGAAAATGATTATATGAGGAGAGGATAAGATTGCCTGTAATGGCTGGTAAAATAGTCTCCTGACACATAACCAGTGTGTATATGTTGAGCATTGTTCTTGGGTGAGGAACACAATATTAAATTTTTTTTTAATATATTGAAGGATGGCCAGCAACTGAGAGATTGTACCTCAGCATGAATCTGTGCTCACAACCTCAGGACATCCTGAAGCAGTTTAAGCCAATTAAATGCTTTTGAAGCACACTAACTTTGTTTTATAGGAAACCCAGAAGCCTATTTGTGCATGGAAAGGTCCTACAAGCAGCAGTGAAATAGTGACCAGATAATGTTTTAGTGATGGTAGTTGAGGGGTAAATATTGGCCAGGGTACCAAGGAGAACCTCCCTGCCGTTCAAAATAGTGCAGTGGGATCTTTTGTGCTCATCTGAAGAACAGACAGGGTTTCAGTTTAATGTTTTGTGTTAAAGATGATGACTCCCAGCAGTGTGACACTCCCTCAGAGCTGCACTGAAGTGTCAGCCTAGATTCTGGGCTCAAGTCTGTTGAGAGGGCTTTGAACCCACAACCTTCAGATTCTGAGGCAAGAGTGCTACCACTGAGCCATGGATGACTGGAGAGGAGAAAAATTTTCGGACCAGTAGAAATGTATTTTATTTAATGTTCTGTTGCCATGTCAGTAGAATTTCAAAAATGAGTGAAGAGGTGTCCTAACATTTCTAGTGAGCAAAACATCACAACGTTGAATTCTTCACTGAGTTTTAGGGAAACTGTTTTGGAAAATTGAGGCAGTTTCTAAATGCAGCCCAGATTCTTGACTGGTATCCAATGATTTGCTGGAAAATGCAAATATATGGATGTCAGCTGAAGACTGGATTGGACTCAGCTTTGCTTTTAATGATCTTTCCGCCATCATGCATTGTCTGGGATCCCATAAAGAATAACTTGAGGTATCAAGGAGTTGATTGAACTCGTAGAAATATCCTTTGGGAGAGGAATGGAAAACATCAAGGGTTGAAGTAGGGGGTGGAGAATAAAATGTACTTAAATACCAAGTTTTGGAACTGTCTCTTTTAATCTTTCTAAATACAATCCAGATTCTTAACCTCTTGTGAAAGCATGCCTGAAGTCTGAGTTTAAGGTTGGTTCTGCATTCATTTCCTGTGCTGTATAATTTTATATACTGCATATGTTTTCAAGCAAATGCGAAAATCCAGTCCAGTCCTTGTATGTGTATATGGAATACTAAAAAATTGTGCATCTTGTTCTATTCTGTACCACCACCCTCACCCCAAACCTCACAACTGCTTAACTCTGTTCATTAGTTCCAGATATTGGTGTACATAGTTGAATTTTGACTGTTATTAAGTTAAATCAACGATAAATCAACCTTTTAGGAAAACTCTTCACATGTATTTCACCTTTTTTGCCTGTGTTGCTACATAATAAAATCAAACTAAAAAATTTAACACTTTCAAAAAAAAATTTCTGAATTTTTTCAATTTGCTGATTGTGGGGTAGAACTTTACAAGTGCCCTTCAGTGCCTTATACAAGTGGCTGTTCGTCAAGTGTGAGGCAATTGGCTGTTGGTATGCTGTTCAACTCTTTGTGAATTTGAGCTTGTTCTCATATCTATTTTAATTTTCCAATAGGACCCACTAGATAGCAGTTAGGAACACTAGCTAATTTTTTTCCCCATCAGTAGGCCTTTTGAGGCTGATTGTAGCTGCATCTGTTATTCTGTTGAACATAGCTAAATGGGCACTAATCAGGAAACACTTTTGTATGGTTTAGAATCACATACACCAATCTATTTGTCTGTTGGGCCATTGGATAGGTTTTGTGAAACTCTCTTGAAATGGTTCTGAGGGTTGATAAAATTTGTGAAATCAAGGGCAGTGACTTGTATGTTGGCAAGTTGTGTTTGACAGATGAGTTTTTTTTGATGGAGTGACCAGTTGAATAGGTACAAGGAACACAACAGATGGAGTGTAAATGGATTTTCAGAAGGTATTTGATAAGTCCTCTTGTAAGAGGCTTGTAAATGTTCAGGCAAAGGGTACAAGAGGAAAGTTAACATAATGGACAGAAAATTGGTTGATCGACATGAAATGAATAGTTAGGGTAAATGGGTATTGCTCATGTTGGAGAAGGGTTGGCAATGGTGTACACCAGGGATCAGTGCTATGTTCACTCTTTTCCTGGTACATGGTACATATAGATATTTTGGACTTGGATATAGGAAACATGCTGCTAAAATCTGATGAGACAAATAAGACGTCTGATAAACAGTAAGGAGAGCCCATAAAAAACTTCAGGAAAATAAACATGTTAGTCAAAAGAACAAAATGACATGTGAGAATTTTTGGAGGAGAAACAAGATAGAAGTATACATTCAATTAGAAATTATTGAAGGGTGAGCAAAGAGACCCAGGGGTTCAAATGCATAATGCCTCAAGGTATGATTGCAGGTAGATGAAACCAGAAAAAAGACAAACAGCATTTTAGATTTTATAAGTAGGAGCATAGGGTACAAGTAATGATAAATAAGTGCAAAACTTTGATTAGACGACATGTAAGTGTCCTGAATACAGTTTTGGCATTCTTTTATAGACAGAACATAAAGTCATAAAGGGAAAATGTAGCTAGATTCACCAGGTTGCTGACAAGGACAGGAAATGTGGTTATGAGGAGCAATTTGGAATAGGGGGCTATTTCCACTAGCGTACAGAAGGCTAATTGGAAATTTAAAAGATTTTTAAGATAATGTTTGCTAATAAGTAAGAATATAGTGTTTGTTGGGAGAGTCAGTGATGAAAGGTCATCATTTTAAAATTGTTATTAAGAAAGCTAGGAGAGAGGATAGTGGAAATTTCTTTCCATGGAAGGTTGTTGGAAATGGAATGCTTTGCCAGAGGGAGTGGTAGAAGCAGATATTATTGCATTATTTAAGAGGAAGTTGGATAACATTTGAAGCAGGAGAAATACAGGAGTATATGGAATACATGGAAAGAGAGAGTAGGGCAGTGGGATTAGTTTTGAATTACTTTGGTAAAGAACCAGCAAAGAGACGATGGCTTGAATACCTTCTTTCTGTGCTGTAAACATCTAATGATTGTAGATAGTGAGATGTTTAAGACTAAATCTCCCTGCATTTAGTTAGTGACAATTATTGATTGGTAACCCCTCAACAATGACTCCAGAACCTGTGGAAATAATCTTTCTCTATTCGCACTATCAAACCCTTCTTAATTGTAAAACTTGTAGTAAATCTGTTCCCTACTGTTCTTTGCTGCAATGGATATAGTCCTAGTAGTTCCAGGTTCTCCTCATAACAATTGTTTTCCATGCCTGGCATCATCCTGGTAAAACACCTGGCATCATCCTGATAAAACTGTATATGGCTTCAATCTGTCTATAATGGGTGCTCAAATTGTAGCCTAAACCAAGTTCTCAACTCTTTTGCTTTCGAGGTCCCCTCCCCTCAAAAAACTCCTCTGATTCTCTGTAATAAGTTCTTTTCTTCCGTATAAAAGTTAGCTAAACAATTAAACATATATTATTGTTTTTGTTTTACTTAAAACTTGACTGCTATCCTAACATAATAAAGGCAATATCTGCGGATGCTGGAAATCTGAAATAAAAACAGAAGATGCTGGAAATACTCAGCAGGTCTGTCAGCATCTTTGGTGAGAGAAACAGAGTTAAAGTTTCGAGTCCAATATGACTCTTCTTCAAAACGCTATCACAGGCTTGTCCAACTGGCGGCCTACGAAGACACTGTTCGAAAGCCAGTAAGACAGGCCGGTAAGTTCAAAAGTGAAATTCAAGATTTTGCAAGGGGATGCTCCTCCAATCACAGGCTGTTCCTTTTCCGCATTTGCTGCTGATAGGCTCATTGAGCCTATCAGCAGCAAACGTGGGAGAGATATGTGCTCTGATTTGAGGAGCAGCAAACACTGCCGGCGGTGAGTGTGCTGAGGGACATTGCTTTACTTTTGCTCAGCCATTGTTTCTCCTCTTAATACCTCAGCTTTTTTTTTGAAATTCAGTTTATTGCTGTGCCAAACCTTATCTTTCTGAAATTTGCTCACTGGCCCCTTGAGTGAGGAAAAAAATGCAAATGTGGTGCCCCGAGCAAAAAGATTGGACAAGCCTGTGCTATCGTCTTGTCTTTCCCCTTCTTGAGCTGAGATTTTCTTTTCTTTTCTCTACACTCTTACTGACCAGAGGCATCTCCCTTGTTATCCTTCCATTTGGCATGTTCTTTATGCCTTAAGCAAGCAATTTAAAAAAAAATGTACTGTATGAAAATGGTACCAGATGCAATTCTAATTCCCAATGGTACAGCAGGCAGTAACTTGATTGTAACCTTCCCAGTCTTGCAAATTCACTCATGGAATTACAAAATGACAATATATATGTACAATATCTGCATTAATGACTTAGTTTAGTACAATTCAGTTGCACAATATTTGTAACAAGCCCTTTCTTGGCCAGTGTTTTGCCACTCAAATTACACATCCATATACTGATTTCAAAAACATGAAAACTTATTCATATTTTGGGATTTTTTGCAGTGGTAGTAATCATCCAGCACAGGCCTAGCCTTTCACAGCTGCTGCTTTAAAAATAACATAAAATTCATTACAAACAAGAACAAGATTTATTAACTGCCCATGGGACCTTCTCATGGACCCTGAGGAGGCCGCACACCCTGGTTGAGAACCCCTGGCTAAACAATGTTTTGCATTAATTTACCATTACTTCTTGAGACAGTGGAACTTGCATGCTGAGTTATACCATGAGTTTCACATAGAGAAGCGTTCTTTTTTCAAATATGTGAAACTGGTATTTTTTTAATGGTATGTAAAGTTTAAAGATATCTATATATCACATCACTGATATCCGTTTGAGCCAAATTGCTGATATTTGGACCGTAAAAGCAAAATACTGTGGATGCCGGAGGTCTGACATTTAAACAGAAAGTGCTGGAAAGAACTTTGGAGTTCTGAAGAAGAGTCATATTGGACTCGATGTTAACTCTTCCTCTCTCCAGTTCTGCTGAGCTTTTCCAGCACTATGTTTTTATTATTGCTGCTATTCAGAACTACTTTTAACAGTGAAGAATCCAAGCAGTAGTTGCTTGATCTCAAGTGGGAACTCTGAATAGTCTTCTCTCCCCCTTATTTTGCTCCCTTCCCTCATAAGCCTAGGCTACTGGGGCGATTTGTGGCATCAGTTTGTTTTGTAGATCAATATTAGCTAATTCAACACAACCGTTGAAATGCACAAACTGTGTTTTAACAAGTCCTGATTTTGTTCAGCTTGTTGCAGTGAAAAACAAGAATCTGTGTTCATTCTAACTTCCTTTTGTGCATCCACTTGAGGATAATCCAAAATTAGGATGAATAAGTCACAGAAGTGTCATGGATGAGATTTTTGTGAATGGCATGTTGGTCATGAGAAATTTTAATGCAGTTTCTATTTGAATTGTAAAAAATATAAAGCAGTGCAATAATAAATTAAGTCCTTCCAAACTTAGATTGTGCCTGGAGAGATCAGTTGGAACTGTGTAATGCTAGTGAAATATTGATGGTTTACATGTCGGTCGCTGGCAATGAAAACCACCTTGAGGTAATGAACAAGGAGGAATCACAGCAGAAAACCTTAGTTTATCAGTTTAAGTGTCATTTTTTTTCACCACAGACTATTGATCCTGAACAAACCTAGTAATAACACTGAATGTGTTAATCCTGTTTACCAGCAGAATGCAGTCGATGAAAAAATATGACATGAAAACCACAGTCAAAACTTAGCAAACCTGTATTTTTTTCTTTTGTGGTTTCTGATGTCAGCTTTAGTTGGACTAAATCCAATGAGCAATTTGTTATTGAATCTGTTCCTTAATATATTTAATTGAGATTAGTGCAAGTATTAACACATAAAGTAATTTATTCACTACATTTTTTCATTTTTTTCTTGTTTTTCTTACTATTTTATTTCCTCTGTTGCATATCCCCCCTGAATATTTTGATGCATGCTGGGTTATTAGAACATTGGAACTAGGAGCAGGAGTAGGCAATTCAGCCCCTCAAGCCTGCCCCACCAATCAATACGATCATGGCTGATCTCATTTCAGCCTCAACTCCAATTTCCCGCCCTCTCCCCATAACCTTTCAACCCGTTACTAATGAAAAATCTGTCTATCTCCTCCTCAAATTTATTCAGCGTCCCGACATCCACTGCACTCTGAGGTAATGAATTCCACAGATTCACGACCCTTTGAGAAAAGTAATTCCTCCTCATCTTTGATTTAAGTCTACCACCCCTTAGCCTAAAACTATGGCCTCTCATTCTAGAATGCTCCACAAGGGGAAACATCCGCTCCATATATACTTTGTCTATCCCCTTTAGCATCTCATATACCACAATTAAATCTCCTCTCATCATTCTAAACTCTAGCGAGTATAGGCCTAAACTGCTCAATCTCTCTTCATAAGACAAGCCCCACATCTCTGGAATCAATCTAGTGAACCTCTTCTTAATCGCCTCCAATGCAACTACATCCTTCCTCAAGTAAGGGGACCAAAACTGTGCACAGTATTCCAAGTGCGGTCTCACCAATGCCTTGTACAGTTGCAACAACAATTCCCTATTTTTATACTCTATTCCTTCAGCAATAAATGCCAAAATTCCATTTGCCTTTCTTATTACCTGCTGTACTTGCATACTAGCTTTCAGCAATTTATACACGACGACATCCAGATCCCTCTGCACTGAAGCAATCTGAAGTTTCTCTCCATTTAAATAATAAGTCGCCTTTTTACTCTTCCGACCAAAATGGATAACCTCACACTTATCCACATAAATGGCACAATTTAAGCTTGTTATGGACAAAAAAATAGACAAGTTGCAAAAAAATGTTTTGGATTGGGGGAGAGCGGATTTTAGTAAAATAAGGCAGGATCTGGCCAAGGTAGACTGGGAACAGCTACTTGTGGGAAAATCTACAGAAGAGCAGTGGGGGGCATTCAAAAAGGAAATGGGGAGGGTACAGGCTCAACATGTTCCCTCTAGGGTGATAGGAAGGAGTAACAAGCCCAGAGAACCATGGATGACCAGAGATATTCAGGATACGATGAGAAGGAAAAGAGAGGCTTTTAGCAGGTACAAGGGGAGCAAATCAGTGGAGGCATTAGTGGAGTACAGAAAGTGCAAGGTGGAGAGCAAAGAGGGGATATGAGAAAGCTCTGGCTGGTGAAAGTAGGGAAAATCCCAAGATATTCTATAAGTATATCAATGGGAAGAGGATAACCAGGGAAAGAGTAGGGACCAAAGGGGCAATCTATGGGTGGAGCCAGAGGACATAGGTAGAGTGTTGAATGAATACTTCAATCCGTCTTCACCCAAGAGAATGAGGATGAAGGTATGGAACTCAGGGAGAGAGACTGCGAGGTTCTTGAGCAAATTGATATAGGGAGTGACAAGGTGTTGGCAGGCTTAAAAGCGGACAAATCTCCAGGTCTGGATGGTTGGTGTCCCAGACTGCTGAGAGAGGCAAGGGAGGAGATCGCAGGGGCTCTGACCCAAATTTTTAATTCCTCTCTGGCCACGGGGGAGGTGCCAGAGGACTGGAGAGCAGCTAATGTGGTTCCGCTATTTAAGAAGGGTTGTAGAGATAAGCCAGGGAACTACAGACCAGTGAGTCTCACGTTATTGGTAGAGAAACTATTGGAGAAAATTCTGAAGGAGAGAATCTATCTCCACTTGGAGAGGCTAGGTTTGATCAGGGATAGACAGCATGGTTTTGTCAGAGGGAGGTCATGCCTAACAAATTTGATTGAATTTTTTGAGGAGGTGACCAGGTGCGTAGTTGAGGGTAATGCAGTTGATGTAGTTTATATGGATTTCAATAAAGCCTTTGACAAGGTCCCACATGGGAGACTTATAAAGAAGGCAAATGCACATGGGATACAGGGTAATTTGATAAGGTGGATTCAAAATTGGCTTAGTTGTAGGAGACAGAGGGTGATGACAGAAGGCTGCTTTAGTGACTGAAAGCCAGTGTCCAGTGGCGTACCACAGGTATCTGTGCTGGGTCCCCTATTATTCGTCATTTATATAAACGACATAGATGACTACGTGGGGGGCAGGATTAGTAAGTTTGTGGGTGACACAAAGATTGGCCGGGTGGTTAACAGTGAGGTTGAGTGATTTGGGCTACAGGAAGATATAGATGAGATGGTTAAATGAGCAGATAAGTGGCAGATGGAATTTAACCCTGAAAAGTGTGAGATGATACACTTTGGAAGGAGTATTTTGACAAGGAAGTATTCAATGAATGGCATGACACTAGGAAGTTCTGAGGAACAAAGGGACCTTGACGTGTGTGTCCATAGATCTCTGAAGGCGGAGGGGCATGATATTGGAGTGGTGAAAAAGGCATATGGGACACTTGTCTTTATCAATCGAGGCATAGTTACAAAAGTAGGGAGGTCATGTTGGAGTTGTATAGAACCTTGGTGAGGCCACAGCTGGAGTACTGTGTGCAGTTCTGGTTGCCACATTATAGGAAGGATGTGATTGCACTGGAGGGGGTGCAGAGGAGATTCACTAGGATGTTGCCTGGGATGAAACATTTAAGTTATGAAGAGAGGTTGGATAGGCTTGGGTTGTTTTTGTTGGAGCAGCGAAGACTGAGGGACGACCTGATCGAGGTGTACAAGATTATGAGGGGCATGGATAGGGTGGATAAGGAGCAGCTGTTCTGCTAAGTTGAAGGGTCAGTCACGAGGGGATACAAGTTCAAGGTGAGGGGCAGGAGGTTTAGGGGGGATGTGAGGAAAAACTTTTCTACCCAGAGGGTGGTGACGGTCTGGAATGCGCTGCCTGGGAGGGTGGTGGAGGCGGGTTGCCTCACATCCTTTAAAAAGTACCTGGATGATCA
The DNA here is from genome assembly GCF_964194155.1 of Cetorhinus maximus. Lineage (NCBI taxonomy): Eukaryota > Metazoa > Chordata > Chondrichthyes > Lamniformes > Cetorhinidae > Cetorhinus > Cetorhinus maximus. The sequence goes on along the minus strand of NC_135895.1, from coordinate 62,158,595 downwards.
CTTGGCACGTCATAACATTCAAGGCTATGGGCCAAGTGCCGGTAAATGGGATTAGGTAGGTAGGCCAGGTGTTTCTCACATGTCAGTGCATACTCAATGGGCTGAAGGGCCTCTTCTGCACTCTGTGATTCTGTGATTCTGTTAAACTCCATCTGCCAAATTTTGGCCCATTCACCTAACCTGCCCATATCCATTTGAAAACTTCTTATTTCTTCATTGCAACTTACTTTCCCACCTATTTTGGTGTCACCTGCAAATTTAGCTATAGTACCTACTATCCCTGAATCCAGGTCATTAATATAGATTGTAAATAGTTGGGGCCCAAGGATCGAACCCTGTGGCACCCCACTAGTTACAGCTTGCCATCCAGAAAAAGACCCATTTATCCCGACTCTCTGCTTTCTGTTGGTTAGTCAATCCTCTGTCCAAGCTAATATATTACCCCTAACTCTGTGTTATAGTTTCACATATACCAACAGAGTTGGTGCCTTATCCAATTCACATACTGCATTATGTAGAACTGGTCAAATGTTTCAGTAGGTTATTTACAAGAGAAAATGGAATAGGGGGAACTGCAACTGAGCGAGACCATTTCCTTATATGATACTTCGGCCAGTGATTCTGCCACCTACCCCAATCTTTATAGTCATCAAGGGAGCCGCAACAATACAAAGGTGCAATCAAGTAAAACGACACTTAAGACATTGGGGTAGTACTAGATGTATTTTCCTGCACTGACAGTCGCTCTGGATTAATTAATTATATTACTGGATCTATGGACAGAGAAAAAAGTTATGCTGTACAATCTTCACAGATGGCGTTCTTCCCCTTGGACTTAGGGGCATTTTGATACTTGAGAAGATTGTTGAGCACTGACAAATTGCAGCAGGATAGTAAGTTCAGGCTGACTCAGCAGAACATCATCAAAAATATAAACTAATCACGTGTTCTTCCCTGCCCTAGAAATGAAGGGATTTTAAAATTATGAACAAAGCTATATTATTGCAATTTGACTTATTTTGCTTTTCTTTGCAAATTAAGGTCAGAGGTCTCCTGGGCATTCATAGCATCTGTAAATCTGCCTGGCCTCCTTTCATCTGCTTTTTGTGTATGTGTGTGTGGCAGCCTTGCAATGAATAAAGTGACACTATAGCAAGGGGTTGATAAACTGAGGTGAGTTAGGTGGCACTGATAAGCTTGCTGTGGGATGTCTAGCCTTATTTGGAAATATTAGTTGCAATGGCTTTAGGTGTAACTTCATATACTTGGCAGGTTTTGTGTCCTCACTTATCACCCCACCAGTCTCTGCATTCAAAGGATCATCCTCCGCCATTTCCGCCAACTCCAGCATGATGCCACCACCAAACACATCTTCCCTTCAACCCCCCTGGCGGCATTCCGTAGGGATTGTTCCCTCCGGGACACCCTGGTCCACTCCTCCATCACCCCCTACTCCTCAACCCCCACCTATGGCACCTCCCCATGCCCACGCAGAAGATGCAACACCTGCCCCTTCACTTCCTCTCTCCTCACCGTCCAAGGGCCCAAACACTCCTTTCAAGTGAAGCAGCATTTCACTTGCATTTCCCCTAACTTAGTCTACTGCATTCGTTGCTCCCAATGTGGTCTCCTCTACATTGGAGAGACCAAACGCAAACTGGGCGACCGCTTTGCAGAACACCTGCGGTCTGTCCGCAAGAAAGACCCAAACCTCCCTGTCGCTTGCCATTTTAACACTCCACCCTGTTCTCTTGCCCACATGTCTGTCCTTGGCTTGCTGCATTGTTCCAGTGAAGCCCAACGCAAACTGGAGGAACAGCACCTCATCTTCCGACTAGGCACTTTACAGCCTTCCGGGCTGAATATTGAATTCAACAACTTTAGATCTTAAACTCCCCCTCCCCCCATCCCCACCCCGTTTCTTCCCCCTCCCTTTTTTTTTCAATAATTTATATAGATTCTTCTTTTCCCACCTATTTCCATTATTTTTAAATCTACAACTAACACTTTGTTAGTCTTTCCACCCCACCCCCACTAGAGCTGTACCTTGAGTATCCTGCCATCCATTCTTAATTAGCACTTTTCTTAGATAATATCACCACCTTCAACACCTCTTTGATCCTTTTGTCTGTGACATCTTTTGATTATCTGCTCCTATCACTGCTTGCTTATCCCTACAACCACCCCACCCTCAACTTCTCTCTCTCCCCCCCCACCCCCCACCTTAGACCAGCTTATATTTCACCTCTCTCCTAACTATACTTCAGTTCTGCTGAAGGGTCATGAGGACTCGAAACGTCAACTGTTTTCTTCTCCACCAATGCTGCCAGACCTGCTGAGTTTTTCCAGGTAATTCTGTTTTTGTTTTGGATTTCCAGCAATCGCAGTAGCTTTTAGCTTTTTGTTTTTATCTTTGTGTTAGTGTGCCTTTTTTAAAAAAGGAATCTGCTTTGTGTAATTCTTATCAGACATCAGACCTGCAGAGCTCCTCTGAGCACTTGACCAAACAGAGTGGAATAAGAACAAATTATTTGGCACTTTCTTCTGTTATGGTTTACCGAAGTGAACGTGGAGAAGTTTTCAGGATCATGAAAGAGATTGACAGTTGATCTGAGCATAACAATGAGAGGTACAAATACCAAGAGACATAGGAACATAGGAAATAGGATCAGGAATAGGTCATTTGGTCCCTTGAGCCTGCTCTGCCATTCAATTAGATCATGGCTGATTTTCTACCTCAGTGTCATTTTTCCTGCGCCATCCCCATACCTCTTGATGTTTTTAATATCTAGAAATCTATTGATTTCTGTCTTGAACATGCTCAATGATTGAGCTTCCATAGCCCTCCGGGGTAGAGAATTCCAAAGATTCACCACCCTCTGAGTGAAGAAATTCCTCCTCATCTCAGTCCTAAATGGCCTACCCCTTATTCTGAGACTGTGTCCCTGATTCTAGACTTCCCAGCCAGGGGAATCATCCTTCCTGCACCTGCTCTGTTGAGCCCTGTAAGAATTTTCTATGTTTCAATAAGATCACCTCATTTTTTAAATTCCTAGAGAATGCAGGCCCAGACTCCTCAATCTCTCCCCATAAGACAATCCCACCATCCCAGGAATCAGTCTGGTGAACCTCCTTTGCTCTCCCTCGATGGTAAGTATATCCTTCCTTAGATAAGGAGACCAAAACTGTACACAATGCTCCAGTCTCACCAATGCTCTGTACAATTGCAGCAAGACATCTTTACTCCTTTAATCATCCTTTTGCAATAAAGTCCAGCATACCATTTGCCTTCCTAATTGCTTGTTGCACCTGCATGTTAGCTTTCAGTCACTCATGAACAAGGACACTCAAGTCCCTTTGGACATCAAAATTTCCCAATCTCTCACCATATAAGAAATAATATGTGGTTCTGCTTTTCCCACCAAAGTATATAATGTCACCTTTTCACCATTATATTCCATCTGCCATGTTCTTGCCCACTCATGTAGCCTGTGTCACCTTGAACCTTCTTTGCATTCTCCTCCCAACTCTCATTCCCACATAGTTTTGTGTCATCAGTGAACTTGGAAATATTACATTTGGTCCCGACATCCAAATCATTGATAAAGATTGTGAATAGCCGGGGCCCTACTAGTGGTACCTCACTAGTCGCAGCCTGTCAACCTGAGAATGACCCGTTTATTCCTACTCTCTTTTTTTCTGCCTGTTAACCAATTCTCATTCAATTCCAGCATATTACTCCCAATCCTGTGTGATGTAATTCTGTTTACTAACTTCTTATGTGGGACCTTATCAAAAGTCTTCTGAAAATCCAAATACACCACATTCACTGGTTCCCCCTTACCTATTTTGCTGGTTACATTCTCAAAAAACTCCCAACAGGTTTGTCACAGATTTCCCTTTCATAAATACATGTTGACTGTGCTCAATCCTACCATTATTTTCTAAGTGTCCAGTTATCACATCCGTTATATTGTATTCTAGCTTTTTCCCTACCACTGATGTCAGGCTAGCACTTCTGTAGTTTCCCATTTTCTCTCTACCTCCTTTCTCAAATAGTGGGGTTACATTTGCTACCTTCCAATTTGCAAGAACCATTCCAGAATCTATAGAATTTTGGAAGATGATCACCAATGCATCCACTATATTTGTAACCGTCTCTGCCAGCACTCCGCGATGTAGATCATCAGGTCCAGGAGATATATCAACTTTCAGTCCCATTAATTTCTCCAGTAATATTTTTTCACAAATACTAATTTCCTTCAGTTCCTTATTCTCTCTAGACCCTTGGCTCCAGTATTTCTGAGAGATTTTTTTTTGCATCTTCCTCAGTGAAGAGACACAAAGCATTTGTTTAGTTTCGCTGTCATTCCTTTATTCCCCATTATAAATTGTCCTGTTTCTGCCTGTAATTGGCCCACTTTTGTCTTTGTTAATCTTTTCCTTTTTACATACCTATAAAAACTTTTACAGACTGTTTTATGTTTCTTGCTAGTTTATTTTCATATTCTATTTTCCCTTTCTTTATCGATTTCTTGCCCCTGCTTTGCTGAATTCTAAAATCCTCCCAATCCTCAGGCTTACTACTTTTTTGGCAAATTTATTAAGCCTCTTTCTTTGATCTAATATAGTCTTTAACTTCCCTTGTTAGCCATGGTTAGATCACTTTTCCTGTTGGGCTTTTGAGCCTCAAAGGAATGTATATTTGTTGTAAAGCATGTATTAATTCCTTAAATGCTAGCTATTGCCTGTCTGCAGTCATATCTTTTAATTTATTTTCCCAGTCTACCACAGCCAATTCATCCCTTTGTTTAGATTTAAGATCTTAGTTTTGGATTGAACTACATCACTTTCAAACTTAATGTAAAATTTCAGCATATTATGGTTAATCTTCCCTAAAGGCTCCTTTACAACAAGGTCATTAACTAGCCCAATCTCTAGTTGGTTCCTCATCATAATATTATAGAAAACCATCTCGCATACATTCCAGGAATTTGTCCTCCACAGTATTAGTGCTGATTAAGTTTACCCAGCCTATATGTGGATTGAAGTCCCCCCTGATTACTGTATTACTCTTGTTACATGGACCTCTAATTTCCTGATTTATACCATATCTGACATTGCCACTGTTTTTTGGTGATTTATAAACAACTCCAACCAATGTTTGCTGCCTCTTGCTATTTCTTAGTTCCACCCAAACTACATCTTGATCTTCCAATCTAAGATCCTTTATCACAAATGTTCTGATCTCATCCTTTATTAACAGTACCACCCCACCTCCTTTTCCTTTTTGTCTGCCCTCCCTAAATGTTGAATACCCTTGAATATTCTGTTCCCAACTTTGGTCTCCCTGCAGCCATGTCTCCGTAATGGCAATTAGATCATAAATGTTCACTTCCATTTGTGCCGTCAATTCACCTACCTTGTTTGCTGCGTGCATTCAGATAGTGTGCCTTGAATTTTGTCTTTTTAACATTTTTCCATTTTTGACCCAATTTGGCACAAGCTGCATTGGCCTCACTTCCTTCAATACAACAGTAACTGCACTTCAAAGTACTTCATTGGCTGTGAAGCACTTTTAGAAGTCTGTTGGCCTTGAAAGGCTTCGTATAAATGCAAGTATTTCTTTTTTAAGAGTGCTAAATATGATTTTTTGTCTCAGTTTTTAACCAGGGAGTAGGCACATTATTATATTTGATCTATCAAGGGAACTCAAGGGTGCTGCAGATTTGAGTTGTGACACTTCATATTACTACCAGCATGGTTGCCAAACAGCTCTGCAAACTTTGAGTGAATAAATCTTGAAGACCAGATAAGATGCATCTGAGTATCTTCAAGAAATAAGGAGTGAATTGCAGGAACTGTGGCACAAATCAACCAGACATTACTGAATACTGGGGTGGTGCTTGAGGACTTGAGGAAGACAGATATTACACCTGTTTTTAAAAAGGTAGCAAAAGGGACCCAGGCAAATACAGATCAATGAGTTTGATGTCCACTGTGGGTAAAGTATAAAAACTCATATTAAAGATATGATCATGGAGGCATCTGGATAGAAACAAAGTCATGAAAGGTAGCAAATATGGGTTTATAAAGGGGAGGTCTTGCCAATCTAACTTACTGGTTTTCTTTGGGCTTGTGACAAAGTAGCTTGAAAGGGGAAGTCAGTGGATGTGGCATACTTGGATTTAAGTGAGGCCTTTGTACAGTTCCTTTTGAAATTCTGGAACTGAAAAAGGAAGTGGGAATCATTGGAAATATTTTGCAGTGGATTGTCCAAAAGGACCTAAAGGGTGATGGTACAGAGGTAGCCATCAGCCTGGAAAAAGGTTATCAGTGGGGTTTCAGAGGTATTTTTTTGGAATTGCTTTCCCTTACTATCTTTTATAAAGAACCTGGAGTGAGGAATCACAGATACAGTGGTTAAATTTGTAGATGACACAAAGCATATAAAGGTGGTTGACTCCAAAGCTGAACAGTAAAAGCTCAGGAGATTCCGAATATACTTAGGATTTGAACTGACAGATGGCAGATGAAATTCATTATAGAGTCTGAAAATAATGTGTATGGAAAATGAAAGATCTATGGGTTCTGATTGACAATAAATTAGAATGATTTTGTACTGAGACTGATGGCTCAGTACCATGTCAGATAATGTATTTACCTATCCAACCACTGGGGAAGCTCAGTTGGTATGTGGCGTTTTAGTTTTCGCTGCTTAGTGGTATAAGCTGACTCTGCTGTTGGAATCAGAGTGCTGTTTTACATAACCATGCCCCATTGCAAGTTGCGTCATTCCATTGGAAGCTTTCTCTGAGGCTTTTGGCAATACCACTCTAATCATAGAAGCTGCAAGTTAAAGAGTTTGATTGGCAATGTTGGGTTACAGTGTTCTGTGTGTATCTGTGACTCTTCTGTCCAGTGAGTAGGAAAACACTAACGTATGTGGATTCCTGACAAATGCTTACACCTGTGTGAACAAACGACATCCCAAGGCACAGCAGCAACATTTCAAATGTTCAAAAGCAAGCTGATGAAAATGTATTCTAAATTCAAACTGAGCATTGTCAGTACTGTCTATCTCAGAGATGTTGCTTTAACTTTAATGATTGAACACAGCAAGTGAATGCTGTTTCTCTCCTGCTATTTGCTGCTTTAGTCAAAATACTGGTGTGGCGGCCATCCCTGCAGTGTGGTCTCTTTTTTGACCCATGAATTCTCCTACCTAGCTGTTTACTTGTATACCACCTCCTCACGTTCCCCCCCACCCCCCCTCATTAGTTTGCCCACTAAGGCATCCATTTTTCCTCTTGCTCGCCCCTCTTCCCTGCACTTGTTCATTCTCTTAGCCCCACTCTTGCTTCTTGCTTGCCTTTACTTGATTTCCCCAATTTATACCTTGCTCTGGCCCATTGTCTTGCAAACACACACTGTTTTTCCCCTAATCTCTTTTGCTGTAGCCCTCTTTCTTTCACTCCATGTTTGCTCCCTGACCTCTCTTGCTTGACACTATCCCTTCCCCATTTTCATAGCCATTTCCCCTCTCTCTGCATTCTTGGTAATTTTCCTTCCCCTCTTTCTGCACCCCCCCGCCCCCCCCATATTCTCCAGTCCTCGCTTGAGAAAGACACTTGCTTGTGTTCATCCTGCTCTCTATGCATGTGCCCACTTTTGCCTCTTCTATTCTCACTTTTCTGTTTCCCATTTGTTGCCCTCTCCCATTCACTTAGCCCTATGAACAACTCCCTTCACTGGGGTTGTCTTTGCCCAACTGCAGCCCCAATCACTGGGGCCACCTTTGCCACGCCCCCTCCCCTACTTTGCTAGGGCTGCCTTTGTCTGCCCTCCTCCCCCCTCCCTATCTCAACCCCCCCCACCTCCCTGCTGGGGCCACCTTCGCCTGCCCAATTCCTTTGGTGGGGCTGCCTTCATTCCAAACTCCCCTTCTCAACCCCTTGACTCCATTTGATCATTTGTAGAGCTTCTTATGTTGTTCTGAACTGAATCAGGTTGATTTTGTTTGGCCTCATTGCTTTCCTTGAGGACTAATATGGTGGAGTTGGGCAGAGAGGACATTATTTACATGTAGCAATTAACTGAATCTCTTTTGATTTAATGAGCAATTTTAACTAGAGCTTATGCAGTAGAAACATATCCCAAGATTAGTTGCCTGGCTTGACTGTACACGTTGGCAAGGCTCAAGCTTGTTGGCCACTTGGATAACATGTGCAATAATGTTTGGTGAAAATGTAACTGGCCCTTTCAGGAAAGAAGATGAGAACTTTGGAGGGTGAACAAAGTTTTCCTTTGTTGTACATTGTGGATTCAGACTATGGCTGTCCTTGATTTCAGTTGCATTCTCCCACTACCTACAAAATGGTTTTCGTTTGGTTTGCCATCTGGAACGAATTTTGCTGTCTGTCGTGTGTCTGATAATTATCAGCTCTTCCTAGTTCTTTCACAGACTTGTCACATGTTTTAGGAGTTCATAAATGTCTACTTCATACTTTTTTTTATAAATTTACTGTGATGTAATTGTTTTGGCAACGTTTCTGAAGTCTTGTGTAAGGAATGAGGTTTTTCCAATTATTTTTCTTCACAATAAAATTCAAATCCAAATAGGAATGCTTGGCTTTCTTTTACCCCACACCTTATATGTATTTACCCAAGAATACCAAATAAAGTAAATTACAAGCGTGTGTATCTATATAATGTAATATTCATGAGTATGACTAAAATACAGTGTAGATTGGTTGCTATTATTTGTGTGACTATATATAAAATGTACGTGAACAATATCAGGTAAACAATATATACAAATGTCAAAATATATTTAATATATATTATGTATATGTGTGCAGACTGTATAAACATTGTGTGTATGTTAAATATACATTTAAAACACTTTCGATCCTTTTTGGCAGCAACGTCTATTCTTGGGGTAAGGGAATCCTTCAGTCTGGGCTCAGTGAGGTATAGGATGATCTATTGGGATATTTGGAGTGAGTGCTTATGCTGTTCTGTAATGTGTGGTGGGAAACCACTTGTGTGCTGTTCTACTAATTGCAATTGCAGTTGGGTTATTTGTGCGGTGCTTATTCGGGATAAAGTTCTGTTCTCTATTTGCAGGGGGTGGAGGGTGGGAGCTCAAATTTCTGTGCAGTATGGGGAGAGCTAAACTTCTCCTGGAGTGTAAGGGTTATGCTTGTAAGGGTTATGCCTGTCACAGCTCTGCGATGCCAGATGCGCTTGGTGCAGTCGCCTTACTTTGAACTTGGTCTGATGCATGTTTATTGTGACTATTTGTATGTGTTATGTTTACAAATATGTATAACTCGGCAAAGCATATCCGCTATCCACAAGTCAGGAGTGTGATGGAATGCTCTCCACTTGCCTGAATGAGTGCAGCTCCAACAACACAAGCTCAGCACCATCCAGGACAAAGCAGTCTGCTTGATTGGCACCCCATCCACCAACCCACCATCTCAAATATTCACACCCTCCACCACCGACACACAGTGGCAGTCGTGTGTAACTTATATAAGATGTACTGCTGCAAGTCATCAAGCCGCCTCCTACAGCACCTTCCAAACCCATGACCTCTACCACCTAAAAGGACAAGGGCAGCAGATGCATGGGAACACCACCACTTGCAAGTTCCCCTTCAAACCACACGCCATCCTGACTTGGAACCATACCACTATACCTTTGCGGTCACTGGATCAAAATCCTGGAACTCCCTTCCTAACAGCACTGTGGGTGTACCTACACTACGTGGGCTGCAGTGGTTCAAGAAGCGTATCAGAGCATGGGCCTCAGCTATTTGCAACCCATATCAATTACTTAGATGAGGCGACTGAGTGTGATGTATTTATGTTTGCTGACAATACAAAGTTAGGCGGGAAGGTAAGGTGTGAGGTGAATGCAAAGGGACATACAAAGGTTAAATGAGTGGGTAAGAACATGACGGGGGAAATATGTAGTTATTCACCTTGGAAGGAAAACTAGAAAACAGAATATTTAAAAAATGGTGAGACCCTGGGAAATGTTGGTATGCAGGTATGGAAAGCAAATGGTATGTTGGCCTTTGTAATAAAGGAATTTGAGTATAAGAATGAAGAAGTCTTGCTGCAATTGTATAAGACCTTGGTGAGATCTTGCCTGAAGTACTGTGCACAGTTTTGGTTTCCTGACCTAAGGAAGGATATACTCACCTTAGGTGGAGTGCAACAAAGGTTCACGTGATGGATTCCCAAGCTGAGGTGTTCCATGTATGAGGAGAGCTTGAGTAGTCTAGGCATATATTCCCTGGAGTTTAGAAGAATGAGAGGTGATTGAATTCAAACATAAAATGCTAAAGGGACTTGTTAGTGTAGATGCTGGGAGAATGTTTCCCCTGGCTGGGGAATCTAGAACACTGGGCCACAGTTTCAGCAAAAGACCAATTAAGACGGAGATGAGAAGAAATTTCGTCACACAAAGAGGATCTTTGGAATTTTGGATATTAAGGGTTATGAGGATAGTACTGGAAGGTGGAGTTGAGATAGAAGATCAGCCATAATCATATTCAATGACTGAGCAGGCTTGAGGGGTCAGATGTGCCTACTGCCGCTTCCATTTCTTTGTTTTTATGACCCCCAGGAAGCTAAAAATCTTTGCCATAGTGCTTTTTAAAAATTGGATCCAAAACAAAATGGGGTGCTTTGGTTATGTGCTTTCCTACCATTAAAGAGTCAATCACCTCCTCGGGCATCTTCTGTCACACATCATAACACACGTCGCTCTCTTTAGAGTGCTCCCTTAGAGCAGCAACCCCAACCATCTCATTATTTATTCCCAACCATTTAATTTATGTCATTCCTTAGATGTTGCCCCATGACCTTCCTCCCTATCTCTTTTTTTTCCAATCCGGTTGCTGCAGGATCAGTCTGGAAGGCTGGGACAGCTCAAATCTTCTTGGCTAATGGCTTTCTCAAACACTGTTTCCCCCCATCGTCAATGTAAACAATGCCAACTTCAAAGACTTAATTAATATTTTCATCTTTAAGAATGGCACTAGCCGTACAGCTGCCTTGTTTCTGTCTCCCATTCTGCTCATTCCCTGTTCTGAACTGTTCTCAGTCTCTGAATTGTTAAAACTCCCGTAACATTTCAATCTGCAGTTTCTTTCTTCTTTTTCTCCTCTGCTTATCCTGCTCCTTCCCCCTAACTTCTGATCAATCAGTTATTCCTCCTGGCCTCCATGCTTGCTGATGCTATTTGTTAATTGTTTCTTTTGCTCCGCCACTGACTGTCTCCATTTCAAAACCACTGTCATAAACATCTGTCTGCCATTACATCGTGGGAGAGTCAAAACATTTCCTCCAGTTTAGCATTATGTAGATCAAAGCAATTTTTTTTCAACTGCATGATAAATTCTACGCATTTGCTATGGATTTCACTCTTCTCCAGCCACTTCATGATGCTGAATTAGGCCGAGCAAAACATGTACATCCTGTTTGACCTCGAACTGATCTTCAAGCCTCATATCTTATCTATCAAGATTGCTGACTTCCACTTCCACAACATTGCCTGACTCCAATTATATATTGCCACCGCCAAAACTTTTATCTATGCTTCTGTCAGATCTAGACTCAGTTTCTCCACCATCCTCCTTCAATCATGCACCCTCTACAATTCCCAACTTGTCTGTAACTCAGCCAAGCATATATCCTGGTCTATGATCCGTTTCCCTTGATCACTCCAGATCTGCAATAGTTTCTTGGTGTCTAACATGTTGAATTAAGAATCCTCGTTATCTTCTACAAATCTCTCCATGGTTATGTCCCACTGCATCTTCATAATCTTCTTCAATCTTGCTCCCTTTTGCACTCTTCACTCCTCTGACTGTGGTTTTCTGTTTATTCCTCTGCATCATTGGTGGAAAAGTCTTTAACTGCCTTGTTCTTGAAAAGAACTAGTGTCAGTGGATGTTACAAAATTGTTTGCTGGATCATAAGAAATAGGAGCAAGAGTAGGTCATTTGGCCCATCGAGCCTGCTGTGCCATTCTACAAGATCATGGCTGATCTGATTGTGGCCATAATTCCACTTTCCTACCTGTCCATCAAAACCCTGAACTCCCTTGTTGATCAAAAATCTGTGTAACTTAACATTGAACATATTCAATGACCTAGCCTCCAATGCTCACTGGGGAAGATAATTTCAAAGGCTAACTCTTAAAGAAGAAATACCTCCTTATCTCCATCTTAAATGGGAGATGCCTTATTTTTAAATTGTGTCCTCTAGTACTAGATTTCCCTTTGACGGGAAACATCCTCCCAATATCTACCCTGTAAAGCCCCCTCAGAATTTTATGTTTCAATAAGATCACCTCTCATTCTTCTTAACTCCAATGAGTATATGCCCAATCCGCTCAACTTCTCCCCAAAGGTAACCCCTTCATCCCAGGAATTAGCTGAGTGAACCTTGTCTGCACTTCTAATGAAATTATATCGCTCCTTAAGTAAGGAGACCAAAACTGTATACAGTGCTTCAGGCGTTGTCCTCACCAATGTCCTGTACAGCTGTAGCAAGACTTCCCTACTTTTATACTCCACTCCCTTTGCCATAAGGCCAAGATCCCACTTGTCTTCCTAATTACTTGCTGTACCTGCATGCTCACTTATTGTGATTAATGTACAGGACTCCTAGGTCCCTCTGTACTGCAGCGTTCTGTAGTCTCTCTCCATGTAAGTAATATTCTGCTTTTCTTTTCTTCCTGCCAAAGTGGACAACCTCACATTTTCACACATTATGTTCCAGCTGCCAAGTTTTTGTCACTCAATTAACCTATTGATATCCCTTTGCAGACACTTTGTATCCTCCTCACAAATTGTTTCCTACCGATCTTTGCCTCTTCAGCAAATTTGGCGACAATAGAGTGTGTCCCCACATCCATGCCATTAATATAGATTGGAAATAGTTGAAACCCCAGTACTGATCCCTGCAGCACTCTACTAGTTATAGTTTGCCAACTTGACGTTGACCCATTTCTCCAGACCTTTGGTTTCTTGTTCGTTAGCCAATCCTCTATCCATGTTAATATATCATCCCCAACACTATGAACTACTGTCTTGTGCAGTAACCTTTTATGTGACACCTTATCAAATGCCTTTTGGGAATCCAAATACATTACCACTGCTAGTTTCCTCTTTATTCATCTTGCTTGTTACACCCTCACATAACCTGAATAAATTTGTCAAACACAATTTCCCTTTCACAAAATCATGTTGACTGTGCCTGATTATGTTATGATTATCTAAATGTCCTGCTACTACCTCATTAATAATGGATTGTAGCATTTTCCCAATGACAGATGGTTAGACTAAGTGGCTTATAGTTTCCTGCTTTCAGTCTCCCTCCTTTCTTGAATAGTGGTGTTACATTTGCAGTTTTCTAATCCTATGAGACCTTTTCAGAATTTGGAGAATTTTGGAAGATTGCAACAATACATCCACTATCTCTGCATCCTTTAACACCCTAGGATGCAGGCCATCAAGTCCAGGAGGCTTGTCAACCTTTAGTCCAGTAGTTTTCCTAGTAGTTTTTCTTTAGTCATCGTTATTGTTTTAAGTTCCTCCCTCCCTTTTGCCGCTTGATTTTCTAGTATTCTTGGGATGCTTTCTGTGTCTTCGATTGTGAAGACAGATAAAAATACTTGTTCAAAGTCTCTGCCATTTCATTGCTTCTAATAATTAATTCCTCCCTCAGAGACCAATGCTTACTTTAGTTACTCTCTTCCTTTTTATGTAGTTGTGAAGTTTTGTTGTCTGTTTTTATATTTCTTGCTAGTTTATTCTTATACTCCAGTTTCTGCCTCTTTATAATTTTTAACATTGTCCTTTGCTGGTTTCTAAAATGTTCCCAATTTCCTGAGCTACCACTAATCTTTGCAGCATTGTATATTTTTCTCTTTCAATTTTGTATCATTCTTAACATCTCCCATCTTACCATTTAAACTATTTTCCCATTTCACTTCAATTAACTTCAGTGGGGGAGGCGATGGCATAGTGGTATTGTTGCTGGACTTTTAATCCTGAGAGCCAGGGTAATGCTCTAGTGGAATTTGATTCAATAAAAATCTGGAATGAAAAGTCTAATGATGACCATGGAACCATTGTCAGTTGTAAAAACCCATCTGGTTCACTAACTGTCATCTTTATCTGGTCGGCCTACATGTGACTCTAGACCAAAAGGAATGAAACCGGACGGACCACCTGGCATCGACCTAGGCACCAGAAACGCAGCTCAGTCGACCCTTACCAAGTCCTCCTTACTAACATCTGGGGGCTAGGGAGAGCTGTCTCACAGACTGGTCATAGTCATCCTCACGGAATCATACCTTATAGATAATGCCCCAGATGCCACCGTCACCTGGACATGTCCTGTCCCACCGGTAAGACAGACCCAGCAGAGGTGGCGGTACAGTCAGGAGGGAGTTGCCCCGGGAGACCTCAACATCCACTCCGGACCCCATGAAGTCTCATGGAAACCTCCTGCTGATTACCATCCCTCAGCTGATGAATCAGTGCTTCTCCATGCTGAACACCACTTGGAGGAAGCACTGAGGGTGGCAAGAGCAGAATGTACTCTGGGTGGGGGACTTCAATGTCCATCACCGAGTGGCTCGGTAGCACCACTACTGACCGAGCTCGCCGAGTCCTAAGTGACATAGATGCTAGACTGGCTCTGTGGCAGGTGGAGCAAGAGGGAAAAACATATTTGACCTCATCCTCACCAACCTGCCTGCCGCAGATGCATCTGTCCATGACAGTATTGGTAGGTGTGACCACCGCACAGACTTGTGGAGACGAAGTCCCACCTTCACATTGAAGATACCCTCCATCGTGTTGTGTGGCACTACCACCGTGCTCAATGGGGTAGATTTTGAACAGATCTAGCAACTCAAGACTGGGCATCCATGGGGCGCTATGGGCCATCAGCAGCAGCAGAATTGTACTTGAACACAATCTGTAACGTGGCCTGGCATATCTCCCACTCTACCATTATCGGGGATCTGGATCAACCCTTGTTCAATAAAGAGTGCAGGAAGGCATGCCAGGAGCAGCACCAGGCATACCTAAAAATGAGGTGTTAACCTGGTGAAGCTATAACACAGGATTATTTGTGTGCTAAACAGCATAAGCAGCAAGTGATAGACAGAGCTAAGCGATCCCACAACCAACGGATCAGATCTAAGCTCTCCAGTCCTGCCACATCCAGTGGTGAATGGTGGTGGACAATTAAAAAACTCACTGGTGGAGGAGGCTCCACAAATATCCCCTTCCTCAATGATGGAGGAGCCCAGTACATCAGTGCAGAAGATAAGGCTGAAGAATTTGCAACAATCTTTTGCCAGAAGTTCCGAGTGGATGATCCATCTTGGCTTCATCCTGAGGCCCCCAGCATCACAGATGCCAGTCTTGAGCCAATTCAATTCACTCCACGTGATATCAAGAAAAGGCTGAAGGCACTAGATACTGCAAAGGCTATGGGCCCTGACAATATTCCAGCAATAGTACTGAAGACTTGTGCTCCAGAACTTGCTAAACCCCTAGCCAAGCTGTTTCAGTACAGCTACAACACCGGCTATGTGGAAAATTGCCCAGGTATGTCCTGTACACAAAAAGCAGGACAAATCCAACTGGCCAAATACCGCCCCATGACTCTACTCTCGATCATCATTAAAGTAATGGAAGGGATCATGAGCAGTGCTATCAAGCGGTACTTGCTTAGCAGTAACCTGTTCACTGACACCCATTTTGGGATCTGCTAGGGCCACTCAGCTCCTGACTTCATTACAGCCTTGGTTCAAACATGGACAAAAGAGCTGAACTCCCGAGGTGAGGTGAGAGTGACTGCCCTTGACATCAAGGCAGCATTTGGCCGAGTGTGGCATCAAGGAGCCCTAGCAAAACTGGAGTCAATGGGAATCAGGGGGAAAACTCTCCACTGGTTGGAGTCATACCTAGCATAAAGGAAGATGGTTGTGGTTGTTGGAGGTCAGTCATCTCAGCTCCAGGACATCACTGCAGAAGTTCCTCAGGGTAGTGTCCTCAGCCCAACCATCTTCAGCTGCTTCATCAATGACCTTCCTTCCATCATAAGGTCAAAAGTGGGGATGTTTGCTGATAGTTGCACAATGTTCAACACCATTTGCGATTCCTCAGATACTGAAGCAGTCCATGTAGAAATGCAGCAAGACCTGGACAATATCCAGGCTTGGGCTGACAAGGGGCAAGTAACATTCGCACCACACAAGTGTCAGGCAATGAGCATCTCCAACAAGAGAGAATCCAACCATTGTCCCTTGATGTTCAATGGCATTACCATCACTGAACCCCTCACTATCAACATCCTGGGGGTTACCCTTGACCAGAAACTGAACTGGGCTATCCATATAAATACTGTGGCTACAAGGGCAGGCCAGAGGCTAGGAATCCTGTGGCGAGTAACTCGCCTCCTGACTCCCGAACGCCTGTCCATCATCTACAAGGAGTGTAATGGAATATTCCCCACTTGAGTGGATGAGTGCAGCTCCCACAACTCTCAAGAAGTTTGACACCATCCAGGACAAAGCAGCCCACTTGATTGGCACCACATCCACAAACATTCACTCCCTCCACCACCGACGCACAGTAGCAGCAGTGTGTGCCATCTACAAGATGCACTGCAGGAAATTCACCAAGGCTCCTTAGACAGCACATTCCAAACCTTTGACAATTACCATCTATAAGTACAAGTGCAGCAGACAGATGGGAACCCTGCCACCTGGAAGTTCCCCTCCAAGTCACTAACCACCCTGACTTGGAAATATATCAGCATTCCTTCACTGTCGTTGGGTCAAAATCCTGGCACTCCCTTCCTAACAGCACTGTGGGTGTACCTACACCATATGGACTACAGTGGTTCAAGAAGGCAGTTCACCACCACCTTCTCAAGGGCAACTGGGAATGGACAATACATGTTGGCCTAGCCAGCCTGCATTCCGTGAATGAAGAAAAAAACCTCTGCCCTCTTACCCTAGTAACTGCCTTTATTTAAGCTTAAGGTACTAGTTTCCAACTCAAATTCTCACACAAACTGAATGTGAAATTCTGTCATCTTACGATCATTCTTGCCTAAAAGATCCTTTACTATGAGGTCATTAATTAATCTTGTCTTATTACAGATTACCAGGTCTAAAATATCCTGTTCCCTGGTTGGTTTCAGAATGTATTGTTCTAAGAAACCGTCCTGAATAAACACTATGAACTCATCCTCCAGGCTACTTTTGGCAATTTGATTAATCCAGTCTATATGAAGATTAAAATCTCCCACAATTATTGCAGTAACTTCCTTACAGGTCCCCATTATTTCTTGATTTATACTCAGTTCTACAGTGTATCTACTGTCAGGGGCCCAAAAACCACTTCCACCAGTGTCTTATTTCCTTTGCTATTTCTTATCTCTACCCAAACTGATTCTACATTTTGATCCTCTGAACCAAGATCATTTCTCGCTACTGTACTGGTCTCACGCTTAATGAACAAAGCTACCCCACCTCCTTTTCCTTTTTTCCTGTCCTTCCAAAATGCTACATAACCTTGAATGTTCAAGTCCCAGCTGTGGTCACTTTGCAACCATGTCTCTGTAATGGTTATTATATCATACTCACATATTTCTCTTTGTGCTATCAATTGATCCATCTTGTTACAAATGCTGCATGCATTCAGAAAAGAGCTTCAATTCTGTGGGGTTTTTTTAAACCACTTTTCCCCACTCTGCTCTTACTTGCTGATACACTCATTTGTATGCTCGGTCCCTTCCTTTACTCTCTGGTTATCATTACCCACATCACTACTCTGCGCCGTGCCTTGTCCTTTCTCTTTAACTTTCCAAATCTTTCCACGTGTGAACCTCCCTCTGTTTCGTTTAAAGCCCTTTTTACAGCCCTAGTTTACTGGCCCCAGCATGGTTCAGGTGAAGGTCGTCTCAATGGTATAGCTCCCCTTCCCCTGGTGCTAGTGCCCCATGAATTGAAACCCGTTTCTCCTACTCCAATCTTTCTGAGCCGCACATTCAACTCCAATCTTATTTACCCTATGCCGATTTGCTCATGGAGATTACTACTTTTTTGTTTCTGGTTTTTAATTTAGCCCCTAGCTGCTCATACTCCCTCAGCAGGGCCTCTTTCTTCGTCCTTCCTATGTAATTGATATCCAGATGTCTACAACAACTAGATCATCCCTTTCCCACTTAAAATTCCTCTCCAGCCCCAAGGAAATATCCTTAACCCTGGCACTGAGCAGGCAACACAGCCTTCGGTACTCGCACTCTTGTCTGCAGAGAACAGTATCGATCTCTCTTAACTATACTCTCCTCTACTACAACAATATTCCTTTCTATTCTCCCAACTTGAATGGTTCCCTACACCATGGTGCTATGGTCAGTTTACTCATCTCTCCCGCACCCCCCCGCCCCCTTTCAAGCCCTGCACTCATCCACACAGGCTACAAGTACCTCCAACCTGTTGGACAATTGCCAGGACTGAGGCTCCTCCATTACTACCTTCTGGATGCTCATACCTGCCTCACGCATTGTCACACCTTCCTGTCCTTGACCACAGGTCAAATCTGAAGTTTCTAGCCTAAGGGGTGTGACTGAACCCTTGGACAGAGTGACCACATAACTTTGCCTTTCCCTGATGTATTGCAGTGTCTGAAGCTCAGACTCCAGCTCATCAACTTGGAACTGAAGTTCCTCAAAGCTGCAGACACTTACTGCAGATATGGCTGTCGTGGATCCTACTGGTGTCCACTAGAACACACATGCTACAGCTGCAACACATCTGCCCTGTCACCTTTATTGTATTTAATTTAACTAATTGGGTTTCAAGTATAAAAATATCACTCAGTGCTGTTGTCTGTACAGTAAGTTCCCATTTTAACTCATTGAGCTTTAATATCATGGATATAAGGGGCTGGTATGCACATTTACCGTCGAGATTTCTGTTTTAGTGTCGTTTTGTGCTGGGTTGCTGTAGCGCGCATGACCTGAATGGCGCCGTTTTGAAATGGCCCCTCCTGCTCGCTGCCTCTCTCCCCATCCTCAGAGTCACAGCTCCTCTCACCCCCTCACTCCCTTCTAACCTCTCACCACCCCTCTCCCAAGCCCTTGCACACAGCAAAGGTTCAGGAAAGGAAGTGGTGAGCAAGAGGGAATGGGAGAGTTGGCGAGCAGGAGAATCAGGGAGCAGGATGGGAAGCGAGTGGCAGAGTCAGCAAGATGTGGAAAGAGCTAGCATATTTCTTTATATTTTAAAATTTATTTCATCTACAAATATAGGAATTTATAGTATTTCAACTTACAAGGTATAATGTTCTAATGATTTTTTTTTCATGAGAAAGGGCTGACAGAACCTAACTTCAGCTTTTACATTGTTTTAATGGGAAAATCTGATTTGTTTAATGTCGTTTCATTTAAGGTTGCACTTTTCAGGAAGACAATTACAATGTTAACTGAGGAATTACTGTAACTCTTTCGAGTACATTCACAGTTCTTGACTTTTTTTTTGTTCAAAGCCCTGGAGTGGGACATGAACCCACAACCTTCTGACTCAAAGGTGAGGGTGCTATGAACTGAGCCACAGCTGACACCTCAAAGGAATTACTGTAGTTGTACCAAGTAGTTAACTAATTAAGCTATAAATTTAATGCAATACTTCTTTCGCCCCAGGACCAGTTTAAACTACTTCCTAGGTTTAGCAGGACAAAATCTTAAAAGCTCATCAATCACCTACCTGCTCACCTAACTAAAGCTTTAAACACTCACTAGCTTCTGGATGCTGAAAAAAGATATAAAAAGCAGCACCTTCTTCCTTCTCTGCACCAAATTCCCAAGTGAGCACTTGTTCCTTGTTGCACTCAGGTTTCATCACACTCTGTGTTCCCATACTCTGCGATAGCAAAACCTGTCTATTTTTATAGAGAGCTGATGACTTGCACCCAAGTTACAACTGCTAAGTTAGTTTCCTGCTTCTGTGATTAACACCTGTTCATTTTCAGTTGATTGACAGATAGCTGCCGCTCCCAGGCATTTTGTTAACTAGGCTTCTTGACTAAAGGTTGACTAAGTTGGAGCCTGAATGCTAATCTAAATTATAATTACAAGAGAGATTCCCACCTGCATGAAATTCCCCAGTTAGCATTCCTGCCTCGTCGCACTTGGGCCTCATCACACACTGTGCTCCACAATAATATGTAATGCACCTTGTTTACATTACTGAGTAGGCTCAGTAGAATTGGAACAAAGTAACACAAAATGCATGTTGATTTAAATTTGTGGATTGCTGCTGCATTTTCTGGATGGTGTATTTTTTAGTGACTGGGTAAGGCACTAATAAGTTGGGAAATGGACAATCTCATTATGGATAAAAGCAAAATACTGCAGATGCTGGAAATCTAGAACAAAAACAAAAATATCTGGAAAAACTCAGCAGGTCTGACAGCATCTGCGGAGAGGGATACAGTTGACGTTTTGAGTCCGTATGACCCTTCATCAGAACTAAGACATATAGAAATGAGATGAAATATAAGCTGGTAGAAGGGGGTGGGACAGGAGAGCTCGCTAGCTCGACCTGCTGAGTTTTTCCAGATATTTTTGTTTTTGATCTCATTATGGAGCTGTACAGAGCCTGAACTGCTCAGTTAGCTGGCAGACAGAAAGGATGGTAGTCTACCTTTCTAGTTAGTACATATCTCCACCTCTGGAGAGGTTGTTGATCAGCACCTTGTGGTTACTGGGCAGGAAATGGTGTGCAACATCACCTACTTTCCAGTGCTGCTTCCAAAGTTAGGGTTACTGTCAGTTGCTGCTGTGCAACCTAAATGAGGCATTTAAAAAAATACTTTTTTGTTTCAGAGCGATGAGTGTAGCTTTCTGACCCTTGATTGGTAATGATAAGTTGCTGCATGCCCACTCTTTAAAATATCTAAACACTTTTCTAGAAAAGAAATTGATATTTTTATTGCATTACACATATACACATGAGGGAGGTGGTGGCATAGTGCTATTGTCACTGGACTAGTATTCCAGAAGACCCAAGGTAATTCTCTGGGGGCTCGGGTTCAAATCCCAGCATGGCAGATGGTGAAATTTGAATTCAGTAAAAAAAATCTTGTAATTAAAAGCCTGATGATGACCACGAAGCCATTGCTGATTGTTGTAAAAACTCATCTGGTTCACTAGTGTCCTGTAGGGAAGGAGATCTGCTGGCCTGGCCTGGTCTACATGTGACTCCATACTCACAGCAATGTGGTTCACTCTTAAATGTGTTCTGAACAGGGCATTTAGGGATGGGCAATAAATGCTGGCCTCGTCAGCGATGCCCACATTCATGAACGAATTTTTAAAAATATACGGTGGTGTTAGTAATTGTTCCTTGGTGGCCATGGAGTTATGGTTGCTAACTTCATGTTTGAAGTTGTCCCAGTTTGAATTGGCAATCAGATGAAATCCATATTGATGGATGCACCCTTGTTTTGTGAGGTTGGATTTTTTTAATGTCACCTTTCACAAAACTACCAGATTAATGCATAGGTTGTTATTTGTTCCCATTTTCTTCTATAACCAGGTATGCATGAGAATGAGTTAGTTTGATTGTATACTGGAAAGTCAAGAGGGCATTTGGCCTATCAATTCTGCTCCTTCCACAGACCATGCATACATTATTGTGCACATTGTCCAAGCCATTTAATTTTTTGAAGGAAAGTCCTGCAGAAATACTGTGCTCCATGGAGTAAACGACTTAGCCTATGAATGTAGTGGGGCCGAAAATTCATGATCCACACTCCAACACTCTAACAGTGGACATCTTCTCTCTGGGAATTTATCATCTAATTGGAATTCCTAAATCAGGCAATTGAAATTAAGTGTGCTTCACCAGGAGCAGTGCAGCTGGAGCATTCACTGGGTGATCATAAGACATCACTGTGGCCATTGGAGCTGTAGGTTCTATGTCCCAATGATGGACCCACAGCAATGAAAGATCGTAAACGCGTCCACTACTATTGCAGAGTGGTGGACTTTTAAATTTACTTTTGTAAATCTGATTCACAAACCACATTTGAAAACTATATTTAAAAAAAAATTTAGAAGTATAGAATTTTACAAAAAATCTTTTGGTACATCCTGCTTGCAGCAGCTTTCTGAAAGGGCTATCCATTTGGTCCAATTTCACTGACTTTTCCCACATCCTTTGAAGATTTTCCTTTTCAACTTTTTGCTTACTTCTCTTATGGAAGCTATTAAAAATTCTACTTCTATACAATTTCTGATAGAGTTGTGAGGGCATGGAATGCCGTCAGCTTCCCTCATTGCTTTTGTGGCAATCTTCAATTTATGCTCTTTAATTTCCTGCTCCAATGATAAGTGAAAGGAACTTAACCCTGTTTAATTTATTGAAACCTTTTGAACACCTGTTGGATCCCCTTTTAACCTTCTCCAATGAAAAGAGTCTCAGCTTCACTCGCATCTCGTCATAAATTAAGTGTCTCTTCCCTGATATCAAAAGAAAACACAACATTCTAATTTTTTTATTATTCATTTTATGGGATGTGGGCATCGCTGGCTAGACCAGCATTTTATTGCCTGTTCCTAATTGCCCTTGAAGGTGGTGGTGAGCTGCCTTCTTGAATTGCTGCAGTCCATATGGTGTAGGTTCACCCACGGTGCTGTTAGGGAATTCCAGGATTCTGACCCAGCAACAGTGAAGGAATGACGATACATTTCCAAGTCAGGGTGCTGAGTGCCTTGGAGGGGAACTTCCAGGTTGTGGTGTTCCCATGTGCCTGCTGCCCTTGTTCTTCTAGATTTGGATCCATGCAGTCATGGATTTGGAAGATGCTGCCTAAGGAGGCTTACTGAGCTCTTGCAGTGCATCTTGTACATGGTACACACTGCTGCCACTCTGTGTCGGTGGAGGAGGGAGTGAATGTTTGTGGTTGGGGTGCCAATCAAGCTGTTGCTTTGTCCTGGATGGTGTCAAGCTTCTTAAGTGTTGTGGGAGCTGCACTCATCCAGGCAAATGGAGAGTATTCCATCACACTCCTGACTTGTGCCTTGTAGATGATGGGCAGGCTTTGGGGAGTCAGGAGGTGAGTTACTCGTCACAGGATTCCTAGCCCCTGACTTGCTTTTGAAGCCACAGTATTTATACGGCTAGTCCAGTTCAGTTTCTGGTCAAGGGTCACCCCCAGGATGTTGATAGTGAGGTATTCAGTGATGGTAATGCCTTTGAATGTTAAGGGGCAATGGTTAGATTCCCTCTTGTTGGAAATGGTCAGTTCCTGGCACTTGTGTGGCATGAATGTCATTGTGACTTGTCAGCCCAAGCCTGGGTATTGTCCAGGTCTTGTTGTGTTTGGACATGTCTGCTTCAGTATCTGAGGAGTTGCGAATGGTGCTGAACATTGTGCAATCATCAGCAAACATCCCCAGTTCTGACCTTATGATGGAAGGAAGGTTATTGATGAAGCAGCTGAAGATGGTTGGGCTGAGGACACTACCCTGAGGAACTCCTGCAGTGATGTTCTGGAACTGAGATGATTGACCTCCAACAACCACAACCATCTTCCATTGTGCTAGGTATGACTCCAACCAGTGGAGAGTTTCCCCCTGATTCTCATTGACTCCAGTTTTGCTAGGGCTTCTTGATACCACACTCTGTCAAATGTGGCCGTGATGTCAAGGGCAGTTAGTCTGACCTCACCTCAGGAGTTCAGCACTTTTGTCCATGTTTGAACCAAGGCTGTAATGAGGAGCTGGGTGGCTCTGGCGTCAAACTGGGCGTCAGTGAGCAGGTCATTGCTAAGCAAGTGCAGCTTGATAGAACTGTTAATGACCCTTCCATCAATTTACTGTTGATGGAGAGTAGACTGGGCGGTAATTAGCTGAATCGGATTTGTCCTGCTTTTTGTATACAAGACATACCAGGGCAATTTTCCACATTGCCAGGTAGATGCAGCGCAGCAAGTTCTGGACCACAAGTCTTCATTACTATTGCCGAAATATTGCCAGGGCCCGTAGCCTTTGCAGTTTCCAGTGCCTTCAACTGTTTCTTGATATCACGTGGAGTGAATCAAATTGGCTCAAGACTGGCATCTGTGATGCTGGGGAGAGGTCCCACCACTTCTGCAGAGGTGCAGAAGGCCAAGATGGATCATTCACTTGGCACTTCTGGCTGAAGATTGTAGCAAATGCTTCAGCCTTACCTTTTGCGCTGATGTGCTGGCCTCCCCCATCATTGAGGATGGTGATATTTATAGAGCCTCCTGTTCCAGTGAGTTGTTTAATTGTCCACCACTATTCTCGATTGGATGTGGCAGGGCTGCATCTGTTGGTTGTGGAATCGTTTAGCTCTGTCTACCATTTGCTGCTTTTGCTGTTTGGCACACAAATAGTCCTGTGTTGTAACTTCACCAGGTTAACACCTCATTTATAGTTATGCCTGGTGCTGCTCCTGGCATGCTCTCTTCTTTGAATCAGGGTTGATCCCCTGGCTTGGTGGTAATGGTCTGGGCCATGAGGTTACAGATTGTGGTTGAGTACAATTCTGCTGCAGATGACCCATTGCGCTTCAAGGTTGTCCAGACTTGAGTTGCTAGATCTGTTTGAAATCAATCCCATTTAGCATAGTGGTAGTGCCACACAACACGATGGAGGTTACCGTCCATGTGAATACTGGACTTCATCCCCACAAGGACTGTGCAGTGGTCACTTCTACCGACATTGTCAAGGACAGATGCATCTGCGGCGGGCAGGTTGATGAGGATGAGGCCAAGTATGTTTTTCCCCTCTTGTTGGTTCCCTCACCACCTGTCGCAGACCCGGTCTAACTGCTATGTTCTTTAGGACTCGGCCAGCTCGGTGTGTACTGGTGGTACCGAGCCACTCGATGATGTACTTTGAAGTCCCCCGCCAAAGTACATTCTGCGCCATTGCCACACTCAGTGCTTCCTCCAAGTAGTGTTCAACATGGAGGAGAACTGATTCATCATCTAAGCGGGGGCGGTACATGATAAGCAGCAGGAGGTTTCCTTGCCCATGTTTGACCTGATGACGTGAGACTTCATGTGGTCTGGATGCAATGTTGAGGACTCCCAGGGCAACTCCCTCCCGACTGTATACCATTGTGCTGTCACCTCTGCTGGGTCTGTCCTGCCTACTTATAGCTTAAGTAATGACTTATGTAAATTCAGAAACTTTGGTCAAAGATCAAAGTAGGACACAGCAAGAATTAATGAAAAGGGGAGAGAAGATTATATAAATCGAGGAATAATGGTTATACCAAGTTTGATCTTTAAAAAACAGTTTTCGGAGGATGGGAGGGCTGATGGTAGTAATAATTGTGATTCATTAAGTTCATAGTGGGATAGTGAATTTGGGGGACACTATAAAATCCAAAAGCAACAAAGGATTCCTCTTTTGAATATTACGGTCAGAAGCAGAAGCCGTGATCCTTACCAACAAAACCACACAGACACTATCTTGGTCAAGACTGGGGTTAAACAAGGCTGTGTCTTTGCTTCAATCTTCTTCTCCATTTTCCTCACTGCAATACTGCATCTAATATCCAGGAAACCACCCAGAAATATGTTGATAATTTCCAGAACAGATGAGAATACAAAACCAAAGTCACGCCAACCTCAGTCATTGGGCTCCAGCATGCAGATGACGTTTATGTGTGCGCGCTCACTCAGAAACTGAGCTCCAGGTCATTGTCGACTCTTACTTTGAAATGTATGGGAAAATGGGCCTTACATGAAGCACCTGGAAAACGTAGTCCTCTTGCAACCAGCTCCCACTGCGGAACGCCTGCCCACAACAATTAAGATCAATGGCGAGATCCTGGAAAATGTGGACTCTTTTCCATATCTTAGGAGCCTTCTCTTGATGAAGGCAGACATAAATTATGAAATTTATCATCACCTCCAGTGTGCCAGTTCAGCCTTCAGCCAACTGAGGAAAAAAATATTTGAAAACCAGGATCTCAAATCCAAGACTGGAGGTCGTGGTTTACTGGGCAGCAATGATCCCCGTGCTCCTATATGCTTCAGAGATGTGGACAACCTGCAGCAGGCATCTCAAAGTACTGGAAGAAGTAAAGGCTCTCAAATAGCAGCATCCTCTCCCAAACAAATATGCCCAGCATTGAGGTGCTAATCACTCAAAGCCAGCTCAAATGGGCAGAATATGTCATTTGCCTGCCTGACACCAGACTTCCAAAGCAACTGCTTTATTTGGAACTTGGTTACAGCAGGAGACTCCCAGGAGTAGAGATGAAATGCTTTCGGAATGTCCTCAAAGCATCCCTGAAGAGGTCAAACATCTCCACCAACTCATGGGAGTCCCTCGCCTGTGACTGACCAAAATGGAGAAGGCACTGAACGCAACAAGAGACTTCATCGGGATCATGCAGAGGCAAACTTAAGGGGTCAGAGAGAGTGCACAAACCTCCAAACAACTAATCTAGCCAATCCTCCAATCACCATTTGTACTGCATGTGTCAGAGTCTGCAGATCACTCCTTGGACTTAACAGTCATTTCAGAACCCATCAGGCCAGAGTGGAAGCAAGTCATCCTCAATCCCAAGGGACTGCCAAAGAAGAAGAATGGAATAGCCTCATTGTTCAGAGCCCTCATTTTAAAATGGCTGCCCTGACTAAGTTGGGAAGAGAAAAGGTCATTTTTTCCTTTCAAAAAGAGCAGTTCCAAAACAATTTTTCTGACAGTCTGTTATAAACAATATAAAGGTGTTTTAAAAAATAATTTTGTACAATGTATAGTTCCTTTTTAACTGCAAAGGTTTACTATGTGACTTATTTGTTTAGAGGCTTTTAGTTGCATACTTACTTCTCCAGATCCTTTTTATCCTCCGTCGTATATTAAGAGCAGCCGGCCGGAGGAAGCTTGCTGGGGCGGGGGGGTTGGTTGGTTGGTTGGGGGCGGTGGTGGTAGTGGGTAGCGGTGCGGTGTTGTGGAAATAAAGGAGCGGCCTGGAATTTACTGAATTGTGCAGCCTGAAAGGTACCAGGTTCAACCTAAAGCACATAGCAGGAAAAATGAGCTGATTTAGCTCCCTTAACCAGTATAGCAGTTGGTATCGTTCAACTAATTGTGTGTATGCATCACTTGATTCAGATACTTGATGGCAGTCACGGCTTATGGAGCCATACGCCAGTGTGAGTTGTCACCAGGAGGAAGGGGAAAATGTTATGAAACAAAAACATAATATATAGGTTAGTGGTTTTGGGGCTTTATTGTATTTAGAGCCACATAGATTTGTACCATGGAACTTAAGTGGGCCATTTATAAAGTTTAAATCCATGTTCCAAAATAATCTGCAGAGATCTGAAATTGCAAATATTAATAGACTGTGGAGTTCTGATTTAGGCTGCAGTGAGGCTACAGTTCTTAAACATAGCTCCTTCGAAAGCTTCAGACCCACAGAATTCAAATAGGATCAAAGTTACCTGGGCTTAAAGGGCTGCTCTTTCAACATCCCTAAAGTAGAACTTGATTTTTTTTTCTGTGTAGCCATCCTCTTACCTATCCTGCTTTGTTTTACTTCCAGACTATATACAACTCATTTGTGTACACAGAGAAAATTTCGAATGGAGAAACAGAAGTTCAGCAGGTAAGTAAATGTTTAATTTTATTTTCATAGCATCCAACTTCTGTTGTCAAGCTTCTGGGCACAAAATAATCTTTGCTGTGCAGTTATAATTTACTTGGCAGTTGTTTCTTTCTCCCTGCAAGATCTTAGGCCCCTTAGCTACATGAGTCACATAGCTGATAATAATTTGTACGAGTGCAGCTGACTGGCAGATCCTTCAGCCCCACGTTATATTTAACTTGTGCTACTTGTTAACATCTGATTGAAAGCCTAGAGTGTGTGTTTGCTTTTTCGTGGCATTGGTATCCCGGCATATTTTGAAGCAAGTTTGTAGTTGTGAAAGTCCAACAGTAGCCACACCCATTTGCTCTGTGCTCAACCTCTGTCTTGATCATGAGAGTTGCAATGTCTGGAGCTGGTGTTCTCCACTCTTCCTCTGCCATTCAGAGGTTCATTGTACCATTTGATGATGTACTCAGACACACAGCATGTGTAGGTCCCGAGTTTAGTTCTTGGTTCATGCTTGGCTAATCTCAATTGATATGCAGTGGGAGTACTACATGTAGCATAAGCACTTCTAGGCTGGGGTTAAGAGAAAACAGAGAAACTGGTCCACTTCGCAAGTAAAGTATAACTGCCTTAACACTGCTGTGGAATACTTGGCCAGTAATTTAATACTTGACCAGCAATTTAAGTAGGATGGATGCCACGTAGAACTCTGAAGATGACCTCTTTGACCTCCTAGGTTAGTGTGCATTTCTCCTGTGCAGGTATGAAGGATTTGTTTAGGAACTTTTGAAGTTTGTGAAGAATAGCAGGTTGAGCTCACAGCTTTGCAGTGAATAGGAGCCTGAGCAAGGCTTGCTTTTTTGGTACTTGGTCATGCCAGTATTGTTCAGCACAGTGAGAGCTAAATTTTGACTTTAATCACTTAGACGTTTTTTAGAATATGTTTTTTACAAGTTTCAGTGCGCGTACTGGCTATTTAGTTTCATTTAAAACATGACATAAGGGTTAGGAGCAGAAGTAGATAGACCATTTGTCCCTCAAGCCTGCTCTGCCATTCACTCTGATCATAGCTGATCTATTTCAACTTCACTTTTGTTACACCCCACCCCCCCATGTATCTTGATGACCTGAGAGATCAAAAATTTGTGTCTCAGTCTTAAATATACTCAATGATGAAGCATTCACAACCCTCAGTGAAGAAATTTCTCCGTATCTCAGTACTAAATTACCAAGCCCTTATCCTGAGGTTGTGCCCCTGTATTCTAGATTCCCTGGGTAGGGGAGATAACCCTTAGTGCCTACCCTGTCAAGCCCCTCCAAAATCTTATATGTTTCATTGAGATCACCTCTCATTCTTCTAACCTAGGCAGTATCTGGCCAATTTACTCAGCCTCTTATCATAGGATAACCCTCTAACTCAGGTATCAAATCTAATGCACACTCACTGTATTGCCTCCAAAGCAAAAATATCAATCCTTAGCTATGGACACCAAAACTCTGTGCAGTGCTTCAGATATAGTCTCGCCATGGAGAAAGTTTGGTGTGCATGGAGATCAGATCATAGTAGGGATTGGACTCAGGTGCAGCATCCCTCCTTGAGAACTTAAATAAGCAGCTGATGCGCACTTTCTGGACTTCCACATGAAGAATGGCTATTTGCTTAAGGTACCATAGGGAACTGGCACTGCACGTATTGAATTATAGCCAAGCATGAGTCATTGTTTTTAGGCGAGAAGAACGGGAGCAAAGTAGGGATTATAAAATCTTCTGCGATGGGTAAATCCATATTGTTTTGTAGTTTAATTGTTGGTCATGGGTGTCATTGTATGATTGAAAATTGACCTCAACAATTCCAATTTTAAAAAAGAGCTGTTGAGACTAGGATGACTGAAGAATTGCAAAACAGTAATAATGGGTGATTACAATTTACTAATAGACTGGGTAAACCTAGTTAGCACTAATGCTGTGGAGGATGCATTGCTGGAGTGTGTACGAGGTGGGTTTCTGGAGCAGCACGTTGAAGAACCAACCAGGGATTGGGCTATTTTAGATTTTCTATTATGTAATGAGAAAGGGCTAATTAATAACCTTGTTGTAAAGGAGTCTTTAGGAAATAGTGACGATAATATGATAGAATTTTCCTTTTAAGTTTGAAAGTGATATAGTTCTTTCTGAAACTAGGGTCTTAAATCTGGACAAAGGAAATTATGAAGATATGAGGGGCAAGTTGGCTTTGGTGGATTGGGAAATCATGTATTTGATGGTATTCAGGCAATGGCTAGTATTTAAAGAAATATTATACAGTCAACAACAAATGTAGATCCCTCTAAGACACAAAATCCCAACAGGAAAGGTAAATTAACCATGGCTAACAATAAGAGTTAAAGATTGCATTAGATCAAAGGAAGTGGCTTATCAGGTTGCCAGCAAAAGTGCCCAAGGACTGGGAGCAATTTAGAACCTAGCAAAGGAGGACAAAGAAACTGATAAAGAAAGGGAAAAGAGAATATGAATGCTAGCTAGCGAGAAACATATAGGCAGACCGTAAAAACTTCTTTAGGTATGTGAAAAGGAAAAGATTAGCAATGACATATATGGGCCCATTACAGGTGGAGATAGGAGAATTTATAAAGGAGAATGGAGAAATGGTGGAGAAACTAAATGATTACTTTGTATCTGTCTTCACAAAGGAAGATACAGAGTATGGGAACCAAAGGGCTTGTGCAAATGAGAAACTGAAAAAAGTAGTTTTAAAGAGGTAGTACTCGAAAAATTAATTGGATTGAAGGTTGATAACAGCCCATGGACCAAATGAGCTACATCCCAGAGTGCTGAAGGAGGTGGCTTTAGGGATAGTGGATGCAATGATGGTTATCTTTCAAAATTCTATAGATTCTGGAAAGGTTCTTGCAGACTGGAAAGTATCAAATGTAACCCCACTATTTCAGAAGGGAGAGAGAGGGAGAATGGAGAACTATAGACCTGTTAGCTTGACATCAGTAGTAGAGAAAATGTTAGAATCTATTATAAAGGATGTGATAATTGGACACTTAGAAAATAATGATGTGATTGGGCAGAGTCAACATGGATTTATGAAAGGGACATCATGTTTAACAAACCTGTTGGAGTTTTTTGAGGATGTTACCTGTAGCATAGATAAAGGAGAACCAATGGATGTGGTGTATTTGGATTTTCAGAAGGCTTTTGAGAAGGTCCCACAGACGAGGCCAGTAAACAAAATTAGAGCACATGGGATTGGGGGTAATATACTGGAATGGTTTGAGAATTGGTTAACAGACAGAAAACAGAGAGTAGGAATAAACGGGTCAGTCTCAGGATGGCAGGCTGTTACTAGTGGGTACAGCGAGAATCAGTGCTAGGGCCACAGCTGTTCTATATAATCTATATAAACGATTTGGATGTGGGGACCAAGTGTAATATTTCCAGGTTTGCTGATGACACAAAATTAGATGGGAATGTAAGTTGTGAGGATGCAGCAAGGAGTCACAGGCCATGTGAATGGGTAAGGACATAGCAGATGGAATATCATAGTAATAAGTGCGAAGTTATCTAATTTGGTAGAGAAAAAAACAAAGACAGAGTATTTCTTAAATAGTGAGAGGTTGGGAAGTGTTGGTGTCCAAAGAGACATGGGTACCCTTGTTCATGAATCATTAAAAACTAGCATGCAGGTGTAATTATGAATGCAAATGGTACATTGGCCTTCATCGCAAAGGGATTTGAATACAGGAGTAAAGATATCTTACTGCATTGTATAGAGCCTTGGCGAGACCGCACCTGGAGTATTGTGTACAGTTTTGGTTTCTTTATCTAAGGAAGGATATACTTGCCATAGAGGGAGGTTCTCCAGACTAATCCCTGGGAAGATGGGGTTGCCTTATAAGGTGAGATTGAGGAAACTGGGCCTGTATTCCCTACAATTTTGAAGAATGAGAGGTGGTCTCATTGCAACTTACATAATTCTTAAAGGGCTTGACGGAGTAGATACAGGAAGGATGTTTGGTGAGTCTAGAACCAGGCGACACAGTCTCAGAATAGGCCATTTTAGACTGAGATGAGGAGGAATTTCTTCACTCAGAGCGTGGCATATCTTTGGAATTCTCTACCCCAGAGGGCTATGGAAGTTCACCCACTGAGCATGTTCAAGACAAAAATCAATAGATTTCTGGATACTAATGACATCAAGCGATCTGGGGGAAAATGGCATAGAAGTAGATGATCAGCCATGATCTGATTGAATGCCAGAGCAGGCTTAACAGGTCAAATGGCCTACTCCTGCTCCTATGTTCCTAAATTGTTTCTCTTATAGCAAACCCATTCTCCTTCGCTGCATATTGGAAGTATCTGAGAATGAAACATTATGCTTAATATCAATAATCCAACTGCATGTGGAGAAGGAAAGCAACTTCTTTTGTATTGGATACTTTGTGGTCAGGGATTCATAGGATTTTGTGTTATTGCTTTTTAAATGTCTCCTTGGTCCTGTACAGTCTCTCAAGCGCTTCAAACTTAAAGCGTTGTCACGTTGCATTTTTTTCCAACTGTCATTTGGACATTCCAAATGCATCTCTTCCATGAGAACTACCTCGTGCTCCTATGGTTCCTTCCATTCTCTAGATCTCTCAGCCATCCTTCCTTGTCTGCAAAATTTTGTACCTCCAACCTACTGAAGATCTCGTAATGCTGATTATATCCATGTTTTTATCATCTGCAGACTCGATTGATCCAATGCATCTTTTGTTGCTTTTTCATCATCTACCTTCCATAAATTCCAACTTGTCAAAAATGAAGCTATTCATTTCCTGTTTTATTCGCCTGTCAGTCCATCTTTGGCCCACCATGGCTTCCTATTTATCAACAAATTAAATTAAAGTCTTCGTCCTTTCCTTCCAGTCCCATCATGGACTTG
Organism: Cetorhinus maximus; assembly: GCF_964194155.1. Classification (NCBI taxonomy): domain Eukaryota; kingdom Metazoa; phylum Chordata; class Chondrichthyes; order Lamniformes; family Cetorhinidae; genus Cetorhinus; species Cetorhinus maximus. The sequence continues at coordinate 62,125,960 of NC_135895.1, read as the reverse complement.
CTTCTCTCTTCTCCCTTTGCAACCTTCTTTACCCATATGTCAGTTCTTGCATACTTCAGTTCTCTGACTTTGGCATCCCATGCAACTGTCCCCCAGGTTTGGCCCACTATTGTGGTAGAACTTTGAGCCTCCTGTTTCTATAGTCTGAAATTTTCTCATCCTTCATCTCTTTATTTCTCTATCCTCTGTGAAAAACCTTCTTAAAATCTATCTGTTTGACCTATCATTTTGTCACCTCTTCAACACCCCTCAACACAAGTACAATTTACAAACTCCATGTTATGATAAATAATTCAGTGCTTCCCTTTTCTTCTCAACAAAGGAAATAGGAAATTTTATTTATATTGTCATTTGATTAGATTTTCCAGACTACAACACAAGCTGTACTTGCTATGTCAGTAAATCTCTACTTTTGAAAATTTGGGATCAACATTTCCAGGATGACATGAAATTTACTTTAAGTATCTATTTGACTGATGCCTGCCTCTCTTGCAGATTCCATCTGACAGTCTTTTCAAGTTTTGTTCAAAATCTCAGGGGAGCTTGTTGGTTTTTATCTTAAAATATGAAAGAAAGCCTATATTAGTGCTGGTCGATCACATTCCCTATTTATTGTCAATGGCACAGAATCCCCCTTTTCAGGTGACTCTATCTTATTGAGTTCTGAAGCTGGGCTTTCCAGTGATCTGCTGTTGCTGTTGGCCTCATTTCATTGTATTTCATTGTGGTTTACCATGCGGGCAATGCCACAGATAACCATTTGATTTTAAAGATACTGATTTATGCTTTTTATGGCCAAAGTGGCCATAAAAATGCCATTTGTTCTGTTCCTGAGGCTTGCACATCTATGGAAATGATGTCCATCTTGGAGACTGGCAAAGGTGAAAAATAAGGTTCATAATATTGATGCCAAGTGAAATTAATGGGAATCTGGGAAACCTCTCCATTGGCTGGAATCACACCTAGCACAAAGGAAGATGGTTGTGGTTGTTGGAGGTCTGTCAGCTTAGCCTCAGGACATCACTGCAGGAGTTCCTCAGGATGATGTTCTCGGCCCAACCATATTAAGTTGCTTTATCAATGACCTTCTCTCCAACATCCCCAATGTTCAGTATCGTTCACAACTCCTCAGAAACTGAAGCAGTCCATGTCCATATGCCACAAGGTCTGGACAAGAATCAGGTTTAGACTGATAAATGGCAAGTAAAATTTGTGCCACACAAATGCCAAGCAATGAGCATTTCCAACAAGAGAGAGAATCTAACCATCTTTCCTTGTCATTCAATGACATTATCATCACTGAAACCCCACTATCAACATTCGGGTGGTGGAGGGGAGGTGGGCTACCATTGACTAGAAACTTAACTGGACCGGTGATTAGAAATACTGTGGCTACAAGAGCAGGTCAGAGGCTGGGAATTCTGTGGCAAGTGACTCACCACCTGACTCCTCAAAGCCTGCCCACCATCCACGAGGCACAACTCAGGAGTGTAATGGAATACTGTTCCCATGAGATGAGTGTGGCTCCAAAAAGACTCAAGAGGCTTGACACAATCTAGGACATAGCAGCCTGCTTAATCAGCAACCCATCCTCCACCATAGACATTCAGTCTTCCCAGCATCAATGTGCAATGGCAACATTGTGTGCCGTATACAAGATGTACTGCAGCAACTCATCAAGGCTCCTTGGACAGCACCTTCCAAGCCCATGACCTCTGTCACCGAGAAGGACAAGGGCAGCAGAAGCATGGGGAACATTGTTAGGAAATAGAGAGTTTAAGTAACTATATTTGTATTTGTGGGTGTTAGGAAAGAGTTTTAGCTTCAATGTTTAAGTTTGATTTCTATTTCTGTATATGTGTGTTAAGAAAGGTCAAATTGAGTTTTAGTTTCACTATAAAAGGTGCCTGCATTTCTAATGAGAGTTTTATGACTCTGGCAGCTAAGTTAAACAAACAAGAATATAGAAACTGAGCTATTGCCTAGCAATAGGGGTCCAGAGAGGCAGGTTGCTCCCACAGATTCACACACAAAAACTAAAGAAACAACAGTTTTGAGTTCAGCTTGAAGTCAACTACCGAACAGAAGCCACCTGGAAGGGATAGATAGCCAGTCCCAAGCTAAAATTGGTTGAAAGTAGCTGCCAGAGAGAGACTGGAGCAAAAGTGCCAAGTCCCAAGCTAAAGAAGAAAGTCCCAAGCAGATCTTCTAATCAAAGAGATGGACAGGAACCTGGAAAAGGTCCTGTTAAGTGAAGTTAAGAGTGAGGAGCAGAGAGAAAGTCTCCAAGCTTCAGATTTAAAGAGACAAAAACTGCAGAAAGCAGATTTAGAACCAGAACAGCTTGTAAGAGGCAAGAAGGTCCAAAGAGACTGCTCGAGGTCTGTAACTCTTTGCTATGGGCATGTGAAGCAGTGGTGTACTGTTGACAGCTGATTTGGTGAGAGAGCGTGTGCGTGGAAGACATTTGAATGCATATGGTGACCCAGGGAAGAGGAACACCGGAAGGAGAGTTCGAAACCCTGGAAGTGAATCTTTGTGGAAGGCATCTGAGAGAAAGCATCGGTTTGGGAGAAGATTCCAAGGCGAGGTCTTGGAGAGTGGAGATTGGAAACCTGGTGTGAAAGACAGAGTGCAGTGAGACTGTTTGGCTTACGGTGTGACAAGCACCTGGGGATAGTTGAGGAGAGATTCATAGCATCTGGTTGAGGTAGCATCTGTCACTTGGTTTCAGAGTGTGGTGTATCTGACCACAGGGTGCTTATTGGTTTACATGGACTATGTACTTACTGTGAACATTAAAGTACAAGATAGCTTTGTAACTTGTATTATCCATACAAATCTATATATATCTGTAAGGGTATAGTTGTGGGTGAAGGAATATTGTAATATAGTTAATCTTTTCTTGTTTAATAAATGTTTTACGCTTTTGTTAAAAGTTCATTAGCTGATTCCAGTCAGTCTGTTCAGTAGCTCCACTCCATGTATCTAAGCAAACAAAAATAAAAGTTAGGATCGATCAAGCTGGTTTGCGCTCTGGGACCAGGCTTGTCCAGTGGTAACCTCAGTTGGGGATCATAACAACACCACCATCTGCAAGCTCCTCTCCAAGCCACACACCATCCTGACTTGGAATTGTATCGCCATTCCTTCACTGTTGCTTAGTCAAAACTAACTTAAGACCATAAGACATAGGAGCAGAAATTAGGCCATTCGGCCCATCGAGTCTGCTCTGCCATTCAATCATGGCTGATAAGTTTCTCAACCCCATTCTCCCGCCTTCTCCCCGTAACCTTTGATCCCCTTACCAATCAAGAACCTATCTATCTCGGTCTTAAATACACTCAATGACCTGACCTCCACAGCCTTCTGTGGCAATGAATTCCACAGATTCACCACTCTCTGGCTAAAGAAGTTTCTCCTCATCTCTGTTCTAAAAGGTCTTCCCTTTACTCTGAAGCTGTGCCCTTGGGTCCTAGTCTCTCCTACTAATGGAAACATCTTCCCCACATCTACTCTACCCGGGCCTTTCAGTATTCTGTAAGTTTCAATCAGATCCCCCCATATCCTTCTAAACTCCATCGAGTATAGACCCAGAGACCTCAAATGTTCCTCATATGTTAAGCCTTTCATTCCTGGGATCGTACTCGTGAACCTCCTCTGGACCCTCTCCAGGGCCAGCACATCCTTCCTGAGATACGGGGCCCAAAATTGCTCACAATATTCTAAATGTGGTCTGACCAGAGCCTTATAAAGCCTCAGCAGCACATCCCTGCTTTTATATTTTTATATTCTAGTCCTCTCGAAATAAATGCCAACATTGCATTTGCCTTCCTAACTACTGACTCAACCTGCAAGTTAACCTTAAGAGAATCCTGGACTAGGACTCCCAAATCCCTTTGCACTTCAGATTTCTGAATTCTCTCCCCATTTAGAAAATAGTTCATGCCTCTATTCTTCCTACCAAAGTGCATGACCTCACACTTCCCCATGTTGTATTCCATCTGCCACTTCTTTGCCCATTCTCCTAACCTGTCCAAATCCTTCTGCAGCCTCCCCGCCTCCTCAATACTACCTGTCCTTCCACCTATCTTTTGTATCATCTGCAAACTTAGCCAGAATGCCCTCAGTTCCTTCATCTAGATTTTATATTATATAATATATTATATAATATATAATTTTTATATTTATATTATATTTATAATATTTATATTATATAATACATACTTCCTGGCAGCACTGTGTGTGTGTACCTACAGCAGATGGACTGCAGCGGTTCAAGAAGGCTGCTCACCATTACCGTCTCAAGGACAATTCGGGAAGAGCAACAGTTCATATTCCATGAAAGATTAAAAAGAGAGCTGAGAAGTTATATTACTATCAGAAAAACTGAGAAGGTGGGACATTTTTTTCTCTGGAAAAGAAAAGGTTGAAGTAACCTAGTAAAGGTCTTGAAAATTATTAAGGTGATTGATAGGGTAAGCATAGTGAAGATGTTTGTACTTGTGGGTGGAGTCCAAAATTAGGGGTTATAAATACAAGATAGTGACTAATAAATCCAATAAGGAATTCAAGAGAAAACTTCACAACCCAGAGGGTGACTAGAATAGGGAACATGATACCACATGGAGTAGTTGTGGTAAATTGCATAGATGCACTTAAGGGGAAGTTAGATAGGTACATGAGGAAAAAGGAGCAGGAAGTTATATTGACGAGGTTAGATGAACTAGGGTGGGAGGAAGCTCATGTGGAGCATATTGACCTAGACTAGTTGGGGCGAGTGGCCAGGTACTGTGCTGTAAATTCTAATCTTTTCATATAGGATTTAGTTATGATCTCTGTAGAGACCGATAACTTTAAAAAAAAAGAAATTTGAACTTCCAGTTTCTAGCAAGAGTTCACATTTTAAGATGTTTACTGTAACAAAAGACTAAAAGCACTGTTCACTAAACACTATCTTTGTAGGCCACTTATACCTCAAACCACAGAATGCCCCTTCTTATTTTAGCATAATTGGAAAAACACAGGTATACATTACACTGTCCTTAGAATTAGTTCAAAATGATTCTTAGCTCCCGGGGGTTTACTTCTGCTCTTTCCCTTTCTCAGCCCATTAACTTTTAACTCCAGAACTGTTCCTCATGATGAGAATATTATTGGAGATCCTCCCTCTAGTGGAAGTTAGGCGAATCTTCCAGCTTTGTTTTAACTCCTCACAAATTTGGTCCTTTTGATCTGAGCATGAGCTTCCACCTAAATTCCTGCGCGATGAACCATTGAGACTTTTGATCTCTAGTTGCTCCCTCTTCTTGATCCTGGCAGACTAACCCACTATCTGTGATAGTCATATTTTAGAAAAACCTGTAACCTCATACCACAATGATTTCCTCTGTACCCTTCCCATCTCAACCCCCATCACCATGGCAACATGAATCACATGGACCTTGTACCCAGGTAGAAATGCTGATAGTTATCCTTGAGAACCCAACCCTTTCATCTAGGAACTAAATATATAATTTAAAGCACAACTGTTTACAACCCAACATTCTCAACACTTTTCTGGGACTTTGGCACTCAGTCTATCCATTGTTAGCATACAGGCTCCAAGTGTAAACACTTTACACCTTCTTCCCAGTAAAACAGTCTGGGCCCCTTTAATCTCTAACAATTATAACACCCAGGCTTGTTGTCAGGCAGACTTCAGAAAAGGTCACATACCTCATTTCATTTTAACTTAAATTAAAGACAAAGTTCTTTAAAAAAAATATTTTAAACTTCATAATTTGACAGGATTCTTCATGGAGAGGAACCTTTGTTATTGTTACCTAGTCTTCCCTAACCACCAAAACATTTCTGATTTTCAGCTAATGAGATAATTCATTGCAATATAACAGGCTGTTAGCCAATGCTCAGCCAGTTGAACAGACTCCAAGGACTGATGGAGGTCAGCCAAATCTGTTTCCAAGCACATTATTGATTTTTTTCTTCTTCCCTTACTGGGAGTAGAATAAATTGGCTGTAACTCTAGAGAAGGGAGAGATATAGTAGTAAATATGGTTGACTTGATCTATAGCCAAATAAAGCCTGGATTTGGCAGGAACTTTCTACTTCAGATAGTTACAATTGGGCTGCTTATGTAACTGAATTTTACACTTGGTATTCTTTGCAGGATGTCAATGAGAAAGCTGCTTCAATATTTGGAGAGTGAGTGTCACATGTTTCCTGTTGCATTTAATTTTCTTTGGGAGCATATTTACCTCTTGTTTTCTCCCAATTATATTATTTTCATGCCCCTTGGCCAGCCACTGTGAGGTATTAATCATTAGTTGGCTACTTCCTCATCAGATTATTGTTTTTATCTGCAGGCGTACAGCAGTCTGTACCTGATGTGATTTAGACAGAATACTAAGTAGAATGGAGGTTTGTTTCTGTATTCTACACCTATTAATCATATACTTGAAATGGAAAAAATTCCAGGGCTATGGGGAAAGAGTGAAGTAAGTTTGATGACTCTTTCAAAGAACTGACATGGGTTGAGCGTGCTCTATCTGCGCTCTAAGATAATAAATGCCACCACTCAAATGATCTGCTTCGTTGCACCAAGACATCTCCATTCAGATGTTAATATATTTTTTGATTTTTTTTTTAAAGATAAAGTAGTGTAGAGCTGTACAATATCAAATCATTATCACCATAGATATAAAATCAAATATTCATGGTTCAAATATCCCACAGATTCTAGATCTGGAACTTGCTTGCTTGGGGAAAAAACATACATTTACTCCATTTATATGGATAATTTATGTAATTGCTGTAATATCTTTACCGTACCAAAAGTGCTGCAACATTGCAATCCTTGTAAAGTTTTCAAGAATCAGAACTGTGATAGTCAGATTATATACGAGTCTGCTTAACTAATTTGTTTAGTTTATCATGATATAATTTCTTATACACCCTCAAGCAACAAGATAACGATCAAAATGCTGGAAATGGTCAGAGATCTGGTAGCATCTGTGGAGAGAGCAGTTACTGCTTCAGGTCGATGTTGAAGTTCTGATCAAGGGCCACCAACCTGAGACATTAACTCTGTTTCTCTCTCCACAAATGCAGCTGGATCAATTGAGTATTTTCAGAATTTTCTGTTTTTAACCATTTGGTTATACATATGTATATTAGACAATTTACTTGTAAAGGAAAACAATGGCATAGATGTAATAGGCCAAATGGTCTTTTTCTATGTTTTTTAATTTTATTATTGTGAAATCAGTATTTATTTCTCAGGCCAACTCAAAACTTTTCGAAATTTTGGCATATCACTCCATTTGATACAATCAAGCAAAACCTCAAAGACCTGTCTTGCTATTATCATTAGAAGTCATTAGTGCTGATTTTCTACTTCTCAGAGGTGGATTTTAAATGATGTCAATCCTTGTTCCAAAATGGGCAGTTGGTTTGTTGGGTGCTCACAAAAATGGGTAGTCATTGCATGCAAAAAAAGAGAATGTCTACCCCCATTTAATCTCATTCACCATTATTGGGATATGATTCCAAGGGTGTACTTGACCTCCAGTATTTCCTATAACTGACCGCTCTTCATCCAAGCCTGAATCGTATTAGAATTTTGACCCCTAACAACCAAAATGGAGTCACACCTAGCACAAGGAAGATGTTGTGGTTGTTGGAGGGCAATCATCTCAGTTCCAGGACATCATTGCAGGAGTTCCTCAGGGTAGTATCCTAGGCCCAACCATCTTCAGCTGCTTCATCAATGATTCCTCCCTCCAAACCACTCACCATCCTGACTTAGAAATATATCGTCGTTCCTTCACTGTCGCTGTGTCAAAATCCTGGAACTCCCTCCCTAACTGCACTGTTGGTGTACCTACACCACAGGAACTGCAGCGGTTCAAGAAGGCTGCTGACCACCACCTTTTGAAGGGCAATTAAGTATGGGCTATAATTGCTGGCCTAGCCAGCAATGCCCACGTACCATGAATGAATAATTTTTTTAAAAAAAATTTGTTTGGTATCATTCGGAATGTATGATTGCTTGGATAGAAGGGGATATATTTGGGACGCCCCAACATTGCTTCATGAAAAGGCCATTTTGTACAACGTCTATACGTATTTTTGAGGTAGTTGCACAGATGGTAAATTAGAGAAACTTGAAGCTTCTGTATAGAAATAAGGCTGTAGCATTAGTGGTAGTATATTAAGCTAGATTGAAAACTGGTTGGCAGGATTTGGATTTGTTTTGAGACCGATTACCAGTAGTGACCTACAGGGTTCAGTTTTGGGACCGTTGTTCTTTTCCATTTTTATTCATGAATTGGAATTCAGTGCTGAGGGCATGATCTGCAAAATTGCAAAAGATCTGTGCAAGTGTGTGTTTGACTGCTTCAGGTAGACCTTAATGTGTTTGGAGACTGGGCTCATGACTGGCAAATTTTGCTTAATTTGGATAAGTACAATGTTATGCATGTGGGGCATGCCAATGTTCAACATTCACACACTCTACAGGGAAATTAATTAAAAAGGTAGAGAAAGAAAGTGATCTGGGCATTCTAGTATATAGATCTCTAAAGATATATGAGCAATGCTGTGAAGTAATGGCTAGAGCAAATAGATCGTTGCGTTGCTTTCGTAGGACAATAAGATGAGGTATACTTTGTTGTCTTTGTGCAAGACTTTGATCAAACCTTGCTTGGAATACTTCTTTAGTCATCTCACACAGTGGGTGATATTGAGGCTTTGGAAAAGGCCCAGAGGGGGACCACTAGATTAATTACGATTATAAACCATCTTAGTTATGAAGATAAGCTAAAAAAGTTGAGTCTCTACATGCCAAGTGAGAGCTGAGCCTCTTTCTGGTTGGGTTAGACATCACCACTTAGAAAAGGTAGGTACTTCGGGGAATTTAGGACCACAATGGGTCTGCTAGACTTGAAACACCATAGTATACAAGGCTATGGGCCAAGTGCTGGAAAATGGGATCAGAATAGATAGGTGCCTGATGGCCAGCATGGACAAGCTAGGCCGAAGGGCCTGTTTCTGTGCTGTATGATCCTGTGACTGATTTTGATTGTTTTATTGGGTCGGAGAGGCATTTAACAGATTTGATTGCCTACAAATCTGCCTGGCCTGCCTTTTGCTTCCCTGGAGATCATGTTGTTTCAGGACGGGTTGCAGAGTGAATATGTCGTGATACACAAGGTATAAGTTGTGTGGGACAAACTGGATGGACCAGAGGATCTTTACCTGTCTGTCTTCATTTGTATGGCTGCTTCATATTTCTTTCATTCTACTTAATGTAATTTCCAATGGAGCATTAACAAATGAAGAGGGCACTCAGAGTGCATACCTCCACCAAACTATATTAATTCAAAGTTATTACAATTACTTAGCTATTCTTTGAGGCTTTTCCCTGCCTGGTTGATGCTCTATACTATAAAGCTGAAAAAAGAAACCTTTTTATTAAGAGCTTCCATCTCACAGAGGAGGTGGCAGGCCAATCCACATCCAACAAACTGCTCTGAAAACTCTGCTCATATTTTGACAGATGTGATAAATTGTACCACAGCAACTGAGACAATCCACAATATGGTAACCCAATCAACAACATTCTAAATAAAGCAACCCACAACATTCTGAAAGAAAGCCAATTTGTCCTCGCTCCTAATATTAACGGATCCTTTAAAAATTTCAAGGATTCTGATGCACATCTTCGCCAAAAAATTAATCATTTCTTCCTTGGGCCATACTCTATTGTATGGAATTTTCATTGAAATCCGTTCATTAGTTTTTGAAACTTTTGTTTACAAACAAACTGACAAATGGGTGAAAATTGATCCCTGCCCACCTTCACTGATGGAGGTAATATAGATCCTTACAGATGTTTCTGGAATCAAAGGTATCAGATTTTTGAAAATTTGCAAATTTGCTGATTAATTTGCTATTTCAAACTCAATTATCTAACTGATAGTTTATCCAAGAACAAATTTGTATCAACTAACATGAGGCACTTGTTGGTAGACGATTCTGAAGTTAGTAATTGTGGGTTTCATAACTAACCCTAACCCTAATTCTCACCTCTTGAGTTAGAAGGTTATGGTTTCAAGCCCCACTCAGGACTTGAGCACAAAAATCAAGGTTGACACTCCATTGCAGTCCTGAGGGAGTGCCATAGTGTTGGATGAGAGGTTACACCAAGGTTCCATCTGCCCTATCAGGTGGATGTAAAAGATCCCCTGGCGTTATTATGAAGAAGAGCAGGGGAGTTATCCCCGGTGACCTGGCCAATATTTATCCCTCAAGCAACATCACTAAAACAGATTATATGGTCATTATCTCATTGCTGTTTGTGGAGCTTGCTGTGTGCAAATTAGCTACTGCATTTCCTACATTACAACAGTGACTACACTTCTTAAAAAAAACAAGTATTTAATTGGCTGTAAAATGGTTTGGGATACCCTGTGGTTATGAAAGACATTATCTCACTGTAAGTCTTTGTTCTTTTGATGTGTGTTTGCCTGTGTGGTGTTATGAAAACTATAATTACCTCATTGAGAGCGGAGGTCGGGAACTTCAACACCTGATGGACCTAGGAGCTTTTACTCATGCTTAGACTGAGAGTGGGCTGCGTGTGCGTGGTTCTGCTCTTTGAGTTTTTTGGGCCCAAAAATGGTGCAAAAGCCTGGGTCAGGTGGCCAGGAGTGGAGCGCCATTGCTGGCAAATGTCCCAGGTAGGGGACAGGGAGAGGTCCCGAAGGGAGAGGGGACAGGGAGAAACCCCAAAAGAAGAGTCCCAGAGAGGGGATAGGAATATGAGTTCTCTGTTAAAAAGAGATGAGCAGAGAAACAGGCTCCAAACAGCCAGAAATTTGGTGACTTGGTGCTGCGGCCCACTGGGGCAAAGGTACTCCTTTGCAGCTGTAGTGTTTTGCTTGGCATGGCCAAAGATTGGAAGTTATGCTAGTGAGCTGGTGCTTGAGTGTATACTCAGGAACAGAATCTTGGAAGATGAGATTGAAACCCAGCAAGGCGGACCGTCGTTGATGCCATCTGAATCTGGTAATTGAGGAGGGCTAAAGAGAAGCCTTGAAGATCCAAGAAGGCAGCCGAAGGTTGGTGACTCCTTGCTGCAGGCCATTGGGGCAAAGGTACCCCTTTGGAGTAATAGTGTTCTGCTTGGCACGGCTGAAGAGATAAAGTTGTGCTTTTGAGTTGGTGCTCGAGTGCAGACTTCGAAATCCAGGGGAATGGAATTTCAGAAGACGAGATTGAAACCCTGCGAGATGGGCATTCATTGATGCCATCCAAGTTGTAGCGAATTTTGGAGAGAATTCCCAGGTTAGATCTTCGAAGGTGAAGACGGGAATCCTTCGCAAGAGAGACAAGAGATTCAGTGAGATTTGTTGACTCTCAGTATTACTGACGTCTGGGTGGGCCGATGAGAAATCCTTTATTTTAGTCACATCTGTCACTTATTGTGTAGTGTGGTGTATTTGACAACAGTTTGCTTATTAATTCATATACACCTCATTAACCCTGAAAGTTAAGAGTATAAGATAGATATTGTAAATTGTTTCATCTTTCTGAGCTTGTATAATATAGTTTATTTTTTTGGTTCAAAACCCATGGCTTTATTCACTGAACAAATGTCTTAAATCTCAAACTTTGTCTCCTTTAAATAAAAAGTGATTTGTCCCTAACCAAATATTACCAAAAGCTTGGAGGTCTGGTCAAGGGTCATAACAGTGGCCAATCACATTTTGTAACTGATCTGGTGGGTAGAAGAACTGATCAATTAGTCTAAGGCTTGTGGAACTCTGAGGCCCCATGGGAATGTAATCATTTCTTTGGGCCCACACAAGAAGCAGCCTGATCGTGGTATTCGTGTTAGGATGATAGGTAGTGCATTGAAAGCAAGGCATGCCTAGATCCAATTCATGCACTGTCTCACTGATAGGGTTGAGAGTGCATAGTGGGAGGGGGAAGTAGTTAGTTAAATGTCAGAATCTGTGGAAAGAAAACATTAATGTATTGGAGCCGTAGAGTGCCAGGCAGTAGCTTTCTCCAGGGTTTCAAAATAAAGGTTGTAAATGTCATGTGGGTTCCTGCCTAGAACTACCAGTATGCAATGTCATGCAGTTTCCGTGAGAACAAGAATTCAGTGAAGTAGGCTCAGATGTCGCCAGCTATTATTTGGCAAAGCAACAGAGGCAATCATGTATTATTTTTTAAAACGCAATAACAGCATTCCTGCAAGTACAGTGCCTGAAATGTCATCCCTGTTATATTTTGTTGCATTAGCCATGTAGGTTTCTTGTGACACAAGGACACTCGGGGAATGGGACATTTTGTTGTGTAGCAAACAAATTGCACAAAAATGGCTTTGATACTTAGGCACTGACATTGAGTGCAACTCAGTTGAATATTTTTAAATGTCCTTACATTTACCTTTTGTAATTTTGAAATTAATTTATTTTCTATCCAAGTAGAAGAAAATGTTTTAAGAAATAAACTTGGATGAAGTGGGACAACATAAATAGTGATTTTTAGAAAAATTATTTCAAATGCTGAGGTGGATAGCTGTAGATGGAAGCCAGTTGTTGCATTCAGACTGTGATCCTTGAACTAGAAGGCTTAAGGGAGCACAGATGATAGAAACAAACTCTATTCTCCCATTCCCTCATTTCACCACACAAACAGTAATAAATAAAGGGAACAGAGCCAAGAAGTAGCTGTTAAGGCTAAGCCTTTTCTTGAAAGGAACTATATAGCGCATAAGCAACAACAATTGTGTCCTTGGAGAGGGAGCACGCGGTGTCTGCCGGCACTGTCGAGGCCTTCCGTGCTCGGTGGGCACCACGGAGACTGGGGTGTTTTATCGACCCCCTTAATCACATTTTGATTTAATGTTTGTAAGTTTCCTTTAAAATTTGTCTTTGGTTTTACAGTTCCCTAATTTAGGGGCTGTGTTTATTTTGTCCCTGGTTTTAGTAATTATTTTATTTGGTGGACTCTATAAGAGTTAAACAACAACTTGCATTTATATAGCATTTTTAAAACAAAAGGCCTAAAACCCGCTGTTAATGGAATTAATTAGGAATGCTTCAGGCCAGCATTGAACAATAGGAACCAGGTGGATAGATGAATATTCTGGATATTTCTCAGTTATATCTATTCACAATCAAGATGGCCCTGCACTTTCCAACCAATAGACCTGAGAGAAGAAAATAAGTGACATGCAGAAGATGGCCCTTCAGTACCATAGCTCTCCTGAGAGCTGGAAATTTGATATATTTTTTGTGTATGCTGACTGTATAGCAGTATCAGCACATGGAACTTAACATTACACGACACCAGGAGCCAGAGAGAAGGTAAGTTCAAAAAAGACAAGAGAATGGAAACAGGCCAGGTACAGGTGATTGTGCTTCACAAAATAAACTGTAGTTGCAACTGCTGTAAATATTCAAGCATTGGTGTTGCACCATCCAATATAGGACTACATGCATGCTGAACAGTGCAAGCAGCATGCGAAAGACAGAGCTAAGCGATCACACCAGCAAATGATCAAATCAAAGCTCTGCAGTCCTGCTACTTCCAATTGTGAATGGTGGTGGACAATTAACCCATCGGAGGAGGAGGCTTCACAAATATCCCCAAGCTCAATGATGAGGAAGCCCAGCACACATCAGTGCAAAAGAAAAGGCTGAAGCTTTGGCAACCATCTTGGACCAGAAGTGCCGAATGGACGTTCCACCACGGCCTCCTCCTGAGGCCCCTAGCATCACAGACTCTAGTCTTCAGCCAATTCAATTCACTGCACGTGAAACTAAGAAACAGTTGAAGGCACTGGATACAGCAAATGCTATGGGCTTGACAACATTCCGGCAGTGAATTGAAGACTTGTGCCCCAGAACTAATTAAGCAGTTCCATACAGCTACAACACAGGCAAACTGCCCAGATATGTCCTGTCCACAAAAAGCAGGACAAATCCGATCTGGCTAATTACCACCCCATCAGCAAAGTGATAGAAAGTGTAGTTGACAATGTGCTCAAGTGGCACTTATTCAGCAATGGCTTGCTCACTGATGTTCAGTTTGGGTTCCCCCATGGCATTTGGCTCAAAACTTCATTATAATCTTTGGGGTCCAAACATGGACAAAAGAGTTGAATTCAAGAGGCGAGGTGAGAGTGACTGCCCTCGACATCAAGACAGTATTTGACCAGATGTAGCATCAAGGAGTCCAAACAAAATTGAAAACAGTGGGAGTCAGTGGTGTGGGAAACTCTCCATTGTATGGAGTCATATCTAGCACAAAGGAAGATGGTTATGGTTGCTGGAAGCCAAACGTGGGGCTGCCAGATTATCACTGCAAGATTTCCTTGGGGTAGTGTCCTGGGCCCAATCATCTTCAGCTGTTTCATCAATAACTTCCCTCGATCATATGGTCAGAAGTCAATATATTCGCTAATGATTGCACAGCGGTTCAGTACCATTTGTGACTCCTCAGATACTGAAGCAGTCCATGTCCATATGTAGCAAAAGCTGGACAACATTCAGGCTTAGGCTGATAAGTGGATGCAATGACCATCTTCACCAAGAGAGAACTGTCACTTGTTTTATATTTGTTTAATATTCATGTACTGGAAGCTACGTATGTTAATACACAGGACCCTATTCTTTGCAGACAGAAAGAACATGGACATACACTGTGCCTGTTTCAGCTAAACAAAGTAAGCGACAACCATTCGCTGACTCATTCCTCAGGGCATTGCCTTGACCAATCAATGTCAAGCTGCCTGGTTTAAATTTCAGACAATGCTTGGCAGTTAACTGTCAGTCAGTGGTGCATTCTCCATGGCAACACCACTTGCCAATCAGCACTCTCCTTACATACAGTATAAATTGTTGTTTTTTCCCCTCTTATATTGCTATCTTGCAAGTGTCCTGATAAGTGCAAGACAGAAAGCTTAGATGCTTAGATATGACTTTTTTTTCAGCAACACCCTTTTCTTAAAATCCAATTGTTTTTATTTGGTTGTTTAAAATACACCCCCCCCCCCCCCCCCCCCCCCCCCCAAACACCACCACCAACAAGGCCATTTGTCACTGGTTTCTATGTTGTGCTTTCATAGAGCGCTGACCCTTGTTCTGCTATTACCACATTCTGCTCTTACCTTTTATGCCATTATTAGCACTTTCTTTAGTCTTTACCACTACCATTAACACTCCCATTGTCTTGTATCCATGACATGGTTGTCAATCTCTCCTTCGCTCCCACCTATCCCTGACCTCCTATCTCGCTCCACCCCCTCTTAAATAGTATAAAATCCCTCACATTTCTACTTCCCTTTAGGCCTGAACAAGAGTCATACGGATTCGAAATGTTAACTCTGTTTCTCTCTCCACAGATGCTGCCAGAACTGCTGAGCTTTTCCAGCATTTTTTGTTTTTATTTTTATTTACACTTCACAGGTATACTTTATGTGGATTTTCCCTGAATCAATCGACAGTGATTCTTAACTCCCAAGGGTTTATTCCTGTTCTTTTCTCAGCCTGGGAGCTTGCAATCTTAGAACTGCCTTTCACAGTGAGGTTTTCTTTTCCTGGAGACACTCCCTCTAGACAAAGTTAGCTGACTCTTCCAGCCTTGTTTAACTCCTCGCAAATTTTGTCTTTTCAATCTGACCACGAGCTTCCACCCATATTCCTGCGTGGCGAGCCATAGCGACTTTTTTCGCCTCTAGCTTCTCCCCCTCTCTCAGATTCAGAAAACACTGTCTGTGATACTCAGTGATATTCTAGGAAAGCTTGTACCTGACCTTTACAATATCTCTCTCTGCATCCTTCCCCATGGCAATGTGAATCACCTGGGATGTGTATCTAGTTGGAAATGCTAATTAGCTATCTTTGACCTTAAATGGACAGCTTACAGCACAGCTGTTTACAGCCCGATACTTTCAACCCCTTTCTGGGACTTTGGGAGACTCTATGGTCGGAATTTTCCAGCCGTCTTGCAGCAGGTTCCCCTGTGGCAGGGCTGGCAAGCCATTGAAACCCCCATTCGGATCGGTGGGACTGGAAGATCCTGCAGGCGTGAGGAGCTGGAAAATTCTGGCCATAGAGTCTACTCATTGTGAACTCAGAGATTGGTGTCTTTGTCTCCAACCATGAACATCTTGCACCATCGCCCCTCCGTTTGATCTTTAACTGCCCCAGGTCTGTTGTCAAGCAGACTTCAGAACAGGTCACGTTACCCCCTCCATTTTAGCTTAAACTAAAGACACAGTTCCAAAACATAACAATCTTTTAAACCTCATAATTGTAACAGTGACCTTTCTTGTTTTTTATATACTGTGCATACACTGTGGAAATTCAACTTTGTGAGATCAGGAGAGCTGGACTTGATTTAGGCTTTAGAAAAGTTTGTTTGAGAACATTAAATGGACACACAGTTTTTCTAGCATGTTTACTAAGGTCAGACATTGTTGGGCACCGTGGGGAACATAGAAGAGTTAGCTCTGAGGGCGTGGGCTAGAGGTGGACAGTGGAAGGAGTGATTTGGACATGGTGGGGCTTGGGGAGTTGGACATTGCAGGGTTGGGTTGCAGAATAAGACATTTGGGGTGGGGTTGTTAGGTTGGAAATGGGATGCAGGGATGGTTTCCCATTTTTAATCTTTTTGCCTCATCCACCCCTACCTGCCCTTGGGGGTTAAAATTCCCCCCTTTCCTCAGTCGATAA
This sequence comes from Cetorhinus maximus, assembly GCF_964194155.1. Classification (NCBI taxonomy): domain Eukaryota; kingdom Metazoa; phylum Chordata; class Chondrichthyes; order Lamniformes; family Cetorhinidae; genus Cetorhinus; species Cetorhinus maximus. The sequence continues at coordinate 62,109,206 of NC_135895.1, read as the reverse complement.
CTTTAGCTGTGCATTGAGAAAAATTTTAAGATTAAAATATACTATGCTTTTTTGCCAAATTAATGAGCTTTGCTTTGCCTGTATCAAACTTGTTTTATGTGAAATTACTCTTCATCGTTGCCACACAAATCAAAACCTCTCATTAATCTGTGTTTAAGCTTCAGTGGGAATTGTGGCTGCGTTTGGGGGTGAGAAATAATGATTCTTTGGCAACAGTTTGTCAGTTGCCTGCTGGGAGATCCAGCAGAGCTGCTGTTCCATGCTGATAGCATTTCAGTAAATACACTGTGACTAATGTTCTTTGACCTGATGCATAGTAAAGTGTTCAGAATGTACCAATGATAAAAGTTATTCAGCAATGTCAGCGATCTAAACTGAGAAATCACACATACCACCTGGGTTCAATTGGTTCTGAATGAGCTTTTTAGATATTAATGGTTTATGGAAAGCTGGTTAGTGTATGCAAAGAATGTGTTTTAATGATGGGCTCAATTTGAATTGTGCTGGTTGCAAACTGTCAGATTGAAAATCAGGAATTGTGTAAATAAGGTGGATGACAAATTAAATCAGTAATAATTTAAAGAGAAAGGTGGTGATTATTTTCCCATATTTTCCACTAAATTTCTGTTTCTCTTTCCAGAAGTACAATTCCAAAGAATACTGTCTGTTCTCTGGTATCTGACCCACCACTCCCTCTCTTTTCCCAACCCTCTCAAATCCCAAGTGACAATTCTTGTGTGTGAGCCCAGGCAGTGAATATTGATGGTTTATTTCAGTAGTTGAACTCAAACCCATCCTAAAGCTGATGCCCACACCAATGCTTTTTCCAGAAGGGGGTCACTGGATAACATTCAGCAACAAGGAAGTTTGACTATTTTATTTTTCCTTCCCCCTCCCAAGCACGGTGATGGTGTGCCAATTGTAGTGCCCTTACTGCTACCTTAGAAGGGAGCAGAAAATTCAGTACGGATGCCTCAAAAATCAAACCTGGATCTTTCTGGTTTGTGTATCCCAGTACCGCACCATCCTGTCAATATTTAAATTAGGAACGGTCAATATTTTCAGATTTCAGCATAAACTGAACTTGCATCTGCAGTTTTAAGTTATTCTCCTTCTCACTTTAGTGGCTAAGTGCCACACCTTAAATGTTGTGTCCATGCACCCCTGATCCTGATGAGTTAACAATGTCCTTTATTTTTCTACACCCCTCAGATTGGGATTGAATGTGTGGGCAGGGGAGGTAAACACTGCTTTCTAAAGAACCTGTCTTCAGCCAGAGAAAAGGCAATGCGGCCTCTGAATCACCAGTTTAGCCACTTGACTTGGTGATCAGTTAAGTGTAGTTTAGTTGTGCAGTGCTGTGGCATAAGTAAGCTGTGGCCTGGGGTGATTGGATGACCCCTTGGTTATCTGTGCAGTGAGTTACCAATCTTGACTATGTTGTTAGCTATAGGCGTAAATCTTTACAACTCCTTGGGAAGAAGGTATTTGCTCCTTTTTGTGAAATCCCCACAGAGCTGCAACTTTCACCGGAGGCTTGATATGGTTTATTGGGTGACTGTGTTACTCGATTACATTGTATCTTTATTAAAATTCAGCTTTTATTTAATTTGAATCAATCCCTGTATTGCCTGAAATCCTTTTGATCTTATAGTCTTGCAGAGAAAGTGGGCAAGCAGTCAGTGTCCCCAGGAGGTATAAATACAATTTAAGCCATTATATCATGGACTTAGATGTGGTGATGTGATTTGTTTTGTATTTGTTGTAGTGGACAAATTCGGTCAACCATTGTGTACTGGAGTTGGGCGAGGGTGAAGCTCAGGGATTCTGAATGGGGGAGAGGAATGTTAAAGCTGTGAACCTAGAAATAGCAGTGCTAGTGTAGGGATGCAAAACATGGAACAAGGAACCAAGTCACTCAATGTATAATTTATCCAAACAAACCAAAGATATGTATGCATGTGCTAATATATCGGTTTGTCCAGTTTATCTGATTGGCATTGTAAATACAGCATGTGTGCATGGCAGGTTGCCCATTCTCTTTTCCCTTCATCCATACTGCGCTGAGTTGCTGCAATTTCTGCTTGGTCTGTGTGGCTTAGTGGAGGAACTGAAAGATCAAACTACTTAGTTCAAAATTACTAGAAGCTGCTTCAAATAATAAAACAAGTATTACTTAAATTTTATTTTCTCAAATCAAACTAAAACAACCTTGACAGGGCAAAACAATCTCTGCTGTTAGATCACCTTGAATATATCCTTTCAGCCATTGTACTAGACCAGAAAATCATTAGGATTATTCTGTAGTTGACAATTTATCATCTCATCTCTCTAAGAAAGGCTGAATGAAGGCAGCATACCTGGATGTCTCCTGTATGTCAAGGCCGATAATCACACAGAACTATTGGCACCTTTGTGACATTGGGTTGAAACCTTTTGTGACTAAATTTCCTCAGTTCATTGAAAACCCTTAAACGCTGATTTATAAAGAGTTTTTCTTTTAATAAGTATATCAGTTTCAGGATCTAATTTGAATAATGGTTCCATGGCCAAATAACCTGCCAGCACTCCCTGTCAAAGCTCGCAAATTAATAATTGCCATTAGGGAGAAGTACAAGAGTACAACTTTCACCTCTGGTACCAGGAAAGGGTCAATGCCTAAAGAAAACCTGGGGAGGGCAAGTAAAGGTCTTCAGAATAAGCTTCTAAATGCAGACAGAGATGCTTCAACCTTGCAATCTTCTAAGTGCTGTCATTAATTTGAAAGCTTGGTGATTTATTTGCTCAAAATAAATTATCCTGTAGCAGAATCTAAGAGGACTGAAGGACTAAGTTACCAAATTCTTTTTCTGATTAATATTTGTGATAAGAATAGAAATAATATTCCATCATGTAGGATCCTTACAGATTAGTATGGGCTGGATTTTTGTATAAGAAAAGAGCGATTGCAGGAAACTTGCATCTGAGTCCCTGTAACTTGGGCAGGGCTGCTATTTTGGACGGAGATGTACTCAGCCAGAGGGTTCGATACACTGTCTAAAAGATTGAGAGATTTGGGGTGTTGTACTTGCAAGCACACGATTAGCATTTTAGTCAGGTGCCATGGACACGATAAACTCCCTGACTGTGTCTACTTGCACCATGCTAAGCACCTAGTAACCAGTTGTAGTTTCTTCTATGGCAGCACAGTATTTGAGCTCTGTAAATCCAGGGTGAAAGCCAATAGCTGGAGAAGTTTGAGTTGATTAATTAGAAGTATCTCAATAAGAAACAAAGCATTAAAATGTATTTGCTTAAAAATGATTTGTTTCCCTTCTGGCATATTGACACCATACATTAAATAAGCCTAGTGACAACACTGCAGAAATTTTTTTAAATGCCAGTTTTCAGTTCAGGGTTCCTTCAGTGTTTGCATGCAGATGAAAATCAAAATTGGACATTGTTCCAAAAACTGTAGAAGGCATATTCTTATCTGATCAAAGAAGTGCTTCCAGGACTCTCTCCTCTCCCCCCCCCCCTCCCCGCCAAAAAAAACCCATTAATTTTTACTTTGTTCCTGATCGGGGTCTGTAATTTAATGTTTTAATCATGGTTAACAATTATAGATGAGACAGACTCAATAAAATTTATATGCACTTTATAAAAAATTCATAGTATTTTAAGCATTTATGTAAGTAATGCAAATGTAAGCATAGAATAGCTAAACAGTTTGTGCTTTGAAGTTGTTTTCTGAATATTCTGAGCACAATTTGATATTCATTGCAGATCGTGTCACTGTTTTTAACTGTTGGTAAAGATATCAAATTTTTCTGCACTTTTATCTTCTCTTCAATTGAAGGAGCCAAGTCTTGGTGTGGTATGATTTTGAGCCCATTCATCTTCTGACATGTTTGACAAATGATAATTTTTTATGCATGAACCTGGATGCCAAAGACCATTTGACAGTGGAACTTGCGTCTGACCCTGATCTTGAAATCCTCCTATATTCAAACGTTTTCCAGAAGGGGTCTCTGGCTTGTAATCAAAAGCAACAATCCTTGGTGTGCTGGTCTCCCCTTCTGATTTTTCTGTGCAAGGCCAGGTGCTCTTGTATACTAACTACTAAAAAGCATGGCACACTTTTGGAATGGAGAAGTAGAAGTAATTACATTGTTGGAGCTGGTGAAGAATGTCTTTACACATGTGTTGCTCTGATAGGTTTTTAATTTGCAGGTTATTTTTAAATGCCTCTTTTTATTAATTGTGAATTTCACTTGTTCAATTGAAGAGTTGAAGTCTAAGTGCCAAACCGAGCTGGAACTAATTGTGACACCTCAAATGAATTTGAATTGAAATTTTCAGTTGTCCAGCTGAATACCATGTTATTATCAGAATTTTTACAGGGGCAGCAGTGGACCCACCAGATGGAAAGTCGGGGGTAGCCTTGCTTCTGCCAGCTCTGGGAGCCCTGAATGGATTCTACTTGCATCCAGCACTACCTGGCATCGGGGCTCTGTTCTTTTAAGGAACATGATCCCACATCCGAGCTCCCAGCCAATTAGAGGGCCAGCAGCTCCCCAGTTCCAGCAGTGCCACATGGAGCCGTGGCCACTGCTGGAACAGCACATAGCCCAGTGTAGCAGGATGGACGTTGCCCCAGAACTGAGGTAAGTAGGGTTGGGGTCACTGGGCCCAGTCAGGCAGGCCCCAGTGAGGGAAAGGAGGGTGGTTTCCAGGTGGAGGCCCTCCCTGGGCTGCACGGTGCCTAATCAGGAGGCATCTGCTACCCCCCGAGTCCACTTGGTGGCTATCAGGACATACTTGGCAGTCTTGCCATATGGTAGCGGGCCCCCTGCCCTCCTCCCTGAACATCTCCAGAAGGGCCCTTTAATTGGCTACTTAAGGGCCTCAACTGATCTCTGGGCAAGAGGGTCTTCCCTGACGCTGGTGAAATGCCAGCAGTGGTAGGAAGGCACCGGACATGCCAACCTGCACCATCCCACCTGATTTTTGTTTTAGTTGTCGCAGCCCCACCCAACCTCTCAGTTCGCTCCCTGAAGCCTTGTAAAATCCCAGCCATATCATTAAATCTTTGGGGAAATTAGGTGTATTGTATTTTCATGGCCTTGGTTGGTGGCCTGGGTTTCATTTGCTATTTTCTTTAGCCTTTTGGAAGCACTGTCAAGGATTGATCTGTCCATTTACTTCTGATGTGGGTTCAAATTATGTACACAAAAACAGAATGAAAACCTCTTCTCAATCCCTGTTCTTTGCTGCCAGGAGGAATTCCACTTGAAATTAATTTAGGACTCCATGCCTCGATGGCACAGGCACAAAACTAAACGTTTCGACACAAATTGGCAGCCTTACTTAGCAATGCTAATGCTGTATTTGGTGTGAAATTAGGAATGTCACTTATGAGGTATAAGTAGAATATTGGGGTAGAAGATAGAAATTGCGTTTGACTGAGCCGTATTCAAAGCAAAATGCTGGAGAAATGCTTATTTGGCGACAGTGACTTAATTACTATGACACGGACCCACCAGGTCAAATGGTTTCCTCCTGTGATTCTCCTTCATCAACAAAGAGTGTCATTTTACCAAATTTAGGACATCAGTATTGTAAACTGGTAACAATGTTGATCTATGATCTCATCCTATGTTGTGCTTTTTCATTCCACTGGCAGCTGGCTAAAAAGATAAGAGAGAAGTTTACTCGCTACCTCGATGTTGTGAATCGTAACAAGCAGGTAGTGGAAGCATCCTACACGGCTCATTTGACATCACCATTGACGGCCATCCAAGACTGCTGCACAATTCCAGCTTCAATGATGGAGTAAGTATTTTCTTTCCCCCACTTCATAAATTCCAGCAGTCAATGTATCCATGATTGTGGCACGTGTGATCTTGTGCAATTGTAAGTTTCAGATACAGTGCAGTCATTCAAATAGGATTTCCAAGTCACTTTTTTCTGCTCTCTGTCTCCTGCTGAAAGTGCTGGTCTTGCTTAAATGCAGTTCCATAGTATTGCCAGTTTACAGGAGAAACTGGGAAGACCATGAACGCCATGACCACTCTTAAAATGCTTCCTGATGTGGTAATTGTTCAGAACCACACTGCTATTTCAGGCGCTGGGCAACTGTTCCATTTTGGCTTTAATATTAGTTTGCAGCCTTTGCTGACAATCAACTATTAATTTTTTGCATTTAGATTATACAATCTTTGAGATGCACCTGGAGCTTCTGTTGAAATTAGTTTCTTTATTTCACAGACAAGAGATTATTATTCCTACTTTTATCTGCCACATTGTCAATCAGAGTTGGAGCAGTTGTTTGACTGTGCAACTGTTGTAAGAGCCCTCAGTTACCACATTACCTAAATTAGAAGTCTCATTAGTTATTTGTTTCTTATCACTCATTGTGCCAGACAAACTAGTAACCAAACGACTGATAACTGAGTGGATGATAAAGTATATTTTGCTGCGGGGCTAAATCTTGGGAGTTAGATTGTACAATGAACTTTAAGTGAAAACAGCTTGCTGGACAATTAGGCATTCCAATTGATGGCATTTGCAATGCAGCCATATAGAGTAAGCTGCACTGGCTTCCCAAGCATAACCATTTAGACGTGACTGCACAATAAGTGCCTTTGGTACATCTAAGCGATTGAATGTGGATGTTTGCGGTAATGGGCTGGTTCATTAGAACAGAGGAAATACAGAATCCTGTTTCTGCCACCTATCTGGATGTTTGAGATAGTTGCTTTTAGGTCTGTTTCCAGTATGCTACTCAACCCACATCAATTGATAAACATCCAAATAAGATCTTAATCAATGAAGATATCTCAAATTGAACACAAAGGTAGCAAATCATTGAACTATGCAGCATTTAGCTACAGAAAATGTATTTATAAGTGCTGGCTGGTGCATCATTTGACTGTGGATTCAATGTTGAATTGGCCTCATTGGGACCAATGTAAACATTAATTAAACTAGCTAATGCAGTTATTTCTTGTGATGAATTGCCCAATGAGGATGCATGTGTTAGGAGCAGTAATAGGACTTGTCAAGAATGAAGTATGAGCTAAAAATATACAACAGAGGATCCAATTAATGACGAACGTAGTGGCTTTAATGCACTTGCTGTCCACTAACTTATCTGACTTTCTTAAAGGTTTTTGAAAATAAATGTCCTCAGTTTTTAAAAATTCTTCTGCTAATGGTACCTAATTATGATGAGATTCAGTTCTAAAAGCACAAGCACTCTCTGGTATCTCACCCAAGTGTTGAGTTAACTGATCTCTCTTTGGGTTGCATTGGAGTGTTACAGCTAACCTCTATTCCTGGGCTTAGGGGAGAAAGATTAACCAGAGTTCCTGCTCATGATGGAAAGTGAACATCTCGATATTAGATGAGGATAGAATTAGGTTGAGCTTTAATGTTCCATAGTTAAATTGCCTATCAACCCTAGCTGCCTTGACCATCATAGGATATAAGGCAAATATTGGTTTGTTTAATAAATGTTCCACTTAGGGACTGAGACACTCAAACTTTGAAAGTTCCAGGCTTGAGTCCTGTTCTATATTGATGTTACTGATGTCAACTTGACCAGCAATAGGAGTGCCACAATTAGCCTCAAATGCTACTGGAGGAAAAAAAAATGGCTAGGGTTCCATCCGTGATTGCTGTTTAAAAGTGTATGTGTGGTGGTCAGGCAAGGTCAAGTTTGGTCTTTAAAATGATGTTCCACATGGAAGAATAAGAATTGCCTGCTGGCAGTAGACACAGGCATGAAAAATTGCCCCTAGCTTAAACAGGCCGTGCAACCATTGCCTATCAGTCAGTCCTCCAAGAGAAGAGGAAATGTGAGAGATGGGGGAGATGAGGTCAAATATTCTGAAATAATAGCATATATTGCTTTGAGAGAGAATAAACAATCAGTAGATTAATGGAGAAGAGTTTTTCTGACGACATTAGAAACCTTGCCTGAGCATATATTTTCTTTCCGGTTTCCATATGCTGAAACGTCTCACAAAAACCTGTTTTGCATGATAAGGCCAGTCTGATTTCAGTCAATTTGGAATTTGCTAGAAGTCTGGGTTTTGATATAAAATTCAAAGTGCTGCCAAAAAAGCACAGTTTTAATGTTCTGCATTAGCTCCAGTTCACTAGCAAAAGCTGCTCAGTGGAATAGAGGCTGGCTGGCCTGGTGGGATTTTAATATGTGAAGTTCAAAGTGCTGAAGCACATCAGAGCAGATATCAATCAAGTCAGTGCCTCGCAAGTTGAAGGCTGAACTGACGTTTCCAAAGGGAGTCAGATCAAAAAGGAAGGCTGAGGCTGTGCAGTTTCTCTCTGGAGACTGTGTTTCGATCAGTTGTTCATTAAAGTCCGTCCAGGAAGAAGTTGGGGAAAAGAATTGCAATGATGTGACTGCTCTTGAAAACAGAATTTCAGTCTATCTTTTGATCACTCAGCCCAGGCAGGCAGAATCTCATCACAGCTGTAGTCATGGTACCCTAGGCAAGTTGAAACAAACAGGGATAGTTTTGTGAGAAATTGAAAGAATAGTAGTATGCAGCTTTTTGCAGGAAAGGATGTTAACCTTTTTATGTCATCTGAATATTCTTAACTACAGATATAATACGAGTTCATGTTAGGTCTATTTTCATCAATGCAGTGGATTCTTCCTTGCAGCAGTGTACATGTAGGTAGATCATCAGCACTATTATTGTTTTCTCAGTGTGCAGTGCAAGACTTGTGTCAAATATCAGGTGTGAACAAGCACCTTCATTTCATAGGGAAACTGCAAAGGGTAACAGAATATCGATGTTTTGTTTGTTTACACATGAACTTAGAAAGAAACACAAGAACCTGGAGCATTGTTTCCATGCTGGGTTTGCATATTGAATGGTATTATTGAATAAGGGCAGAAAAAACAGTAATAGGGACAGATGTGTCACAGGTGTCCCTTGGTAAATATTGGGAGCATAGAAAGAGATAAAGAAATTAGAAATGGGCAACTGAGAGACTTCCTATACCCTTCAACCACTCTAGCTTAGTAAGCGATGGCTAACTTTTCATGCATTTAAACTTATGCAGACAAGGGACTGAGGTCCAGGTGATGCTAGTGACAGAGTTCCACAGGCAAGAGAAGCACTGTATAAAGCGTTGCTGCTAGCATTTTGTACAGATGTTTTGTTTTGTATTCACACACAATCTTGATGTACAATTGCTATTTTTCTGGCATCAACATTTGACTTCAGTGCCAGTAACTTTATCATTGGACTGACAACCCAGCTATATTCCTTTGATGTTGCAAAATGTAGACTCTTTCTCTTATCAAGTTGATTGGTTTACTTGGCTTCAGAGACCAAAAACAAGGAAGCAATGTTCTCAGTAATCTGCTGAACAACAGTATTTCATCATTGGCCACATCAGAAGCCTTATTGCTTATTGGAATTGGAGATGGTGCATCTTTTCCATCTCTTTCAGTTGTTTATACACACTTACTTGGTTTGTGATTTGCACAGAAGTAGGTGGGTGCTTGTATCTGAAGAGATTTTACTACCCATATAGAGCAGAGGTGAGTAGACAACAGTCAACCTTTCTTGAGAGTTAATTGTCTCCTTATAAGTGACAGTGGCTTATTATTTGTCTACCTGCTGCCTAATTCTGTCCATTGAACATTGTAACTTACCCTTTTAGGTAGTGAAGTACATCATTCTAGAGAATTATCAGCAAAGAGGCTGTCACACTCAACGGTATCCACATGGCAATCAATGAAGTGTTTTCTGTATATTAAAGATTGCAGTTTCGTAGATAGGGCAAGTAAGATGGGCTTTCTTTCTTTGGTGCTGGGAACTAAACTTGGTGTAAAACTGACTCAGGTTTTCAAGATTACAATGGAAATTTCACCCCTTGATCCAAGCTAATCTTTCATTATGTTGAGGGAAATTGGATTTGAATGTAATGCCTTACCCAGTTGAATAGACCATCAGACATATACAGGAAGAATGGCTAATTGAGTAAGCCACCTAATGGCTAATAATACTTGTGGAATCATACCCTTGTATGATTCTACACCTTCAGGAGAATTGAGGTAGGGTTGATTTGATGTGCACATCATACACATCTTGTCAGTTGGGTCTGCTCATGCAGGCATTCAGAATAGCCAAGCTTCTTTTGTTGAAAGTTTATATGATTTCTTCAATCCGAATCACTGAATTTTGAATTTTTCTTCTGAAATATTTGTTGAATTAAATTCACAAAATGATGGGAGAGGACACTTGGCTCGCCTCATGGTTGAGATGATAGATCATGTGGTATTGGTCCATAAGTTTCACTTGCCTCCTGTTAAATCTGAAACTTATTGAACAAGCACTGAAACCTGCTTTTTCGACTCGTATTTGAAGAGTGTACAGGAAGGTGCCAGAACCTTACTCTAACAGGTTAACACCTTTCGATGAGGTGTGAAAATTGAAAGAGAATAAAAACCAGAGTATTAGTATTCTATCCAAAATCTCTCTTTCTCTCTTTTCTTTCCTCTCTCTCTTTCTCTCTCTCTCTCTCTCTCTGTCTGTCTCTCTCTCTCTATGTCTGTCTGTCTGTCTGTCTCTCTCTCTGTCTCTCTTTTCTCTCTATGCAAGCCCATTGTTTCTGCAGGGATATTTGTTTGACTACAGCTTGGCAATTGGTGCTCACAGAACAGATTTATGTGGAGAAGTGTGCTACCCAGTGACTTCGCGAAGTAGCCAAATGCATAATCAAGCCCATCTGGAGTGCTGGACCTCTAAGGGTGGATGAATGGTGGCAAGGCCACTGGCAACGCAAAGGATGACACCGTCAAAAACGCTGGGCACAAGTTCAAGCACTCAGATTGCAAACCCCAGTGCTTTTCTGAGATAGCCCAAAAGTTCACAGCAGCTTAGTGGAATATCATGAGTTCTTGGAAAGCATGTGGTTTGTACTGGTGTTGGTAAAAGTAGAGAAGGGAAATGTTGAGAGTGCGGATAATAAAACATACAGTGTCCTAGGCTTTATTAATAGCAGCAAAGCGTACCAGAGCAAGAAGGTTATGTTCAACTTCTATAAAACACTGGTTTGGTCTCAACTGGAGTATTATGTCCAGTTCTGGGCATCACACTTTAGGACTGATGTGAAGGCGTTAGGAAAAGTGCAGAAAAGATTCACGGAATGATTCCAAGGCTGAGGAACTTCAGTTACCTGGATAGATTGGAGAAGTTGGGACTGTTTGTCTTGGAGACGAGAAGGTTGAGAGGAGATTTGATAGAGGTATTCAAAATCATGAGGGGCCTGGATAGAGTGGATAGGGCAAAAACCATTCCCACTGGTCGAAGGATTGAAAATGAGAAGCAATTGGCAAAAGAAGCAATGGAGACATGGAGCCATGAGGAGAAACTTTTTCATGCAGCAAGTGATTAAGATCTGGAATGTGGTGCCCGAGTGTATAGTGGCGGCAGGTTCAGTCGAGGCATTCATGAGGGAATTGGATTATTATCTGAAAAGGAAGAATGTGCAGGATTAAGGGAAGAAGGCGGGAGTGGTACTAGGTGAATTGCTGATTTGGAGAGCTGGCGCAAATATGACAGGCTGAATGGCCTTCCTTTGTGCTGTAACAATTCTGTGATTCTGTGATGTTATGTATATAATATAGTGGGGTCAAATGGTTTTTGTTTGAAATTAAGGCCATTTCATACTTTACCAGGCTTCAATTACAGCTGCAAAGTCAGAATTGTTTTGTCACTGTGCTTTCATACTGTGCTACGCTTTGAAATCTTCATCTCATTTTAATCTTTAATTTCACAGGTTTGATGGGAATTTCAACACAAATGTTTCAAAAACTATCAGCTGTGACAGGCTTTCCACGACTGTCAGTAGCCGAGCATTCAATCCTGGGCGGGACTTAAACACAGGTTAGTGTGCCAGTTGATGTTCATTCCAACTACTTTGTTCTTTTTTGTTTCTTTAAGTTTTTTTTTCCAAACTTTTTTTTAATCATCCTGCTTCTCTTTGACTGCTTCCCCCCTCTGCTTATTAAGAATTATTACTGTTGACTGCTATTGTGTCCCGCTATTGAGCAATTCTTAAAACTGGGGAATAGGGTAGACTATTCAGCTGGTGATGCTACATTCATCTCTGAATCCTGGATTCAAATCCAGACAAGACTGAAAGGATCTGTTCCCTAATATCTAGGAACATATCATACAAAACGAGTCTTGTTCCTTGTAAAGCCTAATCCAGTACTAATTTATCAGTAAATCGACAGTCTCATCTCAGAAACCCAAGTGGCAGTAAGGGGGAAGAAAAAGCCTAAAGCACCTGTCAGAGATCCTCTTCTGTATTTAGTACTAAGACACATGTTTGGAACAAAATAAAGGGAAGTTGTCTCTGCATCCAGCCACGTTAAACACATGGAGAATGACCTTTTCTTATCCATGACTTTCCCAATGTTGTTAATGCTGACCATGACTACAGTTATTTTTCCCCTCTATTTTTCTGTGATACTTGTTGAATTGTGCCTATTTAATTCACATAAGTGCAAAGTATTTCCATTCCCCAGCGTGGACATTCTCGAGATTACAACAATAACTACATATCAAAAGTAACTACACTTCAAAAGTGCTTAATTGTCTGTGTAGCACTTCCGGACACTGGGGTCATTAAAGGCTGTCTTAAACTTCAAGTTCTTCAGTTCTTCAATGCAGTTATCATTAGCAAGCAGAATTATTTGCAAAGAAATAACCAAAGGTAGCATTGAAATCAAAAACCTGTACTCAACTTCTCACAAAACTATTTGTAACAGATAACAGCCAGTTTTGACATTCATTGCAACAGATGCATCAGTGTTGAACCCTGCACCATTTAGGCCTTTTGTTCCCTGATTGTAGCTGCATTTGGGTCAGTTCCAAGTGAATGATTGACTGGAGCATTTCCTTGTAGTAAGAAACAGAAGGAAAATGTACGTGACACATAAAGGCCAATCAGTCCATAACAAATCAGCCCCTGGAATTCCTCTGACTCAGCCGGCTTAGCATCCAATTGCACTCTGAATACTTCAATTTATAACTCAGGAACTTTAGCAGGTAGATTATTCCAAATATTTATCACTCTTTGCATGATCTTTTTTCCTAATAGCTGATTTAAATTTGCTTTCTGTTAAGTTTTATTCCTGTTCTGTAGTCCTACTGGCCTGACATCTTGAATAAACAGCCTAGAGTTCATAGAATCATAGCAGCACAGAAGAAAGCCATTTGGCCCGTCATGTCTGTACTGGCTCTCTGAAAGAGTAATTTGCCTAGTGCCACTCTCCCTCCACCCCATAGCCCTGCACATTCTTCCTCCTCAGATAATGATCCAATTTCCTCTTGAATGCCTTGATTGACCTTGCCTCCACCACACTCTCAGGTAGTGCATTCCAGTTCCTAACCATTCGCTGTGTAAATATGTTTTTCCTCATGTCGTCATTGCTTCTTTTGCCAATTACCTTAAATCTGTGCCCTCTGGTTCTTGATCTTTCCACCAAAGAGGACAGTTTCTCCCTATCTACTCTGTCCAGACCCCTCATGATTGTGAATACCTCTATCAAATCTCCACTCAACCTTCTCTTCTGCAAAGAGAATATTCCCAATTCCTCCAATCTATCTATGTAACTGAAGTTCCTCATCCTTGGAACCATTCTTGTGAATTTATTCTGCCTTCTCATCCTTCTTAAGGTATGGCCATTTAATACTTCAGAATACTTTAATGATGGTTCCCTGTAATGGGCCTCTCTTGACTGCAGATCTTACAGTTCACTAATCTTTTCTTTCTAACTCATCCCTATTATAGTTAAGCTCATTATTGTTGCTGTTGTCTGTATTCTCTCCACTGCATTCATATCTATTGTAATGTGTGGAGACTAAAACTGTAAACAGTTCTTAAAATTAGGTTTAAACAGTGCAGTGTAAAACCGCAGCATAATCTTAATTCCTTCTCCATGTGCTTTAATATTTAAAATGACGAGTCTACTGTTAACCCCAAGTTCATTTCTGTCTCCCATTGATAACTCTATTCACACAATTTTGTACCGAAGTTGCTCCTTTTTCAGGCAAAATGCAGTACTTAGCATTTTTAGTATTTTAATTTTGTTTACCATTTTGCCTGCTTACTTGATCCAAATCTTTCTGCAAAGTGTTGGCTGCATCCCGTGCCCCCATTGCACTTTCAATTTTTGAAATCTGCAAATTTAGCATCTTGTGATTTAATTGCGTCCAGATCCAAGCACAGATGTCTGTGGTACTTACTACCTTCTCCATTCTTGCTCTACACGTGCCATTCTCTCTTTTCTGGTTTTTATGCGATATTTTATCTAGCCCATTTATTGTACCTTGTATTCCTTTAATTTTCAGTTTTATTGGTAATCTCTCATGTGAAATCTTGACAAATAAACTATATCATAGGATGTTCCATTCTCTATTTCTATTTAGTATGTAGTTACTCCTTCAAGCTACTCCTTATAGTTAGTTTATCCACTCTTGGGCACATCAGTCTTTAGCTGCTAGTTCAGATATTTCATTTTTTCAAAATATTAGGTTTGTTTGCCTCCCAATTTTGGAATCCACCAGTACCAAATGACCACTGCCCAGAGATTTCTTGTCAATTCCCCATTAGCATCCTAGCATATACACCATCCGACCTAGGGGACTTGTATTCAGTCTCCTCAACCTATTTACTACTTTCAAACTGATTTAAAAATCCTCTCAGTTACTGTACTACAGTAACTATATAATTCCCCATAGTGAATACTTCTAGAAAATTATCATTAAGTAAATTTCAATTATTTCCTTTTGTCGTCAATCACTCCGCCAGAGTACTAACTTCCTCCATAAATATTATTTTACTGTCATACTGAAAATATACTATTTAACATCGTTTGCTATGTTCATCTGTAGTGCTGCCTTTGCATTTCAAATGCCATCTGTCTTGGCCTATTTTGATATCTTCTTAGACTATTACCCCAAGTCTGTGCATTTTGGTCTGTCCTTTATAGATTATTGTGTCCTCGTTTATGTTTTAAATATAGTGATTAGTGATTTTGAGACTGCTTGTTTAGTTTTACTGGATATATACATGTCTTGCATATTTACTATTGCTTTAAATGTTTTCCACTTTTTATTGAGATCTCTCTCATATTTCATTTCATGCCATTTAGCTGATCTCTCATTTTGCTTGCTTTAAGTAATATATTTCTATCTTTATCCCTGCTAGCACTGACTGCCAGATTATCTGAAATTTGGCTGCATAATATTTGTTCATCTTAACCGATATTTCTACTTTATATCCTTGAGTACTTCCGAGAAGCAGGACTAAATATGAACTTCTCCTGTTGTAGTCGGTTTCAGGTTATGCCAAGAAGCGGTCTTGTATTACATACTAGAACTGACTCCGCCAGTGAACTTCTTAGGACATTCCTGGTTTATGTTGGATTGGTGAAGTCATCCATTATTATTACTTGGTTTCATATCAAACTTATTCAAAAAATACAGAAATACCTTACCTCTCCTCCTATAATTACAATCTTCCCTGAATAACCCTTATCCCCGCATTTTGAATTCACTCCGCTTGCCTGTGGTGAGCCTTGTTTCAGTGAGCCCTATGGTACTATAATTTAATTTTTTAAGTATAGTTCTAGCTCCAACATTTCCCCCAATACTTAACCACTTATCTTAATTGTTTTATTACAGTCTATTTGCTAGTTTACTGTGCTTCAATTTATTTATGCTTTGCCTTTTACCCTCTGTTGTTTGATCATCCCCTAAGCTCTGCTTATCTCTAGTTAAAGACTAACTTCCTCCCCTACTATTTATCTAATTTAAAAGACCCTCCGTTAGCCACTCCTTGTTCCTTCCGCATTTATAAACCGTTCATTTCTTCTCTATTCCCAAAAACAGTTTATTATTTCTAACACCAATATCATTTATCTGCCTCAACTATGTAGACACATCATTTACCGCTATAATTACCCTTGTAAATCGAGTTTTAAATCCTGGGCCTCATATCAGAGCCCTCGATCAGTTGCCTGTGTGAAACTGGAATGAAGCCTCACCTGGTTGCCAGATGGGAATGATGCACTGGATGACAGCAGACAGCCTGTGGAGTGAAGTAAGGTCCCTGGCACTCGAGTAAAGTACAGGATGGGGAGCCGATGCAGGGAAGGTCTAGGTATTCCTTGTGGGGCCCAGAGGCAGAATCTTGCTCTTCCTAGCTTCATAAGGAAAGTTTAAAAAAAAAAGTTTTAAAGAACTTGCCTGTTTGGGCCTCTTCTGGCCCTGACTCTCCTTTCTGTTGGTCTTACCTGAAGGGAAAGTCAAAACAGCTTCATTGCTGGGGCCACGGGTTAAAATAGCAATCGGGCCCCAATAATGTCATCTTTTCCATTTGAAGGCTGCAGGAAAGGAGCAGAATGCTGGCTCATTGGAAATGCAACAGCCAATTTCTGCACAGCAAGATTGCACAAACAGCAGTGAAATAAATGACCAGGTCATCTATTTTTAGGTGTTAGTAATAACTACTTTCAGATTTTGTAACCATGAAACATATTTCTAAAAAGGATGTATTCAAATGAAGGTAAGCTGCTTTATCTAGAAATCGTGGGATGGGAAAACCCATCTTTAACAATTTATTATTTGATTTTAGTTTTGAGGATTCTGTGTTGTCTGATGAAGTGCCTGATATGATGTAGAACCATACAAAATGGGATGGTCCTGTCCTATAAGTTAGCTGATCTTGGGTAAGATGACAATGTTGCTAGCGTCCATGTAACCATACACCAGAATGCAACAGGACCTTCATGGCAGCAGAGAGTAGGGAGAACATTTTTGGGATGGGGCAGCTATTTGTGTTTCTAAATCACCATTACCTTCTTGGTGTTTTATTGCTCTTTTGTTCAGATCCTATAGATCTGGTTCTGATAGTTACTTGCTGTGAACTGAAATCCGTTGATAAGTTGATACACGGAATCTTCTGGAATTTATAGTAATGAGTGAGACTTTCATGAATTTGATCTGCCTTTTGCCTCCCAGGGGTGAAATTGCTGGCTCCTTCAGTATCAACTCTTAAAAGACATATATTTAAAAGCTGCAATTAAGTGCTGATGAGCTTACACCCTCTGAGAGTTCCTTTCTGTCTTGTAGAAGTGTTTAATTTCTTTCCTCTACTAGAAGATTAGCCATTAACAGATTAAATAAAGAATTTAGTGAGAATTTATTCACGCACGCAATAGTGACAATGTGGATCTTGCTACCACGTGGAATGGTTGAAACAAATGACAATTACACATTTAAAGGGAAGCTTGATGTACAGGAGCAGGATGAGAGGAGATAATTAGAGCGGGAGGGGGCTCATGTTGGGTATAAACACAGACCTTGACCAGTTGGGCTGAATGACCTGTTTCTGTGTTGTAGGCCCTATGCAATTCTATATCATATACTATCAAATATATACTATCCAAGTGACAACTTAGTCAAGTGCCATGTACTCTGATAAACTTTACAGACAATATTGTCAGAGGCCCTGTAAAGGAAAGTTTTAAAATATTTTTGTGGGGCCAGGGGAAGTATGAATGCTTCTTTGGGTCCCACAAAAATAGTCTGGGCTGCTGCTGCCCCAGTCTCTTCCTCTTTATCACCCGATCCCCTATCACTGTGGTCTCCATCCCCATCCCCTGAATTTACCTTATTAACCATAAGGTTAATATATTGTACCAGTCTAAATCAGGTGAGCTGTATCAGGATACCAGTAATTCCGGCCTCATTGCCAGCTGTCCAAATGTTAAGATCAACTTTATGGTGAACAAGAGTGAGCCATAGAAGCATGGAGGTTTATAGCATAGAAGGAGGCAATTCCCACATTGGATCATTGCTAGAGCAATGCAAAACTGATCCCATACCCTACAGCCATCCACCTTCCTCTGCTTCAAATATGAATTTAATTTCCCCCTAAAATATGCAGTGGTGTCTACAACTGCTCCCTGTGGCAAGGCAGTCCATGTGCCTAACAACTGTGAATGAAGAAATGTCTTCTAATCACTTTCTACACTGATTTCATGATCATTTTAAATTGAAGACCGTTGTCACTAGCCTTCTTCCAGAACAAACAAACTTCTCCATGTTCATTCTATCAAAACCTTTTATTGTTACAGTGTCTGTTAAAATTCCCTTTGGCCTCTCTATTCTAGTTGAAATTTTCCTCATATCTTTGCAGTCTCTTTATATAGTTTACTTTATATAGTTTCCCACCCTTGGCATTGTCCTGATGAATCTTAAATTGTGTGCTTTTGTATGGCTTCATGTCTTTTCTGTAATGGGGTGCCACAGAATTGCACAATGTATTCTAACTCTAGCCTTGTAATAGAGCCCATAGGTCTGGATTTTTGACACTGTGTTGGGTGCACAGAGTTGGGAGAATTCCTGGCTCTGCTAACACGACTTCTATAAATGTCTCCCTGAACATCAGATTTTCAATCTTTGACTTGTCAGGCAAGTGGGAGCTCTGTAAACGTTGTCAAACTGTTAGCTGACCCTGTAGTAGATGGCCCATCATGTGCTTTCCCTAAAAAAAAAATTGTTTTTTTTGCTGCCTATTCACAGTATACTGTACTGAAGCACTGAAAACATAGAGTGGATTAATAAGACACAGCCATGGAGATGGCATTTTTTTGCCACTACTACCTGGTACAGATATTCTGCAGTCATGTAGTTAGCTGTCAAGACTCAGTGGGTGAATGATGAATGCTGCCATGGTCATTATCACACCACTTGCCCTCTTGACACCCATCTATCAGGATTCACCCACACAGTTCACCCTTGTTACAATCTGGTTAGAGACCTAACTTTTTGTTTAAAGTAGACAAAATTTGAAACCCCAGTTACCCACTAGGAGAATAAACCCATAAGATTCCACAGTTTTAAATAAACTTTACCATACAAAATCAGCAAAGTAAAACAATCTGTATTACCTGTCTTATACTCTAATATTTGTAATTAACATGAGGTAAATATTAATTAATAGGCAAACTGTCGTCTTACACACCACACTGCGCATTAAATGGCAGATACGACCTAGACAGATCCCATGGATTTCTCAACAACCCACCCAGACATTAGTGACCACTGTGAATCACAAAATCTCATTAAAACTTTGTCTCCGCTATGATGGATTTTTACTCCTCACTTTTGAAGATCTAGCCTCTGAATTCCCTCAAAAGATGCTCCAACTTGGACTACCCCAACAACTGCTCGCCTCCAGATGGTTCAATCTCTCCTCCTGAGACTGCGTTCCACAGGATTCACAAAGCTGTACTCCCACCTCTAATTACAGTCACACTTGCAACTCTTTTGCAGGCCACTAGCTTCACTAAGCTGGCACTGTCTCTGGATTTCCCCAAACACCAGTCTCCTAGTTGCACCGAGCTATAAATGGCAGTGTGGGCTTCTTTCAGCCCTTGCTGTCTCCAGCATGGAACCAAGACCTTCCACCACCTTTTCAGCTCCCCAGAACTTCTCCTGAGCCCTAACACTGCACCAAACAGCTCCCAGGGCTTCTCTGTGAGCTGCAAACTACAAGAGGTCCAAACTGCAACTCACCATCTCCCAGAAAACACACAGATAAATTGAAACCAGAGAACCGTCTTAAGCTCAAACCATGTCCCTGACTAAGTAGTCTTTGAGGGCTCACAGAATGTTTTTAAACTTATTTAACTCTAATTCTCAAAACAAAACATCTCTCTGGACTGCACTTCTTTGCAAGCAGTGTAGATATCAAGTCTTCAGTTCCCCAGCTAAGTAAATCCACCTGCTGTTTTATGACTCTATCTCTTCTATTCTGACTCTGTTAAACAAACATCGGTAACCTTCTGAATTGCCATTTTCTTTTAGCTGTTCTAGCAATCTCTCAAGCCTTTTAGTTACCTTACCTTCACAACAACCTTCCCAGAACTAAACATTACCTCTAAAATATTAACATGAATGATGAACTAGATATTCGTCAAACTCTTGAACAGGTTCCTCACATCTGTACACTGTCATGGCATAGCAGTGTGACTAAGTGCGGGGGGAACCAGTAGGGCTGTCAGTGGCTGTGGAGCACATCGCATGCAACCTTGGAATGACTGCTGCAACATACATGGCACCAATTGTTTGTGCAGAGCCAGTTTCTCCACCTTTACATCTGAGACACCAAATCTACAGGGAAATTAATGTGGTCCTCCACATGGGCAAACAGAGCATTAGTTACAACCTTAATGCAACTGTGTGCTGCTGACTGGGATATACCAGCCAGGTCACCTGTTGAACTCCGGAAAGAGCCTGTGCATAAAAACTGAGAGCAATAGTTACTTTTTACAGCCACTGGCAAGGCATGGTGTCAATAGAGTATAGCTCAAGTTGTTAGACCATGCAACACAAGTCTGTCACCACCTCATGGTTTAACCTAATTCGCCTTTGGCACTGGTTCTCCTAGATATGTACATCCTTCCCACAGGGGAGTAGCTGGTTGTCCTGCCTCTCCTCCTTTTCATCCTTCCTGGTACATGTGATGCTGCTGCGCCCATCTGATCATCAGCCCTCCCTCTGGCCTCCTGCTGCTCACATTGACTGGCTTCTGTGGTGTCTATGTGCAAGGGTGCTATGCCTATCTTGTATCTTCCTTTGCACAAAGCGCAAACAGCCATCTCAAAGACTAAGTTCCTCCTGGTACCTGGGTACACAATTCAGTAGGGGCAGGAAAAACTGAGTCCGGCAGACCCACCCCTCTACATGCTTGGGTTAAAGCAAGACAGTTTGAATTAATTTTTTTGCCAATTCTGAGGCAGTTGAGACAAGTTTAAAGCAAATTCCACAGGGGTATCTTCACCCCTCCAAAGGGGTGTCCCTGGCTATCCAAAGAAATGCACAAAGTTCGGACCTGCTCCTCCCAGGTTCACATTGCGCACATCACATTTCAGACACCTGTGGGACCAAAATCCGCCTTGAGTGGAGGCTGCTGTTGATTGTGGGAAGCTGCCTCCTGAAACGCATCTGCGCGAAACACGACCTGTCCCCATAAAAATGGTGAGTACCATGTGCAGGGCCGGGACTTCTGATTTCCGGGCATGTCTGCCATTTTCACAATAACAGAGAGGCTCTTCACTGTTGCAGAAATTCAGGCCATAGAGTCATTTATGGCGCAGAAGGAGGCCATTCCGCCCATTGTGTTCATGCTGACTCCCTGAGAGCAGGCTAGTTAATCCCACTCCTCCACTTGGGCCCCGTAGCCCTGCAGGTTCATTTCCTTCAAGTGCCCACCCAATTTCATTATGAAATCATTGATTGATTCCAGATTCACTCAATGCCCCTATTTATAAAACTCAACATGCTGTTGGCAACTTAAAATAATTGTATCTCCTGCAAATGTGTTTGAACTCCTAAGTCTCGCTGTTGAGGCACAACCTTTGGCATCTTTCCATTGAGCGCACGCTCCTATTCTTGTTTATATCCGTGTTTCTCCCCCCCAATTTCTCTAAGTGACTTGCCTCACATCTAACTACATTAATTTGCATTTGCCAATTTCACGAAATTGCTTCATTTGTACCGCGGGCAGTACCTGAGTGTGTGCTCATGTGCCCCTCTTTACTAAAATATCATTTCTTGTGAACGTTCAGGCTCAAGCATTGTGTTATTAAAATTTAAATAGAAGACAAAGAGGAGAACTGTGGCCTCTTGCAGCACAGGTTAAAGTCAAGCTTTTTCTACTATCTCTATTGATGTGTTACATTCTTAGAATATGTCACCGACTATAAAATGACACTTCAAACAGAATTATTTGCCTACTATATAACACATGTTCACATAGTTGCAACTCAGTTAGTACCATAGAACCACAGAAGTATGCAGCACAGAAGGAGCCCATTTGCTCCCATCATTTCTGTTCCTACTCTGACCAAGCAATCCAGAGCCAAGCAGGCCACCAAGTAAACTATGTTGAGTTGGGAGATGAGTTGGTGATATCATGGGCCTGTCTTCAACTGCAGACCATGCCAGAAGATGGTAAGCTTAAAGTTTACATTAATCATTTTTTCTATTCATGTATACATAGAGAGTTACTATATTCTCCCTGCTGGGGTTTTTGGCCTCAAGTTCTGAGGATATTACTGACAATATAGATGAACCAAAGAAAAGATTGCCAATTCACAGCAAAAGCAAATGGTGCAGAAAAAAGCAACTATTTACATTTTAAATTCCAAAAGGATATTTCAGGTTAAAATTGAAAGGCTACTAATAAGGGGCATGTAACAATTTAAAATTCAATTTAACAAGAACTGAGACAGTAAATTTGAATATTAAAAAAAACTCTAAGCGGATGGTAAAAGATAGTGGTCAAGTCCTCTAATTTCCTTGAGAGATTTTTGAATATAGTCACAGACTGAAAAGTCACGAAGCAGCCAGATTGAAGTTATTGTGTGACATGTTTGCATAATCAAAACTTGTGAGCCTGGGAAATTGTAATGGTAAAACGTGGGCAGCAAATGTGTGATTAAAAAGAGGTTAATTGGTGTGGACATTTATTTTCTGTAAATTTTACCAATAGAAGATGAGGAGGGAGAAGAATGTAGGTAATGCGTGCATTTTCCACTTGCTTTGCAACTCGAATGTAACTATCTTAATCAATGATAACTACTGTGGCTATGTCACTTTATACTGTGTGCATGGGGTTGTTCTTGCATCTCCCAGCTGCCATGGGATCGGCACAGTTTCCTGCTATTGATCTTAGGCAGCCGAAAGTGCAAGTTCAGCACTTTCACCTTCCTGCAGACAGAGTCTTGGGTTCATCCTTCAGCTGGCATATATCACTGGTCCAGTTTGGACTGGACACTCTGGATTTTGATTTGTATTTGAAAAAGTGTTAGATGAAATATGCGCATCAAAACTCTGATATCTTCCATTTGTTTTTCAAAGCCAATTTTCCACTTGCTGATTTTTTTTTTGGTTTAACAACAAACATTTTCAGTGATACCAAAGTAAAGATGAAAATGCAAACCTTGATCCTTCACCCTGCCATCCCTATTGACAGCATCCTGGTTTGAGACTACATTGCCCCTGTCTGACTTAACATCCTTAAGATGTTGGTAGCCCTTTCTGGATCGGGCCGCTGATAAGCCATTTTATGAAATGCCCCAGCAATTTTCCACTTATATTTTGCTTTGAAACAATCTGACCTTTCTAATCCAACAGTTCTTGCTGACAACTTCAAGTCAAACCCCGGTATTAAGTGGCAATACTTCAGCTCAGAAGAAGGGATTTTCACCATTTTCCCAGCACATAAGTTTGGCTGCAAAGGTGGCTATGAGCATCGGAGTAGGTAGGAAACTTCTACTTTGTTCTATGAGAACTCATCGGTTTTCTTTTCGGTCACCTAATTTCAACACCTTCCTTGCTATTTTCCTCTCTGTGAAATTAGTTTTGACGAGTAAGAAAATGTGATAACTTTATTGGATCTGTTTATAGTTAGAAACAATATGTTTTACAGATTTATTAAACTAATGCACTGAGGAATATACTAGGAAATGTGCACAAAAGTTGTGTTTTAGGACTTGGCGTAAACACTCTCTAGTTGAAGATGAAACTGTAGTACGTGATAACTCACTCAGCTAGCCTAGTCGGATCTTTGCAAAAATGCGCACGATAAACGGCGTGAAGTTACGTCATTTGTAATATTCTGTTTAACTTCATTTGTTGCTACTAAATAAACCCGGGAAGACTAGCTTTAACTTCCTCATCAACCAGTGTCATTTTCCCAAATGAAAACTGAAATGATTCCAATTAAACATGTGTCTGGTCTAAGAATGGGCGATTTCATTCAGTTTGCATTGTGCGGGATTTCTGATCCAGGAAAATATTTCTCTGATTTGTAAATTCTTAGTTGATTGAGTTAGTCCATGTCTGACTGTTAGCAGGAGCCAAAGGTTTTTTCAAGTATGGAGCTGTGAAGTTTACAGAAAGTGCTTGCATGTGGATGTGGATAGGATTGGATTTGAATAGCCTGCTTGAATAAGATTACATATGAATATTGGCAACTTTTAAAACAGATAGGTGAGCTATCAGTGCTCATGGATGTGCACCCTATCATGAGTCAGTGCCTTCAGCAAAGATGGGGAGAAAATTAGAGGGAACGATCGTTAATGATTAAGAAAATGTAGAAAACAGAATCATTGATTTGGTTCTTCATTGCCTATTGATCTTCGTTTGCAAATATTTTGGGATTCTTTTGGTACAGGCCTGTTTATGTCTCTACGGTGAGGCCACAATCAAAACACATTGTGGTGGTGGTGGACCATGGGGCTTTAGCCACGGACACACAGCTTCAAATAGCCAAAGATGCTGCACGAGTAATATTAACCTCAATCGATGAGCATGACAAGGTGAGTTCTTTCCAACCTTTGTCAGTGTTCATAATGTGGAATACGTCACATACAACAATGGCCTTTTACTAGAACACATATAATTGCCCTGGAAATGTGTGATCCAGGTCTTTAAATCACTAAGGAATGTACAAACAGGTTATTTAATTCGACTGTGCAAATTTTATTTTTTCTTGATAACCATTCATGCAGTGCCTACGCAAGACTTTCCGTCAAGAAATTAAATGAAAGGAATGTGTCCATGGGAGGGTGGATCTTACATGACATCTCAGTAGAGGGAGCATATCCTGATTTCGTGTTGAATATGTTCTTAATTTTATATTCCATTGCTTTAATTAATAAGATCAAATGAGACGTGAGATTAAACAAGTGATTTCTTCCCCTTTCCCATGCCCCCGCCCTCCCCCCCACACACACACACACACACACACACACACACACACATATCATATGGATAATTACAAAAATTAAATGGTAAGTACAAAGAAAGTACAGTACTATTAAGGATATAGTGTTGGTTCATAGCTGTGAAGCTCCGTCTGAAGGCTAACCACTTTGGCAAGCTTGGGCCAAACTGCTTGAGCAGACATTTTCAGGAGAAGAAGGAAAAAGGTGAGAAAACTGAAGGGAAGAAAAAAATCATAAGGAAGCAAAAATCTTCCCAGCATAGTTTTTGCAGTAATTCTGGTTGAAATAAAAAAAATTGGACTTGTGGAAATTAACTTGAAAATGTAAACTGTACAAGTAAAGCAACTAAGGCTGTTGGAGAGAAATTTCAGGAATGAGTTTTTTGCTTTGTACCTAGATTTCCGTACTGGCTGTGGCAGACACAGTCCGAACGTGCTCGCTGGACCAGTGTTACAAGACATACTTGTCTCCAGCCACCAGTGAGACAAAAAGAAAAATGACCACGTT
Organism: Cetorhinus maximus; assembly: GCF_964194155.1. Classification (NCBI taxonomy): domain Eukaryota; kingdom Metazoa; phylum Chordata; class Chondrichthyes; order Lamniformes; family Cetorhinidae; genus Cetorhinus; species Cetorhinus maximus. Next base: position 62,083,858 of record NC_135895.1, on the reverse strand, counting down.
CCTTAGCAACATAAAATCAGTGGATGGTGCCACTCAGCATGCACTGGGGTTTCACAAAGCTTTTCAGTTACTTCAGAATACAAACAACAGCACCAGGATCCATACACGTGAGTACAAGGAGGAAATGAGATAGTTAGGAAACTTAACTTTTTACACTCAGATTGAAATTGGGTTTTAATTGTGTAATTGACATGCTCCAAACTGACTTTAAGCTGTTAGGGTTAGTTATTGTGAGCTGTCATCAATGTTTAATGCATCCCCTTCTGCCAGTTTTCTCATTTAGCTATTTAGGCGACATAGCTAGGTAATAGTTCTGGGGGTGTGTTACACTTTCCACATACATGAGCTTCGTTGTTGGCAGGCTGTTTGATGCAGTCCTGCAGGGATTACTGAGTAGAGAGAGCAAGATTAGAAACTCTGGCTGTGTTTTTCTCCCTCATCCCAAGGACACTGAGTCCATTGTAATGCTCCAACTGCCGCCCTGGCTGAGCTCACTGGCTCAACGCAGACCTGCAGCCAAAACTGGCATGGTGTGGCTTATATGCTTTGTATCATGCTAGATAGTGCCTATATCCAGTTGAATATTTTTGCAGCATGTGGGTTATGCTCAGCCTATGATATAAATGACACATTTAATCTGTGAGGAAGGATTTTTAAATTAATATTCTGTGCTCCCTAAATAGTGCATGCCTAGTGTGGTACTGAACTATCAGACCAAGGAGGTACATGCTTTGAAAGGTTCAGATTTGTTTGCACAGTAATCGATTTTGTAGCGTATCGGCTTTCAAACTGGGACCCTGGAGGATCCACAAACTCATCACATTTCTGTCTATCATCACATTTTTCAATGATAGCATTGTTTTCTTTATGGATAGCTGACACTATCTTTCATAAGTTAGGACAGGGAATCTGTCATAATTTGTTAATATTTGCAGAAGAGGGATCTCCCACAAAGAAACCACTGTGTTAGAGACTGCAGAGACCTTGGCCTGAGTTTTACGCTCTCCCATCGACGGGTTTTTAGATGGGAGGAGCGTAAAATTGAGGGACGGGATTCCCTCCAGGTTCCTGCTTGCCCTGACACACAGCGATGCCTGCCCCTGCCCCAATTGAGGCCCTTAAGTGGCCAATTATTTTTAGGCTGGCGGGAACATTGAACCTCTTTGTGGGAAGGCCAGAAAGAATCAAAATTGGATCTGGGGCAGGAAAGGAGGGTGGGGTGGGGCCTCCATCAGAAGCCCCCTTCTGACTGGGGCATCCTCCCCATTAGGCCCGGTGACCTCTGGACTCCCCTCTCTTGCCCCCACCCCCAGCCTCTTCCCTCAACATCCTGATTGCCCTCTCGCGACCTCCACGCCCCCCTCTTTGCAGGGACTGGAGAGCTGCCAGCCAACCAGATTGGTCGGCAGCTCTCCAAGGCGGGACTTCTGAGTGAGGGCAGAAGCCTCGCCTACAGCCAATCAACACTCATTGGAGCATAAATTGCTGCAGGCAGCTAGAGTCGGCAGGGATGTGTTCGGATGGCTAGAGGGGAGCCCCCGTCACCTGAAAAATTTAGGCCCTTGGCTAGGAGCTTTGTTCCATTACAAGAGTTGAGTTCATTACCAGTTTAAAGGATGTTCCAGTTTATTGCTTGCCAACTATAACCAAGCATCTCAGGAGCCGAGAGCTTCATTCCTCCACACGCCAAACAATTGTGAATCCCAGATTTAAATGGGCTATTTTCACATGAATCAGTGTCAGAATCCACTTTGTTTGTGTTAAGACTAATCAATTCAATTTGAGTAACTTAAGCAATGAAATCCTCATCAATACTCAGTCGCTATTATACTTGAAGTACTGTTGAGAATAGTGCAGTCCTTACCACTAATCTCAACTGTTTTGCTGCGGGAGGTGCAGTGAGGTGAATGTAAGTCAATAGGTCCTCTGAGGAAGGGGTGGTCTTTTTTACTTTTGGAGCCAATTTACCGGTTGGTGACCGGTTGGCTGCAGAAGGTGCAAGAATAGGAAGACATGGAAGAAAATTCACCTGTCCACGAATGCATGATGGGTATTTGTAAATGTTTTCACTCTTTACTCTCTCCCCACAAAATGTCTTTCAAAATCTATGAACGAATGAAAGAGACGTTCACACTCTCCTTTTATAGTGGTCTGGGGAACAGAGGAGACAATCGTTTAGTTCCTGTTTCTTCATCTCAGACATGGGTTTCTATCATGCTCTGACTGATGGGATAAAAGTTGGCTGGCTAAACAGGTCTAACATAAAATGACTTTTTGCTTTCTCAACCCAGTTCAAAATGAATGAATCTGAAGCTCAATGTTGCTTGTAATTTGACATTAGTTGTAGTATTATGAGAAAGATCACAGGGTTTATTGGTGTGGAAAATGAGACTGTCACTCTGTTACAGGAAGGGTATACTTCTCTGAAGTTTAGGCTGAGGCACATTGTTGGACAAAGCCAAAGGGGATTTGGTCTATATCTAACCATATGATGGATCAGAGGCCAATCATAGTCCACCAACTGAATCAGCTAGCTTGGTGATCAAGTCTGCAACCTTTGTGTTCTTTGATAAATGCTGCAATTTAGTGGCACTCAATTCAGTGCCTTTAGCCACGTAGCCATTGGAGTCCTGTAATTGGTAGAAGGATACTGAAACAAATAACTGCTGGGGCATGGGTCAGAATAAAGTAATTGTAAATTCAACTAAACATTTTCCTTTAAATCACAGCCACTGACATGGTGATAATCTACCTGTCCTCTGGCATCACCTCAAAGGACTCCTCTGAAGAAGAGAAGAAGGCAACCCTGAGTGTTATCAGTGAGGAAAATGGGCATCTCAATAACTCTGTGATGATCCTTACGTATGCACTCATGAATGGTGAGAAACCGGTTTACTTATGGTTCTAGCAGCTTGTCGGAGCACAAATGTTTAAAAATATTTAATCATTATTTATACTTGTGCATTACCTACTGACTTTTGGATGACTTTTCTAGGGCTTCCCCACTTTCCTGATTTTCTCCCTATTTTTCTGAACATAACTGGAGTTGAAATTCTAATGGGTCTTGGTCCACTGAGATGAATGCAAAAGAGTAGAATTCCCAGTTGCCCATGGCATAGGCCACTCTCAAACCCCATGCTTAGGACAGGCTGCCCGTGCTCATAAGGGCGCTGCTGAGATGTTGCGTTGATCTGTTAGATGTTTGAACAGCACCATGCTGCTGTTATTCAGCAACCAGAAGCTCATCCTGGGGCTGAAGAAAATAATTGAATTCCTTTAGTCCTCAGGGAGCCAGAAATCAGTTTTATTTAGTTGAACAACCTCGTCTCAGATCGACGCTTTACTTTACGCTGGGCAAGTTCTGGAAACTTTGCAAGGGCCTTAACAGAATTGGTGTGTCCAACAGGCCAATGTGATAAGTGTAGTGTGGATGAAGAGAGTTAGCGTGCTTTAGCTTTTACGCGGTAGTTTGCTTCTCATTTTCAGCCTACACTGGCTAGTAGCAGTGAGAAAAAGAGAGCTAAACATGTAAGTCTCTCCCTGTACACGGCCTCTCCATCGGCAAGTCCTCAGCTGTGCCTCCTCGTGGCGCCACATGGAAACTGAGTCCCTCGTGGCCCCAGGCTAAAGCTTCAGAGGAACCTGGGGGAAGTTTGGACTCCAGACAAGCAGTGTGCAGGCCCACTGGCATGTGGACAAGCCCTGGCACTCATGAACTAAACCCCAGCAATGAGCAAATAGCTCCACTGCCATGTGTAACCTTGGGAGAGATGAAGGCTAAGGGAATAAACTCTGACAAAACTGGACTGGGGCCTGAAGGTGGACTGATGTCTAAATGTTTAATCCTTCCGGCAAACAAGCTCGTGCCAAATGTAATGCTTTGTGTTCTTTTAGACTGAACCAGGGAGGTCATGAGTGGGACCCTGATGTTTGGGCATTCTAGAGTCTCCATAAAATTTGACTAGGCTTGTGCCCAGGAAAGGGCACTTCAGTTTCACAACAGAGCGTTAACGCTGGAGACAACAGTTATGAGTGAGAAGCTCAACTTGATTGATGTAGAGAACTGGTGCTTTCAGGCTGTCAAACATTGCCGTGGACATTATCATTACGCCTTCATTAACTGGCCATAAGATTAAAGGAATTGGATCAGATATAGAAGTAATATGTGGCAGTTTGGAGGTTTACATTTTGTTGTGAGCTTTCAGAACTTGGTACTCAAACAATTTTCTGCAAAGAATATATTTCTTTTATGGAGCTGTGAACTGCAAAAATAGGTTTCAACCTCTAAATTGAATTTCCAATTGCAACCATGTCACTACAAGGTGGTAAGGAGCAGAGGGTAGGTACTTCCTCGGATGAAGGAAGAGATGGATGGATGGACAATTATCGAACATACGAACAAGGAGCAGGAGTAGGCCAGTTGGCTCCTTGAGCCTGCTCCGCCATTCAATAAGATCATGGCTGATCTGACTAACCTCCCGCCTACCCCTGGTAAACCTTCATCTCCCTATCTACCTCTGCCTTGAAAACATTCAAAGACTGCTTCCACTGCCTTATGATGAAGGGAGTTTCAAAGACTCACCACCCTCTGAGAGAAAAAATTTCTTCTCATCTCTGTCTTAAATGGGGGGCCCCTTATTCTTAAACAGTGACCCCCCACCCTAGTTTCTAGATTCTCCCACAAGAGGGAACATCCTCCCCACATCAACCCTGTCAAGACCACTGAGTATCTTATATGTTTCAATCAAGTTGCCTCTTACTCTCCTAAACTCCAGCAGATACAAGCCTAGCCTGTCCAATCTTTCTTCATAAGATAACCTGCTCATTCCTGGTACTAGTTTAGTAAACCTCTGAACTGCTTCTAATGCATTTACATCCTTCCTTAAAGAAGGAGACCAATACTATACACAGTATTCCAGATGTGGTCTCACCAGTGTCCTGTACAACTGAAGCATAACTTCCCTACTTTTGTATTCAATTCCCCTTGCAATAAATGATAACATTCTATTAGCTTTCCTAATTACTTACTGTACCTGAATTAGCCTTTTGTGATTCATGCAATACAGCACCCAAGCATTCAAGCAATTATTTTCTTCCCATTTTGGTTTCACATTGAGTATGTACCAAATAGAGCAAAATCTCAATAGCTATTTCAATGGTGTAACAATTTCTAACTATTAATAATCTTTTATTTTAGAGGGTGTAACTGGTTTGAAGGAGCTTGCCTTCCTTCGGGATCTGGCAGAACAAAACTCAGCAAAATATGGTGTTCCTGATCGCACATCACTTCCCGTTATAAAAGGGACAATGATGGTTTTGAACCAGTTGAGTAACCTAGAGACCACAGTCGGACGCTTTTACACAAACCTGCCAAATCGAATGATAGATGAGGCCGTGTTTAGTCTGCCATACACTGATGAAATGGGTGATGGTGAGTGCTGCTTTTTCTTTCCCTTAAATTGGTGCTTTCTCGCCTTCCCTGTTACCCTTTGGTCTCTATGTTGCCTGCCTGCTAAGGCAAATTCAGGAAAGACAGAGACCTCTCTTGGAGCAGAAAAGCTCTTTGTCAATGCCAGTAAAATCATCAGCGCAGCAGCGGTACAGACTGCCACCGATTTCAGTGGAAACATTCAAAACCAGTATGGTCCTAACGAACCACTCATTGTACTGAGCCATGCAGAACAAAAACTTCCAGTTTGAATGTCAGCCTTATGCTAAGTTGCTGATCTGGACTAGGGAGAGTGCTATCATTGTTTAAGGAAAGGGAAGGTTATTCAAGGTTCACACTTGTGATTGCAATCCACTTGGCCCTACTAGATATGGCATAAGAAAGAAAATTTGCATTTATAAAAAGCTTTTCAAACATCAAGTCATCCCAAAATGCTTCACAGCCAATGAAGTACACTTTTTAAAGTACAGTCACTGTTAATTAGCTAAAGAGGCCAACCGGTATACTCACAGTAAGGTTGCACAGACAACAATGGGATAAATGACCACCAGATGATCTATTTTTATGGTATTAGTTAAAGAATGAATGTAGGCCAGGATATCAGGAGAGCTACCCCACTCTTCTTCAAATATGCCATGGGATCCACCTAAGAGGACAGACAGAACCTCATTTTGCCATCTCATCTGAAAGATGGTACTCCCAATAGTGCAGAACTGCCTTGGTACTGCAGTTAAATGTCAGCCTTGATATAGGCTATTATCGAGCTTTGCTGTGATGTCCTCCATGAACAAATAGACTGCTGACATTCAATTTAGACTCACCAATGGCCACTTGAGTATGGTACTGAAAGACTGTTGATTATCATGGAGCCTATTCCGAAGGTATATCTGTCTTCCTGGAGAAACCCTCCTCTTCATCACAACAAGTCCTACTACTCACCCCCCAACCCCCTGCCCAATCATTTTATATTCATCCGGCATGACAAATTGTGTATTTTTCTCATTAATGTTCACAGGATTGATCATGACTGTCAGTAAGCCCTGCTACTTCGGAAACATGCTGCTGGGAATTGTGGGGGTAGATGTGAATTTGGCTTACATCCTGGAAGATGTAACTTACTATCGTGATTCTTCTGCCTCCTACACATTCTTAATAGATAATAAAGGTAAGAGAGATACAATTATCCCGTTAATTTGCACTGGCGTTACTGGCTAACATTATCTGCCTGCATGGAAGCAGAGACTTCTCTGTTTAACAGTCACAAAACAGACTGAATTCCACGGCACAAGGAGTTCAAACAGATTACAGACCTCTCTGTAACGTGAACAGGGCACGAAAGGTCATGTTTTTAAGTGGTTGTTCCAAACTTAATCAGCAGTAAAGAGCCAGGGTCAATTTGATTATCTTGTCATCACTGTGTTCATTTCACCTGCTGTTGGTTTGTCAGATAATTATCATCTTTTGACTGTGAATACTGGAAACAGATGTGAACACTTTCAGTTGTAAACGTAGTATTCACAGTCCAGTAGACCACGATTAAATTCTGTAGTTACTTTTCCTTTCTGTTTCAGGTTACACTCTTATGCATCCGTCCTTGACTAGGCCGTACCTGCTAACAGAGCCGCCACTTCACACTGATATTATACACTATGAGAATATTCCAAGATTTCAACTCGTCAGGCAGAACATTCTCAGGTAATGCATTAAAAAGCCAAGAGAATACATTCCAACAAGAAAGAAAAATTCCAAGGGGAGGACCCACCATTTGTGGTTAACTAAAAAGTTAAAGATAGCATCAAACTTAAAGAAAAAGCATATAATTGTGCAAAGATTGATGGCAGGTCAGAAGATTGGGCAGAGTATAAAAACAGCAAAGAATTACTAAAAGATTGATAATGAGGGAAAAATTGGAGTATGAGAGAAAGCTAGTTAGACATATAAAGACAGGTAGTAAAAGTTTCTATAGATATTTTAAAAAGAAAAGTGTTAAAGTGAGCATTGGTCCTATAGAAAATGAGTCTGGGGAGTTAATAATGGAAAATAAGGAGATGGCAAATGAATTGAACAGGTATTTTGCATCAGTTTTTACTACAGAGGTTACAAGTAACATCCCAGAAATAGCTGTAAATCAGGATCTGGAAGGGAGGGAGGAACTTAGGAAAATTACAATCACCAGGGAAGTGGTACTGAGCAAGTTGTTGGAACTGTGAGGTGACAAGTCCCTGTGTCCTGATGGGCTTCATGCTAGGGCCTTAAAAGAAGTGGCTAGCGAGACAGTTGATGCGTTGGTTTTAATTTTCCAAAGTTCTGTAGATTTGGGGAAGGTACCATTAGATTGGAAAATAGCGAATGTAACTTTATTTAAAAAGGGAGGGAGATGGAAAGCAGGAAACTACAGGTCAGTTAGTTTAACATCTGTGATAGGGAAAATGTTAAAAGCTATTTTTAAAGACCTTGTAGCAGGGAACTTAGAAAATTTCAAGGCAATCAGATAGAGTCAACGTGATTTTGTGAGTGGGAAGTCGTGGGTGGAATTTTACCACCCCACTGATGGGATCTTCTGGTCCTGCTGAAGTCACTGGAGTTTTGAATGGCTCGCTGCATTTTCCGGCCCTGCCCCCGTTGCGATGGGGCCGTACAATCCTGCCCCACGTTTAACCAACTTATTGGAGTTCTTTGAAGAAGTAATATGTGCTGTCGATAAAGGAGACCCAGTGGATGTATTGTATTTAGATTTCCAGAAGGCATTTGCTAAAGTGCCACATCAAAGGTTATTGTAGAAAATAAAATATCATGGGGAAGGGGTTAACATATTGACATGGATAGAAGATTGGCTAGCTAGCAGGAAACAGAGAGGGTCATTTTCTGGTTAGCAAGATGCAACAAGTGGTGTACCAGAGGGATCAGTGCTGGGCCCTCAACTATTTAAAATTTATGTAAATGACTTGGATGAAGGGGACAAAGGTATTATTGCTAAATTTGCTGATGACACAAAGATAGGTAGGAAAGTAAGCTGTGTAAAGGACATGAGGGTAAAAAGGTATATAGATAGGTTAAGTAAGTGGACAAACATCTGGCAAGTGGAGTATAATGTGGGAAAATGTGAAATTGTCCATTTTGGCAGGAAGAATAAAAAAAGAAGCATGTTATCTAAATGATGAGAGATTGCAGAGCTCTGAGGCGCAGAGGGATCTTTGTGTCTTAGTGCATGAGCCGGAAAAAGTTAATATGCAAGTACAGCAAGCAATTAGGAAAGATAATAGAATGTTATCATTTATTGTGAGGGAAATTGAATATAAAAATAGGGAGGTAGTGCTTCAGTTATACAGGGCATTGGTGAGACCACATCTGGAGCACTGTGTATAGTATTGGTCTCCTTATTTAAGGAAGGATGTAAATGCATTGGAAGCAGTTCAGAGAAGGTTTATTAGACTAATGCCTGAATGGGCGGGTTGTCTAATGAGGGAAGGCTAAACAAGCTAGGCTTGTATTTGCTGGAGTTTAGAAGTGAATTGATTAAAACATATAAGATCCTGAGGGGTCTTGACAGGGTGGATATGGAGAGGATATTTCCTCTTGTGGGAGAATCTAGAACTAGGGACCACTGTTTCAAAATAAGGGGTCCCCAATTTAAGACTGGGATGAGGAGAATTTTTTTCTCTGTGGGTTGTGAGTCTTTAAAGCTTTCTTCTTCAAAAGGCAGTGGAAGCAGAGTCTTTGAATATTTTTACGGCAGAGGTGGATGGATTCTTAATAAGCAAGGGGGTGAAAGATTATCAAGGGTAAGAGGGAATGAGGAGTTGAGGTTAAAATCAGATTAGCTATGATCCTAATGATCTTATTGAATGGCAGAGCAGGCTCGAGGGGCTGAGTGGCCCACTCCTAATTCGTGTGTTTGTATGAGGAGAGGGTAAAGCTGGAAACTAAGCAGAACAAATAGCTCTTCAAATGGTACTATTGGTCAAGTATATTGTGCAATGTCAGCAACCCAGACTAGGAGACTCCTTGAATTGACCTCCAGCTGTGCATTGAGTTAGCTGTCCTCAGTCGGGGCTGAATTAGCTACACCGCTGCAAATGTAACACTGAGTCTCCATTTCTTCAGGTGACTGACATGGAGAGAAGCCATGTACATCCCAATGTGATTCCTTTGATTTTAACAGTGTCACGATACTTGGCCAGACCCTGGGTTGTGGGGGAGATCCGGTTAAGGACCAAAAATGTTTTGTTTAAAGTAGGCAAAGTTTGAAAATCAAGACACGTACTAAGTGAATAAAGCCACAAGATTCCACGGGTTTTGACCAAACAAAAATAAACTTTACTATACAAGTTCAGAAAAATAAAACAATTTACAATATCTATCTTATACTGTAACATTTAGGGTAGGTGAATTATGTGTGAATTGACAAGCAAACTGTGGTCGAGCACACCACACTTCAGAATGGATGCTAAATGCAACCAAAACAAATTCCATGGCCGGAATTTTGCGGCCCCGTCGCAGCGGGGATGGGACCATAAAATGCAGCGAGCCATTCTAAACTCCATTGACTATGCCGGGACTGCAAAATCCCGCTAGCAGAAAATTGCGCTGCATGGATTTCTTAATAACCCCTTCCTGACATTAGTAACACTGTGAGCCAACTAATCTTGCTAAAACTTCACCTTTCTAACGAGGGTTTCCAATCTTCACTTTTGAAGATCTTTCCTTGGAATTCTCTCCAGTAGTTGCTCCAACTCGGACGGCTTCAATGATAGCCCACCTTGTAGAGTTTTGACCTCGCCTTCCGAGATTTCCTTCCCCTGGATTCCCCAGTACACTGAAAACACTAGCTCACAAGCACAATTTCAGTTCTTTGATCGTGCAAGCAGAACACCACTGCCCCAACAGCCTACAGCACAGTCACCAACCTTTGGTTGCCTTCTTGGATCTTTTGGGCTTCTCTTGAGCCCACTTCACTTAAAGCCTGCTCCCCACAACCCTTTCTCTAACTTGGAGCCTGTTTCTCTGCTCCTTTCTTTTAATTTAACTGAGACCTGTTCTGCCCCTTTTGTTTTTGTTCCTCACCTGGGACACTTGCTGGCTGACAGACTCAAACTGAGTGTTGAAGACATGCTGTTCACTGACCCTTAAACTGAGCTGGTGGCCTATCACAACACACCAAGAGGGTCCCGGCCTTATTACTAGGCAGGAACAAGTGTAACAAGCAGTCAAACATCCTGTACCTTAAATGTTACAACCTCCACAGACTATAAGCTTATATAACACACAGAGACACAGAATGAATGGATTTCATAACAACACAAAGATAGATATTTTATACTGGTTAAGAAATAAATCTAGGACATGCTACTGACCGGATATGGATGTTTACTTATCTGGTGGCATTTTTCTGATATTGGTTCTCTGGACCACTTCCCATGTTGATGGTGTGGCCTATAATAATAAATGGAGCCACTCTAGGATTAGGTGGCTCATCTTTGTCTATGAAGTCCCATGTTTTGGAGTGATACTTGAAGTGATGGATTTCCATTCAAGCAGAATTTTTATCTTTAAAGTAGTGATACTGACCTTGCGCAATTATCATGAGTCAGAAGAACTTACATTAGACTTTGTTCACTCTTCATTTGTGCCCTTTCCCTCCTCAACCATACATGTTTTATCACTATAAATGTAATTCCCTTAGTCTGAATTTTGCTAGTAACCCTAAAAGTGTGTTGGAGATTTGAGATTTATAGAAATATTGTTTGTAAACATGTAAATTATTTATATTTCATATCTCCATGCAGCCTCCCTTTGGGCAGTCAGGTTATTACTGTGCCTGTAAACTCCTCCCTGTCTTGGCACATAAATCGTTTGCGAGAAACCAGCAAAGAAGCCTACAATGTCAGCTATGCCTGGAAGTTGGTACGTTATGCTTTGTTGAACGTGCCCTTGAATTTGTTTTTTCTTTGATCTATGAAGATGTGTGGGTTTGCAGTTTAAAACCAAAAGAACTTTGCTTAATCAAGGGTGTTTTTCTCAAAAGTATTTTTCTCTTGTATCACTTCAGTGGTCATTGTATATAATCCAAGTAAATGCTTTTGCAAATTGTGAATGCTAATATTTAATATATTGATAGATTGAGTACATTTATTGTGCTATTTTTAGGTTATTAGGCTAATTCTGAATTTTCAAAGTCTGTAACAAGAGCTGATTCCTTATATCAAACATGTGTAATGCAGAAGTTTAGAAAATAGCTATTTCTTCCATTTTCTACTACATTTACCTCATTGCACTGCCACTTTCAGGAGCTTGTTTGATCAGTGACAGGATTGTAGGGTAAATAAGTGCTATTGTCTTAAATGCACCAAAACCCACCTTAGGAAATGGCTGTGCCAGTGCAGGTAAAGGCAGCAGGATCCTGGGGCAAGTATAAACATGGCCTCCAGAGGAACTAACTTTCAGTTTTCACTCCACAGGCAGAGTGATGGCTCACCTGTATGTACAGGCCATTGATGCATGCTTTCCTCTCATTGACCTGTAGAAACCTTCCCCAGCTATTTGGGGAGGTCCTTCAGCCAGAAATAGATTTGTTTGTGCGTAGTTGTTGATTATAACGCAGCAGCACCTGCCAAATAACATAAATGCGTTGAATCCCAGAGAACTGTGAGGCCCTGGGAAATGTTTTGAGAGATGTTTCCCTAAGATCCTCAGTGTAGGTGGGCCCATTTATTAATACGCAATAATACTGTCAAGGTAAGACATGTAATAATTTCAAAGGCCTTTGCATTTATTTTTATTAAAGGTTAAGCTCTTGACTTTTGATCGCTTGGGTTTCAGGAATGCATCAACTGTAATGGAAAGGCAGGCAGCTCTGCTGCTTCTGGGCTTCCACCAGTACTGCTATGATCTAGCCGCAGGCCTGGAAGAGTGATCCTGGGGCAGATTTTCTTCTCTCAATTTTTTTTTTCAATCCTCTCTCTCTATGGACATAACCTATCCTCAGGCAACTCCACACTGCCTGTAACTAAGATTCAGAATTTAGCCCAATGGAGATTAAACCCATCCTTGTCTTTCTAATTCTTTTTCATGTGCATAACTGAACTGGCCTTGCCAGTTCTTCAAATTTTCGGTTGCCCTCTCAACAATCGGGCATTTTCAAAGCATTATTTTAACCAATGCTTGTCATTTGTTCAGTAGTATGTTTTATTGCATAGATAGGTACTTGATGATTCAGTGAAATCTCTTCCTCTGTTCTGTTATGTGGAGATTACTGACAATCGTGCCACAGGTTTACCCTGATGAAGTTATAACTCAAAATAAATATAAATAAACTCTGGCACTTCTGTCTTTGCAGGTGCAGGACACATCCTTTATTCTCTGTATAGTGATGGTACAGCCTGAGGTACCAGTGAAACACCTGAAGAATTTGAACACAGCACCAAGCAGTAAGCTTCTCTACCATCGATTGGATCTCCTGGGCCAGCCTGCCTCCTGCCTGCACTTCAAGCAGTTAGCAACACTGGGTAAGGAACATTTAATTTTTAAGAAATGCTTTGAGGATTTGTGATTTCTGATATTCCTTGCTGCTTCCCCTGGCCCATCCCACCTTGGGTCACCTTTAAGTAAGAAGTAGCTGGGCACCTACACCATTTGTACTCTGAAATGGATACAAGCAGTACATGGAAAAGGCTTGATGATGACAATCTCCATTTCTCTAATTTTCTTTCTGTTCATGTAGACAAGTACACAGTGTTCACTTATTGCTTTTCTATCATGCACTCAGCCATGACTTGGGTAAGATCATGAACACAGAAGCGTAAGGCACCAAACTATCTAACCATTATCATGCTCTGTGTTGATGCTTTACTGAACAAGGAGTTTCAAGGAGCGCTGTTTAGTTGATTTATGCCTTTTTGTTAGTCTAATGGAAACCATCTGCCAGGCTTACACATGAGTAACAGTATGAGGCATGGGCCATACACCAACACTAACCAGCACCTTCCGATAGGAAAACTATTAGGGAGCAAAATAAATTCAAGAAAGATTCACATTCATCCATTTCTGTTGTTAATGTGACCTTTTATGTCAGGTAGCTTGATCAGCATCCTTGGGTATATGTTGTTCTTTGACATATTCAGTTGTAATTTCCTTATCCAAGGAAAACATTTTCTCTTCTGACTTTGTATCATCATGAGCCCCTAGCATCAAGTATCATTCAGTATTGAAAAGGCTATGCCCTCATTAATCCGAGACCATAATGATGTCTCTTAAGTATGATTAACACAAGTCTCGTGTTTGTGATATTAATATTTAATACAATGCTCTGATTGACTGTCTTGCAGAAAGTCCCACAGTCATGCTGTCTGCAGGTAGCTTCTCGTCTCCATTTGAGCACCTGAGTCAAGCAGAGACCAAACGCATGGTGGAACACTACACGGCTTATCTGAGTGACAACACACGCCTCATCGCCAATCCAGGACTCAAAGTGTGTTTTTTCATAAAAATTGAACTCTCAAATTTCCAACAATATACCACCATGTTATTTCTCAACTTTGTTGAGGGCGCAGCATTGTCTTGTTGTTCAAAGCTCAACTTGGTATCAGACAGGATGCCGAGATTGAGAACAGTTTAGCCCGAGTGAGAATCTTGAGAAGAGAATGGTATGTTCTGAGTCCTGTCATTTGATGCATAGAAGTTGAGGTACCCATTCACTTATTGAACAGTACTGAATCCCTACAGCCAGCCAGGCACTGATCAGAAACTCAGAGGCACGTGGAGCATCAAGTCTGCCAAGAGCTAGTGGTGAAGGGGAGGCAATGTCCCCTGCACTGTATTGTGATTTTTCCTCAACGTAGAATACAACAAAATAAATTAAAAATGAGGCTATTTACACTGAAGTGCTTAGAGTTTGTGCTTGTAATATTGCTTAATGATGGTGCCAAACTGAGGCTAGATTAATGACAGGCCAGTTTCAAATCATGGTTGTGCACAAAAAGTGTACTTTACAGGACCACTAGATCTTGCCAAATAAGTGACTTGTTTTCCACAAATTGTCATTCCCATTTTGTAAATAGTCAATGTGTGTATCCTAAAGAGAACTGCTCATCAAATTTACTGAGAGTTGATGAAAGATAAACCCTCCCAATAGCCTTAAACGGTATGAACCTGATTTCAGAGTAGTTAATGACCCTGGTATGTTTCGCACATACACTATGAAGAGAAAAAATATCACATGAGTAAAAACAGCTCAATGTTGTATGATATATCTTTTGTATTGGCTTTTAATTCATCATGTAAGTTTGCTCCAGCCACTTCCAATGGCAATATTTTCCCCCCGTCGGGGCGGGTGGGATTTGTATGGAAGCGGGTGCCGGTGGCTGGCCTTCCAATCAGCGCCCCTAGTCAGCGGGGCGCAGCCATTTTAAGTGGGCAGGCCAATTAAGGCCCACCCAGCTTGACGTCCGCCAGGAAGCGCTGTGCACGCGCGTGAAAGAGCGCACAGATCTCCCCAAGGCAAAGTGCTGCCTCAGGGAGTTCAGCTCCGATTTAAAACTTATAATAAACGTGTTTAAAAATTTTCCCTGCCATGTCCCCTCATGTGACAGTGTCACATGAGTTGGGACATATCCATAAGTTTTATTGAAACCTTTCTTAAAAATTTAAATACCCTCATGAAACCTCATCTCACCCATGGATGACCGGGGGACACACCCGACATATCCTCGTGTCATTTTATGTGTCGGTGAGCGGGCCCCGCCCCTGCTCACCGACCGGAAAAACCTGCCCCATCACTAGTAATTCACCATAGTGTCACATACAGTTGAGAATTCTTTCTGCAGGCACAACCAAAATAACACAATCTATAATTGAACTGCTGGATGAAGTGGATACAGTATGAAAATTTCATTGCTCTCTTTCGCTCCTTGGAATTGGAATCCTCATTACAGCCCTGAATTAGGAGAGTAAATGTGAATTAATATGCCTCTTCTCAGGACATCTGCTAAATTTTGTGAAAATTATATATTGCAGATTAATGTTACATACTTCCCTGAAATTTCTTTTCTTATTCTATCTAAGATAAAAATGCACCAATGCACATTCCTTCATTTCCTGTATTCTCACTTATTAAAATTGTGTCTCTTTACAGCATCTTTTAACCTTAACTGAATCTTCCGATGATCTCAAAATTGGAACCGCTTGCTTTCCTGTGTCTTTCATTTCTCCTCTAATCTACATGCTTATGAAACCCAAGCTTGACATCACCTAATCATAGTTCCTGATTAATCGCTTTTAATCTATGATCCTTTTTTCCTTGGTGGTGTCCTGCACTGTAACCCTTGACTCTTCACTAGGCTTCTCAATTTAAAAAAAATTCCCTTTGGGGAACGGATCAGGCTTTCACTTGTGTGAAATTAGGCAAATTATCTTTCCCTAGCCTGGGTAAATTGGAACACTGAAATCTGCACAGAATCCTTTTTTTAATATATGAGGGAACTGTCTTTACAATTTCATACAATCTGTTTAAAAAGCGTATTAACAGGATTGATTAACGGTGTTGAAACTTCTCAGGCATATCTTTAAGAAGCCCTGTGTGTGTTTTTTTTTCTGCCTGTGTGTAGTCTTCTGTCAGAAACGAAGTTATGGCTACCAGTCACGTAACAGATGAATGGATGTCACAAATGGAAATCAGTATCCTGAACAGTTACATTGTTCGGCGTTACATAGCAACACCCAATGGGGTGCTTCGGATTTACCCTGGTTCTCTCATGGATAAAGCATTTGATCCCACCAGGAGACAGTGGTGAGTTTTACAGGATCCACAGGAAGAGTTTTCCATATAGCCTCAAAAGGAAAACCTCTTTATTTAAAAAAAAATGTTTGCGCCTTGCCACACTGAACAGGGCCTGTCCTCACAGTGAAGTGATTAATGATGTTTTTTTGTGTTCATGTGGTTAACATTTCTTTTTGTTGATGTTGCAGCTACGATTATTTGATTTATTTATATTTGTTTTGAATTCAATAATTCCCTTGGCTGCCTGTTTTTTTTCCACTTGAGCATGCTGCATAGAAAATAGTGGGTGTGTTTCTTTTTTCTTCTCTGACTGAGGGCAGCTTGTCTATGAACCTAGGCACTGAGAAGCTGGCAAGCTACTTAACTGTGGGGGCACCTCAACCAAGTCTATTATGTCCTCACTCAGTAGCTATGCATCTATTTTCAACGAGGTTCACTGAATAGTGACCCTTTCTATTCTAGATATATATATCATGAATAGGAAGAATATAAGTGACTTGGATGAGGAAACCAAATGCAATATTTCCAAGTCTGCTAATGACACAAAACTAGGTGGGGTTGTGAGGAGGATGCAAGGAGGCTTCAGGGCGATTTAGACAAGTTGTGTGTCTGAGCAAACACATGGCAGATGCAGTATAACATGGATAAATGTGAAGTTATACACTTCGGTGTGAAAAACTGAAAGGTAGAGTATTATTTAAATGGTGATATATTGGGAAATGTGGATGTATAAAGGGATCTGGGTGTCCTTGTACACCAGTCAATGAAAGTAAACAGGCAGGTGCAGCAAGCAATTAGGAAGGCAAATGGTATGTTGGCTTTCATTGCAAGAGGATTTGAGTCCAGAAGTAGGGATGTCTTACTGCAGTTGTACAAGACCTGGTGAGACCACACCTGGAGTATTGCGTGCAGTTTTGGTCTCCCTACCTAAGAAAGGATATATTCGCCATAGAGGGAGTGCAACGAAGATTAACTAGGCTGGTACCGGGGATGGTAGGACTGTCATATGAGGAGAGATTGGTTCAACTGGGCCTGTATTCACTAGAGTTTAGAAGAATGAGAGGGGATCTGATTGAAATGTATAAAATTCTAACAGGGCTAGACAGACTAGATGCAAGGAGGATGTTTCCCCTGGTTGGGGAGTCTAGAACCAGGAGCCACAGTCTCAGGATATGGGGCAGGCCATTTAGGACTGAGATGAGGAAAAAGTGGAATTCTCTATCACAGAAGGCTGTGGAGGCCAGGTCACTTAGTATTCAAGAAAGAAATTGATCATTTTTTGGATATTAGGGGCATCAATGGGTATGAAGAGAAAGTGGGAATATGGTGTTGAGACAGAGGATCAGCCATGATCATATTGAATGGTGGAGCAGGCTCGAAGGGCCGAATGGCCTACTCCTAGTTTCTCTGTAATCTTTCGTAGCTCAGAAACACTGAGGCCAGTTAGTGCCCCTCTTTTTCTCTTGCTCACTTATTGATAGTGAAGCCAGCCTTAATATGAACAAAGTTTGTGGTTGGTGTGCCTGAGCCACAATGTGGCGCCATAGGGTCCTTGTTGTTTCTTATCTCAGATTTATTTGTTTTGGCGCAGAATTTGCACTGAGGCCATTTACCACCCTGCAAAGAAGGAAACACTGAAAGTGTTAATGTGGTAGCTCTCGGCCACTTTCCAGAGAACAATATTAGTGGAAGCCTGGGAGGAGGATGGCATGGAACAGCATAACTGAGGGGAAAAGAAAGTTTTATCCTTGTTAAAAATAAATTTCAAGTATAAAATACTATACTTAGTAGGTTTTTTATCCTGTGAAATTGTACTGTCGTTACCAGGTATCTCCATGCAATGGCTAATCCAGCTCTGATTACCTTTACTGGCCCATACCTTGATGTTGGAGGAGCTGGTTATGTGGTAACTCTCAGCCACACTATTCATTCTTCCAGGTAAACTTCAGATTTTAAAGATCCATTAAGGCATTAATCTATACAACATGTTGGAGGAGCACCATTTTTGTGAAGATGCTTATTAAGCCTTTCTTCTTTAGAAAACTCTCAAATTTATGTAGGTATTTGCACTGGACAAAAACCGCATGATTCTTCTCCCAGAAGTTCTATTCTTAAAACATGTTTTTCTTGAAGGTGGCATCCCTTTTATTTTCTCCGTCAAAATTAACCTGATCAGTGATACTTAAGTTCCAATCTCATCAGATGGTCCATTTATTGTTGATGAAACTTTTTAAAAACAAAAGGGAAGCTGATATGTGGCAGTACTGTTGGCCATTTGCTATGAGCATAACATTTCTTACTGTATGTAGATTTCCGAATAATTACTTGAGTATGATTTGTATTGAATCTCTCTGAAAATTTGAAATAAAATGAAATGCGGTGAAAATAACCAAGACGTTCCTTTGTTTAGGTAGATGTTAGTGAAGAATGTATCAAAGTATTCATTTTCTTTCTTCCTTAAAAGATCTCTTTCAGCACCAGGTCATGCTGTAGCAGTGATGGGTGTTGACTTTACACTGCGATACTTCTATAAGGTCCTTTTGGATTTGTTACCCATCTGCAATCAAGATGGAGGCAACAAAATCAGGTAACTCCTACACAAAGTTGCTCAACTTAATAATCCATCAATGAGACTATTTAAAACAGTCACTTGGAACTGATCTATTTTGGCATTAACTAAAGAAGAAAATCTCTGTGGTTATGTTGTGCCATGTGGGTGCCCAGGAATGAGGCACATATTGGTATTTTTCCAGTTCTGTGGTGGAGGCTGTATATCACCTGTTCAGATCAGCATATATCCCACATGTTTTATTCTTGTTTCATTTTAATGTAACTTTCTTAAATGAAGATTGTCTGGGTTTCTTTTTTTTATTTGCTCGGAACTTGTAGTAGGCCACCAGCTTCTTTTTACATGTAAATGCTAGCCATTCAATTGTTCTAGAATGATGGAAGCTCTCCTGGACTCTGCTTACATTAATTTGGCTTTTTTTCAATAGGTGCTTTATTATGGAAGATAAAGGTTATCTGTTGGCACACCCAACTCTGATCGACCCCAAAGGCCATGCTCCTGTGGAGCAACAACATATCACCCACAAGGTACTGAAAGAATATCTTGTGCGTTTAACTTTGAGTAGTTATTTTTAAACACAGTAGAACATCACTGTCAATCACCAATGGAACTTGTCGAAACTTCATCAACTTGGTGGATGGCTGACTTGTAGAGGCTCATTCTTGTTCCAGTAATCCTGAGGTGGCGCCAAGTGTGTTTTTGTATTTTTGATAAACAGAAGGCAAGCATTATTCATCAACTGTATAGATTGCTTGAGGGGGTGAGGTAAATGGGTTTTCTTTGGTATTGTGTTGTCTCCAAGATAATGTACCAGCAGATAGAATATTGGAACAAATTTGATTCTCTGTGGCAGACTAGATAACCCAATACCAGAATCGACTGTATTTTGAGGGCATCGTTGATGATTGGTCCGGACTGGCTAATTGATGGTCCTAGAGAGGTACGCCTTTCAATGGGGCTTGGATTTTTTCCAGTGGCCTCAAATAACACTTCAACCCAATTCTCTAATTCAGTGTTATCCACTACATTAGCCAGTAGCCAGATGTGGTTAATTTGAAATCCAACAATGACTAATTGCATTTTTGATTAAATTTTTTTTAAAATGAGTCATAGAGTCTTAAGCATGTGATCTCAGCATTTATTTGCATGCCATATGTTTGTGCACTTTAACCTTTTGTGCATTTGTTCATAAAATGGTAAGACTAAAAGCAGAGTGTGTGAGTGTGTTGATTGTTGTGCTTGATTTTCTTCCTTAACCGCTGTATGGTCGTAGATGTTAAATAAATATACACATGAAGCACATCTATCTGCGTTGTAAATCAGGAGTATTGCACGAAAATCACTGCATGTGGCTAAAATGGTGGCTCCATAGCCACATTAGTGGTCTAGTCAGCAATTTATTTTGGACAACACTGTTCCAGCTGTTACAGTGGCCCTAGTTGGACAAATGGTGAAACCATACTAGTGCTGTGTGCTGATGAACTGTGTGGTTTTAACCAGTTCAGCTCCAGGAGTATCCCCGTAGATAATTGGAGCCAGTTACTTTAGCAAAGTGGAATGTGCCCCACAGTTGAGAACATACACTCCATATCAAACAGTGGGCAGAATTTTATGTCTCGGGGGCAGGCGTGCCCAACCAGATCGGGCGCAAAATCGCACAAGAAGACATCAAGCGAGTGTCCCGACGTCATCACGCACTCGCATGATATTTCGCTCGGCGGGTGCGCACAAAAGTCGGAAGCGTACCGCCAACAATTAAGAGGGCAAATAAGCCAATTAACGGCGCAATTGATTCCGATTTTTCATTGCCCGTCCAACGTTACAGTTGGCAGACAGGCGAATCGGCCAGGCGGCCTTTGCATTTTTCATCAAACCTCGTCCAAGGGCAGTATGAGGTTTCCTTGATGAAATAAGATAAAAATAAATTTCTGTGGACAGCATTTTTATCAGCTATGTTTTCAGGTGATTGATTATGATGCATGGACACTTTTTTTCAGCTTTCACAACCTTATTTCAGTTTTTTCAGGTTTCCAGCTCCCTGAAGCAGCTGTCTGCCTCCAGGGAGCTTTCACGCAACATCATCACCCGCCCTCTTCCTGCCCCCACCCCGGCAGCACTAAGCGTTTCAGCGTGCGTTTCACGCTGGCTGGCCGTTAATTGGCCAGCTATCATGAAATCGCGGTCAGGGGCTGATCACGGACGGTGGTCCATTTCCCGACTGCTCCTGGGCCCGCCGAAGGTACAATTGAAGCCGGAGAATATTTGTATGTATAAATTGGTAGTTTGGTGTGGGTCCTTACCATTGTGTTGTATTTCTGTGCCTTTGCAAGAAGAGGCAAAAAATTGTTAGGAATGACAGAGCTATTGAGTAAGGGCTGTGATTGCAACAAATACCTCTCTACTTTCCCTGATATCAGAAACATGAAGATCTAATCTAAGTCCAAACTAATTGTTTTTCCTTTTTGGCCTGTCAGGAACCTCTGGTGGCAAATGACATTCTAAACCATCCCAATTTTGTGAAGAAAAATCTCTGCAACAGTTTCAGTGACAGGACAGTGCAGCGATTCTACAAGTTCAACACCAGCATTGTAGTAAGTCTGCTTTTAGAACCAAATTTAACAGCCATTTTCTGTAGATTGTTTTAATTATTAGAATGCTATCCATGAATATGAATTTAGAGCTCTGCTTCTTTAAGAAGAAATTTGAAGTTTAAATCTGTCAGATTGAGATTGTTTTGATGACTTTTTCTGTTCCTGAAGATAATACAGTCAGAGTTTTCCCTTTTAATTAAAGGGATATTTTAGATTCTCCTCTTTCCCCTTCACTTCCACTGTTTATTTTCCCCCATAAAACTTAACAGAACTGCCCCTTAAGTAATTGTTCTGACCACATACCCAAGCCACTGTACTGGGTGACTAGTCAAGCAGGCAAGGGAAATTGACTCATTTTAGATGCAGGCTTTCTCTCTGCAGTTATGCCAGTTTTTTTTTAATTCTTTCACAGGATCCAGGCGTCATTGGCTAGGCCAGCATTTGTTGCCCATCCCTAATTACTCTTGAGGTGGTGGTGCTGAACTGCTGCAGTCCATTTGGTGTAGGTACATCCACAGTGCTGATATGGAGGGAGTTCCAGGATTTTGAACCAGTGACAGTAAAGGAACGGTGATATAGTTCCAAGTCAGGATGGCGTGTGGCTTAGAGGGGAACTTGCAGATGGTGGTGTTCCCATGGATCTGCTGCCCTTGTCCTAGGTGGTAGGGATTGTTGGGTTTGGAAGGTGCTGTGAAGGAGCCTTGGTGAGTTACTGTGGTGCATCATGTAGATGGTACATACTGCTGCGACTGCATCAGTGAGGAGGGAGTGGATGTTGAAGGTGGTGGATAGGATGCCAGTCCAGTGTGCTGTTTTGTCCTGGATGGTGTTGAGCTTCTTGAGTGTTATTGGAGCTGCACTCATCCAGGCAAGTGGAGAGTATTCCATCGCACTCCTGACTTGTGCCATATAGATGATGGCTTTTGGGGAGTTAGGAGGTGAGTTACTTGCCACAGAATTCCCAGCCTCTGACCTGCTCTTGTAGCCACAGTATTTATAGGGCTAATCCAGTTCAGCTTCTGGTAACCCCAAGGATGTTGATAGTAGGGGTTTCAGCGATGGTAATGCCACTTAATGGCAAGGGGACTTGGTTAGATTTTCTCTCTTGTTGGAGATGGTCATTGTCTGGCACTTGTGTGGTGCAAATGTTACTTACCACTTAGCAGCCCAAGTCTGAATGTTGTCCAGGTTTTGTTTTGTGTGGACATTGACTTCTTCAGTATCTGAAGAGTCGTAAACAGTACTGAAATGTATGCAGTCCATCAGCAGACATCCCCAGTTAGATCGGAAATTCAGCTTTGTTGACACTGAAGCCTAATTTTATTTTTATGAGCATTGTGCTAGTTGCTTGAGGAAAAAAGCCCCCTACATCATTGGGAAGATCATAGAATAAAATCATAGTATTATAGATTAGTACAGCACAGAAGGAGGCCATTAGGACCATTGAGTCTTCAAGAGCTTTTTCAAAGAGCAATCCAGTTAGTCCCACTCCCCTGTTCTCGCCCTCCTTCCCTGCAATTTTTTTCTCTTTATTCATCTAGTCGTTCTTTAACAGCTACTATTGAATCTGTATGCACCACCCTATCGGGCAGTGCATTTTAAATCTTAACCACTCAGTACATAACAAGGCTTTCCCTTATGCTGTCTCTGGTTTTTCTGCCAATCATCTTAATCTGTGTCCTCTTGCTATCAACCTTTCAGCCAATGGAGAAAGTCCTCTTTATTTACTCCTATCTCAATCCTTAATGGTATTAAGCATCTCTGTCAAATCTCACCTTACTCTTCTCTGCTTGAAGGAGAGCAAACCCAGACTCTCCAGTCTATCCATTATATTTTGTAAATTAAAGTTACATTTCTTCATTTAGTTCATGGCAAGAATTCCACATCATAATGTGAGATGGGAAATGGAGGGACTGAAGCTGTTGAGTACCTCCCTCTTTCTCCCACCCAAAATCAAGATACCGTGATAGGGAATCACCACATTAATACTGGCTCCTTGACGGTAGATGTTACATCTACATAGAGTGTACAGCACAGAAGCAGGCCACCCACCATTCGTGCCAGAAATGATAATCTCCTTATCTGAAGGGTTTGGAAGAAGCGAAGGATACCAGAAAGGGCAAGCTGCATAGGAGATGCCCAGCAGCTGCTACTCACAGCTGCAAATGCAGAGAAAAATTAATATACCTGGTTTTGGCAAGCAATATCTGCTTGCAGAGTCTGCTCTTCAGAAAAAAAGCTGCAACTGCGATCTGAAGACATCACTAACTTGTGTGAATGTCTGACCAACTGTACTTCTGGGTGCTTCCTCAGAAACATCCCAGCCACAGCCTGTCATACTTGCAGTGACACTGCATGAAGAAAGGCTTTTCAGAGTGATCAATCTATCCCTTTAAGCTGTCACCAATCTTTTCTGAAGGCCCTGGAACAAATGCTTGGCAGTGACCATAGGCAACAGTTCTTCAGGTATAAACGTTGTCAGCAAGCCTGATGAAAAACTGCCGGCTGCTGCAAGAACACCTACAGCTACTATCCAGCAGAGGACTGGAACATCCAGTGAACTTGTCAGCTGTGCCCTGAAACTCGGCTTCAACCCCTGGGCGCTGGGCACAAATCAGCTCTCAAAAAATTTCCATGCTGACCTTTGGGGTGGCGCATTGCCTAGATCGCTAACCACCTCATACAGCACTATATTTGCTTCAGCAGTCATCAAACAGGGTTTTAATGTTGGTTTGCTTTGTTACTGGCCTTTAGACTTGTGCCTGAACAGAGTTTTCTTTCCCTTTTTAGCTTTTCTTAATCCCTTCCCCTTTCAGCCTTAGCAAATGAGTGGAGATGCAAAAGCTTTCAGAGTTTTTGACATCCCACCCATTCTGACCCTTTAATTATCTCCTTTCCCTTAAATTTCACATGCATGTAATTCTTTGCTCTAAACACTGGCCTCTTTCATGTAACTGTCCAAATCTGTACCTGAAGGTATGCAAATGGACTAAGCTGGAAAAATTGCCTCAAACTTACCACTAACCATTTAGTTTGAACTACACCAGCAGGGGTGGAAACCCTTGCTCATTTTTTCTCTAGCCTAGGGTGATGAGGCCAAATGTAACACCTCAATTGTTACTCTTCCAATTTAGCAGATTTGAGAATGAGCTGGTCTGCATCACACAGAAACATGCCGAGTGCTGCATTTATCCATTGAGCCAGTTGTTATCGGAAAAGTTTAATTGAACATCTTATGGTGGTTATTTCTTCGTGTTATTTACATATATTACTTTTGATAGGGTGATCTGACCAATCTTGTCCATGGTAGCCATTGTTCAAAGTACCGATTAACCAGGATTCCTGGCACCAATGCATTTCTTGGAATTGTCAATGAAACATGTGATGCGCTTGCTTTCTGCGCCTGCAGTATGGTGGACAGGCTTTGCTTGAACTGTCACAGGTGAGTGCATGAATGATATCTACTTTATAGAATTTTACATTGCTTTTGTAGATAGAAGATGCAATATTACACAAAACTAATCAGTTAATAAATTATTATTAGTGCTTATCAAATCCCGTGGCTCAATCATATCTGATGGTTGCCATTGTTTTTAGCCATGACATTTTTATTGGCAAAAAAATGCCTACTTGGAAGAAATCTATGAAATAGATATTTAAAATTCTGAAAATGCACTGCTGGTCAGTCAGCATTTGAAAGAGAAAGCTGAGTTAAACATTTAGATGGGCTTTTTCAATAAAACTTATCCTTTCTGTTCTATATGCTACCTGATCATATAGGCAGAATCACTTAATGTGATTTCAAGCTGTAGACAGTCTTGGTAAGGTGGTGAGTCTGTGACAAACATAGTGGGAGGCACAGTGAGTTGGAACATGGTGTCCATGATTGTGTAGGAGTGTGAAAATTGTTTTGTTCTGTCAAATTGAGCGTCACCCAGATTTTTGTAGAGAATTTATTGCAAACCGTGTCATCTCTCTATTCTTTGATAAATGATCTTTCCTGTATCACTGTCATGAGCTTGCTATCAACCAGCATAAATTTGGGGAGAAGGTCAACTGCCCCTCCATGTCCAGAGGTGATGTAAGGCCTAGGACAAGCATGTGTCCTGAGAAAGACCAATCAAAATATCTCACAAACACAACATGACAATAAAATCTATAAACATTTGAGATTTTCTGTTTCTACAAAACTTGTAGAAACATTCACTTAAGTCTAAATGATCTGTATTTTTAAGACAATTTTTAAAGAAATATTTCTACCTGTTTTGATTGCATGGTAAAATATTGCCTTGGTTCCACATGACCTTCACTGAATAAACATAAATATGTCAATTCACTTGTAAGTGATGTCAGTGTTGAAAATTCCAATTCCAACGTGTAGGTTGTATAAACTACAGATACTTCAATGGATCTATCAACATGATGGAAATTTGGATTGTTTTTTGGAATATGCCCTGATACAGTAAATTCCCATGAGTCAAATCCCAGGGGACCTACTCACAAATTTGTGTTAAGCGGAACTTCGTAATAGCTGAAGAGACTCCATTCACACATGAATGCACCTCAACATAACCCGATATGCCTTCAAATGCAGTCAATGTACAAAAAACCGATTCAAATACCAAATGATAAAACAGTAAAGCAGTAAATGTGTGAAAAAGCCTTCATTCAATTTGTTCACACCTTACAATGGCCTGGCCTTGGAAAAGGCTGGAGCTTTGCATTGAAAAATGTCGGGAAGTTAACTCTGGAAAAATTCCGTAATCTTTTTCTGCTTGGTGTGCTGTCTTCAGACTTGCATGTTACAGTAGCCCATATTGTCAATGCAGTCAGACGTGTTTTCGGTGTTTTCATGCTGCAGTGCGAAATCCCAGAGTATCTCCTTTACGGCCTCGGCTGGGGAAATAGGTGAATTATCTCCAATCTACAACACGTAAATTTCTCAAAGGTCTAGTCGTACTCGCAGGCTTTGCACGTCCTTTCACAGGGAGATCTCGATGTCAAATGATGGCTTGCCCAGCAGTCCATGATTTCGCCCTCTTGTGTGGTCGAACTCCACTATGACTGGTCAGCGCAGTTAAATGACAAGCTCAGCTAATCTGGAGCTGTCAGTTCAGAATTTCGTTTTATTACGGTCATCATTCTATGGGATTTGCTATTCTGCTGGTGGGAATGGTTAACAATTTCGACATAACTGGAATTTCGTGTCATCCGAATTTGACTAATCGCGATTTCACATCTTTTGCAAGGGGCATTATTGCCCACTGCAGCTAATGTCAGAATTACTCTGCAGAAGTGGTTGAAGTGATTTATGTGCACCAATGATTTTGAAAAACTTCATTTAAATGGTCTACATTGAGAACTGGTGAGAAATAAGCAATTTTTTTGATCCCATTGCAGCATTTAACAGGTGGAAGAGTTACAAAATCTCAGTGCCTGACTTTGAGATCGAGCAAAGTGGTTATACATTGTGTTTTAGTATATAAGATTATAATTTGCAACATTGAAGCATTGCCCTACACTGCTTGGCCCCCACATTTTGCAGACCTTTTGAAAGGAGCAGACATTAGGGGCAGGATTTCTGCTTACCACTTTGCCATGCGGTTGACTGTGTCCCAAATCGCAGGGAGGGAGTTATTTGCTTTATTTTGGGGCAGGCAGCCTGGCTGTGCAGAAGCGCTCACTGGAGAAACCAAACCCCTCATGGTGTGAAGGTTGAAGTTCTTAACAAAAAAAATGAATGGATAGCAAATCTTTAGGCCACTTAGCCCCCAATAGAACCTCCATTTTCTTGCAGGTACCTGCTGGGCTTGGTGGTTATGTGAATGATTAAATTCCTGGGAATACCTCCAGCCACAACTCAAAATTACTGCTGGGCATTGAGGGGTGGACAGGAGGTGCATCCAACCTTCGCAATCAAAATTTTCCCGCATGCTAAATGACATGGAAATCTTTTGGATCCAGGCTCCACCTCAAATTATGGGCACCCACACCAAAATTCCTGCCACCAGAACTTTGGATCCATCGTGTTTTCATGATTGTTATGCAAAAATTTCATCTGCTTGAGGACTGTTGTATAGTACATTGATTGGGCTTCATAAATTCTTAAGAGGAATAATGGATGTTGCAATGTTTCATGCCTCTTTAAGAAGACAAGTGTGCCACAAAACATTAGTGTACCACCATAGCAATACTATCTAACAAGTGAGTTATCTTCTCTGAACCAGTAACTGATATTAAATACTACATGTTACTTTGAGGGAGTTTGATCAGGATGTGGAGAGGGCTTTTTGAAGGTGGGACCGAAGGGAAGGAACGTTGTCGGTTGAATTTTCAATAAGTGTGCTCGCTCAAAAAATAAATTGCTGAAAGCCTGAGAATTTTGTTCTCTTGTAGTGAACTTTTCTCTGCAGTTAATAACCAGCTTCTTGTTTTTGTTCAGAATGGAACAGAATGAGTGTGAGTGCCCCTGTGAATGCCCCCTGGAGGTGAACGAATGTACTGGCAACTTGACCAATGCAGAAAGCAGGCAAGACTCATTCCAAATTTTTTTTGAAGTGTAATTGTCATGGTAAAATAGTAACATTGTCCTGGGTGACAGTAACATTTGTTCACTGACTTATAACTGCTTTAAAAAAGTCTCAAATATTAACATTTGGTGAATCCCTAATTGTTCCCAGTAGCTAATTTGGTGGCTGAGTTTTTAGGACATGCTGTTCCAGGTGCTAAGCCTGTCTGAAGGAGAACAGGCTTCTTAAGGTAGTAAATGTCAGAGCAGCTTTGTGGGTAAACATATGTGGTATCGAAATATACAATGCAGAATGATTCCCAATGTAATCTTGGTCTGTTCTGAGTTAGCTGAACTCAGAAGCAGCACAGGGGGTGCTACTATGGCTTCAGTACCCCTGTGTTAGGAGAAAACAAACTCAAACAGGACTTCCTCTCCTGAACACCATCAATGCACATATCAGTCTGGTAAGGACAAAATCAGGTTCTGCATTGTGTCCACCATGGTGGAGCAGCTTGCCAAAACTAATAGTCTCAGCTCATTTGTGAAGAATGCATGAACAGCCAATGTAAGAAATCAAGAGCAAGAAATCAGCACCTTCAGGAGAGATTGGGAGAAATGAGACATGCTTAATAATTTTAAAAAGTAAATGATATGTTAGCAAATGCTTACAATGTGAGTAATTGATTTCTTTTTTAATAAAATAGAAATCCTAGTTGTGAAGTCCATCAGGAGCCATTGACCCTTGCTGCCTTTGACCCCAGTCTACAGGAAAGTCTCCCACAGTGCATTAACACCAGATGCAGTCAAAGGACATCAAGCGGGTAAGGTTACAATGTGTAAACCTGGGGCCTAGAGATGTGCAAAACAATAGTTTTTCTCTTTGCAGCAGAAGTTACAAGAGAATGGATTTGGTGTTTTATCCTTAATCATTAGATAAACTAAAATCCTGAAATACTTTTCAAAGAAAATAGAATTGTAAGGAATCAAGATTATTTCTATTAATTTCTGTCTTTTAGTAAATTGAATGTTTTCTTGTTTTAAATAGAGTTAGCATTCTGTGGGGAATGGTTTGGATAAGTTACTGAACCTTATGAAAGGGCAAAATTAGCACCAGTAGCAATTGATGGTATATTAACCTGCATCGTTCCTATGAAAGTAAGGTCGACTGCTGGTGACAATGCTGTAAATTAACTAAGCTGTTGCACATCTACAGAGTTAACCAACCTAAGACAGGAAAGCAGTTGAGTTAACTCTATCCTAGGTTGTGAAAGGGGAAAAATCAGCATGGCTTCCTTTTGATTGCTACCCAGTGATCCTTCCTGGAAAGTGCAATGACAGTGGGTGAGGACGCAATTAGCTCAACTATGATATTCCCACCAACTAACTGCTTGGAAGCACTCAACCGTCCAAGTTCACTTTTGAGAATTGGCCACTTAGGTGAGGTATTGGGGGAAATTGGTGTCTTCAGACCCATCATTCAACACGATCAATAGCTTGGAGCGATAAGTGAGTGTAACAGGAAATAAAGTTTTCTGTATTTGGTTGCCAATAGCTAATGACTGATTCTTTGTGTTTCAGTGATTGTTTTGGCGTTTTAGATTGTGAATGGTGTATGGTGGATAGTGATGGAAAAACGCATCTGGATGAACCATACTGTGCTTCCCAGAAAGAATGCTTTGGAGGAATTGTGGGAGCCAAGAGCCCATATATAGATGACATGCCTGCCTTGGGTAAGAATGGTACAATGAGCAGTAAGGATGGTGAAGTGGTGTAACAGACAGAACATAATAGCCCATTTATTATGAGTTATTTACTAACCTTGAAGCATCCAGTTAAATCTGTAGGAGGGTTATCCAATTAGTTATGTCCCATAAGAATATATTCAAGAAAGCAAGCAACACTGGATGGTAACATTTTAAATGGTCGGACAATAAATTATAGATTCAAGGAGTGTTTTTTGATGTTAGTTGTTTGTCAAGAACTAGACTGTCCATTAAAAGCATCTGACTTTTTATTTACAAGGAGAGAAGTTATTCCATTGCCACGTTCCCACCAAGGGACCTATTCCCTAAACCCCATTCCTGTAGATTGAATTTCAAGTGTCACAGAAAGTTTATTCAGTTGAATCATGTTGCAGAGGGGCCCCTTTTTGGTTTTTACACACACACATGTTTCAAATATTGGCTTGCCCACATTCTTGCTTTCAAATAAACTGGGTAATTAAAATGTTAAATTTCTGAAACAGGCCTAAAAGCTTTTCATTGCTTCTTAACATTAAAATGGTTGTAATCTCCATTGCTGTTTTCTTTTCTCTAACTCACTTGGTGTTATTTCTTACTATTTTATTTTCTTACATTTTTTTTTAACCCAGTTTTTTAGCTGTCATGTTTTCTAGACTGAGTTGTAATCACCTGGCACTCGGTCAACAAGCTGTTTCAGTCTGAGGTGTATTACATCCCCAGTTGACATATTTACAACTCACTAATCTATGCTGAAGACTTTTTTTATTCCCAGTGCCTACCCATGGACATAGTTTGGTGCAAATGCTAATCTCTCAGCATTCTAAGTTCTATCCTGTAACCCTGAAGACAGATGATTGTAGCTAGTTTTTTTTTCCTGTTCAGACTCCTTATATGGAGAGATGAAGCCCATCACTTCATATTCAAGTGGAGTGCACAATGGAAATTTCAGTTCTTGATGTGGCAAGGCTGCCGAAAGGCGCTCTCAAGTTCATTGAAAGCAGAGCCATTCAAACCTTTGAACAGAATTCCAGTTCCATCAAACAACACTGTACAGTACCGACAGCACTTCCTGGGTAAGCTGACCCACTGGGTCAGGGACACTTGTCTGCACCACAGGACAAGAAACTGCCCTGCCCCCTCCTAAAAGTCACACCCAACCTTTAATGGAATTTCAGAGTTCAGCAGAATGCTGCAAAAGTAGAGTCATTCATATCTTTCAGGCAGGACACAAAAAAAAGTCAAATCCAACCCATCTGTCAAAAGATGACTTGTGATTTAAAGTAAATTAACCAATATGCAGTTGATCATACTGCAGAAAATCACCTCTTTGGAATCTTGTGATCCTTGTGCACTTGAATGAGTATCCCATTGAGCTTCCTCCTAATCATACCTATTAGTCTATTTCAGTATTGCTGAAAAAAGAGACATGTCCATGCTTTTTGTCTTGCCCAACACTGTGCTTAGTCTGACATGCGCAAATTTCTTTCATTTATCAATTTGATCCGTTTGTCGTTACATTGCTTCAATAGATGACTTCACCATAAACACTACCCATCTGAAACATGTCTGCACCAAGAACCCACTTAAGTGGAAGCGGTTTGGCAACGCAATTAATGATGCCACTAAACACCTAACAAATCTCTCTGACCATGTACTCTCAGAAAGCGAGGAGTTCGTTCTTGCGCATGGTTTCAGTTTTGGTGTGCCTTCATCTCAAATCAAACAGGAAGAGGTATTAGCTGAGTATGAGCTCCTCTACTCCCAACTATCCCACCACAAACCAGTATCCACTGAAGACACTGAATCCTTGAAAGCACGCCTAACTGATCTAGCGCATGCATATTGTGGGATTCTGAACGACCTGTCTGACTTTCACACACAATGCGAACATCCTACAAAGTTGTGAGGTCTTAAGGCTAATCTGGACATACGCATCAGTAAACCTGACAAAGGAATGGGAACAGTCATCCTTAACGAGCATGTCTATGTCAACAAAATGCACGCCATTCTTAATGACAGATCCAAATTCGTATCCATTGGACCTGCCGCTCAACATGACTGGACAGCCTTTCTCGAAAGTAAGCTTTAAAAAAATGCTTGCTGGACTTGTGTAAGAGTTATGAGCTACTGCACGATATATATATGACAGGGTTGGTCCTCACAGTTCGCCTTGTCCACGTATGAATGGGCAGCCAAGACACACAAAAGTACACCCCATCTTATCTAATACCGGTTCTGCACAACATGAATTGGCCAAATGATTGGGTGAATTGTTACAACTAGTCTCGACCAAGTTTTCCACATACACGGTGAAATACTCCTTCACATTTGCAAAGGCCATGCAGGACTTGCATATCAATAGCAATGCGGTGTCCATGTGCTCATTTGACATTGCTAGCCTATTCACCAATGTTCCACTTAAGGAAGCCATAGGTATTTGCGCTGCAGCACTATATTATGGCGATCTAGACCCGCCATCTTTGCGTGAATCAGTATTAATTAAACTTACGAACTCTGTACTCGCACGGTTGAGTTTCAGTTTTAATGATACGGTGGGCCAGAATTTTTCTTTCGGCGGGAGTGGGCGGGGGTAGTCAGGAAGCCAACTGCCTCACGCGATTGGCTCTGCTCCGCAATTTCGTGCAGGTGGGCCAATTAAGGCCCGCCCTGCGTGGATTGCGAGTGGCAGCGCTCAGCACTACCTGTGCGGGCGGTGGGAGGAGGGAGAGCGGGCCTGGTGCGCAGTTCGCGCATGACCGCGAAAGAGCGCTTCAATCTCCCTGAGACATGGAGCTGCCTCAGAGAGATTGAAGCGCTCTTTAAAAAAAATTAATAAAGACAAAAATTTAATAAAACATTTCCCCTCATGTGACTGTGTCACATGAGATGGGACATGTTTTTAATTTCAAAATAAAGTTTTCATTTAATGCGTATTAGCTTTAGGGAACCTCATCCCGCTCGTGGCCTTTTCACTTGCCCGCCAACCGTAAGGTTGGACAGGCAGTATAAATTTCAAATTAATTACCTTGTTAATGGCCTTAATAGGCCTTTTAATTGTCAGCAGGCACGCAGCCGACTCCGGCGTACGGCCCCCAAGCGAAATATCGCGCTTCATATTACGCTTGGGCGTGTCGGGCACGCGCCCGCATACCGAACGTAAAATTCTGGCCCATGTATGCCCAAATACATGGTGTTGCCTTGGGCTACCCTTTAGGCCAAGCTCTCTCAAATATCTTTGTTGAATTCCATGAGAAACGTGTCTTGGATGAAATAACACCTAACATCCTACCCTTCGCATATTTCCGATATGTGGATGATAGGTTTGATGTATTTAAATTTCTGCTGCATGTAACAATTTCCTTACATGTCTTAATGGGCTCTATCCTGTGCTCAAATTCACCTATGAAATGGAGCAGTCAAATGAACTCCCATCCTTGATGTACTAATTGAGAAATCTGCCAGGGAGTTCTCTACCATAGTCTGTTGCAAGCCTACCTTCACTGGCTAATACACATGCTGGGATCCTTACAGTTCCACACACTATTAGATTGGTCTTATTGGCAACCATGTAAATAGGGCCCAAGCCATTTGCTTATCATGCAAGCTTGATGCTGAAATAGGGCACATCAAAGGCATCCTGCAGCATAATGGCTACCCTGATCAGATCATTTCGCTCTCTATATCATGCAAACTCATGAATGGACCTAAGGCCATCAAATTGTTGTTTTCCCCCTTATATTTGTATTCTTGGGAGTGTCCTGATGAGTGCAAAATGAAAAGCTTAGATATATCTCTTTTTTTCAGCAATACTTAAGTTCTGTACTACCAAGCAACTATTAGTCCATTTCACTTATGTGGTGACAAAAAAAAACTTTGCTATCCAATCAATGTGGTCATTATAGCAAGTGAACCTGATCCTAGAAAATCTCTCTCTTGTTTTGACTGAATCACGGGAGAAAAAAAGCTAAAACGTGATGCTTGTTCCTGGCCCACTACCAACAGCTGGCCTGTGTATTGTCAACACTGCACATATAGAGAAAACGCAGTGCCAAAATCTATCAAACATTGATTCACCGATGAGCACAACACAGCCTAATATCACCATCACTTTCCAGGATTAATCTGCAGGACTGGCTGCAGCCTAATTTATAATGTTCGCATGTTGTCGGTGTGTGTACCTAGTACCAGTGTGATGGGCTGTATGTCCCAATGACTAGCGGCAGATCGTACAAACAGCACGTCTCTATGGCTGTTCGCAACAGGAAAAGTACAGACAGTACCCAACCAGCCTATGCTTGCAAAACTTAAAACATAGTGTCCAACATTAGATATGATTCCGCGATTGGACAGCACTTGCTAAATGATCCTGATTGTGCTAAGAATTACACTGAAAACCAATTTAAGACCTCGGCCCAACCATCTTCAGCTGCTTCATCAATGACCTTCCTTCCATCATAAGGTCAGAAGGGATGTTCGCTGATGATTGCACAATGTTCAGCACCACTCGCGATTCCTCAGATACTGAAGCAATCCATGTCCAAGTCCATGTCCAAATGCAGCAAGATCTGGACAATATCCAGGCTTGGGCTGACAATTGGCAAGTAACATTCGCGCCACACAAGTGTCAGGTAATGACCAGCTCCAACAAGAGAGAATCCAACCATTGCCCCTTGATGTTCAATGGCATTACCATCACTGAATCTCCCACTATCAACATCCTGGGGATTACCATTAACCAGAAGTTAAACTGGACTAGCCATATAAATACTGTGGCTACAAGAGCAGGTCAGAGGCTAGGAATCATGCGACGAGTAACTCACCTCCTGACTCCCCAAAGCCTATCCACCATCTACAAGGCACAAGTCAGGAGTGTGATGGAATACTCCCCACTTGCCTGGATGAGTGCAGCTCCACACAACACTCGAGAAGCTCAATACTGTCCAGGACAAAGCAGCCCTCTTGATGGGCAGCACATCCACAAACATTCACTCCCTGCACCACAGATGCAAAGTAGCAGCAGTGTGTACCATCTACAAGATGCACTGCAGGAATTCAGCCAGGCTCCTTCGACTGCACCTTCAAAACCCACGACTACTACCACCTAGAAGGACAAGGATAGAAGATAGATGGGAGCACCACCACCTGGAAGTTCCCCTCCAAGTCACTCAGCATGCTGACATGGAAATATATCGCTGTTCCTTCACTGTCACTGGGTCAAAATCCTGGAATTCCCTAACTGCACTGTGGGTGTACCTACACCACATGGACTGTAGCAGTTCAAGAAGGCAGTTCACCACCACCTTCTCAAGGGCAGTTAGGGATGGGCAATAAATGCTGGCCCAGCCAGCGAAGCCTACATCCCATGAATATAAAACAAAAAGTTGGGCTTGCAATGTGGCTCACTTACACATGTCAGAAGCTACATGTATTCACAGGGCCCAGTCCTTTGCAGACGGAATGAGCATGTCCATGCATTGCAAATAAACAAAAGTTTGCAGGACAACCATTTCCAGGTTCATTCCCCATGGTAATGCCTTGACCAATTAGAATCGACCTGACTGGTTTGAATTTGAACAAAACCTTGGCTGTTAACTGATTTCTGGTGCATTCTCCATGGCTACGCCTCTCTCTATCAGAGCCCACTTGCCAAACAATCAGCACTCTCTTCTCATACAGTATAAATTGTTACCTTTACCATTGGTATTCTTGCAAATTGTCCTGATGAGTGCAAGATGAAAAGCTTTGACAGCATGTCTCTTTTGTTTAGCAATAATTTAAATTTCTTTTGTTGCTCACCTCTCCCAAAGAAGCCTGTTCTTATTGGCAAAGATTTCCACAATCACCAGCTACTGTCCTGTGCCTCACTTTAAGTGACCTTGGGCTGGAATTGCAATTGCCCGTGGGGACGAGGATGGGTGCAGGTATGCTTTGAAAATAGCACTCTTGTCAGTC
The DNA here is from genome assembly GCF_964194155.1 of Cetorhinus maximus. Classification (NCBI taxonomy): domain Eukaryota; kingdom Metazoa; phylum Chordata; class Chondrichthyes; order Lamniformes; family Cetorhinidae; genus Cetorhinus; species Cetorhinus maximus. The sequence continues at coordinate 62,048,270 of NC_135895.1, read as the reverse complement.
TTCTGATGCCTCTATTCCGATTGCATTGCAATTTTAAAAGGGAGGATAGGAGGAGCTGGCAACCCACCCGCCTCAACTGAAGCTTAACAGCAAGTTAATTGAAGAGCTTGTTAATGGGGTGGAGAGGGGCAGAATCCAAGTTTCAAAGGTAAGAAGAGGAAGAATAAGTGGTTTGGGGCACGTTTGTACACAGCAGGGAGCCATTATTCATTGTGGCTGCTGATTTAAAATCATAGTTAAACTGAAGTACTCCTGTTATGGCACAAAATTGCCAATGCTTGAGCAGAGTGGACTAAGTGAGTGAGTGTTTGGACATCTGAGTGAGCCATGAGGCTGTTGGTCCTCTACTTTCCTGCCTGCTCCGTTCCTTAAAGCAACAGCAGCCCAGTCACGGCTGCCGCCTGCCTTTGAAAATCACCCTCCAGGAATAGCTCCTGCTTCCAACCAGCACCCGGCACCACTACTTGGGCATTGAACTTGCGGCTGGCCCAATTAGAGCCTTTGCATTTAAAAGCCACGTTGTGTCACTGACGCTGATGCGGCGTGGGGCCAGGACCCAGAATGATCCGGGATTGAAAATCCAGCCCCATAATTCAGTGAACCTAGACAGTGAATGTTAATCAGGTTCCTAACTATGGGAGCAGCACAGCTGACTCCAGTACTGACTTTAGCCGACATCAGCCAGTGCTGATCAGTGCTCTGATCAGTGCTCAGCTCAGTGCTACTCCATCTAAGATGAAGACTGGTTCTTCAAATTATGGATCACTGAGCCCATCTTCTTCATTTTTTGCTAAAGTGGGAAGACTGCCAAAGTTCTGGGGTGCTGCTTCTCCCTGTCTGCCATTAGTATTGCTTTGTGTTCATGTGACAAAATAAGATATCTACTACCAGATGTTCCATTTTTTCAAGACATATTGATCAACTGCAACACCATTGGGTTCAAGCTCAATTGTGTGTTTATATCAAAGCTGTTATCTGAATGTATACTCCTGTACAGATAGAGTCAAGTAACCTGTTGGTTTTTTTTAACATTTCTAATTATAGGAGATGAGGTTATAGCACTGAACATGATCAAAAGTGCTCCAGTTGGACCCGTGGCTGGCGGGATCATGGGGTGCATCATGGTGCTTGTTTTGGCAGTGTATGCTTATCGACACCAGATCCATAGGAGAAGTCACCAGCACATGTCTCCTCTCGCAGCACAAGGTAAGAACAATAACTGACCTTTCCAAGATTGTGAAGTAAAAAAGTGTTTATGATGAACTCCAGAAGGTAGCAACTTCTAGAATATGCATAAACTTCAGTTAGGAATGTTTGATATAATGGATGAAACAATTTTTGGTAGGAACAAAGGGGCAGGCTTTACATGGCTTATGAAACCAAGTAACCGAAGTAGAACAATATTCCATCCATCATCTTTAAGGCATGTTGGAATTCAGTTGTTCCCTGATAGAATGGCACTACCTGGTGAACTACTGAGCCACATAAAGCAAAAGATTGACTGCTACCAAAGTCAGGGCTATGGAAAAGGTAGCTCTGTAAGGCAGCTGTTGCAATAAAATTGCCTGGTTATTCCCTTGATGTAACTCCATGAATTCTTCCATTTCATAGTTTGTGTTATGATATCTCAAATGCCCTTTGGATTTGGCACTGCTCCCAGAATGGGTTTAATGTGGCGAAGAGAATTGGCAACTGAAAGAAGTCCTAACCTCTTTGTAAATAAAGGATAAAAATTGATGATTGGAAAAAGTGATGTGCAAATATACTCAAAAATAATCATCTTCATCTAAATTTTCTTTTTGAAAAAAGAGATGTCTGTGCGAATGTCCAACCTGGAAAATGATCGAGATGAGCGGGATGAAGATAGTCACGAGGACCGAGGCATCAGTAAGTGTTGCATCCTGTTGTGATGATAAAATGAAATTTTGATTTCTTAAAATGTTTTATTTTTCCAGTGAAAATGACTCAATTACTAACTTTTGAAAGGGCAACAAGAACAAAGTTCCTTTTAACTGTCATGCAGGAGGTGAGAAGAAAATATTCAGTTGTAACATGAGAGGGCACTCCCTGGTGCTTCTGATAATTCCTACCTATTAGGATACCAAACTATTTAGAGCAGGAAGGCCTAAGGTTCTATGCCTGATCGGTGCTGAGTTAACTAATGTCACTAATGTGGTGAAGAGGGTCTTGGCCTCCCGAGGCCAGGAAGGGGAAAAGTCATTCAGGATCCCACACTTGACTGTGACTGACAACTGTTTGGGGTTTTCCATTATGAAATAGTTTAGATACAGTCACAAAGAGAACTTGAGAGTAAGATCTAGGAAGGTATCTGTCACCCATGGAGCTGTATCTCTGCACCAACTGGTGTCTTCAGGAGAAGAAGAAAACCTTTATAAAGCTATTGGAAAATTAGTGTACTAATAGATGATCGGCAATGTATACCTATTCAACTAAAATTTTAAAAGGAACATTCCCTGATAGACAAATTGTTAAATGGAATCATTGTGCTTGGAACTGACCAGGCTCAGTGCTGGTTAGTGACACATTAACTGATCTCAGCTGTGGCTGTAGTGGCATTGGTACAATTGACCCCCTGTTTCTTGGCTAGATCAGAGTTAGAAAATCAGTGCTGATTGGTCCGGATTTGCAGGAATAATGGTGAGGCTATCAGTGCCCCCTTTATTAAGGAGTGAATCAGCCAGCAATTTCCAGCATCCATGCATGTGCAATTACATGTGGAAATCAGAAAGTTGCTGTCCGATTTGCACTCATGCCCCACAAGCTTTGCAATGCTGCTACTTCGCTGAGACACACAACATTCACGTACATAGAAGAGTGTGAAGCTGCAATATATAACTACTAGATGCCCATTAAACATGCCAGCAAAAGTTCGGGCTTGTCCATTCAAGTGTAAGTGAATTTTTAATGGTGTGTTAATTCTTACTACCAAGCAATCTCTCTGGCACTGAAAATTTACTTTTAATATTGAGGAATCTCACTCCTGATTTTAATTATTATTGATTTCTTAAAGTATGAAAATAAATGTTTCTTTTACTTTTTCTTTCTGTTTCGTCTCTTTCTCTTAATCCCATCTTTCTTTCCCTGTACTTCACTTGCTTTAGACTTTGCACGTCTCAATAATGATTTTTCAATCTGATTGATGGAGAGACACGCAGTTACTTTCCCTGTTTGAGTAGGTACTAGGTCTCCTGTAGAGGGCACTGCATTGAAATGGAGCTCTAATAGCTGTTACACAAAAGCTCACTAAGTTTGTGGACAACTGTAATTGTAGTGGACAGTGAGCGCCATTTGTTCCTCACTGAATGTAAAATCCAGGCCAGCATTTATGTTCTGATCTCTTGAAATCCATGTTTTTCCAACTAAAGCCCCAGCTAAATGGCTTTAAAACAAAAACCTTCAGCAATAAACCAATATTTATTTCTTTATTCTCTCATGGGATGTGGGCATCCCTGGCAAGGCCAGCATTTGTTACCCAAACCTAATTGCCCGACTTGCTAGACCATTTCAGAGGGGCAGTTAAGAATCAACCACATTGTAGTAGGTCTGGAGTCACATGTAGATCAGACTGGATAAGGAAAGCAGATTTCCTTCCCTAATGGAATCAAATGGGATTTTACAACAAGTTTATTAATTAAATTTTAAGTTCCACCAGTTGCCGTGGTGAGATTTGAACCCGTGTCCCCAGGGCATTACTCTGGGCCTCTGGATTACTGGTCCAGTGACATTACTATGGCACTACTACTGTCTCCCTATTTGTTGAAATGTGACACCTACACAGTAGGTTTCCTACCAATATTAAAAACTTAATTTGCAAAAGTAATGCCCAAAGGACAGGCTGCAAAGTTGAATAACCGTACACAGAAAAAGAATGGAGCAGAAATGAAAGTAAATTTGAGAAACAAGAATAAAAGCGTGATAAGGAAAAATGATGGAAAAGCATGAATGGGAAGCTGCAAAGACAAAGAATGAAATAAAAGCAAAGAACTGCGGATGCTGGAAATCCAAAACAAAAACAGAAACAGAAATACCTGGAAAAACTCAGCAGGTCTGGCAGCATCGGTGGAGAAGAGCACAGTTGACGTTTCGAGTCCTCATGACCCTTCAACAGAACTGTTCTGTTGAAGGGTCATGAGGATTCGAAACGTCAACTGTGCTCTTCTCCAAAGAATGAAGTAAGTTCAGTCTGAACGAAGAGCACTGTTGCCCCTCCCACTTTTATCAGGGTCACAGCCGTGTATTGCCACAGTCCTGCTTGCTGAACTTTTTAACAATTAACTACTGTCCCATGTCCTAGGGTACACTGTCTGCTGGGACTGGAACTGTAGGTTGGAAGTATGTATCGCCTCTGGAACTAGTGAGTGAGTCAATCAATGCCTGACCAACACCTCCTTCGATCAAATTTACCATTTCATTTGAACTCTTTCTTCCCTTCCTCCCCGCCCCAACACCCAAACGTATGAATTCGAAATTTTAGATTCTCTTATTTAGAAATATGCATTGAGGAGAGAAAATTATTGCCTGCACTTATAATTTGTTTATTTTGAATAGTCAGTAACACAAGATTTATAGCGGCTGTGATAGAACGACATGCACACAGTCCAGAACGCAGGCGCCGGTACTGGGGAAGATCGGGAACAGAGAGTGATCATGGTAAGATCAATGTCCTTGCATTTCGTTTGATGGACGGAAAAAAGCTTGTTCATTTCTCAACAGTATTTAACACTTCAGAAGTTAAAAATGATCCTGTTTCTGTCTGAAGGGAACTGGTCCTATCTGTGTGGGCTGTGATTGATGTTGAACTCCAGTCAAAACTAGAAATGAATTATTTTGAAATGCATGAAAGAATCTCTAGAAAAATTCATGAGAGATAAACATCTCTTGTACTGCTGTTTCTTTATTTTAACACCTCACCATTTTTTGGTATTAGTTTGCTAAAAATATTCTGTGGGGACTTTTGTTTATATAATGCAGCAACACTGTCCAGAGCCCCCTTGAATAGGAGCTGTTGTAATAGCGTGAGTTTGACAGTGTTTAGTTTTCTTATGCTAGGCTTTTATGAGTGCTTAAGAAACCTATGCTTAAAATGAACAAATATTTCAAGATGTTATTTGAGTTAAAGAGAGAAACTCGATAATTGTTTTAGCGATACACATAGGAAATGCATCATTCAAACTGTTTATTTAATGAGGAAATTACAATGATTTTGGTGCATTTGAGCCTAAAAGTTTTCCTGGTGCTAGTTCTTATGCACTTGACAATTATAATTCTTCAATATTCTCTTTTCCTTTCCTGGAAGCACTTACTCATAACTGGAGTAGAGTTGTGGATCTCCTGGTCTGTGTGGCTGTATATATCACAACATGATACTTACTGAGTCACCAACAGAGCTGACGTCTTTTTAAACTGTATGTGTTAACAACAACTTACATTTACTAAGCACTTTTAACACAGTAAAATGTCCCAAGGCACTTCACAGAAATATAATTGGACAAAACCTGACCGAGTCATAGGTGACCAAAAGCTTTATCAAAATGGTGAGTTTTAAGGAGAAGGGCAGAGGTGACATGACATAGACATTTAGAGAGGTAATTCCAGAGCTTAGGGCCTAAATAGCTGCAGGCACAGTCACCAATGGTAAGGAGAAGGAAATGGAGGATAGACCAAAAGGGCAGGTTTAGAGCAATGTAAACTTCTTGGAAGATTGGAGGGCTGGAGAGAGGGCACAGTGGGTAGGGATATGGCCATAAAAGGATGTAAATAGGATGAAAATTTGAAAAGCTTGGGAACTGGGAGCCAAAGTAGATCAGCAAACAGAAGATGACTGAAATTTGGTGCAAGTTCAGATATGGGCAGCAGAGTTTTGGATGAGCTTAAGTTTATGGAGAGTGGCAGATGGGAGGCCATCCAGAAGAGTTACAGGCCTGGAGGTAAAAGGGTGAGTAAGGATTTCAGCAGCAAATGGGCTGAGGCAGGTGGAGATAGGTGATCCTACAGAGGCGGAAATGCATGGTCTTGGTGATGAATGGGCTCAGAAGCTCAGTTCAGGGTCAAATAGGATACCAAGATTGTGAACAATCTGGTTCAGCCTAAGACAGTGTCCAGGGAGGGTATTGCAATCTGTGCCCGTTTGTGGCAGGGCTGAAGACAGTAATTTCAGGCACCCTAATTTTTCCAGGACTAGATGTCAAGCAATTTAATGACAAAAAAGCACAAGAGGGAATGAGCGAGCTAGTGGCAAGGTAGCACTGGGTGTTGTCAATGTATATGTGGAACCTGATTTTTTTTTAAAAAGTCATTCATGGGACGTGGGCATTGCTGTCTAGGCCAGCTAATGTGACTCTTTGGGTGATGTTACTGAGGGGCAGCATTTTGATGGGAAAAAGAAGGGGTCCAGAATACACCTTTGAGGGACTTCATGGTAGGTAGTGATGTGGGGAGGGAAGAGAAGAGTTTCAGAAGATGTAAATGGACAGATAACAGGGCAGTGTCAACTCAGATGGTAATGGGGGAGAGGCACTGGAAGTGGACGGTGTGGTCAACCGTGTAAAAGGCAGCAGACAGGGCAAAAAGGATGAGGAGTGATAAATGCCACACTCACATAGCATACCATTCCATTTGTGCCTTTGGCTAGAACTATTTCAGTGTTGTGGCAGGTAGGAACCAGGTTCAAACATGGAGCTGTGAGAAAGATACACATGGATTTGGAAGGTAACAACAAGCTCAAGAACTTTGAAAAGTAAAGGGAGGTTGGAAATGGAGTGGTAGTTTGCAAATGATTCACTTTCTCTTTTCCTCTCCATGCTTGTTTCATGGTCAACCTTCCTTTGGCTCGATAGATGGGTATCCTTGATCCAAGCATTCATCAATCCTGTTCTTCAACTAGTTACTGGAAAAGCCACAGAAGTTCCTTAGCAATGTCCCTCCTTAACTTGCAGGCAAGTGCCCAGCCTATGCTCCATGCTTCCTGTGAGCAGCAAGATTTAGACCAAGGACTCAGGACAGTGAATAAATGAGGGACTGAGCCTGCCATTCTGTGGCCTCACTCAACATGCTGCCTAACAAAAGATAAGACCTTCTCAGCCAGCAACATTGCAGTTTGCAAGCTGTACGTTGGCTTCCAACCATCCAGTTTAATGTAGCATGAAGGTGGCCAAATTGAATCAGGAGATACCGGGCAGAGTCTTACCTGCCCCGCTGAAGCAAGTTTGATGGCGAGACCTGGAGGTCTTTGGGTCGATGGACAGACGAGTTCCTACTTTTACAATAAAGGCAAAATACTGCGGATGCTGGAAACCTGAAACAAAAACAAAAAATGCTGGAAAAACTCAGCAGGTCTGACAGCATCTGTGGAGAGAAAAACAGAGTTAATGTTTCGAGTCCATATGACTCTTCAAAGTTCCTATTTCTGGCAGATCTTGCCTGAGGTGGGTGGGAGCAGCAAGCGGCTACTCACCCGGCAGCGGCAGGTACCCACTTGGCATATGTTGGTGCCCCATAGTGTGCAGATAGGGGATGCCACTGGGAACTTCTTGGCAGGGGACAGGCCCCCCACTGAGGCCAAATCCCAGCAGGTGCCTGCAGCTGACGAGTGGCTGGCTGGGAAGATGGGGGAGGGTGTTGCCGAGAGTCCCTGTTTTTATGGCCGCCCCGGCCCCCCTCCCCCAAAACTCCACCCAGAGCAGTGGCATTCAATGAGCCACAGCTATGGCCATGGGCCACCTTGTGGAGGGATTTTCATCCAGGGTGGGTGTAGCCACAGTTTATTTTAACAAAATTGAAAGATTTTCAGAGAGCGCCCAAGGTTGCAGGCCCCACTGTCCATAATTGGATGGCAGGTGCAGAGGTGACCATTTTGTAAGATCGTGCCGGTGGGCACACAGCTGGAAAGTGCAGGGTTTGGACCCAGAAATTGACTCAACCAACGACTATTTTTAAAGTGCTAAGAATTCCGCCCATTCTCTCTCGGTTTCAACTTCATAAAAGCTGTGATATATGTGCAGCAAGTGCAAAATAAAGTTTTGCCTGTAAATCTGTAAAGTCTTACTTTTTAATATTTTAATGTTAACCAATCTGCTAACACTAAAATAAAATGGTCATCTGGTTTTGATGAATGGGGTTGTGCATGGGACCAGCAGTATAACTCCAATCTGACAGCAAACCCTGCCCCTCCAACCAACTTCTGTAAACAGCCATCCATTTCAAACAGATACCTTTGATATAAAAATGCCCTTATTCTGCATTTAAAATACAAAGCTTCCTCATGTGCTTTTAAGATGACCATTTTGAGATAAATCTGTCCTAGTTATTTCGTGTCCTTGGAAAATATTGCATGGAGTATAGGTACTCAGAGGTTGGCTCAATCGCTACCCTAAAAATCCCTTAAGAATTACATGTTACTAGAAAGAGGAGCGGTCAGAGATCAGTTCAAATACAAGCTATACTGTCCGCCCTGACTCCTGGACCTAGAATGTGCTTTGATATTGTTGCATTGAGTTAGGTAAGTTCTGTAAAGATTGTGTGTCTTAAGATGGAGGTGAAGTAAAAATCAGACTCAGTGAGTGAATGCAGTGCCCACTGTGATACTGAGCCACACAAACAATTATACCCTGATCTGTGTTTACTTATTTTACTGCTGTCAAAATGCATTGCAGTTGGCTTCAGTTTCCTGTGATCCCTGCTGGATCAGTAAGCCCATTGACATTCGTCGGCAAGTGGAAAACTCATAGTACCAGTTCTCTTTCTGCAGCATTTGATGTGGTTGTACTGATTATCAGTTCTCAGCCCTAAAGCTTTTCATTGGAGGGATATGCCTCTCACAGTGACATCTGCAGAGGGAGGTAGCGATTAGAGTTGAATCACAGCTGAGCAGTTTTGTAAATAGAAAGCTAGGTCATTAAAATTATAGGATTTAAAATTAAACAACATAATTGCAGTTTCAGAAAATGGAAATGTATGCCAATAACTGATGTGTTTAAAAAGAAGTAATTTTATAAACTTGCACTCATTGGCAGGATATAGTACCATGAGCCCTCAGGAGGACAGTGAAAATCCACCATGCAATAATGACCCGTTAACCGCTGGAGTGGATGTTGGGAACCATGAAGAAGATTTAGAGTTGGACACTCCACCTCAGACTGCTGCTTTGTTAAGTCACAAATTTCACCATTACCGCCTTCATCACCATCCTTCTCTCCATCACAGCCATCACCTACAAGCTGCAGTTACAGTCCACACAGTGGATGCAGAATGCTGAACCACTTGTGCTCCCCATTCACTGGAAGCTACAATCACAGAATTGCAAAAACTCTTTTTTTAAATCATTAGTTTTCGAGTCAGGTGGTGAAAACTTTTCCTGGATTTCTAAGGAATGCTAAAAACCATCAAAGCAACTCGATGGGAATTGTAAAAGTGTTAACAGTGCATCTCAGATTTTTTAAATAAAGGATTATTTTTCTACTATTTATTGAACTTTTTAACAAAAATCAACTGTAGGAAACAATTTTTAAAAACTGACTGGAAAATTGAACTGGTGTTTTTTCTGTCGATATTACAGAAGAGCTTGTGAATGAAGATTGAACAAAGCTACATGAGTAGTGATTAAGAATTTAACCTGAATCCACAGAGAAACTGAAGTTTGTAAATGCATTGTGTTTGATTGCATGAGCTGCAAAAACCTTTTCAGAGTAGAGGAATTACTAACTTTTTGTTTAAGGTCATAATCTCAACCTGTGTCTTGCTTCAGGCTCACTTGGGAAGATACCAAGCGATGCAGACGCGCAAATTTGATTTTGCATGCAGTGGGACCCTGATTTCATTCACCTCACTATGGGGACTTGATAAATAGAGGGCAAGTACTTACCCACAGGAAGAGAAATAAATCATTGGCCCACTAGTTTTAATTTTAATAACGCTCTCGCTTGTTTGTAACCTGGGATAGGCCTGCCTCTTAACAGAGTTCCCAAGCCACCTTTTTGAAAGGTAGAAGTGGGAGAGTAGAACCAATTCCCAGCATGGTTCACAGCCCACATCTGGGAAGGCTATGAATGGAACCCCAATACGTCATTTCCACTCAGGATCACAGGTGAGGACAAAGTCATGGCACAAATAGCCATTAGGCAATTCTATTAGTACTACTGTTCTAAGTAAAGCAGTAAATGATGCCTGTAGCTGGCATTGTAAAATGGCAATGTTACGAGATCAGTCTGGAATGAGATTCTGTTACGGAATGTTCGTGTTAAATATTTGTGGTGCAGTGGAACACTTTAAAATATCAGAGATTTCAATTGACTTCACAGCTCTAAGGTGAAGTTGGTCATAGGCAAGCATGACCTGAAGAGCAATCAATGCTGCAAATTTTTAAGTAACTGTGTCTTGTATAGATTAATTTCTTTAGTGGTCTTTTCTCGTTCAGTCAGATGTGATTTTACACTTAATATAAAAAAAAAACTCATTGCTGCTGATAATTACATGAAGTCTAGGGAAGGGGAGACACTAGTAAATACATGGTTAATGTACAATTCACACTCTTCAACCGGATTGACCTAAAAAATAATTGTTTATGAAATTGTAAATTTAAATTTTTTTATTTTTATGGTTACAGTCGCTAAAAATTTAAAGTGATAATTATTTGTATTCCTGCGTTTTTAAACTGTAAATTCTTATTAAACAATTAAAATCTTAGAAAATAGATTTTACTCATTGTGGATGATATAGTTGAATTCCAAAATTTATGTAAAAGTATTTGGCATTCTTTTGTTTACAAACCCACGAGACTATGATGTGAATCACTTTCAAATGCTATTGAGATAGTTGTAAAAAGCTTTGCCAAACACTTTTCACGAGATAGTGAGCCTTTAATATAAGACCATAAGACATAGGAGCAGAAATTAGGCCATTCGGCACATCGAGTCTGCTCCACCATTCAATCATGGCTGATAAGTTTCTCAACCCCATTCTCCCGCCTTCTCCCCATAACCTTTGATCCCCTTACCAATCAAGAACCTATCTATCTCAGTCTTAAATACACTCAATGACCTCGCCTCCACAGCCTTCTGTGGCAATGAATTCCATAGATTCACCACTCTCTGGCTAAAGAAGTTTCTCCTCATCTCTGTTCTAAAAGGTCTTCCCTTTACTCTGAGGCTGTGCCCTCGGGTCCTAGTCTCTCCTACTAATGGAAACATCTTCCCCACGTCCACTCTATCCAGGCCTTTCAGCTACTGATCAGCTACTGAATGCATGGTCACTGTCTCCTATACTCACTGGATTGTTATTCCCCTATCAGCATCACAAGAATTTAGCCCAGAATTACAAGTGTTGCTGAAGTTGCACTGCAACTTTCAGTATCAATCCAAAAGGTTTCCAAAAATGTCAATTCACCCACTGAGCCAAGGCTGACACTAATCAAAACATTAGCTATGCAAATTTGCATTTGGATGTTTGCCTTTTGAAGGTTTATGGTCAGTTTGCTGTAAGGAAGCATACAACAAATATGAGAGTAATTTTCACTCAACTACTGGATTCTAAGAAACTGCTGTTTAACTTGTTCCCCATACTCTTCTCTTCCTTCTAAAAGAGAGATTTTCCAATTCAGAGCAAGGGAACTAGGTTGTCGCTGTAATGCTCCATTTGTGATTGTTGACCAAGTTTTTTAATCATTTGTAACATTTCTCCCTTGCTTTTCTACATCAAATCAAAGATGTGTAAGGGCAACATTCTATGAGTTGAGATAGTGAAGTTGATAAGGGGGTGTGCGGAGTTCCTTCCTGCCCAGTTGTCTTCCCTCCTCCTACCTGAACTTGGTACCTTGGTTGTCTATTATGTGGCGTGTTTATATTACAAAACCAGCTCTGAAATATTATCCTAGGTTCCCAGGATTATGGGTCCATTCCTAAAATATCATTAAAAATTGAGCATGCAGAGTTGTTTTTCTGTAATGGTTCACAGCATTTTAGCCATAGTACCTTGTGCAGACCTATAGTAAACACAAAAGCTGTTAGCTGGCCCGTACATGTGGGTTTAATTGTTCAGCCTATCATTGGCCAGAAGAAACAATTCCCTTTTAACTTGTGCCCTGGAACCAGAAATTTGTCTGGATGAACTCTGTGAATTCCCTTCCAACAGATCACTTAGAAGTAGGCCATTGAGCCTGTTCTGCCATTCATTTAGATCATAGGTGATCTGTACCTTAATTCCATTTACCTGACTTTGTTCCATATTGCTTGATACCCTTATCTATTAGTCTCAGTTTTGAAAATTTTCAACTAACCCAGCATGCACATCATTTTGGTTCCATTGTTCCAGGGATGAGACACTTCAGTTATGAGGAAAGATTGGAAAAGTTGGGACTGTTTTCCTTGGAGAGGAAAAGGCTAAGAGGAGACTTGATAGGAGTTTTCAAATTCATGAGGGGTCTGGACAGAGTAGATGGGGGAAACTGTTCCTGCTCGTAAACGGATCGAGCACCAGAAGGCACAGTTTTAAAATGTTTTGCAAAAGAAGCAAATGTGAGGTGAGAAAAAACTTTTTCACACAGCGAGTAGTTAGGATTTGGAATGCACTGCTTGGAAGTGTGGCAGGTTCAATTGAGGCATTCAAGAGGGCATTAGATGATTATTTAAATAGAAACAATGTGCAAGGTTACGGGGAACAAGCAGGAGATTGGCACTAAGTTAAAATGGTGCAGACACAATGGGCCAAATGGCCTCCTTCTACACCATAACAATCCTGTGATTCTGTGTTTTTAGGAAACAGAGTTTCGGATTTCCATTATTCTTTGTGTGAAATAACGTTTGCTGATTTCACTCCTGAAAGACCAAACTCTTAATTTGAAAATGATATCCCTTGTTTCGGGTTCCCCTACCAGAGGGAAGTAGTTTATTTGTATCTACCCTATCTAATCCCATAATCATTTTGAATTCCTCGATTGGATAACCCCTCAATCTTCCATATTCAAGGGAATACAAGCAAAGTTTATGCAACCTGTTCTCATAAGCCTTGGCGGCATTCTGGTGAATCTGTACCCTTTCCAAGGCAAATATATTTTTTCTAAGATGTAGCACACAAAGCTGAGTGCAGTACACAAAGCTGAACACAATACTCCAGATATGGTCTTGCCAAGACTGGACAACTGAAGCACCACTTATTCACTTTTTCCAATCTCCTTGCACTATAAGCCAACATTCCATTAACCTTTTTTGATAACTTTTTGAACCTGTATGTTAGTTTTTAGTGATGTATATTTGACCACCTAAATTCCTTTGCTGCTGTATAGCACCAAGTCTCTCAACATTAAGAAAATATTCCAATTTGTATAACTTGGACCTTACTCTTCTCCACATTGATCTTCATCTGCTATAGTTTTCCCTACTCATTCAGTCTATGTTGCATTGCAACTTACTGCTGGAGTCCATACAATTTACTGTGTCATCTGCAAACTGATATACAACTGTCTATCAATGGCTTAAAGGAAGGAATGTATATGGTATAATATATACACACAAGCCAAAATACAGATCCCTGAGGAACACTAATTATCCTGCCATCAGAGAACAAAAACTTTATTCCTAACAATTTATGCCACAAGATTTCCTAACAATTTATGCCACAAGATTCCCTCTAACTCCATGCACTCTGATTTATGCTGCGAATCTCATGTGTGGCACCTGATCAAATGCTACCTGGAAGTCCATATAGACAGTGCCCGTGGACACTTCCCAATCCAGCATGCTCCTGACCTCAAAAGATTCAAATATATTTGTCAGACATGTGCTACCCTTCACAAATCCATCTGACTCTGATAAGTGTTCTGTCATTTGATTTCTGATGACAGATTCAGTACCTTCCCCATGGTTGATGTTAAACTGACAGGGCTGTTGTTACCTGGTTTCTCTCTCCCTCCCTTAAATGATAGTGACATTTGCAGTTTTTCAATGCAAAGGCATAATTCCTGAATCTTGAAAGCTTTTGAAAACGCTCCTTTCCAAAGAATACCAACCCAACCTTCCTAATGAAGTTTCTCAAAAATTTAGCTGATATTCAAAATTATTTAAATTGCTCACTGTTCCATTCCCCCTCTCCCCCCCCCACCAGCACCAAACTCAAGCTAACCTTTCTTTATATTTGTAGTTAGAAATTCAAGCTAACCTTTCTTCATGTTTGTGTTTAGAAATTCAAATGGCCGTCAGCTCATAATGCTTTCTCAGTAAAACCAATGTCACTTAAAATAATAAGCACAAATCAATTTATCTTTCACAGAATCCTTCCAACCATTTGAAAAGCCAAAATGTTGAGTTGGCATGGGTGTCTTGGGTGTTGCAATATGTTGGATAGGGTATGGAAAATCAGCCAGACTTCTTGGTAAATAGTGCTGCCTAATGCTAAAGCAGAGTTGTCAAGTGAGCATAGGATTTGTTCAGCCTTGATGTTCTTGCAGGGAATAGCTGAGTGATGTTGACAGTCTAGACTTCTGCATGTACATAGGTGAGGTTTCAGAGGACTGTCAGTGTCCATGCATGATATGCCAACAAGAATTGGCATCTTCAGGAAAGATGGGGAGAAAATTGAGAAGAGATCAAAAAGCCAACCAAAAGTTACAGATGGGATTTTAACCAAGCTAATTATTTTAGTTTAATATTTAAACTATATGAGTAGTTTAATGAATATTGAACCTTGAAAGGATGGATTTACACTTTAACAGGTGTGACTAAATTGAAATAAATTTAATCATTCAGACTCACTTATAAAATTCTGTATAAGCTTATCAAAAACACTTGTAAATATTCTTTACATCACTATGCTCTTGTATAACTAAGTCCATTTCTGATGGTCCCAGGAGTTTTAAGTATTTCCTGTCCACAAAATTTATTTTTAGTGAATGGATAATTAAATACTCAATATCTCATAGCCTATGACAAATAGAATATCCAAACTTCTGTGATAGATTATTCAATTCTCTGTGCAGATAGTATTGGAATTAATAATTTTGCACACTGCTGTACTGATGGTTTAGGAGAGAAATATATTGTCATGTGTGATACTTCATAGTAATGACAAAAAAAAAGTCCAAGGTTTGATCTCTCATTTACTATGTTGGCTTATCTGTAATGATGGTGAGATTGCCACAATTGGCTTTAACCTCCTTTAGGATTAAGGAGACCAGAAATCAGCCATGGCTCCTTTTTCTGATCGCTATCCATCATCCAATGGCCTTTGGATGTCTGGAGAATCAAGATTAGCTGCACTGCCTTCTGCATTCAAGTGGCCTGTCAGCATTGACTGTGTAGCCTCATGTAAGAGAACAGTCACTTGGGTGAGCAAGTCGAACACTACCCTAGTAAAAGCACCTTCACTCCTTCAGAGGGCCAACACAGACATGACAGGTTGAATAGTCTCCTGTGCTGTAACTATTCTATGAGAGGAAAGAAAAGTGGGAAAATAATTACTAAAAACACAGTTGGATGCATAGATTATATGGTTATTATGCATTTTGCTGATTTTCATTCGTTTTACATGTCTTTGGGACCAGAAATGGATTCTTGTCGCATTGGGCTTTAGTGAACCATAATTTAATGTTGTTTACAGATGTTTATAGATAAATATCAGATTAATCTTGTTTCATCTTAAAAATAGATGGCATCCTGCTTAGTTATTATAATATCCTCAATGTAATTTTACACTTGTACCTTAAAAACTGGAAATGATATCTTTTAATTAAAAACAAACAGTAAATTGTATTTGGAGTTTGTTTTTGATATGCATTGTTTCTGATAAAGATGGAAAAAGAGGGCTCACCTAATTGTTCACCTGCTAAATGTACTGCCCATTGATGAACTGAACTGTACAAACCAGGAGGATTTTCA
Source organism: Cetorhinus maximus (assembly GCF_964194155.1). Classification (NCBI taxonomy): domain Eukaryota; kingdom Metazoa; phylum Chordata; class Chondrichthyes; order Lamniformes; family Cetorhinidae; genus Cetorhinus; species Cetorhinus maximus. The sequence continues at coordinate 62,032,389 of NC_135895.1, read as the reverse complement.
AGTTCTGTTTCTAGTTTGAGCTAAATTAACTGATCTCACCTGGGACTTCAGCAGGGGTGCTACATTGGCCACAAACATTGGGCAACACAGGAAAATCATCCAGTGTTCCAGTTGTTCCTGCATAGTACCATCTCCTGCTTTCTCCCATATACCAAAATATGGTACTCACTTTTTGTTCATCTGTATTATTTGGACCATTGGTGTATTTTTCCCGATATGTTTCTAATTAGTTCTGTTCCCTTTTTTTCTTTGGCTACCTGGCCCTTAAGGCTCTGGAGTTAAGTGATTGGACACCCATTGTACCTGATCATTAGGAGATGCTACAGCCTCAAATGTCACTTCATCGCTTTTAAGAGAAGATTGGAGAATATTACAGAAAACTGGAAACTAATTACATTTATCAGTTCTCCACAACACTGCCAACTTGAATATATATGGCACCAAGAGTGTGAAAGAATTTCCTACAGTGGTTCATGGCTTTCTAAAAAAAACAATAGTTCTTGAGTTAAACACTTCATTGGCATAGTGGGCATTTATTTACTATCCCTTTTTTGCCCTAAGAAGGTGATGGTGGGCTGCTTCTGGAGCTGCTGTAAGTGATTTAGTACAACTGAGTGGCTTGATGAGCCACTTCAGAATGCAGTTAAGAGTCGGCCATTTTGGTGTAGGATTGGAGTGGCGTGTAAGCCAACCTGGGTAAACATGGCAGGTTTCCTTCTCTAAAGGGCATTTGTGTACCAGTTGAGTTTATACACGTTTAATAACTTTTACTGATAAACGAGCATTTTATTTCAAGTTTATTTTTAAATGTTTCAAATTTTCCAACTGCCATGGTGGGATGTTATCTCAAGGGCTGTGGATTACTATTCTAATAACATAGCCATTATATCACCATGCCCATGTAAGGAAAACTTAAATGATTATTAAGCCAAAGTTTGGTCTGAATTGCAGGTTTTGAGGATGGTAATAAAAGAGCAGGAAGTGGAGGTGCTTAAGTAAGCAATCCCAGACTGTGGGCCTAGTTGTCTACAAGTTTATGACCAACAAAAAAGCTCAACCCATTAGGTCGCAATTTTGATGGCTTACTCTGTGTAAAACACTGAAAAAAGCAAAATCTTTATTTTAGTTGCTAGTACGGCATTTCTTTGCAAATTTTCTGCCTGATTTTCATGTGATGTGGGTTATTGCAGTGAACTCTGGACATTTCAATTTTACAGAAGCAGAATGAAAATACATACAGAAAGTCAGTGGGAATCCTTAAATGACTGAACCCAAATCTAAGAATGAAGCAGAGCTTGAGTCCCAAGACCCAACAGGAGAGACGCCTATATAGAAACATTTTTTCAAGCATTTCTAGTATTATCCCCATTTGTGCCTTTGTTACTCCTGGACTTACAGATTCCAATACTCTACTGGCCAACCTCCTGTTTTCGACCCTCAATAAACCTGAACTGATCCAAAACTCTGCAACCCGAATCCTAACCTGCATTTTGGAGCTGCTCCTGCTGATGACAGCTCCTGCACAGAAGTGTCCTGGAGTTCTCACACTGAACAGGTTGTGCACTCCATGGGGCTGAATTTCCTACCGTGCTTCCTTATCATCGCCGACCTTTGCCTCTGCCTCAGCTCAACTGCTGCTGAAATCTTCATCCATGTCTCCAGGCTTGCCCATTCCAAAACACTCCTGGCTGGCCTCCAATATTCCACCCTCTGTAAGCTTGAGGTTATTAAAAATTCTGCTGCCTGTGTCCTTACTCGTATCAAGTCCCATTCACCAATAATTCCTGTGCTTGCTGACCTACATTGGTTCCTGGCCAAGTAACACCCTGATTTTGAAATTCTAATTATTGTTTTCAAATCCCTCCATGGCCTCACCCCTCCCTATATCTGTGTAATTTCCTCCAGCCCCACAACTCTCTGAGTTATCTGTGCTCATCTAATTCTGGCTTCTTGAGCATCCCTAATTTTATTCACTCCACAATTGGTGGCCGTGCCTTCTGCTGCTTAAGTCCTAATCCCTGGAATTTCCTCCCTAAACCTTTCCTACTCCCTACCTCTCATTCTTTAAGATGACCATTAAACCTATCTCTGATCAATCTTCTGGCTATCAACCCTAATAATTCATTATGTGGCTCCATGTTTTATAACATTTCTGTGGTGGGCCTGGGGAAGCTTAACTATGCTAATGGCATTATTGTAACTTTTTCAGAGTTTTAAAAAACATTTTCTCTAATAAATGCCATATTTAGTTTTACAAATTCAACTGAGTGGAGGAGAAAATTTGAAGAAATTGAATGATTTCTTGGTTCATTTTATGATAGTGTTGGTTACAGGTTGCGGGGCTTGAGTAATTTGAGCGCTATTGTAGTGCTCGTTGGTTTATTGGTGGGTTTCCTACCTGTCAAGTGAATGAAGTGGAGTTTGATTGTTTTGTATTAAGTGAATGGAATATGAGAGTCTAACAATATATTAACTCAATGCATGGTTATATGTGCTAATCACTTTTCCCCTACTTATTCCCTTTTGAGTTGTGAAATCTGACAGATACACTCTATACAGAAGATATATTCCACCAAAATTGTTGCTTTATCTGATATTCGGTTCACCACAGCTTGCACTGTGTATTTCCTCATTGCATATAGATCATGCTGCAGCAAAAATAGAAACCACATGACTTATAACTTGGGCCAGGACCATTTTTGGGTGTGTCGGAGCATAGTTCTTGCTCTCCTTGCCTGAATGGTGGGTCTGAGGTTTTCTGGATATCGGTTGAAGATTGCAGCAGGAGACTGAGATGGCAGTTGCTCATCTCACTCACTCCACTGGTAGCTCAACTGGATGATTCATTGCGGGGAAAACTAATAAAGCAACAGGGTATGACCCAAAGGCAGAGAGAAAAAAAATGCTACAAGTTTAGCAAGTCTGAGGGACAAACCCTGCTGGATGAAATAGAACACAAGCAAGAGTGTTGTGTGTCTGTAATAGGAAGCCTGCAAGAAGATCACTCGTGTCATACGGGAAGATGGCAGTGAATGCCAAATCTCTTGCAGCACTGCAGGTTAGTGCCAGAGAAGGTTCAATGACATGACCAGCATAGTGCTGCAAGAAGTTTTACATCCTCAGCAGGGAGGGCAAGGTCATAAACCAACCAATTGCCTTTCCTTCAGCCCATAAGGCACCAAAATACACATCATTCTCTAAAAGTAACAGCTTTACAACTAACCCTTCATAGTGCACTCTAGTTAAAGAAACACCAACTCAAAATCTTATAGCTACACATTCTGAAAATATTTGTAAATGACTCTTTGCAAGCATATTTGGTCTAGAACAGATGTAAAACTGTAGGCAGAACAGCCTGCAGTTATCACATGCATATTCCGAAAACTCCTTCCTGCTCTTTAACAGGGTGATACCACTACATCTTTAATTGCAGTTGCCCAATGTAACCTGCCACATTCCCCTGTTAGTCTTCACCAAATTTACTCAATCATCTTGCAGCAGAAAGTGCCACACAATGCCTGCAAGAGTCAGGTCAACAGAAAGACCACCCCAACCTGAAACAACCTCATTCTTACGAGCATGATTCCGTGTGGAGGTATTCTGCTGTTGCCATAAGAGATGGTTAGGTTGTGGCATATCACTGGTGTCAGCTTAGTGATATGATGGTATTTGATCGTATGATGATAGTGATAATGAAAATGAGGAGGAAGATGATGAAGATTCCGTGGTCCATGAGTTCCTGCAAAGACTTTCTGCCCGACCATACTCCATCTGCCCAGTTTGCATTCTATCAATTTGCATTCTAACTCCCACATAGCAGCTTAGACACTTTCACTTGGGTGTAAGTAGATAATTATGAGAGTCATGGAGTCATTACGGCATGCACAGAAGCCACTTGGCCCATCGACTCCATGGTCTTTCTAAGAGCATTCGAGTCAGATACATCCCACCATTCTATCCCTATAGCCTTGCAAGTTTATTTAGTTCAAGTGCCTATTTAATTGCCTTTTGGAATCATTGATTGTCTCTGCTTCCAGCACTCTCCTAGGCAGAGAGTTCCAGGTCCTTACCACTTGTTGCATAAAAAACATTCTTCCTAACATTCCTCCTGCATCTCTTACCTGAAACCTTAAATCTGTGTCCCCTAGTCCTTATATCATCAACTAATGGGTAGAGCTTTTCTTTGTCCACCTTATTGAAACCTATTGAATCTTATTCATGTCAATCAAATCTCTCCTCAATTTCTTTCGCTCCAAGGAGAACAGCTTTGCCAACCTAACCTATAACTAAAATCCCTCATTCCTGGTTGATTTTCCTCTGCACTGTCTCAAGGACCTTCACATCCTTGCTGAAGTGTGGTGACCAGGACTGGAGGCAATGCTCCAGTCGTGGCCTAACCAGAGCTTTATAGAAGTTCAGCATAACTACCCTGCTTTTGTACTCAATATGCCTATTTATGAAGTCCAAGATCTGCCATGTCTTGCTCATTACTCAATTTTTCGTGCTAACTTCAAAGATAGCACTGCACATGAATCCAGGTCCCTCTGTCTCTGCACAGTCTTTAGAACTGCACCCTTAAATACAAATTGCCTCTCCCTATCCCTTCTGCCAAGTCATTGGCAAACTTTAAAATTTTACTCTGTATTCTAATATCCAAGTCATATATTTTATATATATTTATGCAGTTTATATTAAAAAAAAGCAATGGTCCTAGCACTGAATCTTGGGGAATACCATTGTCTACCATTCACTAGTCTGAAAAACAACCATTTACCACAACTCATTTTCTATTCTTCCAAGCTGACATTGACTCTTATATTTCATGAACCTCAGTTGTGTTAACTAACCTTTTATGTGGTATTTTGTCACATACTTTCTTAAAAACCATATAGACAGCATCCATTGCATTCAACCTTCTCTGTCACTTCATCAACAATTCAATTAGATTAGTCAACTACTATCTGCCTTTTACACATCCATGCTGATTCTTCTTAATTAACTCAAACCTCTCCCTAATTATTGTTTTTAAAACCTTACCCACAACTGGTATTATACTGACTGGCTTGTGGTTAATAGGAATGTCCTTGTGCCCTTTCTGTATCTAGGAAAGATTGGAAGATTATGGCAAGCCCTTCCGCTATCTCCACCCCACTTCCTTTAGCATGCAATCCAGACCAGGCAACTTATCCATTCTAAGCATAGTCAGCCTTTCCAGTGCATCCTGCCTATAAATTGTCACCCCATCCATTACCTCTTCAATCTCTACATCTCCCTATATTTTGTCTGCAGCCTCTTCCTAAGAAAACACTGATTCAAAGTAATCATTAAGTATTCCAGCCTTGACTTGCACCTCTAAGTATACATCACCTTTTTTTGGCCCTAATAGGATCGAACCCGCCTCTTAACACCTTTTTACTACTTACATGCCAGTAGAGGAATTTTGGGTTTCCTTTTATGTTAACTGCTATTATCATATTCTTTTTGTCAGTCTTATTTTTATCTTCACTTCCTCTCTATTTCCTAGCCTCGCTTGAAGAATTCATCTGACATACACCACTCACCCTACTTTTTTGTTTTGTGTTATCATATTCTTTATCTTGTTACAATCCCAGCTCATGTTAATACTGGACAAGTCATATCCCAGGGTGAAACCTGGCTTAATAGACCCTAACTTTTTTTTTGGATTGTGGAGGAAAGTTACTGAATAAATTCACAGGAGTCTGTTGATGAACATTTAATGCAAAGAATAAATATTTATTACACAAGAAAAATGAATTATATCACACCAGACAAAAAGGTTGGAAATATCTCAATGCAAACACAAGAAGACACTTCAAATTCATAATGTTCTTTAACCCCAGCATTATCTTTACAGACACACAACAAGTGAAGAGTTACCGTTAGCTTAACACAATGGCTTCTTGCTTGGCTCTAGCACAGTTGCAAATGGTTTTCTTCCAGAGGATTCCTGAGCATTCACCTGATGCTTCTCACCCAACTCGTATCTCTCCCCAAGACGCACAAAAACTGCACTTAAGCTCATTGTTTCTTCAACTGCAGAGCAAACAAATGGGTTCCCTAAGCTTAGTCTTCCAGTAGCACCTCTGCTAAACTGATCACTCTACTGAGTTCTATAACTGACTATTCAATCAGCTACTGTCCCAATAGCCTTGTGGTCCTATCAGAGAGCTTACAATTTCTGTCCTCTCTCTGTGGCACACATTGAATTTTTTTTCTGTCTTTTCTCTGTGTCTGTATCACTTGACCACTGTCGCTAGGCAACAGTAAAGTTTTTCTACTTTGTTTTTTTTCCAGAATCACTAAACTTTTAGCCCTTCTCTTTAACTTCAAGTGTTATAAAACCTCATTAAAATGTATATATACAAACAAACCCAAAAGGCCTGACCTTTTAGTCAGGAGTCCATCCACAATTCCAGGCATCAAAACTCACAAGCAACCTAAATGAAACTGAAACCCCACCTTAACACACAAATATAGATATATAATATATATATATTCAACTTAAAAATTATACATTTTTCATAACAATCTCCTTTGTCATTCAAGGAGCTCTAGATTTGGTTTTACTGCCTTTTGCCCTTGTTGGAATGTACCTAGCCTGTATCTGAAACATCCCTTCCTTACAGATCACCCATTATAGTTATAGTTCTTGTCAGTTTTTGGTTCCATTTTATCCTATGTTCTGATCCCTTTAGAAACCAATAACTTTTAAAAAGATATGAATTTCCCAGTAACCAACAGAAAGAATCGCACAATAAGATTTCCAGTTTTAAGACTTTTATGTAAAAAAAAAACTAAAATCAACATTGATTTTGGTCTTCCCTCCCAAGTCTCTATCTGAGATTGAGTCTGTGTCCAACAAGACCAGCTGCCCCTCTTTTGTGTCAAGGTGTGAAACTTAGCATTGAGTTCCTTTTGGTTTCAACCTGGACCTCTGTCCCCATAGCAACCAAATCCCATGGGGCTGTCTCCAGAAAGATTTCAGAACAATTTCACACCATCCCCCATTCCAGGGAATTGTATTACTTGAAATTAATAGACAGTTTAAAACATAACAGTCTTATAAAGAATTGCATTTGTAACACCTCCCCCTTAAAATTAGAAAAAGCATTTTCATAGTAATAATTTTCATTTAACACTATCAAAATACAACATTGTAACATTTTAACTTATTATATAGAATAGAATAATATTCTTTCCTTTTTTGTCACAGTTTGCCATTAAACATCCTGTCTTGGCAGCACTATAAGGCTTAATCCGTAACAACAAGCTGCATGTGACAGGATTTAAAGTCCAATTTGCGTGACTTTGAGTCCCAACTATTTTCAAATGAGAGTTTCTTTTACTACTCCTTGTTTCACTTTCTTTCAACAATCACAACCATCTTCTTTTGTACTAGGTACGACTCCAACCAGCAAAGAGTTTTCCCCCTGATTCCCATTAACTCCAGGTTTGCTAGGGCTCCTTGATGCCACACTCAGTCAAATGTAGCCTTGATGTCAAAGGCAGTCACTCTCACCTCACCCCGGAGTTCAGCTCGTTTGTCCATGTTTGAACCAAGGCTGTAATGAGGTCAGGAGCTGAGTGGCCCTTGCGGAACCCAAACTGGGCATCAGTAAGCAGGTTATTGCCAAGCAAGTGCCACTTGATGTTCATGACCCCTTCCATTACTTTACTGATGATTGAGAGTAGACTGATGGGGCAGTAATTGGCCGGGTTGCATTTGTCCTGCTTTTTGTGTACAGGACATACCTGGGGAATTTTCCACATAGCCAGGTAGATACCAGTGTTGTAGCTGCACTTGAACAGTTTGGCTATGGGTGTGGCATGTTCTGGAGCACAAGTCTTCAGTACTATTGCCAGATATTGTCAGGCCCAAAGCCTTTGCACTATGTAATGCCTTCAGCCGTTTCTCGATAATACGTGGGGTAAATCAAATTGGCTAAAGACTGGCATCTGTGATGGTGGGGACCACCGGAGGAGGCCGTGATGGATCATCCACTTGGCACTTCTGGCTGAAGATTGTAGCAAATGCTTCAGCCTTATCTTTTGCACTGATGTGCTGGGCTCCCCCATCATTGACTCCCCCAGTGAGTTGTTTTATTGTCCGCCACTATTCACAACTGGATATGGCACGGCTGCAGAGCTTAGATCCGTTGGTTGTGGGGTCACTTAGCTCTTATCACTTGCTGCTTTGCTGTTTGGCACACAAGTAGCCCTGTGTTGCAGCTTCACCAGGTTGACACACAAGTAGCCCTGTGTTGACACCTCATTTTTAGGTATGCCTGGTGCTGCTCCTGGCAAGCCCTCCTGCACTCTTCATTGAACTGGGGTTGATCCCCTGGCTTGATGATAATGGCAGAGTGGGGGATATGCCGGGCCATGAGGTTACAGATTGTGTTCGAGTACAATTTTGCTGCTGCTGATGGCCCACATGCCTTCTGTCCAGTCTGATTTACGACTGGATGGAAGTAATGTGCACTTGCTCACCTTCACTTAACTTGTGACTTCTAGGTGCATACACCATTATAAGCTTACCTGCCACAGTGCTGCTCCAACTCGGTACCGCTGCCCAGAACTGTTCTCTTAGGTGAGACTGGTGGGGTTCATAGGCAGGGCTGCTTGCACTGGGTGCTGCAGGGTGCAGGCAGGGCTGTTCACACTGGGTGCTGCAGGGTGCAGGCAGGGCTGCTCGCACTGGGTGCTGCAGGGTGCAGGCAGGGCTGTTCGCATTGGTGCTGCAGGGTGCCGGCAGGGCTGTCCACACTGGGTGCTGTAGGGTGCAGGCAGGGCTGCTCGCACTGGGTGTTTGTGGGCCATGCTACAGGGGTATGCGTGGCATGCACATCATGATCCCGTTCCAGGGAGGGGCAAGGCCTCTCTGGTCAACCTGTAAATGGGGAAAAGGTAATGGGGGGGGTGGGGCAGTACTCGGTGCTCTTCTGCTGTGTGCCTCTGTATGTGACCATGCAGACAGCCTCGAGATGGGGAGGGGTGAGGTCTACATGAGGCATAGGTACATCCACAGTAATGGGTTCAGGAGGGAGGACAGGAATGTCCACAACAAATACCATGGGCACCAGGGTTACTTGTGGAGGCTGCAGAATTACTGGAGGAAGGTCAAGTGAGGACAAGGGGGACCCTATCATGTTTCTGGGAGGGAGGAGAAGGCGTGAGGGCGGATGTGCTTGTCCTCACTTATCACCCCACCAGCCTCCGCATTCAAAGGATCATCCTCCGCCATTTCTGCCAACTCCAGCATGATGCCACCACCAAACACATCTTCCCTTCACTCACCCTGGCAGCATTCCGTAGGGATCGTTCCCTCCGGGACACCCTGGTCCACTTCTCCATCACCCCCTACTCCTCAACCCCCACCTATGGCACCTCCCCATGCCCACGCAAAAGATACAACACCTGCCCCTTCACTTCCTCTCTCCTCACCGTCCAAGGACCCAAACACTCCTTTCAAGTGAAGCAGCATTTCCCCTAACTTAGTCTACTGCATTCGTTGCTCCCAATGCGGTCTCCTCTACATTGGAGAGACCAAATGCAAACTGGGCGACCGTTTTGCAAAACACCTGCGGTCTGTCCGCAAGAAAGACCCAAACCTCCCTGTCGCTTGCCATTTTAACACTCCACCCTGCTCTCTTGCCCACATGTCTGTCCTTGGCTTGCTGCATTGTTCCAGTGAAGCCCAACGCAAACTGGAGGAACAGCACCTCATCTTCTGACTAGGCACTTTACAGCCTTCCGGACTGAATATTGAATTCAACAACTTTAGATTTTGAACTCCCTCCCCCATCCCCACCCCCTTTCCGTTTCTTCCCCCTCCCTTTTGTTTTTCCAATAATTTATATAGATTTTTCTTTTCCCACCTATTTCCATTATTTTTAAATCTATAACTGCAATACCCTGTCAGTCTTTCCACCCCATCCCCACTAGAGCTGTACCTTGAATGTCCTGCCATCCATTCTTAATTAGCACATTCTCTTAGATAATATCACCACCTTTTACACGTCTTTGTTCTTTTATCTGTGACATCTTTTGATTATCTGCTCCTATCACTGCTTGCTTGTCCCTACAACCACCGCCCCCCCCACAACTTCTCTCCCCCCACCTTAAACCAGCTAATATTTCACCCCTCTCCTAACTTTACTCAGTTCTGCTTAAGGGTCATGAGGACTCGAAACGTCAACTCTTTTCTTCTCCACCGATGCTGCCAGACCTGCTGTGTTTTTCCAGGTAATTCTGTTTTTGTTCTGCTAAACATTAGATGAATCTGAGGCACACAAAGATGGCAATCATGGGGTAGGAGCTTGGGTCACCCTCGCAATAAGAAGGCACATAGATTCATATGCAAGGGGCATTCACATGTTGAGACCATTATCATGAACTCAAAAGGTGCATGATATATACAGTGAGTGAACACCCGTGGCACCATCATGCTCTCAGTATTTTTTAATTTTCCTAACCCTACTGCTAGGCCTTGGTGCATCCCCGACATGCTCAGCAGAGACGGAGGCAACCTGCTGACTGCTACGCCCTGTTGCCTGAGAAGACTTTCGCTGGCACTCTCTGGAGTACCCTGGCCTACTTTGGGTGTCCTGCTGTGGGCCAGGTGCACCCTCCTCAGTGCGTGGAGCTGGAGCTGATGGGGTCACAGGAAGAGAGGAATGGGAGCAGCTGGATACTCAGAGTCTCGTGGGTAGATGGCCCTCAGGTGTCCAGCTGATGGTCCTCTTCCCTTTGGATGCCAGAGGGCCCCTGCCTGATCCTTGAGGAAAAGGGGCAACTGGAGGCAGGTCGAAGTGCCCCATTCCCCTCCCCTGCCTAGCCACTAATGGATCCCATCTTTGCCTAGAATAATGGCTTGCAGGTCCGAGCGCAAATCCAGCAGAATCTGCTGAACCAGGGTCTCCAAGCTGGCTGCAACCCTTCCCATGGTAACCTTAAGGCGCTTGCATGTCGCAGCTATGATATCAGACAGAATGCAAACAGACTCCTCTATCTTTCACTCTGGTCTGTCGACTGCCTCTTGCAACTCAGCCAGATGTCTTTGCATCTCCAGCATGTGCCTGTTCTCCAGCAGTCCTCTGAGTGCCAGAGACCTGGACTGTCACTACCTCCGACTGCCTTGGAGGTGTGTCAGTGAGGTGTTCTCCAGAAAGTGACCCCGAGCCTAATCTAGATCTAGGACCCACCGAGGTGTGTGTCGTTGTGCTGGTGGAGGGTGCAGGTGAACACAGTGGTGGCTCATTACCAAATAGATCCTCATCTGAGGTGGATTGGGGGCTGGGGCTGATGGTCTGGCTGGACCTATGTCTGGGCCTGCTGTTGCCTGTAAGAGAGAGAAGATAGATTTAGTTTATGAGCAGGCTGAATACAATATTGCATGTTACTCTGAATGTCAGGATGTGATTAACTAATGGAGGGCTCATCTGCACTGGTTTGCTGGGGGAGGCCAATCTCGCCTTCACCACAGGAGCAATCCCTGTCCTCCCCTGCCAACTCGCCTAGCTCTTCCTCAAAGGGAGTGAGCTCCTGGATGTCCGCCATCCCTCCTCCGTTCTGGGATCTCTCTTTCCTGTTGTGGGATAACTTGGCTGCATCAAGACAAATGGAAGCATGCATGTCAGCTGTGTGAGCTGAGCCCTCCCCAGTAAGGGCTGAAGATGTTGCTTGTGCAGGATGATAGATCAGATGGCGGTGATGTTAAAGTGGGTGTGAGACACTGAGTGCTAATAATGTGTGAGATCGCTGAGGACTGTAACCCTTTGAGTGCCTGAAGCCATTGTGAGAGTAAGTTTGGAGTGAGCAGAAAGTTGACTTACTTAGGTGGAGTGAATTAGATCATTCATCCTCTTCCTGAACTTCAAGTCATTTCTTTTTCAGCTCCCAATGGCACAGACCTCCTCCCAAGCCAGCAAGGTGAGGTTGATGGACCTCCTGTTTCCATCCCTTGGGAACATGACATCACGGTGTTATGTTGACAGCATTGAGGAGAGCCACCAGAGAGTCATGACTGAAACTTGGAGCACTTGGCTTCTATCTCAGAATGTCCAGACCACACAGCTGGGCTGCAGAGAGTTAATATGTATGTTCGGGTGGTGTTTAAATTCGGCACCAGGATCTTTGACCCCATAAGGTGGCGGCGGGGAAGATGAATCAGTGCCTGCCCCACCTTCAGATTCAGAGACTGGCTCGCCTATGTATAATTAATGAGGTTCCAAGCATACAATCAGGCACAAGAACATGCCCTGCCGAACTGTCAAAGGCCTATTGAGGCCATTAAGAAAGTAATTAACATTATTAACACCTTAAGGTTGGCGGGCAGGCGAAGAGCCCAAGTGGCCTTCGTGTTTTCCAGGAAACCTATCCATGGGTGGGATGAGGTTTCCTGAAGGTTTTATAAAATTAATAAATAAATTTGGTGAACTTCACAAACATGTCCCAGCTCGTGACACCATCACATAAGGGGACATGTTTAAATAATTTTTTACTTGAATTTTAAAAAACTTTTATTGCCCATTCAATCACTCTTTGCTGCACTCTTTCGTGTGCATGCGTGAAAGAGCACAGGCCTTGACTCTCCCTCCTCCCCCCACCTGCACAGGTAGCGCTGAGCACTATGGAACATGCATTACGCTGGACGGGCCTTAATTGGCCCACCCACATAAAATGGCGGTGCGGAGCTGATCGCGGGCGGTGATTGGCTCCACACCTGCCCCCACCCGCTCCCGCTCAGCCCTCCTGACATAGGTAAGATTCAGCCCTTGATCTCCATTTTCTATCATATTTGCATGTTTTTTAATGTCTAAGTACTGTGAATAAAGTCTCAACCAGCCAAACATCTGAATTGTCCTCATCCTGTTTCAATTCAGGATCACTTTATATTTAAGTCTGTTTCCATGATTTAATTCTGCAGTTTTCTTTTCCAGAAGACCCGGTTTAACACTATCTCCTTTATTGCAAGCAGTTTGTTCTACTGTTGAGTAAATTCCTCTTCAGATGCTTTAAGAATTTCATTTAGGTTATGCTAATAACCAGCTAAAAGATTTTGACTCCTTTCTAGTCATTTCACAAATTCCTTTAAATTGTTTGTGCTTCTCCTCTTCTCACTCAGTTCGAGCTTTTTCCAGTTCTTTTCTAGCAAGAGCGATCATTTCTTCTTTTTTAAGTTTTAACTTATGTTCAAGAACAAGTATCCTATCTCACAGATCTATGGTCAGTATTGGATGTAGCTGGGTCTTTCTGCTTTAAAGCAGTTCTTTCCTTTGCTTCATCATTAACTTCTAGTACTGTGCTATCTTCTTTATCACCCCTTGCTCATGCATTGCCTGCATGTTTAATTCAGATGGCTTTACCTCATCTCCAACTGCCAGGAACTTGTTGTCAGTGTGATGCTACAATATCCTTTTAACAAGAATGGTTTCAGTTTCTGACTCTTTGGGCACGTCTTAATCGAAACAAAAATTTTCATAGCATGGGTACAAAAAGTCATGGATTTTTGTACGCCACTTGATTTTTCTGGTACAATTTCAATTTCCACAGCTTCAACGGGTTGTTCTAGAACGACAGAAGACAGCAATACTTTTTCCCTGGCCAGGTCATTTCCTAATATAAAATCTATCCCATCAGTAGGCAAATTAGGCACAATCCCCACAATTACAAGAGCAGAAATTAAACCACATTTTAAATTAACTCTGTACAATGGAATAGGCAAACAATTCCCGTCAATACCCTATATCAATACATATTTATTTATTTCAGGAGGAAATTCCTGTCACCTGCCAACATCAGCAATTGAGCTGACCTTGTATATCTAAGAATATTAATTTGCTTGCCTGTCTTACCAGACAGGTATGGGGATACCTCACTTTTAAAGAGAAACTTGCATAATTTGCTGCACTCTATCTCCCTCTAGTGGTGAATACAGGTGAACCTACAGGTTTGTCATCATTTTTATCCATCGGGAAAGTGATTTCTGAAGGAGCATTACGCATCCTCACAAATTTGCTTTTTAATTTCTAGTATTCAGCCTTTAAATGCCCTTTTATATGACAAAAATAATATGTTGGTACCCTTGAATTAAATTTAAACTCTGGACTATCTCTATTAATGTTCTGAGGAGAATCTGCTTCCTCCTCTGGGTCATTCTCCTCACTTTGATCCAATCTCCTATCTCTCCTGTTTGTGTGAGTTCACAAACTATGGCCTGCTACTAACAATTTGAGAGACAATTCATAATGATGAGCCATTCTTGCAGCCTCTGTTATCTTAGAAACTTTGTGGCCCTCCAGGTGGAACCTTATTCCCAAATGGACACTATTTTTGAACTCATCTCACTAAGACTTTCAAAGTCTTGTTCAATCTTCATAGACCTATACCACTTTTCTCTAGCAGGTTCCACAAAAGTCTGACTCTGTTTCTTCTTTAAATTTCTAAACTTCTGCCTGTAAGCCTCTGGCACTAGCTCATGGACATTGAGAACAAGTTTTCATTTCATCATAATCGCTGGACTGTATGTCTGAAGCGACAAGTACACTTCTAAAGTCTTCCCTACAAGCACATTCTGCAGTAAAATCATCCAACTTTCTTTCAGCCATTGCAGTTTCATAGCAATTTTCTCAAATAACACAAAACACATTTCAACTCCTTCTGCACTGAATTTGGGTACTAAGTGAATATGCCTTGTCAAATCAAAGCCACGAGTTAAATCGAAGTAATCATCAAGTCTTCCTGCTACCCACTGTTTGCATAACCCCTGCTTGAACTCTATTTAGTTCAAATTTTCGTTCTTTCTTTCTGAGCCAGAATTTTCCCATTGGCGTGCAGGGGGTGGGCCCCACACGCCTGTATGTAAAATGGCGCGGGGTGACATCGGGCAAGTGTCCTGACATCACCGCGCGCTGTCGCGATATTTGGGAAGGCGGGTGCGCTATAAGTTCGGATGCGCACCTGCCATCAATTAACAGGCCAATTAAGGCCCATGAGACAGCAATTGATCTCGATTTTTCGCAGCCCGTGTGATCTTTAGGAGGCCGCACGGGCGCAATGGGCAGGCGGGCAGGAGAGATTTGTATAAACCTCATCCACGGGCGGGATAAGAGGGGTGAGTGGGGTCACGAATGTGATGTTTGAGGGATTTAAGTGTGAAAGTAACTTTCACTTGCCTGAGTGAGCAGGAAGACTTCAAAACTCATACCAGCTGCTAGGACAGGAGTAAAAGCCTTGGTCAGGACTCTACAGTAGAAATCATTTCTGGGGCCTGGGGCTTTCAGGAAGCCTTCCCATAGCCTGGGAATGGGAGTTGTGCTCTCTACTGGAGGCACCTCCTCTGAGGAGGGAGGGAGGGCCAGAAGAGGGAGGAGGCCAGGAGTCCACATTCAGCCTCCAGGGGAGCCACCTTTGGGAGGAGAGGCGCAGGCACAAGGGGCGTAGGGCCAACAGGAAGTGCAAGGCAGAAGACGCCACTATCCTGCTGCCAGGGTTTACAGGCGGCGAAGCAGCTACCTCAATATGTCTGAGATGCAGTGCCGAAGGAGGCTCCGTCTCTCAAAGGAGACAGTCACCTCCATCCGTCAGGTGATAGGCCCTGAGATCTCCCCAAACTGTGTGGGTGGACACCCCATGCCAGTGGCTCTAAAGGTCACAGTTGCCCTCAATTTCTATGCCTCCGGCTCTTTCCAGGGGTCGGTGGGTGATCTCTGCGGAGTCTCCCAGTCAGCTGTCCGCACATGTGTCAAGCAGGTGAGACACACTCTGTTCAGACGTGCACTGACTTTCATCCACTACCGCTGGGCAATGCCAGTCAGACAGAGCGAGCCAGAGGTTTCGCGGCCATTGCTGGCTTCCCCGGCATCCAGGGTACACATGTGGCCAATAAGGCACCAGCAGGTAAGCCCGGTGCCTTCGTCAACAGGAAGGGCTTCCACTCCATGAATGTGCAGATAGTGTGTGATCACAGGATGCTGATTCTACAAGTCTGTGCAAGGTTCCCAGGCAGCTCCCACGACACCTACATCCTCAGACACTCCCAGGTGCCGGGGCTCCAGCCCGGCTGGATGGGTGACTGCTGGGTGACAAGGGCTATCCCCTCAGAAGGTGGCTCATGACGCCTCTCCGCCATTAAAGAACAGAGGCTGAGCAGTAGTACAATAGGAGCCACACCTCCACAAGGGCTGTGGTGGAGAGAACCATCGGTCTTCTCAAGATGCGCTTCCGATGCCTGGACTGTTCAGGGGGCGCACTCCAGTAGCCCCCGGACCGTGTCTCGGTGATAGTGGTTGCATGCTGCACTCTCCAAAATCTGGCACTGGAAAGGGGTGACACTGTGGATGAGGAAGATGTGAACACAGTTGCTCCGGATGCACACAATGAGTCCAGCAGTGAGTCCGAGGATGAGCAGGCACAGGAGAATGCTGAGGGGGTAGACGCTGACCTGGGCATCCTCCAGGGAGACAGGGACACCCGAGAGGCTTTCATCCAACTCTCCTTCAGCTAGTCCACCACAGATGGACCTTCAACACTCGCCAGGGCTGCAGGGTCCATACTCGATACCTGAGTGCTAAATCCGCCTGGATAATAACATTAACTAAGGCCCTTGTCAATAAAGCTCAATGTCAAACAACTCACTCATAACATCATGGCTTCCCGTGTACATGCAGAAGTAAGGGATCACCCTGAGGCATGGCAACATGTCAAGATTTATTGAGCAAACAAAAGTAAATTCATAAAGCAAAACAAAAATGGTGTTGGACTTCACACCAAGCAGCATAAGTACCATGGGCCAACATAAAAGCACCAGTGAGAAGCCCATGTTGTGCCTAAGGTGCGTTAAATTTACACTTACGGGTGCTACGTCTAGGCGCTGTCCCCTCGCTGGCACTGGCATTTGAGACAGCCTGCTCACTCTGCTGTCCTGTTGGCCTCGATGACCTTGGCGGACGTCCTCTGGCCCTGTGGAGCCTATGATGGCCCCGCCTGGGAGGGAGCGGCCAGTTCCACAGTTGGCATCTCCCCAGTCGCCACAGCCTCATCGGATGCCACAGTCACTGGCAGAGGGGCGGAGGAGATGCTGTCCTCATCCGGAGCACCCTGAGAGGAGCCCGCAGAGACGACAGGCAGCTGCTGCGCCAACTTCGGACCTCCCTGCTCACTGTAGATGGATGGGCACCAAGCTGGGATACTTGGTGCCCAGACCATCTCCCACATAGGCACTGACCAGCTGAGCCCAATGCTGCTGTGAGGGCTTGTAGGTCCGAGCGCATCCCCAGGAAGCCCTGATTGTTCTCCTGGAGGAGCCTCTCCACGAGAGTCGCCACTCTCTCCATGGAGGAAGCATGGCACTCGGCCATGAGACTCATTGCATCGGTGATGCTCTACGTGGACTCCTCAAGCACGGGCACCATGCCATGCTTGGCCTTATGTATCTCCGCCAGATCCTCCCACATACCCTGCTGCACTTCCAGCGTTCGCTGCCTCAGGGACAACTCCAGAGGCACATCATCAGCCACCGACCAAGCAAGTTCCTGGTCCCCACCAGTCCTCTGACTGCCGGCGCCCTGGGTACTCTCTGTCTCTACCCGCACCTCAAGCGAGTGTGAAGTGCCCTCACCACCGTGCCCCAGGACACTAGCCGAAGATCTAATTCTCACCGAGGTGCTAGTATCTGCGCTGGTGCCTGCCTGGCTAAGATGGTGTGATGCTGGAGAGTGCATTTGCTTGGGGGCTTCAGGGGTGAGAGTTGGGCTCTGCGTGCTCCTCCTGGCCCTGCTCTGGTGATGCTGAAAGGAAGGAAAAGAACATTTGATTAGTTACAGTGCAGACAATGTCAACTTGCAGATTATTATGCGCTCATCCTTCAATAATCAAGAGTAAACCCATGTTGCTAACTTCAATCACTGAGCATTCAGCAGTGCCATGGCCACTGGGACACACATGGTGACCTGACTGCTCGCCAAACATACCTCCCCGTGGCACCCCAGCCTCACTGCCACCGGTGTTCCTGGGGGCATGGTGCCTCTCAAGGTCCATGGCCTGCTGCTCGAAAGGCGTAAGAATGGCCAACTGGGCCTGCCCTCCGCCAGTCCACATTCGTTCTGATGCATTGTGCGCAGTCTTTTCCTGAAAAGGAGAGAGGAGCATTGGTTAGTCCAGCCCGTGTCTGAATTCCCATTGCATCCCTGCCAACCCAGCCAGAGTGGGACATTGCAGGGCTCCAGTTCCTCGTCACCCCGCAGCTGCCGCACACTCACCCAAACAAGCCAGGGCTGACCCCACCCCATTGGCTAAATGCTGCCTCCTTCACATGTGGCATCACAAGGTGCCACTTTGCTAAGCAAGAAGGCACAAGCACGTGGAGCGCAAACACCAGAAGATGGATTGGTGCCCCGCCAACTGGAAGCTCCCCTCCCAGCAGGTTAGCACCTGACTTCAACATGCTTCCCAGTTCCCGCACTCTGCCTAGGTGCAGACCCTTGACATTCAACCCCATTCTATACTCTGGGTGTCAGTGTCACACGTGCTGCGGATGCAGAACACGCCCTAGCTTAACCCTCTCAGGCTGAACTGGACATGGGCAATCTCTACTGTCACACCCAGCGAGGGATCCCTGCCATGAGGGATTCAATGACGTTACTGTACTCAGAGTTGGCGGGGGTGTGGGGTGGGGTGGGGTGGGGTTGGGGGGAAAAGGTCACAGCTGCATTAAGTGACTTGAGGCAACATGGTACTCACCCTTCTTGAGCGCAGATCATCGTTGAACCTTTTGCGACACTGGAGCCATGTGCACAGCACCACATCATGGGAGCTGTAGGCCACCTCCTCCCACGCACGTTTGGTCAGTTGGGGGGGCCTCTGCCTCCCGTCCCTCAGAAGAAGGGCCTCCCGCCGCACTGCCATCTCCTCCAGGTGGGCAGATAGGCACTTGTCTGAAAAACGAGGGGCACACTGCCCTGCTGGCCTACCCTCCGGCCTGGCCTGCCCCCATGGCCTACCTTCCAGCCTGGCCTGCCCCGATGGCCTATCCTCCGGACTTGTGTCACCAGCATTGCCCCTCTGCAGAGCCCTTCACCCAGCCATTGCGAGCAGCCTTTCCAAGGCTGCCAGGCCCTCCTTAATACAGGCCGCCAGGTTGCCATGGACCAAGTGGGCTGAGCGCGCCCGCTGCCATCCGCCCACTCCCGCTATGCATGGGAGTTGTGAAGTATGCTGGGCGAGCCCGCGTAAAATGGTGATCTGGACCCAATTGCGGGCGGCGATCAGGTCCGCGCCCGTGCCCGTGCCCGCTCCCAACCAGCTCTGCCTGACATGGGGAGAATTCTCCCCCTGGAGTTCAAAATTTTCCTTTTATTTTCCCTTTCTCTCTCTAACATTCCCTGTTCTAACCTCTCTTTCTCTTTTTCTTCTCTTCAGAATTCTAGTTCAAGTTTTCACATTTCCCTTTCTTTATCAAATTCAAGTTCTTGCCTTTATCTCTTTCCAATTCAAGTTGTTTCATTTGTAATTGAATGAGAGCTGGTTCAACCCGAGTGCTATCAGGATCAGGCTTTTCCTCTTCGAGGTTCAACTGTTGAGCCGATACTTCAACGATCTCCGCCTTTTTAGCTCCGGCTTTTAAAAATACTCCTAATTTTTCTATCACAGCCCTGCTGGCACCCTGCAGCACCCAGTGCGAGCAGCCCTGCCGGCACCCTGCAGCACCCAGTGCGAGCAGCCCTGCCTGCACCCTGCAGCACCCAGTGCGAACAGCCCTGCCTGCACCCTACAGCACCCAGTGCGAGCAGCCCTGCCTGCACCCTACAGCACCCAGTGCGAGCAGCCCTGCCTGCACCCTGCAGCACCCAGTGCGAACAGCCCTGCCTGCACCCTACAGCACCCAGTGCGAGCAGCCCTGCCTGCACCCTACAGCACCCAGTGCGAGCAGCCCTGCCTGCACCCTACAGCACCCAGTGCGAGCAGCCCTGCCTGCACCCTACAGCACCCAGTGCGAGCAGTCCTGCCGGCACCCTGCAGCACCCAGTGCGAACAGCCCTGCCTGCACCCTGCAGCACCCAATACAAACAGCCCTGCCTGCACCCTGCAGCACCCAGTGCGAGCAGCCCTGCCTGCACCCTGCAGCACCCAATACAAACAGCCCTGCCTGCACCCTGCAGCACCCAGTGCGAACAGCCCTGCCTGCACCCTGCAGCACCCAATACAAACAGCCCTGCCTGCACCCTGCAGCACCCAGTGCGAGCAGCCCTGCCTGCACCCTGCAGCACCCAATACAAACAGCCCTGCCTGCACCCTGCAGCACCCAGTGCGAGCAGCCCTGCCTGCACCCTGCAGCACCCAATACAAACAGCCCTGCCTGCACCCTGCAGCACCCAGTGCGAACAGCCCTGCCTGCACCCTGCAGCACCCAATACAAACAGTCCTGCCTGCACCCTGCAGCACCCAGTGCGAACAGCCCTGCCTGCACCCTGCAGCACCCAATACAAACAGCCCTGCCTGCACCCTGCAGCACCCAGTGCGAGCAGCCCTGCCTGCACCCTGCAGCACCCAGTCCGAGCAGCCCTGCCTGCACCCTGCAGCACCCAGTGCGAACAGCCCTGCCTGCACCCTGCAGCACCCAGTGCGAACAGCCCTGCCTGCACCCTGCAGCACCCAGTGCGAACAGCCCTGCCTGCACCCTGCAGCACCCAGTGCGAACAGCCCTGCCTGCACCCTGCAGCACCCAGTGCAAACAGCCCTGCCTGCACCCTGCAGCACCCAGTGCAAACAGCCCTGCCAGCACCCTGCAGCACCCAGTGCAAACAGTCCTGCCAGCACCCTGCAGCACCCAGTGCAAACAGTCCTGCCTGCACCCTGCAGCACCCAGTGTGAACAGCCCTGCCTGCACCCTACAGCACCCAGTGTGAACAGCCCTGCCTACACCCTGCAGCACCCAGTGCGAACAGCCCTGCCTATGAACCCCACCAGTCTCACCTAAGAGAACAGTTCTGGGCAGCGGTACCAAGTTGGAGCAGCACTGTGGCAGGTAAGCTTATAATGGTGTATGCACCTAGAAGTCACAAGTTAAGTGAAGGTGAGCAAGTGCACATTACTTCCATCCAGTCGTAAATCAGACTGGACAGAAGGCATGTGGGCCATCAGCAGCGGCAAAATTGTACTCGAACACAATCTGTAACCTCATGGCCCGGCATATCCCCCACTCTGCCATTACCATCAAGCCAGGGGATCAACCCCGTTTCAATGAAGAGTGCAGGAGGGCTTGCCAGGAGCAGCACCAGGCATACCTAAAAATGAGGTGTCAACCTGGTGAAGCTGCAACACAGGGCTACTTGTGTGCCAAACAGCAAAGCAGCAAGTGATAGAGCTAAGTGACCCCACAACCAACGGATCTAAGCTCTGCAGCCGTGCCATATCCAGTTGTGAATAGTGGCGGACAATAAAACAACTCACTGGAGGAGTCAATGATGGGGGAGCCCAGCACATCAGTGCAAAAGATAAGGCTGAAGCATTTGCTACAATCTTCAGCCAGAAGTGCCAAGTGGATGATCCATCACGGCCTCCTCCGGTGGTCCCCACCATCACAGATGCCAGTCTTCAGCCAATTCGATTCATCCCAAGTAATATCGAGAAACAGTTGAAGGCATTAGATAGTGCAAAGGCTATGGGCCTGACAATATCTGGCAATGGTACTGAAGACTTGTGCTCCAGAACATGCCACGCCCCTAGCCAAGTTGTTCAAGTGCAGCTACAACACTGGCATCTACCCGGCTATGTGGAAAATTCCCCAGGTATGTCCTGTACACAAAAAGCAGGACAAATGCAACCCAACCAATGACTGCCCCAGCAGTCTACTCTCCATCATCAGTAAAGTAATGGAAGGGGTCATCAACAGTGCTATCAAGTGGCACTTACTTGGCAATAACCTGCTCACTGACGCCCAGTTTGGGTTCCACCAGGGCCACTCAGCTCCTGACCTCATTACAGCCTTGGTCCAAACATGGACAAAAGAGCTGAATTCCCGGGGTGAGGTGAGAGTGACTGCCCTTGACATCAAGGCAGCATTTGACTGAGTGTGGTATCAAGGAGCCCTAGCAAAACTGGAGTCAATGGGAATCAGGGGGAAACTCTCCACTGGTTGGAGTCATGCCTAACACAAAGGAAGATGGTTGTGGTTGTTGGAGGTCAATCATCTCAGTTCCAGGATATCACTGCAGGAGTTCATCAGGGTAGTGTCCTCAGCCCAACCATCTTCAGCTGCTTCATCAATGACCTTCCTTCCATCATAAGGTCAGAAGTGGGGATGTTCACTGATGATTGCACAATGTTCAGCACCATTTGTGATTCCTCACATACTGAAGCAGTCCATGTCCAAATGCAACAAGACCTGGACAATATCCAGGCTTGGGCTGACAAGTGGCAAGTAACATTCACGCCACATGTGCCAAGCAATGACCATCTTTGACAAGAGAGAATCTAACCATCACCCCTTGATATTCAATGCCATTATCATTGCTGAACGCCCCACTATCAACATCATGGGGGTCAGCATTGATAAGAAACTGAACTGAAATAGCCATATAAATACTGTGGCTACAAGAGCAGGTCAGAGGCTAGGAATCTTGTGGCAAGTAATTCACCTCCTGACTCCCCAAAGCCTGTCCACCACCTACAAGGCACAAGTCAGGAGTGTGATGGAATACTGTCCAATTGCCTGGATGAGTGCAGTTCCAACAACACTCAAGAAGCTCGACTCCATCCAGGACAAAGCAGCCCACTTGATTGGCACCCCATCCACAAATATTCAGTCCCTTCCCCACTGACACACAGTGGCAGCAGGGTGTACCATCTACAAGATGTAATGCAGGAAGTCACCAAAGTTCCTTAGACAGCATCTTCCAAACCCATGACCACTATCATCTAGAAGGGCAAGGGCAGCAGATAGATGGGAACACCACCACCTGGAAAGTTCCCCTCCAAGCCACTCATCATCCTGACTTGGAAATATATCGCCGTTCCTTCACTGTCGCTGGGTCAAAATCCTGGAACTCCCTCCCTAACAACACTGTTGATGTACCTACACCACATGGACTGCAGCGGTCCAAGAAGGCAGCTCACCATCATCTTCTCAAGGGCAATTAGGTATGGGCAATAAATGCTGGTCAAGCCAGCGATGCCCACATCCCATGAATAAACTTTAAAAATATGTGCCTCTGCTATTGCTTTCATCTTATCTTTGGCTGGATTGATTCTGTCACTCATGAGTCTATGCCCCATGTATGTTCGCTCTGTGAAGCCCAGCAAGCATTGATCTGCATTTGCCATGGGTCCCGCTGACTGCTTTCTAGCTAATGCTAATCTGAGCCTCTCGTCATGTTCCTCTGTATTGTCTCCATGAATAATGCTGTCGTCTGAGATATTGACTGTTCCTGGGATCCCTTGTATCACCTTATGGATTTGGTGTTGGCAAATCTCTGTTGCTGCATTGATACCAAAAAGCAATCTCTGTATTGGTAAAGTCCACAATGAGTGACAAAAATTGTCACCTTCCTTGAATCAAGGTGAAGCTCCAGCTTTACATCTTTAAGTCTAATTTGGAAAATACCTTGCTTGTGGATGACTGTTGAAAGACCTCGTCCACAGTGTGAATTGGGTGACATTCTCTCACCATTGCTTCATTCACCTGTCGCAGATCAACACAGAGTCTGATGTCACCACATAGACAGATTTTTAATCAGTAAGGGAATCAAGGGTTATGGGAAAAGGCAGGAAAGTGGAGCTGAGGATTATCAGGTCAGCCATGATCTTATTGAATGGTGGAGCAGACTCGATGGGCCAAATGGCCTACTTCTGCTCCTAGGTCTTATGGTCTTATTTGGTTTAGGCATGACCAAGGCTCAACCATGGTGTTGGTTTTTCTATTGGCTCTCGGTGTCTTGATCCATAAGTCTCTTGATCCTTGCCTCAACTTTCCCTGTCAGATCAAATGGTGTTCTGCATACAGGCTGAGCTACAGGCTTCACGTTCGTGGTAATGGTTAATCTCACTTGGCAGTTGTGTAACTTCTCAATTCCTTAAAACACTGGTCCAAACTCCTCCCTAAATTTCACATTTCAATCCAATGTATATCACCCCCAAGGTTTAGGCAGTTTTCCTGCTCAGAAGAGGCCCACCCACCCACCTCTTCAATCATTGCAAATTCTGCCTGTACATTCTGGTCCCCAGCTCTCACACCCACAATGAAACATCCAACAGTTTGAAGTCAGGTTTTCGACGTGTAAGAATAGAGCTTTTTGACACATTTTTGAGGTGTATACTTGAGTCTCCTTGTCTTCAGTTCCTCCCACAGTGCTCTGTCAATGACATTAGTGTCACTGCCTGAATCTACAAAAATGCTCACTTCAACATCACCAACAATCACTGGAGCTTTCTCATGGCTGCTCCCATTGATAGAAAACATGAATCCATGATTGCTGATAGTGTCTTCACTTGCTGCATCTTCGTCAGCCTGTCCCACAGTTGTGCCACTTTCACCTCTCTTTCCTTTACATGGTTTGTTAGCCTCCCCTCTCTGTTTAGCTTTGCTTCTGCACTTCTTGGCAAAATGGCCTTTGCCCCCACATTTTCTGCATATCTTTCCCTTGTCCCGAGTTGCCACATCTGAAACACTCTCTCTCAGAACGTTGCTGTTTACATTTACATGTTCCTGGATTCTGTTGTGCCACTCAGTTAATCCCAACCTTTGTCCTGCCAATGGCAGTGGTGGGATCAAATTTCATGCTGTGAAATTGTCCATTCAGTGCTTCCAGTGCAGCTGTTATTTTCAAAGCGTCATCCAACATGAAGTCATCTCCTCTTTCCAGCAGTTTATGCTTCAATTTATCCGACTTGTAATGCTGAATTAACCTGATCCGCTACCTGGTTATTCAGATCTGTTGCAACAAAATTGCATCCATCTGACGCCTGCCTCAAACAGGCCACAAATTGGGTGACTGTTTCCCCCTCTTTTCTGACAGAAAATATACCTTTGGGATGTGGCATCTGGCGTCATGACATAACGGTCCTTCAAAGCTTTCACTGCACGTTCATAATCCTCCTTTTCCCCTGTGTCAAGTAACGTCTTGCAAGTCTCCCTCACCAAAGCGCCCACACTGAAGCCTGTTGCTGTGCTTTCTGCCCCACTGTTGTCCTGTCCAAAAACAGACTGTGACTGTCAGCATAAGCTTCAAGCTCCTCCAGCCACACTTTCCATTTCACCCTGACTGTACTGGCATCACCCAATGGATCAAACGGCTCAACTCCTTGGACTGCAGACATATCAGCTCCAACAAATGTCATGATACAATCCTAAATATCTCTGTATTTATCCTCATTGCCAATGTCACATCTCAGGCTGTAAGAACAACACTCAAAATCGCAGGTTTAACTGCAGAAACATCATCATTTAATCTGCCATCCTGGTTAACTCCCTAACGTGTTATCTGACCTTCACCACCACACCACCACCCCCCACCACCCCAACACACCCCAGGACAGGTGATCCCACATGTAGTAGTGAACCTTACAGTACCTTATCCGTGTGCTGCATCTAATACTCAAGTCCACACACACTCACAATCAGCTACAACCACCTCAAATCTCAAACTCTGTTCCTCTGACTCCAGCCTCTGGTGCCTCCTTCCCTTCCTTTATCCCATTATTAGTGGCTATGCCTTTAGAGCCCCCACCCACTGGAATTCCCTTCCTAAAACACTTCGCTTCTTTGCTTCCTCGACTGAATACCCATCTCATTCATCAAGCTTTTTGGGCCGCCTCTGCTAGTGTCCTCTTTGGCTCGGCATCCAACCTTTGTTTGTCCCTATGGCCATTTTCTGTGTGAAAATGCTGTTATGCATTGCAAGTTGTTGAAATATTAATTCATGGCATTTTTGTTCATTTATTTTAGTAGCTTTTCCTTGATGCTTAAGGCAAACTCGCAGCTTTGAAACGAATATAATTCTGTTCGACTTAAAACGTTAACTGTCTCTCTCCACAAATGCTGCCTAACCTGCTCAGCGATTCCGCCCTTTCCTGTTTTATTTCACATTACTACCATCCGCTTTTGTCAATTATTCTGGATGGATCACAGGGCATCCTCACGCTTTGCTGATCGCAGTACCGGCCTCGGCCTGCGGGCGGCGATATCTCCCGGATCGCAGTACCGGCCTCGGCCTGCGGGCGGCGATATCTCCCGGATCGCAGTACCGGCCTCGGCCTGCGGGCGGCGATATCTCCGGGATCGCAGTACCGGCCTCGGCCTGCGGGCGGCGATATCTCCCGGATCGCGGTATCGGCCTCGGCCTGCGGGCGGCGATATCTCCGGGATCGCAGTACCGGCCTCGGCCTGCGGGCGGCGGTGTCTCCGGGATCACAGTACCGGCCTCGGCCTGCGGTGTCTCCGGGATTGCAGTACTGGCCCCAGCTTGCGGGCGGCGGTGTCTCCGGGATCGCAGTACCGGCCTCGGCCTGCGGGCGGCGGTGTCTCCGGGATCACAGTACCGGCCTCGGCCTGCGGGCGGCGGTGTCTCCGGGATTGCAGTACTGGCCCCAGCTTGCGGGCGGCGGTGTCTCCGGGATCGCAGTACCGGCCCCTGCCTGCGGGCGGTAGTGTTTCCGGGATTGCAGTACCGGCCTCGGCCTGCGGGCGGCGGTGTCTCCGGGATCGCAGTACCGGCCTCGGCCTGCGGGCGGCGGTGTCTCCGGGATCACAGTACCGGCCTCGGCCTGCGGGCGCCGGTGTCTCCGGGATTGCAGTACTGGCCCCAGCTTGCGGGTGGTGGTGTCTCCGGGATCGCAGTACCGGTCTCGGCCTGCGGGCAGCGGTGTCTCCGGGATTGCAGTACCGGTCCCTGCCTGCGGGCGGTGGTGTCTCCGGGATTGCGGTATCTCCAGAATTGCAGTACCGGCCCCTGCCTGCGGGCGGCAGTGTCTCTGGGATTGCAGTACCGGCCCCTGCCTGCGGGCGGCAGTGTCTCTGGGATTGCAGTACCGGCCCCAGCCTGCGGGCTGCGGTGTCTCCGGGATCGCAGTACCGGTCTCGGCCTGCGGGCAGCGGTGTCTCCAGGATTGCAGTACCGGTCCCTGCCTGCGGGCGGCAGTGTCTCTGGGATTGCAGTACCGGCCCCGGCCTGCGGGCGGTGGTGTCTCCGGGATCGCAGTACCGGCCTCCGGCCTGCGGTGTCTCCGGGATTGCAGTACCGGTCCCTGCCTGCGGGCGGCAGTGTCTCCCGGACTACAGTACCGGTCCCTGCCTGCGGGCGGCAGTGTCTCCCGGACTGCAGTACCGGTCCCTGCCTGCGGGTGGCAGTGTCTCCCGGACTGCAGTACCGGCCCCGGCCTTCGGGCGGCGGTGTCTCCGCCCCCTTTTTTTAACCGGCCTCGGGCTCGCGGCCGCTTCGATTTGTAACGGCTGCCGCTCCAAAATGGCGGCGCTCCCGTATCCGCAGGCGGCGATGGGCTCCGTCTTCCCGCAGCGGGGCCAGGGGGCGGGGGAAGAGCGGGAGCTGCCGGCCCTGGAGCCTCAGGAGATCGAGCGGCGGCTGCAGAGGACCCGTAGGGAGCTGAGCAACAGGCGGAAAATCCTCCTGAAGAACCTGCGGACGGACAGCGGCAGCCAGGTACCGGCCTGTCCCCGGGGGAGGGAATCCTCGGGCCACCCTCAGCCTGGCGGCGGGGGCCGCCTAAATAACGCCGTAAATTGCCGGTTCCCCGCTGTTAACGAGTGTTTTTTATTATTAATATTCCGCTCACCTGCTCACGGCAACTTCACTCATGGACAACTTTACAGCAACAGCGGCTTCTTCTCCCATTCCCCAGCTCTCACTCACACTCTCTCTCTCACACACACCGCCTCATCTACAAGTTAAATCGCTGTTCTTCATGAACTGCGCTTTTAATTGGATCTAAAGTAAATTCCAGTGGATCTGATCTCCTGGAGTTAGTTTCCTTCAACGTAAATTATCCGGCGTTTGGTAAATGCGCCGTTTCCTGCCCTTCTCAGGCGAGGCGGTGTTTGAAGTAAAAGTTTAAATCTCCAGTCAGGTGGGATTTTAAAACTTTCCGGGTGCGTGTTTGTAACGTGGAGCCTCATCTTTATGTTGGCTCCCAAGCTCTGTATGATTTTACGGAGTAAACTCAGTCCACAGCGATGCGGGGGGGGACTGAACTTGTCTGAATTTACCAAGCAGCGCTGCGGAAATTCTCATTTTCAGCTGCGTGATTGCATTTCCGCGAGATATTCATTGTTTCCTTCTCCTTCATTTTACATTTCCACCTTTTCCCATCCCACAAAAACATTTAATGGAATGTATTTTAACGTTTGAAATCTTTTCAGATAGTCTGGTCAGATTTGATTTTCCTTCGGGAAGAATCTGTACAGTACTTTTAAAGCTTGTGTTCGTCACTGCCTTGTACAATTTCTTTAGTATCCTACAGCAGTTTTTTTTTATTCAAGACAAACCAACGTTCAAGAACTTGAAATATTATTGGCTGAACAAACCTAATCGGACAACAAATTCCATATTGAGCAGTGCTTTGTGGTGGGTTTGTACCTGGCTCTATTATAGCTAAAGTTTCCTTGCCTAAGTTAGGGCAGAACAGGGCACTTCCTAAATAGTGGAAAGCCAGGAACAGCAGAAGTTGAGAGATTTGGGGTCCATGTACTTAGATTACTAAAATGTCATGGACACATGGAAAATAATCAAAAAAGGATAATGAATATTGGCTTTTATATCTAGTGGGATAGTATACAAACAAGGGGGTTGAATCATGCTTCAGCAAAACAAAACCTTGGTTAGATCGCACCTGAAGTACTGTTCTGGGCATCTCACCTCAAGAAGCATATACTGGCCTTGGAGGGAGTGCAGTGTAGACCTACCAGAATGATATCTGGACTCCAAGGGTTAAATTATAAAGACAGATTACACAAATTAGAATTGTATTCCCTGGAATTTAGAAGGTTGAGGGGTTATTTAATCAAAGTTTTCACGATATTAAGGGAACTGGATGGGGGTAGATAAAATGATTTCTGCTGGTTGAGGAGTCAATGGGCAGATTTTCCCCGCAGTCTTCTGAACTCCACTGTCAGGCTGAAATGTGGGTCAGAAGCCCATGCTGTCTGGGGAACAGTCTGTGGGAACCTGGAGGCCAACTGGAAAATCCCATTGGCTTTTCTTAAGTGGCCTTTAATGAGCTTAATCCTACATGCCACTTGCAACTGTATTCCCAATGCCGCCCCCTACCCCCAATTCCGCCACAAATATCGCCTAGAGGTGGGATGGCATCGGGGAGTCAGCATACCAGTGAGAAGGACTTTTTTGTTTAGCTCCTGCCTGCCTCCATTCCTGGCCCTAGCAGGGGAGGGAGTCTCAAAATCCTGACCCAAGACTAGGAGCATAGTGTAAACATTACAGCCAGACCTTTCAGGACTGAAATTGGGAAGCAATTCTACATGTAAAGGATAGTAGAAGTTTGGAGCGTTCTTCCACTGATGCCGATTGATGCTAGGGAAATTGTTAATTTGAAATCTGAAATTGATAGATATTTGTTATCCAAAGGTATTAAGGGATATGGCGCAAAGGTGACTACATGGAATTGGGTTGCAGATCAATCATGTCTCATGACTAGTGGAATAGGCTCGAGGGACTAAATGACCTCCTCCTGTTCCTATGTTCCAAGAAAGCAAATGGATGTTGGTAAACTACAGAAAACTACATAAATAGTTTGAGCATTGTTTATTAATGACATCTGTGAAGTGTTCGGTTTTCACAGCTTTTCAACAATTTTCAACAGTTATTTATGTATCTCAAATTATATCCACTGTTATATTGCATTTATTGCGAAATCACTGGTAGCCTTGATTGCTGGTACTTTGGAATCCAGGAATGGGCAAGCTGTACAGGGCTTGAGCACAAAAATCAAGGCTGGCACTTAGCACTCCTTCAGTACTGCACTGCATGGCTGGATGTGCTGTCTTTCAGATGGAATATTAAACTGAGGCCCCGTCTGCCTAGCCGGGTGGATGTAAAAAAAAAACCAAGGCAATCTTTTGCAGAGGAGTTATCCCTGGTGTCCTGGTCAATATTTATTCCTCAATAAACATTATAAAAAAGTGATTATTTGGTCATTTTCACATTAAGATAATCAGCTGAGCTCGTAACGTGGCCCATTTACACTGGCCAGAAGCAACATACATTCATATGCAGGGACCTGTTCTCGGCAATTAAAAGGAATATGCCCAAGCCTTGCACCTTTTTTGAATTATCTGATAGCTTGGGGAACCTATTGTTCCCCATTGCTTTCTCCACGGCACCGCCTGAGCCAATTAGAGTCAGCTTGCCAGCCATTCAGCACCCTTTTCTCCTGTAGTATAAATAGTTGTGATTGTTTGAAATTTGGCATTCTGGCGTTTGTCTTGCTGAGTGCAAGATGAAAAGTTTTGGCAGCATACTCTTTTTTCAACAATGTCTCATTGTTGTTTGTGGGGGTTTGCTGTGTGCATATTGCCTGCTGTGTCCCCTGCATCACAACAGTAGCTACATTTCAGAAGTATTTACTGTAAATCACTTTGGGATGTCCAGTGGTTGTGAAAAGCGCTATGTAAATGCAGGTCTTTTTTCCCCCAGTTTGTGTTCTCTTGGATACCCTTTCCTTGTGCTTCATCCAAAGTTTGCTGGTGTAGGCATTTCTCAACCAGTGAACTGAAACATGACCTTACTCACAAAGTAGTCTGGAATAGCGGGCTTCAGGGTAAATGATGAGCTTTGCACTCAAAATGGCACTGAATTCAATTGCACTTTCCTGATTTTCCCTCAATTTCTAAATTGACAGTTCAAACAACCAGGCTAAAACTATGACTCAAGTTTAACAAAACTAAAAAAAGAATATTCTGAGATTCTTGATTTGAAGTTAGGATGTAGGAAAAAACAGTGTGTGTAGGGCAGTGAAGCTTGAGCAGGTCAAGGGAAGGAAGTTTAAAAAAGCATTAGTCTTGGATGCCACTCAAACTCATCTTAAATGATAAAACACTGATCTCTTCCATTGTTTGTGGGGTGGTGGGGCAATGTGGAGGTCGCAGTAGGGGGAGGCCCTCTATAAAGTGGCACTCCTATGTTGTCTGTAATAGGTATTCCTACAAAGCTAGCCAAGGGGCAAGTGAGGGGTTATTATGGGACAGGTCAGCATCATTTATCCTCCTTAGAACACAGGAGCAGTCATTAAAATGTAACACTCCACAGTGAAATCATTTTTTTTGATTCTTTCATGGGATGTGGGTGTTGCTGGCTAGGCCAGCATTTATTCTCCATCCCTAATTGCCCTTGAGAATGTATAATATTTGAGAGTAACCAGATTGTCTCACTTACTGCACCTGTGCAAAGCCTTCAAATTCAAGGATCTATCCTTGGCTGCTTCCTCTTCTATGTTTTGCTTTTTAATATCATTTGCATGTATTGGTCAGCTTTCATGCGTGTTCTGTCAATGCTTTTTTTAATTCTTGAATGGGATGTGGGTGTCGCTGGCCAGGCCAGCATTTATTACCCATCCCTAGTTCAGAGAGTTAACCACATTGCTGTGGGTCTGGAGTCACATGTAGGCCAGACCAGGTAAGGACTGCAGATTTCCTTCTC
Source organism: Cetorhinus maximus (assembly GCF_964194155.1). Lineage (NCBI taxonomy): Eukaryota > Metazoa > Chordata > Chondrichthyes > Lamniformes > Cetorhinidae > Cetorhinus > Cetorhinus maximus. The sequence goes on along the minus strand of NC_135895.1, from coordinate 62,000,707 downwards.
TAAAGGGCATTAGTGAATCAGATGGGTTTTTACAACAATCGACAATGGTGTCATGGTCATCATTTTAATTCCAGATTTTTATGGAATTCAAATTCCACCATCTGCCGTGGCAGGATTTGGACCCTGGTCCCCACACATTATCCTGGGTCCCTGGATTACTAGTCCAGCGACAATACCACTACGCCATCGTCTCCCCGATTTCTACATTCTGAGGAATGTAGTGATAAAAAATGGTTTACAATGTTGACTTGAAAAAGGTTACAATTTGCCTTGATATTCCTCTCTCAACATAGGAAAATTGTTCCAAGGCATTCACAGAAGTGCAGTTAGCCAAAAATTGACACTGAAGTAGAGTGCAATATTAGAATGAATGAATGAAGAGTTGGATTTTAAGAAGAGCCTTAAAGGAGGAGCGGGAAGTGAAGAGGTTTGGGAGTTTTTGACCTACTGAAACATGGAAAAAGTTAAAGAATCATAATTTGCATTCCTTTAAGAAATAAAATATACATTCCTTTAAGAAATAAAACCTCCATAGGAAAAGTAGTCCAACCATTAGTACTAAGAGAAGTTAAGGACGGTGTTAGATGAAAGGAAGAGGCTTATAATGTTGTCAAAGAGAGTAGTAAGCCTGAGGATTAGGAGGATTTTAGAATTAAGCAAAGAATGCACAGGAAATTGATAGAATACAAGAGTAAGCTAGCAAGAGACAGAAGAACAGATTGTACAAGTTTCTACAGCTATGTAAATAGGAAAAGATGGTGAAAGTAAACATGGATCCATTAAAGACGGAGACAGGAGAAATTATAATGGCAACTAAGGAAGTGGTAGAAACATTAAACAAATACTTTGTATCTATCTTCACGGTGGAAGACAAGAAATATTCCAGAAATAGTGGAGAACCAAGGTCTGGAATCAGGAACTTCAGAAATTCATACAGTATTACTAATGAAATAGTACTAGAAATTAATGGAACTAAGAATTGACAAATATCCTGGACCAGATAGCTAGTGCCTTGGTGTTTTAAAATTGATAGCTACAGGACTGCAGCAGTTCAGGAAGGCAGCTCACCACCACCTTCTCCAGGGCAACTTGGTATGGGCAATAAATGCTGGTCCAGCCAGCGAAACCCACATCCCGTGAATGAATTGGTTTTAATATACCAAAATTCTAGAATAGTCTCCATGGATTGGAAGGTAGCAAACATAACCACACTGTTCTAAACAGGAAGGAGAGAAAAGGCTGGGAGCTTTAGGCCTGCTAATCTGCCATGAGTAGAAAATGCTAGCATATTATTGGGAAATGGCAACAGAATACCTAACAAATCATTGAATAGATGGTGTCAACATGGATTTAGCAAAGGGAAATCTTGTTTGACAAATCTGTTGCATTTTCTCTTATAGTTAGGGTAGTTAAAGGAAAACCAGTGGATAAAGTGTATTTCATTTTTCAGAAAACATTTGAAAAGTTGCCACATAAGAGGTTATTACATACAATTAGGGTTCATGGAACCTGAGGTAATGTATGAGCATGGATTAAGGGATTGGTAAATGGACAGAAAACAGTAGGAATATACATGTTGTTTATGGGTTGGCAGCCTGTAACTAGCCTGCAACCACAAGGCCTGAGTGCTTGGATCTCAGCTGTTAACAATCTGCCAATAACTATGTTGAGGGGACCAAGTGTAATGCACCTATGTTTGCTGCTGATACAAAGTTAGGTGGGAAAGTAAGCTATGAGGAGGATGCAAAGAGGCTTCAAAGGGAACAAGGTGGCTTAAATGGGCAAGAACATGGAATATAATGTAAGGAAGTGTTAAGTTATCCAAAATAGAAAAGCAAATTTTTTTTTAAGTGGCAAGAGACTGGGAGTACCGTGATCAATTTTCGTTTTCTTAGAGGGTATAAACAGCAGGTTCTCTAGATTGATTCTTGGAGTGAGAGGATTGTCTTGAATCACAGAACCTTTACTGTACAGGAGGAAGCCATTTGAGCCTTTGAGCCCATGTCGGCTCTCTGTAGAGCAATCCAGTAAGTCCCACGCTCTTGCTCTCTCAGTAACCAGGTAAGTTTATTTCCGTCCAGTGAATTTCTTCTTGAAATCATTAATTGTCTCCGCTTCCACCACCTTCATAGGCAGTGTGTTCCAGGTCATTACCATTTGTTGGGTTTTTAAAAAAAAGGCTCCTCTTCACATTCCTCCTGCAATTCTTGCCCAAAACCTTAAATCTGTATCTGCTAGTCCTTGTACCAATATGTAATAGGAGCAGATTTTCTTTGTTTACTTCATCTAAACCTGTCGACATTTTGTATGCCTCGATCGAATCTCCCCTCAACCTCCTTTGCTGCAAAGAAAATGATTCCAGCTCTTCCAACCTAACCTTGTAACTAGTTTCAATTGTCTTAATTTCCCTAAAATTCAATTCTAACTCCAAAACATCAACGTAACTTGCTTCAAAATTGACACCTACAATCGTGGATTGTTTAACCATTCTAACAAAGTGTCAGCCCACTAACTAGGAAATGATTTTTGGAAAGTAGGATTTGATCCGTAAAACCAACTAATTGCTAAAAGCAAATTCAGGAAACTTTACAGATATTAAGATTGGACATCAATGATTAAACATAATTGGTTAAATGTAATTGATTTAAACGTGTACACAAATGTCAGTTGTGGTTCTAATGTTAGCATTCTCGCCTCTGAGTCAGAAGGTTGTGGGTTCAAGTCCTACTTGAGCACAAAATCTAGGCTGTCTATTTTTCGGATGACATGTTAAACTGGGACCCCATCTGCATTCTCGGATGGATGTAAAATATCACAACGACACTACCCAAAAAGAACAATGGGATCCTCCCTGGTGACTTGACCAATACTCATCTCTTAACCAACACTTGAAACAGATGATCTAATCATTATCTCATTGCTCTTTATCAAATTGGCAGCCATGGTTTGTACATTGTAAAATGATTGATTGGGACTGCTTTCTTTCTTAAATTTGTTCATGGGATGTGAGCATCACTGGCAAGGCCAGCGTTTGTTGCCCATCCCTAATTGCCCTTGAACTGCTGCACTCTATGTGGTATAGGAATGTTGTTAGGGAGGGAGTGCCAGGATTTTGAACCAGTGACAGTAAAGGAATGGCGATATATTTCCAAGTCAAGATGTTGTGAGAGTTGGAGGGAAGCTTGCATGTGGTGTTACCAGGAGCATCCTGTCCTTGTACTTCTAGGTGGCAGTGCTCACAGGTCTGGAAGGTACTGTTGAAGGAGCTATGATGAAATACTGCAGTACATCTTGTAGGTGGTACAGACTGCTGCAACGATGTGCCATTGGTGGAGGGTATGAATATTTGAGGTGGTGGATGAGGTGCTAGTCAAATGGGCTGTTTTGTCCTGGACGGTGTCCAACTTCTTGAATGTTGTTGGAGCTGCATTCATCTAGGAAATTGGGAGTATTCCAGCGTACTCCTTAACTGTACCTTGTAGATGTTGGACAGGTTTTGGGGAGTTGGGAGGTGAGTTACTTGCTGCAGAATTCCCAGCCTCTAACCTGCTCGTGTATCCACTGTATTTATGTGGCTGGTCTAGTTCAGTTTCTGGCCAGTGGTAATCACCAGGATGTTGTTGATGGTGGTTTCAGTGAACATAATGCCATTTAATGTCTGGGGAGATGGTTAGATTTTTTTTCTTTTTTGAGATGGTCATTGCCTGTAACTTATCAGCCCAATTCCGAATGTTGTTCAGCTCTTGCTACATGCTGGTATGGACTGCTGCAGTATTTGAGGAATTGCAAATGGGACTAAACACTTCAATCATCAGCGAACATCCTCACCTCTTACCTTGTGATGGAGGTAAGGCTATTGATGAAACGGCTGCCGTGGACACGTCCCTTAGTAATTCCTGTGGTGATGTCCTGGGGCTGAGATGATTGGCTTACAACAGCTGCTGCCATTTTTTTTTGCTCAGTATGACTCCAGCCAATGGAGAGTTTTCCCTGATTTCTATTGACCTCAGTGATTACTAAACAAGTACTGAATATTTATTGGAAAAAGATAGTTAATAAACAGCGGGCAACATGGATTTGCTAAAGGCAAATAGTGTTTGACTAACCTGATTGTGTTCTTTGAATGAAAGCGTTGAGGAAGGTAGTGTAATGTATGTGGACTTTCAAAAGATGTTTGATAATGTGCTTGTTAGCAATATTGAAGCCCATGGAATTAAAGGGAAACTCTTTCGAGTTATCAACAGTCACAGATTGCAACTCTTTCGAGTACAATCACAGTTCTTGGTTTCCGGGAGTGGGATGGAATTAAAGGGAACTGGCAGTGTCGATATGAAATTGACAACGAGCCAAAGCAAAGGGTGGGGGCGAAGGTTGTTTTTCAGACTGCTGGAAAGGATAGAGTGGTGTCTTCCACATGTTGGTATTAGGACCACTACTCTTTTGGATGCACATTTCTGGACTTGTGTATGCAGGGCCTACTTCTCAAAGTTTTCAGGCAACACTAATCTCAAATAACGTAAATAACGAGGATGTTCATAACAGACTTCAGGAGAATAGAGACAGATTTATGAAATGGACAGATGCAAGGCAGATACAATTTAACAAGTGACAAGTAGTGAATTTAAGCAGGAAGAATGAGAAGAGGGTAATATAAATGCTACAATTTCTTAAAGCAGTGCAGCAATGTAGAGATCTGGGGATATAAGTACCTAGACCTTTGAAGGTGGCAGGCCAAGATTAGAAGGCTGTGTTTTATAAAGAAGCTAACAGATCCTTGGCTTTATAAACAGGCAAAAATGCAAAAGCATGGAAGTTATGCTAAACCATTATAAATCACTGGTTAGTCCTCAGTTGGGCAGTTCTGGGCATCACACTTGAGGATTGATGTCAACCCTCTGGAAAGTATGCAGAAGAGATTTAGCAGAATGCTACCAGGGATGCGGGACTTCAGTTATGTGGATAGACTGGAGAAACTGGGGTTGTTCTCCTTAAAATAGAGAATGTTAAGGGGAGAGTTGAAAGAACTACTCAAAACTGAGGGGTTTGATAAAGTAGGAGAAATAGCCAGAGGGCACAGATTTAAAATAATTGGCAAATAAAACCCAGAGGCGAGGTGAGGAAAATTGATTTTGTGCAGCATGCTGTGATCTAGAATGCACTGCCTAAGCAATCTCTCAATTAAAAAAATTCTCATGTTTGTTTTCCAGGCCTGCCATAGCCTTGCCCCTCCTCATCTCTCTAGGCTTTTCTGATAGTACATCTCTCCCATGATATCTACATTCTGGCCTCTTGCACATCCCTGATTTTAGTTGCAGGATGTGCCTCCTCTGCTCGGCCCTGAGGGCTGGAATGCCTTCCCTCTACCTCTCTGCCTCTCCAGCTCTCTTTCTTGCATTAAGGCACTACTTTGGCTTTTAACCATCTGCCTAATAATTAGTATGTAGTTAAGTGCCAACTTCTACAAAAGCAAGCTTGAGTTCTGATGAAAGACCACGGATCTGAAACATTTACTCTGCTTTTCTGTCCGCAGATGCTGCTTGACCTGTTGAGTAATACCCACGTTTTCTGTTTTTATTTCAGGTGCTAACTTTTGTTTGATAATGCTTATGTGAAGTGCCCTGGGAATTTTACTATGTTAAAGGCTCTATGTAAATACAAGTCATTGTTCTTGAAAGGGTGGTGGAAGATGATTCAATAATAACTTTCAAAAGGGAATTCAATAAATACTTGAAGGGAAGAAATTTGCGAGGAAGGGAAGAAATTTGCCAGGTTATGGGGGAAAGGGCAAAGGAATGGTACTAATTAGTAGCTTGTTCCAAGAACTAACACAAGCAGTATGGGCTAAATGGCCTCCTTCCAGTGCTATATCATTGTGATGTATTCTACAATGGAATACAGTAAGTATTTATTCAATATTGCAGTTAAATAGTAAAGTTCTTCATTAAACCAGCTATGTACACAGACTATGCAGATAGATTTGGCAATGGTCAACGATGAGTAGAAGGTGGTCCATCCTGACTGTGGCTGTCAACTTTCTTACTTAGCAGTTGCAGATTTAACTCAGCTATAACTGCCCCTTTCTAAAGTTTGGAAAACACAGCCTTTGTGATTCTTGTTACATTTGTCAGTTAGATCATTATGCTGAAGGATTAATACAGACCAAATGGCCTAAAACGATGAAATGATTAAAATAAGAAAGGCTCTGTCTTGAACTATAGGGAGTTTTACTTCCTTATCACCGAGCTGCATTCCATTTGCAGATGTGCTGTAGTTAACAGAGGACTATCACTAGATCACCCAATTTTACATTCTATGGATGTAGTTTTATAAGATTGTTTATGTAATTAACAGTTCCTTGATTACGTTTTCTTGGAATTGGGTATTGTGCCATATGAATTAATGAGAAACCTTTCAATTAATAAAACTGGAAGATGACTGGTGGTGGTCTTAAAATTATGAAGTGATTCAATACGATAGATGTTTCCACTTCTGTGGGTGTCAAAACTAGGGGTCATAAATACAATCACTAATAAATCCAATAAGGAATTCAGGTGAAACTCTGAACCCAGAGAGTGGATAGAATGTGGAACTTGCTATCACTGGAGTAGTTGATGATTTGCAGGAATGCGAGAAAGGAGTAAAGGATATGCTGTGAGGATTAGAGAAAAGGGTTGAGAGGAGACTTGTGAAGAGCATAAACACTGATATAGACTAGTTGGGTGGGATGTGCTATGAAGTTTGTGTATAATTAAAACATATAGCCTTGCCTATTATTTAAACAACATAATGTTTGTGTACGTCCCAATGCTCTTACCTGTTCAGAGTGTTTTTGTTTGGTTTTATAATTCCTCTGTAAAACATCTTGGGATGTTCTTAGGCTCGATGTAAGTATAAATTGTTGTTGCTGTGTGACACCTAACCTTCATAGAGATGTCATACATTCCCATGATCATTTTGAAGATGAATAGGATGCTGTCTCTCACTTGCACGCTTTTAGATTCTGAATGTTCTCAAGGCCTTCGTTTGTCAAAGGATTATTTACATTAAAAGGATAATTAAAATGCTCGTGTTATAAGGTCAGTTGGGATTAGTTTTTCTGGTCAGCAGTGCTTTACATGCATGCGTGATTCTATTAAGAGTTTGATTACACTTTTAATCTAATTCTGACGTACTTTTAAGACTAAATTTGCATTCTCAGTCTGAACTTCAAACCACCCCCAACTAACTGTTCTTATTTATCTGACCTGAACATTTGCTGCTTCTTAGTGCATTTTAATCATTATTACTTTATTTAAGTATTTGAATGTGCTTGATTACATGGCTAATATTTCTTCTATTTCATGATTCAGGAAGTACATGAATTGCTGAAAGATTATGAATTGAAGTACTGCTATGTGGATAGGAACAAAGGAACCGGTAAGCTGAGATTATTTTAAATGTTTGAGAAATGGATCTTAGCCCTGACTACCATTCACCAAGAATTAGAGATCTTGGAGAGGGATAATTTTTACATCCTTTGCTCTTTGGACAAGATACTTGCATGCTCTTCCAGAGCTTTGTTGCTGCCGTTTGTCACAGCAGCAGCCTAAGAATCCTTTGATCATGACTGTTCAGCAGGTACCATTTCAGCAGCACAGGGATGTTAATGCTAAGACTATATTGAAACTGCACTACTGATTTATTTGTTGAAGTTAGTTCTTAAAATATTCTTCTGGCTTTTCTTCTAGGAAATTTCACTACTTGGCTTGACAGCTAGCATGGAGCTTTTGAGTTAGATTCTGATGTCAGTGTCAGAATGTAGGATTTCAAATTGACAATTTCCATTTAGCTCAATGACAGCCAGCTGGAAACAACTGTCAGGTACAACTGGGAGATCTGATGTAACACATGACTGAGGTGCAGTTTAGTCTAGAAAGCCTCTCTTAAGGATACGTCAAATTCAATGTTTTTTTTTCTTTCCTCTGCTCTTCTACATTTCTTTTTCTCTTTTTCTTTCTCGCTTTTGCCCCCTCCACCCATTCCGGTAAATTAATTGAATTTAGACCTTTAAAAGCCTCTCACTTAAGGCGGATGGGTAGTGAAAGTATGAATTATTAAATATCTGGTCTTTAAAACTTAGTTTCAGCACTGAAACTTGATTGCTCAATTTATGCTTGGGCTAGAATAACATTTTGATAAGTAATTTACCTGTAACTACAGGTTAATACTTGAATACAATCTTGATGTTTCCACAAATGCACAAATGCACAAATTCCACAATCAATGGTGCTGCCATCGCTCAATCCCCACAAACAACATGCTGGGTGTTATTATTGAGGAACTCATGACCCATGTTGAGGTTGCTTATTCTGTGCCGAATGGTTCACCACCTGACCCCCCAAATTAAGCCAGTGGTGAATAATTATATTTTCCCTGATGATTGACATCAGCTCTAAAGTAATGTAAAGCTCACAGGCACTAGGCTCTGCCTTTTTAAAGAGTGTAAATAAAAATTCTAAGTGTGGAATGTTTCTCCTGCCTGTGCCTGACAGATTCAGCTTCCAGAGACAGTCAGATTCATTCTCTTTGCGAGCAAACAATAGACCCATTTATTGTTGCTTTGTGTAGCTACAACACAGCATCTGCTCAACAGTGTGGAAAATTATGCAGGTATATCCTGTCCACAAAAGGCAGAACAAATCCAATCCAGTAAGCTATCAACCTATAGGCCTACTTTCTGTCATCAATAAAATTGTGGAAATGCTGTCAAGCAACACTTGCTCAGATTGGGGTCTACCTGTCCAGCATGGATAAGATGGATTCCAGAGGTGAGGTGACAATGACTGCCCTTCATTCAAAGCAGCAGGCAACTGAATATGACACTATGGAGACCTAGTCAAAGTCTAGCCGATGGGAAATGGAGAAATTTTCTCCAGTTGCTGGAGTCATACCTGGCACAAAGGAAAATAGTTGTAGTTTTGCAGACGGTCATCTTAGTCCTAGCACATTGCTTTGAGTCCCTCAGGGCAACATCCTATTCCAACATCTGCAGCTGTTGCATCAGTAGCCTTCCCTTCATCATTAGGTCAGAAGCAGACTTGTTATTTTTCAATAATGGCACAGTATTCAACTCCATTCACAATTCCTCATTTACTGCAAGCAACAGACCTGAACTGGCATAGTTTGAACTGATGTGTGGAAAGTAACATTTGCACCACTTAACTGGCAGGCAATGACAACTTTCAGTATGAGAGAGCCTAAACACTTCCCTTTGACAATCAATGGTGCTGCCATCGCTCAATCCCCACAAACAACATGCTGGGTGTTATTATTGAGGAACTCATGACCCATGTTGAGGTTGCTTATTCTGTGCCGAATGGTTCACCACCTGACCCCCCAAAGCTTCTCACCGTCATCTTTAAGGCACAAGCCAGGAGTGCAGTGAAATACTTTCTACTTGCCTTATGTTGCAGCTGCAGCAGCATCCAAGAAGCTGAACACCATCTAGGTAAAACAGTTCTTTGTCAGCACCCCATTTACCAGTTTAAACATCTATCCCTTTCAATGTGCACTTTTTACAGGATATTCTAGTTTGTCAGGACTTCATAAATATCATCTTCCAAACCAGTGATCAGCATTACCCGCAAGAAATAGGGGTAGGAATAGGCCATATGGCCTTTCGGGCCTGCTCCGCCATTCAATATGATCAAGGTTGATCTTGAGCTTCAAATCCATTTTCCTGCCTATTCTCCGTATCTCTGATTCCCTGAGAGACCAAAAATCTGTCTATCCTATTTTTTAAACGTAATCAATGATGGAGCATCCGCAACCCTCTGGGGCCGAGAATTCCAAAGATTCACAACTGTTTGAGTGATGTAATTTCCCCTCATCTCAGTCCTAAGTGATCAAGGGTAACAGATGAATGGGATTGTTCCTATTCTGAAATTGGGAAGAAGGCTTTAAGTAACAGTCATAAACTAGCTGGATGTGATGATTTTGCGATATATTAATAATTGCACAGATGTTAATATCTATGCATTCTTTTCGAAGGACAAATAAACTTTCCCTATGATTCAATTTTTAAGTTGCAATGTGGAACTGAGCCAGACCAAATTGTGGAAATTCCAGATTCAATTTCAAACTAGTTCTGAGTTAAAAACAAGAACAGAATTACCTGGAAAAACTCAGCAGGTCTGGCAGCATCAGTGAAGAAGAAAAGAGTCGACGTTTCGAGTCCTCATGACCCTTCAGCAGAACTGAGTATAGTTAGGAGAGGGGTGAAATATAAACTGGTTTAAAGTGGGGACGGGGGTGGGGGGAGAGAAGTTGGGGGGTGGGGTGTGGTTGTAGGGACAAGCAAGCAGTGATAGGAGCAGATAATCAAAAGATGTCATAGACTAAAGGAACAAAGGGGTGTTGAAGGTGGTGATATTATCTAAGAAAATGTGCTAATTAAGAATGGATGGCAACTCCAGCATGATGCCACCACCAAACACATCTTCCCTTCACCCCCCTGGCGGCATTCTGTAGGGATCGTTCCCTCCGGGACACCCTCCATCACCCCCTATTCCTCAACCCCCACCTATGGCACCTCCCCATGCCCATGCAGAAGATGCAATACCTGCCCCTTCACTTCCTCTCTCCTCACCGTCCAAGGGCCCAAACACTCCTTTCAAGTGAAGCAGCATTTCACTTGCATTTCCCCTAACTTAGTCTACTGCATTCGTTGCTCCCAATGCGGTCTCCTCTACATTGGAGAGACTAAACGCAAACTGGGCGACCGCTTTGCAGAACACCTGCGGTCTGTCCGCAAGAAAGAGCCAAACCTCCCTGTCGCTTGCCATTTTAACACTCCACCCTGCTCTCTTGCCCACATGTCTGTCCTTGGCTTGCTGCATTGTTCCAGTGAAGCCCAACGCAAACTGGAGGAACAGCACCTCATCTTCTGACTAGACACTTTACAGCCTTCCGGACTGAATATTGAATTCAACAACTTTAGATCTTAAACTCCCTCCCCCCATCCCCACCCCATTTCTTCCCCCTCCCTTTTTTTTTCAATAATTTATATAGATTTTTCTTTTCCCACCTATTTCCATTATTTTTAAATCTACAACTATAATACCTTGTCAGTGTTTCCACCCCACCCCCACTAGAGCTGTACCTTGAGTGTCCTGCCATCCATTCTTAATTAGCACATTTTCTTAGATAATATCACCACCTTCAACACCCCTTTGTTCCTTTTGTCTGTGACATCTTTTGATTATCTGCTCCTATCACTGCTTGCTTGTCCCTACAACCACCCCACCCCCGCCACCAAACTTCTCTCCCCCCACCCCGCCCCACCTTAAACCAGCTTATATTTCACCCCTCTCCTAACTATACTCAGTTCTGCTGAAGGGTCATGAGGACTCGAAACGTCGACTCTTTTCTTCTCCACCGATGCTGCCAGACCTGCTGAGTTTTTCCAGGTAATTCTGTTTTTATTTTGGATTTCCAGCATCCGCAGTAGTTTTTTTTGTTTTTAGTTCTGAGTTAGCTGATTTTGTACAAAATAGTACAAGTGTTAAAATGGGCCACAGAATTAATGACGAGATAATAGAAAGATGGATTGGTTCTTTCATACTTGGTGGTTATTTCAGATGTGGGGATATTGGGTGATGAAAATAAAAAGCTTGACTTCATTGTTCCCATGGTCCAGCACCACTTTCTCAAGACAATTAGGAATGGACAATAAATGCTAGTTTTGCCAGTGACACTCATATTCCAAGATGGTGGAGAATGGGAATCTAGAATTGCATGCAGGTTAGCTGCTTGGCCACAATTGATGCTATGAGAAAATAAAAGGGCTGAATTACCCTTCCCACCCCCTGTCGGGGGCGAAGTTGCAGGGTGGGCCTGCACAGGCATGCTTCTGTTCAGCGCCCCCGATTGGGGTCGTGGTGCCATTTTATGTGGGCCAGTCAACTAAGGCCCGCCCAGCATGATGTCTGCACAGAAGCGCTATGCGCTTCCTGTGTGGGCAGGGGGGGCGGAAATCCCAAAACCGAGAGTGCGATCTTTCGCGCATGCACACGAAAGAGCACACTCATTTCCCTGAGGCTAAGTGCAGCCTCAGGGAGATCGGCTCAAAATGTAAAAAACCTAAAAATAGAACAGTAAAATTTCCCCAACATGTCCATAATTTTCACAAAAACTTCATTAAAATTTTTAAAAACCTGAATGAAACCTCATCTTGCCCGTGGATGAGGTTTCAAGCTGTTTCTAGTTTGTGCCGGGGCTCCTGGCCTGCCCGCCAAATTTAAGGTTGGACGGGCAGGTCCTTTAATTACTTAATGGACTCTGTCAATGGCCTCAATTGGCCATTGACAGGTCGGCGGGTGCACAGCTGATTTCGCTGCGCCCTCGCCTTCCTGAAAATTTAAATGGGGCACAGTGACATTGGGAGTTCCCCCCCAATGTCACCGCGTGTCATTTTACGTGTCGGCGAGCGGGCCCTGCCCCTGCCGCTGCATAAAATCCTGCGCAAAGGATAATCTTTCAACATTTCAGCCCCTGTTTCCTCCAATGAGTGTAATTGGGTGGTTTGTACTAGAATATCAAGTAAAGGATGCCAAAATGGCCCATTTTCTTATGGGCCTAATGACCAACTGCAGAACAGAACCCTGTGATCCTGTCTGACTGTCAATCATATTTCTAGTTTGCATTTAGCATTGCAAAGTTAGTATATTGCACTTGATTGTAAGACAAAACTTCATTCACTGTATGGTAATAATGTACTGACAAATACCTCCCCCAGCACCAGAATGAATTTCTCCGTTTCCCACACCAGCCATTGATTTAAGCCCTCTGAAATATTTGATTTGGAGACACTTTAGCACTGCTGATCACTGAGAACTAGGAGGGTGGAGAAGGGGTGAAGGTGACAGTGAAGGAAATGCGATGGACACATTCAAAGGCTTGTCTGCCATAGCAAGGGAGGAATTGTGGCTGAGGAAATAGGACATTTTCAGAAACTCTGGCATGAAAAGTGGCACATACGAGCGATGAGTTGGAGAAGCTGGGAGAAGGGAATGAAGTTGTTGTAGGAAGTTGGATGAGGAGAAATATAAGCAAGGTAGTACTTGCGTGGCCGGTTTGCTCAGCTTCTCTGTTCTATCTGCAAGTGTGGCCCTGAGCTTCCAGTCACATGCTAACCCCACTCTGACCTCTTTGTCCTTGGCCTTTGGCATTGCTCCAATGAACATGAGAATATACGAATTAGGAGCAGGAGTACTTGCCCCCTCGAGCCTGCTCCACCATTCAATAAGATCATGGCTGATCTGATTGTAACCTCAACTCCACATTCCTGCATACCCCCAATAACCTTTCACCCCCTTGATTATCAAAAATCTATCTACCTCTGCCTTTAAAATATTCAAAGACACTGCTACTGTCTTTTGAGGAAGAGAGCTCCAAAGAGGTACAACCCTCAGAAAAAATGTTCTCTTCTCTGCCTTAAATGGGCAACTCCTTATTTTTAAACAGCGACTCCTAGTTTTACATTCTCATACAACAGGAAACATCCTCTCCACATCCACTTTGTCAAGACCCCTCAGGATTTTATGGTGCAATCAAGTTGCCTTTTCTTCTAAATTCCAGCGGATACAAGTCTAGTCTGTCCAACCCTTCCTCATAAAACCACCCTCCCATTCCAGGTATTAGTCTAATAAACCTTCTGTGAAATGCTTCCAATGCATCTACATCCTTAAATAAGAAGACCAATACTGTACACAGTACTCCAGATATGGTGTCTCGAATGCTCTTTATAACTAAAGCATAACCTCCCTATTTTTGTATTTAATTCCCATTGCAATAAATGATAACATTCTATTAGCTTTCCTAATTACTTGCTGTACCTGCATACTAGCCTTTTGCAATTCATGCACCAGGATGCCCAGATCTTTGCATCTCAGCTCTGCAATCTCTCTCTCCATTTAGATAATATGCTGCTTTTATTCTTCCTGCCAAAATGGACAATTTCACATTTTCCTTCATTATATTCCATTTGCCAGATCTTTGCCCACTCACTTAACCTATCTATATCTCTTTATAGCCTCCTTATGTCCTCCTCACAACTTACTCACAACCTATCTTTGTCATCAGCAAATTTAGCATCATACCTTCTGTTCCTTCATCCAAGTCATTTATATAAATTGTAAAAAGTTGAGGCCCCAGCACCGATCCCTGTGGCACACCACTCGTTATAATGTCCAAACCAGAAAAAGACTCATTTATGCCAACTATTTCCTGTTAGCTAGCCACTCTTCTACCCATGTCAATATGTTACCCCCTACACCATGAGCTTTTATTTTCTGCGATAACCTTTGCTGTTGCAGCTCATCAAAAGAAATTCAATGAAAGCTCGAGGAAGTGCATCTGTTGGAAAAGAGACCTGCTTTTATATTGATTTTATCATTTACACAATGACAATATGGCTAATGCACGTATCATGAGTATGTGAAGTCAGCTTCAGTTAAGATATACAGATAGTCAGTTTAAAAGCTATGAAGAAGAAAACGTTTTTGAACAAATCAGTCAAAGTAAAAATATATGGCTATGAAAGAAGAAACAACTAATAGTAAATACTGGGCAAAGAAAGGAATGAAACTTGTAAGCTTGAGAAAGCTCAGGTAAGAATGAAGTCTTTATAACAACAACTTGAATTTAATATAGCAAAATTCCCCAAGGCATTTACAGGAAGGTTACCCAGCAAATTTGACAACAAACTAAATAAAGCAGACAGGATATAAGGGCAGAAGGTCAAAGAAGTAGGTTTTATAAAGTACCCTGAAGGAGGGAAGAGGTGAGAGTTTTAGAGGTGAATGTCCTGCGCTTAGGGCCTCAACAGCTGAAGGCATGGCCACAAATGTTGGAGCAATTCGTGGGTGGAGGATTGCAGATATCTTGGAGGGTTGTAGGGCTGGAGGAAGTTAAAGATGGGGAGAGGCGAGGCCTTGGAGGATTTGAAAACAAGGATGAGAATCTTAAAATTGAGACACTTTTCAACTGGGAGCCAGTGGAAAAAGTTCCTCCTCATCTCCATCTTAAATGGGGGACCCCTTTTATTTTTAAACTCTGTCCCTAGTTCTATTCTCTCCCACAAGGGGAAGCATCCTTTCAGTATCCACCCTGTCAAATCCCCTCAGGATCTTTTATCTTTTAATAAGATTGCCTCTCATTCTTCTAAATTCCAATGGCTACAGGCCCAACCTATCCAACCTTTCCTCATAGGAGAATCCCCTCATCCAGGAATCAGTCAAGTGAGCTAATGCAGTTACATCATTCCTTAAATAAAGAGAACTAAACTTTACACAGTACTTTAGATGTGGCCTTACCAATACCCTACCCAACTGTAGAAAAACATTCTTTTGTATTTCATTCCCCTTGCAATAAACGGCAACATTTCATTTCTCATCCTAATCACATGCTGTATCTGCATACTAACTTTTTGTGATTTATGTACTGAGACACCTTGATCTCTCTGTATCACCAGTTCTGCAATCTCTCCTCATTTAAATAGTACGCTGCTTTTTTATTCAGCGGGCATTTTGTGTTCACATTTTCCCACATTTTACTCCATCTGCCAAATTATTGCCCACTCACTTAACCTATCCATATCCCTTTGCAGACTCTATATGTGCTCTCCACAAATTACTTTCCTATCTTTCTTTGTGTCATCAGCAAATTGAGCAACCATACATTCGGTCCTATCATCCAAGCCCTTGGTATAAATTGTAAATAGTTGAGGCCCCAGCACTGATTCCTATGGCATTCCACACGTTACATCTTGCCAACCCAAAAATGACCCATTTATGCCTACTGTTTCCTGTTAGATAACCAATCCGCTATCCTCTAATATGTTACCCCTGCACCACAATCCATTATTTTGTGTGGTAACCCCTGATGTGGCACCTTGTCAAATGCCTTTTGGAAATATCAGTATGTCACATCCACAGGTTCTCTTTTATCCATCTTACTTGTTACTTCCTCAAAGAATATGAATAGTCAAACATGATTTCTCTTTCACTAAACCATGTTGACTCTGCCTGATTGCATTGAGATTTTCTGAGCGCTCCACCATAACCTCCTTAATAGATTCCAGCAGTTCCTCTATGACAGATGTTAAGCTAACTGGCCTGTAGGTTTCCTGCTTTTTGTCTCTTTCTTCCCCCCACTGCCCCTGTCCCCCGCCGTCCCCCCACTGTCTTGAATAGAGGAGTCACATTTGCTGTTTTCCAATCTGATGGGACCTTTCCAGAATCTAGGAAATTTTGGTAAATTGAAATCAATGCATCTACCTATCTCAACAGCCACTTCTTTGAAGGCCCTTGGAATGAAGTCCATCAGGACCTGGGGCTTTCAGTGGTAATAATTTTCTCAGTACTCTCTCCCTGGTGATTGTAATTGTTTTAAGTTCCTCCCTCCAGTTCACCTCTTGATGCACACTTATTTCTGAGATGTTACTTGCATCTGTCTTCACTGTAGAGGATACAAAATATCTGCTCAATTAATCTGCCATTTCCTTATTTTCCATTATTAATTCCCCAGACACACACTGTAGAGGATCAACATTCACCTTACTACTTTCCTTTTTAAATACCTGTAGAAACTCTTACAACTGTTTTTATATTTCTAGCTAACTTTCTCTTGTACTCTAATTTTTCTCTCATTATTCTTTAGTCATTCTCTGTTGATTTTTATAATCTGTCTAATCTTTTGACCTGCCACTAATCTTCATGCAATTGAATGTTTTTTCTTTTCAATTTGATACAATCTTTAACTTCCTTAGTTAACCATGGATGGTCCATTCTTCCCTTAGAGTCTGTCTTTCTCACTGGAATGTATCTTTGCTGAATGTTACGAGATAGCTTCTTAAATGCCTGCCACTGCATCTGTACTTATCCCTTGACCCAACTTCCCAATTCACTTTAGGCAGCTCTGTCTTCCTACCCTTATAATTGCCCCTATTAAGTTCAAAACACCTGTCTTATACCCTCTCTTGCTTGAAATTAATGCGAAATTGAATCATGTTATGATCACTGCAACCCAGGGGTGCCTTTTCCAAGAGGTCATTAATTAATCCTGCCTCATTGCACATTACCAGATCCAAAATAGTCTGCTCTAGGCACATGCTGCTGTAAGAAATTGCCCCAAAAACACTCTACGAACTCACCTTCCAGGCTACCTTTGCCAATCTGATTCGCCCAATCGATATATAGATTAAAATCACCTATGATTATCGCTGTTTCTTTCTCACAAGGCCCCATTATTTCCTCCCATATACTCTTACACTGTGTTACTGTTAGGGGTCCTACAAACTACTCCCACAAGTGACTTCCTACCTCTGCTGTTTCTTATCTCTACCCAAACTGATTCTACATTTTGATATTTAGAACTAAGGTTATCTCTCACTATTATACTAATGTCATCCTTAATTAACAGAGCTACCCTCCAACTTTTCATAGCTTCCAGTCCTTCCAAAATGTTACGTACCCTTGAATATTTAGATCCCAGCTTTTGTCATCTTTCAGCCATGTCTCTGTAATGGCTATCAGATCATTTATATTTATTTCTATTTGAGCTGTCAACTCATCTGTTTTGTTACAAATGCTACGTGCATTCAGATACAGAGCCTTTGACTTTGTCTTTTTACTATTTTTGCAATCTCTGGCCTTATCTGCTGGCGCACTCTTATGTTTGTATGCTCTGTCCCTTCCAGCCATGCTTTGATTATCACTTCTCTTATTGCTGCCTTGCTCTCTTGCCTTGTCTTCTCTCTTAAATTGATCACACATTCCCAAACTTGATCCCTTGCCCCCACTATTTAGTTTAAAGCCATCTCCACCTCCCTAGTTATACACTCACCAGAACACTAGTCCCAGCATAACTTTCCCCCGTACTGGTGCCAGTGCCCATGAATTGAAACCCGTTTCTCCCACACCAATCTTTGAGCCATGCATCCAACTCCCTAATATTATTTACCCTTCGCCAATTTGCTAGTGGCTCAGGTAATAATCCAGAGATTTATTTTTACAGTTCTGCTTTTTAATTTAGCCCCTAGCTGCTCATACTCCCTAAGCAGAACCACTTTCCTAGCCCTACTTATGTCTTTGGTACCTACATGGACCACGATCATTTGATCCTCCCCCTGCAAGTTTCTTTCCAGCCAGAGCAGATGACCTGATCTCTGGCACCGAGCAGGCAACACAACCTTCTGGACTCTCGCTTTCGGCTACAGAGAACTGTCTGTCTCTTTGATTATACTACCCCCTACTACCACTACATTCCTATTTACTTCCCCTCTTGATTAGTCTCCTGTACTATGGTGCCTTGGTCAGTTTGCACATTCACTCTGCAGTCCCCACTATCATCCATACAGGTTGCAAGCACCTCGAATCTGTTAGACAATTGCAAAGCCTGAAGCTCCCCCGCTTCTACCTTCTGGGTCCCCATACCTGCCTCACTTGTAGTCCCTGACCACTGATGAAATCAGGGGTGTGACTGCCTTCTGGTATAAAGTTTCCTGGTAACTTCCCCCTTCCCTGATGTATCGCAGTGTCTGCAGTTCAGCCTCCAGTTCAGTGACTGAGTCAAAGCTCCTCAAGTCACAGACACTTACTACAGACATGTTTGCCCTGAATCATGCTAGCATCCAGGAGCTTCCACCTTCTGCAGTCACAACACGTCACAGCAGATCTGAACCAGAATGAGACCAGTGTATCCACGGAAAAGATAAATGGGGAGGTAGCATAGGTTTTAAACTAGTAAGATGAGGGGAGGGATTCACAAGAAATGAAACAAAACAGGATCAGAGAGCATAGAACAGACTAAAGTATGGGAGGACATAAATCGCCAGGAAAGTGTTATAGAAGAGTGTAAAAGGTTGTTTTCAAATAAAGGAAGAGTGCTACTGTTAAGAGTTATGCATACAGCATCTACTGAAATGAGAACTGGAGGCAGTAATGTTTTGCGAGGAACCAGATATAGTAGGGATTGTATGGCCAGAGAAAATCAGGATTGGGGATTAAACAATACAGGGTATGATGTATCTAGAAAAGATAGAGGGGAAAAAACGGGAGGTGGAGTTACAAATGGAATAATGACAGTAGAAAAAATTGACGCTGCCATCATTTAAAACAAATCGAATCCATGTGGATAGTGACAAAAGATTAGAAAGGATTAATTGATCCTCTTACATAAATTAATAGGGATAGTCTGCAGACCATCTAGTACTGGAAGGGAAGTAGAGGAAGAAAAATGCAAACAATTTGGGGAAATGAGTTTTTAAAAAAAAAATTCAAAGATCCCAAAATTAATTAGCCAGAAGAGATATGTAAAGCGGATAAGGAGTTCCTGCAATGTGGCAAGTCCTCTTTTCTAATCCAAAATAGAAGAAGCCCAACCAGGGAGGATTTGCTTCTGGAACTAGTAATGGGAAATGAACCAGAACTGATAAGAGAAGTCAAAGTAGCAATCTAGGCAATAGTGACCATAATATACTATGCTTTATGATGATGGAGAAGGATGTAAGTGTGACAAAGACCATGATACATTGGAGTAAAGCTTGATAAATAAAATGGGAAACAATATTGACAGAACAATATTGACAATCAATGATGTAGAACAGCAACGCAAAATGTTTAAAATGATCAGTTTCTAGGAAAAATATATTGCATTAAAAAGACAAGAATAAACTAAACCAAAAGCGACTTGAGAAAACTTTTTCTGCAACAAGTGGTTAGTATCTTGAATATGTTGCCTAAGAGAGTGTTGGAGGCAAATTCAATTGTGACTTCAAAAGGGAATTGGATAAGCACCTGAAGATGAACTTCTTGTTACAGGGGAATAGCTGAATTGTTCTTGCAAACAGCTGGAGCAGATACGACTCCTCCTGTGCTGTGCAACCATTATATGATTCTAAATATTGAGATACTATGGATGAATAAATTCACAAGGAAAAAATTGAGAGCAAGGAAAGAGATGTACACTAAAGTACATGGATAGCAGGGAGAGCATGATGAGGGAGTACACAAAGACATTAGGAGAGAAGTCAAAAAAGTAATTAGGAAGCTAAAGAGGAACTTTGAAATTGAATTATCAAGGAATATAAAACACTATAGTAAAATATTTTGCCGGCAAATAAAAATCATGATGGAAATAGAGCTACCAAAAGAGGAATGGAATAAAATCGTTGGCAGCAAAGCAAAATGGCGAAACATTAAATAATTACTTTGCTTCAGTCTTTACCTGGACGATAGCTCGGGTGAACAGACATTAGAGGATGAGTGTAGAAATGATATAACTGCATATAAAATAGAGAATTATTAAACTAACCAACTCAAGATAAAACCCCTGGCCTTGGATGGATTGCATCCATACGTTTTAAAAGGACCTGGAGGATGGAGCATTTACACATTTTTAATTAATTTGTTCGAGAAAGGTGCAAAACCAGAGGACTGGCTAACCTACCTGTACTTAAGCGAGATAGAATATATCCTGGAAACTGTACGCCAGTTAGCTTAAGATCAGTGGTCAGAAAATAATGGAATTCCTACTAAAGGAGAAAATAGAAAATATCTCTAAACCAAAAATGTAATAGTAAGGAATTCAAAATGGAAATTCTTGCTTGACTAATCACATTGATTTTCTCGAAGAGGGAACAGAGCACTTTACAGCCTTCTGGTGTTAACATTGACTTCAACAACTTCAGATCTTAACTGCTGTCATATTCCTCTCCTACAGCGTATGTTAATAATGGAGAATGGCTGTGCCTGAGCTACTGGGATGCAGGAGGTGTGAGCTGATGCTTAGGATGAGGAATTTCTAACTGTACCAGACGAATGAGGGCGGTCCACACCTCTAACTTCTACATGTTTTCTTTCTGCCACAGCCTTAGGTCATAAAGCCTTCAACTCTTTGCCAGATTCTTTAGGTTTCCCTCCCTCTACTTCCATTTGTTGTAACTGTTCACACAGACTCTGGGCACATCTTTGTTTTTCGTTTCTCTCATGGTCATTGTTGCTTCTATCATTTAATCATTTCTGGTCGTCACAATCACAGACTTTTTGTTCATTGATCTGCCATCTTTTCCCTGGATTTGTACCTGTTAAAGGTTTTTCATCTGCATATCTTCCAATTCTGTCTGAAGGTCATTGACTTGAAAAGTTATGTTTCTTTATCCACAGATGCTGCCTAACCTGAGTGTTTTTGGCATCTGAAGTTTTTTTTTACATTAATTGTGATTCCATCCTGATGATGCAAAATTATTGAAAGCGTTTCCCCTTATTGGAAGGGCTGTCCAATACATTAGACAGTTGCTACATGTGGCTAATTGCATTTCTAGATAATAAATAAAACATGAGCACACAGCACTTGTTGAATATGTAACCTCAGCATTCACATTTGCACAGCCTGTACATGTGTACTTCAACCTTTTTGTACTTTTGTTAGTAAAAATGGTAAGGCAAAAAAGCAATTATTTTTGATCACTGAATGTCCTTTTTGGGTTTTGGGATAGTAATGATGTTGAGTGAAGTACTTTTACCTGTATGTAAGATGTTTTCTACTAAAATTAGTGCATATGACTAAAATGTTGCTGCTGTGGACACAACTGTGGCATGTCAGCTATTCCTATTGGACAATACTGCCTTAAAATTCTGAATTCTATCTTTATTAGAGCCTGTGTGCTGATCTTTTGTTTACATCAGGCAGTGCTGTGTAAGCTAAAAACCCAAATGGTGTAGCATTACAAAGCATAAAAGGTGAAGCCAAACAAAAAACGATCTAGAATGTTGGGACTCCTGTAACCTTGGTTGCAATGTACTATAGTTTGAATTTTCAATTTTTAAAGAGTATTCATTGCCCTTAAATTCAAGTTTGTTAATAATACATTAATCATTTTTCTAGTATTGACCTAGAGGCTGTAGTATGCAATTTGAACAAAACTTAATTGTTTCGAAGGATTAATTTGTAATTGCTGGTTAAAACTATTGTATAAATTAACATTTCTTTATGAAATGTATAGGATTAAATGATGTAAGTTGATTAATCTGGGGCACTTATTTTGAATTATTTGCGATGGCTGGCAAGTGGATCATGTGTGGCTCAGTTGGTAGCACTCTTGTTTCTGAGTCACAAGATTCTGGTTTCAAGTCCCACACAAGGAATTGAGTGCGCAAGGCTACACTGCTGGAGGTATGTCATCTTTGGGATGAGACATTAAGCTGAGGCTCTGTTTTTCCCCTCAGCTGGATGAAAAAAATCCTATGGCATTATTTTGAAGAAGAGCAGGGAGTTATCCCTGGTGCCCTGGCTAATATTTGCCCCTCAATCAACGTAATTAAAAACAAATTATGTGGTCATTATCACATTGCTGTTTGTGGGAACTTGCTGTGTGCAAACTGTTTTTCCTACATTATAACAGTGACTACCTTTCAGAAAGTACTTTATTAGCTGTAAAGCACTTTGGTATGTCTGGCGGCCATGAAAAGCACTATATAAGCAAGTCTTTTTAACATGTTGTCCAGCCAGCTATCAAATTCACTATTTGAAAGAATTATACCAATCTGTCAACGTTCAGTTCTGATTAGCCTATTCAACTCTCCTTTGACAGAAATCAAAACTGAAATGTACTAGGAGCTTCAGCTTCCCAGGCCGAATGACTAACTTGGGAAGAAAATAGCAATTGGAAGCTGGTATTAATCCTGTGTAGCCAGTGACGACAAACAAACTAATCAATAAGCTAATAGTTTCATAGCAGAAATTGGTGAATAAATCAGCCAATGATCTATATAGTCTTCAGATCAATGCAACTTTCGGTCTCTGTTGGTTGAAGCTGTCAGTCAGTCCTGTGACCTATCCTAATTTAAAATTTCTACTTTTTCCATTTTAAATCAGTATTTTTGTTGAAGTAGAGCTTCTTGTTGCTCAATGATATAACTGGTTTTCTACCTCAGTTTATTTGTTCAAGCCCCTAATGTAATAAATGGCACCTGTAAATAATGTTCTCGCTCAGCTGCATGATCGCACAGTAGCCTGAAATGTACCATGCAGACCTTGTTCTGAGAGAAATAACAGCACTGCACAAAAAAATAAAAACTGAAAAAAATGGGCTGTAGACAGAAACTAAATTTTAGTCAGATATAGAGTGTCTACAGAGGGGCTTAGATTTAAGTGAGTGGGCAAAAATTTGGCAGATGGAATATAATGTGGGAAAATGTTAACTTGTCCACTTCGGCAGGAAGAATACATAAACAGCATATTATTTGAATGGGGAGAGACTACAGAACTCTGGAATCTGGTGCGAGGATGTTTCCCCTTGTGGGAGAGTTTAGAACTAGGGGGGACAGTTTAAAGATTAGGGGTCTCCCATTTAAGATTAAGGAAAATTTTTTTTCGAGCGTTGTTAGTCTGTGGAATCCTCTTCCCCAGAGAACAGTGAAGGCAGAGTCATCGAATATGTTTAAAGCTGAATGAGTTAGATTTTTGATTGGCAAGGGAATCAAGGGTTATGGGGGCAAACAGGACAGTGGAGTTGAGGCCACAAGCAGATTAGCCATGATCTTATTGAATGATGGAACAGTCTGGAGGCCGAATGGCCCCCTCCTGCTAATTCTTGTGTAAGGGTAACATTGCCTGTGCGTGAATAAGTATCTAGTTAGGAATACAGGTTGAATGATGGAGAAGGAATTGCACTGTGCAACCCTGGTTCCTGAGTTGAAAGGATCAAGAAAATGTTGATGCCAAGGAAGGCAATTGAACATAGATAAATGTATACAATAATGATCAGATATTATGGCATCTTAACTTCTTGCATTCTTGATTTAAATTGGACTTTTTCTTTCAGCTTTTGTCACTTTGCTGAATGGAGAACAAGCACAGGATGCCATTCACAAATTTCATAAGTCCACTTTCCAGGGAAGAGAGATATCTGTTCAGCTACAACCTACTGATACCTTGCTTTGCATTACTCAGCTACCATTGTCCTACACTCAGCAACAGTTTGAAGAACTGGTCCGCCTTTATGGGAACTTGGAGAGGTGTTTCCTTGTTTATAATGAGACTACTGGTCATTCAAAGGGTTATGGTTTTGTGGAGTACATGAAGAAGGACTCTGCTGCTCGAGCTAAATCTGAACTTATGGGTAAACAGCTGGGGCCTTTCATACTGTATGTACAGTGGACAGATGTTGACCATCTCTCAGCTGATTTCCTTCATTCAAAGTGCCTTTGCATTGATAAAATTCCCCATGATTATAAAGATGCAGAGGAACTGACGCAATTCTTCTCTCAGAAGTTTAAGCCACTTTTCTGTCAGGTATGTGGAGCAGTGAGGGAATATGTCCAGGCTGTTTTTGTTCATTAGCATGTACTGTTCACTGTAATTTCAATAGTTGTAATATTTTTTGAGATGGATATGCAGCATTATAAATCATAATACGAATTGGATAACATTATTTTGCAGCATTGAAAAACCATGGAACTTTTTTCCTGCAATCTAAAGGCTTAGTGCCATTTATTTTATAAAAGCAAAATATTGCAGATGCTGGAAATCTGAAACAAAAACAAAAATAGCTGGAAAAACTCAGCAGGCCTGACAGCATCTGCGGAGAGGAACACAGTTAACGTTTCGAGTCCGTATGACTTTCATCAGAACCATTTATTTTATACTGCTTTAGCTTCTCATTTTCTTACCTACTGTTTTAAACTTTGGTGTTTTGCACAATGAGCCATGGCCTTTTATCTAAGTTACGTGATTTTCAAAAAAAATGTGCCATGGAATTTTGATCAAAAATATTAAGTAATCTTGTATAAACTGTCTTCAATTGATATTAATTTGTATAATATTCTTAAGGAGGAGCTGACCTGACTGAGTGAGTTGGCTTCTTAGTAACAGGAATAGCGAGGAACAGGATTCAGCCAATGGAATGCGTTTCTTCCATAGGTCACGCTCTATATCCTACACTTTTCCTTGCGAGAAAGTTGCTGCATATTTTCATTCACTAAAGGCCATCGAATGTTCACTGATTTTGCATCTGTGTAGCTTAATCTTGACCCAGTGTCCTCATCTGTCATTCCCCATTCTGTTTCTGATCTTTTGTTTTCTCTCATGCTAAATTTACTAAACATTGCTGTTGCATTAGATTATTGCCCCTTGGTTTTGAAAGCGAGTACCCACAGTAAATAAAAGGCTATATATAAAATTGGGAAACTGTTAAGTAGAATTCCTGGGTTGAATTCATTAGTTCTAAAATATATCAGATCATACCAGTAACTTTATCATTTGAAGTGCTGTACTTCAAATTTCTACAGCAGTCTTTGATCAAAACTCTTGACTGGAATTTTATAATGTACTTTGAATTAGAACAAATTAAGAAACATTTATTGGTTTTTCACAATGATATCCTTTTGATACTTTCTTGGCTGCCTTCCTTTCACTCCTGCCCTCCATGCAGCTGTCCTGCAATGCGGGAGAATGGAGAAGAGACAGTTTTAGTTATGAACACTTAGTAATCCAGAATAGCATGGTATGATATAGCTGAACATTTCACCCACCTCTTCTGACAGTACTAATGTCACGGAATCACAGAATTGTTACAGTGCATAAGGAGGCACCGACTCTCCGAATGAGCAATTCACTTAGTGCCATTCTCCCGCCTTCTCCCCTTAACCCTGTACATGCTTCCTTTTCAGAGAACAGTCTAATTTCCTTTTGAATGCTTTGATTGAATCTGTCTCCACCCCACTCTCGGGCAGTGCATCCCAGATCATAACCACTCGCGTGAAAGTATTTTTCTCATATCGATTTTGTTTCTTTTGATAATTATTTCAAATCTGTGTCCTCTCGTTCTTAACCTTTTCACAAGTGGGAATAGTTTCTCCCTATTTATTCTGTCCAGACCCCTCATAATTTGAATACCTCTATGAAATTTCCTCTCCACCTTCTCTTCTCCAAGGAAAACAGTCCTAACTTCTCTGATCTGTCTACATAACAGCCCTTCATCCCTGGCACCATTTTCGTGAATCTTTTCTGCACTCTCTCCAATACTTTGACATCCTTCCTGATGTGCAGTGCCCAGTACTGGATCCAATACTCCAGCTGAGGCCGAACCAGTGTCTTTTACAAGTTCAACATAACCTTGCTCTTATATTCTGTGCTCCTGTTAATAAAGCCTGGGATACTGTATGCTTTATTAACTGCGCTGTCCACCTGTCCTGCCACCTTCAATTATTTGTGCACATATACACCCAGGCCCCTCTGCTCCTATGCCCACTTTAGAGTTGTACCTTTTTTCTATTGCCTCTCCATGTTCTTCCTACCAAAATGAATAACTTCATGTTTCTTTACATTGAACTTCATCTGCCGCCTTTCCCCCCCATTCCACCAACTTGTCTATGTTCTTTTGAAGTTCTACACTGTCCTATTCACACTTTGGTATGCTTCCAAGTTTTGCATCATCTGCAGATTTTGAAATTGTGCCCTGTACATCAAGGTCTTGGTCATTAATATAAATCAGGAAGAGCAAGGGCTCCAACACTGACCACTGAGGAACTTCATTACAAACCTTCCTCCGGCCTGAAAAGCATCCATTAGCTACTACTTTGTTTCCCGTCACTCAGCCAATTTTGTATCCATGTTGCAACTCCATGAGCTATAACTTTGCTCATAAGTCTATTATGCGGCACTGTATCAAATGCCTTTTGGAAGTCCATGTACACTATGTCAACAGCATTGCCCTCATCAAACCTCTCTGTTGCTACATCAAAAAATTCCAGCAAGTTAGTTAAATTATATTTTTCCCTGGAGAAATCCATGCTGGCTTTCCTTACTTAACCCACATTTATCCATATGACTATTAATTTTGCCCTAAATTATTGTTTGTAGAAGTTTCCCCGCCACATAAGTTAAACTAATTGGCTTGTAGTAGCTGGGCTCATCTTTACACCCTTTTTGAACAAGGGTGTAATGTTTGCAATTCTTCAGACCCCTGGCGTCACCTGAGTCTAAGGTAGATTGAAAAATTATAATCAGTA
This sequence comes from Cetorhinus maximus, assembly GCF_964194155.1. Taxonomy (NCBI): domain Eukaryota; kingdom Metazoa; phylum Chordata; class Chondrichthyes; order Lamniformes; family Cetorhinidae; genus Cetorhinus; species Cetorhinus maximus. The sequence continues at coordinate 61,973,657 of NC_135895.1, read as the reverse complement.
CCTCTGCAATTTTTACTCGCGCCTCCCTCAATATCCTTGGGTGCATCACATCTGGTCCTGGTACCTTATCAATTAAGTACAAACAGCCTATCCAATACCACCACCGTATCAATTTTGAACCCTCTTAGTGTCTAAATTACTACTTCTTTCACCATGTCCTGGGTAACATCATCTTCCTTGGTAAACACAGATGCAAAGTAATCATTTAATATCTCAGTTATCCTCCTGCCTCAACGTGTAAATCCCCACTTTGGGCTCCATAAGACCATAAGATATAAGACCATAAGACATAGGAGCAGAAATTAGGCCATTCGGCCCATCGAGTCTGCTCCGCCATTCAGTCATGGCTGATAAGTTTCTCAACCCCATTCTCCTGCCTTCTCCCCGTAACCTTTGATCCCCTTACCAATCAAGAACCTATCTATCTCGGTCTTAAATACACTCAATGACCTGGCCTCCACAGCCTTCTGTGGCAATGAATTCCATAGATTCACCACTCTCTGGCTAAAGAAGTTTCTCCTCATCTCTGTTCTAAAAGGTCTTCCCTTTACTCTGAGGCTGTGCCCTCGGGTCCTAGTCTCTCCTACTAATGGAAACGTCTCCCCCATGTCTAGTCTGTCCAGGCCTTTCAGTATTCTGCAAGTTTCAATCAGAACACCCCTCATCCTTCTAAACTCCATCGAGTATAGACCCAGAGTCCCCAAACGTTCCTCATATGTTAAGCCTTTCATTCCTGGGATCATTCTCGTGAACCTCCTCTGGACCCTCTCCAGGGCCAGCACATCCTTCCTGAGATACGGGGCCCAAAATTGCTCACAATATTCTAAATGTGGTCTGACCAGAGCCTTATAAAGCCTCAGCAGCACATTCCTGCTTTTATATTCTAGTCCTCTCGAAATAAATGCCAACATTGCATTTGCCTTCCTAACTACCGACTCAACCTGCAAGTTAACCTTAAAAGAATCCTGGACTAGGACTCCCAAGTCCCTTTGCACTCCAGATTTCTGAATTCTCTCCCCATTTAGAAAATAGTCTATGCCTCTATTCTTCCTAACAAAGTGCATGACCTCACACTTCCCCACGTTGTATTCCATCTGCCACTTCCTTTGCCCATTCTCCTAACCTGTCCAATTCCTTCTGCAGCCTCCCTGCCTCCTCAATACTACCTGTCCTTCCACCTATCTTTGTATCATCTGCAAACTTAGCTAGGATGCCCTTCAGTTCCTTCATCTAGATCATTAATGTATAAAGTGAAAAGTTGTGGTCTCAACACTGACCCCTGCGGAACTCCACTAGTCACCGGCTGTCATCCTGAGAAGGAGCCCCCTTATCCCCACTCTCTGCCTCCTGCCAGACAGCCAATCTTCTATCCATGCTAGTACCTTGCCTCTAACACCATGGGCTCTTATCTTACTGAGCAGCCTCCTGTGCGGCACCTTGTCAAAGGTCTTCTGGAAGTCCAAGTAGATAACATCCATTGGCACTCCTTTGTCTAACCTACTCGTTACCTCCTCAAAGAATTCTAACAGATTTGTCAGGCATGATCTCCCCTTGATGAAACCATGCTGACTTTGCCCTATTTTACCATGCACTTCCAAGTATTCTGAAATCTCATCCTTAATAATGGACTCTAAAATCTTACCAACGACCGAGGTCAGGCTAATCGGCCTGTAATTTCCCGTCTTTTGCCTCACTCCCTTCTTAAACAGTGGGGTTACATTAGTGATTTTCCAGTCCTCTGGGACCCTCCCTGACTCCAGTGATTCCTGAAAGATCACCACTAACTCCTCCACTATCTCTTCAGCTATCTCCTTCAGAACTCTGGGGTGTAATCCATCTGGTGCAGGTGATTTATCCACCTTCAGACCTTTCAGTTTTCCTAGCACCTCTCCTTGGTAATGGCCACCATACCTCTCCCCCCAACTCTCTTGAGTCCAATTGGCCCCCCTACTCATTTTACCACCCTTTTACTACTTACATGCCTATTGAAGACTTTGGTATTCCCTTTTATGTTGGCTGCCAGTTTCTTTTCATACTCTCCCTTTGCTTCGCTTATTTGCATTTTTATCTCTCCTCTGAACCTTCTAAATTCAGTCTAGTATTTTCTACCTGTCATAAGCACACTTTTTCTTCTTCATCTTAATTTCTATCTCTCTTATCATCCAGGGAGCTCTGGCTTTGTTTTCCCTACCGTTCCCTTTCGAGAGAATATATCTTGACTGTGCCTGAACTATCCCTTCTTTGTTCCACAATCATTTTTCCTGCCGACCTTTGACTCCCAATTTATTCAGTCCAGATGCATTATTACCCCATTAAAGTTGACTTTCCCCCAATTAACTATTCTTACTCTGGATTGTTCTTTTTCCTCTTCCCATAGCCAGCCTAAACCTTATGATATTATGATCACTGTCCTCCAATGTCTTCGTATTGACACTAGATCCATTTGGCCCACCTAATTCATAAGAACCAGGTCTAGCAATACCGCCTTTCTCGTTGGACTGGAAACATACAGCTGTAGAAAATCTTCCCGAACACACCCTTGGAACTCTCGCTGCCTCCCCCCACCCACCCCCCCCCCCCCGCCTTTAAATGTTACTAATATCCCAGTCTATGTTCAGGTAATTATAACCACTCTAATTTTTGCACCCCTCTATAATTTCCTTGAAAATTTGTTCCTCTGCATCCTTCCCACTAGTTGTTGACCAAAGCCTACACTGAGCAATGTAATTGCACCATTTTTGTTCCTTAGCTCTAGCCAAATAGATTCTGTCCTTGACCCCTCTGAGACATCTGCAATGCTCTCCTTAATACTGCCACCACACTCCCTATTTTCTTCCTTTCCTATCTTTTCTGAATACCTTGTACCTAGGAATATTTAACACCATCCTGGCCTCCTTTGAACCAGGTCTCAGTTATAACCAAAACATCATATTTTCACATGGCAATCTGTGTCTGTAACTCACCAATCTTATTTACCACAATCTGTGCATTCACATGCCTGCACTGCAACCCTAATTTAGACTTTATTTCTTTATCCATTACTCTAACCTCACCTATTAACTTGCCAATCACTATTCTATTGCTATCTATCTCTTCAGTATTCTGTGGACCTTGGTATTCCTCAATGATATTATCTCCTATTTTTAATTCATTCTTGGGATGCGGGTGTCACTGGCTAGACCAGCATTTATTACCCATCCGTAATTGCCCATCTGTAATTGCTCTTTGAGAAGGTGGTGGTGAGCTCCCTTCTTGAACCTGATTCCCATGCCATGCCAAATTTGTTTAAATCCTCCCCAATAGCCCTGGCTCTACTTAGGTGCAACCCACCAGGCTTATACATGTCTCATCTCCCCCAGAGCTGATCTCAATGTCCCAAGAATTTAAAGCCCTCCCTCCTGTAACATCATTCCAGCTACGCATTCATCTGCTTTATCCTCCTATTTCTATACTCACTCGTGAGTATTACTTGGAGGTCCTCCTTGCTAATTTCCTACCTTGCTCCCTAAATTCTGATTGCAGGATCACAACACTCATTCTGCCTGTCATTTGCACCAATGTGGACCACGACTGCTGGCTGTTGACCCTTCCCCCTCAGGGTGCTCTGCAGCCGTTCAGTGACCTTTCTTGACCTGGCACCAGGGAGGCAACACAACATCTTGGATTCATGCCTGAGACCGCAGAGATACATAGCTATTCTCCATAATATCAAATCACTGATCACTCTTGCTCTTCCAGTTTTCCTTGTACCCCCAGAAAGCTGAGCCACCTATGGTGCCATTGACTTAGCTCTGACTGCTATCCCCAGATGTACCATCATTCTCATCAGTACTCGGAACTGAATACTGATTGGAGAGTGGGATGCACTCAGGGGACTCCTGCATGACTTGCCTGTTCCTTTTTACTGTCTGGTGGTCACCCATTCTCTCTCTCCCTCACTCTTAAGCTGTGGGGTGTTCACCTCTATAAACGTGCTATCCACAAAGTCCTTAACCTCACGGATGCACTCCAGTGACGTCCGCTGCTGCTAGAGTTCCAAAACCCCAAGCTCAAGCTACTGCAACTTGATGACACTTCCTGCCCAAATGGTTATCCATGACAGGGAGAGCGTCCTGGAGTTCCCACGTAGCACAGAATGTGTGCTTTTGAGGTTGGAGCAGCCTTGCCATTCCTCCATTTACTAATTAATTTCAATTCTGGTAATAAATTTTACCAATACTATTAAACCTTACCACTGTTAGTAAACCTTACTAATACTCAAAAACTCTTAATACTTAATACACCTTTATTAATGGTAATAAACCTTAAGAATAAAAGATAAGGCTCATCAGCTACTCATTTAGTACTTGGTATTAATAGTTAATATTTTTAACATTTGTTGAACTTCCAGTTGTTTAGACTCGGTCCCTGAGTAGCTGTACCATTTGTGGCAGTTGTTTCCCACCATCTTGCTGTAGTGGCTATTCTTCATATGTGATGAAACAATAAATATCCACAAGCTATATAACTTTGGAACGCTGCAGTGCTGTCTCGTTTTGCTTGATATCTACACATGTTTTTCAACATGGATCAATAGATGTCAATCTGGAACACTGGGTTGTATATTTTCCCCTCCCTTAAACAGGAGGTGGTGACTCCGCCAGAGACTGGGAATTGAATTGGCTAGCTTCCTCGTTTGTGCAACTCAGTACCATGTTTGATTTACCAGCTGAGCCTTTGAGACCTATTTTAAATGTACTATTTGGCTTGAACTCTCCTTGTTTTCCGAAGCCCTGCCAGCTTGTGCATTTTGCGCAGTTGTAATTCCAGGAGGGGTTGCATTTTTAAAGACTTGTTGTCTATTTTAATTAGCTTTTAAAATGCTTTCATAGCAAACAGTTTTGGCTTGTATTGCAAGGGAATTGAGTGTAAAAGGGGAATGTTGCTGCAGCTGGACAGGGCCGAAGTTCGACCGTGTCTGAAGTACTGTTTACAGTTTTGGTCTCCTTAACTTAAGGGTATAGTTGCATTAGAAGCAGTGCAGAGAACGTTCGCTCAACTGATTTCTGGGATGAAGGGGTTATTTTACGAGGAAAAGTTGAGCAGGTTGTGCCTATACCCATTAGAGCTTAGAAGACTGAGAGGTGATCTTATTGAAACATATAAGATCCTGAGGGACTTAAAAGGGTGGATGCTGAGAAGATGTTTACTCTTCTGGGGGATTCTAGAACTAGGGGACACTGTTTAAAAATTAAACCCCATTTAGGACAGAGATGAGGAGAAATTTCTGAGAATCATTAGTCTGTGGAATTCCCTTCCCCAGAGCCGGGGTCATTGAATAAATTCAAGGCTGAGTTACGGATTTTTGATCAACAAGGGAGTTGAGGGTTGTGGGGGAAGGATAGAAAAGTGGAGTTGAGGCCACAATCAGATCAGCCATGACCTTATCGAATGGCACAGCAGGCTTGATGGGCCGAATGGCCTACCTCTCCTAATTCTTGTGTTTCAGTTTCAGTTTCCTGGCATTGTTTTTCTTTAATTACCCTGTATGTATTTGGAGTTCTCTTCTGTGACCTTTCCCAAACAATACGTTTTGATAATTGCACCAACAGTGATTTTGAAGTTTTAAGACTTGCCAATCCCTCTTTTCCTACAGCTGTCCACAACACTCCTCCCAACCTCTGCCCAGCCTCACCACAGCCTCTGGGTAGGATAATAAAACTTAGTTTGGAAAGAAAGGAAATGAACTGAGACCATTCAGAAAATATTCCATCTATCCACTGAATATTGAAGAGGGAACAATGCTGCTTAATTTTTTTTTTAATGCACTTATTTGTTTTTTGTTTATCTGTCAGCTTGCCCAGGCCTCAGGTAGCCATCCTTCTTTTGCAGTGGTGGAGTATGAGACTGCAGATCAAACTGAATTAGTACAGCGATCCACTGATGGAATATTTATTGGGGGTAGCCAAGCCCGCGTTTCGTTTTGTGCACCAGGGCCTCCGGGCCGCAGTACACTGGCAGCACTTATTGCTGCTCAGAGGTTGGTAAGTCAAGTTTTAAAATCTTTTTTGGATTAAGGAACGGTACTGGTAAACTATAGAACTGGAAGAATTTTGACACTCATTCTGTTCTTCAGTAATATTCAGTAACTTTCTGCAGGAAACCGAGAAGTCTCATTTTGTTTCAAGTGTATAATCAGGAGAATTAAAGTTGTAAGCCTGGGTTTTTTTAATGATTCCAGGTTTGTTTGGATGCAATAATGTTGATATTAGCTTATATTTTCAAAAGAACACGTGTTAACGTGGTTAAAGCGATAGCACTTAAATAATTTGAACGATCTGTCAATTCTTCCTACTCCTCCCCACTTCCCGCCCTGCCCCATAGAGCTGCCTGAGTGAGGTTCAGACAACCCTGTGGTACTTCACCCAAGTAGCTATTCTTGAAGTCTGAGCCTTTTTGGCGAGTGTTGTCAGGCCACTAAAGCACTGTGGTACCATAGCCAAGCCCAGGGCACTCTTCTCTATTCAAAGTATTATAACAATATTGTTACATAAATGCTGGATACTGTAGTCACATTCCTGACTTTTAAGAATGATTTCATGGGATGATTTATCTTTTATCAAAATGCATTCATTATTATTCATATTCAAATAATCCTAATGGATAAATTACAAGTGAGTTACTTTGGGAAGTGCCTGCAAATTTGTTACTTAAATATGCTAAGAAAGAAACTATCCTTATGTAAATTAGTATGGTGCACTTGTTTTAGTAATGGTTGGGTATAAAGCTCTCATTTAAAATTTCTCTTGTCCTAAGTTGCTAAACAGCAGGAAGGGCCTTCTTCCTGAACCCAACCCGTTGCAGATTATAAACAGCCTGGGTAACCCTGCTGCCTTGCCATTGCTACTGAGGCCTTACTTCCATGGGCATGCTAGCAAAAAAAGTGAGTATTTTTTTTTTTTGAAAGGTAATTTCTCTGTCCTTGTGACTCATTTCAACTCTTTATACATTTTGAGAAGTGGATCCTATTATGATCTGTAGCCTCACCTGACTCTTTGTACATCTCATGTCTAAGCAGCTTTTTTAAACTTAGTATTAGGTCTTAAGTTTCTTTCTAGAGACAAGAACACACAAGTAAATATTTTATTTCCATGAGTGTGTTCATCCACTTTTGAATTCTTCTCATGGAATTTGATCTCTCCCAACTTGACCAATAAAAGCTCATAGCAAAGGATAATGAAATTCAGCCCATTTCTTTGTGCTGACCCTGGTTGGAGTAATCCAAAACTAATCTCTCTTCCTCTCCGCAGCATTGAATTTTACTCTGCTTAAAATATTTATATATCTTTAACAGATGCACCTGTATCTGCCTTAATCAACCCAAGTATGCTATGCTCCATTTAAAAACTGCATATTTTCTTCTGAAAGCACATGCCCCAGACAACATAACACTCCTCCAGCATTTAATCCGAGTGTCAACCTGAATTAGTGTTCAGATCAATAATGGGTTGTAAATTCAGCCGTCTGACATAAAGGAGAAAATGCTACCAACAGGGCCAAACTCGCACTTGGTTTAGGTGTTTTAATTTTAAACAAGTGTAGGATTAAATTTAATTGGTAGAATTGTTAAATTTGGATGTGGTCTTCCTTGGTTGAGGAGGAGATGGGAAGAGGTAAAGAATTTCTACTGATTGCTTTCCTCCTAGCATCAGATAAATAAAGGATCAGACGTGGTTGTGTTGCCAAACATGCTGGAATAGCTTAGTGATATTCACTGTACAGGCTCACGTGAAAAATGGCTTGTTGGGCTGGGTATGTGGAGAGATGCTAATATCTGTAAATATTAATTGTAAGTTTTCAAATTAAATGACACAAAACAAAGTATTTTCTATTTTAGAAGTTTGTAATTTGGAATGAGTGCTTTGCCTCTTTTTAGATGATTAGATTGAGAACTATGTATGTATGTAAATAATTTCTTCAGATTAACCTCTAATCTGGTTTGATCTCTTCAGATGTTTTAGGAAATACTAGCAACCTGCCTGTTCTGCCGAACCCTGTACTGACTGCAGCCTTGCTTCAGATAAATCAAACACAGGTAACTTCAAGTAGAAACCACACTTTCAGAAATGTATTCCAATGTATAAAAGCATATTGTTGGACAAGTGTGGGCAGTGCATGCAAGTTCTGATTCTAGTTGAATTGTTGTACATCAACTACAGTGGAATTGCATTTGCCCCCATCTTCTGCCCTAGGTGGAGAATGGAAACTGGCAGGCAGTGGAACCTCCAATTTTTTGGCCCAGTACATATGGCACAATAATAACTTTGGTACGACGTGAGGTTCATATGGCATTTCATTTCTGTATAACCTTATGGAGATTTTAAGAATCCTGTCCAACATACCATGAATTACTTTGAAACGTGATTGGTACTCTGTGCAATTCCTTACATGTGTCTATGTAAGACCCTATAAACAGATTAACTAATCTCAATACTATCTTGCAAATAGCAAAATAATCTGCAAAATGAAACATTCTCTTCTGCAAAACTTTGTTTTGCAAAAATTTTGGTGGTTCTTGACCTGTGTCTGTCCTTATGTAATACTCTCCTGCCAATTGCTATTCTTAACTGGAAAGGTAAATTTCCATCTTGTTTTGGTTGTTCATGAAAGCCCAAGAGGCTACTTTTTCTTTGAAGAGCTCCTCTATTGTCTATTCCAAAAGAAAACTGGATTGGGCTTTTTTCAAACAGCTGATTTCTTGCCTGAATGGAGACTCGCTTGGATCTCCTTGTAGACTGCTCTAGTGACTCCACCGAGCGAGAGGAGATGTGTGCCTAAGAGCAGACCTATTGACTGTATTGCTATTTGACGAGCATGAGTGTGGATGCGGAGCTGCACTAATCTGGGGAAATGTGCATCTGGTTTGGTGTATCGTGGTGTTTTCTTTTAAAAACACCGATTTTTGAAGTTGAAAGTACATTTTTACCTGTAGTGGAAAATTTTGTTGTCCTTCCTCCATTGGTTTGTGCTCTCCCACCTGATTCAGCCCACAGCCCCCCACACACACACGCACAGCCCCCCTGGCCACCCCTTTGTCTGCCAAGAGGCCTTTATTTAGTTACGTGCTCAGTGAATATCAGCGTGCCAGATGATCTGGTGTGAGGATAGAATCATGCCTTGTTCTGACCCAATCTTATCCAGCTAACCATGCAACTAGAGTTCAGAGGGGTCTTTGGTGAATGATTGGGACTGAAGAGCTCTGAATTTTGCTCCTTCAGCTTGGTGACATTGAAGATAGTTGTTTCCTGCACTTCTCAATGCTTGGCTGAGAACAAAGTATTTTATTAATGGATTCTTTGTTCCCACACACTGTCATCTTAAAACTTGATAAAATTTAGATAAATTAGTTTTCTGTATGGTTGATCTATATCTTGTGATTAGCTTAATTTTAACTGATCAATTTGTTATATTAGAACGCTGTGTTGGGAAATGGACTGTTTCAGAATCTACTACGAATGCAGGTAGCACAACAACAGCTGCTCCTGAACAAGGAGAATCCAGCAATGAATAACGTGAGTTATAGTTCAGACACTAGCTGATGTAATCTCAAATCCCCAAAACTGGATTTATACTGTGAAGTGTTTGTCCTCAATGCTGCTTTGTTCTTACCTTCAGGAGGTAACAGGTGAATGTTATCAACCTGTGCATTGGTATGGTTACACAAGTCCTACAGTTACATCCAGTGGCCTTTGTGTAAACCTTGATAGTGAGTGTCAGCCCTTGCTGCCCCTGTTTACAGTGTCCACATGTTAGGGAGTTGCTGGGTAATGATCAGGAGTTTGCCTTGCTTTTGAGATGCATAGTAATGTTTGTAAACCTTGTAACAATTTTGCAAGCTCTTGTTTTTATCCCCCAGATGGAGAATTCTGTGTTCTGTCTGATGTAACTATCTTGTGATTCTTGTAAGCCTATTGGGAAATTTGAATAAATTAGTTATCTTGATTTCTTTGTTCATTTTAAGTGTTAAATTAGCATTTTAAAAAGTTTTTTTATACTTTATTGCAAACTTCAGTCAAGAGCATGTTTGTTTCCTTTGAGATTTAATCAAACCTTACCATGGTTATTTCAGCTCTTATAGATCATGGTAATAAGTCCTAATTCCCCATACCTTCAAGCACCTATCCTTGCCTTAAAATCTAGGTAAACTTTTGGTAACATTGGGAAGTGAACAGAAAGTCCTACCTAGTAACTGCCTTTAGCAATGGACATGTCCTGTACGAAGGTCCTATTGTTTGCAATTAATAAAGCACAACTTCTTGTCTCATTCTAAAGTTTAAAATATCAAGCAAATTTATGATCATCTAAACTTTAAAGTCATATCTTTTCATGGGACAAACATTTTTTAAAATCACAATGCGGAAAAAGCTAATCTTTTGTAAATAACCATTTTTTAAAATGCGCAAAATATTTGTCTTCTCTTTAAAGGAAAACAATGAAGACTGTTTGTTTCTTTTGAGTTTTCAAATTGTCTCTTCTCATGGGGGATTTCAATTTTCCCTGATTTTAAACTCTTTTTATATCTCAGAAAAGAGTTATGAAGATTTTTTGGGTTCTAGTTATCCAAACTTTCAATATATATACATAAAAAAAACACATGGCCAGTCAGTGTTAGTTAGCAATCTTATAGTAAAGGATTCTCTAAGGAACACATGAACATATAAACAAGGAGCAGGAGTAGCCCATTCAGCCCCTTGAGCCTGCTCTGCCATTTATTAAGATCATGGCTGATCTGATAGTAATTTGAAATCTGCATCCCTCCTACTTATCACCCCTTTGCTTACCAAGAATCTATCCACTTCTGCCTTAAAAATATTCAAAGACTCCACTTCCAATGCCTTTTCAGGAAGAGAGTTGCAAAGACTCACGACCATCTTGAGGGAAAAATTTCGCCTCATCTCTGTTTTAAATGAGCAACCCATATTTTTAAACAGTGACCTTGAGTTCTAGATTCTCCCACAAGAAGAAACATCCTCTCCACATCCACCCTTGCAAGTCCCCTCAGACTCTTGTATGTTTCAATCAAGTCGCCTCTTACTCTTCTAAACTCTGGCGGATACAAGCCTAGCCTGTCCAATCTTACCTCATCAGACAACCCATCCATTTCAGGCATTCATCTGGTAAACCTTCTCTGAACTGTTTCCAATGCATTTACATCCTTCCTTAAATAAAGTGACTAATACTGTACATAGTACTCCAAATGTGGTCTCACTAGTGCCCTGTACAACTTAAGCATAACCTCTCTACTTTTGTATTCAATTCCCCTCGCAATAACTGATAGTATTCTATTAGCTTTCCTAATTACTTGCTGTACTTGCATATTAACCTTTTAAGATTCATGCACTAGGATACCCAGATCCCTCTGCACCTCAGAGCTCTGCAAATTTCTCACCATTTAGCTAATGTGCTTCTCTTTTATTCTTCCTGTCAAAAATGGACAATTTCACACTTTCACATAACATTTCACATTATATTCCACCTGCCAGATCTTTCCCCACTCACTTAACCTATCTATATCTGTTTGTAGCCTCCTTTTGTCCTCTTCACAACTTACTTTCCTACCTGTTTTTGTGTCAGCAGCAAATTTGGCAACAATCCCTTCAATCCCCAGGAAGACTGACCATATGATGGAATTTCATATTTAGCTCGAGTGTAAATGGACATGCCCTGCAAAAAGATCCTAGGGTATTAAATTTAAACAAAGAAAATTGCAGAAGACTGAGGGTTGAGTTAGCTAAAGTACGTTGGAAAATTAGATTAAAAGATATAATGGTATGTAATCAAGGATTTTCAATGAATATGCATTCACTTAAGGAATAAAACCTCCACAGCAAAAGTCACTGAACCATTATTAATTGGGGAAGTTAAAGATAGTATTAGATTAAAAGAGTCACATTGCCAAAATGAGTAGTAAACTTGAGGATTGGAAGAATTTTTGAAAGCAGGAAAAGGTGGCTAAGAAATTGATAGTGAGAAAGTTGAATGAGAGTAAACTAACAAGAAATGCAACAGATTGCTGGAGCTTCTACAAATAAGCGTCACTTACATGGAGGCTGAGCCAAGAGCAATTATAATGGGGAATAAATTAGGACAGATGTTATATATCTTGTGCTTGTCTTCACAGTAGAAAACAAAGAAATTGGTACACAAAAATGAATAGTGGGGAACCAAGGGCCTACTGTGAGTGAAATTGGAAAATACTGGAGAAACGAATGAGGCCAAAAACCAACAAATCCCTTGGACCCGATGTTCCACATTTTAGGGTTTAAAAGTTGTAACTTTTGGTTGGTTTTGATCTTTCAGGATGCCCTAGATTCTCGAATGGTCCCTGTGAATTGGAAGGTAGCAAATATAACCTTGCTATTCAAGAAAGGTGGGGTGGGGAGGTGGAGGAGGGAGTTAGAAAACAGTTAACTTGACATTAGTGGTAGGGAAAATGTTTTCGAATGTATTATTAGGGCATGGCAGTCAATACCCTTATGAAAGGGAAATTGTGTGTGAAAAATTTTAGTTTTTTTGAGTGTAATTAGCAGGGTAAGTAAGGGGGAGCCAGTGGATGTATTGTATTTGGATTTTCAAAAGGCATTTGATAAGGTGCTAGACAAGAGGTTGTAACATAACATTAGGGCTTATGGGATTGGGAGTAATGGCATGGATTGAGGATTGGTTACTGGACAGAAAACATAGTGTAGGAATAAATAGGTCATTTTGGGGTTGGAAGGCTAAACTTTTTTAATTCTTTCATTGAACATGTGCGCTACATTTCCAATTCAAGAAGGTGTGTGGCTTGGAGGGGGAGTTGGAGGTGATGGTGTTCCCATGGATCTACTGCCCTTGTCCTTGAGGTGGTAGAGGATGTGAGTTTGGAAGATATTGTCGAAGGAGCCTTGGTGAGTTGCTGCAGTATATCCTGTATACAGTACACACTGCTGCCACTGTGTGTCAGTTTTGGATGGAGTGGGTGTTTATCGGTAGAAGTGACCACCACACAGTCCTTGTGGAGACAAAGTCCCGTCTTCACCTTGAGGATACCATCCATTGTGTTGTGTGGCACTACCACCGTGCTAAGTTTAGAACAGATCTAGCAACTCTTAATGGGCAACCATGAGGTGCTATGGGCCATCAGCAGCAGATTTGTACTCAACCACAATCTGTAACCTCATGACCTGCATATCCCCCACTCTACCATTACCATCAAACCTGGGGATCAACCCTGGTTCAATGAAGAGTGCAGGAGGGCATGCCAGGACCAGCACCAGGCACACCTAAAAATGAGGTGTCAACCTGGTGAAGCTGCAACACAGGGCTACTTGCCTTCCAAACAGCATAAGCAGCAAGTGATATACAGAACTAAGTGATTCTACAACCAATGGATCGGAGCTAAGCTCTGCAGTCCTGCCACATTCAGTCATTAATGGTGATGGGCAATTGAACAACTCACTGGAGGAGGAAGCTCCACAAATATCCCCATCCTCAATGATGGGGGTGCCCAGCACATCAGTGCAAAAGATAAAACTGAAGCATTTGCAACAATCTTTAACCAGAAGCGCCAAGTCGATGACCCATCTCAGCCTCCTCCAGAGGTCCCTAGCATCACAGATGCCAGTCTTCAGCCTATTCAACTCACTCCATGTGATATCAAGAAATGGCTGAGGGCGCTGGATACTGCAAAGGCTATGGGCCCTGACAGTATACTGGCAATTGTACTGAAGGCTTGTCCTCTAGAACTTGCTGTGCCCCTAGCCAAGCTGCTCCAGTACAGCTACAACACTGGCATCTACCCAGCAATGTGGAAAATTACCCAGGTATGTCCTGTACACAAAAAGCAAGACAAATCCAATTCAGCCAATTACCACCTCATCAGTCTACTCTCGACCATCAGTAATGGGAGGGGCCATCAACAGTGCTATTAACTGGCACTTGCTTAGCAATAACCTGTTCACTGATGCACAGTTTAGTTTCTGCCAGGGTCACTCAGCTCCTAGTCTCATTACAGCCTTCGTTCAAACATGGACAAAAGAGCTGAACTCCAGAAGTGAGGTGAGAGTGACTACCTTTGACATCAAGGCAGCATTTGACAGTGTGGCATCGGAGAGCCCTAGCAAAAATGGAGTCAATGGGAATCAGGGAAAACTCTCCGCTGGTTGGAGTCATACCTAACACAGGTCAATCACCTCAGTTCCAGGTCATTAATGCAGCAGTTCCTTAGGGTAGTGTCCTAGGCCCAACCATTTTCAGCTGCTTCATCAATGACTTTCCTTCCATCATAAGGTCAGAAGTGGGGATGTTCACAGGACAATGCTCAGCACCATTCATGACTCCTCAGATAATGAAGTGGTCCATGTCCAAGACCTTGATAATATCCAGGTTTGGGCTGACAAGTGGCAATGACTATCTCCAACAAGAGAGAATCTAACCATCGCCCCATGACATTCAATGGCATTACCATTGCTGAGTCCCCCATTATCAACATCCTGGGTGTTACCATTGACCAGAAACTGAACTGGTCGAGCCATATAAATACTGTGGCTACGAGGAATCCTGCGACAAGTAACTCACCTGCTGACTCCCCAAAGCCTGCCCACAATCTACAAGGCACAAGTCAGGAGTGTGATGGATTACCCTCCCCTTGTCTGGATGAGTGCAGCTCCAACAACACTCGAGAAGCTCGACACCATCCAGGTCAAAGCAGCACGCTTGATTGGCACCCCATCCACAAACATTCACTCCCTTAACCACTGATGTACAGTGGCAGCAGTGTGTACCACCTACAAGATGCACTGCAGAAACACAGCAAGGCTTCTTAGGCAGCACCTTCCAACCCACAACCACTACCATCTAGAAGGATATGAGCAACAGATATATGGGAACACCACCACCTCGAAGTTCCGCTCCAAGCCACTCACCATCCTGACTTTGAAATATCACAATTTCTTCACTGTCACTGGGCCAAAATCCTGGAACTCCCTCCTTACAGCACTGTGGGTGTGCCTACACCACATGGTTTGCAGTGGTTCAAGAAGGCAGCTCACCACCACCCTCTCGAGGGCAATTGGGGATGGGCAATAAATGCTGGCCTAGATAACAAAGCACACGTCCTTTGAATGAATTAAAAAAATGTAACATTTGTGCCACACAAGTGCCAGGCAATGACCATCTCCAACAAGAGAGAATCTTACAATCGCCCTTGACATTCAATGGCATTACCTTTGCTGAATCCCCCACTATCAAGGTCATTGAGTTACCATTGACCAGAAACTGAACGGACTGGCCATGTAAATACTATGGTTATAAGAGCAGGTCAGAGGCTAGGAATCCTGTGGTGAGTAATTGCCCTCCCGACTCCCCAAAGCCTGTCCACCATCTACAAAGCACAGGTCAGGAATGTGATGGAATACTCCCCACTTGCCTGGATGAGTGCAGCTCCAACAATACTCAGATGCTTGACACTATTCAGGACAAAGCAGCCTGCTTGATTGCCCCTCCCTGCCCCCTGTCAAACATTCACTCCCTCCACCACTGATGCATAGTGGCAGCAGTGTGTACCATCTACAAGATGCACTGCAGGAACTCACTAAGGCTCCATAGGTAACACCTTCCAAACCAACAACCACTACTATCTAGAAGGACAAAGGCAGCAGATACAAGAGAACACCACCACCTGGAAGTTCCCCTCCAAGCCACAGACCACCCAGACTTGGAAATATATCTCCATTCCTTCATTGCTGCTGGGTCAAAATCCTGGATCGATCTCCCTTAACAGCAATATGTGTGTACCTGCACCACATGGACTGTAACGCTTCAACAAGGCAGCTCATCACCACCACCTTGAGAGTAATTAGGAATGGGCAATAAATGCTGACCTCGCCAGTGATGCCCACATCTCATGAATGAATAAAAAAATAAGCACATTGGGATCTTTAGTCACCAGTCCTAAATTCTACTTCCACAGCTGATTCCTGATATACCTAAGTTTATAAAGCCCTTCTTTTGTTGGGTGTCTTGGCTGGATGTTGGGATGAAATTTCACACAGATAATGACACCTTATTAAAGTTATAGTAAATTCACCAAAAGGTTTATACATCCAATTCAGGGTACTGTTTAAAATTGGTGTCTGTACTTTCTGGTTTTTTGCACCCTGAGATTAGTGATTCCAAGTACAGAAGGAAGTGAATATTAACCACTGGTGTAAGTTGTAACCCATTTGCCGCAGAACGCAGCTTTTCTAATTTGGCTCAGTTGGATTTTGGAATCTGGTTTGTTGCACTCTTGGAACAGAATGTGCTCTGCTGTTGATTATAAAGGATATTTTTAAACTGTTAGTGGAAATCATAATTTTATTTAATTTAGATTGTCCACCATGTTGCTTCAGTTGGCTAGATCACTCCTTAGTGAGAGGCTAACCAGATACACTTCATGTTCTATTTTGGGCCTATGCTGAGTTGATTTCCACTAGCCCAATTGGTTTGGGCTAGGGAGGGGCAAAAGGAACCAGGGTTCCATTCCCATTTCTGATAATCATATCATGTTTCTGCTCAAAAGTAGATGGTACACAAGGAAATGATTACCTCTGATATAATAGTGTATTATAGAACAGCTTAACAATCTTTACAAAGTAGGTTTGCGGATAAGGAATGGCCACTTGAGTGAAACGCTAGGAGGAGTTGACACCCACGGTGCGCAAAGTTGATTCCTTTGGGAGGGAAGGAGAAAAAATTTGGAGCATAGCGAAATGAATGTAAGGGAAAAAATATTTTACTACTTTTAATATTTTTATTTCCAGAAGCCCAGTTTACTTGGCGACCCATCTGTTTTACTGCAAGCGGCTTTGGGCCTAGGACCAACTACAATGTTGAACCCTGGGAAAGGAATTTTGGCTGATTCACCAAAGGGTAAATTCAGAAACTTCCAAGCAGTACAGCTGGTAAACTACCTTGAACCATACAAAAAGCTATCTGGGTGATGAATGAAATAAGTAATGCAAGGGCTCAGATTAGACACAACAAAGCATTGTTGGGTTGCAGTGCCCATGACTGTTGTCAAGGCAACCGATAAATATAGAGACTCTGTCAGTTTTGGAGAGCTATCTGTATGCCAGCAAATGAAAGCTGCTCTAACATAACAGCCTATTGCATGGATAATGGCTGTACGCAAAAGGCTTTAACCCAACCTCAACTTCCAAACATCCCTTCTCCTTTGGTGTGGCATTTCCATCATTAATAGTCCTTTTGGCCTCTGACCTAAGATTTAATAAATAAAGTGGGGCAGCCAAAAGGTGCTCATTGCCTGTTGGTGAAATATGCTAGCCTCGTTTGGTTTGAATTTTTACAGTACTATGTAAAAGGAAAATTTACATTTTGTACTTCAAATTCCATCAGTGTTGTGGAATGAAATGCTGATCTTTGGGGTATTCGATGTCATTAGTAAGGACTTGGCTCCGATGCAGGATGGCCAGATGCCACGACTGGTTACATTCCTTGAAACTCTGAATTCAGAAGTTGTTTAAAATTTTTGTTTTAAATGTGTGGAGAAGATGGAATACAGAAAACAACAATAGCTTATATTTATATAACATCCCAATATCAACATCCAGGGGATTACCATTGACCAGAAACTGAACTAGCCATATACATACTATGGCTACAAGAGCAGGTCAGAGGCTAGGAACTCTGAAGCGAGTAACCTGACTCCCCAAAGCCTATCCACCATCTACAAGGGACAAGCCAGGAGTATGATGGAATACTCCCCACTCGCCTTGATGAGTGCAGCTCCCACAACACTCACGAAGCTTGAAACCATCCAGGACAAAGCAGCCCGCTTGATTGGCATCACATCCATAAACATTCACTCCCTCCACCACCGACGCACAATAGCAGCAGGGTGTACCATCTACAAGATGCACTGCAGGAATTCACCAAGACTCCTTAGACAGCACCTTCCAAACCCACAACCACTACCATCTAGAAGAACAAGGGCAGCAAATAGATGGGAACACCATCACCTGGAAGTTCCCCTCCAAGTCACCCATCATCCTGACTTGGAAATGTATTGCTGTTCCTTCACTGTTGCTGGGTCAAAACCTTGGAACTCCCTTCCTAACAGCACTGTGGGTGTACCTACACCACATGGACTGCAGCGGTTCAAGAAGGCAGCTCACCACCACCTTCTCGAGCGCAACTAGGGATGGGTAATAAATGCTGGCCCAGCTGACGAAGCTCATATCCTGTGAATGAATTTAAAAAATAAATAATAATGAAATGCCCCAAGGTGCTTTACATGAGCATTATAAACCAAATATGACACTCAGCCACATAAGGAGATATTGGGTCAGATGACCAAAAGCTTTGTCAGAGGTAGGTCTTAAGTGTCTTAAAGGATGAAAGTGAGGTGGAGTGATGTAGGGAGAAAATTTCAGAGCTTGGGGCTTGAAGGGAACTGAAGGCATGGCCACAAATGGTGGAGCAATTATCACAAGGAATGCACAAGGAAGTATTCAATGAACGACATGACACTAGGAAGTGCTGAGGAACAAAGGGACCTTGGCGTGTGTGTCCATAGACCTCTGGAGGCGGAGGAGCATGTTAGTGGGGTGGCGAAAAAGGCACATGGGACACTTGCCTTTATTAATCGAGGCATAGATTACAAAAGTAGGGAGGTCATGTTGGAGTTGTACAGAACCTTGGTGAGGCCACAGCTGGAGTACTGTGTGCAGTTCTGTTCGCCACATTATAGGAAGGATGTGATTGCACTGGAGGGGGTGCAGAGGAGATTCACCAGGATGTTGCCTGGGATGAAACATTTAAGTTATGAAGAGAGGTTGGATAGACTTGGGTTGTTTTCGTTGGAGCAGCAAAGACTGAGGGGCGACCTGATCGAGGTGTACAAGATTATGAGGGGCATAGATAGGGTGGATAGGGAGCAGCTGTTCCCCTTAGTTGAAGGATCAGTTACGCGGGGATACAAGTTCAAGGTGAGGTGCAGGAGGTTTAGGGGGGGATGTGAGGAAAAACTTTTTTACCCAGAGGGTGGTGACTGTCTGGAATGCGCTGTCTGGGAGGGTGGTGGAGGCGAGTTGCCTCACATTCTTTAAAAAATACCTGGTTGAGCACTTGGCCCATAGCCTTGAATGTTATGACATGCTAAGTGCTGGCAAATGGGATTAGGTAGGTAGGTCAGGTGTTTCTCACGTGTCGGTGCAGACTTGATGGGCTGAATGCCCTCTTCTGCACTGACTGATTCCGTGATTCTGTGATGGTAGGCCAGAATTCGAGGATTGCAGATATGTTTGTCATTTTATTTAGTTACTTTAGAAGCGTAAGTTACAAGTATGTATGAATATCTAGTCAAATTGAATATAGAATTTAATTCCAATATTCATAACTTTGAGGGTAAATCCTTTCAATTATGACTGGTGGTACTGTGTGATATTGCATAATTAGTCAGGTGGGGTGAAAGTTCCATCTCTGACCACAAGGATCCAATACAAAACATTGCCATTTTCAGGTAGTTCGTACTGGATGTGATTTAACATGGTAGCAATTAGAAGTTGGTGGTGCTCTTCCAAGGTTGAAGTTGGACTAAAGCAAAGATTAGAAGTGGCTTCTCTTCACATCTAACTATGCTATACCTGGCATGGGAGTGCCTGTAATAGGAAGCTGTTTTGTTTCCCACCTCTTGTGAACAGAAATCCCTCCCCCCAATAAATAGAACAAGTTGAGGGTATTTAAGATAGTGGTCTACAATTGCTTTAAAATGCACTTAAAAATAATGAAATCATTCTGCCACTAGCCACTCATATCTGTTGTTTCCTGACAGGTATTCCAGTTCCTGCATTGCCTGTTGAATTTGCTAAAGCAGCTGCTCAGCCACCAGTGGGGATTTTGCCATTTCACTCCAATCAGAAATTTCTGGGACAAAATACAACTGAGCAAAAAGCCTTGTTGGAGAAGCCAAGTGTCGTCATTGGGCCACCTCCAGTTTCTGCTTCTGTCACACAGGCACATCTTCAAGGAATCCCTAATTCTGTTCTGGGAAGCTTGATGACCAGTTACCAAAAACAGCAAACCCAGCCAAAAGCATCGATGAGTGGTGCTGCTTGGGTAAGCTATTTTAATGCACCTTCTCTCCCTCAGTTCTTCTTTCCATCCCTCTATCCCTTTCCTCTAACATTTACCACCCCCTACCACTATACCTAACACAGCTTGAGTGTAAATGTATATATGGTTTGTCTTGGAACAGAGTAGAAGAAGTTTCTTAAGCTTGTATTTTTTGAGAATATGCTATTTTGTAATGAAGTGTTATATTGTGTGGTATGGTTGATCTCCTGTGGTATTGTTTACAGACACATAATGATTTAAAGCGGTTCTGGTAATATACTTTGCCATTTTATAACTTAATAAATGTGTAAAATGGAAAAGGGGTATCTGCTCAAAAGCCTGTCCAATAATACTCCAAATAGTCAATAAAATAGTGGGAAATTCTCATTTTTATTTCAAAATATTTAGTGCAAAAGAATTACTGTTGTTTAATTTAACAGGCTGCACTAAAATATCCCTGTATCACGTGTCCTAAATAAACACACCAATAATTATTTGAAAAAATAAGGTAATTGCCTATATAGCATAGCTAGTCTTTGGAGTTAGCATAGTCAGCCTCTGACAAGAATTTGTTCAACCCAAAGCATAGTGCAGAAAATTCAGAAATGAAGGGTAATAGTTTATGCAAATAAAGAAGTAACTTGAGTATGTATAAAAGTAAAACATCATTAAATTATTTCACTAATATACTCATTTTAAAAATCTCTAATTATTCAAGCATGCAGAACAAATGCTTTGATCAAGACATAGTCATAGAGGTCTACAGCACAGAAAAAGGCTCTTCGGCCCATCAAGTCTGCGCCAGTCAAACAAGTACCTAACTATTCTAATCCTATTTTCCAGCACTAGGCCCATAGCCTTGTATGCCATGGCATCGCAAGTGCACATCCAAATACTTCTTAAATGTTATGAGGGTTCCTGCCTCTACCACCCTTTCAGGCAGAGAGTTCCAGATTCCTACCACCCTCCGGGTGAAAAAATTTTTCCTCTCATCCCCCTCTAAACCTCCTGCCCCTTACCTTAAATCTATGCCCTCTGGCTATTGATCCCTCCACCAAGGGGAAAAGCTCTTTCCTGTCTACCCTATCTGTGCCCCTCATAATTTTATACACCTCAATCATGGCCCCCCTCAATCTCCTCTGCTCCAGGGAAAATAACCCCAGTCTATCCAATCTCTCCTCTTAACTAAAACTCTCCAGCCCAGGCAACATCCTGGTAAATCTCCTCTACACTCTTTCTGGTGCAGTCACATCATTCCTATAATGCAGATTCCAGAACAGCACGCAATACTCTAGCTGTGGCCTAACCAGCGTTTTACACAGTTCCAGCATGACCTCCCTGCTCTTATATTCTATGCCTCGGCTAATAAAGGCAAGTATCCCATATGCCGCCTTAACCATCTTATCTATCTGTGGACATGCACACCAAGGTCCCTCTGATCCTGGGTACTTCCCAGGAGCCTACCATTCATCGTGTATTCCCGCGCCTTGTTTGTCCTGCCCAAGTGCATTACCTCAGACTTATCTGGATTAAATTCTATTTGCCACTGGTCAGCCCATCTGACCAGCCCATCTATATCCTCCTGTAATCTAAGGCTATCTTCCTATTTACCGCCCCACCAATTTTCGTGTCATCCGCGAAATTACTGATCAATCCTCCTACATTCAAGTCTAAATTGTTTGTATATACCACAAACAGCAAGGGAACCAATCCCTGTGGAACCCCATTGGGCACAGGCATCCAGTCACAAAAACACCCGCCAACCATTACCCTCTGCTTCCTGCCACTCAGCCAATTCTGGATCCAATTTGCCAAATTGCCTTGGATCCCACGGGCTCTTACCTTTGTTATCAGTCTCCCATGCGGGACCTTATCAAAAGTTTTGCTGAAGCCCAAGTAGACTACGTCAAATGCATTGCCCTCATCTACACACCTGGTCACCTCTTCGAAAAATTCAATCAAATTGGTCAGACATAACCTCCCCTTAACAAAACCAAACTGACTGTCCTTGATTAATCCCTGCCTCTCCAAGTGTAGATTAATTCTGTCCCTCAGAATTGCTTCCAATAGTTTCCCCACCACTGAGGTTAGACTGACTGGCCTGTAGTTCCTTAGTTTATCCCTTCCTCCCTTCTTGAATAACAGTACCACACTGGCTATCCTCCAGTCCTCTGGCACCTCTCCTGTGGCCAGAGAGGTATTGAAAATTATTGCTAGCGCCCCTGCTATCTCCTCCCTTGCCTCACTAAACAGCCTGGGATGCATTTCATCTGGGCCTAGAGATTTATCTACTTTTAAGCCTGCCAGATCACTTAGAACCTCTTCCCTTTCTATGCTAATTTCTTCAATTATATCACAGTCCTTCTGCCTGATTTCCTTACCCACGTCATCCCCCTCACTTGTGAACACCGACACAAAGTATTCATTTGGAACCCTACCTATGTCTTCAGGCTCCACACACAAATTACCACTATGGTCCTTAATGTGCCCTACTCTTTCCTTAGTTATCCTCTTACTCTTAATGTACTTGTAAAAATAACTTTGGATTTTCCTTTTTTACCTGCCAATGTTTTTTCATGCCCCCTTTTTGCTCTCCTAATTTCCTTTTCAAGTTCCCCCCTACACATTCTATACTCCTCTAGGGCTTCTGCTGTTTTGAGCCCCCGGTATCTGCCATAAGCCTCCCTTTTTCCCTTTATCCAATCCTGAACATCCCTTGACATCCAGGGTTCCCTGGATTTGTTGGCCCCACCCTTTGTCTTTACTGGAATATGTTGGCCTTGTACTCTTGCTTTTTCCTTCTTGAATGAGTCCCACTGCTCTGACGCAGATTTACCTAAAAGTAGCTGCTCCCAGTAGCTTCTGGCCAAATCATATCTGAACTTATTAAAATCGGCCTTCCCCCAATTTAGAACTCTGATTTCTGGCGCATCCTTGTCCTTTTCCATAACCACCTTGAATCTAACGGAATTATGATCACTAGCTGCGAAATGCTCCCCTGCTGATACCCCTACCACTTGCCCGGCTTCATTCCCAAGTCCAGGACGCCCCCTCTCTTGTAGGACCTTCTATGTACTGGCTTAAAAAGCTCTCCTGGATGCATTTTAAGAATTCTGCCCCCTCTAAACCTATCACACTGTGACTAACCCAGTTAATGTTGGGGAAGTTGAAATCCCCCACTATTACTACCCTATTATTTTTACACTTCTCTGAAATTTGCCTTCATATCTGCTCTTCTATTTCTCTCTGACTGTTTGGGGGCCTTTCGTACACTCCCAGCAATGTGATTGCTCCTTTTTTGTTTTTAAGTTCTACCCATATGGTTTCATTTGAGGAGCCTTCTAAGATGTCATCCCTCCTTACTGTTGTAATTGATTCCTTGATCAATATTGCGATATCCCCTCCTCTTCCCTGTCTCACCTGAAGACCCTATATCCTGGAATATTGAGCTGCCAAATCTGCCCCCGCTATCAACCTTGTCTCTGTGACAGCAATGACAACATACTTCCATGTGTTCATTTGTGCCCTCAACTCACCTGCCTTATTCGTCAAACTCCTTGCATTAAAGTAAATATCGTTCAACTTTTTGCCAACCTCCCTTGTGCCTTAACTGGCCTATAATTTTTATGCCTTCCAGACTCTCTTGCTCGCTCTCCTAATTTTGGCTGTGCATCTCCTCCTGCTGAACCTCCTCTCAGGATCCCATTCCCCCTGCCAAGTTAGTTTAAACCCTCCCCAACAGCACTAGCAAACCTCCCCGCAAGGATGTTGTTCCCATGCCGATCCAGGTGCAACCCGTCCGCCTTGTACAGGTCCTACCGCCCCCAGAAATGGACCCAATGTCCCAGAAATCTAAAGCCCTCCCTCTTGCACCATCTCTGCAACCACACATTCATTTGGACTAACCTCCTATTTCTATACTCACTAGTATGTGGCTCCGGAAGTAATCCAAAGATTACTAGCTTTGAGGTCCTGTTTTTTAATCTGTTTCCTAGCTCCCTAAATTCTGCTTGCAGGACCTCATCCCTCTTTCTACCTATGTCGTTGGTACCAATATGTACCACAATCTCTGTCTGTTTGCCCTCACCCTTTCGAATGCCATGCAGCCGTTCAGTGACATCCTTGACCCTGGCACCAGGGAGGCAACATCCATCCTGGAGTCACGTCTATGGCCGCAGAAACGCCTGTCTGTTCCCCTTACTGTCGAGTCTCCTACCACTACTGCTCTTCCCCTTTTTCTCCCCCCACCCCCAATGCAGCTGAGCCATTCAGTGCCATGAGGGTGGCTGCACTCCCCAGAGAAACCGTCAATCTCACCGTTTTCCAACACAGAAAAACGGTTCTCGAGCGAGATACACCCTGGGGATTTCCTGACTACCTGCCTGACACCTTTCTTCTGACTGGTCACTGACTCCCCCTCTGTCTGCACTTCTGTAAGCAGTGGGGTGACCACGTCTAAAAACGTTCTATCCATGAAACTCTCAGCCTCACGGATGCATGTCAGTGCCTTCAGCTGCCGCTCAAGCTCCAAAACTCTGAGCTCAAGTAGCTGCAGCTGGTGGCACTCCCTGCACATGTGGTCGGTCAGAGCGCAAGGAGCGCCTAGGATTTCCCACATGTTGCAGGTGATACATAACACAGGACTGAGCTGCCCTTCCATGCCTCTAGTAGAAAAAAAAACCCTTTAAGTTAAATACCGTAAAACAAAAAATTAAATTATTTATGTATTTTAAATAAAAATTGGAACTCTTACCTTTCCTTAGGAGGAAAAATCTTACCCACTGCACGCCAATTAGCTCTCACTTTTGTGCTGACGTCACTTTTTGAAGCTTCCCCGCACTCACGCTGGTTCTGATCTCTCCGCCGTGCTCTTGCGCTGTCTTGTGATGTCGCTGTTGTTATTTTCAACAAGAACTGACTGCAGGGCACTCTTCCCAGACTGCTTCACCACGATGCTGACTGCAGGACGCTCTTCCCAGACTGCTTCACCGCAACATGACAAAGCAAAACCATGAGCAAAAGGACTTATTGATTCTGTTCTGTTGTTGTAGCAAACATGGATTAGTCTGGGCAACTCTGATTAATATCCCGGTTATCCTCTTCGTCACTACTTCAATGAAGCAAAATCATGGCAACTACTTGAATAAATGCAACAGTTGGAGAGAGACTGCCCATTCCATATTTGATAGGATACTGGATTTATACAGACTGAACTGCCCTTGGGAAGATTTTTAATTCCCACCACTGTAACAGTGAAATAGCCTGCTTGATGATGTTACAATCCCTGTAGAGATGAATTACTTTTTTTAAAAAAAGGATATTCGAATTTCCAGTGACTGGAGTGAAAGGATCAGACAATAAGATTTCATGTTTTAAGACTTGCTGTGATAAACTAAAAACAACATTCTAAACACTAGAGTATAAGTTGCCTACTGAATAATCTACAGAAAAGATTTCCCATTTAACCTTTAAAACATCTGAAAATTCCCCTCCATAATTATACTTTACTATCTCTTAAGTGGACACTTCATTCTCCAGGAACCTGTCCAAAGCTATTCTCAGCCCCTAATGGCTTGCTTCCTTTTCCAGCTGGGCAACTTTGAATCCCTGAACTGACTTTCAAGGTGAGGGTTATTCTGGGGATTGCTCCCTCTCGTCAAAGCTAAATGAATTTTCCAGCCTCGTTTAAATCCTCATGAACTTGATCTCTTCAATCCGAGCACAAGCCCCCAACTCACATTCTGCATGGTGAGCATTAGAGGGTCCCTCTTTTCTCTCTTACTCTCAGATTTTTACAGACTGAACTGTCTCCCTCAGGTTCATTGATATTTTAGAAAACCTTGTAAGCTGATGTGACAACGGCTTGTCGTGGACTCTTTCCCGTGTGTGTCTCTCTCTCTCTCTCTCTTTCCCTCCCCCCCCCCAACCACCTCAAAGCTTATCTCCATGGCAACATGAATCACATGGACCTTGTATCCAGGTAGAAATGCTGATTAGCTATCCCTTACAGCCCCCAACTCCATTCCATCTTGGAATTGAATAGTTTAAAGTATAACCATTTACAAAACCTGACATTTCTAACACCTCCCTGTGTCTTGGAGACTAACAGTCTATCCAAAGCCATCATAGATGCTGTTGCCATTATCTGCAGGTGTGGACATCTTGCACCTTCTTCCCGGTAAAACAGCCTGGATCCCCCTTAACCTTTAAGAACCAAGCCGCCCAAGCTTGGCGTTGGGCAGAATTCAGAATAAGTCACATGACTCCCTTCATGCCTCAGGTTGTCCCTAATTTAGAGACCATCTCAAAATATAACAATTTTATAAATTTCATATTTGTAACAATGTCTAAGTTCACAAATGGAAATAGTCAGTTGAGCAGGTGGTAGAGATCACCTGGCATTTGTGAAATGTGTACCTGTAGCAAGAGTTTAGATCTACAGAGAGGAGGGAAAAAAGTTTTCTTTCGATGTTAGAAACCTGACTCCTGTAAAATCTTATCTTCTAAGAATTTTGTTAATCCAAGAATTTATTATAACTCTTAAGGAAAACTGGAAAAGAGTCAATGTCAGTGTATTAAACTGTGTATTCTGTATTATCAAATTGATGATTCACAGAGGAAAATAAAAATCCTGTTGTTTTAAAGTCTTCTCTCTCCACAGAGTACTACAACAAGCAACCAGACATCATTGCTGGGAATCCCACCACCTGATCTAAAAATGCCGAACAATCCTTATCTTAACTTTTGCAATATACTGCCAAACTTGAATTTGCATGGTGAGTAATCTGGAAAATGGTCTTCTCTTTCTAGTATAGCATTAACTAGCAGCTAGCGTTAGTGAGGTTTCAAAATGGCGGAGGGAACTGGTTATGTTTTGTGAAAGGATAATGAAGAGATACAACAAAAATTCTGCCATTGATCCAAAGCAAAATGCTGTCTCAAAGAAAAGAAAGTGTAGAGGACTATTTTCTACTGAAAGTACACACTCACCCCTTTGAAAATCTTGGTATCTGTATTGAAATATTGTTGAATTTCTCGATAGATGCCCAGAATTTAGGTGTGCAGCACACAGCTGATTAGTTTTCAGATTGGTTGGGCTTTATGATTGCATTCTGCAATTGGTTTATACAAATTTGAAATTTATCTGCACAGAAAACTAAGTTTTTTTTTCCTACTTGGATCTGTTATTTACTTGGAGTTATTACTTTCAATCTTAAAATCTGGAAAAACTGCTGAAGTAAAGTGTGCATCTGTGGGTATCAATAAAACCAAGCGCAGGTGTGATATTTTCCACATTCAAATAACCTCTAGTTCAGTCTGTTGCTTCATGAAGAATGATAAAGGTAATGGAAAGCTGCCACTGCCTGTGAAGTTGCAACTTTCAAAAATAGGAAGATATATTTTTCTTAACTTTTATTTGTTTTTGCTACTTACTCTTCCCATTGCAACCAGCTAGTTTAATCGTTTTTTTTTGTCTAAATTTTAAACCCGTTTTCTTATGTTCCCTTCAGTTGGAAATGCCAGTAAGCACACTCCTGGGCAACAGCACGCTGGAGTCCTGGAATCCATGTTGAATCCAGCAATCTCACGGGCAGTCACAACACCTGAATTGCTGCAGTCATCAGCCTCACAGTACACATTTGACTGCTATCCTGAGTATACATCCAGCTGTGGAGAGTATTCACAGGTAGAGTTACAAATAGCAACTTGTAATGGCTGCTGTGAAAATGGTTTGGTTTTGATATTAAATTTATTTATTTTCTTTAGTATTAAGGCCAAGGAAAAATTATTAGAACAACATTTTTAAATGTATAAAGCAAGGGATACTTAGATTAAAATATGAAATGAGCTTAACAGAATGCAACCAAAATATATTGTAACTTAATTTAAACCTAATTCTTTTTCTTCATATAGAGTAGATATACTAGCTTGCACATAGTGATTTTCTGCATCTTATGCTTCAAGGTGCTTTGTGTGAATTGAAAAATACTTGAGAAGGGGACAGGCAAGGGTAGCTAAGAGTTTCAAAGGTGATAAGTCTATAAGCTTGCTGCACTGGATGTCAGGTGGAGAGTTAGGCACAGGAAGGAAGGATGGAGGAGGCAACCAGACAGACCAGGGGCCAAACCTAAGACCTACCTGGCCTGTGTAGTCATTTTCCCACTGAGCCATGTAGATGCAATTCTAGAAAATAATCGCATTGTTAATTTTTACACAATTGTTTGGAAGTCAGCGTGTGGTGTAAAAGTATTCATGACTGTGGTTATTTTAAAAATCACTTGTAAAGTAGCTGAAGAAGTCTGTCATCTGCCACAGAAAATTGACTGAAGTTATCAGAAGGAAAAGTTTAATTGCTGTGTTGGGGATGGTTAAAACTAACTTGGTGGGGATGGGGACCACAATGTAGTATTAAGAAGGATAAACAAAGTGCATGTAGAATTAGGCAAAGTGGATAACAAGAAAGAAAGTAAGAAGTAAGTAAGGTCTAAATTGGGTTTACAATGTATGTTTGTAAATGCATAAAGTATGGCAAGTAAGGTGGGTGAGCTGCAGTTGCAAATAGCTACATGGGAATATGATGTGGTGATAGGGAGAACTGGCTCAAAAAAGGGCAGGACTGGGTACTAAATATTTCTGGATATGTTATTAAAGGTGAATTGGAACTCAGTATTTTGCAATCCTATATTATGTGTTAGCCTAAGCATTGAAAATGGCCTGTGAAATTGTTTCTGTATTGGCAGGATACCATGCAACAGTGGTACCAGAACTATGCTCCATCACATAACTCTGAACCATTTGTAGTAGGGTGTGAGAAAGAGCAGAGTGAGGTAAGTGAAATTGCAATGATTGGCATTAATTAGCTATATAAATAGGACTTGTAGATTGTACAAAACCCATGGTGTATTGCAATTTATGTAATCTAATAAGTGTTAAACTCAGCAATTTTGCTGCAGTGCCTTGGTCCATTTCGGAAACTCCTTAGTGCAGCATCAACTCTAGCTCTGATCCATGGTACTATATAGGTTGGTGCTTCAATATGCTCTGTTGCCTTTACTGTAGTTTTTATTATATTGTCATTGAGCTTTGTGTACATGAACTTTGCAAGGGAGTAAGAGTCTGATAAATGTGAGGATATATTTGTGTTAGAGATGTTTACAGCAGCAGTGATAGTTTGGGCACAAAGTGAAACTGAACACTATATCACTTACATAATAAAAACTACAATTAGGCTGAATTACTGCTTTGACATTCCATATCCTAAAGGAGTGTGTGTGTGTAATACAGCTTAAGGGAATTTTCAAAGAAAAAAGTCTGATTTGAAAGGGGCCATCTTTTGGAATTGCTCCTGAGAGAAGATAAATGCTCACTTTCAGTGTGGTTACTTTTATAAAACAAAGTGCACCACTTTATTAAAAGAAAATGGACAGTGGCAACTTTGTATCTGCAAGCACTTCATCTCCTTATTTTCTCTTGCAAAAGGAGAGGCACATAGAAATGAAGGCTGTTGTAATTTCAAAAGTAGTGTCACATGTTGAGTGTTTACACAGGCAATATTGGCCCTCCCTTGTCTAGTAGCATGAAGAGCTACTAGATTCTTCATCTATGAGCTGAAACAGTGACTGTCAGCAATGCATTTCTCTGTGGTAAGAGGGCATTGTGTTATGGCAGAATCCATGCCCAGTACAGTTGCCCACGCCCAGTTCAGTTGCCCATGCCCAGTATGGTTGCCCACGTCTGAAACTTATAAGTTTAGACAAACTTTGGCTATTTCCCATCTCTTTGACCTGTTGATGCAAAGACCTCTTGTAATGCCTAATCATTGCTCCGACCTGAGATGAATTAATTGACCTTAGACCAGATTCAACTTCTAAAACTTTTTCCTCTTTGTGATAATGAAGCATTCAGTCCACGGACTACATTCAACCACTGAACTGTATCCTAGAGTACACACTTTGTC
This sequence comes from Cetorhinus maximus, assembly GCF_964194155.1. Taxonomy (NCBI): domain Eukaryota; kingdom Metazoa; phylum Chordata; class Chondrichthyes; order Lamniformes; family Cetorhinidae; genus Cetorhinus; species Cetorhinus maximus. The sequence goes on along the minus strand of NC_135895.1, from coordinate 61,943,566 downwards.
ACTTTCACTTTCAAGGGATTATTTATTTGAAATCCTGTCTGACACCCTTCAAGGTTTTTCCATTGAGTAAGCTCACAGTCCTTTTGAGTTTTTTCCTTCCCAAAATTTATTACCTTGCACTACTGTGCATCAAGTTGTCTGTTTCTCTATTTCAGGTTTTGTATTTTTATTGCTCTTAGGTACCAGCGCCAGCTTTTGTTCAGACATCTGTAGCTCCTGTTGAAATGTTCTATAATCAGGTAAGAAACTGAAAATGCATCCAAGCCCTGCAGCAACTAAAAGCCAATGAGCATTACCAAATCTTTCAGCACCTCTTCTCTCTAGAAATTGCCAATTGCCTGCAGTTACATTTTCAACAACCGATCTTGGTAGTTTTTTGTATGATTGTTCTTAGATTTGTATGAAAAATTCTTCCAGATTTCCCTTCTCATTCGCAACTTCCTGATGTTTCCTGATATTCAGTTTGCTTAGAATTTGTTCACTATGATAATAAGTTAATGTTATCCCTACTTTTCAGGTTTATAAACCCAAACTTGGTACCCTTGTTAATTGTACATCAATTGTGTTTAATTATATTCAAGTGGAGGGCATAAGTTGAGCTTTCACTTGAGCAGTTATAATGGAATGTTGGCCTTTATTTCAAAGGGAATGGAGTATAAAAATAGGGAAGTCTTGCTAAAACAATACAAGGTACAAGTTAGACCAAACCTAGAATGCTGTGAACAGTTTTGGTCCCCTTATTTAAGGAAAGATATAGTGGCATTGAAGGCAGTCCAGAGAAGGTTCACTAGGTTGATCCTGGGTATGGAGGGATTTTCTTATGGGAAGAGGTTGAGTAGATTGGGGCTGTACTCATTGGTGTTTAGAAGAATGACAGGCGACCTTATTGAAACATATAAGATTATTGGGAGGCTTGACAGGATAGATGCTGAGAGGTTGTTTCGCCTTGAGTGTGTCTAGGACCAGAGGGCATAATCTCAGAGTAAGGGGTTGCCCATTTAAGACAGATGAGGAATTTCTTCTTTGAGGGTAGTGAATCTGTGGAGTTCTTTACCGCAGAGGGCGGTAGAGGCTGGGTTGTTATTCAAGACTGAGATAGATTTTTAATCAGTAAGAGAATCAAGGGTTATGGGAAAAAGGCAGGAAAGTGGAACTGGGGATTATCAGATCAGCCATGATCTCATTGGTGGAGCAGACTCGATGGGCCGAATGGCCTACTTCTCCTACATCTTATGGTCTTATGAGATACTCATTGAAACTGGAGTTTAATTGAGTTTGGAGATTATACTTGTATTGTTTCAATCTGTAAATATTAGACTGAGTAAAGATTTGTCTTCAGTTCTATCCTTCACCAACTGGCTTTTTTGAATTTAACACCCTGTTGTTCCCTCATGCCCCACTGTTTCTTGGGTATTTTGCATTATGGAGGTCTTTCATCTAGTCTTCATTTTTTTAAGTCAGTTTAGCCACATTGTATACATCTATGGAGAAAAATGCAAATTTTTTATGTATAGGAGACTTGAATTTTTTCATGTTCCCTTCTGAGGAATATGTGTGGTAGGAAGACCACACCTGAAAGATTAAGCTTCTCCATAGAAGGCTAAATGGACATTGCAATTATAGATAAAAGAATGACTTGCATTTTTTATGGCTCTTTTCATGACCACTGAACACCATAAAGCACTTTACACTTCAAAAGTATGTTATTGTAGTCACTGTTGTAGTGTAGGAAGCATTGCACCCAGTTTGTGCAGAGCAGGCTCCTACAGATAGCAAATGTGGTACTGTAATAACCAGCAAATCTGTTTTTGTGATGTTGATTGAGAGATGAATTTTGGCAGGACACTAGGAATAAATACCCTGCTTCTCTTCAAAATAGTACCATGGGCTCTTTTACATGCACCTGAGAGAGCAGTCAGAACTACGGTTTAATGTCTTGTGAAGGATGGCACCTCTGATAGTGTAGGATTCCTTTAAAACTGCACTGGATTGTCAGCCCTCATTTTTGTGCTCATGTCCTGGAGAGGATCTTGAACCTGGAACCTTGTGACTTAGAGGCTGAGTGCTGCCAACTGAAACACACTTGACACAGTTTCATTAACTCACATCAGTTCTTTCTGAAAACAAGTTAGCAGCCTGCCATATTTGTCTCATTGTTGTACACATACTGCTGCTCTTGATTAAGACTTCAGCCAGTGTGGGGCTGGGTGAGGGAGGTGAATTATGGAATGTGGTCAGTGGGGGTGCGGGGGGTGGTGTAGGAATTGAGGACTTGGCTTCTGGCAGCTCTTAGATTGTGTTTTTGAGTACTTCTAAATATCAAATCATCAACTATCCACATAATCATTAAATAAAAGATTATTCTGAAGATTCCACCAACAGTGGCTGTGGTTTTTAGCAGGAAATGGATGTAATATAAGGTGCTGGGGCAATATGGTGTAGGGTTTGTTACTGGGCTAAATATGTTGGTCTGAGTGTTGTCGTGCGTTTGTACTGTTCGGTTTTGGCTTGTGTTCAGCGAACTGGGTAATAAAAGGAGCTTAGTGCAAGTTGATTAAATTAGAAAGTTTTCAGAGCACAAATCTGAAAGAATTAACTATTTAAGGCAGCAAACTTTCTTCTATTTATATTGGCGGATTTCAGGCAAAGCTCATGATGCATTTATCTATATCCCTTTGCAAACTCTTTGCTTTCCTACTTATCTTTGTCTCATCAGTAAATTTAGCTACAATACGGGTGGGCTCTACAAGTCATTGATGGAGATTGTAAATAGCCGATGCCCCAGAACTGATCCCTGTGGCACTCACTAGTTACAGTTTGCCAACCTGAAAATGACCCATTATCCCAACTCTGTTTCCTGTTACTTAACCAATCTACTATCCATACCCAACATCATGAGCTCTTGTGCAGTAACCTTTAAAATAGCACCTTTATCGTTTGCCTTTTTGAAAATTAAATACTACTGTATTCAGTTTGTTTGTTACATCCTCAAGGAACTCTAATAAATATGTTAAACATGATTTTCCTTTCATAAATCCATGTTGACCCAGTATGATCATAATATGATTTTCTAAATGTCCTGCTACAACCTCATTAGTAATGGATTCTAGCATTTTTCCAATGACAGATGTTAGACTAACAGGCCTATAATTTTCCTGTTTTCTCACTCCCCCTTTCTTGAATAGAGGTGTTATGTTTGCAGTTTTCCAATTAGCTGCAATCTTTCCAGAATCTAGGGAATTTTGGAAGATTAGAGCCAGTGCATCCTCTATCTCTGCAGCCACTTCCTTTACGATCCTAGAATAGAGGCTATCAGGCCCAGAGGCCTTGTCAGCCTTTAGTCTCATTAATTTTCCTAGTACTTTTCTCTATGGTCATGATTATTTTAAGCTCCTCCCTACTATTCTTGGGATACTTTGTGTCTTCTACTGTGAAGACATAGAAAATAATTGTTCAAAGTCTCTGCCATTTCTTTGTTTCCCATTATTAAATCTCTGCCCCCAAGGGGGACCGTCTGACTGGAGAACTCCGCTGCCAAAAAGGTAACCTTAAAACACATCTTGTAGCTGCTTAAGAGGTGCTAGAGGTGACCCAATCATAAAACTGCTCAGTTTCCTTTTACCTGGGAAACATCATAGCCTTGATACTTCTGAGAACAGAGTGGAATGGAACTGGATCCTGCATCAGCCGGACCTTGTCCTTGATAATCAGGCTCACCCTCACACTATCCAATTTTGCAGGGCATTTCAGACTTTGCTTCGTTTGAACAATGTTCTGCTTGGATGAGCATGGATGACATGCTATGCTCAGCCTGTGTTTTGCCATATCAGGAATTGTTCCTAGCACAGTCCGCTAGTGCAAAGACTCAAGTTACTTAGTGGATATAGTCAGACGTCCTCACACTTTGCATAGGCCACATTCAGCAAAGGTTGTTTGGGAACACTGGGATAATATTTGGTGTATTTCAGCCATCCTTGGGACATAAAACAGGTTTAGTATTCATCAGTTTCAAGATGTGTGTTGCATCTAATCTGGATTGGTGCCAAGGCCCTAGCCATATTAGTCCATAATGTTTTTGAATATCCTTGATGGGCAGCTGAATTTAGCACTGGCTCAATTTAAAACTGCAAAGGAGGGTCTGTTTGCCTGTTGGAGCCCTTCTGCAAAATGTTTGAAAAACTAGGTGGTGCACATACTGTGAAAAATCAGAATTTTTCCAGTTCTGCGACAGCTTCCAGTGGTAATTAAAGGGACAGCTATAGGCTACTAAAGAAATGGTACAATAAGCTTTTTTGTTTTACTTTCCATTTTGTGCAGTAGCAACTGTGCTCCTTCCAAAACTAGTGTACTACAATGGGCAGCTGTGGGCTGTACGTCACAGAATCACAAATTGTTGCAGTGCAGAAGGAGGCCATTCGACCCATCATGTCTGCACTGTCTCTCTGAATGAGCAGTTCACCTAGTGCCATTCCCCTGCCACCTTCCCATAACCCTGCACATTTTTCCTTTTCAGAGAAGTCTAATTCCCTTTTGAATGCCTTGAATAAACCTGGTTCCACCACACACTCAGGCTGTGCATTCGAGACCCCAAAAACTTGCTGCGTGAAAATGTTTGTCGTCCTCTTACTTTTGTTTGCTTTGCTAATTACATTAAATCTTTGCCCTCTCCTCTATCCAATTCATGAGGGGGAACTTTTCTCTATCTACTCTGTCCAGACCCCTCGTGCTTTTGAATACCTTTATCAAATCTCCTCTCAGCCCTCTCTTCTCCAAGGAAAACAGTCCCAACTTCTCCAAACTACCTTCATAACTGAATTTCCTCATCCCTGGAACCATTTTCATGAATCTATTCTGCACTTTCTCCAATGGCTTCACATCCTTCCTCAAGTGCCCAGAACTAGACGCAATACTCTTGCTGAGGCCAAACTAGTGACTTATACAAATTCAGCATAACCTCCCCGCTCATGTATCCTATGCCCCCATTAACCAAGCCTGGGTTACGGTATGCAATGTTAACTGCCAACTTCAATTATTTATGCACATATGCACATAGTTCCCTCTGCTCCTACACCCACTTCAAAGTTGTATCCTTTATTTTATATTGTATCTCCATTATCATCATCATACCAAAATGAATCACTTCACACTTCTCCACATTGAACTTATCTACCACCTGTCCACCCATTCCACCAATTTGCCTATGACCCTTTGAAGTTCTACACTATCCTCCTCTCAGTTCACAATGCTTCCAAGCTTTGTAATCTGAACATTTTGGAATTGTGCCCTGTACACCAAGGTCTAAGTCATTAATATACATCAGGAAGAGCAAGGGTCCACTGACCCTGAGAAGCTTCACTACAAACCTTCCTCCAGCCGAGAAACATCCATTAACTACTATTTCCTGTCACTCAGCCAATTTTGCATCCATGTTGCCACCTTCCCTTTTATGCTATGAATTCTAACTTTGCTCACAAGTCTGTTGTGTGACACTATCAAATGCCTTTTGGAAGTTCACGTGCACCACATCAACAGCATTGCCCTTATCAACCCCCTCTGCCTCTTCAAAACTCTTCAACATAGTTAAACACTAAATTCTCTTACAAATTCATGCTGACTTTCCTTAATTAACCCACATTTGCCCATGTGACTATTAATTTTTTCTGGATTATTGTTTCCAGATGCCCCTCCTCCATGTATTGCAGCCCAGCCCTGCACTCCTGCTCCTCCTTTCTCTCCTGGATCACTGCTATGTGAGTGCTGCTCTTTGTGACTGCACTGGTGGGATGGGGATGTCGCAAAGTATTGCCGGGGGGCGGGGGAGAGACACAATGTTTAAAAGTTTGAAAGGAGCAGCGTCCGAGAGCATAGTGTCCCATTTGAGGATGTGGCAGTACCATGCACAGGACACTGCAGACTGTATGTTTGACACCCCTACACTGGTAGCTGCATCCATGTTGGTGAGGATGGAGGTCAGGGATCAGGGCATCCATTCAACAATTTAATCACTTATAACTGGATTGTTGCATCTTTAATTGAACAGCATTTAAGGAGAAAATGCTGTTTTTGTTACTTCAAACTATATTGTACTCAGGAGAAAAGCAGCTAGGAATGGACGATTAGAGGGGCAGTGGGCGAGGAAATATTGAAATGTGAAACAACAGGATAAGGAAATAAGTCCAATGTATATAACTTTAAAGTGTACGTGAAGATGTTGCTTGGTGAGAACAAAAATTGAGAGTTATGGTGCGAAGATGGACTGGATTGAGATGTCTCAAAAAGCACAGCATGGTTGGACCATATTGCCTTTTGTATTCCTAAAAACTGAGCGCTTTTATTTTTCCCTCTAGCACACATCTGTAAATACCAGTGTGGACTACAGTATGGCTGTGCAGGTGGTGCCTTCTTATTATGCTGCAAGTCAAACCTACTTCCCGGGAAGCATGCAAAGTGGCCAAACCAACAAGGTAGGGTTAATGAATAATGCAAAGTTAAATATTGGTTTGAATGATCTTTTAGGTGACAAATTGGCAAATACTCATTTACATTAATTCCCTGGCTCTTATTTGGTCAAATTCAGACAATATCAAGTAGAAATAGGGGGTGGGAAGAAGAAAATTAGGAGCAGCAGACAAATATGAAGAGTCAGCCAAGGGTCTACAAAGTGAATTGAATTATAATAGCGAATGAAATCAATATTGACATTGAACCTAAACTATATAGAAATGCTAGACTGCAAATAACCTCCAAGTCCATCTAACTTGCCCCACATAGTTGCGATACCTCAAAACACAGGCTGTTAAGGAGAACTGGAAAATTCCTCTGTTCCCCTTAGGAACGTTGAAAGAAAAATGGGTGACATGCATATTTCATACGTTGAACTAGCTCAGCGTGATTTAGGTATCAAGGTATGTAAATAGATTTGCTACTTACCAGGCACAATCCCTGCAAAATAGCAATCAACAAAGTGAGTAGAATGTTGGAACTATGCAGAGGACAAACCAGAGGACATAACGCTAAAATAGTTTATAGTATCCTGGTCACACTGCAACTTTTGAGTGCTATGCCCAAGGTCAGTAAGATGCAAGAGTACACTTAAACCTTGAGCAGAGAAGAGCTGTGAGACTAATTGCTTGTGTTAGAAGGCTGTATTGAGAAGAGAATCCCAAGATTTCCCCCAGAAAGATGGTTGTAGAGCAGTGAGTTTTAAATGAATGAAATCCTTCACCCTATGATTTTGGAACAGTTGATGCTGTTCCTGGGTGAAAAATGTGGAAGTGTTCCTTATCTTGATCGGTACAAAAATTTGAGAGATTTAAAAAAAAACTCATTTAAAGCTCCCAGTGACCCCAAGAGTAAAAGCAACATCTAATGTACTATCTAGACAACATTCCCAAAGTTTGATTTTCCAATCCAGGTGAATTAGCCGACCTTGTCCAGGTAAGCAATGGGGGAAGGGGGTTCTTGCAATTCTCTAACTCCAGTGCGTTATGAAAGGGAAAAAAAAAACACCACTACTGACTGCTGTCCAGTGATTCGTGCTGATAAATGCTTGTGTTGATATTGCAGGAGGATAGGTTCAGGGTCAATAGTAATACCCTGAAAGTTTTAATGTCATGCTGCCATTTTACTGTTTAAGTCTACAGTAATAAATATCAACTGGGGAAAGCCAGCAGAGGGCTGTTGGAGCCATTTCCATCAACGGACAACACCTTTGCTGGGAAGAGTGTAGAAGGAGAAAAATTGGTCCAAAATCAGCACTTCAACTTTGCCTGGTTTAAATCCAAAGACTTGTTTTGTGAAGTATTTGGGATTTTTTTTCTTTGCTATGTATAATTTTTAGTCTTATTCAAGTAATCTAGTGATGTTGTTTGTGATGCTGAAACATTTTCCAAAACACTCATGATGACAGCCCTTCAACAAATTATGAATATAGGAACATACAAAATAGAAGCAGAAGTAGGCCATTCGGCCCCTCAAGCCTGCTCAGCCATTCATTAAGATCATGGCAGATCTGTTTGTTCGAATTCTACATTCCCATCTACTTCCAAAAACCTTAGATTATTGTTTGGCAAGGGAATCAATCTACCCGTGCCTTAAAAATATTCAATGACCCTGCCTTCCTGAGGAAGAGTTCCAAAGTTGCACATCCCCCTGAGAGAAAAAAAATCCTCCTCATCTCTGTCCTAAAAGGACCGCCCCTAATTTTAAAAGAGTGCCCCCTTATTCTGGACTCACTCACGAGAGAGAACATCCTTTCCACGTCCACCTTGTCAATACCGTTCAGGATCTTATATACTTCAATCAAGTCGCCCTCACTCTTCTATACTCCAGTGGAAACAAGCCCAGTCTGTCTATCCTTTCCTCATAAGATAACCCGCTCATTCCAGGTACCAATCTAGTAAACCTCGTCTGAGCAGCCTCCAATGCATTTACATCCTCCCCTAAATAAGGAGACCAAAACTATTTGAGATGTGGCCTCACCAATGCCCTGTATAACTGAAGCATAACGTCCTTACTTCTATAAAAGCCACATACTGCGGATGATGGAAACCTGAAACAAAAGCAGAAAATGCTGGAAAAATTCAGCAAGTCTGAAAGCATCTGTGAAGAGAGAAACAGTTGATGTTTCAAGTCCGTATGACCCTTCTCCAGAGCCCAGAAGAAGAGTCATATGGACTCAAAGCGTCAACTCTGTTTCTCTCTCCACAAATGCTGTCAGACCTGCTGAGCTTTTCCAGCATTTTCTGTTTTCGATCCTTACTTTTATGTTCAATTCCTCTCATAATAAAGGATAGCATTTCATTAGCCTTAATTACTTGCTGTACCTGCATACTAACATTTTGTGACTAATGCACTAGAATGCCGAGATCCCTCTGCAGCTTGGAATTCTGCTACCGTTCTTTGTTAAAGTAATACTTTTTTTTATTCTTCCTGCCAAAGTGTGCACTTTCACATTTTCCCACATTATACTCCATCTGCCATATTTTTGCCCACTCTCACAGCCTGTCTATATCAGTCTGCAGCCTCCTTATGTCCTTCGCAACATATTTTCCTACCTTTGTGCCATGTGCAAATATAGCTACCATGTCGTCATTCGCCTCTTCTAAGTCATTGATATAAATTGTAAAAGGTTGAGGCCCCAGCACAGACTCCTGCAGGACTCCACTTGTCACATTCTGCCAATCAGAAAAAGACCTATTTATGCATACTCTGTTTTCTGCCAGCCAGCCAATCTTCCATCCATGCTAATATGTTACTCTGTACACCATGAGCTTTTATTTTCTGCAATAACCTTTAATGTGGTACCTTATCAAATGCCTTTTGGAAATCCAAGCACAGTACCTCTACCAGCTCCCCTTTATCCACAGCACATGTTACTCCTTCAAAGAACTCCAATAAATTAGTTAAACATGATCTCCCTTTCATAAAACCATGCTGACCCTTCCCGACTACCTTAAGTTTCTCTAAGTGCCCAACTATAATCTCATTAATGATCAATTCTAACACCTTCCCAATGACAGACGTCAAGCCAACTGGCTTATAGTTTCCTGTTTTCTGCCTCCCTCCCTTCTTGAATAGAGAGATTATATTTGCTACTGTCCAGTCTGATGGAACCTTTCCAGAATCTAGGGAATTTTGGAAAATTAACACCAATGCATCTACTACCTCATTAGTCACCACTTTTAAGACCCTAGGATGAAGTCCATCAGGACCTGGAGACTTGTCAGCCTGGAGCTCCATCAGTTTGCTCAGTACTGCTTCCCTAGTGATTGTAATTTTGCCAAGTTTCCCTCTCCCTTCCACCTTCTGATTTACAGCTATTACTGGAATGTTTTTTGTATTCTCTATAGTGAAGACAGAAGCAAAATATTTGTTAATTTCATCCGCCATTTCCTTATTGTCTAATGTCAACTCCCCATTGTCACTCTCTAAGAGGACCAGCACTCACTTTAATTACGCACTTCCTTTTTAAATACCTGTAGAAACTCTTGCTTATCTGTTTTTTGCATTTCTAGCTAGCTTCCTCTCATACTGTAATTTCTTACTCCTGATTAACAATTTAGTCATTCTCTGCAGTTCTTTATGTTCTGACCAATCATCTGGCTTGCCATTCACCTTTGCGCAGTTATATGCTTTCTCCTTAAGTTTGATGCTTTCCTTAACTTCTTTAATTAACCACAGATAGTGGGTTCTCCCTTTAGAATGTTTCTTTATCATAGGAATATACTTATTCTGAAATATCCTCTTAAACGTCTGCCACTGCTTCTCTACTGTTCTATCCCCTAGCCCAGTATCCCAGTTCACTTTAGCTAGCTCAGCTTATGGTTGCTGTTAGGGGACCTCACCCACTCCCACTAGTGACTTTTCTCCAACAATTCCTCATCTCCACCCAAAACAATTCTGCATTCTGATCTCCTGAACCAAGGTTATCTCTAACTATTGCACCAATGCCATCCTTGATCAGCAGTGCTGTCCCTCCATCTTTATCTAGCTTCCTATTCTTCTTGAATGTCATATACCCCTCAATATTCAGAACCCAACCCTTGTCATCCTGCAGCCATGTCTTTGTAATGACTGTCAGATCATATTTATTTACTTCAATACTTCAACGTGCACTATCAATTCATTTACTTTGTTATGAATGCTACACACATTCAGATACAGAGCCTTTAGTTTTGCCTTTTTGTTATTTATCTCTGTAATTCTAGTCTTGACTATTGGTGTATTCCTAGGTTTTATCTCTGTCCCTTCCTGCTATTCTATGACCCTCATTTCCCATATTACTATTGTGGTCTCCTGCCTTGAATCTCCCCTTGATTTGCCACGCCTACCCAAGCTTGATCCCTCATTCCCTTGTTTAGTTTAAAGCCCCCTCTGTATATCACACCTCGTTTCCCTCGTGAAAATAATTCCCATGTGAACCTAATTCGCTACTCACTCAGCCTCCATCTCACTCTGGCTTAGTTGACTGTCTCCTCGCACCCCCCCTTACTGATAGCTGGGTTTGAAAAGGATGTAAACTGCCACTTGCCACTCTTGTCAGCATAGTGGGATTTTTTTTTCCAGCTGTCATAAAGAGCTGGTGGTCGCATACCAGCTGCATATTCAGTGAATGGAAGCCCTTGCGGTTGATGTAGTCCACCATGTGTAGCGATGGAGACCTAAGCGCCACATGGGTGCAGTCGATCATACCCTGCACCTGTGGGAATCCCAGGGCCTGGGATTCCAATGGCCCTTGCATCCTGGCTGTCCTGGTCACAGGCGAAATGCACAAAGTAGTGTGCCCTCAAAGGTGGCATCTGTGACCTCATTGATGCATTTGTGGGTGGTGGCTTGTGAGATCCCACAGAGGTCACCTGTGGAGCCTTGAAAGGAGCCACTAGCATAGAAATTGAGTGCTGCAGTCAGTTTCACAGCCACTGGCAGTGGATGCCCTCCATGTCCCATTGGCGCCAAGTCCTGCAGTAAGTGGCAGATCTGAGCGACCGGGGCCCTAGACATGCGCAGTCTTTGGTGACACTGGTTCTTGGTCATCTGCAGGAATGACAGGCGGTGTCTGTAGACCCTGGATGTCGCTAGGCGCCGACCAGCCACAGCTCACTGTTGCTCCTGGGCAGCGTGTGCAGGAGCACCAGCAGCCCCTTCTTCTTGAGGCTGTCATAAAGAGCTGATCAATATATTGAATTCCAGATCTCATCACAAATACCAATGTGATTCACTGTTTTTTCACACCTTCAGCCAGGATCAGTTTATCACTGATCAGGAAGTGGACCCATACCCAGGGACACTGAGACCAAATTTGCTGTTGGTGCTTAACTCTTTCAGTTTCCAGCTTTGCTTCTTGTCAAATGAAATATAACCACTTAAGCAGGATATCGTAGGGTAACTGGAACCCATTTTACTACACCTTGGATTCATCTCAGCCCTCCAGTGAGGAGAAGGGAATATAGGAGGAAAGATACTTGTTTTGATTCATTTTTTTCCCCTTTTAACAGGGACCTCCTTGTGCTACAGCCCAGCAGTCACTTGCTCCAGGGGCTGGAATCTTAGGTCCAGCCCCAGTGGGAAACCCCATGACTAATTTCAAGGTAAATTTCAAATCCATTTATTTAACTTGTAAAAATCTGAATATACACATTCCTGCTTTTGTTGCACCAATTTAGCCAATGATTTAGCCATTATTTGCAGTATCTCTTGTTATTATGGTTGCTGTATAGGAATGGATTGGAATAGGCTGGAATTGATTGATTTCTGTAGTAATGGAGAGCTTGAGTAGTACAAACTGTCTGTAATACCATGACCCTGCACATAGCATATTGACCACGTCTATCAATGGATAGCACCCTCTGCTGGGAATGCTGACTCCCTAGCTAAGACATCAGACTCTGTTCAGTGAGGGCTCCAATATTGTGTAGAATATTGATAGCTTGACCAGTTATACGGTAGGTGATGTATTTTATAGAATCATAGAAATTAGAGTACAAAAAGAGACCATTGGCCCTTCATATTGATTGGGGTAAAAACTCACGCGAGTTACCATTAAAAGGAGCACTGTTATGGCACAGCCGATGGTAAATGCTGAGCTGCTCAAATGCCAGAGGGAAACTTGAAACAACTTCCACAACTTGTCTTGCAATTTGTATATATTTCGAGATGCATGCCTTGAATTCAGTATTAATAAGACCACCGAGTCTTATAGGTTCCTTACAAAACTAAATTAAACCTTTATTAATAGAAGAAATGATTTGAAGCACATACATAGATCTATAAATGACTACTATGATAACTTCTAGCTCCCCTAGTTAATCTAGTTCCCAGTTATACTTTGGCTAAGGCAACAGTAAATTGCACAGATTTTAAAAGATCCAGGCAAAGTAACCTCAAGTACCCTGAAACAGTCGAATTCAAAGTGAGTTTTCTTAACTTCAGTTCTTTGTAGACAGCAGATTGAGGCTTAGATGCTGGAGGCTTTTCACACTTGTTAGATTTAGAATTCCTTCCCTTGCATACAGCCCTCCCTCCTTTATCCATATTTTCCCCTTTGAATGCAAATTCCCATTGTTTCACTATGTCTTTGGACTTTATCTCTCTAATAAAAAAAAAAATCTCTCAGTACCAATTTTACCAGTAATCTTTGGGACAAATAAACACCCTGTTTCTTGACTTCAACTGGCTAGGTGAAACATTTCACCCCCCTCTTTTGGATTCAAGCTAGTCTGGTTTATTTAAAAATACAAATGTCTCCATTATACCTATGTTTACCTACTTAACATTTCAAACTCAGTTTATCCTCTGATACTTCAACGCCTTCAGACCAGCTGCCTTAAATTCAATTCAGACAGACAGACACACACACACACACACACACACACACACACGCAAGCACATATCCAATGGATAAAAGCTTGGTCAAAGAGTTATGCATCTTAAAGAAGGAAAAAAGTTAGGGTTTAGGGAGGGAATTATAGAGCTTAAATTCTTGGAAGCTAAAGGCATGGCTATCAGTTAAATCAATTGAAATGTCACGCCTAGAATTAAAGGAACATAGATACATTGGAGGGTTGGAGGGGTTAAAAACTGAGGGAACAAAGATTGAGAGGGATTTGAAAACAAGGATGTGAATTTTAAAACTGAGGCATTGTTTAACATGGGAGCCAATGTTGGTCAGCGAGCAAGTGGTGATGGGTGAATGGGACTTCAAGGGAGTTCTGGATGACTTCAAGTTTATAGAAGAAAGAAAGGTAGCCAGCCAGGAATGTGTTAGAATAGTTAAGTTTTGAGGTAAAAAGGTATGGATGAAGGTTTCAACAGGAGATGAGCCAAGGCAGGGATACAGCCTGGCATTGTTGAGGAGGAAATAGGCTGGGGTTGGAAGCTAATTTCAGGGTTAAATATGACACCAAGGTTGTAGCCTCAGGAAGGTGCCAGGAAGAAGGACGGAGTCATAGCTAAGGAATACAGTTTGTAGCAGGGGTTGAAGACAATGGCTTTCCGTCTTCCCAATATCTAACTGGAGGGAATTTTTGCTCACCCTGTACTGTGTGTCGGGCAAGCAGGCTGATAAATTAGCGACAGTGGAGGAGTTGAGAGGTGGTGGTGAGGTAGACCTGGTGGCTGTCATCAGCAACATGTAGAAACTGAATCTTTTTGGATGATGTTGTTGAGGGGCAGCATGCAAATGAGAATCGGGCCAAGAATAGATCCTTTGGGGTTCCAGAGGTAATTGAAGAGGTGAAGCCTGTGGTTAGACAGGTAATAATGGAACCAAACAAGTGTAGGCCCACCCAACTGGACAATGAAAGAGGATGGTGTGGTCAACTATGTCAAAGGCTATAAACTAAACAGAAGTACAAGGAGTGATAGTTTACTTTTGTCATGGTCACATAGGATGTCAATTGTGACTTAGAGCTGTTTCATACAGTGGCAGGGATGGAAACCTAATTAGATCAATATCAGATAAGTCATCCAGGAAATCAAATGGGGAACTTTAGAGGAAACACCTTCTACCCAGAGGGTGGTGAGACTGTGATTCTGCTACCACAAGTGGTTCAGGTGAGTAGAATAGGTGCATTTAAGGGGATGCTGGATAAGCAAATTAGGGAGTTGGAAATGGAGGGCTTTGTTGATAGATGGTGGGAGAAAGCTTGACTGGAGCATAAACAATGGTGTGGACTTGCTCGGACAAATGACGTGTTGCTGTGCTGTATGTTCTGTATAATTTCTTTATTCTTTCATGGAATGTGGTTGTTGCTCACTTGGCCAGCCTTTATTGCCCATCCCTAATATTGATACATTGATCTATGGAAATTTTTCTGTATTCACCCTTTTATCCTTTTTCATGATTTAGAAGACTTGCATTAGATCTTGCTTTCCCCCCCTCCACTGTTTAACCATCTCTGCTACAGCGAACACACTTAAGATTTTTATGGCACGTCATAGAGGCTTGCATTTATATAGTGCTTTTCACGATCACCTGATGTCTAAAAGCGCTTTTAAATTCACTGTTGTAATTTTAGAATAACTATACTCCTCTCAATCCCAACATAGTGAATCTAGACTGCAACTTTTCCTTAGTTCTGATGTCCTTTATAAAGTGGGGTGCCCGCTGTTGCATTAAGTAAACTGGACTTGCTCGTGACTTTCACAGGTTCATTGCTACTTCCATATCCTATTCGGAGGAAGAGAATTAAATACATAACTCAGTTTCTATAGGTATAACTGTACGATGTGAATAATAGAATTGGTTACATTGGTTTTGCGGGAGGCGATGGCATAGTGGTATTGTTACTGGATTAGTATTCCCAGATACCCAGGGTGATGCTCTGGGGACCTGGGTTCAAATCCCACCAAGGCAGATGGTGAAATTTGAATCCAATATTTAAAAAAAAATTTGGATGGCCACAAAACCATTCCTGATTGTCGTAAAAACCCATCTGGTTCACTAATGCCCTTGGGGAAGAAAACCTGCTGTCCTTACCTGGTCTGGCCTACATGTGACTCCAGACCCACAGCAATGTGGTCGATTCTTAAATGCCCTCTGAACAAGGGCAGTAAGGGATGGGCAATAAATGCTGGCCTAGCCAGCCCACGTCGAACGGACATATTTTTAAAAAAAAAACAAACCCTTGCCGGCTTTCTGCAACAGCAGTTTAGCTAAACCTACTCACGTAGCCCTGCACGTTTTTTTTTTCTCTTCAGATGCAGAAAGCCAAATGGCTGTAATCAGATTGAAATGTTATTTGGAGAACTTGCGTCTTTGAATGAAAGTCACCTGCAATTTTACAGATATTATGTGCCTAGGGTATTTTAATTAATTTTTAAATTGTTAAATTATTATTTTGAGCCACTTAAATGCAAATTGAAATTTTCAAAATGATGAAGGGCGATGATAAAACTAATCCAGTTGTTCTCTATAGTAATGCGTTCAAAAGTCAGGGAATATAAATTTAAAAGTTAGGAAGTTGGGGGAAAAAAGTTAGTCAGAATGTTCTTGACCCCTAGTCAGTAAACAGGTTTGTTGAAACAAAAATAAAAGCCAAATGCTGCAGATGCAGGAAATCTGAAATAAAAACAGAAAACGCTGGAAAAACTCAGCAGTTCTGACAGCAACTGTGGAGAGAGAAACAGAGTTAACATTTCAAGTCCATATGACCCTTCTTCAGAGCTAAAAAGAAGTAGGAATGTGATGAAATTTATACTGTTTAAGGGGGGTGAAGCTGGTTAGAAGGTCAGCGATAGATGGGGGCTAAGGAGAGATTGACAAAGACGTCATGGACAGAAAGACGAAGGGACCATTAATGGTAATGGTAAAGGCTAAAGAAGGTGTTGATAGTGACATAAAGGCAAGAAAGCAGAATGTGTTAATAGTGGAACAAGGGTCAGCACTCTGAAAGAGCACTATGGAACAAGTAACAAATGGCCCTTTTGGGGGTGAGGGAAAGACGCAGTTGTTGGGGAAAAAAGGATAGAAAAGGGGATAATAAAGGGGGATAAAACAATGAATGAATCAATATAAATAAAAATAAAAATGAGTAGATAAAAAAATTTAAAGAAAGTTGAATTAAAAAAGGGGTGAAGATAGAGGAGTGAATTCTTGGTCTGAAGTTGTTGAACTCAGTGTTAAGTCCGGAAAGCTGTAAAGTGCCTAATTGGAAAATGAGGTGCTGTTCCTCCAGTTTGCATTGGGCTTCATTGGAACATTGCAGCAGGCCAAGGACGGACATGTGGGCATGAGAGCAGGATGGTGTGTTGAAATGGCAAGCGACAAGAAGGTCTAGGTCATGCTTGCAGACAGACCAAAGGTGTTCCGCAAAGCAATCGCTCAGCCTGCACTTGGTCTCTCCAATGTAGAGGAGACTGCGTTGGTAGCAACAAATGCAGTAGACCAAATTGAAGGAGGTGCAAGTGAAGTGCTGCTTCACCTGAAAGGAGTGTTTCTGTCCTTGGAAGGTGAGGAGGGAGGAGGTAAAGGGACAGATGTTGCACCTTCTACAATTGCATGGGAAGGGGATGAGGTGTTGGGGGTGATGGAGGAGTGGACCAGGGTGTCCTGGAGGGAGCTGACGGGGGACTGAGGGGAAGATGTTTGGTGGTGGCATCGTGCTGGAGTTGGTGGAAATGACGGGGGATGATTTAAATGTGGAGGCTGGTGGGGTGAAAAGTGAGGACAAGGGGGACCCTTTCTTGGTTCTGGGAGGGAGGAGAAGGTGTGAGGGCAGAGGTGTGGGAAATGGGTCGGACATGGTTGAGGGCCATGTCAACCACAGTGGGTGGGAAACCTTGGTTAAGGAAGAAAGAAGACGTCAGAAGCGTCATTTTGGAAAGTCGGAACAGATGCAACATAGGCGAAGGAAATGAGAGAATGGGATGGAGTCCTTACAGGAAGCAGGGTGTGAGGAGCTGTAGTCGAGGTACTGTGGGCTTGTAATGAATATTGGTGGACACTCTCACCAGAAATGGAGACAGATGTGTCAAGAAAGGGATGGGAAGTGTCGGAGTTGGACCATGTGAAGGGTGGAAATTGGAAACAAAATTGATAAATTTTTCCAGGTCCAGACGAGAGCATGAAGCGGCACCGAAACAGTCAACTATGTATCCAGAAAAGAGTTGTGGGAGGGGGCCTGAGTAGGTCTGGAACAAGGAATGTTCCACATACCCCACAGAGAGACTGGCATAACTCGGGCCCATGCCGGTACCCATTGCCACACCTTTTGTTTGGAGGAAGTGAAACAAGTTTAAGGAGAAGTTGTTCATTGCCCAACAAATTATTCAGTGAGAGAACAAGTTCAGCCAGGCAGAGGAGAGTGGTGGTGGATGGGAATTGTTCGTGCCTCTGCTAAAGGAAGAAGCGGAGAGCCCTCAGACCATCCTGGTGCAGAATGGAGATGTAGAGGGATTGGACGTCCACTGTGAAGAGGAGGCGGTCAAGGCCAGGGATCTGGAAATTGTTGATGATATGTAGGGCATCAGAGGAATCACGGGTGTAGGTGGGAAGAGGTTGGGCAAGGGGAGAGAGAATGGAGGCAAGGTAGGAAGAACTGAGTTCCATGGGGCAAGAACAGGCTGACATGATCGGTCTACGGGGACAGTCCTGTTTGTGGATTTTGGGAAGGAGGCAGAAGCAGGCTGTCCAGGGTTGGGAGACTTGTGGTTGAAAGCTGTGGAGGGAAGATCTCCAGAGGAGTTGAGACCAGTGACAGTCCTGGAAACAATGGCTCGATGTTCTGTCGTGGGGTCATGGCCCAGAGGGAGATAGGAAGAAGTGCCTGAGCATTGGCGCTCAGCCTCGGCAAGGTAGAGGTCTGTATGCCAGACAACAACAGCACCACCCTTGTTGGCAGGTTTGATAACAAAGTCAGGGTTTGACCTGAGGGAACGGAATGCAGCAAGTTCAGAAGGAAAGAGGTTAAGAGTGGGTGAGAGGGACAGAGAAACTAAGACAGCCGATGTCACGCCGACAGCTCTCAATGCAAAGACCAAGAGCAGGTAAGAGGACAAAGGGAGGGGCCCAGGTCGAGGGAGAATACTGGAGGCAGGTGAAAGGATCAATTGAATGGGGCGAGGATTCCTGCTCAAAGTAGTAAGTATGGAGATGAAAGTGACGGAAAAAGAGTTCAGCATCATGCTGAGCCTGAAATTTATTGAGGTGAGGGGCTAAGGAGATGAAGCTAAGTCCTTTGCTGAATGCAGAATGTTGAGCTTCAGAGAGGGGAAGGTCAGAAGTGAATACATATAGCAGTGGGATTAGAAAAAAGGATGGGGTCTGAGGGACGGGAAGGGGTGGAGGGTCCTGGATGGACATTGGTATCAATAAGTTGTTGGAGCTTGTGTTCCTTAACACCTGAAAGGAAAAGAAAAAGTTTCTTGTTAAGGTGTCAGATGAGACGAAGAATAAAACGAAACTGGGGACAAGGACAGTTTTGAGATAGGATGAGTCGGTGCTGCTGGAGGGAGAGGTAGAGTGTGTTCATGTGGCTGCGCATGGCACTGACTGTGGATCTCAGGATGCAGTGAGGACAGCAGTCCGAGGAACATTGTATGTCCCGGAGATACCTGTAATCCTAGATGGATTCGAAACATGAGGGATAGAACTTCGGTTGGAATCCACATGGGGTAAGTCAGAGATGGAGACAGCCATTGAGGAAAGAAATATGGCTGTGAAAGCAATGTCAAACACCAGGAGGGAAATGGAAAGCAATGAAGGTGAACAGGGCAAAAGAGACAAACGGAAATCATGTCAGAGCGAAGAGCAGTACTACTTCAAAGCAGGCATTCCTGGAAGAGAAGTGGCGATAAATTAAACACTAAGTTAAAAGCAAAATACTGCAGTTCTTGAAATCTGAAATAAAAACAGAAAAACTCAGGTCTGACAATATCTTTGGGGAGAGAAACGGGTGTTAAATGACCAATTAAAGAATAGGTGCTCAGAGGTAGTAATTTTAGGATTACTCTGGTGCCACATGCTAGGGGATAAGATCTATTAAGATAAGGGAGATGACTATGTTGGTAGGAAGAGAAGGATTCAGTTTCCTGTGACATTGAAGCCAGTTTTGGGGCAAGGCTTGTATAAGATGTATGGGACAGGACTGGAAAGGGTTCCATGCTGGGGTAATAATTAGTATCATGGAGGATGGTTTAAACTAATACAAGGGGGAGGAGAAAAGCAAAATGGAGAAGCTGTGTAGAAAAGGAAAATGAAATAAAGAGCAGTTTAAAGGGAGGAAGATTTAAATGAGTAAGATGGCCAAAAAATAGCTGTCTAAGCAATTATTGTGTTAAATTTAATATCAGAGTGGTGCAATATAGTAGTTATAATGGAGACATTGAATTTAGGCAGATGTGGGAATTTAGCATTTCTGGTTATGAAAAAGTTATCAAAAGAGCACCATTCCAATTAAAGAAAAATAAACAAAAATGGATGACATGAAATATTGGACCTGATGGAGCACAGAAGGATGGTAAAGCAAATAGATCAACAGAAATGTCAGGAATTGGATAAAAGGATCAAACAAAAATGTGTTGAAGAGAAGGAAAAATGGTTGAACAAAAAATGTGAAGGAATAAAAAAATGTAAAAACAAACGCGAGAGCAATGCCTAAAGACATTAGGGAAGTCGCAGGAAAAGTTGGTTGTACATCTGGCGGATGCATCAAAGGGAAATGTGGGGAAGTTATCATGGATAAGGACCAAATGCTTGCAAGATGGATCGAATACATAGGAGACTTACTGACGACAAAGACAAGCAAAAAAAGCCAACAATTAAGAAAAACATAAGTGGTCCAAAGATCATGAAAGACAAAGTAAGAATAACAATAAATAAGATGAAAAAAAATGAAGCCAAAGGCCCAGATAAAATAGTCACCGAACAAATTTAGAACAGTTTAGAAGACTTTTTGACTCTCTAATAAAGTTTACACGCATGAGAAATCCCAGGCTTAAATAAATCGATATTTGTTGCGCTCCCTTTAAAAAAAAACCCAGAGCAATTGAATGTGAGCTCCATCACACTGAGTTACATTACTTCTTTTGAGTACTGATGAATAGGGCCAGGAGCAAGATAAAGTCTCAAATTTCAGATCTTCAGTGTGGTTTTGTATAAGATAGAGGAACAAGAAATGCTATCTTTATGGTACACATGCTATCAGAAAAAACCATAGAGGTGAAAAAAGATGTTTGTTTTATTGATTATAGTAAGGCAAGGTAGACAAATTTTGTTACCTAGGAAGTAAGTAACAACCTTCCATTGAATGGAAAGTGTGACCAAGAAATAAGATGAATGCCAAAGATACATTTCAAAAAATGAAGATTGTGATCAACTCAAAATTAATATGAAAACAAAGCTGAGAATCCTGGAATGCTACATCACACCAATTTTGACATGTGGAAGCGAGTGTTGGGCAATTAGTGAAGCAATGCAGAGAAGAGTTGAGGCTGAAGAATTGTGGTTTTTGAGGCTAATAATGAATCTATTTTGGACAAGTCACACTACCAATGAAGAGGTGCTAGTAAGATCTGAGATCGAAAGAACTTTGCTGACCAAGATCAGGAAGAGACTGTTGGAATTTCTTGGGCATGTAATAAATCATGATTTAGAAAGTCTGATGGGAAAGATCAATGCTAAAAGAGGTAAAGGTAGACAAAGAACGATCTTTCTAAGAGCCTCTCAAACTGGATGAATGTACAACCAATGAAGAGTAACATGGAAGCCCATGGATGCCAGTGCTCTCTCGGGGCATGGTACCTGGAGAGAAGGTTATAACATTCTCAGAAAACTTGGATGGGGGCGTGGAAAGATTGGGAAAAGTGAGGTAGTAGAATGATTTATTTATTCCAATATAGTACTGAAATGTGTGAATATTCTGGATTGAGTTAAATCGGAATCCTTAGGGGTAGAATTAAGAAATAGGAAGGGAAATTGAAAAATTCTCTAATGGAGGCCATGAAACAATGGATGATATTTAGACGAGGTGGGATCTTTAATGTGTATGGGGATGGAGTAAGAATAATGTGCAGATAGTTCAAGAACAACAGAGCAACAATACTGGATGATTTCAACTATCCCCAAAATTTAATACTGGTAGTCAAAGTGGGTAGTACCTTTTAGGGGGGCATTCAAGAATAAATTGGCATGTTCCTAGCCTCAGTAACACATCATTAGTTAGTTTTACTTCTGAGAAATAAACTGGATGAATAAGGGATGAAATCTGAATAACTGAGTAATTGTCACTAATAGCTAGGTTCAGTTTGAAAATAGAAAAGGATAAGAGTGATGAACTCAAAAGGCAAAGCTTAATAAAACAAGATGAAATCTGGTTCACAATAATTGAACTGGAAAAGGACTGGGTATAGGGAGTACCCTATTAAAATATATAAGCGACATAGAAATAGGATGGTTGACAAACAGAAGGGCTGTAACAAACTCTGGGACATAGGTTAATGCAATGGACGGACAGGTGGCAGATGCCACTTAGTGCTAAGAATGAGTTTCATTTTGGGAAGAAAAATTAATTCTGAAGGATATGGGGAAGTATACAGGCCTACATTTTGAAATACACAATTGCTTGAAAGTGCATGTGCAGGTAGGCAAACTAGTAAAAAGGTCAACAGAATTTTGTTTAAAGACAGGGGCATAGAGTATATATGCTAAAAAGTATTGTCTGCAAGTTGATGGTTAGACCACCTTTAAGAGTGCCATATGTAGTTTTGGACACCCTTCTTATAGAAAGCACAGCAAAGCTAAAGCAAAATACTGAAATGCTGAAAATCAAATAAAAACAAAGCTGCAGATACTGAGCAAGCCAGGCATCATTTGTGAAGAGAGAAACATAATTATTGTTTCAGATTGGCAACCTTTTGTCAGAATTGGGAAAAGTTATACATATTACAGGTTTTAAGCAAGTACAGATACTGGGACTAGGGAGGGGTAAAGAACGAAAGGAAAGGTCTGTGATAGAGGGGAAGGCAAGAATTATTAAATGATTCTCCTTTTTGTCACTTGATCGTTTCTGCCTTCTACCTTATCATGAACTTTCCCTTTTGTTCTTTCCTCCCTGACTCTTAAAATCTGTTGCGTCTCTAACTTCTTCCAGTTCTGATGGAAGGTCATCGATCTGAAACATTGGGCAGTGTTTTACGTTTGGCGTGTGGGCACGCGCCCAACACACCATAACATAATATGACATGCGATGACGTCGGGCATGTGTCCTGATATCATCACGCTGTCTCGCGATATTTCGTTTGGCGGGCACGCACCAGAGTCGGCTGCACGCCCACAATAATTGAAAGGCCTATTAAGGCCATTAACGAACTAATTAACTTCAAATTTATGCTGCCCGCCCAACCTAACGGCTGGCAGGCAGGCAAAAAGGCCAAGCGGCCTTTACGTTTTTTAGGAAACCTCATCCACGAGCGGGATGAGGTTTCCTAAAGCTATTACAAATTAAATAAAAACTTTCTTTGAAAAATAAAAACATGTCCCATATCATGTGACACAGAGACATGAGGGGACATGTTTCATTAAATTTTTAATGTATGTATTTTTTTAAAAAGTGCTTCAATCTCACCGGTGCAGCTCCATGCCTCGGAGATTGAAGCCCTCTTTCGCGCACATGCGCAAAAGAGCACTGGACCCGGCTCTCCCTCCTCCCCCAGCCCGCACGGTCGCACTACCGCTCATGACCCACGCTTGGCCTGCCCATGTGAAATCGCAGGGTGGAGCCGATCGCGGGCGTCGGTCGGCTCCGCGACCGCTCCTGCCGAGTGCCGAGCCTGCCCGACCAATGTAAAATCCTGGCTATTAATTCTGTTTCCCCCTCAACGGATCGTATCCAATCTGAGCATTTCCGACATTTTCTGTTTTTATTTCAGACATCTTCGCCAA
Source organism: Cetorhinus maximus (assembly GCF_964194155.1). Lineage (NCBI taxonomy): Eukaryota > Metazoa > Chordata > Chondrichthyes > Lamniformes > Cetorhinidae > Cetorhinus > Cetorhinus maximus. The sequence goes on along the minus strand of NC_135895.1, from coordinate 61,920,186 downwards.
GTTGAGTGTAAATTTGCCAAGTTAGTTCTAAGAATGCAAAACCATAGTTATGACATATTGGGATTAGTTCCATTGGAGCAAAGAAGGCTGAGGTCAGGTTTAATGGATTTTCAAAATTATCAAGAGTTTCGATGGCATGAATATGGAAATTTTATTTCCTGGCGAGGGGATCTGTAATAGTCTATGTAAAATCATCACTTAAAAATGAGATTGATTAGGAGAAATTTGTTTATGCAGAATTTGTTCAAGCATGGTCATAGGAGTAGTTGAGACCAAGATCATTGTCTTTTTGAGAAACAGGCAAGGCTATGGGAAGAGAATAGGCCAGTGGGATTGGTTTTAGATAGCTCATGCAAAGAGTTCAGATCTTTGGTTCTGGGGAACTGAAAGTGAGTGAATGGAGAGGTGTTCCCAACAGAAAGTAAAGGGACTCTCATTATACCCACTACTGTTTGGAGTAGAGGATAATTTTAGAAAACCATGCCATTTTACAACTGTCATTGTATATAAGCTTGTGCTGTTCACTAACTAGCTTTATTTTTAAAAAAATTATTTTGAAATCTGAGCTCAGCTTGAACATGGTTTGTTATTCTTAATTTATTGATGTACCATCTCCTGAAATGGCTTGGAGATGAAGTGCAGTGGACATTAGGAATCAATGATCGAGTCCTTAGAGGTGTGGGACATCTACGGGACAGAAAATAGGACTGCACCTTCTGGTTCTTTGCAGAGAGCGGAGTGCAGTAAGACTGTTGCAACATAGAACATTGAAGTACATCACATTTCCAGTCAAAAGAAGTGACTGGGTAATGATAAGGAATGGAAACACTAGCTTTCTTTCCTTGCCTACCTGACTCTTTCTTGTCCAGAGCTGAAACCAACAGTAGTACTACTGAGTTAATTCAATTGAGACTAGACATTTAACTTGGGACTTTACTGTTCTGCATGGTTAATTTTCTTGCTGGAGAAATGTGTTGTGCCATTGAGAATATTCTAGTTTTCTGTGGAAGAAGTTCAGTGATTGTCAGAGCAGTGACTATTTTAATAGAATTAGAAAATGCTTGAAATAGTCAGCAGGTGTGGAGAGAAGCAGCTAATGTAACTTTTTCTCTCCCCATACATGCTGCCAAACCTATTCTGTTTTCATTTAAGAGTTCTAACACAGTGATTTGTTTTTGTTTTACTATTAATAGAAGCAATTTTCAAGATGAGCTTTTTCAAACAAGATCTGAAATTAAATTGTTCATTATTTTCCTTAAGTCTCCAGTGACTGGCCAGAAACGTGCATCTTCCTACCTCCTGCCTTCCCCTGAAGTGAGTCCAGATGGCGGCTATGTTGGGCAGCACTCACAGGGCCTCGGTGGCCATTATGCTGATTCATATTACAAGAAAAAGAGGATATTTTGACTTTTTTGCTGTGTTATTTTTGCTGCTGTTTCTTTTTGCCTAATGCTGGATAGTTCTTCTAAATGTGAAACTGCCTGTGTCAATATATTTTGTTTAGAAAAAATTATTTTTAAAAAAACATAAGTTTTAATGGTCTCCTTAAATTTTTATGTTGAACAGAACTTTTTTAATCTCGACTCCCTCTGCCCCCCCCCTCCCCTCCGCCACCACACCCAAACCAGGTTTAAAGAATACACATTACCATGCATTTTGGTTCATGCCTGCTACAGGCAGTCTTGACCTCATTGTTTTGAAGGCAGCTGCACAATCTGGTTTCAAATTTTTATGGTTAATGCAGAGCGGGACCAGTTTTAACTTCTCTCAATCAGTCTTCATTGAATGTAAGAAGATTTGTAGAGCTTTCAGCTTAATCACTTGAATATTTCACTCTAGAATGTATTAAGAGTTTGGTAGGAGGGAAGGAAGGGCCATGGAAAATAGGTGTGAATTTCTTTCCCTCCCTCCCAACTGTTTTTCTCTGTTCAATCATTTCACATCAGGTACACCTCTATCGTTTAGTTATTGAATTGCACTTTTCAGATTTCAGTTTGCATATGTGCAATGTTTTTAATGTACATGAAAATGAGCTTTTACCATGAACACTTATTCTCTGACTGCACTAACTGACTTATATATTTGATGTAGTTGTCTTCAGTATATTTACACTATGCAGTACAGCCTGCTCCCACTGACCAAAGCAAAGATGTTAGATTTTTTTGTGTACTATATCATATAGCACTTAAAATGCAGAAGTACTTTCTCCCTTTTAGTGAAGTGTTCTTTTCTGGCTGCTTTGAAGGTTATTGCTGGGTCCTTGTTTTATTGATGGGATGATTACTCTTTGAAGTAATTTTTAATACTGATATATATGTATTTGTGTTTTTGAATTAATACTGGTAAGTGAACTAGAATTGTTTGGGGACTGTGGCAGTATAGTCCCAGTAAAAATGTCGCTGCCTTTGACTAGGGAAAAGCAGGAGTACATTTCACTACACTTGAATCATAAACTGTGGTTTATTTTCTTGTTTTTTTGATTAGTAAACAAAGTAAACGTCTTAAAAGAATCACTTTTTTCTGTTTTTCTTTGTCATTTTTAGGAAGAATTTTTTTCACTAGATGAATTTTTTGGTAGTTTTAAATTGAAAACTGGCACTGGCTTAAGATACCTAAGGCATTAACCTTCATATTCTGCAACATAAATGGGGCAGCACTTGCGTCCCGGAAGGCATCATGACCTCGCTTACAGGGTAGGTTTCCAAGGGGCATTTGGGAGACAAACAGAAATGGTTGCATTCAGAAGTTCTTGCTGCTACCCCTTATCATTTTGTTCTGCCTATGGTCAAAGTTAAGCCTATTGGTACAGCCCAGAAATGTTTGTTTTTATTTTTACATTGCTGCCTTAAATGTTCCTCATCTTATGTCAGAGAAGGTGGTTCGGCAGCGAGTTGGGAAGTTGTGGATTTAATACTTTAAAGGTCTACTTATTGGTAGACTCAGTGGAGGCAGTTTTATGATAGAAATATCCATGAGTCTCCCTCCTGCAAAGACAAAGCTTTTTGCTTGGGGACTGAGGGGAAAAGTACTCAATAGCAGTAGCTTCAGTGTTTGCTTTCTTCCTTATAAAAGGGCTGAATATAATCTGAAGGTGCCTTAAGCTACCATTAATATTGACATAGGGCTGATGAATGGTCTCCTCATGAGTTAATACTCCAAATTTAGTGTTCCTGCATAGTGGTTTTTGCGATGTAGTGAAGCTAAAGTAACCAACTCTGGAATAGAACCCCATACAATTGAGGGGAATGGTGAAAGACTATCCAAGTGGAGCAGTCTTGCATCACATGGGTAATGATGCTACAAAGAGTATATCTTCCAGTAGAATGACCAATTAGTTTTAAAGGTGCTCCTTAAGACCTTGGCATTTTCCACATTGAAATAAGCTCTGCACAAGTTTGTGGAGTACATTTGTTTTTGCCGATGCTCCTAAAACATTTAAAATGTAATAATTGGGTGTGAGGTTCTGTGCGTGCAGATAGACATGGACAGAGTGCTGTCCAAGCTGAGACAATTAATCAGGCAATATTAACGACATCATATTTGGCACCTGTACTGTAGCTGCTGATTCAATGTTCTTGTTTGTGTCTGTGCTGATTCAGCTGTCTTGGAGCACAATTTGCAATGCCAGTGGGAGAACAAGAGCTATGCTTCAGAGTAAAGGGTGTAGGAAATCGATCCTAGTTTGCCCAGCATCTTCTAAAGCGGTGTTTAACAACTTTCAAAAGGTCCTTCTGGTCACAGTTGCAGCAATACTTATTGCCTAAGGAAATTTATACTATATAGCTCTATCCCATTTTTGTAATATTTTAAAGTTTTCTTTGTAGGCCTGCTAGACCCAGTAGCTTCCTCCAGTTCTCCTTAGTTGGTGAGTTCATCACCTGTGACTCATATGTATACACCCGCTAATCTACAATTCACAACCCAACCTAGGCCATTGTTAGCTCTTTTTGATAAAAATCTATTGAGCAAAATAATTGTAAAGAGCAGCTTCAGGTAATGATTGGAACAGAGATTACTGTCAATAGACAAATGAACATGGGTTGATGGATGATCTGCAGGTGGAATTTTATCAGTGCAATGGATATTGGATGGGCAGCAGGAGGGCTAGCAAATGGCAGTAGATGTGTTGAGAGGGAAGGCGCTGTGTTTATTGTTAGTGGATATTACTGGAGGAGGCTGGGCTGGTGGGTGGAGGCTGCGCTTAAAGGTGTTGGGAAAGCAATGAAGTCTGCTGTACAGTAATTAACGGCAATTTTACCAGCTTTTTAGAATTTTAAGGGGCACGGGGAACTAAGGAGCTTCAGAGCCTCGCCAGTTATAAGGAATTGGAAGCACGGCAGAAGGTCAGTCTTGACTGCAGTTGGCAGCCATTGAGAGGTGAAGGATGGTGATCAGTAATCAGCAACAGTAGCAATCTCAAAGCTAGCCAAACTTGGTGAGGACAGCGAAAGCATTCTGGTTGTGTCCGCTCTCTGGTTTGCCGCATACAGAGTAAGGGAAGATGGGAGGCCTTGATGTTCGTGCAGCAATTTGCAATGGGGCTCATTCACTCAGGCTTTGTGCCAGAGCATCAGAGGGAGAGGGCTGCAGCACCCAGAGAGGCATCAGGCTCATGAGGCTGGAGGGGGCATGAACAAGGAGAGCAGAGATAGGCACACAACCAACCTCTTGTGCACAGATAACGCTACCCACCAGAGAGGGTCTACTGTGAGGTTAAGCTTCTTGTAAACGTCAGCAGTAGTGTTGCTGAAGACTGCCTCCATGGAGAGGGCAGTCACAGCTATGTGTCATGATGCAGGAGCAGAATCCATAGGAAGTGATGGGCACCCATTGCCTGTAATGGTGAACCTCACCATGGTGCTGTATTTCAACACTACAGGATCATTCCAGGGGTCTTCTGGAGATATGTGGGATCTCTGCAGCTCATTATTACACGAAGATGGTCGTCAATGCCATCTTCAAGAGGACCAACCAATACTTTCATTTCTCACTGATCTGGACAGTCGAGCAGAAAGGGCTGTAGAACCTACTGCCAGCTGCTTTTTCCTTTTGCTATTCCCTCTTTTGAGAGGTACTTGGCATTTCTTGATGCTTTCACATTAGAGTTGTTAACCCTCCAGGATTGTCTTGGCATCTCCAGGAGTTAAAGACTAACCTCCAGGACTCTGGTGCAGCCAATCCACCCAGGAGAAGTCAAGTGGGGACAGTAAGAGGATAGAACCAGAGGTGCTGCTACAAGGTCGATTTTGAAGTAGATTTTGCAGATGCGGAGAGAAATAGCAAGATTGAATGGTGATACGAAAAGAATTTGATGTAAGGTTGGTTGAATTGAAAGAAGGTAGAACTGGAGAAATATAGCAGGCCACAGAGAGATTAGTTACTGAGCATAAAGATATTGACATGAATATACATGTTCATGAAGCCAATGGAGATTAACAAAATCAAGATTCAAAACTGAGAACATCAAGATCAGAATTGCCGAGAAGTTGAAGTTATAGGAGGAAACTGGAGCCTGGCGTTGCACAAGCCAAGCTTGGATGTGGCTAAAGTGTAAGATGGTTGTGTTTTTGCAATTGGATGAGGTAAGGATGGTGACAAGATAGAGGTGAATGCAGGCAATCTTGGTGATTAGAATGTTATCTTGACATCTGCCGGAGTGAACAATAAGGGGTTTGTAGTGTGGGAACCAAGCAGGATGGCTTTGATTGTGTCTGTATTAGATTGGTAGATGGACTTCTACAACTTGAATATGTCCAACTAATGCAGAACAACAATTAATAAAGCTAATAGAATGTTGAATGACATAGGAAGTCATAAACTATAGTACTCTGGTCAGATCATGTTTGAATACTGTGTCAATTTCTACTTGCTTAAAAACAAGAGAAGACATTTCTGCACAAAAAAATGTCAACCTGATCTTGCTGGAGTTAGGGTTTGAGTTGTGAGTAAAGACTAGACAGACTTAGACTTCAGTCTTGATGCAAGTTATCCAGGAGGTGAGCATGGAAGTATACAAGCAAGTGTAAACAGTTTTGAAAAAGTACATTCAGACACTTATTTTGCTAAATTGGGTGGGCCATCCACCATTGGCAGTGGGTGTGGCATAGTCACGCCAACCTCAATCGACCGTCCAAAGTCCTTCACACTAACACCTAAAATTGGGAGAGCTGTGCAATAGACTTCAAGAAACAGGCTGAAACAATCTTACACTCGCAATGATGATATACTGGGGCATATCTGGTCCCACTGGCTGGAGAGACCCACCAGAGATGGAGACACAATAGTATACAGTCAGGAGGCAGTGGTCCTGGGAGTCCTCATCATTGTACCTGGACTCTATGAAGTCTTGTGGCATCAGGTCAAACTTGGGTAAGGAAAACTCCAGCTGACTGCTACCTACTGCTTCTCCTCAATTCATGACTCAGACACGTGGACCCTGGGTGAGAGATTTCAATGTCCATCACCAAGAATAGCACAATAACAGTACACCTGACTAAGGTGGCCAGCCGTGAGCCAGGCTGGCAGTTGGTGAGAATCAAATAAGGCAAGAACCTAGTTGACCTTGTTCTCACCAAGCTAAAGCTGCAGATGTCCATGACAGTAGTGGTAAGAGTGACTGCCACATAGAACTTTGTCACCACAAAGATTGTTCTCATGGAGAACATCATGCATTGTGCTGTGGCACTAACCACTGTTGGCCAGTAGCGGCAACAGAACTGTATTCCATCACAATCTGCAACCTCATTGCTTGGTGTATACTTCGCTCTACTATTACCATCAAGTCACTGGACAAGCCTTTGTTCAATGAAGAGTGTAAGAGAGAATGCCAGGAGCAGCACCATTTATACTGAGGAGCCAAACTGCTAAAGTTACAACACAATTACACGAATGCTAAATAATAGATGCAGCATGGTACAGACAGAGCTAAGTGATCCCACAACCAATGGATCAGATCAAAGCTCTGCAGTCCTATAACATCCAGTTGTAAATGATGGCCAATAACTAACTGGAGGAGGTAGATCTACAACTACCCTCATCCTAAATGATGAAGTCCGGTATGTCAGTGCAAACGAGGCTGAAACATTGCCACCATCTTCAGCCAGAAAAACCGAGATGATGATCCATCTTGGCCTCTTCCTGAGATCCCTGCCATCACAGATGCCAGTCTTCAGCCAATTTGATTCACTCCATGTGATATCAAGAAACAGCTGAGCGCACTGGATAAAACAGAAACTATTGACTCTGACAACATCCCAGCTATAATAATGATAGCCTGTGCTCCAGAAGTATCTGACCAAGCTGTTTCAGTACATCTATAAACAGCATCGACCCAACAAAGTGGAAAATTGCCCAGTTATGTTCTGTTCACAAGCAGCAGTATAAATCTAAACTAGCCAATTAATGTATCGTCTGAATACTCTCAATCATCAGTAGAATGAGGGAATTCTTGAAGAGAAAGCAAGACTGGCTTAAGCCATGTCTGAATATTGAGAGTCATAGCAACAATGCCCAAGTTTGTTGTCTGTCTTAGTATTTCAAATTGGGAAGATGACATTTTAGGAAATACCAATGGTGTGGATTAAAATTTTATCTCTGGCTCTCCCCTCCATATGAGTTGAATAGACATCCCATGACTGATCTGTTCTCAGTTTTCCAGTACTTGAAGTTGCTTGTATTCCTATAGCTGACAAATTAAATACTTTGACTTATTGCACCAGATGATGTAAACATTAAGGTTCCTTGCAAATGGTCAAGTGCTATACAGCCAGAAATGTTTTGGAATGTAATTTAAGGGTAGACTGATGTATAATATTTGCAACTATACTTTTCTGTAGAGATTATCAATCAGTTTATGCTAATATTTCTGCTTTTAAAAATTAATTTTGATTTTTTTTTAACATCTAAGAATCTTACACAGTCTCCAATATAGCCCTATGTATTTGTTTTATGCTGTACACTAATAAATATTGGAATTAAGCATTAAATTATCTATCCAATTAAGAATTTTCTGTTCTTGATGCACATGTCCCCATGTTTGGTTAGCTGCCTTTCTGTCAGGATCCCTGACCACTGAATTCCATCTAATGTTGGTATCCATTCTACATAAACAACTGTTGTGCCTAATTTGCTTAAACTGATTGTTTCAATACAGAAACAGAAACCTAATTTGCTTGCTTGTCAGAAATGATATTACCACCAGGTTATTTAATAAGCTAGTTGCATTGGTCAATCCAGACAGGTTTAACTCTCACCCTAATGTATTTCATTTTTTGCACAACTGATTTTCACATTGGTATAGTTGAGGATTGCATTGGAGTAGTGCAGTTCCAGTCAGGATCCACTTAAACTGAACTTGTGTCCCCAAGGCAAATATGTCCATTTGCAGTGTCCACGTGAACCACTCCCACGCTCCCAGCTGTATAGTTATAGTGCAATTTGCTTGAATATGAAGCATTTTGGCAGCTCAGAACTGCCTGTCATCTTACCATATTTTGGAAATCATTTCTGTCTAGAAATCCATCCAATTTTCTTATATGCATAGTCTGTTCAAGGCATCTTTTGTTGTAATTACCTCCATAACTGTTAATTATTTGAATAAGTGAGTACCCTTATAACCACTACAAAACATGCAACAACAATTACCATTGTACCTCAAGAATACCAATTAGCCTAACACTTCAGTACTCATACACCAAAAGTAAAATATTATGGATGCTGGAAATCCAGTATTTTTGTTCTTACTTCAGCGCTCCTGTTGTGACAATGCCAGGGGATGGAAGGACGGGTGTCATCTTTAAACATTGTCTTTAAAGTTGCATTGAGGCTAAAATTTCCTGTTGCCTCAGGAACCTGCTCACCATCCTTAATTGGACAGCAATGCACAGGGGGCCTGTCAATTGGGTACCTCCCAGAAGATTCCAACTGTTGATGCCCAGTAATTTTTCAAAGGGCATAAGATTTCACCCAGTGAGTCAGGACACTGTCACCTAACTGTAATGGCTGATGATTGCTTGAAGTGCGTATGAAAGATTACAATATAGTGAGTGGGTACCTCAGGTGTAATGCCTACCACTCACTAATTTTCTTCTTGGGCAAGGTACAGACCAGCAATTGAAAGATCAACAGCAAAAAGGCAAAGATCTGTTTGTTCACACTAAGAAAGATGCTTTTTAAGAATTTTTATTCATTTATTTGAGTACAATTAAAAGTATTAAATTTATATTACAAAAATATTAAACAAATGTGGGTACTATGTAGGATTGGGATAAATTAATGCAGTTCAGGATTTCCTGACTAATCAATTCCCTTGATCCATTTAAAGGTGCTGCTGGTTCCCTGAATTTTAAGAGAAAAAGCATTTAATGAAGATGTACACACATTGTCATATTTAGATGTGTGGGGATATCTACGCAGAGCAATTATGCTAAATAAAATTTTCCATAGTCATTTAACAAAAGCAACCATTAGCAAACAGTGTTTAAAGTTGTACTGACGGTAAAAATTCCACTTTGTGTTTAAACCTAATTTAAAATAACTAGGTTAGTGAGTGTAAAAGAAATTTCATGTATTATACCCTTGATGTAATACTGCATAACACAACCAAGAAATTCCTAGGTTCTATCAATAACTGTGCTGAGCTGGCTGTTTTCAGTGGTGTTTGCTACAATTGATCCTGAGTTTGTTTGCTAGGGTTCTTGCACATGACCGCTATTCCAGTAACCACCTTCCCTGTGTTTGCACATCAGGTGAAGGCAGAATTGTACTGTATACTAACCAGATAACCAAATAAAAAATGACCATTTGCATAAAGTGTTTGAGGCTGCTGACAGTAACTGACCCTAATCTCTTGAATATGCTCACTTAGAAATGAGAAGAAAATTAGTGAGAAAGAAAATCTTGTGACGTAACAAAGCTTACTGCCACAAATACTCAGCCATCTTAGTACCTGAAATGAGGAATACAACCAGCAGACAGATGAATATAACAGCCCAACTGGTGTACTAATTGGATGATGTTTACCACTGATCCCTAGAATAAATGATTCCCATATTATTTGCAGGAAATTCATACTCTTGAGTATGGACCTACTAAATGAGACTTGAATTCCTGAAGCCTATTCCCTCTCTATTTAAAAACTACATATATATGTTTCCATATTTTCTCAGCAACAAGACCCACATCTGCACTGAGAAAATTATGCCCACCCTCTTAAGTTTATAAGAAAATAAAAATCCAGTAGGTATATACAAAATTAATGGCAATATTTTTTATCTAACTGATAATTATTGCCAGAGAAATCCAGAGTTTAAACGGCAATGTTAAAGAACTAACTTTTGTGTTAAAATTTCATCTAAGAATATAAACTTAATAATAAATTTGAATAAAGATTGCTACATATCGGAATTGTGCCTTTTATAAATTTCCACTAAAAATAGGACATTGATTGATGTACTTCTACATTATTATTTCTGTATAAATGGACACCTTTTTGAAGACATTCACTGGTTTGCATTGGTCAAATTCAGTATTTCTCAAGCATCCCATTGCTTATTAAATTCACAAGCTCTGTAGCAAAGACTCAAATACATTCACGAGGTTTTCAAAAGTGGTTCTGTTGCTTGGACTGTGTTCCCAACATTTCTTCATGTGATAGTAAACCTGAAAATGAGCAAAATAACAGTGGAGATTTAAAAATTGTTTGAGTGGGAGCTGACTGTCACCTTCCACTTGGCTCAATGGTAGCACTTTCTCTGGTGAGTCAATGGAGGACTTGAGCACAATAATCTTGGCTGACATTTCAATGCAGTAGTGAGAGAACAATGCACTGTCAGAGATGCTGTCTTTCAGTTGAGGCATTAAATGGACATACGATCCCAGAATTCTATGTGGAGAAGATTAAGGGAGTTCTCCTGGTGTCCACCAGTACTTATCTTTCAACCAATGCTGCCAGGAACAGATTAGTTGGTCATTTACTTTGTTGCCCCTTTGTGGGAACATGCTGTACATCAACTGGTTGTTGTTTGTCAACAACAGCTCAAGAATACTTCACTGGTTGTGAAATAGAATGGTTGTGAAGTACTACAGGGTGTACTGAAGTTGTGAAAGATGCTATATAAATTCAATTCTTTATTTTTAAGTGTAGTCTGCCTACAAATTGTACTTTTCACTGGCTCCTGGTTTCAACCCAGACTATTAAAATAAGGAAATGGCATTGGGGCCCACCAGTTTATTTCTTTTTAAAAGGTTAACTACGCTAGTACACCGTTTTGTCAATTTCCTCAATCTTTTCTCTTGCCAGAAGTGTATCTAGTTGTATCGAGCTGATTTATATTGTCTATTTCAATGGCCAGCATTGGCCCTTATTCTAAAATTGCTCCACTTCAATTTATAATCCTACTGTTCCAAATTGTTATTGGTGTCTTTATAGTATATTAACCCTTCCTCACAGGAATGATTCTCCTCTCTTCCTTTTAATCTTCCACGGAGTCATGAATGTGTTCGAAATAATTTTTTTTGCTGAATGCAATATGCTATAAGATAGTAATGACAGTGACAATTCAGCTAGTCTGCCATTTGAAATACTATGTTACTTGCTTGAATCATACAATTTAATTTTTCTGCATTAGCTGACATAACTGGTTTGAGTCAGGGATAAGGACTAAATGTCTCCTGAATTGCCCTTCATCTACTGTAAATGCAATTAATTTTCCAGTTTTCTCAAATGTTCATTATTAAGCAATTGTTTTAAACGTGCTCAAATGAATATTGGGGGACACCTGAGCCTTTTGTCTTGGACACCTTGCTGGGGTACAATTCCATGGGCACAGGTAACTCACCCAAGCACCTTCCTTGTGTGAGCTTCAACAATGGATGGCAGGAGCCCATGTATCTGATGTGACTCACTTGATATGCATATATATAAATATTCTGGATAGAGATCAGGGGTAACATTCTTTCCTCTTTCACCACTACCAAAAATTAAGGCCAATGATAGTTAATTGTAAAGAGAGGAGTAGCATGGGCACTAACTCAGCAACAAAACTACATCAGTCAGTGTGGATAGCTCCATTTCCTGTAAGTTACTGTAAGATTCTCTTCTATAATGAACAACAGACATGTAATATTCAATTTTACTCCATTTTAAGTCCATTAAAATTTATTTAATTTTTCATGAAAATGATACTTAAAACAGTATTGAGCTAAAAATTTTGTAACAGTTCTGACTGAAGTATTATATCAGTAATAAAATGTACATTAGCTGTACCTCGTCAGGGCATTGCACTGGACATGGCAACCGCTTGCCTTCTTCGAGTACCCGAACAAGCCTTGTGACAGTCATCTGACCTTGAGTTGGTCCAATCAATTTCAGGAACATCTGGCAGAATGAAAACAATGTGTAATGTTACATACTGTAAGTACATGGGCATGGGTAATTCACAAGTGGAAGTGCTGGTGGAGGCATAGTCACTTACATTCATTGGACTGTGTTCAGACTCACAGTATGTTAGCAATTCATACAAAGTAACGCCAAAGGACCACACATCTGAAGCAATGTAGAACTTGCAATGAATCAAGCATTCTGGTGCATACCTGCAGAACAAATCCAAAAATTGTATTGAGTCATTCACATGTCAGGGAAAGAGCCTTTGACCACCCAGAAGTTTTTCTATTTTACTTTAAAAATATGAAATAGAAATCATATAAAACATTTATATTGTTCTTCAAAGTATGTGATGTCTGCTAGGGAATACAACATTTATCTCCCACTTTTACCATTGGCTGTTAGCAGCAGTTACTTTTAGGCTAGTGCGGTTAGCTGTATTAACCCTTGTTTCCCCCATCACCACTCGCTCCCTTGAATCCCACTATGTTTCTTTTTCTTCCAAATGTAAATACCACAGTGGATTGTTGGTTACAGATGGCCTTGTAGTTACTTCCTGTGTAACAGCCATTGACGTGCTCCAGACTTCTAGGGCTAAATGCCACCTGAACATTAACTGTTTACATATCCCTTTCTTTGCATATTAGACAGTAAGGTTAATGAGGTTAAGAGGAACCCTGTTGCCTACCGGGCACAGATATCTGTGACATCTGTGACATCTTGTAATCTAGGGAAGCCTACCGCCTGTTGTAATTGTAGATTGCCTCATATGACACAAGCCCTGGGGCGGGTTCCAGTAACATGAAAGTTTAATATTTTGGTAATCCAGGAGAAGAAATGTTTCTGGCTCAATTGTTCACAAGTCATCCTACACTGGATGGTGCAGTTGTATGGAAACCCATGGGAAGATGGGGATGGAGATGAAGAATGGTCTCCTTTGATAATTTCAGGTGCTATCTACTTGTGGCTCAGTAGAAAGCCCATCCCAGGACTTGTTAGCCACGGAAAGAGGTTCAGCAGGTTGATAATCAGCCTGATAATCCTTCCAACATTTCCGCACTATTCCCCAAAGTGGAAAAAGTGTGTGAGAAGATAGGAAACAAACAAACAAACAAGTACAGAACAGCTGGAATTAAGTACTAGACATCAAATTTCACATACGATACTGCCAAAACACCCAGAGAATGCTCCTGAACACCCAATGCTCCTAGCACAGTATCCAAGTGAGGGAGGGTTTTAGCCAGCAGCTCTTTATTCGTGTTAAAGAGATCACATGGCTGAGTCATCTGACCCGGGGAGGAGACTTGCCTTACACATGGCTAACTGCTTCATGGCTTCACAGTTATGATAGGTGCTAACAGAATGCTTTAGGTGCCATTGCTCCTCCACTAATGGCGCTCATAAACTGCTCTTTCTCACCTGTAAAAATCTAGCATGTTTGGAAATCTGCTAAGAGTACCCATGTATTTCTAAGAATTGTTATTTAAGTTTTAAAAAGCCAAAGTTTCCAACAAGATGAACTGGGCCAAAATGCAATATCACTTACCAAAAGACATGGGGCAGAATTTTGCCCTTGATGGGCCCCACCGGCTTGGCAATGGGCAGGCAGCTGATCGCCGCCGCCGAAACGGGCCCCGCTGCCATTTTAAGTGGGTGGGCCACCCGATGGGAAGTACTATGCGCTTCCTGTGCGGGGGGAGGGGGAATTCCCCCAACTGTCAGAGTGCGCTCTTTCGCGCATGCGCGTGAAAGAGTGCACATCTCCCTGAGACTAAGTGCTGCCTTATGGAGAGCGCTGACAGTGTTTGAAACTTTAAAAATAATAAAATTATTAACATGTCCCCCTCATGTGACAATGTCACACGAGATGGGACATGTTAATAAATATCACAAAAACTTTATTAAACTTTTTTAAAACAGACATGAAACCTCATCCCATCAGTGGATGAGGTTTCATGTCTTTTCAGAAGCCCACTGGGGCTCCTAGCCTGCCTGCCAGCCTTAAGGTTGGATGGGCAGGGCCTTTAATTGGTTTAACTACCCTGTCAATAGCCTCAATTGGCCATTGACAGGTGGGCGGGCGGACAACTGATCGCGCTGAATATTTAAATGGGGTGGGATGATGTCAGGGGGTCCCCCTGACGTCATTCCGCATCATTTTCGCGTCGGTGAGCAGGCCCCGCCCCCAGCATGCCGACGGAAAAATTCTGCCCATGGAGAATCTAAACACCTATCTATCTGTAAAATACCTATTTGAACATGCCAGGCCCAGGATTACTGGTGCACTCATTTCAAGTGAGTGAGCTGCAAATCTTGGGTGTCCTATGTCCACAGTCAACATTCTGGAGGAGGAACTAAATTTTCCATTCTTAGTCAACTTAAATGAGGCCCAAACAGGCTGATAATGTGTCAGTAGAAATCTCAGGCTGAATTTTCAGTGGCCAGTGGCAGGAGACTGGAGGTGGAACAAAAACAGGAGGGAAAATCTGTCAAGCTGGACCCACAGCACATTCCTACCTCCAGGGGCTTATGGTGGAGTAGGATTGGCACTAGGAATGGTTATCTAGCGGGCCATGGCAGATAACCAGTTAAGCCCCTTATAGTAATCTCCCGGCACCAATAGGATTTTTGATCAGTGCCTGTCACGTCAGTAGGCCATCAATAAAACCATAGCAGCCTCCAGTGGCTCCAATCTATTTGGAAATCTCCACTCCAAAAATCATCTGTAACTGCAGAAGTGCCCTTAGCTGTGGGAGGGGCTTTCCCTCTGATCTCTAAAGGCCCTAACCCTTCTGGCCTCCATACTTCCCTGATTTGTGGCTACTGACCAGGAATGCAGGCACCCTTGCACCTTCCTACCTACTTCAGCAGCTCCCACCTCAAAGTGGGGCTGCCAATCCTTGCCTGCTGGAAAGTCTCCTATTCACTTTCCAGACTTGGGAGCCTGCCTGCCATCCTTAATTGGATATGACTCCTTCAGGCTGCCTCCTTTAAAATTACCCTCTGGCTCCCATTGCCGGCATTTCATTCCAACAGCAGGATCGGGACCCCAGAATGAAAATTCAGCCCCACCTGTCAGAAAAATCAGACACGACTATGGATCAATTCACTGCCCATGTGTCCTGCAGAGCATCAGGATGTCTTATTTCTAACATCCCTCACCTTGATGAGCAAAAAAAAAGACTAGCGTCAACTCTTACCAAAACACAGGACTGTCCAAGTCATCTTGCACTTTGTAATACTCCTTGTTTGTTTGGATGGCTTTTGTTAGTCCAAAGTCTCCAATTTTTACCCGGTTTTCATTTTCAACAAGGACATTTCTTGCAGCTAAATCTCGATGAACATACTGCAGTGATCCTAGGTACTCCATTCCCTAAAGCAATGTTTACAATTCTTATTATTGTGTTAAAGTCAACATTCTATGTAAATACAGCTTAACTCATGTAAATATGCTTTTTTAAAGAACTTTTTATGTACCCTAGTCTCAAGATTTCTCACCATAATCGGCAGACCCAACTAATATTACTTACAATTAGTCTCACTCTAACAGGCATGTGCCCTAATTTCTTTCTCCCACTTCCCCTCTCTACTGCCCCTTCCCATAGGCTTCTAGTTCACGTCTCCCCACAATAGTTAAAAGTAAATCAATACTTCTGACAATCACGACTGGTGCTTTTTATTTATTATCTGCAGGAAGGCTTGCCAGATTTACTCCGTGCCCTTGCTATTTTGTTGAATGATATTATTTATAGGTAGTTGCAATGTGCATCCTACAGTGGAATGACTGAAAACAACAGAGGCTGTGAATGCAGAATGACCAGTGTTAATAATCTGTAACTGTCAATGAAGTGGCAGAACACTGGATATCTGCATCATGTGAAAAAAATAGGCACTTTAAAGCAATTTTTCAGTACTATTCTTGGTCAACAACAATATTTATTAAAGATGGTCAATATGCCAGCTCTCTTCTCCAAAGCAATTCCACTGTATAGTGTGACACTGCTAAGTATGATATTAGCTGATCTTATCAGGGGGCATGATTGGCAGAAGATTTGTGCTTCTTCTCTTCAGGGAGGAGTGGGGGCGATGGCTGAGGGGAAAGAGAATGCCAGGATTCGTGTTCCCGATTACTTTCCAATTATTCTTATTGGAAAGTGCAATTGTGTGATTGCCGAGGAGACAAGATTGGGACAAGTGTTAGGGCCTCACCAATGAAGCAAAAAAGGATTTTGAAAATAAAATTGTGAATTTTTGAAACAATTATAGAAAACACAGCATTGAACATAAAATACTGACTATGCTCTATGGTCAGACTTTATAAATTACTAATGGAAATATATTCTTTGGTCCAGGTACAGTCAATATAATCTGTTCTTCACTATAAAGTTGAAAGTTATCATTACTGATGTACAATTTACTACAAGACTTGCCTTACAAATTTGCAGCGCGTATTGAATTTGGCTTTTTAAATTAACTTTCTGTTTATGACGTGGAAGATATTCTTTAAGGCTTCCAGCAGGAAGATATTCCATAATCAGCTTCATCCCCCTTCCACCTGGCAAGAGATCAAATAGAGGATAATGTAATTAAAAATTACATAAGAATACGTAAGGGAACATGAATGAGAAAAAGCAATTTGGCCCATTAAACATGTTCATTCAACAGATTATGTGCAATCCCCTCTATCAACAATTTAACCCATTTCACCTCTAATTGAAATGTTCTTCCCTATTCCATCAAAGTAAATCAAAGAAGGATTTTACAACTTATATGTTCTTGACTTGTGTAGTCTTTCATGGAATAACTTCACATTTCCAGCTTAACAGATAATCAAATGAAACAGAAACGTTGCAAATCTTGTTAGGGTTAGGGTTTTTTCTTAATTACTTCCTTTCTCTTCTTAACGTGTTGAATTGCTAACATGGCGTACAGTTCCCTGGCTTCCAATACCTTGTTTAAGTGGCCATAAGTCATGTTTGAGCTTTAACAGTGTCAGCATGCCTTAGCTAAGCTAATTGCTGATCTCAGCACACACCCACCTACTTTTCAGCAGGGAATGTCTGTTGCTGTGATACAGATCAGCAGTCTGCCAGGACCTGTATCAAGTAGCTAGTTGTACGTCTGTAAAGTGCTTTGGAGTTAAGTTCAATCCTACACTCATTCAAACTCCACACACAAATTCCAGCAAGTGTGACCATCTAGCACTCAGGAACTCTGATATTTCCACCTACTTAGCATAAGGTAACTGACACCAATTGTAGAACTCTTACAGCTTTCCCAGGTTAGTTCCCCTAGTTGAATCCAGCCTGGTGATTGAACCTGAAAAATCCTTGGCCTACAGGTTTCGCTACCATGCCATGCACTATACTTACCAAGTAAGGATTCAGGGAAGCTCAAGCCAGACTTGGTATTAAATCACATGATTTTTTTACAGAATTTATTTTGTTTTATAATTCCTATTTTGTAGAAAACATGCAAAAACTCAAAGAATGGGGACTCACCTTCTTCAGTGCATACTCCTTTATACTTCACTATATTTTCATGATAGAGAGTCTTTAGAATTTCAACTTCTCTCTTGAGATCTGCTTTGTGTTCTTCACTACTGTCTGGTTTTAAAGATTTGACAGCAACAAGTTCCCCTGTGTTGTCACCCTCTGGGTCATAGCGACAGAGCTCAACTTTTCCAAAATGGCCCTTGTGAAATTTTAAAAAAGAACAGCAGTTACCAAATCTCCAACTTCATTGAAAAAAAATGCTGTTTTACTGAACAGCTTATTCCAAGTCAGGGTGATCAAGAAGCTGCAAGGGAGGGGAGTATGAGTTCAAATCTGGATCAGCCCAATATCCTCTCAGTTGTTGACCAGGCTGCTAGATTGAACATCACATGGAAAACGGGTCAGACCACTTTGATCTCACCTTTTCCTTTCAATGCAACAATTTCTTTTTAAATCCCCACTGTCATCCCTTTTGAGTTCATTGCCTTCCAGGAGGATAGCCTGATCTTGACCATAGAGTTCTTAAGACAACTGTCAACGCCATTTTGTTAATAGCCAATGTAACAATGAGTTCAAAATGCTGCTTCTTCATGGTCCTTTCCCCAAAGGGACAGTAATGTCTGGAAAACAGACAATTATGGTGGGAATCTTGAATGGTGGGGACCCAGATTGGTCCAAAATTAACCAAACATCCAAATTTGAGTCAAACACGTTTCTACTTATCAGCAAAATATTCCAGATGCTGGAAATCTGAAATAAAATCAGAAAATGTTGGAGATACTCAGAACTTTACAATGATTGGAATAAAAAGTGGCTTCATTCAGCAATCATATTTTACAAATTTGATGTAATTCTCCAATTCTCAGTTCTTGAAATAAACATTTACTTGGAAATCAAATCAGTCAAAAGGCTCCATTTATTCAGTTAAGGATTGAATGTTTCTGTCCGAAAATCAAACTAAGAATCGAGAGAGATCATCCAGCTGAGGGCAAATTAATTTTAAAAAGAGCCCTCTGATCAAATCTGATTATCTTTGTAACTGGAGCATTGATATTCTACGTTTGCTGGCAAATAACTTAAAACAAGTCAATTTGGCTAAATTGTTACAACACAATACAAGGTCCATTAAGTTACCAGTGTTGATAACTCTTAATTATTGCAAAAGGTATGTAATGTGAAAAAGCCATTGGATCCATCAAGCTCACTCATGTCACACACCACGTACAATTCCCATTTTATTATGGGCTCTATTCAACCCATATGATCTCTTGAGAAAGGATTCTGCAAACTTTTCTCCCTGTTCCCAAAGGTAAATCAAGCAACACTCCAGAATACCTATCTAACTTTATATCCTCTATTACATACCTTTGATCATTGCCTTCCTTTGAAAAAGTACTTCCATAGCTCCAGTATCTTGGAACTTGATCAGATTTCACACAGCACTGAATCATCTCTGTTAATTATTGCTGTTAATTCTTAATTCTGTTACCATCCAAATATTTAATCCGATCTTTTACAAAAGGTATTATTCAACATTGCATTAAATGAGAGACTAATCTACACGTATCACTGTTTCGTAGAAAAAGTCCTTCAGATCTCAAAGGTAGGCTAAGGTTTGTTAACTTTGTATCTTTGTTCTCACAAACCTGTTTGCATCTACATTATCCATTTTCTTCTGCAATCAAATTTGAAGCAAATAAACTCAATGCATCACGATCTATTTCACTGTATTATAGTTTTCTTTTTCTACACCTCAAAACTATGGAACTGCTTACTTCCTCAGTCTTCTCTTCCGCCTACAAATGTCCAAATTTGGTATCAGCTGATTAATTTTTAATTTACCTTCTCTCCTGTCCTGATTAAACTTGGAGATTTCCTGCCTTTGAACTTTCACGCAGTAGTTTAAAAGATTCACTATTTCTAGGTGCAGCGTGCTAAATCACATGCAAATAAAACCAGCTGCTTACCTCACCCAGATCCCTTATCCTTCGGAGGAATCTTTTTTCAAACTGTGTCGGATCAATTTCTGCCTTGGGCTTATCTTCAGGAACTATATTTGGATCTGACCATTCAAGAAGGATCAGTAAAAATAAAAAGTAAGAGATCAGATGATTAACGTTATTTGTTTCCTTAGGTAACTTTATGATGGTGCCAATAACTTTGTTGACACCCTCAATCCCAAGCAATATCCTGCTAGAGTTTTAGCCATGCTTAAACATATGGCACTGTGGAATGATGAAATGTGTTGGGTGCCTGTGATTCCTCACGAAGTGACACAATTACAATCATATTACTGTGGGTAATTACCAGGTCAAGAGAAAACGCTTCTGTACAGGAACAAGACAAACCTAAAGGACCTCTAATGCAGGTCCTTTTTGATAGCGCCTTTTCACTTGTTTTATGGAAGATAGGACAATTCTGCCTCCTAACAGAGTTTAGCTGCTTTTCTTTGCTTTAGGATAAGAAAAAGAACAGAAACACCACTAGATTTCAGTCTCAACATCTAAATGTAAAGCAGGCCATGAAAGGAGGTCCCTGGGCACTTGGAGTAACAAGTGTGCCAAGGGCTCAGTTGAAAGGAACTCATGACCAGGGGCATTTGCACACCTAATATTTAAACCATTGATTTACATAGAAACAATTACTTTTGGCTATATGCGGAAAAATTATTTCTGACATTACAGTCTCTTACTCTGCTCTTGCAATTTGTTGATCTCTCTCATGATAGCCCTGAAGAATGGTCGCTCGGGTGGATTGTAGGTCATGCACTGCTGCATTAGCTCAGCCAATTCCTTACAGGAGGATGGGGGAGTGAGCTTACACCGAGCCTCGTAGAATCTCTCTTTCTGTGACATAAACAAACAGAAGAACATTATAATATGTGCATCACATATTTTAGGTACAATAAGTGCAGGATATCATCATGGCAAAAAAGAGATGGGGAGAAAATGTGATTAATAAATAAATTAGGTGATGCCAATCTTGAATTTTACAAGTCTGGAAATTCTACAAGAAAGGAAATTTGAGAAAGACCAGTATGACAAAACTATAATTTTCTTCTTTTAGTCTTGTATATAGTTCCCAAAGTTGTAGTAAACCCCAGTGAAAATGGATTGGATTTCTCTTATTTTCTTAATTGTCACTAGGCCAAAATTCTGAAATTCCCTTCCTAAACAGCACTGTGCATGGAGCTACATACACCACATGGACTGCAGTGGTTCAAGAAGGCAGAGTACCATCACCTGCTCAAGGGAAATTAGGAACAGGCAATAAATGCTGGCCTTTCTAGCAATGCCTTGTAGATGGTACACCTTGTTGCCACTATGCATCGGTGGTGGAGGGAGGGAAAGTTCAATCAATAAATTTAATCTTGTAGTTATGAAGTAAGTATTTATTTTACTTTGTTAAACACTTATTTTAGACATAGTGTGGGATCTTCCCTGAATTGCGCTAAGTGTGGTAGTGGGCAGAAAAAAAAATCATGTTTTTTTTCCATTGGCTACAATGGCAGGTTTTCCGTTTCCTGCCTCATTAATTATGCAGTCACGGAAACATACTGTATTGCAATTCAGGGCGGCCTCTGAATTGCCCACCACGTCCATGACCTCACCTCTTCCTCAGTCTAAGTGCCATATCCAAACTGCAACCATCCACACAGTTCTCAATGTCTGCAGCCCAGGACTGCTTCACTCAAGACATGGCCCCAAAAGCCAAGAAGATGGCAGCACCAAAGTTCAGTGACGCCTCACTGGAACACATTTTGGACACTGTGGAGGCTCGACGTGATGTCCTCTACCCCCATTCTGGCCACAGGAAGTCTACAAACCTCACCACAGAGGCCTGGGAGGTGGTGGCAGTGGTGATCAGTGCCAATGCTGCACAGAAGAGGTCCGCCACCCACTAAAGAAAGAGGATGAATGATCTCATCCATGCCACCAGGCAAGGTTAACCATCTCATCACTCTAAATTCTCACACTCACAAGCCCATCAGACAATCACAGGGGTCTCACTCACTGCCAGTTCAATGGACATCACCACTCACTCTCTCACATATACCCTCATCTCCTCTACAGATTGTGTCCTCATCCTGTCCATTGCATCACTCACCACCCGCACCACCATCTTTCTCACACTTTCTCCATCTGTCTTTATGCAGGAGAAGATTGTGCACAATTGCACGGCAAGATCCCAGGCTGGTGCTGGAGTGCTGGAACTCAAGGTCCTACTGGAGTTCGAGAACACAGCCATCGAGCTGACCAGAGAGGATGTAGATCGTGCCTGTGGCGATGTTGAGGTCAGCAGCAAGCCTTCATGTGAGGGTCCTGCTCCAGATCATCCATCAATGCACACCACTGTGAATGCACTCTCCTGTTTTTTTAAACTAGGCTGCCATGCACTTTCATAGGCACCTCTGCCAAGCCACCGATGCCCTCAGCAAGCCAAGCCCTCAGCTCCAGCCCCGAGATACCTCAGATGAGGAACCAGAACACAGCAGCCTTGAAGACCTGTCATAGCACTCGCCCACACCCGCCACCAATGCAGAGACTCAGACCTTGGTGGGACCTAGATCTAGTGTAGGCTTGGGGTCACGATGTGGTGAGCACAGCGCATAATCTGGTCCACAGCAGGGACAGGGAGATTGGAGGACGCCGGCACTTGGAGGACTGCTGGAGTCCATGATTCAGCTGAGGCCGAGTCAGATTTCGAGCCTCTGGACTCGGTCTTAAATCAGTTGCTGGGGCTGAAAAGACAAGCATGGGAATATCAGGAAGGGATATTCGCTGCGTTCCTTAGATTGCAACGGACGATGGAGGAGTCCATCTGTCAGTCTGAGGTGACTGAGCCGTCATGCTAATGCACTGAGGTCAAGACAGGTAGGATGGTGGTCACTATGCAGACCTTGGTCCATTACATCGGTGCTGCACTGCTGCAGGAGCCGCACTTCATTCGTGTAGGCATTGGTGGTCTCCATCAGTATCAATGCGAGAGGGGTGCGGGGCACCTCGATCTCACTTGAGCTGCCCCTTCCCCTCGAGGAGTCAGCCTGGGGCCCTTGCGCACCCGTATAGGGAAGAGGACCTCAGAGCATGTTCAGAACCTCTACTGCCTGTCAGAAATGACCATTTGCAATTAGCGACCCCGGTGAGTGCTCAGGTGAGGGACACTCACCGCTGTATTCCGAGTTTGTGCCAAGAGCCTTGTCCCCACAAGACACACAGCTACGGGGTAAGAGACGTTCAAGGTTGGACGTATGAGTGCCAGGAGAATAATGTAGCTGAGATCCGGGCTTCATCACCTTGAGGTGGCAAGGTGGCCCCACCTATCGATCAGCTTAGCAGATGTACACTCTGAAAGTGGAAACGCAGTTGGCTGACAGCAGCACACACAAGCTCTGAGTATGGGCTCATAGCTGGACATCCCAGGGCCATTCACCCAAGTGACTCCGAGACTGTCCGGCCGATCCCAATCTCCTCTTGTGTGACCCCATCACCTCCAGCTCCACAGGCTGAGGAGGGTACACCTGCTCCACAGCAGGATTCCCAAAGCAGGCCAGGGTCCTCCATGGCTTGGCCTTCCAGAGAATGCCTGCCGAAGTCATCACAGACAACAGGATACAGCAGTCAGCAGGCTGCCTCCATCTCCGCTGGATGCCGGGGATGTACTCAGACATAACAGTAGGATTAGGGAATCAAGAAAATAATAGGTGCACAACGATGGCATCAGTGTTCACATGTGTAAATAGAATCGCACCCATTTCATGTCTCTTGTGTATGCCTCCTTGTTATGATGAGCTGTGTTGCAACCACTCAGGTGACACACCATGGTCCCTCCCCCCATTTGTTGCACATGTCGCTATCATGGGTCTCTCATCAAAGTAGTGTGCTTCTATATCACCACAGTGTGTGCCCCTTTTTCACATCATCCTTGATATCAGTGATATCTTGTGCAACAAACCTCATTCACATGCTTGGCGGGGTCATGTCATGTTTATTCTTGGCTGTGTAAGATTGAGGCAGAGGTGTTCTCCTATCTTGTTTGCATTCTTGAAAGGTGAAGGTGTAGTGTACAAGGAGAGATGTGTTAATGCATGGAGAAGGGTCATATATTGTTCAACTCCATGTGCTCTCTGTCTTCTGGCAGGGTTTTCATGCCATGAGCCCATACTCAGAGCTTGTGTGTGCTGCTGTCAGTCAACCGCGTTTCCACTTTCAGAGTGTACAAGGGGTTAAAAGGTGATCGATCGGTGCCACTTTGCGGGATTAGTCTCGCATGAATGGGCATCACTGCTTCACTTTCCTGATTCCCTGCGCTGTCATTGAAAGGTTCCTAACATGTCTCAGCTGTGACTCTCCCCATTTGGGAATGCACAGTTCAGCTGGGTGTCCCTTTAATCAGCCCCCCAGTTCATGCACCTTCCCTCCAATCCGCCCACAGAGCCCCCACCAGCAGAACTTCTCCTCATTTTAATTTTGTCCTGTGCTATCACTGCAGCTTGGAAGATGGTGGTGCTGAGCTCTCACTATCAGACCAGCTTGGACCTTCCCTGTGCGAGTGTGGAAACCCCTCTCATCATCCCGGAGGAGCTTCATGTTCAAGTTTCCCTCCCTCACAGTCCTCTCAATCCTTCCCCCATATTTCTTGATCCTGTCGTGTATCTGCTGCATGTCTGTTTGTAAGCCCCTGAACATTTAGAAGTGGATGTGCCTATGACCCATGTAGAACTCACCATCTAGAGGCCATTTACACGGTTCAACGTATAAACCCCCACTCACCCTCCCCCAGTCATGAGTCTGAGTGCAAACTTCCCCATTCGTAAACCCCAGTACAGGCCTCGCCCTGCAGCTCACTGAAAGCCACCCCTGTCCTACTGCTGGTCTGTTAGGTAGAGACTTGCCTGTGACATCCACCTGAAAGCAATGTGGTGCTGCCTGCAAAGGCTGGCGCTGATTCCTGTGAGCGCTGTGCGATGTAAGGTAGGTGAATGAACCTCAAAGTCACAAGCGAAGTGCAGGTCACCAGGTGCACGTCACTTATATCCCATTGTGAAACACGTCATTCTAATTGCACGCCGACATGCCCAGATGATCCAGCGTGGGGGTGTATTGGGGCGGGGGGGGGTTTCCGGCCAGCAAGGCTTATAAATGGAAATATATTAACATGACATTCCCAACACATTGTCATGGGAAACACGGCCCGCCATTGACGGGTGGAGAGGATGATTGCAAACTGGTTTCACGATGACGTAAAACTGATTTGTGGCCCTCTCACCATATTGTACGCTCCTGCCCGCCATGATGCCCACCGCAAACGTGGTCGGAAAATCCCGGCCACAGAAATTTCAGTTACTGACAAAAATAAAAAAAAGACAAAACATTGATAACTGAGGAGTCAGCAGCCAAATTTCACAAAATGTCATGTTTACATTGGCCTTTCTATTCTAAATGTAGACACAGAAACTTATAAAGGGAAAGGTGGCACAAAAAAGTATGATAAAAACGTATTAACAGCAAGTCAAGTGGCACAGACTTAAATATATATTTCTAGAAAGAGAGAGGAGCGAGGGCAAGCACGTGATATGTTACTTAAAACTAACTACCTCTGCCAAGCTCCGATCTTTTAGAGGCACTTCTCCATTATAACAGATGGCCCACAGGGTCGTCCCAAAACTCCATTTGTCTGTAGCAATGCTTAAGTTTTTGGAGTCTTCTACACATTCTGGAGCAATCCATGGAATGCGCTCAACACGTTCTAGAACAGTAAAATACAGTTAAACATCCAGGGAGCATTTTCCTACAAAGTTCCTTTTTGATCTCAAATTAAAAGCTTGTAAAATCGAGAATTTTCTTTAAAGAGGAAGATTGTTGAACTGGTTGTAATATGCATCAGGGAGCTGGTAACTGGCCTACATACTTAATATAGATTTAAGGGATGTCACCCTACTCTGAAACTGACTCATGCTTGAGTATAATTCCATGGAAGCCTTTTTTTCTTCAGTACCCCTAATGGCCTTTTCAGTGTATGAGCCCAGACAATGAGTGTTGTCCTGCTGTTCAACTATGTTGGAATTAGAAGT
This sequence comes from Cetorhinus maximus, assembly GCF_964194155.1. Lineage (NCBI taxonomy): Eukaryota > Metazoa > Chordata > Chondrichthyes > Lamniformes > Cetorhinidae > Cetorhinus > Cetorhinus maximus. The sequence continues at coordinate 61,894,235 of NC_135895.1, read as the reverse complement.
TAAGCCCAATGCTATCCACATATGGACAATTTAAAGCAGTGGTTGTTGGTTAAGAGCTGGAATCCTGCCTAATTTTGGTCCTTTTTAGCACAGGGACACTGAGGCCAGTGGTAATGAGGCTACTGTCAAATGGGCTGAGTTTAGCTAATGGCATAAAGCGGGGTTAATATTTAGCGAATAATGTTACCAACTGGGTCCATGTCCAGTTCTTCCCCTGCCGTAGGATGGAGAGCATCAAGTGCAAGTCACATCCCATGATATAATTTGAATGGTACAACATACTGGTGAGAGGGCATTGCGCTACTACAAACTAAAGAATTTTACTTTTAATTCATGTCAATTGCCGTGGCAAAATGAATTCTTGCCTTAACGACAAGGATAAAGGATCACACTCCTGAGTCATAGTCAGTGCTTTCTATTACCTTCAGAGATTCACTTTTCCTGTCCTTCCATGCTAAAGCCCAAGTCTAGTTCACACTGTGAACCTCTGTCCACCCCTGCCACTCCCATACCTCCACCCCTGAACATCAGTTTGGGCCCTTCCTCACCTTAAGCCTCAACTGCAGCTTACAGTCTTCACGTAAATCTGGTTCCTTCAAACTCATTGCACCAGAGATAAAGCCTAACTTCAGCCTTCAACTCATAAGTAACTTCACATGAGACATACTACTTGTCTATAAAGTTGTAAATAAGGGGTATCTTTTCCTTTGTTTATTTTAGCTAAAAGGAAGCAGTGTTGCCTCTGTTGTACGCTACATTAAGCCACTCCATTTTGTCTCTAAAATTGTAAACTGAGGCAATTCTACATATTTCTGAAAATATTACCTTCTCTGGACAGCACCGTTATGGGAACCCCTGGGTCACTCAGTTTGATGAATGGACCTCCATCATTTTCAATTCCTTGTCTTGCCAGCAAAATATTTTTTGTACATACATTGCCATGCACTAAATTCTTGTCCTCCTGTTCATAAAAATGATCCATGTTAGCTCAATAGTTGACGTTTAAAATGAATAAATGTATCAGTTTATCGCCACATGTATTAATTATGTAAGAAATAATGAAATTAGAAAAGGCTGTTCAATCTATCAAGACTCACATCACCCCAGCTAATCTTTAGTCCTGCAGAAACACTTCCTGGTTCCCAAAGGCAACCAAACAAAACTGAAAAATATCCATCCATCCTTTATCACTACTATTCAAACCTGACTTTCTGCCCCCATCACAGATGCACAAGCGAGGGAAGCATCATGTCCCACCAAACATAAAGAGAGACTGCTGCATGTGGCCTATTGGCCTCCTTCATTATATCACTAAAGTGAAACTTCACATCACATCGGGGGTCAGTTCCACATAAAATAGCTATTCCCAGATCTCTTTTAATCAACAAGTCTAGAGTTTAAATAGGCAAAGGCACAGCTGAGAGAGATTAATGATGTATGAATATTGCTCTTTGTAGCATTTATGATTAAGCAATTTAATTATACAGAAATTAAAACACAATAAGGACCAACCAATGTTGACATTTCTTTCACATGATCAGTATCCTGACTATGTTTCCACCCTGTCCTTATATCCCTTTAATCAACCAACTATGTAACATATTCTTAACAGTTGACATGGTCTCTGCTTCAAACGCTAACTCTGCAATCGACAACCTCACAACCCTCTGTGTAGGAAAGCTTCTTCCGCCTGTTGTCCTAAATCACTCTATATGTAATGTTACATCTATGGCCCCTTTTCTAGAGCTATCAGTTTCCAATAATAGTCTGTTTCCATGTACTCAACCCATCCCATAATAATTTTAAATATGCATATCAAATCACCATGTTATCTCCTCTAGTAAAAAGAACTCAAGTTTTTCCAAGTCTTTCCTTGTGTTTGTATTTCCCGATAGCAGACAGCATTCTGGTGAATCTGTGCTGTACCTTCACTATTGCTTCAGTATCCTTCCTATAGTATGGAGCTCAAAACTACACTCAGTACTCCAACTGTGGTCTTACTAAGGTTTTATACAGATTCACTAATTACATCTCGACTTTTATATTCTATACCTCTTAACAGGAAATCCAGTATTCCATCAGTTTTATTACAGCCTTATTCAATTGAGTTGCTACATTTAATGTCCTGTGAACCTGAAATCCTAAATCTAGTGGCCCTTCCACACCACCCAGCTTGCTCCCATTTCAGAATACATTTTACTTTTTCTAAAACTAAAATGTAAGATCTCACGGTTACTGATGCTGAATTCCATCCCCATTCCACTGTCTTATCAATATCCCCCTGCTTTGGTCTTCGGAATTACTTAGGCCATACTTTCCCTTTATTGTAACTTTGATGTCACAGAATCCAAGCACATACGTATGTTAACAGACAGAACATGGTAATCTTACCAGATAGCTCAGTGCACTCGCCAGCTGTTTAGCAACCAAAAATTTCCAGGGTGTGCTCTTTGAAAGATGTTCACTCTTTCGATGCATAAACAAATCAAGTGGTCCAAACTCAACCAATTCTTCAACCATGATATCTGGAAAAATTTATAAAGCAAATGTAATTTTCATTCTCATTTTTATACTTGTCTCTGTTTTCCCTCCCTTTTAGTTAGAGGTTGTAGGAGTCATAAAGAGGAATTTTAATTTTTGGATTTGCACCTAGTTCCTAAAGTAAGATTTATATGCACTTGTGCATATAATATATCTCATTTAAGGCAGCCTGAGAGCAGCCAATTTAAACTCAAGTGACCTGAATTTGGCATCATTAAGCTCTGCTCCAGTGACATCATGAAAGAGGACAGCAATCTTTATCCAGGCACAAGCTATTTGCATCAACCTAACTCTACCCAGCCATAATTATAAGATGAGATATTGCTAAGTGTATAAAGAGTGTATATCTTAGTTATCATCGGGGATTACAAATAATTTATTATATTAAATGTTTTCTTTTGGACCGCCAAGGAACAATGGATCATCATCCAGTTCCTTTTCTTAAAGTGGCTCAGTAGAAGCTCTAGAGGCTATTATGGGTGACTCATATGTTTGAATGATTTTTTTTTGGACATTCAACACCTGCTTTAGCTGGGGAAATTATATTAATAGTCAAACAATCTTGCTACAAGTGTTGCAAACATCTAGTTGATAATTCATATGTTTTAAGAATATAACTTTTAGTTTTAGGAATTAAAGTTTTAACTGCAGAAAATGGGGGCATCAGATTGAGAAACTGATAAGCAACCTTGAGGTAAATACAATTTTATCAAGCTTCAAGTTTATTACAATTAAAAGTTAGCCTGCGTTTGTCTTGCAAGATCAGAGTCAATCTCTAAGTTGTGTAATGGAGCCAGGGAGTCTGGAGATAGGGTTGTAAACTCTACCAGCAATATAAATTATTCATATGGGTTACAGAATAAAACAGTTATGTTGAAGATCAGATAATTTGTTTGCATTTCTTGTTGAATTATCCCAAAGCATGCCATGTTGCCATAGTGACAGTAATTCACAGTGGAGCTTTGGTTTGTAGCAGTTGTAGCTTTGCTTTGGTAAAGACTGCATCTCACCAGATTGAGAGAACCAACAGCAGAGGATAGTCAGTTAGGCCTGAACTTCAAGCAAAATATAATAACTTAATTGTTCACCAGATGGAATGTGGGTGGGGCTTTATCTCGGTTTGGAGTTTTGAGGGAAAAGCAGCTGGAATATTTTGCTCTAGCTTGCAGCTAGTGGAAAAATCTACAGTGGTCCTCACAGAGCCTTGTGGCAGAAAGCAGTCAGCAGAATTAGCTTGGACAGCTGTGGGAAAGCAGTTGGATGTCTGCCAGCAACCCAAACAAGAAACTGAGGTCTTTAAAAAGTGGAGGGTCATGTAGACAAAAAGCTAACAGAAGGACCCCCATAGAATTTGTTCCTTTAGGAATAGCTGGAATGCTAAGGAGAAATAAAGTAAATTCTGGAGGTCTGTGGCCTACCTTTGGGTTGGTCACATGAAAGTGAATGAGGGGGCAGTAAAAAGTAAAACTGAGTTCACAATATAAGTTATAAACTCTAGTGTTAAATTAATAGTGCTTATTTTGTCTCATTCTTTTTGACATACAATAAAGTATGTTTTCGTTGTAAAAAAAACATGAAATCTTGTGGTGTAACCCTGTTGGTTAATTGATGGGCATTTGGATTTCTTCTTTAAATGTTAATGGTTCCTAATGGTTCTCTTCAGTAGCTATGTTTGTACCCAGGTGTCCCTAGAGAGCGAACATGCATTGTCCATTGGTAAACTTGACACCTTCTATGACTTATCGATAGCAGAGAAACTGAAGTGCACCATTTACCCCCAGGACCAAACAGTCTAGCTTTGGTGCCTCTTTATAAAGGGAGGTACTGCAAACTCTTAATGACAAAAATGACAACAGTCACCAATCACTGAAATCAACATAAAGAGCTGTTGAAGAGCTGCCTAACTACATTACAGGTATATTTTGAGACCGCTAGAGTTCAATATTAGGCTGACAAATCTTAGTTTTACTGCTGTTTCTCTTATCACACAGATAGCAACATTCTGTAGGTATGCTTGCATGCATTCACAGAGAACGTTCAATATTTTTCTGACAAGAGTTTCAAACATATTTGTATGCATTGAACACAATGTAATTGATAATAACTAATAACAATTATACAAATCAGCAACTTCAGTAGCACTTAGCCTTTCTTTATTTATTCTTTGGGCATGCAAGGCCAACATTTTTTGTCCATCCCTAATTGTCCTTGAACTGAGTGGCTTGCTGGGCCATTTCAGAGGGGCAGTTAAGAGTCAACCACATTGCTGTGGGCTTGGAGTCACATGTAGGCCAGACAAGGTAAGGATGACAGATTTCCTTCCCGAAAGGACATTAGTAAGCCAGATGGGTTTTTATGACAACCGATGATAGTTTTATGGCTATCATGACTAGCTTTTGGTTCCAGATTTTATTAATTGAATTTAAATTCCACCAGCTGGAGTGTGGGATTTGAACCCCTGTCCCCAGAGGATTAGCCTGGGCCTCTGGATTACTGGATTCCAGTGGCATTACTGCCATACCTTCCACCTCTTTCATTCTCTTCATACAATCTCCGAATTTGACTTTAGTTACTCCATTTTCCCCTCCCCACCTCAGCTCAAGAGGGATATTGACCTCTGATGCAACTCTCAGAGGAGGGACATCTGCCCCACCCTAGGATTTCTGGAGGAGGGGGGAATTCCCTTCATGGGAGATGGGAAGCCTGATGGCAGGAAGGTAGGTGCCTATGGGATTAAATCCCAAAGGGCCTCCGGAAAATGGCCACTGGGGTGGGGGGGTGTCACTAGTTTTCCAGCCGGTGGACAGCCCCCAGTCGCAACCATTAAATTCCACCTTTTATTTTTGAACATAATTGCTTTTCTTATCTCATAAAGAGCTGCTATGTTATTATTGTGGAATGGAACACATTTCCATTTTGGGCACAAATGCCAGTATGGAGCACTTATTCAAGTATAGCACAAGTCACATCTCTTCTGCCCCAAGAGTTTATCTCAGCCAAAACACATAAGAATACTGTAAGAATACCTACAGTATCACCGTGATATTTTTACATTTCTGCACAGTAGCTAATTTATGGACACTGCGTGAGATTACCAAGGCAGTTCCAATTTCTGCCAATTGAACGGACACCCAGCAGAGTGAATGGGAACAGTAGCATACCTGTAGTGGTTATGTTACAGGATGAGTAATCCAGAGACCTGGACTAATAATCTGGAGACATAAATTCAAATCCTACCATGGTAGCTTGGGAATTTAAATTTAGCTAACTAAATAAATCTGGAATAAAAAGTTAATATCAGTAATGGTGACCAGATCACAGAATCACACAGAGCAGAAGAGGCCCTTTGGCCCATCAGGTCTGCAGCGACACATGAAAAACACCTGACCTACCTACCTAATCCCATTTACCAACACTTGGCCCATAGCCTTGAATGTTATGATGTGCCAAGTGCTCATCCAGGTACTTTTTAAAGGATGTGAGGCAACCCGCCTCCACCACCCTCCCAGGCAGTGCATTCCAGACCGTCACCACCCTCTGGGTAAAAAGGTTTTGCCTCATATCCCCCCTAAACCTCCTGCCCCTCACCTTGAATTTATGTCCCCTTGTGATTGACCATTCAACTAAGGGAAACAGCTGCTCCCTATCCACCCTGTCCATGCTCCTCATAATCTCGATCAGGTCACCCCTCAGTCTTCTCTGCTCCAACGAAAACAACCCAAGTCTATCCAACCTCTCTTCATAACTTAAATGTTTCATCCCAAGCAACATCCTGGTGAATCTCCTCTGCACCCTCTCCAGTGCAATCACATCCTTCCTATAATGTGGCAACCAGAACTGCACACAGTACTCCAGCTGTGGCCTCACCAAGGTTCTATACAACTCCAACATGATCTCCCTACTTTTGTAATCTATGCCTCGAATGATAAAGGCAAGTGTCCCAAATGCCTTTTTCATCACCCCACTAACATGCCCCTCCGCCTTCAGAGATCTATGGACACACACGCCAAGGTCCCTTTGTTCCTCAGAACTTCCTAGTGTCGTGCCGTTCATTGAATACTTCCTTGTCAAATTACTCCTTCCAAAGTGTGTCACCTCACACTTTTCAGGGTTAAATTCCATCTGCCACTTATCTGCCCATTTGACCATCTTGTTTATATCCTCCTGTAGCCCAAGACACTTAACCTCACTGTTAACCAACCTTTGTGTCATCCGCAAACTTACTAATCCTACCCCCCACATAGTCATCTATGTCGTTTATATAAATGACAAATAATAGGGGACCCAGCACAGATCCCTATGGTACGCCACTGGACACTGGCTTCCAGTCGCTAAAGCATCCTTCTGTCATCACCCTCTGTCTCCTACAACTAAGCCAATTTTGAATCCACCTTATCAAATTACCCTGTATCCCATGTGCATTTGCCTTCTTTATAAGTCTCCTATGTGGGACCTTGTCAAAGGCTTTGCTGAAATCCATATAAATTACATCAACTGCATTACCCTCATCTATACACCTGGTCACCTCCTCAAAAAATTCAATCAAATTTGTTAGGCATGACCTCCCTCTGACAAAACCATGCTAACTATCCCTGATTAAACCTTGCCTCTCCAAGTGGAGATAGATTCTCTCTTTCAGAATTTTCTTCAATAGTTTCCCTACCACTGACATGAGACTCACTGGCCTATAGTTCCCTGGCTTATCTCTACAACCCTTCTTAAATAGCGGAACCACATTAGCTGTTCTCCAGTCCTCTGGCACCTCTCCCGTGGCCAGAGAGGAATTAAAAATTTGGGTCAGAGCCCCTGCGATCTCCTCCCTTGCCTCCCTCAGCAGTCTGGGACACAAATCATCCGGACCTGGAGATTTGTCCACTTTTAAGCCTGCCAACACCTCCAATACCTTGTCACTCCCTATATCAATTTGCTCGAGAACCTCGCAGTCTCTCTCCCCAAGTTCGATACCTTCATCCTCATTCTCTTGGGTGAAGATGGATGTGAAGTATTTGTTCAACACTCTAGCATGTCCTTTGGCTCCACCCATAGATTGCCCCCTTGGACCCTAATGGGCCCTACTCTTTCCCTGGTTATCCTCTTCCCATTGATATACTTATAGAATATCTTGGGATTTTCCCTACTTTTACCAGCCAGAGCTTTCTCATATTCTCTCTTTGTTCTCCTAATTGCTTTCTTAAGCTCCACCCTGCACTTTCTGTACTCCACTAATGCCTCCACTGATTTACTCCCCTTGTACCTGCTAAAAGCCTCTCTTTTCCTTCTCATCGTAACCTGAATATCTCTGGTCATCCATGGTTCTCTGGGCTTGTTACTCCTTCCTATCACCCTAGAGGGAACATGTTGAGCCTGTACCCTCCCCATTTCCTTTTTGAACACCCCCCACTGCTCCTCTGTAGATTTCCCCACAAGTAGCTGTTCCCAGTCTATCTTGGCTAGATCCTGCCGTATTTTACTAAAATCCATTCTCCCCCAATCCAAAACATTTTTTTGCAACTTGTCTATTTCTTCGTCCATAACAAACTTAAACTGTACCATGCAGCGGTCGCTATCACTAAAATGCTCCCCCACCACCACCTCAACCACCTGTCCGGCTTCATTCCCCAGAATTAGGTCCAGCACTGCACCGTCCCTTGTTGGACCCTCTACATATTGACCTAAAAAGTTCTCCTGTACACATTTCAAGAAATCCACTCCATCCAAGCTCTTAACACTATGTCTATCCCAATTAATGTTGGGAAAGTTGAAATCACCTAATGTAATTACCCTATTGTTATTGTTTTTACACACCTCCACAAATTATGCGCATATTTGCTCCTCAATTTCCTGCTATCTGGGAGTCTATAATAAACACCTAATAATGTGGCTGCCCCTTTTTTACTCCTAAGCTCTACCCACAATGCTTCATTCGATGCCCCCTCCAAGATATCATCTCTCCTTACTGCAGTAAGAGACTCCTTAACTAATAATGCAATGCCTCCTCCTCTTTTACCCCCTCCCCTGAAGATTCTATATCCCGGAATGTTGAGCTGCCAATCCTGCCCCTCCCTTAACCACTCAGTGATGGCTACTATATCACAATTCCACGTGTCAATCCTCACCCTTAACTCATCCCTTTTACCTGTAATACTCCTGGCATTAAAGTAGAGGCCATCCAGCTTTACCTTACTCCCTTGAAACTTAATGCAGCTGTACTCCCTCTGACTTGATTGTTTTACTGTATTTGGATGTGTCCCTATTCTGCTAGATAACTACCTAACGTCCTTTAGAAATCTGCCTGCCTTGCCAGGTTTGGCCTGTACGTGACTCCTGATTTGCAATATTGTGGTTGATTCTTAACTGCCCTCTGAAATAGCCCTAGGAAGCTACTTAGATAGGGCAGTTAAGAACAGGCAATAAATGCTGGCCTTACCAGCAGCACCAACTTCTTGTGAATTAATTGAAAAAAAAATGAGTTAAGACCAATTCAAATTGATTTCATATAGTACACAAAAGAGAGGGCTCTTTCACCTAAGACATCTGGACTGGATTCAAAGCAAATTTCCAAACTGAGTGTACAGTGAACTAACCAATTAAGTCTCCCTGGCCCCAATAATTACAAAACAAAATGTTACTTACTTTCCAGATCTCGAACACAAACACCATGTAAGAGTACTATGTGCTTGTGAGAAACTTGCCTCATCATGCTAGCTGTTTCAAAGAAAGCCTATGGAGAAAATACCATTTATTTTATTAGTAAAAAAATACAAAACTGGTGATTAATCCTCAAGCAGTAAGTTCAGTCTCACAGGACTGACCTGGTTTTTGTAACTTCAGCTCATGCACTGTAATGCTGAAAAAAAATATGTAATAAAACTAAAACATCAGGATAGCTTTAAAATTATAAACCTTGGGTTCCAGGGCTGGAAGAGATTACAGGTATAGGGAAAGATGAGCTCATGGTAGAATTTAAACACAAGCGGCTGAAATTTACTGCTCACACCCCATCTCTCTGCCCCCCCCTCCCCCCCGAAGAAATGTCGGCGCTGCACTGACCGACGTTCCACAAGGCCGGCCTGCAGCAATAACATGCCGCAGGTAGCCCTGAGGAGGTGAGGGTTGGACTTTCACCTCGAGTGGGAGGAGATCCTGCCCTCAAGAGTAGTCTCAGCAGTGCCAGAATTCAATAGTGGGCACTGCTGGGATTGCAAGCAGGTCCACGAGGAATAGCAATGGATCCCAGAGGACCTAGGCTAAGGTAAGGCTTTTAGGGTAGAGAGGGAAGCCTGGTGGGGGGTTGGGGGTGTGGGGGAAAGGGTGGGCTTTGCAAGGCGAGGAGGCACAAAGGGAGGAGGCATCGTCCTGTGGGTGATGCCAGTGATGCACACACGGGCACCCCCACCCGCCCCACTTCTTGCTTTTTCCACTGAGATATCTTAAAAACAGCACTCTGAATCTCGCCTACCTGCCCTTGCCAACTGTATTGGCATGGGAAGCATAATATTGCGTCAACAGGCAAGCTCAACTGCCCGTTAATGCTGATGGGCTGCTGATACCAGTGCCCCCCACCTACTGTATTATGATGACCGAGTTAGAGGGGGTGGGTGGGAAGGCAGTGGCCTAGCCACCCATCATATTTCACATGCCCCCTGCCAAAAACATGCCGGGGGGGGGCATAAAATCCAGCTCAAGGAGTAGAATTTGAAATTTGAGGCATTGGGGAATCAGGAGTCAACATAAAGCAGCAAGGATATGAATTGATGAGCAAATGAGACTTGGTGCAGGATATATGGTCAGCAGAGCTTTGGATATGAGTTGAGGTGGGGAAAACAGCCAGGAAAGCATTGGAAAATTGAATCTGGATATGATAAATGAATTTCAGCAGCAGATATTCTAATATAGGGATGGGGGTAGGCACTGTCATGGAGGTGAATGTATACAGGCTTTCTGATGCAGAGGATTTGGTTTGAAATTCAATTCAGAATTAAACAAGACTTTGAAACTGCAAATAGCCGATAATTTCTAACCTTTTCCCTATAGCTAAATTGTTCATTTGCCTTCTTTCTCTTGGCTCCCATTGTTGTTTTGGAAATAAAAGAACATTTTGAAAAATTAAATGTTTAACTGAGCATCAAGTTTTAAAGGCCATTTTTTCTAGCCAATCAGAGATGGGAGGAGACCAACTTGTGGAATGTCTTACATGTGAAAACCTGAAAGGGGTGGTCTCCAGAACCTTGCCCACACAAATAAATACATCTTCAGTACTGAAGAGATTACTAGCAAGAAAATTAATTGCAAAAGATCTTACTGAATCTAAACAAAGTTTCTGACATGCATCACAGCTCCAGCGAAGATATCAATGGACTGGTCAGGTGGGCTGAAAAGTGGCAAGTGGAATTCAACCCAGAGAAGTGTGAGGTGATACATTTCAGGAGGTCAAATGAGGCAAAGGTTTATACAATTAATGGGAGAATACTGAGAGGAGTAGAGGAAGTGAAGGACCTTGGAATGAATGACCACAGAACCCTGAAGATAGCAGGCAAAATACTGCGGATGCTGGAAATCTGAAACAGAAACAAAAAATGCTGGAAAAACTCAGCAGGTCTGACAGCATCTGTGGAGAGAAAGAGTTAACATTTCGAGTCCATATGACTCTTCTTCAGAGCATTTCCAGCATTTTATGTTTTTGTGCCTGAAGATAGCAGGACAGGTCAGTAAGGTGGGTTAAGAAGCCATACAGAATCCTTTCCTTTATTAGCTGAGGTACAGAATATGAGAGCAGGGAGGTCATGCTGGAACTGTATAAATCATTGGCTATGCCACAACTTGAGTACTGTGTGCAGTTCTGGTCACCTCAAAACAGAAAGGATGTAATTGCCTGGAGAGGATACAGGAGAGATTTACGATGATGTTGCCAGGACTGGAAAAATGCAGTTATGAGGAAAGATTGGATAGGCTGGGGTTGTTCTCCTTGGAACAGGGGAGGCTGAGGCTGAGGGGAGAATTGATTGAGATATACAAAATTGTGAGGGGCCTGGATAGAGTGGATGGGAAGGGCCTCTTTACTTCAGCAGAGAGGTCAGTGACTAGGGAGCACAGATATAAAGTGATTTGTAAAACAATTAGAGGGGAGATGAGGAAAGATCTTTTTCACCCAGAGTGCAGTAGGGGTCTGGAACTCACTGTCTGTAAGGGTATTAGAGGCAGAAACCCTCAACTCATTTAAAAGGTGTCAGGATATGTACCTCAAGTGCCGTAACCTGCAGGGATACAGACCAAATGCTGGAAAGTGGGATTAGGCTGACTGGCTCGTTTTTTGGCTGGCACAGACATGATGGGCCAAGCGGCCTCTTTCTGTGCAGTAAACTTTCTATGATTCTTACCAGTGAAATGTCTCTGTGACTGGGATCAAGTATCTTGAGGACTACCCGGATGTCTTTCGCATTGTAGAAACTTTCATCCTCCTCATCATCATCCTTGTAATTCAGTGTCCCAGAATAAATGTTTGTTCTGGTTCCTCTTCCAAGATGTTCAAGCTGAAATTGGGTACAAATCAGTTAAATATACCCTGCACCAGACTAGATGCCAACCCTGCCACCTGCCCCCCCACCACACACAGACACACCACACACACACACAGACACATCACACACAGACACACACACACACAAATTAATAATAACTAAGACAGTGGACAATGTTACTGCCTCTCAGCAATAAAATACATTTTAAAGTGAAAAATTATTTAGGTCAGCAGTTCCTTTAGGTTTAAAAGCAAAAACTGCAGAATGGGCAGTTGGAGCATGTCACAAAATGCCACTGAGTGGTGGGATGTTACGTTGACTTCGTCTTCCTCTGAGTTTCTAATCTCAGTTTTGCTCCTACAATAATTGGTCCTAAGGTTCGGTGAATGAATACCGAGTATTGTACTGCACCATAGAGACTCAGAAGAATGCAATTTCAAATCCTGGTCTAATATGAATTAGCTGATCTCAGCTACAACAATAGTGGGACATGCGAATTGAGTTCAGAGCCCTGGACAATGGAATTTTAAAAAAAGTCAGCCAGGATATTCAGTTTTATTCATCATCAGTAAACCATTGCCAGGAAATAGACATGTGCAAACACTAGGTGAGAACAAGATCAGAATCAGTTATGATGGGCCTCAGTGGCAAAAAAGCATGGCAACATTCAGGCTCACATATTAAGAATGGCCACTTAATTGTCTGAGGTGATAGAAAGCCTCAGGCATCTACGGAACTGAACCCCAGCATAAGTCAGTAGCAGTGGTCCCACCTGACAAATCTCCTCCTTGCGGATTCGGTGGAAGCTCAGTTGACTTAAATTGTAGTTGCTTGCAGTGAGCTGTGAAATCTGGGACCGGCTTTTTGTCATCACTAACAGGTTTGAGATTTCTGTGCAAAGAGAATATTAGAAAAAGGGTTTGATATCTGTTTCTTTCAATACAAACAGTCCCATATCCAATGTGAAAACTGTTGTGCTTTACTCCACGTCAGGGAAAGTTTTTGAAAGTTTTCTATTATTTATTTGTGTAGCAGCTGAAAAGTTAATCCATTGCGGAATAAAACTGAGAATATTTAAAGGGGGAAGCGTTCTTTGCTGATCTCACATGTAAATAAGCTCTGACACAGTCAAAAGGGAATAAGTTGAATTCTTGATTCAGTGGAAGGGATAGGGGATTGGAAGAGGAAGAATAAATGTCAGTTCCTTAAACAAAATCTAAGTGACAGAGTACGGTTAACAGCCTTGTTTTGGTCCCAGATTCTTGCAATCTAACTTTTCAAGGAGTTATATCTACATTAATTGCTTTTCACATTTTGCCTAATTAGTGTTTCATGCCATTTTACGTAGATCATCATGAAGTTTTGCTCCAGTGACATTATGATTGGGAGAGAGTCTGTGGACAGTACTCCAACAAAGGAGAGAAAGGGAACAGGGAGAAAATGTAGAAATCCCGAGCCTCCTCAATAAAAAGTAAATGTATGCACTACCACAAAACACAATCAGGTAGTCTTGGTCTTGGTTTATAAAACCAACTCCTGTGATAAGGGTGGGTAATGATGGTGGGTAAAGGATGTAAGTACACTTGCTTCTGATCTCTAAATTTATGAAAGCAAAAGGGGCTTCTAGAGGAATTCCTATCCTCAGGGTATTTGGTTGCTGCAGCAAGAATTGCCACTGACAGCAATACAGTCCTAGAACACCAGGAGTGAACAAAAAATTTTCCTTTAAATACAAGAAAGGACAAAGCAAAATCAGAAACTAAAGCAACTGTGAATGCAACTGCAGCAAAAGGAATCCAAAGTGCACAAAGACATATATTTCATCTGCAAATGGAAAACAGGGTTTTTAAGAATGTAATTCAGAAAGACCAGAGTGCTTTTCTCAGGTTAGAGTTAAGGTGCATTGTTGACAACAGATTAGAGGAAGTTTTGATCAGTATCTAAATTCTGCTACACCTAACCTTGCAAAAGTTTAATGTTGCATCTAGATGCACAATATGGGAAACTGTTTACTCCCAGCACTAACATTCCTCATTTAAATATGAACTTCACAAAAAGTAGCTGAAAAAAAGATGATATTATAGATAGTGATTTGTAGACACAGACATGATATGGGTAAGGTACATGTTATATAAGAGAAATATCAATTAGAAACTCAGCTGGAACAATTTGCTCCACTCGTCAGGATGTTGCAATCCTGATGCCTGCTAACACCACTAAAAAGTCTCTTTACGGCTGGATTTATACTGTAGCTACCAGCCTCAGATTAGTTGCTGCTAATCCCAGTTACCCCTGCTCAGGAGGATATTGCACATACATGATTAAAGTCCTGCCTTCTAAACAATTAACAACAGCTAGATTTAAACAAGATTTGATACCACATTAGGTTTACACTCCACGTGGTTCAAATAAAAGCAGGATGAAACTTCACCCTTTGTTGGGTTTAGCATAACTCCTTTTGTGGAGTGAAATCAGGCCCAGACTCTGGATCAATACTGTAAGTTTAGTGTTGTTGGGAAGCTAAACCTGTAGTATAAATGTATCCTAATGCTACGCATGACTCTGCTCACTGTTTTGCTTTGTTACATTTCTGATATTAGATGTTGGGGTGGATTTTCATCTTTGAGATGGGTAGCGGGAGTTGGGAAATTTCCATGCTTGGCACGCCCGCCTCAGGAGACAGTGCCCACAAAGGCAAGATTTTTCGTTCTGGGAAGGGGAGAGAGGAGAAGGTGCGTAGTGGGACCGGTGTGCATGCTAGAATCAGGCCCCCCGACCCTGGAAAGAGTTCAGAGGAAGCCTCAGGGACTGCTGTGTGCAGGGGCCCACCACAGTGTTTTGGGACTTTGTCCCAGTTATAATAAAAACAGAAAGGCCCTCTAGCCCTCACCTCGTATACCCTCTCACCCCCACACACTCCCCATGCCCCATCCATGCCACCTCATGCCCTCCACCTGCCCTCACCTATCTCCATGCCATGTCCCTCCTCCACCCTCCCACGGCCCCTCATACCCTCCATGCCAAACTATAGCATTTGTATGCCCATTCACCCACTATACACTCTGTTAGCTCAATATTGATCCTTATCTTGTATAAGAATCAATGTTGAGCTAAAAGAACAGGCTGACACACAAATGCAAGGAAAAGCAGAAATACAGCAAACTTTGAGAGCTATAAAAAGTAACAAAGGGATACAAAGAATATAAATCATTGTTATGAGGAAATATAAGAGGTGCAAAAAAAAGTGACAAAAACTTGCAAGGGGTAACGTACAAAGCTAACAGTAGAATCCTTTATACCAGTAAATATATGAAAAGAGGTAAAGGGAAATGTGGGCCATTAAAGATAGATTCAGTTAATAGTTTAATATATAAGGAAATGGCAGACTTGTTAAATGAATACTTTTTCACAGAGAGGAAAAATAAAATACCAGTGGCACACAGGAATGTAAAAGTAGATCAAGAGGAGGAACTTGTGAGATTTAGCCTAAGTAAGAAAATTGAATTGTTGGATTGGAAAACTGCAAATGTCACTCCATTATTTAAGAAAGGAAGGAGAAAAAGTCTGAGAGACTACTGGTTGTGGGGAAATTACTTGAATCATAGGGACAGTTGCAGATCCAAATTTGAAAGTGGCACAAAGTTAGGAGGTACAGTAAGCTGCGGAGATGGGAACAGGAAGTTACAAAGGGAGATAGAGAGAGACAAAGTGAATGTAGAATGTAGAATTGTACAAAAGTATAGCAGATTAGAGTTCAATGTGGGGGAGTGAAAGGCATCCGCTTTGGATTCAAGAAAGACAAATCAGAATATTTTCTTAACCGTGAAAGACTAGGAACTGTGGAGGAACAAAGAGATTTGGATGTCCAGGAACACAGATTATTTAAAGTTAATCCACAGGTATGGAAAGCAATCATAAAGGCTAATGGATGTTGTCCTTTATCGCAAGTAGGCTGAAATACAAAATGGAGGCAGTTATGCATTAGTTGTACAGATGTTTAAACCCTACCTGGAGTACTAAGTTCAGTTTTGGGCATTACATCTCAGGAAAGGCATTCTAGCCTTGAAAGTGGTGCAGTGGAAATTCACCGGGTTTACGAGATTCACCAGAATAATACCAGGGTTTTGAGTTAAATAATGGGGACAGGTTGCATAAATTTGGCTCATATACCCTTGAATATAGTCAGCTGTGAGGTGACCTAATTGTGGTAATTCAAATGTTAAAGGGATTCAATAGAGTAAATGCATAATAACTATTTATTCTGCTTAGGGAATCCAGAAAAAAGGGATCATAATCCTAAAGCTGGAGCTAAGCAATTCAGGAATGGAATGAGGAAGCACCTTTTCACATAAAAAGTGGTGGAAATCTGGAATTCTGACTTGCAAAAGGCTATGGATGCTGGGTCAATTGAAATTTTCAAGACTGAGATTGACAGATTTTTATTAGGTAAAGCTATTAATTGATAAGCCTCAAAGACAGGCAAATGCAGTTGAGCCACAGGTCAGCCAAGATTTAACTGGACAGCAGAACAGGCAGTATGGACTAAGACCTGAACAGAGATGTGTATCGTTGATTTCATATCTAAAATAAGTTGAACTTTTAAGTAGAAAGGTCAGTTGAGACCACTTCAGGTTAAAGAGATTTCACAATGGTAGTTGCTCCTATGACAATAACAGTATCTTGAGTGAGACGATTTCTCTACGCTATGTTTTTTGTTTGTTTTTCTGCATCTATATTCATCGATAATTTAAAGTTCAAAAAGTAGAATGTGTACGCCTGTTAAAAGGACTGTGTGGGCGTATGTGTGGGACTGCATATGTGTGTGTGGGCTTTTAGGAGTGCGTTGGTTTCTATGTGTGGGTTCAAAGAAAAAAAGGTGCATACATGTGGCTTTGTACATTGTCAGCCTACAAATCTACATGCCAGATACAAATTACTTATTGGCAATTTATTTCAACAAATCAATACTGCATAATGACTTTTTGCAGCAGACTATAACTTGATTGTGATATTAAGCAGAAAGAATGGCTACTGATGGGTGGAGGAAGGAAGGCTTAAATGCATTGTAATTTCCATGTAAATCAAGTCTGAACAAGAGTTCATAATCTTAAATTCAGTTAAGTTCCAGTGCAAGTCAACCTGTCCCTTCAATCAAACAGGAAACAGCAGGTTGATAAACAAAATAAGACCACATTAACTATGTCCTTCCTGCACTGAATTTTATTCTAAACTATTTAAGGCAAAAAGATGTATGGGAGGTGGGGAGATCAATGATTTTTAAAAATGTAAAAGAGCAGGCATAAGATATCACATTCAAGAAGATTTCCTGAGTTTTTAGGTTCAAGGAAAACAACACTTCTTTAAGCAAACTCTCCAGATAAACCTCCAACTTGAAAATAAGTAAGGATTCTCAAACAAAGTACAGCTTAAAGGATATGCAGCAAATCACACCAGCCACATCTAAAGGTCAGTCAGAACAAGATATTTTGATAAGGAGCTTCCTTTTGCAATAAACACCCAAAGAAAACAGATTCCTCAGACCCTCTCTTTACAAAACAGCAAAACAAAAAAATTAAAATAAAATATTAAATAATTAATGGACAGAATTCTAATATTGCTGACCACAATCATTGGCCAATTTTCACATCCACTTCACACAATCATGGTAAAGGCTTGCGCAAAATTAATTTTGTTTATTAAATAAATAACTCTTCTAAAAATAATTATTTGTCGGTTCTTAACATAGTGGAGCAGTTTGTGACCCTGCCAGTCTACCAAATTTGTAAAGAAACTATTTGATAAGTTGAGGATAACATAGAGGTGGCAAATACAGATTTCTATAGAAAGACTTGTAATTTGTGACCAACGTTCATGATTGATTTATAATTTCTGCCAATGAAAAAAACTATATTGTATTCCTCTTTGTGAAAGAAAGACAAAAGAAAGAAAGACTTGTATTTAAACAGCACCTTTCATGACCATCGAATGTAGCAAAGTGTTTTAAAGTCAATGAAGTACTTTTGAAGTGTAGTCACTGTTGTAGTGTGGGTAATGCAGCAGCCAATTCACACACAGCAACTCCCACAAACAGCAATGTGATGATTACCTGATAATCTGTTTTTGCGATGATAAATATCAGTCAGGACATCAGGGATAACTACCCTACTCTTCTTCAAAATAGAGCCATGGGATTTTTTATGTCCACCTGACAGAGTTGAGGGGGTCTCACTTTAACGTTTCATCTGAGAGATGGAGTCCAACAGTGCATCACTCCCTCAGTACTGCACTGGTGCATCAGCTTTGATTTTTGTGCTCAAGGCCTGGAATGGGACTTAAACCCACAATCTTCTGGCTCAGTGGTTAGAGTGCTACCCACTGAATCACAGCTGACACACACATGGCATTTAGATACCAAATACAGCTTACTTTGAACATATTTATTTTCATATTTGTAAGTCACTGAATGTGCAGCTCTTTTTAAAAATCCAGATAAATATTTTGTTTATAAACAAACAAAAAAGGCATTGGAAAGTCATAGCATTTGAAAAAGAAAAGGTAGGGTGACATTTCTGGTAAATTAGCTCCAAAACATTAATTCATCCATCACTTCCAGAAGACTGACCTCCCGTGCATTTTCAGTCATTATTGCTTTTTTATTTCAGATATCCAACATCAATGATTTTCCTTTTATCTTATTGTTTGTCTGGATGGGGTGTGTGTTATAAAAGAGTAACTCTCAAACATATATCTAAATGTGCTAAGAATCCCTGCAAACAAGTGTTGTTACAGCTAAAATATTAATCTAATTTGCAACAAACAAAAAAGGACCGTCTAGTTGTCTAAACTGTCAGTTATATTCTTGCACTTTCGGGCAACAATTAACTATACCTACTTTACATAAAAAAACTGCCTCTTCAGATCCACTCAGTGGCTGACACTATACTTACTGGGTCTTGCACAATCAGCAGTTAATAAACTCTAAGGCCAGGATATTGAGTTCGGCAAGCAGGGGGCAGGACCCGCTCACTGATACATAAAATGACGCGGGAAGAACTCCCAATGTCACCCAGTGTCATTTCAATTTTCAGGTCAGTGGTGACGCAGCTGTATCAGCTGTGCGCCTGCCAACCTGTCAACAGCCAATTGAGGCCATTTAAAAACTAATTCAAACAATTAATGGACCTTAAGGTTGGCGGGCAGGCCGGGAGCCCTGGCGGGCTTCAGAAAAAGCATGAAACCTCATCCACGGGCGGGATGAGGTTTCATGTAGGTTTGTAAAAATTTAATAAAAGTTTACTTAAAAGTGATGGACATGTCCCAATTCATGTGACAGTGTCACATGAGGGGACATGTCAAGGAAATTTCATTTTTGTACATTGACCATTTGGCACCGATCTCCCTGAGGCAGCACTTAGCCTCAGGGAGATGAGTGCGCTCTTTTGCGCGCATGCATGAAAGAATGCACTCTTGGCTGAGGGAATTCCCCCCCCCCACAGGGAGTGCATGGCGCTTCCTGGCGGATGTCACGCTTGGCGGGCCTTAATTGGCCTGCCCATGTAAAATAGTGGCACGCACCCACTTGGGGGCACCGATCAGAGGCGTGCCTGCACGCGCCCGCTCCTGCACTCCCCCCTCACCCCCCCACCCCCCAACACCCCCACCCCCCGTGACAGGGGGAAAATTCTTCCCTAAATAATCTTTGAAGAAATATATTTACATAAAAGTTACAAGACTAGAAAAGAGTGAAACCTCACAATATTATTGCATAATAATAAAGGCAAAGCTCTGAAGAAGAGTTGTACTGACTTGAAACTTTAACTGTTCCTCTCTCCACAGATGCTGCCAGGCCTGCTGAGTATTTCCAGCATTTTTAGTTTTTAATTATACAACATTTTTGCAACTTAGTTTACTGCTAAAACATTTTGCAACTTTTTGTACTGAGCTCTCAACTCTCAAATTATTTTTTAGAAAGGAATTTTACTCATCTCAGTTGGGATGGCCACACGGATAACTTGGACCAGGAAGAGAAAAATAAATTCACTGACCATTATACAGCTACTCTATTATGAAAATGCATTTCCATAAGAGTTGGAACAAGTTTTGGTTCAGCTCTGAGTTCCTGCACAGTCCAGTTACACTGGTACTCACAGGCTCAGCACATAGGTGAAAAATGACTATTGACAGTGATACTGGAGGTAAACTGGCACCTGTGGAAACTTCCCCATACACCAACTGCTGTTTTTAGTAATTAACATAGACATGAATGAGCGTTTCAGCAACAGGTGAGCAGAGGTGGAAATAAGCAGTCTTACTGATGCCTGTGGTATATGGTCAGAAGTTGATCTCAAGATCAAATATGACAGCAGAGGTGCAAACAGCCAGGTTCAGCTTCAGCTTCAGGGAGAGGGATAGAGTCAATGGCGAGGGAGCAGAGTTTGTGGTAAGGACCGAAGACAATGGCTTTAGTCTTTCCAAGATTTATTTGGGAAAAATTTCTGCTCATCTAGTATTGGATGTCGAACAATGTGTGTAACAATTTAGAGACAGTGGAGGGGTCTAGAGAGGTAGCGATGATGTAAAGCTGGTTTTCATCAAAATACATGTGGAAAATGACATGTTTTCAGGTGATGTCACCAAGAAGCAGCATGTAGATGAAAAATAGGAGGGGGGGGCAAAGGATAGATCGTTGGGATACCACAGGTAATAGTATGGGAGCAAGAATAGAAGCCATTGCAGGTGATTCTCTAGCCAAGAAACCAAGTGAGTGCAGGTAGACGACAGTGGAGAGGTGTTGGAGGGGGATGGTGAGATCAACCATGTCAAAGGCTGCAGACAGGTTGAGAAGGACAGGGAGGGAAAGTTTACCTATGTCACAGTCAAAAAGTATGTAATTTGTGACTGAAAAGAGCCATTTTGGTATTGTGACAGGGGCAGAAACCTCATTGGAGTATTCAAACATGGAGTTCGAGGACATGATTTCTTTATTGAAAAGGTAACAACTCATGCGGCTTTTGTAATTCTTACCTCTTGGTTTTGGCGGGCAGCAGGTTTTCAGTTGGAAACTTACGTCCTCGGTTTTAAGAATCTGACCTTTGAGATGACTCATGAGCTCCTTAAGGTTTGTGAAGTAGCTGTCAGAGCCATGCAGCTTGTAACCAGAATCCTTACTCACTTCAATCTGAAAGTTCTTGTACTGTTTTGTTGGTCTGGAGCTATTGCCTCCATCACAGAAGTCAATGCACTTGAAGAAAACAATTGAATTTTGTGATTAATTAGGTGGTTATTGCCATCTATTTTGTTAAGAGGAAAAGAAGGGGGAGGTAAGTTACTTCCTGTGCAAAGTACTTACTTCACTCTCTCTTAACTCACTGTATTTGATATATAGTACAAATATCCTTGAGATTTTTAGCCCCAGTGAGACCAGTATTAAACGTTACCTCTTCCCTTTAAATCACTCAGGTGAAGAAGTTTACAGGGACCACTGTCTATATCCACCAGCAACTCTACTGACCTTAGGGAGATCCCAACCAAACCAATGTTCCTCAAGGTCCCCCTCCCCTCTGGCAAAAAAAGGTACAATAGTTGGACACTGCTGTCAGTTGGGTAGCGGATTTTTTGTGACCCATCAGTCTAAAAACTGAAACATCACCACTCAATAAACAAGGTGGTGGTTGTTTTACAAATGGATGCTTTAACATTTTTCCTGTATGTGGGGTCCTTTGCAAATATTGACCTATTCCTGAAACTTCCCAAATTTCTAAAAATATTGCCACTTAAGTTGCCTGTTGGCATTCATTAAGGAGGCTGCATGACATTTTGGTAGCTAGCACTTGACCTAATGCCCCCTCCTATCAGCGACCAGCTGATTGGGAGTAAACTAGTTATTGCTGAGGATTTCAAGTACTACTCAAAGGTATATCACCGTTTACTGTTAACTTGATACTGGAGGTTTGAAAAGGACTTTTGAAACAGAAATTTGGGCAGTTCCAAGAACATTGGGAGACAATTTGGAACACTTTGCCAAGACTTTACTAACCCTCCATCAACATTTCTTCTAGAAATTATCTGACAACTTCACCTAAAAAAGAGTAAGTGCTGTGCTACTCTACCTTACAGAAGTCACCAGGAGAAAGGGAATACTCGGTTATCAGCATCTTACTAGCGATCCTTCCTTAGTCTGCAGGACAAATGGGAGGACATGAAGCCAGGTAGAGCCGTATCAGTTGGTGCTGAAGAGGGGGACAGGAGGACAAGGCGGACTCCTTCCCTGCTGCAGGTACAGGATATACATCCCTCATCCTCTAGACCTCCTCCACCAGGATCTCCTGTGCTGAATCTGAGAAACCGCACCCTCTCACTCCGTCCCTAAGCCATCCTCAAACATGTCACCATGTTTCAGCCAGCGCACTCCACATCTTCAGTGGAAGTGGATGTGTGGGGCCCACATATACTGCGTCCAAAAATAATATCTGATCAGCCTGAGTGCTAAACCTGCAGCTGACTGTTTCAGTACCTCCCAGCAAGTTCAGGTCATGGTAATCAGCAATTAGAATCAATATTGTGGGTTAAAACCAGACTTTCAAACAGGAGTATTTTGTTAACACAGCACCCATTTAGTGCCTGATTTCACCCAATATTTCCCCTTATTGCTACTTCATTCAGTAATTAGAGGTGCTAGCACACTGAATGCCTTATGTAGCTGTGAAGTGGCCTTTTTGAGTCACAGTGATACAAGACAAGATTTGGATTTTTACTAGCTATACAAAACCACCTGAAAGAAGTGCTCGCAAAACAGCAGTACTACCCATCTGGAAGCAGTATAAAATTTACGCCCAGATTTTTGCCTCAAAAATAGCAGAAACAGCCATAAATCCTAAGTCCTGCCCCCAAACATGGCACTTCCTATTTTTGCGGGGGCAGGACTGGAGTCGGGCTGGGGTTCACGTATGCATGTTTTACGGAGGCAGCTGGCCATTCAAATCTCCAGCTGCCTCCACTGAATTTTGGTTGACCGGGTGTGTGAAACCCAGATTAGACCAGCTAAGAGCTGGGTGGATTCGTTTTGATAGCCAGGATAACCCTTTGGAGAGGTAAAGTATCCCTTTGGGATTGTTAAAAGTAAACATGGTTGTGTAAAAAATGCCAAAGTGTCAAAGCTGTCAATGGATTTAACTCTGCTGGGCTTTAAATTTAAAAGCAAGTCTGGAGTTCAAAAGAAATCAGTGCTTGATATTTCATTCTATCTGTTGACATAAGCCTGAGTTCGATCGTTATACGATTTGTGCTGGAATGAACTGGAATTTACAAACTAACATTATCAGTGGGTTACCTGTTAAGTTAGCAGTTTGATTGACAGAGTCAAATGGTTATAGAATAGAAATGTTTGTTTTAATGAGAGATTAGTTGAAGGTATTTTTTTTTTTAAAAGTGAGTGTTTTTTTGTTTAAAATAGTGATGTCAACAATAGACACATTTTATGTCAGTGTGGCTTCAGAGGTTTACCCATGATGAATACTAGGTGATTTGGCAAGGAGGGGATAAGGGATAAGGGTGATGTCTGGGGTTGGCACTATGCTGGCATAGGGGTTATAAAGAGCCATGGGGATGCAGGACATGAAGTGGCATAGGTTGGCATGGATGAACATGGGGAATGTGTAGGGGGTGAGGAGTGAGGGCTATTTTTTGTTTTAATCGGTTTTTTATTGAATTCAACTAAGTGCTGGAGTATAGAGGCAGGCCTTCTGCCCAGCCAGCCTCCGCACCCACTCTGCGGGCAGCGGACCGAACTTCTAATCCAGCTTGCCCCCCCAAAACGAAAATTGGAACTGCGAGCTGCCATTTTTAAAGGCAGAGCCGGGAATCCTCCCTTCTCTTTGCAGCTGGCCTGGGAGTGAAAATCTGGGCCTTAACTTATGAATCAAGATTGTAAAAAAATCAGGAGTCTGTTGCCTTACCTGTAAGTTACTAATGCTAGAAAAAGAAGCCTGTCACCTTTTTTAACCCTTGAAACTCCACCAGCAGATAGGGGCCAGAGAGCAGAGTTGTTTGCAATGCGACGAAGCTCAGATGTGTAAAGTTCTACCCTTTAAAAGCAATTGCAGCTCCTATTAAAATGAATGGTGGCAGCATGGTGCAAGTGATTTCTCTCTGACAGGAACACCACCACTGCAGGTCTGGACAGAAAGAACTTCATAACCCCATGGCCTGGATTTGAATCTTTCAAAATGGTGGTTGGGACCCCAATACTGAAGTCCTGTCCCCATTTGCAGCAGATCCCATTTTTGCCAGTGGGGGAAAGGTGATCCAGACATGAGGAAAACCCAATCTCAGCTGGACCATTTGAACTCAGTGCACGGAGTTCAGGCAGACCCCATTTTCACTTTAGCAAAGGTCTTAAGCCTGTGTGGGAGTTAGGAAATTTTAGAGTAGACATGAATGTTCTTGGAGGGTGGAGAAGATCTGTAGAACTGTCAAGCTATAAAGTTATTTAAATCTACACCACTTTAGAAATTAAAACAGCCTGCCTGTGTCAGTGAGAGGTAAAAACAAACTCAAGCTGTGGAATTATTTAAAAGCCCAAGGTTTTAAAAATTAAAAAAGGCTGCCTACGTCAGTGAGGGGTAAGAAAAAACTGAAGCTGTGAAGTTATTTAGCTCCCCAGCCCTTCAAAGAATGAAAAAAATAGGCTGGCTGTGTCAGTGAGAGGTAAAACAAATCTGGTCTAGGGGTTACAATAGCTGCTAGTTGACATTACCCTAAGGGCTATCATTATGTCATTCTTAATGCTTGGCTGTTTTCCACAACCTATAATTATCCCAGCATGGGGTCTTAAATTCATAGTTTGATTGACAGCTCAAAGAGGCTATAAAAGGATTAGCTATCTTTGATGTGGGGTTATGAATATAAGTCTGTTGTTTATAAGGGATTAAGTACTTTATGGGAATTAAAAGTTTTGAATGGACTTTCATAAATTATTTTTTTTAATATAGTGAAAACTCTAATAGATATTTAGACCTTTATTTTATCTCAACATGGCTCCTGAGGTCTGCCCATGGTGGTTACTGGGTGATTAGGCATGGAGGGTGTAAGCAAAGGGTGGTGGATGAGTTGGCAATGGGTGCTACAAGAGATCGTGGGTTGGCATGGAGGGTATGAGGACCCATGGATTAGGATGGAGGAATGAGTTAGCATAGAGCTTATGAGGGCCAATAGAGATGAGTGGAAGGCATGAGCTGGCATAGAGGGTATGAGAGCTCATGGGAGTGGGTGGGGACATGAATTGGCATAGACATAGGAGGGCCCATGCGGATGTAGATGACTGACATTAGTTGGCAGTGGCATAAAAGGGATCAATGGGGCATGACTGTGGAGAATGAGTTGGCATGGGTGAAGCATGGGAGTGGGTGGGTATTTGAGGGCTAGAGGACTCATTCTGCCCCCTCGGAAGTGAAAATCAAGGCCCATGTCTCTGCTGGGATTGGAAATTTGATTTGCTTTTTAAAAATAAGAAAATAACGTGGGCAAAAGGGAGTACCTTTATATACAAATTACAATCCCTAAATTTTTCTTCTTCTGTAACAGGGGGCAGGGAGAAACAAGATAAATTAATTGTTCAAAAAAGCACTCTCAATCATTACCTCAGTGGTTCCATTGCATGCAACTGTCATGAGGATGTGGTTGAAATCTGTACAGCTCCAACGTAACACGTACATGCCATCCTCGTTGCCTTCGTGTTTCAACTTGTTGATAGCATATTCAGTACTGATAAGAGCAATTTGTGAAAAGGTCACAATTATGGCCTGCATTTATTAATGTTATGAGGAAAGGTTAAAAAGTTAGGCTTGCTTTTTTTGGAAAATAGGAGACATAAATTGACCAAATTGAAGTTTCAAAATGATATGATATTAGCAAAGGACTCAATCAAAAATTAGGAAGATAAGTACAGTGCTTTTACGTAACAAGAGCTGTTGATCAAATTATCAGAAGCGGCCATTAAAATAGTCAGTAAAATGGAGTTGAGCACCGCAGATGTTTTTCTGAAGAACAAAGAGATTGAGACCTTTTGCAACTTTGGCACCCTGTTCAATCCTGACATAGCTTCAGATCCCTCACCACAAAGCCTGCTTCACTCCTGTAACATTGTCTGCCACTACCCCTACCTCTGCCCTTCCACAACTAATAAGCATCTTTACCACCTCTAGACTTGATTATTCCAGTGCTCTCCTTGCTGGCCTACCTTCCTCCACAATCCAGAAATTTTAACGTGCAAAGCTCTGCTTCATACATTTAGCCCCATACTAAGTTCTTCTCACTCATCACCCCTGAACTCACTAACCTACAGTGGCTCCTTGTTTCCCAACATTAAAATCTTCATACTTATCTTCAGTTCATTTCACGTTATCTTCTCCAGCCCTTTACCAGTCAGCTCCTCCTTTGACTATTCCTCTGACTATGGTATTTTGTAAATTGCCTCTATTCATCCCTCCATTAGCAGCAGAGCCATTAACTGCAGGTCCTACTCTCGAATTCCACCTCTCCCAACCCCCAAAATCTAGGTCCCTCTACCTTTAAAAATCTCAAACCATCTCTT
This sequence comes from Cetorhinus maximus, assembly GCF_964194155.1. Classification (NCBI taxonomy): domain Eukaryota; kingdom Metazoa; phylum Chordata; class Chondrichthyes; order Lamniformes; family Cetorhinidae; genus Cetorhinus; species Cetorhinus maximus. Next base: position 61,867,586 of record NC_135895.1, on the reverse strand, counting down.
CAAGCAACCACTCCCTTCTTACTTTTCCTTACGCCTAGCTGTGATGAACCTGGGGACATTTTTTATACTGTAGGTGCTATATAGATTTAAGTTATTGTTGTTGCTGTGGTAAATAGAATTTCTCTGTATTTGACATATAAATAAAGTATATAATTCTTAAAAATAAATCTCAAGGAGGGAGGAAAGTAATTCCAACATCGGAAAACAGATTGGCTACTTGACGTTTTTACTGGATGCACATCTGCCATTCTTCTGTTGAACATTTTCAAGTTTCACATAGTCAAAAGTGCTGCTGATATTATAAGCTCCAGGTGTTTTACAAATCAGGATCTGTGATTGAAGAGCCAAGGCCATAGTATAGTGTACCATCAAGTTTGAAAAGAATGGGGGAGAAAGCAACGGAAATGAGGTAATACTGATTAGGTGATATCAAACTTGGATGTTAAAAGCCCTAAGATTTTAAGAAGGCTGAGAAGTTCAGTCAATTTTCTTTTGAACATCGTGAAGCTGGAGACAGGAGGAAGAACATGCAGAACAGTGAAATTACAGCTTAGGGGAAAATGGAGAAGATTGCGACTGGTGTTTGTGCAACATTGGGTGTGGGGACACTTAAACAGAAGGATTTGTTCAGCTCAACACAATCACACTCCTTAGGCCAGTTACATTTTTAGTTTGGTTACCAAATTATGGACCGAAAGTTAAAATAATTCTAAAGTTTTTACACGATACACGGAAAAAGGAGAGAATTGTATATTTTTTAAAATTCCAGTTTACCGTATAGGTCCATGGCAGCCATTTTTTATGTTGTGTACGACTAAAGGAGGAGCCACTTCCGTGCACAGGTAGTGATGGGCATCTACCGTTAATCGAAAGTAGCCGTCAATCAAGGATACCATGGAAAGAGCTTCTTCATAGGAAGATAGCTTGAGCTCCTAAAACACAAAAAACATTAAATTCAGAAAGTTTTTAATATGCTTCATATCAAGGTTGCATTTTACCATTGCAAGTATGGTGTTGACAAGTTCACAAGTCACAAGTTTTTTTTTAGCCAGTGTGAAAAAATGGGGAATCTACATTGAAACTGGTTTCTCATTATTGTAATGAAGTTTGATAACTGAAATGAGTTCTTTTGTGCTGAGCAAGTTGAAAACCATTAAAAAACCAATCAGTTATTTTCTTCTAGTGTGGTTAAACACACCGTTTGGAATTGAATCTGAATCCTGTCTGTAATAAGTTACCTAATCTCAGTTGTGATGACAGTGGAGCGCTAAGGTTGGCCTTTGCACCACTGTGATTAAAAAGGGAAAGATGCAGCCAGAGTTCATGTTCCTGATTGCTATCAAGTGACCCTTGCATCTATGCATCTGTGGGCAGGTTTGAGCTCAGCTGCAATAGCTTATTGGTAGCCTGTCAACCTTTACTTCCCTGTTGTTGATGTATACAAATGCTGAATGGTCTTTTATCAAATTTCTTTCCCTGCCTTTTTAATGGAGGCACTAACCCATTTATTTTATGCAGTCTAATGCTTTTGGTAAAATAACAGATTGGAGAATTGGAACAAATGTATTAAGCATTCCCACTCTAACATCATCAACAGTAATTTCTATCCTTAGTTGTCTAAGTTCACACATGAAAAATGATTTAGCTGAGGAACTCAAAGCTGGATGGTACCTTTTGATGCTCAGTATCAGCAACTGCACAGGAGAAGGGGAGGAAAAGTGGAGTCTGAAGCTATTTTTCTTGTTACATGTCCCATGTATCAGACTCAATTTCCACAACTAACTTGCAAGAGTTGGAAAAATGTAATATTTACAACAGAACTGCCTGAAGCACACCTTGAAACCAATGGTATTGTCATACTTGGTTAAGTTCAACTTTGGTGGGAGTGCAAAATGGGTGCTTGTGGATCGGCTGCATGTGGTGCATTAGGCCTGATTCTCCTTTCTACTGCTCATCAGGACGGAAAATGAGAAAAACTAGATAATAAGCAGCTGGTGGTGGGTGGTGGTAAAGGCATTTTGGGAAGAAGTGTTAATGAAGGTAGTGCAGTGGATGTTGTGTACATGGATTTTAGCAAGGCATTTGACAAGGTCCCACATGGCAGATTGGCCAGGAAAGTAAAAGCCAATGGGATTCAGGGTAATGTGGCAAACTGGATAAAAGGTTGGCTTTGTAACAGGAAACAAAGGGTAATGGTTGATGGATGCCCTTGCGAATGGAAAGTTGTCTCAAATGGTGTTCCACAGGGCTCGGTGTTGGGACCCTTGCTGTTTGTGTTATATATTAACGATTTGGACGTGAATGCGGGGGTCACAATTGGGAAATTTGCAGATGACACAAAGATTGGCCGAGTAGTGGATAGTGTAGAGGATAGTCATAATCTCCAAAATGATATAGATGGGTTGGTGGAGTGGGCGGTAAAGTGGCAGATGGATTTTAACATAGAGAAGTGTGAGGTCATACATTTAGGGAGGTCAAACAGTTACAGGGATTAGACAATAAATGGGAATATACTAAGAGGGGTAGATGAAGTGAGAGATCTTGGCGTACAAGTACACAGGTCCCTGAAGGCAGCAGTTCAAGTAGACAAGGTTGTAAAGAAGGCATATGGAATGTTGTCCTTCACTGGCAGAGGTATAGAATATAAAAGTAAGGATATAATGTTGGAATTGTATAAAACACTGGTGAGGCCACAACTGGAGTATTATGTGCAGTTCTGGTCACCACATTACAGGAAGGACGTAATAGCTCTGGAGAGAGTGCAGAGGAGGTTTACAAGAATGTTGCCAGGGTTAGAAAAGTGTAGCTATGAGGAGAGATTGGATAGGTTGGAGTTATTTTCCTTAGAACAAAGAAGGCTGAGAGGTGACTTGATTGAGGTGTACAAAATTATGAGAGGAATAGATAGAGTGGACAGAATGAAATTGTTTCCCTTGATGGAGAATTCTAGAACCAGGGGACATAGATTCAAGATAAGTGGCAGAAGGTGTAAGGGGGAATATGAGGAATAACTTTTTTACACAGAGGGTAGTGGGTGTCTGGAATTTGCTGCCCAAGTTGGTGGTAGAGGCAGAAACTCTAAACTCTTTTAAAAAGTACCTGGATCTGCACCTAAAGTGCTGTAAGCTGCAGGGCTATGGGCTGGTTGCAGGAAGGTGGGATTAGAAAGGGTACCTGGGTGTCCTCGGGCTGGCATGGACAAAATGGGCTGAATGGCCTCCTTCTGTGCTGTAACTTTTCTATGGTTCTATGGAAAAGTGGCCAGGTTTGGAGGAACACAGAATTCTCAGAGGAATGTGGTGCTGGAGGTTACAGAAATGGAGAGAGGCTGAGGCACCGTGACGAGATTTGTACATGACAACGAAAACTTTAAATTAGAGGTATTGGGGTTGCAGGAGCTAATGTAGACTGCTGAGCACAGAAGTAATTGGCAAGCAGGATTTGGTGCAGGACAGGATATGGGCAGCAAAGTTTTGAGGTGAACTGAACTATATGGAGGGTGAAGGATAGGAAACCTGCTGTGAGAATATTGGAATATTTAAGTCCAGGGAGTGACACTGCATGAAGATTTTAGCAACGGATGAACTTAGACAGGGGTGGAGACAGGTGATGCTACAGAGAAGGAAGTAGGAAGTCTTTGCAGTGGAGAGCACATGCAGAAGTTCGACACGGAGTCATATAGGATGGTGAGGTTGCAAACAATTGGCTTCAACTTGGGATAGTAGCCAGGAAGGGGATGGAGTAGCTGCCACGCATACAGATTTTATGTGGGAACTGAAGCTTCAGTCTTTGCAATTTTTAACAGGAGGAAACTGCAAAGTATCTAAAGACGAATATTAGACAAGTCGGCAGAGAACTTAGGCAGTGGAAGGCCCTAGAGAGGTGATGCAAAAGTAGAAAAGTAGTCCTTAGTGTATGTGGTCTTCAGGTGATGTTGCCAAGAGGCAGCATGTAGATGAAGAATAGGAGGATCCAAGGAGAGATCCATGGGGGAATCTAGAGGTAATAGTACAGGGCAGGAAGATGAGCCACTGCTGTAGATGCTCTGACTATGGGATCAGTATAAGACAGTCCCACTCTGCTAGACAACAGAGGAAACCTGTTGAAGGAGAGTGAATTGTACCAAAGGTTGCAGAGGTCAAGAAGGATAAGGAGGAATAGTGCACCATGGTTATAGCTACCGATAATGTCATTAGGGACTGCTGCAGGCAGTATAAAACATTTCACATTGATGCAAGTCTTGAAGGAAGTCTTTTGGAGGCTGACAGGGCAGAGTAGAGAGAGGTTTACTCTGGAAGCAGTTGCCAGTTGACAAAAATGGCAATATGCTTCATAGCCCAATTTGGAACTTTCTCAACTTTGATGAACATGAAATTCACCTGAAACTTAAACAAAAAACTATTTATCCCCTTTCATTCTGAATTTGGCAGGTTTGGCTGTGAAAATCTTTTACAGATTACTCATCAGCACTTAGCAGCTTGCTCAAAATCCAAACAACTATCCTTCCATTAACAGCATTAAAACTCAAGCACATTAAGTACAGTGCTAGGATCATGTCTCTCTTCGTAACTGGCAGCTCTAACATTTACTCATTAAACATAGTGGGATGAAGTGCCCTTACTGGCAATATATATTCACCTTTTCCTAATTCCACCTCCCTGATAAAATGTAACGGTAAAAGGATTTAATACATAATAACTTTAGAACATTGAACAGGAATAGGCCTGTGAAAGCTTCGAGCCTCTTCTGCCATTAAATTAGATCATGGCTAGCCTGTACGCAACATCATTTGCTTCATATCCCTTGATAGCCTAAATGATTCTTTTTTGCTCGAGATTATTATGCAGTGATCTCTACTGGAGAAGTTCATGTCTGAAAGTTGTTTAAAAATAGAATAAAATTTGGCTGCAAGATTTAACCCGTCCTCACCCTGCTCCCTTGTCTCATAAATAATGTTGCTTGGGTACTTCATCGGAGAATGACTGATGGTCACAGAACTGTAACCCATCAAGGGTCAATATGATGGGAAGAAAACCAATGGATAATGAAATAACCTACCAATTTTTTGTTGTCTTGTTTATTGATGATGACAGTGGAGTCCTTTATGACAATATGCGTGATTTCGTAAAAGTCAGAAAATAGGTTCCAGCTCTCAGTTTGAACATTTTTGCTTTCACCAGTCTTAGAGTTTTTGCTGCCATTCTTGCTCTTCTTCAATTTATTCTTCTCTTTCAAATTCACTGTAGACTTAAATAGGGAGAAGAAAAGCAATGTTACAAAACATCTAAACTGAGGAGATGTGTTGATGGTTTTAGATCTTAGGGCTTACTACAGAATTGATCATTCTGACAAAATAGGAAAATATAGTTGACTGCTCAATTGGGACCAACTCATAATACTTCAATATAATAATTATTTGTGGGATGGTCTGTATTTGGACCACATCCACTGAACATGTCTTCCAGCACTGGTCTTGAGTTAGCTGGTAGAAAGCATGTGACACCTCTCCCTTTCCAAATTTCACTTCCTCTTAGAGGGAGTTCAGCTTTATTAGTTCTAGAAACCAGGAAGTGTTTATGGAGAACTTTTGTCAGAAAATAAATCCGTGAAGTACATACAGTTCATGATCACAATGATTGAACATATTAAAGCACTCTCTATCCTCTTCATAAGTTTAGTCAAATCTAAACTTTCTCTAAATTTTCCTTCTAAGCTTGAGTCTGTGTACACAATTCTGGAGTTTCTGGCAATCTTAAACATATTTTCGGAGTTCAATTCATCTAATCCTTTAGGGGTTTTGAATAATTGAATAATATATGCTTTGAACCTTCTCTTCTCCAGAGCAAACAATCCTAGGTCCTCCAAACGTTCGTGATACCTCAGCTACCTTAACCTTAGTATCAGGTTGGTTCCTTTTTTCTGTTCCTTCTAAATGCCTGATCAACTTGCTATAATTGTGCACGTTGTCCAGGTTCGTATTTCTGTGACTTGTATTTTACTGTTTTAACTATAAAGTTCAACATTACATTTGTTTTTTGATTGCCACTCTGCATTGGTTGGACATGTTAAGCACTGAATGGACTAAGACAACTTCATCTTCAGCTACTTCAGTAGCATTCATCGAGTATCTGCATTTGTTTATTTTTTGGAAGAAAAATAATGCAATGTGAATGATGGAAGAAATTGGCTACAGAATTTCAGGGAGGGCAGGAAGGAGAATGGCAGCTTTGACCAAGATAGAGTGAATAGGGAGAGTGCCACGTGAATCCTGGGAAGAACAGAAATAGGGAAGAGTGCTAGCTTGAAAGGGAAGATGAAGCACAACCAAGTTAAAGGAGCACAGGAGTGCTAAATTGAACTTTAGGCAAGAGATAGAAAAGAGTTCCAGCATGAACTGGGGAGAGAAGGATGGTTGGAGAAAGGAGTGTCTGAGGAAAAGTCAGGAGCTGGATGAAGTGCAGTTATTTCTGTAACTGAGTCCAGAGGGGTAGAATGTCCATTTGACCAGGTTGGGTTGGGGATAATGACTCTTGAAGTAAGTTTTGGGTATACATTGATCTGCTTGATCACTGCTTTTAAATATTTATCAATTGTGAAATATGAAAGTGCTTAAAATTAATCAGAATACAGTTTTGTAAAAAGAAATCAAGTGGAGCATGTCCCTAGACCCCTTGAAAAATGCACGAAGTTTTCATGCACTTGTGTTTATTCCCTTCAAATACAAGTGGATACATCTTAGGTTACAAAGCTCGTCTAACTTCTTACTTTCACATGTTGGGGCCATATATGTAGAAGTTAGAAATTTCTTACTGGGGATTGTGTTAGCTTTTTGAAACTATGAGTTAATTTTTGTTAGTTTTTAGGTTGGCATATTTGTACACAGAAGCCCTGATTTTAACCTAACACACCCATTGAGAATGAGGCATATTCAGGTCAGACTTCAATAGAGCGTAAAATCAGGTGGGGAGTACATTGATTGTCCGACCCCAACATGGCCATTTCTCACAGATTAAAAATGAGGTTCAGATCTTTTTTAGAGGCTCAGATTATCCATCTGAGATTTGGCCCATTGTAATTTAAAATCTAGGCATAGCAACATGCCATAATCAGCAAAGCATTGCACTTCTCTCTCTCTCTAGTTCAAAACTCATATTCAAAACACTTTAACCTGAGTTGACAGAGGAAGTGGTTTCAGTAAAAAAACACTGCCACTTCCTTATAGTAGCAGATAACACACCAACATGTAGAAAGAGTCTTACACATCTTATTACAAATAACAAAACTCCCTTAGGCTGAACACTACCAATGTGGTTGTAAGCAGCAATTCATATTTTCTATAAAATACTGCAGGGGGTGAACTTGGTCTTCAACAGCAACAAAATGGACAATAATCAACAGCCTATTTTACAACCCACACAAATTTTCTTTCCACTGAAATATTGCTAAAGATTGATTTCACCCAGAGTTTCTGACTCAGGCTCCAGTGTAAAACTCGGTAGGTTTTAGTGACCAAAAAAGGAACTGGGTAGTGCGTGACACTGAAACTTGTCTCCCATCCCAGGTTTCTGTGCTTTTTTTCAATGTTTGCTTTTGTTTTGCAGGACACTGTGCAAGAACAAGTTGTGTTGCAGCAAAGATCCTGAGAAACAGATTGCACATAAAATGAAATTGCCTGTTTCTTTTCCTGTCATGTGGCACTGAGAGTAGAAAGCAAACAGTAAAAAGCAAACAGTAAAATATAACACACTAACAAGTTAAAACTTAGCAATAAGCTTCGTTCCAATAATTTCCTCCCTCTTCCACGAACAGCACAGCATCTGATATATTTTTCCACCTTCCCCATGGTTAACAATGTCAATGCAATCAAATTACTCCCCAAGTTCAAGTGATTCTTGGGCCTGACACCTGCTATGTTTTGATGTACATTTTCCAACAATACGGCAACAACATGCTGCCCCTTACATCTTTATTTATCCAACTAAAATAAGTTCCATCTGTGGATTTACTTATTTGTATAACGAAGCAACATAAGGGGCTCAATCGGTTTATTTACTTATCTTCTTGCAGTGGATAAGGAGAAAGCTATTTATTTATGGGCTCAATTTTTTTTTAAATGCATGAACATGACCAGAGGAGATAGACCAGTTTTGTTTAATAAGGAGGGTAGTGCCAAACTCTTGAATATCCTGCAAGATCTGACAACAGGTGCACAGAACATACCTCTAGAAAAGTTGGCACAATTTAGTTCACTAGTGTCATAAACTAGGTTAACAGCTTATGTATGTATGCATACCACAAAGTGTTGTCTGTCAGCCTGTTCCACATTTACTGCTGTCCCATGCAAATCACTCAAAAATCTTATGACTCTTTTACTGTAAAAAAATAATAAACTACCACACAATGTACCAGTGGTGGTACGGATAAAGGTCTCAGAGATGATCCCTAGTCAGAATTAAGTTAGTTGATTTAAGCCTGGGCGGTATTGGCAGTGCTATAACAGATCTCCTTTGAACTCCAAAGGGGAATAAATTAGCTACTCCTGACTGCTACCTAGTAAAACTTGCTAGAAATAGGTATCAATGTAAATCAGGCAGGAACAGGCAGTGTCATGATGCTCCCATGGTTAAATATTGTGTCAATATTCATTATGCTCATACGTGAGGTACCATTAGGATGAAATACTGAAGGACTGCAACAGCAGCTATCTCTTGCAGGAAACAAGGGGAGAAATCGTGTTTCAAGATGGGGGCGGGGAATGAACTCTTACCTCTTTTGGTGCACGTCTCCATTTTATTCCCACGCTTCCTGTGATCATCACCTCATGTTCTCTCTCTTTGTGTTCCTTCTCAATGGGCTCATAGCTGGGCATTGCCCGTTCATTTTCTGCTGAGATCAACAGGCTTGTTGGTTTGTACATTTCTGCCCCAAAATTCTTCGTCAAAGACTCGAGGGTAGCCAGGTACTTGACCTTGAGGTCATGAGGAGACACGTTGCTATCGCAAACTGTCCTATTGTTGAACTCTTTCAGGAAATTTTTGAAGACATTATTGATTCGACACCTGGTCAGGATGTTTCGCTGTTTGATGCTTCGGTTCAATGTTTCAGGAATGTAATGCTTATAACTGAAAGAAAGCAAGGGAAATTGTATTTTCCAATAATATGTTACCTGTCCTTTATTTATTTTATTTTTGCACTATGGAATGACACCGCAATTAGCATTGCCCTGCTTTTTTAAAATTGATTTTAGATAACATTTCTGATATTTTACACACAGGATGTGATATCTTAGTTATTCTTTTCCAAATTAACTCAACATCCAATGGAAAATGGTGCCATTGCCTAATATTCAAAGAGGCTAATACAACAGAACCACAGTTCATGAGATTTGGCGTTGCAGACATTCCAAGGTCCTGTGTTGCAGATCAACATTCAACTTCTGAATGTTTCCTGGCTGCTAGTGAAGCTGCCTTCACAAGAGTAGATTGTTGCCAAATAGCCAACTTTGCATACGCAAGAATAGCATCAACTTGTGTGAAAGGCGTGCTGGAAGCCTGAAATGAGGTAAATAATTACTTTCCGTCCCAGGTCATTATGGAAAATGGTTCAATATCTCATAAAGATCCCAATTTCCACTCCATGGCCAGGATTTTCCCGTCGGCGAGCGGGGGCGGAGCCCGCACGCTAATGCGTAAAATGACGCAGGGTGATGTCGGGCGGAACTCCCGACGCCAACACGCCAAATTGGGGGAAAATTCTGCCCCATATCTTTTTCCCTTACTCACTCACTCAGTCTCACACAAATGTATGATTTCAAGGACAAGACAACAAACATAGAATATATGGCCTATAAGCAATGCCTGAAGAGTTGTCTTGCAGCCAATATTATAATGTATGCTCCACTTTAGTTTTGCAAGGTTACCTGCAGGAGCTGGCCAGCATTCCTTGTACCTTGTAATCAAGCAAGACCTCAGAGCACTCTGTGGCACTCTTTCCATCTGTTGCAAGTGCTAGTACAGTTATAAACAGAAATATTAGGAAATAGAGATAGTTTAAGTAAGTTATATTTGTATTTGTGGGTATTAGAAATGAGGTTTAGCTTTAATGTTTAAGTTTGATTTGTATTTCTGTGTTAAGAAAAGGTCAAGTTGAGTTTTAGTTTCAGTTTAAAAGGTACCTGCATTTCTAATGAGTGTTTATGACTGTAAGAGAAGTTAAGCAAACACAAGAGTAGAAAAACTGGGCAGTTCCATAGCAACAGGGGTCTAGAGAGGCAGGTCCCTCCCACAGACACACACAAGAAACCAGAAACAGCAGTTGGATTTGGAAGCTGTTTGAGTTCAGTTGGGTTTTGAAGACAGCTGCCAGGAAGAAACAGCCTAGAATGGGCAGATAGCCAGTTCCATGCTAAAGTTGGTTGAAAGTAGCTGCCAGGGAGAGACTGGAGAAAAAGGGACAGATTGCAAGCCCCAAGCTAAAGAAAAAGTCCCCAAATCCAGGGGAGTAGAACAGGAGAAAGTCCCAAGCAGACCTTCTAGTCAAAGGAAGGACAGGAACCTGGAAAAGGTCCTGTTAAGTGGAATTAAGAGTGAGGAGCAGAGAAAGGCTTCAAGCTTGAAGAGATAAAGGCTTCTGAGAAGCCAGAAGGTCCAAAGGGACAACTGAAGATCTGTAACTCTTTGCTAGGGGCATATGAAGCAATGGTGTACTGTTGACAGCTGAGTCAGTGAGAGAGTGAGTGCATGGAAGAAAGCTTGAATGCATGTGGTGACCCAGGGAAGAGGAACATCAGAAGGAGAGTTCGAAACACTGGAGGTGGATCCTTGTGGAAGGTACCTAAGAGAAGGCGTCAGTTTGGGAGATGATTCCAAAGTGAGTTCTTGGAGAGTGGAGATTGAAAACCCTTGTGTGAAAGACAGAGCTCAGTGAGATTGGTTGGCTCACGGTGCGACAAGCATCTGGGGGGAACTGAGGAGAGACGCATCGCATTTGGTTGAGGCGGCATCTGTCACTCAGTTTCAGAGTGTGGCGTGTCTGACCACAGGTCGCTAATTGGTTTGCATGGACTATACTTACTATGAACATTAGAGTATAAAGTAGCTTTTGTAACTTGTGTTATTCTTACAAATCTGAATATATCTGCAAAGGTATAGTTGTGGGTGAAGGAGTATTGTAATATAGTTCATTTTTTCTTGTTTAATAAATGTTTTATGCTGTTGTTAAAAGTTCATTATCTGACTCCAGTGACTCTGTTCAGTAGCCATTCTCCAGGTCTCTAACTAAACAAATAAAAGTTAGGATCTATCAAGCCTGAGATCAGGCTTGTCCAGTTGTAACATCAGCTGGAATCACAACATAAGCAGAATATTTTTTAAAAGGTGTGAAATTTGTAAATATTGATGTTGAGAGAGACTCGGGTGTACTTGTAGAAGGAACACAGAAAGTTAGCATACAGATACAGCAAACAATTAGGAAGGCAAATAGCATGTCGGCCTTTATTGCAAGGGTATTAGAGTACAAGAATAAGGAAGTCTTGGTACAATTATACAGAGCTTTGGTGAGACCACATCAGGAGTAGTGTGTGCAGTTTTGGTCTCCACATTTAAGGGTATACTTGCATTGGGGGCAGTTCAGCAAAGGTTCAGTAAATTGGTCCCTGGAATGAGAGGGTCGTCCTATGTTGAGAAGTTGAATAAAATGGGCTATACTTTTTAAATTCATTTTGGGATGTGGGTGTCGCTGGCTAGGCCAGCATTTATTGCCCATATCTAATTGCCCTTGAGAAGGTGGTCTTGAGCTGTCTTCTTGAACTGCTACAGTCCCTGTTGTGTAGGTGCACCCACAATGCTGTTACAATAGGTTAAGTGACTCTCCGGAGTTTAGGAGAATAAGAGGTGATCTTAATTGAAACATACAAAACTCTGAAGGGGCTTGATAGGGAAGACACCAAGAGATTATTATGGCTACTGGGGAATCTAAAATACAGGAATACAGTCTCAGGATGAGGGATTGATCATTTGGGACAAAGGTGATGAGAAATTTCTTCACTGAGAGAGCTGTGAACCTTTGAAAATCTCCACCACAGGGGTTTGTGGATGCTCCATCATTAACTATATTTGAGGCTGGGATAGACAGATTTTTGGTCTCTCAGGGAATCAAGGGATATGGGGAGCAGGCAGGAAAGTGGAGTTGAAGCTGAGGATCAGCCACATTGTGGAGCAGGCTGGACAGTTTTTATGGTCTACTCTGCTCTTGTGTTCTCTCTTTCTTTCTCCTCCTGCTGATCAGTCTCTCTTTCTCTACCTTTCTCTAGCTCTCTCCCCCCTACACTGATTGCAGTTTCTCTTTCTCTCTCACCCCTGCTGATCACGGTCTCTCACTCCATCCCCACCACGGATGACGGTCGCTGACTCTCTCCCCCAGCTGATCAGTCTCACTCTGTCTCTCCCCAGCTGATTACAGTCTCTCTCTCCCCCTGCACTGATCTTAGTCTCTCTCTCTCTCCCCCAGCTGATCACAGTCTCTCTCTCTCCCAGCTGATCAGTCTCTCTCTCACCCCCACTGATCAAAGTCTTTCTCTCTCCCCAGCTGATCAGTCTCTCTCTCTCCCCCCCCACTGATCAAAGTCTTTCCCCTCTCCCCCAGCTGATAGTCTCTTTCTCTCTCCCAGCTGATCAGAGTCTCTCTCTCTCTCCCCTGCACTGATCAGTCTCTCTCTCTCCCCCAGCTGATCAGAGTTTCTCTCTCCCCCAGCTGATAGTCTCTTTCTCTCTCCCAGCTGATCAGAGTCTCTCTCTCTCTCCCCTGCACTGATCAGTCTCTCGCTCTCTCCCAGCTGATCAGTCTCTCTCTCTCTCCCAGCTGATAGTTTCTTTCTCTCCCCCAGCTGATCAGAGTCTCTCTCTCTCCCCCGCATTGATCACAGACCCTCTCTCTCTCCCCCAGCTGATCACAGTCCCTCTCTCTCTCTCTCTCTCTCCCCCAGCTGATCAATCTCTCTCCCCCCCTCCCCGCACTGATCTTAGTGTCCCTCTCTCCCCCACATGATCACAGTCTCTTTCTCTCTCTCTCTCCCCAAGTTGATTAGTCTCTCTCTCTCTCCCAACTGATCACAGTCTCTCTCCCTGCCTCCATCCCCACACTGATCTTATTCTCTCTCTCCCCCAGCTGATCACAGTCTCTCTTTCTCTCCCTTTCTCTAGCTCTCTCCCCCCTACACTGATTGCAGTTTCTCCTTTTCTCTCTCACCCCTGCTGATCACGGTCTCTCACTCCATCCCCACCACGGATGACAGTCTCTGTCTCTCTCCCCCAGCTGATCAGTCTCACTCTCTCTCTCTCTCTCCCAGCTGATCAGTCTCTCTCTCTCTCCCCCCCCACTGATCGCAGTCTCTCTCTCCCCCCACTGATCGCTGTCTCTCTCTCTCTCTCCCACTGATCGCAGTCTATCTCTCTCTCTCCATCCCACTGATCACAGTCTCTCTCTCTCTCCCCCCACTGATCACAGTCTCTCTCTCTCTCCCCCCACTGATCGCAAACTCTCTCTCTCTCCCCCCACTGATCGCAAACTCTCTCTCTCTCCCCCCACTGATCGCAATCTCTCTCTCCCCCTACTGATCGCAGTCTCTCTCTCTCTCCCCCCACTGATCGCAGTCTCTCTCTCTCCCCCCACTGATCGCAGTCTCTCTCTCTCTCCCCCCACTGATCGCAATCTCTCTCTCCCCCCACTGATCGCAATCTCTCTCTCTCTCCGCCCACTGATCGCAGTCTCTCTCTCTCTCTCCCCCCACTGTTCGCAGTCTCTCTCTCTCCCCCCACTGATCACAGTCTCTCTCTCTCCCCCCACTGATCGCAGTCTCTCTCTCTCTCCCCCCCACTGATCACAGTCTATCTTTCTCTCCCCCTGCCGATCGCAGTCTCTCTCTCTCTCTCGTTCTCCCGCTCCCCACCCCACCAATCACAGTCTCTCCTTCTCCCAAACCCCACCAACTGAGGTCTCTACTACCCTGCTGATAACTGGCCTCCCCTCACTCCATTTGGTGCCTTTTCTCTCCCGTTTGCCAGTGCCCATTCCCAGTTGCGGCTCTCTATTTGTCCAGCTGCTGGAACAAAACATCATAATGTAGTCTTGCTGTTACTTCTGGCAGAACCTCCACATCTCTGGCCTTGACTGGTTCTTCAGCCATTTTCTTAGCGATGCAGGAGGTAAGGAATAACAGAGCGGTTGAATTGGAGTGGCTCTATTTCCCATTGCATTCCCTCATTCTGATATTTTAATACCCTGGTACTGATGATGGAGCCTTTAATGAAAGGAAATGTCCTATGACATACATAATACCCCGATGTCATTTTGTTCCCTTGCAGAATGGGGCAGCCACTCTGACTGTGCCAAGTGATGAACCTGTCAGGAAATCAACTTTTCTTAGTGGAACCCGGGGAGGAAGCAGGACTTGATCCTTCCCTGCCAGGCAGCTGACCAGCATTCAACTGAGAAAACCTTGACACAAAAATGTAACAAAACACGCCAACGGTAAAGTATGGTTTTGTAGACAGGAACTGTGTACAGACGTTTTTCCAAACCAGGAAACACAACTTAATAATTAGGAAGTTAATGCCAGATGGGGAGTCAGATAAAATTTCATCACTCAGAGTTGAGGGCTAAATAAGCAGAAAGGACCATTGCAGCAGACAGTATAAATGGATTCAAGAGACAACTAAATATATTACTGAAGAGGGGAAGGATTGGAACATTTGGTGAGACAATGTAGAGGGGATATTTGGATGAGGGACTTGTTTAGCCCAATGACCAATTCAAGCCTTTATAATTTACAATAATTTGGTGGTAAACAAGAAAGGTTTTCTAAAAGCTACTATGTAAGAAATTATATTCCAAAGTAACATCCCTACCCCCTTTTCTGACAGTTCTTCACGATCTTACCTCATTTCCTTGGAGATCTCTTGCAGTGGGATTTTCCGGTTAAGAGCCTGATGGGTCATGGCCAGTACAGCCATTCCCAGACACTCATTCTCTATTTCATGAAATTCATAATCGTTCTTAGGATCTCGAACAGGTGCTAGACCTTTGATCAAATCATATTGTCCCTAGAAGAAAAAATTCAGATCAATTACAAATTAGACCGACGTTCCTCGAGGCTTGGTACCTGCTGAATTTGATCAACCCCAGCTTCAAAAACTTTTCTTTTAAAATTCTACCTGAGCAAACAGGTATTCCAGGGAATTTGCATCCAAAAGAGGAGTTCCGTTTTCTGTACTTTTGGGATCATAGCCATTTTTCTGCTTTCTTATAGGAGAGTGTCTCCAGATAGGTTGCTCATTTTCATTGGATCCATGCCAGTTTCCAAAGAAGAACCTGAAGAAACAGGGTATTGTTGGTACTGGAATTCAGTCAATGTGGTAACAATGGCAGAGAGTAATGGATACTGTAGACGTACAACTAGACAGGCATTAGTGGCACAAAGCATTTGATTTCCATCAAACAGAATCCAGGCACTTGCCTACAAGATTTTCTTGTTTTAAAGTAACATTAGCAACCTAACAGCAGGCTCAATTCCACAGCATGCCGTGTATTTACCAATTGAGGCATTGGCCAGCTGAGACACTTCTCAGTAAAGTAGACTGATTTCATCATTACAGGAGGTTTAACAATGAAACAGTGACTCTAAAGATGTCAAAGTACTATGAACAGCTGACTCATACTGAGTAAGTATGCTGACCACCTTTCATTAACTCATATAAGTAACAATTCTACACAGTGAGTGTTTGAAAGCTATTTGAACATTTTTCTTTCTTTATTCTTTCATGGGATGTGGACTGGTAAATGCTGGTAAGTCCAGCATTTGTTGCCCATCCCTAACTGCCCTTGAACTGAGTGGCTTGCTAGGCCATTTCAGAGGGCAGTTACAAGTCAACCACATTGCTGTGGGTCTGGAGTCACATGTAGGCCAGACCGGGTAAGGATGACAGATTTTCTTCCCTGAGCAACAAGAGCAAACCGATGGGTTTTTACAACAATCGATAATAGTTTCATGGTCACCATTACTGAGACTAGCTTTCAATTCCAGATTTTTATTCCACCAGCTGCCATGGTGAAGACAGGACTTCATCTCCACAAGGACTGTGCGGTGGTCACACCTACCAATACTCTCAAGGACAGATGCTTCTGTGACAGGTAGGTTGGTGATGATGAGGTCAAGTATGTTTTTCCCTCTTGTTGGTTCCCTCACCACCTGCTGAAGATCCAGTCTAGCAGCTATGTCCTCTAGGATTCAGCCAGCACAGTGAATGGTGGTGCTACCAGGCCACTCTTGGTGACGGACATGAAGTACCCCACCCAGGAGTACATTCTGTGCCCTTGCCACCCTCAGTGCTTCTTCCAATTGATGTCCAACATGGAGGAGCACTGATTATCAGCTGAGGGGTGAGGGGTGATGGTGATCAGTAGTAAACAGCAGGAGGCTTCCTTGCCATGTTTGACCTGATGCCATGAGACTTCATGGGGCCCAGGGTCAATGATGAGCTCTCCCAGGGTAACTCCCTCCTGACTGTATACCACTATGCCACAGGGCAGGACATACCCAGGGATGGTGATGGTGGTGTCTGGGACATTGTCTGTAAGGTATTATTCTGTGAGTACAACTAGGCAGGTTGTACAATAGCTGGGTCACCTGTCTCACCTGCCATGAGCACTTTCCACCAGGCCTCCATGAATAACTATCAGAAGAGCAGGAACCCAGCCAGATAAACATGTCCAGAAAGATCTACATCAATCGTAGCCTGTCTACAGCTATCCTGTCTGAGATCAGTCAAGTCTGGGGATTGAACTTGGGGCTTTCCTTACATGGTCAGTGCACCTACCTACAGAACCATCAAGAATAGCTACAAAATTCTCTACAAAATAGCTACAATATTCTCCCTCCACTTGGACCCCTCCCTCTGGATTCTTACCTTCTCTTGATCTTTTCACTGAGAACTGTCGGCGTGACATTAGCCGTCTCAATTTCTCTGCTCCTCTCACCCATTCTAATCTGTCTCTCTCTGAACTCACTGCACTCCGTTCTCTCAGGTCCAACCCCAACATTGTCATCAAACCCGCTGACAAGGGTGGTACTGTTGTTGTCTGGCGCATTGACCTCTACCTCGCGGAGGCTGAGCGTCAACTCGCAGACATTTCCTCCTACCTCTCCCTGGACCATGACCCCACCACAGAACATCAAGCCATTAGTTTCCAGGACTGTCACTGACCTCATCTCCTCTGGAGATCTTCCTCCCACAGCTTCCAACTTGATAGTCGCCCAACCTCGGACGGCCCGCTTCTACCTCCTACCCAAAATCCACAAACAGAACTGTCCTGGCAGACCGATCGTGTCAGCCTGTTCCTGCCCCACGGAACTCATTTCTCGTTATCTTGACTCCCTTCTCTCTCCCCTTGTCCAGTCCCTTCCCACCTACATCCGTGATTCCTCTGACACCTTACGTCACATCAACAGTTTCCAGTTCCCTGGCCCCAACCGCTTCCTCTTCACCATGGATGTCCAATCCCTCTACACCTCCATCCCCCACCAGGATGGTCTGAGGGCCCTTAGCTTCTTCCTTGAACAGAGGCCCCAACAATCCCCATCCACCACTACTCTCCTCCGTCTGGCTGAACTTGTTCTCACACTGAACAATTTCTCCTTTAACTCCTCTCACTTCCTCCAAATAAAAGGTGTGGCTATGGGTACCCGCATGGGCCCCAGCTATGCCTGTCTCTTTATGGGGTATGTGGAACATTCCTTGTTCCAGTCCTACTCCGGCCCCCTCCCACAACTCTTTCTCCGGTACATCGATGATTACTTCGGTGCTGCTTCATGCTCTCGTCGGGACCTGGAAAAATTTATTAATTTTGCTTCCAATCTCCACCCCTCCATCATCTTCACATGGTCCATCTCTGACACTTCTCTTCCCTTCCTTGACCTCTCTGTCTCAATTTCTGATGATAGACTGTCCACCAATATCCATTACAAGCCTACCGACTCCCACAGCTACCTCGACTACAGCTCCTCACACCCCGCTTCTTGTAAAGACTCCATCCCATTCTCTCAGTTCCTTCGCCTCCGTCGCATCTGTTCTGATGACGCTACCTTCAAAAACAGCTCCTCTGACATGTCCTCCTTCTTCCTTAACCGAGGTTTTCCATCCACGGTCGTTGACAGGGCCCTCAACCGTGTCCGGCCCATATCCTGCGCATGCTCCCTCACGCCTTCTCCTCCTTCCCAGAAACATGATAGGGTCCCCCTTGTCCTCACTTATCACCCCACCAGCCTCCGCATTCAAAGGATCATCCTCCGCCATTTCCGCCAACTCCAGCATGATGCCACCACCAAACACATCTTCCCTTCACACCCCCGGCGGCATTCCGTAGGGATCGTTCCCTCCGGGACACCCTGGTCCACCCCTCCATCACCCCCTACTCCTCAACCCCCACTTATGGCACCTCCCCATGCCCACGCAGAAGATGCAACACCTGTCCCTTCACTTCCTCTCTCCTCACCGTCCAAGGGCCCAAACACTCCTTTCAAGTGAAGCAGCATTTCACTTGCATTTCCCCTAACTTAGTCTACTGCATTCGTTGCTCCCAATGCGGTTTCCTCTACACTGGAGAGACCAAACGCAAACTGGGCGACCGTTTTGCGGAACACCTGCGGTCTGTCCGCAAGAAAGACCCAAACCTCCCTGTCGCTTGCCATTTTAACACTCCACCCTGTTCTCTTGCCCACATGTCTGTCCTTGGCTTGCTGCATTGTTCCAGTGAAGCCCAACGCAAACTGGAGGAACAGCACCTCATCTTCCGACTAGGCACTTTACAGCCTTCCGGGCTGAATATTGAATTCAACAACTTTAGATCTTAAACTCCCCCCCCCCCCATCCCCGCCCCGTTTCTTCCCCCCCCCCCCCAACCCCCCGCTTTTTTTTTCAATAATTTATATAGATTCTTCTTTCCCCACCTATTTCCATTATTTTTAAATCTAAAACTAAAACCTTGTTAGCCTTTCCACCCCACCCCCACTAGAGCTGTACTTTGAATATCCTGTCCTCCATTCTTAATTCGCACTTTTCTCAGACAAAACACCTCTTTGACCCTTTTGTCTGTGACATCTTTTGATTATCTGCTCATCTCCACAATCACCACACCCTCAATGTCTCTCTCTCCCCCCACCACCACCACCCCCCCCACCCCCCCACCTTAAACCAATTTATATTTCTCCCTTCTTCTAACTATGCTTCAGTTCTGCCGAAGGGCCATGAAGGCTCGAAACGTTAACTGATTTCTTCTCCGCCGATGCTGCTAGACCTGCTGAGTTTTTCCAGGTAATTCTGTTTTTGTTTTACAAAATTCTTTTATATTTAATCAAACATAGCCAGATATTGGAAGGTTTGTCAATACTTATGTACTTTAACAAGAAGCCTGTGCAAGGCTAATTCAAGAGCAAATATCTCAAGTCTGGTTCTTCCTGATAAGCAGACGCGGTCACAAATGTTTGCGTCAAAATGGTATTTACATAGTCCATGCCAAAAACCACTACACACTGCTCACTTCTATAAATAGCTATTCCAAATCAGCCAAACAAAAACAACCATCAAAATAAAAAGGACAAAAAGAAATACACAGCCAGACAATCAACATCTGTAAAGAGAAAAAAAAATAGGTTTTGGTGTATATCCTTCATGTTTTCATGAAAACAGAAAAGATAAGTTCTGATATTTGTTCTTTGCAACTACTGACTGAGCTGCTGCACCATTTCCAACTTGTTCCATTTGTACATTAAAAATAAACCAACTGATGTGTGTCAATAACAGTTCCCTGACTCAAAGGGAATGAACAGACCAATGAAGCTTGAAATTGTTGATAAAACCAGCAACAAATTACATTCCACCTGAAGCTTGATGCACGACAACATTAAGTTGTGTAACTCAGCATCCATTGTCCTTCTTGCTAACCCCATCATGCTCTGCTGAGATCTTGACTATGGAGAGACAACAAAAAATATAGGAGCATTTTTGTGTGGCAGAATCATCGCCAGGATCATCCGATACTTCTCCTAACTATCGCTTTCAAACAACTTTGGTGGAGGCCTGGGAGCAGCCTGTTCACCTTCATGCATACATGCAGCCTGATGCAAATGGGATGGAGCAGCGAAAATATACTCTCCACGAAATTTGAAATAGATTACAATATATAAAAATTAATATATTGGTAAAGCTAAAGTAACAAAATGTAAGCTTGCTGTACTTTTAAAAAAAGGATGCAAAATGCATGTACATTACTCAAATGCAAATATCCATATTGTATACCCAGCCTATTCTGATGTCCCTGCACTTCATGAGTTATAGCATTTGTTGTTTGTCTTGGGCCACAACATATCCAAACCCCTAACCATAAACCACTGCTCAGAACATGAACTGCAAAGGTTCCCCTTTCATATTGCAGGCTGGAGTTTTGTCTGAGTTTGTTCAGAATACCCATTTTCTTTTTATCTAGTTGGTTATTTAGAGAAAGGCAGCATCAGGTGAATGCACAGAAGCAAGTTTCTTTTCCTCAAGGATTTAAGAGATTATGCAAATATTTGGATGATTTCTAGTCACTTACAGACACACACACTCTTGCAAATACAGGAACAAAATTAGGCAGTTCCCACTTAAATGATAGCCAGGATATTAACAGGACTGAGGTACATAGGTAGGGAGTGGGGAGTTTTCGGATGGGAAACCCAGAAGTCTGACTTTCCTCACATGGAGTTTCCACAGCATGTGTCTTTTGTCCTTGACTGATTCCCTTCCCAGAAATCAGCCTGAGTGACAGGCTTGGCTACCAGTTGGGCGAGAATGATTCAGGAATAGGCCGCAGCAACAGGTAAGTCTGATCCATGGGCCTGGGGAGAAGGGGAGGGAGTGGAGAGTGGTCTTAGCCTTGATTCTTGGGGTAGGAGTGGGTAGGAACATAAGAGTTAAGAATAAGAGTAGGCCATTCAATCTTCGAGCCTGGTCCACCATTTGATAAGATCATGGCTGATCTGATTGTGGTCTCAACTCCACTTCCCTGTTCATCACCCAGAAATAGAGTAGGGTCAGGGTGGGTGCCTTGTCCCTGATTCAAGGGTGGGGGAGCTCCAAATCATGACTCATAGGTCTTTGCATGGAGCTTGTCCTCGCTCCCCTTCAGCTGATGAGCTTTACAGGGCATGGGGAATGTGGCTGGTCACTGTTATCATGCAAGTAAAATCAGAGGTTGACAGCATCATTAAAATGCTATTTTATATTAATAAAGCTACTTCCTAGACTAGATTGGTGTCTGTCCGTGTCCCACCTCCGTTCAACCTGGAAGTGGACAGTTGGGAGTGGGTTTCACATTTTTAAAATTTTACTTCAGCACCAACCCACTTGTTAAAATTCATCTCAATATCCTCCCTCATACATTTCGCTTTTCCTGAACTTTGGGATGAGGGGTGGCAGCAGACCTCTGGAATTCAAGTGGATATTTTTCACGTGAGTTTAAATGGTGGCTGAGATCTGATAACCCACTGTAGATTCAGGATCAAATCCAAGCCCTTCTTGGTGTGTGTAGTTCAGTTCCACTGTGGGCAATGAATTTACTCACTGAACATCACAGGAATCAGAGATGGATTTTTTTTATGCTTTTCTAGAAAAGGTTACTAAAATGTTAATGCTCTGCCGTCAAAAAACATCAAAAGTTTCCAGGGGCTATTTAGTGACCAGATAACACTGAGCAAGTATAAAAAGCTAATAATGGAACCACACTCTGAAAAGATGTGTATCAAAGAATAAATTTATTATTAGCAGTTTGAAACTATTCAGTATTCAGATTTTAGAGAAGGGTTACAATAAACTGTGAATTCTCATTTTTATAATTAAATGCAGTGGATTATTATTCACAATAAGACAACAGATGCATTGTTTCAAATGGGCAGCAAAATCATATCAGAATCTACTCCTAAGTTGCAACATTTAAAAGCCTCGAGATCTAATTACTCAAAGTTAATTCGAAGCAATAGAAATATGTTTTCTATACTCTATACTACCCTAAATACTTCTAAAAGATCATCTTTCCAACAACTCTTTACCAAGCTGAAATGATCAGGCATATCCAGTCTTTGCACACATCGTAGACCCTTGACATTAAGGATCAGTTTTATCCTTTGTGAATTGCCTCCAACACTTGATTGTCTCCTTGTATCCCTGTGCAGCACATTACGACAGTGGTGGGGGGGTGGGGCAGTGGAGAGAAAGACGCCCCACCACCCCGACCCCAGAAGCAAAGTCGGCGTGAGGCCAACCTGCCCCGCAGCTATAATGCACTGCAGGCAGGCAAAATAGGGCAGTGTGGGACTTCCACCCCTTGCTGGGGAGGAAGTCCCACCCTCGGGGGGCTGCCAGCCAATCCGATTGGCTGGCAGCTCCAGCAGTCCTGGCAGTGCCAAGAGCATGTTAGTGGGCACTGCCAGGACTGCAACCAGCAACAAGAAGGCGGCACATGGGTCCCAGAGCCAGGTAAGTCTGGGGTCTTGGGCAGGGAGGGTTTGGTCGGTTTAGGAAGTGGGGCGCGGGGTTGGTGTGTTTTATAGAGCAAGTGGATAGAAAGAAAGGGAGCTGCTCCCCAATGCACAAAGGGCCCCTACCTGAAGATAAAGCCCTCCTTCCTTCCCGCCGTTTGAAAAGGTTTTTTGAAAAAGCAGCCTGCCCATCCTGCCCGACTGCCCGTGCCAGCCATTTTATGGTGTGGGCAGCAAGTTAGCGGGGTCAACTGGCTTGATAACAAGCTCAGTTGACTTCCAATTATTTATTTAAATAGGACAGGCAGGCTGCCAATTTCGGCGCCTGCCTACTGCCCGCATTATGGGGGTGAGCACAGGGGTGGGTGGAAAGGTGGTGGGGTGGGCACCTGCCCTATTTTACGCCCAGTGAGGGCACAAAACGCAGCCTCCTGTTTCTCGATGATTGGAACTAGACACAGTACTCAAAGTGATGTGATCTGAGCAGATTACATCATCACTGACTGATTTCTCCATGACTAATGCAATATCAGGAAATGTAAAAAAAATTATATTCTGATGTATGTATTTTAGAAGATTACGATTGTACAATTCTAAATGCTGTTTATGTCATCACAAAATGATTTGCATTCTTTTATTTTAGCTACATCAGACTTTTGCGTCTGACAGATGAGTATCTCTCATCCTCAGACTCCAAACTCTCTTTCTTCCATTACAGCTCATGTTTTTTTCTTTATTTGTCATAGTATTATTGTTTCTGCACCTTTGAGTTTTGTTCTCTACCAAACACACCATATGAGGAACAAGCCAGAAGTGTAAAGGACAATAATCACAGCAATGCCATACAAATTAGGTGGAAAAGAAGGTTAAGTGTGTCAGTGGGAATATCCAGCAAGATACAGGTCTTGTCTTCTTGGGTCTTAAGGAGTATCTCTTTATTGTTTGGAATAGAAAGTCCCATTGCACAATGCCTCGTTATTCTGCCTGATAAATCTCAGGGGAAAAACGTTTGCTCTTACCTGCAGCAGAGTTTTTAGACATTTTATTCGTTTGGCTTAAAAATTCATACATATGGAAACACTGAAGGCAAAGTACCTAGACTTGATTGACCCCACTAATAGTCTAGGTTACTTTTTTCTGGCAAATGAAACAATTTTCTGCCCACTTTAACAGTAGTACAGACCAAACAAACCAGCTGAACATCGACCAAAACTGAAATGTTTGTCTGAAACTTCAACTTCCTAATGGTTTTCTAAAAGCAGAATTTACCAAATGGAAGATTCCTCTTTTTGCCTTTATGAGGTTTTGGGGAAGCCATTAGCCGTTGCAAATCTCAAGTGTTTGCAAGCTATTTACTTGCAGATCTCATTTTGGAGATCATTGGAGATCACTGTAGTTGGTCAGCACCTGATGTTGTTATCAGAGGAGTTCAGAAAAATGCCTATTCCTCAGGTGCTATTAACTTAAAAAGTTTTAAGAAATAAAATGTGGCAATGTGGCACAGCTGGGAGAAACCAGTAAGGGAATAGAGAGAGTTTTCATTTATATCCCGCCTCACCACATCCTCAAATGATCCCAATGTTATAGGTCCAATTATTTACTTTTTAGGCTCAGGCACTTTTGTTTCATAGAGAAATGTGGTTCCTTTTTTTAAATGGCAAGATACTGCAAAATGTAAATGACAGAAATGACTGACTAATTAGCAATTGGTGTTGTTGATTGAGGAAGGAATGTTGACTAGAATGAATTCCCAACTCCTCTTCAATTAATGCCATGGAATATTTTATGTTGACTTGAAAAGGCAAACAAGGCCCAGCAACACTAACCAAAATGAGATCTGCAAGTATATAGCTTGCAAACACAAGATTTGCAATGGCTAATGGCTTCCCCCAAACCTCAGTCCTTTTACCTCCTAAGAAGAAGACATGCTGCTAATCCTTAGGAGGGAGGACAGAGGGGAAGTCAGAGATGGGAAAGGAAGAGCATATGGGCCAGGTGTGGATTGAAAGTAAACTTCAGCCTATCTTTCTTCTCATCTTATATTGCCCCCATTAAGTGTTAACAAACCATATAATGAAACCCTCATATCCCTATTACTGCTGAAAGTTGTAAGTGAATTCTGCTTATCAGAAAACCATTGTAATCTTTCATTTTCCCCTTCTGTGGGTGTGCCAGAGGAAATTAGCAGATATTTTCATGACAGAGGTCCTGAAGGTATAGATGCTTAGGCTCCTACAAGGGAGGACTGGAATACTAGATTGGAGAGGACTGTACACTGCTCAATGGTTCACCTCACCTCAGTTTAGCAGAGGAGAGTGACAAATGGGAAATAAGCAAACAGTAGGCAAAGTAGCATCTGTGAAAGATAGGATCGTAGGGTTAACATTTCTGGTAATATAACCCTTCATTAGGGGTTCTAATGTTGGGTTAAAGACCTGGAACATTAACCTTCCATCCTTTCATCCCAGTTGCTAGCTACCATGCTTCCAGCATTTTCATCCTAGTTGCTAGCTACCATGCTTCCAGCATTTCCTATTTTTATTTCAGATTTGTAGTAACTGAAATTTTTTTTGTTTTATTAGAAAAAAAATAGCAGGCAGTCAATCACCCCTAAGCTGCCCTCAAGGGCCACTAGAAATCCAAGCACCCAATCTGGATTTAAAAAAACTGGCTAAAGAACAGAAAACAGCAAGTCACGGTAAATGGTTGTTTTTCAGGCTGATAGACAATGGTGTTCCTCAAGGATCATTGATGGAATCACTCTTATGGCTTAGAAACTGGAATACAGAGAAAATTTCAAAATTTGCCAATGATACCAAACTTGAGGTCTGAGAAACAGTGAGGATGATACCAATTGACTGCTATAGGACAGTGATCAGCTAGCAGATTAACAGATGGAATTTAAAACAGAGAAGTGTGAGATGATGCATTTTAACAGAAGGGATAGGGAGAGGCCATACAGACTGACTGGATTTCTCTACAGAGCTGGTACGGACTTGATGGGCCAAAAGGCCTTCTTCAGTAATTCAATGACTTGATGAACCCATTCTTGATGACGATATTGGTTCTGAAGGGGAGGAATTTAAGATGACATTGATGTGGCATAAAATCGCCATAAATTGTTTCCTCCAATCATCAGGCTCTATCGCAGCTCTTGGAAATTTACACACAATACTTTAACTGGGAGTTTTAAGATGTCTGTTACCTAGGACTTCCAACATATGTTCATTCAGTTTGTAAAAAAATCTTTCTTGTGAGTAGGAGTCCCGACTGGGACAAGACACTTTGTTCACCAGCCAGCTGGAATACACTAGGTGAGCAGAATTTAATACCCTCCCCAAAAGCGAGTTTGGAGGTGGGGGGGGGTGCACTTAATTGGGCAGAGGGGTGCCAGGTGGTGACTCCCAATCAAATCTAGGCGGGAAGGCTCTTGGACAGCCTTCTGGCCCAGACACCAATTGAGGCCATTAAGTGGGCAAATGATACCCATTTAAGGGCTTCATCCAGCCATCTTTGGTATTCAACCAGTGGAGGGCAGGGCAGTCGCTATGTGGGAAGCCCGAAAAGCAAACCCTGACATATTTGCTTGCGTGCTACCAGGGATGAACCTTGCATCACGAAGTGGGGAGGGGTGGGGGCGCTGAAAGCCAACCCTTCTGCCCTTTCTTCAGACCCTCCCTGCACCCCACTAGCCAGCAATCCCCTCCCAACAACCCCTTTCCCACACACTTTGGCTCCTTTGCTGATCCTGGACCTCTGCTGGGTGCATTGCCGGCAGCTACCATGCGCTGACGGCAATAAGGAGCTTCCAGCCACTGACTGGTGCAGGGGGTAACATATTAGCATGGTCAGAGGATTGGTTAGCTAAGAGGAAACAGAGAGAAGGCATGAATGGGTCATTTTCAGGTTGCCAAGATGTAATGGGTGGAGTGCCATAGAATCAGTGCTGGGGCCTCAATTATTTACAATCTATATCAATGATCTAGATGAAGGCACAAAATGTATGGTTGCTAAATTTGCTAATGACAAAAAGCTGGTGGAAAAGTTAGTTGCGGAGAGGACAAAGAGTCTGCAAAAGGATATAAATAGGTTAAGTGAATGCACAAAAGTTTGGCAGATGGAGTGTAATGTGGGAAAATGTGAACTTATCTACTTTGGCAGGGAGGCTAGAAAAGCAGCATTTTATTTAAATGGAGAGATCTGGGTGTCCTGATACATGAATCAGGAAGTGATGCCCACTTAAGGGCAGGTACAGCAAGTGATTAGAAAGTCAAATGGAATGTTTCCGTTTATTGCAAGGGGAATGGAATATAAAAGTAGGGAATTGTTGCTACAGTTCTACAGGACATTGGTGAGACCACATCTAGAGTACTGTGTACAGTGTTGATTTCCTTATTTAAGGAAGGACATAATTGCATAAGAACCAGTTCAGAGAAGGTTCACTCAGCTCAGCTCAGCTCACTCAGGGGGAGGGGTTATCTTATGAGTTGGACAGGCTGGGCCTGTACGCGCTGGAGTTTAGAAGACTGAGGTGATCTTATTGAAAGATATAAGATCCTGAGGTGACTTGACAGGGTGGATATTTCCCCTCATGGGAGAGACTTGATTTAGGGGGCACAGTTTAAAAATAAGGAGTCTCCCATTTATGATGGAGATGAGAATTTTTTCTCTCAGAGGGTCATGAGCCTGTGGAACTCTCTTCCACAGTGAATGGTGGAGACAGGGTCATTGAATATTTTTAAGGCAGATGTAGATAGACTTCTGACCAACAAGGGAGTCAAAGGTTAAGGGGGGCTGTGGGCAGGAAAATGGAGTTGAAGCCATAATCAGATCAGCCGTGATCATATTGAATGGCAGACCAGGCTCAAAGGGCCGAATGGCCTACCCTGTTCATAATTCATATGTTTGTGTATGTATGTAGCCCTAGGGTCCTTGATCCTGGGGAAGGCCCACTGCTGGCCATTTAATGGCAGGCCTTGCCCAAAGGAGGCGACACGGAGCTCTCGCTGCCTCATCAGTGGACAAGCCCCCCATTGCCTGGATTAAATTCCACCCCATTTTAAACTTTGCAATAACCAGGTCTGGCCTTGAGAGCTTCTCATGACTGAACTGCCAGCCAACACTCAACGTCTAGGTTTCATCTGAAAAATGATCACTTGACAGAATAGAGTAAAATTACAAAAAATAAAATTAGCACTTCCCCACCTGAAAATTTAATGGACGAAATATCCTCTGGTGTTTTATACATGTTACAGTGTCACAAGAAAGAATATTTAAATCCTACCTCATTCGATAATGTAACTTCAGGGATGTTTGCTCATCAACTTTGAAGATGTGATTGGGTGAAAACCAGAGTTTTTTATTTGGGTCATACAGAGTAAAGAGATTCTGGCATAATGGAGAAATACCTGATAAAAGAAAAAGTC
Organism: Cetorhinus maximus; assembly: GCF_964194155.1. Lineage (NCBI taxonomy): Eukaryota > Metazoa > Chordata > Chondrichthyes > Lamniformes > Cetorhinidae > Cetorhinus > Cetorhinus maximus. The sequence continues at coordinate 61,839,596 of NC_135895.1, read as the reverse complement.
AAAATGTCACCTCAAATACGGAATTAAATTAGACACACAATGAGATGTAACAAAAGGTCAGTCAGCCCATTAAGCCTTCAACAGACCATTCACCAATTCTTCCAAACCCAATCATAATCAGTTTTGATGCTCTTTCATCGAGGCTTCTTTATTAGCACCTTCCAAAATTGCAACCTCCATCATCTAGAAAGTCTTATCTTTTTTTTCACTTACCCAGTTAGGTGGGGAGGCATGCTCCAAGGGGCTCTCACTTCTGGTTGGAAGTGCACGGGTGCGGATAGATTCTTGACTGACAAGGACGTCAAAGAGTATAGGGGTAGACAGGAAAGTAGAAACCACAATCAGATCAGCCATGATCTTATCAAATGACGGATAGTAGGCTCAAGGGGCTGAATGGCCTACTCCTGCTCCTCATTTGTATGTTCCTATGTCTGTATGTTCAAAGGCAGTAAATGCATGGGAACTGCACAGCCAAGTCACACACCATCCTGGCCCTGCCATATATTGCTATCTCTTCAATTTCTTCAACACCCTGAAACTTTCTGCTCATCAGCATTATGGAAATATCTTTGCTATGTTGATTGAAGTGATTCAAGAAGGTGGCTCATCAGCACTTTCTCAAGGGCAGCTTGGGAGGGGCAATAAATGTTGGCCTTGCCAGCAACATCCAAATCCCAATAATCAAGTTTTAAAATATTTTATTATTGTGCTTGATACTCTGAACTTTTATTTTTCTCTCTTGTTTCTCCTACACTTTTTAAGTTTTGTAGTGACCAAAACTAAACCATGGCCCTTCAACCCAGTTTCTCAATTTAAAGAATGTTGCTTTCGTTTGTGAAAACAGCTGAATACTGAGGAGGGAAACTGGGAAAATGGCTGTCTCTCTTCTTTCCTTTCCCACTAGCTTCTACTTAGCACTATTTAATAGTGGTCCTGTTGTAATTGGTAACATTGTGGGCTCAGACTTGTGCCCTCTTGCAACATGGCCCAATGTATTAAAACTTAAACCCTGCCCATGCTTTGTAAATTTTTGACATCAAACCTATAGATGCCAAAGGACTATTCCAACTGAAACTCAGTAGAAAGTGAAGCAGTGTCTTCTATAAAATATTAAAAATGGTGAATGGTCTCAAAAATCCAAAGTTATTGCCCAAAGGAAAGAGTTGTCAATATAACACCTCATGGCAATTTGGAAACATTAGGGTCCCAACTTTCTATCGAAATGCTGTTGAAGAAGCTTTGGCGAGTTGTAGAAATTCTGTAGATAATAACTATTGTTATGCTTCGCTGATGATGGAGGGGGTGAACCTCCAACCTGCTTTGGTAGCCCATGGCATTTATATGGCTGGTCCAGTTCAGTTTCTCAACTCTCCACGTGCAACGTTAAGGGCGATCGACTAGTTTTGAAGATTCTTACAGCATCACAATGGTGTAAGACTGAATGTTATGTCATGGGAATGGACACAAATACAAGTCTTCCTCTACTCAGTTTTGAATTTGAACAGAGTGAGGTAGTGTTAAAAATCCATCAGATGGGAAAGAGAATATAGAAGAAATACTGAACTGTGGAATCATGCCAGAATGTTCCTTCACGCTTTCTGGCAGCCAGCTGTTGTGGCACTGATGAAAACCTTGGATCACATTATGTGCCCAACCTCTTGCAGAAGATACCAGGATATACCAAGAAGGTGCTCAACCACTGCAAACAGATCAAGCTGTTCTGAGGGATTGGACTCATGCTTGGTAGCTGATTTTCTGAGAAAAGTGTAGTTTTATGCACATGGCAGTTGAAATATTAAACATAAAGGGAGTTGGAGGAGAATTTCGGAGTTCTTTGCACCCTGCAATTATCCTGTGTTTTTATTCAACTCCCAGGAGTTCACATGGCTGGGGTGGGTGGGCTATGTATGTATTATTTTGCATTAGGCTTTATGGTTGTGTGGGACAGGCCAGGTGGACCAACAGGTAACTTCCTGCCTGCCATTTTCATATGCTCGTATGCTCTTAGGAAAAAAAACTTATTCAAAAAGATATCCACATGAAAAATATATCCATATTCTTACCACATTTCTTGGCAGCTTCAATGCACAGCTCTTCAGCAATATGTTCACCCTCATGGCATTTTATGGATGAGCTAGACACATACACGAGCACCTCCAAGCCTTTCTCCGGAATTGTTGCAAGCATTTGCAACATGTTTGATTTTCTTTTTTTCAGGCAAAAGGCCATTGCATGGGTCCACTTACATTTAGATTCTGCAGGAAGATTCAAATTGTTAAAATATTATTTTGCTCAATACACAGAAAGAAAAGTGGGGTAGAGCAGAAATTGGGTAGTGGATGATAACATTTCACCTTTACAACTTACCAGAGGCAATTTTAGCTGACAGGATCTGGTATACCGCTGATTTAAAAGCCTGGCAGATTTTACTCTCCATTCGAAGTCAGTGGAGGGTGATATTGGGTGGGGTGTAAAACCAACATTTCACCCAATTCTGTGGGTTTCCTGCTTTGTGAATTAGGTTAAAATTGCCTTCTAAGTAACAAGTACTTAACGGATGGAAGTCTGTAAGTAATTGCTATAAGCAACTAAGAATCATAGGGCCAGATTTTGGCTACCAAGGCAGGTAGCTTGAGTCGTGAAATTTCTGTAAACAGTACCCCAATACACATAATTTTCACTCCGGGGGATGGGTATGGGATGGAGTGGGGATGCCAACCCCAGAAGCGGAGCATAGGCAGCCACAGGGCCAGGGAGTGCTGAGGTGGGCTGGTCAGAAGGCCCGCCCTGCTTCTCTGGGGCTTTGTCCCAATTGTTTTAGAAGTTATTAGGCCCTCTATCCCTCACAGCCCATCAAACACCCCATCCCTGCATACCCTCATGACAACCCATGGCCCCACCCACCCATAAGCCCCTCATACCCTCGATGCCAACTCATGCCCATCACCCATCATGGCCCCTCACACCACCCATGCCAATTCAATGCCAACCCATGACCCCCCCCACCCACTCCCTGCCCCTTCATACCTTCCATGCCACCTCCATAGCCAATCACCCAGTCTTCGCCATGGGCAGGCCTCAGGAGCCATGTGGAGGTGAAAAAAATAAACTTCTAACATTCTAATAAAGCTCTCATTCCTACATACTTGAAAAAGCTCCATTCATAAATCCATTCAGAGCTTTTAAATCTCAAGTGGTCAATTTCTTATAAAACAAAAAACATTTCTTTCAATAACCATATGAAAGATAGCTAATTCTTTAATAGACTCTTTAAGATGTCAAACTGTGAATTCAGAACCCCATGCTGAGATAATTGTTGCTTTCAAAACTCAATCAAGCATTATATAAGACATAATAATAGCCCTTGGGGAAATGCCAACAGAGAATACTATTGAAATTGCATGAACAGATGCTAAAATATTTTCTAACTTACACCCGTTGATCAAAGCTGTCCAACAGAGGGTTTTTAAACTTTCACTGACAGCTGCAGCCTATGTTTTTTAAAGTTTAAAGAGCAGGGATTTTAAAAACTTCAGATTGTGACAGTTATACAGACCTTATCCGCCCTTCAAGAGCATTTACGTCTACTCCTTCAATTTATGACTCCCATCAGCCAAAATGGGGTCTGTTTCAACTCTCAATAAATTTTAATCGGAGCACCAGATTTGAGACTCATACCTGTGCAAATCACATCCCGTCCCTTTTCCCCTACCAGCAAAATGGTTCTGGCAAGGAATGGAGCGGGACATCCAAATTTGGGACCTGCCATTTTTGAAGATCCACAGAATCTTCCTGACTCCGTGAAAATCCAGACCGTAATGGACAAGCCTGATCCCAGGGTGGAACCCAGCTTGATAGATTTTAACTTTAATTTGTTTGTTTAGATACGTGGAGATTAGCTACTGAACGGAGTCACTGAAGTCAGCTAATGAACTCTTAACAAAAGAATAAAACACTTATTGAACAAGATGAACTATATTACAATACTCCTTCATCCACAACTATACCTTTACAGATATATACAGATTTGTAAGATAGCACAAATTAAAACTATCTTATACTCTAATGTTCACACTAAGTACACAGTCCATGTAAACCAATTGGTGACCTGTGGTCAGACACACCACACTCTGAAACCAAGTGACAGATGCCACCTCAACCAGATACTATGGAACTCTCCTCAATTCTCCTCAGACTCCTGTCACCATGAGCCAACCAGTCTCAATGAACTCCATCTTTCGCACGAGGGTTTCCAGTCTCCACTCTCCAAGAACTCGCTTTGGAATCTTCTCCAAACTGAAGCTTTCTCTCACCGACTCAGCCATCAACAGTACCACTGCTTCACATGCCCATAGCAAAGGGTTACTGACCTCCAGCTGTCTCTTAGGTCCTTGTGGCCTCTTGCGAGCTATTATCTCTTTAAACCTGCTTTCTGCAGTTTTTGTCTCTTTAAATCTGAAGCTTGGAGCCTTTCTCTCTGCCCCACACTCTTAACTTCACTTTTCCAGGTTCCTGTTCTTCCTTTGACTAGAAGGTCTGTTTGGGTCTTTCTCCTGTTCCACTCCCCTGGATTCTGGGGCTTTTTCTTTAGCTTGGGACTTGCTATCTGTCCCCTTTACTCCAGTTTCTCTCTGGCAGCTACTTTCAACCAACTTTAGCTTGGAACTGGTTATCTGTCACTTCTAGGTTGTTTCTGCTTGGCAGCTGTCTTCATAAACCAAACTCAAAACTGCTGTTTCTAGTTTCTTGTGTGTGTCTGTGGGAGGGACCTATTTCTGTGGACCATTGTTGCTGGCAACAGTATAGTTTTTCTACTCTTGTTTGTTTAACTTAGCTTGAACATCTGTAAAGCTCTGATTAGAAATGCAGGTACCTTTTAAAGTGAAACTAAAACTCAACTTGACCTTTTCTTAACACACAAATACAGAAATACAAATCAAACTTAAACTTTAAAGCTAAAACTCATTCCTAACACCCAAAAATACAAATATAACTTACTTAAACTATCTCTATTTGCTAACATTTTCAACAGTTTCATGGCCTTTGTTCTCTATACTGTCGAAGTTCACTGGAAACTTTTTCCTATACTTTTTCTGCCAATATTCTAAACTATTTGGAAAATGCCACCACTGGGAAAACATTTCTGATGTCCCAGATTTAATTCAAATTTTCTTTCTCTCTCCAAAAGGTCTATGCGTTTCTCATGGTTGAATCTCTCCAACCTCCTCCCATCCCGCTCATCACCTCTAGTTTCAGTCCTCTCCCTCCTCCTCCACTGACAGATTAACAGGAGGGAATTCAGTTACATTCTTGAGCTTTTCTGTTAGTTACTTTCCTCGCCACCAATGTCTCAGACAAACCCTGTTGGAGAGCCCTTATCTTTGTGAACGTGACAGTTCAACATCTAGGAAATTCTCCTTCACATTCTCAATGTGTAAGGAATTTGTAGCAGCGATCAACAGAAAACTGTCCCCACTGTATTTTGGTTACTGATTAGATCACATGTCTTTGCCTGGACTTTGGAAGACAGTAGACTAAATACTCCACTAGATTGCAGCTGGGATAGTAAACTGACAAATAGATATTTCAAACAGTAAAAATATCTCATTCTATATTTCAAATAGATAAGTGAACAGTGTCTAGATTTACAGAGCAGAAGGATCGCACCTCTGCCCCTCCACCCCACTCCTCCAACAATGTTGGCATGGAGCCAACCCCCTCCACGCCAATCCACCCCGCCGCCATAACATGCTGGACTTCCTCCCCTAACTGGGAAGGAAGTCCCGCCCTCAGGAGCTACCAGCCAATCCAATTGGCCAGCAGCTTCATCAGTCCCAACAGTGTCAAGAGCGCATTAGTGGGCGCTGCCAGGACTGCAACCAGGAACAAAAAGAAGCCCGATGGATCCCGGAGTTAGGTGAGTCCAGGGTCTTGGGCATGGGGGGGTGGTGTGTGTAATGCAGCAGGCGGGTAGGAAAAAATGGGGGGTACTATCTTAAGTGGGGGTGGATCTGCAAAGGGCACCCCCTGAATTTAGTAACACCCCTTCCTTCCCGCCCTTTGAAAAAGTTTTTTTAAAAAGCCGCCTGCCCACACCCGTCCAACTGTTTCATGGCATCAGCAGCACATTATTGGGGTCAACTGGCTTGTTAACAAGCTCAATTGACCCCCTAATTATTTATTTAAATATGACGGGTGAGCTGGGTGGTAAGATAGTAGGGTGGGCACCCATCCTGTTTTATGTGCCCCGCCCTGCCGAAAACATGCCTGACGGGGGCAGGTAAAATGCAGCCCACAGCCTCTAACTGCACACCAACAAATGGTCAAGCCAGTTGCACAAACTTCAATTCTGGTACAAAGCCCCCAAATACTAACATAATGGGGTGGTTCACCGCAGACTATCCAATCAGAATTACTGGGCCCCACTATCTTGTACCCATCCCCATCCTCCCCTAACCCCAATTCCCCTCCTCTATTTCTCTCCAATCGCTTTACACAAAATACCAAATAGGAAGAAAGCAGCCTGAAATACAGGGCTGGATTTCATGGGGGGCATATTGTCCACCACTCTGCCTCCCCACCCTCTTGCACAAGTCGGCCGGCAGCCGACGCACCTGAAAGATGCCTGCCCCACTCCCCCCCCAGCCATGACGTGCTGATGTCCGGCTGGATGAGCAGAGAGTAGGACTTCCTCCCCTCGGTGGAAGAAAGTCGTTCTCTCGAGAGTTTCTGGCACCTTTAGCAGATCCAGCAGTGCCAGAACTCAGCAGCTGGCAGGGCTGGCTCTGCAAGGAGGTCCACAGGGGATGAGGACATGGATCTCAGAAAGGTAAGTCAGGGTATTGGACGGAGAGGAATCAGGGGGCCCAGGAAATGGGGCGCAAGGGGGTGGGTTTTGGAGGCCAGACAGGAAGGAACAAAGGGAGGAGGTATCATCATTGAGTGGGGGGAACTACCCCTGACGCACACCCCCCGAAGGATGTGCCCCCTTTCTTCCCACCTTGAAAGAAATTTCCTTAAAAAGAAAAGCCTGTTCACTCCCACCCTCTTACCCAGCCAACCGTTTTACGGCATGGGCAGCATATTATTCTGGTCAATGGGCTTGGTAACAAGCTCAATTGACCATTTATTTATTTAAAAATGGCAGGCTGGCTGCCGATTTTTGCACCTGTCTACCCACTATGTTATGGGGGACAGCTCAAGGGTGGGCGGGCGGGCAGGTGGTGGGCTTTCCACCCCTTGTATTTTACGTGCCCCTCCACTGAAACTATGGCCGGCAGGGAACCACAAAATTCAGCTTTCAAAATTCACCATTGTAAAGATGCATCCAAACAAGGAACAGTGAGCACTAGAGGAGGTGGGAGGGCCTCGGAAATCACTGGAGTGGTAGCATGAGTAGGAAAGGAAGGTAACCAGGTATTGTGGTTCCAAAGGTTAGCAATTTTGGGAAGGGTGTCTCTTGGGTCTACCAGCAATCAGTGACGTCATTGGTCAGGCAGTACTGGTGATGGTAGTAAATTGTCAAAATGTTTTACAACTGATGGAGAGGTGGGCTAGGAACCATGGTCTTTACCTTTTAACTCCACCAAACCATTCCACAATTTTCCCTGCATTCGTCAAACTGTTTTCAGGGTCATTTAGGCCAGTTTAAATGCTAAATGCAATAAGATCTTTTTAGAACCATATAACAAACAGCAAATACAGTGCATGTGTTTTTAGTACTGAAAATCATCTCTATGCTAGCAACAAGTGTTGGAGGTCTGTAAAAAGGTGAGCTTTACCGAAAATAGGTTGAACACTTTGGCAGGGGCGGTGGCAGGGAGGGCAGGGATGGTGGGGAACATTGATTAAGACAAGTAGACTTAATGGGCAGAGGAAACATCAAAATTGGAATAGGTCAGCGTGCAGCGTGGTCCTGGGACAGAGTGTGACAGATCAGCAATAGTATGTGGCAGTTTGGGGTGGAGCACAAAGTCAAGCCCTAAACCTCTGACAAAAATTCAGTCTGGGTTTCAAAACACAAAATGCAATACAAGCATTTCTGATAGAAGTAGGGCACTTCATAGGCAAGTTAAAATATTTTTACAATATTTTCTTATATGCTAGTTTCACCATAATTGTATTTAAGTTAAGTCATATCAAATATTTTTGTAATTTGACTGGTTTGCCTTCTCCTTGAATGTTATTTCATTCACAGGATGTGGGCATGACTATCAACGCCAGCATTTATTACCCATTCCTATTGGCCTCAAGAAGGTGGTGGTGAGCTGCCTTCTGAACCACTGCAGTCCTTTATCATGGTGTTTTTTTTATCCTTTCACAGGATGTGGACTTCGCTGGCTAGGCCAGTATTTATTACCCATACCTAACTGCCCTTCAGTTGGTAGTGATAAACCCCCTTCTTGAACCGCTGCAGTCCATCTGGTGTAGGTACACCCACAGTGCTGTTAGGAAGGGAGTTCCAGGATTTTAACTCAGCAACAGTAAAAGAGATGGGATATAGTTCCAAGTCAGGAAAGTGTGTGGGTTTGGAGAGGAACTTGCAGGGGGTGGTGTTTGGTCAAACTGAGTAGCTTGCTGGGCCATTTCAGAGGTCAATTAAAGAGTCAAGAATCACATTCCTGTGATTTGGAGTCACATATAGACCAGACCAGGTAGGGATGGCAAATTTCCTCCCCTAAAGAACATTAGTGAACGAGAGGAGTTATTACCATAATCTGGAAATTTCTTGGTCAACATTACCGATACTAGCTATTTATTCTGGATTTATTTAATTAACTGAATTTAAATTTACTAGCAGCCATGGTGGTATTTGAACTCATGGGGAGAATTTTCTCCCAGTCGGGCGGGCAGTTCGGGAGCAGGCGCGGGTGGGCGTCCCCGTGATCGGCTGCACGCCATTTTGTGTAGGCGGGCCAATTAAGGCCCGCCCAGCATGATGTGCACCCGGAAGCGCTCAGCGCTACCTGTGTGGGCGGGGGGAGAGGAGAGAGGGAGAGTCGGGGCCTGTGCTCTTTCGCGCATGCACACGAAAGAGCGCAGAAATCTCCCTGAGGCACGGAGCTGCCTCAGGGAGATTAAGTTAAGAATAAAACTTTGCAAAAAAGAGAAAAAAGTTACTCAGGCATGTCCCCCCATGTGACAGTGTCACATGAGCTGGGACATGTTTATATATTTTAATAGAATTTTTTATTTAATTTATAAACCCTTCATGAAACTTCATCCCGCCCGTGGATGAGGTTTCATGAGAAATGTGAAGGCCACCTGGGCTCTTCGCCTGCCAACCTTAAGGTTGGATGGGCAGCCCAGACAGACAATCAGTTTAATTGGGTTATTGATGGCCTTAACGGGCCTTTGAAGTTCGGCAGGCATGCAGCCAACTCCGGTGCAGCCCGACGTCACCGTGTGTCATTTTACGCATCGGCGTGTGGGGCCCGCCCCCACATGCCGAACAGAAGATTCTGGCCCATGTCTCCAGATCATTTGTCCAGGCTTCTTTTACTGGTCCAGTAATAAAACTATATTGCTACCATACCGGATTAACCTTGCTTATCACAAAATTTGGCCCATTGTTTCCTGATAGAAGATTTTGGTGTTAGTGACCAACTAACTGAAAATTTTGGTTAGATACTCACCAATAGTGTTTAAGTAGCTTTCCAGTTATAGTGTGTCATCTGTAGAATGCATTTACTGGAATCTGCTGATATTTTTGTGGGAATTTCCCATTTGTGTAACTCAACAAAGCAAAACTAATTGTTTCTTTGAATATGGTCGTGAATTCAGTGAAACAGGAAATGAATGTTTTGGTAAAAGTTCAAAGTGTTTTCCCATTTACAGTATTAGCATTCTGGACAGATAATGTTACCACAGGCATGACTGGTTGGCTAATTTCTACAGTGAGTTTAAAATAAATGTGTGTGAAGTAGGTTTCCCCCAAGGATTTGTGCAAAAATGCAATTTGTAGTGTGGAAAATTCCTCATTCAGGTTCAATTCCTCATTCAGATGATGTCATTTGGGGTGAAGACTTGAGTATCTCTGGACTAAGGAGGAAGAGATTCTTGCCCCTTATTGTGATCCAGTGACTCTTGGTGGAAAGTGTGTATATGGACATTAGCTGAGGACACAATATGAGTTGATTACAATATCTTCCTAGGATTGAATAGCCTGCCTAGATTGTCCCATCAAAGATGATTACTTTGGAGAGATACTGGAGAGCTGTTTGTGCCTTCAGAGCTTTACCCACCATGAGTCCACATATAGAAAATTGGGAAGGAAATCTTACATCATTTATGTTTTGCACAGAGGATATCTGCAGCGATTAAAGGCCTTTCTGCATTTTTTTCTTGCTAAACTTAAATTAACAGTTTGAATATTCAATGGCATTTAAATAGATTACAACTGTCATTGTAAGTAGAGTTATGTGTGTGTGTCTTATAAGCACAGAACTTATTTAACTATTAACATCTGTGATGGTTTTGCCCTGATAAAAACAGAAAATGCTGGAAATACTCAGCAGGTCAGAGAGAATCTGTAGGGAGAAACAGAGTTAAGGCTTCAGGTCATTGACTCCTTTTTTCTTCACAGATGCTGCCAGATCTGTTGAGTATTTCCAGCAATTTCTGTTTTATTTCAGATTTCCAGCATCTGCAGTAGTGTACTTGGGTATTATGGTTCTGCCCTTGCTGGAACGGCATAGAATTAGCACTGTCCAGTTTGTGATAGCCTTTGTTATCAGCATGCTTGCTGTAAATCCCTTGCCCTGGGTTGAGAGAATTTAGCCACAAGGTCAGGTTGGAGAAACTGAGATTGTCCTCCTTGGAGCAAAGGAGATTGAGGGGAGATTTGATAGAGGTGTCGAAGATTATGATAGGTTTAGATAAGACAGACAAAGGAAACCTGTTAACATTAGCTTTTGAGCAGGGAAGCAGAATGCTCACAAGCAGGTTGCAGGATCCTGCTTTGAATGTGCATAATCTGGACCCAACTGCAATTTTAGTTTGTGTCCTAAGTAGGGGAATAGTGATGCTTTAGTGCCAGGCCAAACCTGTTGAGGGCCAGAAGAGACCCTGGTAGGTAAGGTTTTTACATTTTTCTAAGTTTTCTTGTGGGCCAGGCAAGCTCAACCTGACTCACAAGGAAGGCTTTGGCCTCCTTTATCCAGGGCTTCACTTCCCTCCCCATACTGCAATTGCTCCACCGCTCCCCACTACATTTAACTGATTGTCAGGGAGGGAGGACCGTTCACAGGGATTCCTGGCAGCAGCCTCCTGCCATTCAAATGCCTGCCTCCCTTAGCCTGCCAGGTAGTGGATCTTGACCAGGCTGACAGCTCTATTGATTCCAGGAGTGCCATCCGCTCTGGTGCTTGCACACACTCTTACCCTGCCCTTTAAAATCAGGGCCATTATGTTTTCAATACTTAGTAACAGAATTCCATTATGAAATGTTTTATTTTATATGCTAGGCCTTCTTCTGCACATTTAATATTTGCATTTGCAATTAGAAAGTATCCTTTGGAGAATATTTCTTACTTAGCAATTATAGCTTTTAAAGATAACTTTGGCAATAAGGAGAATGTTTCTTTATGAGTACATTTCTTACAGTAAATGTAAATGATTCAGGGCACACAATGAATAAGGTGGAGACAGACCACAATTAGCTCATTTATACCTCTTATTCAAAACTAAAGGCCATTGGTGAACTGCTCTCAATATATTTTCTCATGATAGACTTTACCTCAAAGTATATGGAGATTCATAAAGTCAATATGGCACAGATATCAACTGAGATCGACACTCTCTGTGCCAATGGGATCAGTGAACCTCTCTCAACTGTCATGGGTTGTACACTTTTCCTGTCTATTTAGCTAATACATCATGTCTAAACTGTTGCTTCTTAATAAACAACATTAAAATTACGTACAACTACGTGACTCTCTATCTTAGGGATCTGTGGCTCCCGAATCCAAAATCTTACAGATTGGTTTCAGAAGTGGGATCCACAATAGTCGAGGTATTATTGGCTTGAAGTTTGAGAAGCAACAGTCTTAGGTTGCAGTTAAACATGTGTGGAGTAGTTATTAAGTGAAATCAGGAGTCCCAATGGCATTGGCATATGCTAGGGAATGACTTATAGAGAGACTGACTGAGAAAACAGGCGCACCTGGAGCGAAAGACATCCTGGGAACTGTAGAAGAGTGCGACGGAGATGACAAGTGGCGCTTTGATAGGCTTTCTAAAGAGGTTCAGAAAGGAAAGATTAAGTTGAAAAAAATCCGGAATAAGTCGGCCTACGCTGCACGTGTTTCTTTAACTGCTTGGACTTTTTATTCAGCTGTAAAAGGACAGGCTAATAAGTTGCAAAAGTGATGGCTGACAGAACAGCAATGCTTTCTTGCACAATCAGTTATGTTGCACATGATAGACTGTATTACACAAGGAAAAAACTAGGCCAAACGAAAACATTGATTTACAGATAGAAACCGCCTGGCTATAAGTGAGGAGTTATAAGATGTAGGGGGAGCTTTGAGGGAGTTAATTCGGCCACAAAGTTTGTCCTCCCTTGAAGCAAACCACTCCCTGTGTTTTACTACAATCAAGGACGTGGAGGCTGACCTGCTTAGGGCCCTAGGGGAAGAAAATATTTGATTTTCACAAGGTCCTAGTTATCATCAAACATTCCCCCACCGAAATTCCAAGTGCAGAGAGACTTCATGGCTGTTGCCGTAAGACCCACAGGGGGTGGAAGAGAAGGAGGACGTGGATGGTAAAAATACATACTTTGACACCCCAAATTTTAAGAGTCTTTTCCTGAAGGGACTCCAGCCATTAGTCCAGAATGGGTTGCACGTTCATAACAGTAAGAAAGTTGCCTGGGACAAGTTGATCCACCATACTGGCACTTTCTGGGACCAGATCCCTGGTAACTGCCCCTGAGCACCCACGAAGATTAAGTGTAGCCAGAAACCTGGACCACTCAGGAACTTGCTGCCGAGAAGGCCACTCCAGCGTGCTGTTTCAATTGTAACCGCCTGGGGGGCCACTATGCATGAGACTGCCACAATAGGTACATTGTGGAGGCTGACAGTAACAGTGAACACTGCTCTCCCTCTTCGCTGTGCAATGAGTCCCAACCTTGTTGAGTAGCGGTTACAGAGGCTGGAGGCAGAAACACAGGCCATGCGAATACAAGGATCGTAGGAGGCCAGTAGACGGCACTGTTGATAATGGAGGCCATCAGTAATTAAGGTTAGTCGACTCTGACTTCTCCAACGCCACTATCCACGATCCTTATCCCAACCCCATGAAGCTATACTATTCCCCAGCATACCCTATATTCAGAACCCCATCAAGTCATTGTTCTTCATAAACATAAAGTTACTGGGTGACTTTAAGTATAAATTAAATGTACTTGTACAGCTGTGAAAAGACTCAATGTTTGTTTCCCAAAATATAAAAATAAACCTAAGTCTTGAAGAGGTTTGGCAGAAAACCAATTCAAACTTTTCTTCTTTAGTTCTGGTACAAATGCTCTGAACTGCCAAAATTCAAATGAAAAACACCCTTTACTGACATTTTTTTTCGAATTTGGTTAAGTAGCGAACATCAGAACTTGAAAATTGTTTTAAAGGAGAAAATGGACAACAAAAGAGATATGGGAAAGATTCTGTTCCTTTTCAGCAGTTAGTCTGTATGGATGTGGTGTTGTCTTTTTAAGAAGCTGATGTCTCTCCTCAACTCTTTTGATCTTAAAATCCTGGTTGCAACAAAAAAAATCTCAGGTGAGAAATGCCTTACAAAACATTAAAAGGTTTTGAAACAATTGGAACTTAATCTGAATTTGGGCAAAGTTGAAAAAATAAAACAAAATAATTTCTTAAAAAGCAGAGTTTAAAATGGAGTTTGGTTCTTTTGATCGGGAGAGTATTTTTTTTTAATTACGTAAAGTGATGCAATTGTATACATTTGAGAATGTTTTGTCCCACCCCTTGGAAAAACAGACATGACTTTTGTATTGCTAAATGTATATGTTTTGGGTGTTACTATATGTTAAGCTTCTAAGTTTACAGATATGATTCAATCTTGTTAACCCACTGGGATTCTAAGCAGAGCCACAGTGAAATATGTTTTTGTGTTTTTTAAACATGTTTCCAGGATCCCATGAATACTGACGGTGCAGCAAGAAATCCAGTAGTTTTGAGAAATAAAGCACAGCATGGTAACAATTTGGATCAAAGCCTTTGTCTTTCAAAGAGTTAGTCCTAATCGTTTGTTATCTTTCGAGATGAAGTGCTTGACTACCTCACATGTGGAACTTACCTCTGAGGTGATTGTAAGCACTTCTGTCTCTGATGTAAGAGCACCATTTAGAACCAACAAGCCTGGGCATAATTTCTTTTGAAATTGGAATGAAAAAATAACTTGATATGAGTTGCTATTTCAAGCATTCAAAGGGAAATTTACTTGAAGTTTAAGGGGATAAACAAATTTTATTTTTCAAAATGGTTAATGAGAAAATAGTCTAGGTGGTTTCTGTGTATCGAAACAGAAAGTTTGTTCAGGGAAGAAGAAAATTGAACACTAACAAAACCTGTCAGCACAATAACACTGCTATTTGAATTTGGAAAAATTTTAAAATAAAAAGTCAGGCACAATCTAGCCGGTTCCTTTTGAAAAAATAAAATGTTTGAAAAAAAGAACAAACGAGCAAAATATGGTAATGCCTGGAATCAAGTGAAAATGTTTAATTTCTGTTTTAAAGATGTTATGAAAACTTTTTATTGGACTGTAAAGTTTCTCCAGGACTCAGCAACAAAATAAGATGGTAACTATTGCATGTGTAAAACGGTATGAGGAAATGACTGAAGGTAGAAGATAGAGTTAGGAAAAAAGACACAACACCAAATGTAAATTGGAATAACTCACCTCGGGTGGAGTTTAGTGCCATTTAATGGAATATACAAATTTGGTATTGACGTACGTTGTAGTGAAAGGAAAGTGCAAATGAGACGAATAACTTGAAAGCTTTCTCTTGGAAGTATTTGTGTCCTTGCCTATAAACTTTTTAAAGAGAGCTGAATTTGACAGTCTGGCCACTACCAGGTAAACGTGTGAAGATGCCTTGCGAATGTGAAATTCTAAGAGAGGATTAAAGAAGGAATTGGGACATTGGTGTGAGTGTGCAGGAGTGATTTGTTACATGTGAAGTAACTAACATGTAGGAGTGCATGGTGAAGCTGCACTGAAGAACAGGTCCCAGAGATGCTCAGCTACCTGACAAATAGCATGACATGAAATAGATAACAAGGCCCAAAGAGTAAGAAAACAATTTTTAAATGATCAAGGCACTGACATACTCTATAGAGAATCTGACTTTAAGACAATTGAGATGGTAATGGTCAGAAGGAGTAAAATTAGAATACAAGTAATTTTGGGACAATTGAAGGCTAAGAAGAAATAATGCTTAATAAGAATTATCCACAAGATGGATATAGGTGAAGGGAGAGCTGGAGGCTCTTTTAAGTCTACGCATAATCTGTTGCTCCAATTGTATGTACTTATATGCAAATAGACTGGAAATTAACAACACTCATGAAAAAAGATAAGAAATATTATGGAGTGAAGTGATCTGCAATTGGGGAGTCTGAATCCAAGTCAATGGTAATCAGATAATTCCAGTAGCTTCAGCATACTATATACGATCTATAATCAAGACATTAGGGAAACAGCTTTTATTTTAGAAATAACTATGTTAGCCCTCTACCCACACCGCCCCCCCTCCACCGCACGCACGCACACACACACCGCACCCCCCCCCCCCCCCCCCCCCAACAGGGCCATCTGTCACTCGTTTCTATGTTGTGCTTTCACAGAGCACTGATCCTTGTTCTGCCATTAATACTTTCTTCTATTTTACCTTTATGCCGCTATCAGCACCTTCTTTAATCTTTAACACTAACATTAACACTCCCTTTGTCTTGTGTCCATGACATCTTTGCCAGGCTATTCTGAGCTCCCACTTATCCCCGACCTATTTTGCTCCACCTGCTCCACCCCCTCTTAAAAAGTATAAAATCCATCACATTTCTACTTCTCTATAGCTCTGAAGAAGTCATACAAACACGAAACATTAACTCGGTTTCTCTCTCCACAGATGCTGCTGGACCTGCTGAGTTTTTGCCGCATTTTCTGTTTTTATTTCCGATTTCTAGCATCTGCTGTATTTTGCTTTTATCTTGGTTAAAAATTAGTTGAGAAGTCAATAAGGATATTAAGGGGGGAACTCTAAGAAATGGGACCCTTAATAAATGATAGCTTCAGAATAAGTATAGAATTCTTATGTAATTGTTAGGCATAGCATAAGGCCACCTTGGCAGGGAAACTGTTTTCCTTCTCTGTCCAGAAAAAACACACAACTAAGCCCCTAGAAATGTCGAGGTCTCTTGGTTCAGGCTTCTATGTTGACAATCCTAAGTCGCTAAGATGTGCCTCAGCATGAGGTAAACTAAAAAGTGACCTCGAGTAAGTGATGGACAAGGTGGGAAGTGACCACCTGACATCTTGGATACCTGTCCTGTATTAATTGGTTAGAAAGGTTCAAACAAGTGACTGACATTGGGTAAACTACTAGCCCCTAGAAATAAAGTATATTAATGAATGTTTGGAGACCGGGACCAGTTCTCATCAGGCGGCAGTCCATGTCAGGTGGAAGTCCTCATCAGGCAGCCACCTTCTTCAGAGGAAGATGGATCAGGGAAGACAAGGGAAGGTCGAGGGAAGAGTTCCCTAACACTCGACTAGAGAGCAGAAAGCTGAGATCAACAAATTCTGTGCCAACTGTCCATTCGTCCTCTGGGATCAATTAATTGCTCTCGCCTGTCATGGGCCATATGCCTTTCCCGTCTATTTAGGTAACACATCAGGTCTAAACTGTTGATTCTTAATAAACTACCTTAAAATTACTTATGAATACTCGACTGCCTATCTCAGGTAACTGTGGCTCCCGAGCCCAAAATCTTAAAATTCCAACAGGAACTCATTGTACATATACAATGTACACACGCCCCTCAGTAACTATGTTGGTAATTATGTGTGCTTAGTGCACTACTAAGCCTCACAGACCAGAAAGCTTCCAGATTCAATCCCAAGCCTGCACTGTAGGTGAGGTGTTGATAGGGTGAACTGATTGGTCTTTCCTTCCAAGACCTTGGAAGGAAAGAAATACATTCATAATTCATGATCCTTTTGATATCTAGATGGCTCAAGTGTAGCAAAGAAAAAATAGCTTGATTGTGATGCCAACCCACTGTCTAATGATCTGCTGGCACTCACCATCTAGGGTCATACATGAAAACTGGTCAATGAGGAAATGTACTGGTTGGTGGCCGAGAGCTGCAGTGCGTAGAAAACTGGGTGGAAAATAATACCAATCAACTAATAACAGTTTGTACCCCATCGATAAGCTGATCGGATAAACCACAAGCAAAGAAGTCACAATAGAGTCATGGTCAATGCATCAGTGTGATTCAAATCACTGCTCATGGATTTTTGTCATATATCCCTGCTCAGATCATGTGCTTCACAAGATGTAGATATTCCATTTAGATATGAACTACAACGATGTTCAAATTGCAAGTTTGCCTCCGATTCCATCATTATGAACAATTTTATTCATGTTACCTTATGATGCAGAAAAGAGGAAAAGTGTTCAAGAGATGACATACTCAGATGTCATTAGATAGATAACTAGACAATTAACTTATTTCTAAACAAAATGCCACTCACTCCCCTTAGGGCACTGACTACCCCTGGAGTTCCATCTGCACTAGTAACATCTTTGGCAACTCATCTGAGTAATCATATATGAGTCAATTGTCAGGCCAACCAGTTGAACCAGGCAAGCTCAATGCTATCCTCACCTGGCAACCACATATATACTCTTCTGAGCAAGTCTTTCCAAAGCAATCAAAAGCCAAAATTTTGGTTGATATTTTTTCCCCTTTCATTAGCCCAAAGAGATTGAGGCCAAATGACTTCAAGCAAGTCCGCTCATTCCTTCTACCCGCCACTTCCTGTGCTACTTTCAGTGCACTTCCTCACTTCCAGGGCTCCTGCTGCTCTGCCCACAAGCAGTACTACAGAAAATTTACTGGTTTGACTTCACAGTAGGCCACACATGGGGAGTCAAGGCCAAGTTTAATCTTCAGGTGAACTGGTTTTCATGGGATCTGGGCATGCAGACTTCAGTCTCCATTTTAAATGCATACATTTTGTCAATTTTTCCAGATTCCATCTTGATTTTATAGTACTGTTTGCAGGCAAATAGCACAAATTAATGTTTAAGTGGAGAGTGGAGAGCAAGGCCGAGAAATGTAAAACAGAGGGTCCAAAATATCACTTCTGGCAGGAAGGTATAACTACAGAGTGACTACTTTACATAGAAAATATCCATTAAAAACGTAAGCATAGAATTATAGAATGGTTACAGCACAGAAGGAGGCCATTCAGCCCATTGTGTCCATGCTGGCTCTCTGCAAGAACGATTCAGTTGGTCCCATTCCCCTGCTATTTTATCCAGGTAATTATATAATTCTCTTTTGACGGCAACAATTGAATCTGCCACCATCACAGTCTCAGGCATTGCATTCCAGATCCTCACCACTCACTGCGCAAAAAAAGTTTTTCCTCTTGTCACGTCCAGTTCTTTTGTCAATCACTTTAAATAGATGTATTCTGGTTCTCAATTCTTCTACCAATCGGAACAGGTTTTCCCTATCTACTCTGTTCAGGCTCCTCATGATTTTGAATACCCCTACCAAATCTCCTCTCAACTTTCTCTTCTCCAAAGGGAAAACCCCAATTTCTCCAATCTATCCAACTAACTGAAGTCCCTTATCTTGTAAATGTTTTCTGTACCCTCTCTAATGCCTTCACACCCTTTCGAAAATGGGGTGCCCAGAATTAAACACAATAGTCCAGTTGAGGCAGAGCCAGAGTTCTATAAAGATTCGCCATAACTTTCTTGCTTTTGTACTCTATGCCTCTATTTATTAAAGCTCAGGGTCCGCCCTCCCTTAGTAACCGTTTCCTCACCCTACCCTGTCACCTTCAGCAATTTGTACTCATATCGAGGTCCCTGTGCTCCTGCACATCCTTTAGAACTGTATCATTTAATAGCTGGAAAAACTCAAGCAGGTCTGACAGCATCTGCGGAGAGGAATACAGTTGACATTTCGAGTCTGTATGACTCTTCATCAAAACTAAGGAAATAGAGAAATGAGGTGAAATATAAGCTGGTGGGGGGGGCGGAATCCTGTTGGAGAGAAGAGCAGTACTTCTTCAAGGTAGGCATTCCTGGAAGAGAAGTGGCAGTCAATTAAACACTAAGATAAAAGCAAAATACTGCAGATGCTGGAAATCTGAAACAAAAACAAAAACAGAAATACCTGGAAAAACTCAGCAGGTCAGATTTCCAGCATCCGCAGTATTTTGCTTTTATCTTAGTGTTTAATTGACTGCTACTTCTCTTCCAGGAATGCCTACCTTGAAGAAGTACTGCTCTTCTCTCCGACAGGATTTCCCAACCCACCTCTACCAGCTTATATTTCACCTCATTTCTCTATTTCCTTAGTTCTGATGAAGAGTCATACGGACTCGAAACGTCAACTGTGTTCCTCTCCGCAGATGCTGTCAGACCTGCTGAGTTTTTCCAGCTATTTTTATTTTTGTTTTTGTTTCAGATTTCCAGCATCTGCAGTATTTTGCTTTTATCCTTTATTTAATATTGCTTTCCTTGTTCTTCCTACCAAATTGTTCATTTTACTCTCCTCTGTATTAAATTTCATCTGCCAGGTTTTTGCCCATTCCACCAGCCTGCCTATGTCCTCTTGAAGTCTATCACTATCAGTTCACAATACTTGCAAGTTTTGTGTCATCCACAAATTTTGAAACTGTGCCCTGAGCATGCAAGTCAAGGTCTTTAATATAGATCAAGAAAAGCAGTGGTCCTAGTACGAACTTCTGGTAAACTCCACTATATACCTCTTTCAGTCAGAAATACCACTGTGTTCAGTTCACCACTGTTTCCTGTCACTCAGCCAATGTTGTATCCAAGCTGCCTCTGTCTTTTTTATTCCATAAGCTTTAACTTTGCTGACAGGCTTGCTATATTGCATGTTATCAAACACCTTTTGGAAGTCCACATCAACCGCATTACCAGCATCAACCATCAATCAGTTGTCATCATCAAAAAATTAATTGAAGTTAGTTAAGCATGATTTACCTTTAACAAATCTGTGCTGACTTTCCTTAATTGATTCACATTATTGACAATCTATTCCACTTCATACATTATATCAGTAAGTGCTTCACACAAAGAATAAATATCATTTGAATGGGCTTCCAATAGAGCAGAGCTGAGACAGCAGGAAATCAGGTTTTGTAAGCAGGAAGCGCACGCAGATATATATTAATGAATTGCCCAACCTATTGTTAAATGTAAGTTAAACACAAGACAGTGACAGAGTTGGCAGAATGCCTTCAGAAACTTGTTCCACAGAGGCTGAAACTTCATCATCACAGTTAATATAACAAAACTAAATTGGAAATATTGATATCAATTTGTAATAGTAAATGTTGGCGTGAAAATGTGATCAAAAGTCACCAGAAAGAAGATATGCACACATACAACCAAAAAACATTAAAAAGAATCTAAATAATATTGATTCCAGTATATTATAGTACAGTTTCATTCAGCTGCGAGTCTATTAGATACTGTTTGCATGTACTTGCTCCCAGATATTTTTGGCTGAATTTTCTCCTAGACTGGAGGTGCAGAGATGTGCTACATAGTGTTGCCTAGAAACTGGAAGTTCCTCATAAAAATCCATCAGCTCAAATACAATTCTATTTCATGCTTTCGAGAATCCATAAAGGGTTACTGGAGAAACCATGCTATTAATTATACTGGCATTTTTTATGCTACTGTATTTGGCTAGAAAACAATACTCAAAAGGTACCAGTATTTAAAACCTTAAAGCAAATTAGTAAGAGACATTCAAACACACATTGGACAATTTCATGATAACAGTTGTGAAGATTTTGCTGTTCATTTCATGTTACAAGAAGAGAGACTATAGGAACTAAATCAATTATTTAAAGAGAGCATTTAGACAAATTAAAGAAAGACTTCTGATTGATGAAGAATTTCAGGTGCATTTACATGTAAACCATTTTATTACGTTCTTCAATCTGGAATTCAATTTGACAAATCCAGCAGTATAATTTGGCTGTTGTTTTAAAAATGGAAATCTCAATGATAGTCTATTCCTGATATTTGAGGTTCTTCTTGGCATTTAGGAATTTGAATTATCTAAATTTTGCTGAAAAAAGAGACATTTTTGTCAAAGCTTTTTGTCTTGCACTCATCAAGACAATTCGCAAGAAAATACCAATGTAAGGGGAAACAACATACTATACGAGAAGAGAGTGCTGATTGGTCAGCAAGTGGGCTCTGATTGTTAGAGGCATTGTCATGGAGAATGCAACAATGGATGGTGACTGACAGTTAACTGCCAAGCATTGTTTGAAATTTAAGCCAGGCAGCTTGACTCTGATTGGTCAAGATATTACCCTGGGGAATGAACCAGCAAATGGCTGTCAATTATTTTGTTTAGCTAAAACAGCCGCAATGTGTGTACATGTCTGTCTGCAAAGAACAGGGCCTTGTGTATTAATATATTAGCTTCCAGTACATGCAAATGCGCCATATTGTGAGCCCGAATGACAATCTTAAATTGGTTGTCAGCGTAATTCTTAGCACACTGAGGATTACTTAGCAAACGTTGTGCAATCGCGGAATCACATCTAATGTTGGACACTGTTTTGAGTTTTGCAAGCACAGGCTGGTTGGGTATGGTCCGTAGCTTGCCCATTGCTAACAGCAGAAGGGACATGCTGCTTGATACGATCTGCCAGTCTTTGGCATGTACGGCCTACAGACCTAACATCACACTGCCACTGAAATTCATACACATTCCCCATTTGTGTGATAGGCAGGCGTATTTTTGGCTGGCAGTTATCTGTCAGTCACCATTCACTGGTGCATTCTCCATAGCAACACTTGTACCAATCAGAGTCCACTTGCCAACCAATCAGCACTCTCTTCTCATTGAGTATAAATATCTTGTTTCCCCTCACATTGGAATTTTCTTGCAAATTGTCCTGATGAGTGCAAGACAAAAAGCTTCAATAAAAATATAGCTTTTTTCAGCAATACGCAAGCTCTGTGCTACAAAATGACTAATTATCTAAATATCAAATTAAGCAATATATATAAAACACACAAAATTGAAATTTAATGCTTAAAAGGAATTAAATAACCAGGTAATTAGAATTGGGCAACTCTATATTGAGATTAAAATGTATATAATAAATGCTGAGAAAGTTGTAATGAAGGCAGAACTCCTATTCTTGGGTTTCTGAACAATCCTCCAAGAAGAATGATTGCTGAGAAAAAGCAATCAGAGGCATACATTGTACCACCCAAGAGATATATCCTTATTGATCTGCAATGCTCTATATTTCCACTAAGGAAGACCACAAAATAGCTTTTAACAAGCATAAGTTATTGGCTCATGCAGTTTCCACTTTCCAGAGATCAGGTAGAAACTATCTCATCATGGATTCTGCCTGCTGATTTTGTTGCACAAGGAAAGATTTTGCAAAATGTCTGCCCATCCCCAAAACTATACAGTGTAAAATTCCAAAACATCTCTCTATCCCTGCATGGCATAGGATATATCTTTACCTTACTTGGCATATCACCATGGTCCCAGAAGTCCAATTTACTCCAGAGTTTTCAATGATCTCCATTATTCTTAATAAGATGTCTGCTGTAGCTCAATTGATTGCACTCTTGCCCTTGAGCCAGAGGTTGTGTGTTCAACTTCCACTGCAGAACTTGAGCTTAAAAATCAAGGTTGACATTCTAGTCCAGTACTGAGGGAATGCCGCTAGTATGTTCTAGTTCTGTGCTCATAATCTAAGTTAAACAATTTGCTTATATCCAGACTATCTATTCTGCTCAACCATGTTTTAAATACTTGGATCATGTCCCTTCTCAATACTCTTTTCTCTCTAACCAAAATGAAAGGCTACAAACTGGACAAAATAATGGTATAATGTTCACAGCGAGGAAACATGCTTCTAAAAACCAGCTCAGAAACAACTCCTGGACTATTGATTGTGTAGGGTATGCATGGAAATAACAACAAATTCTCAAATGGTACTCTTTAATATATGGAGCTCACTGGTTGACCTTAACAACCAATTCCCTGTATAAGTACGGATAAAAGATGAGGCACAGAAAATTGCAAATATACAGACTAATTATGTTGTGCAATGCTTCAACGAATATG
Source organism: Cetorhinus maximus (assembly GCF_964194155.1). Taxonomy (NCBI): domain Eukaryota; kingdom Metazoa; phylum Chordata; class Chondrichthyes; order Lamniformes; family Cetorhinidae; genus Cetorhinus; species Cetorhinus maximus. Next base: position 61,816,179 of record NC_135895.1, on the reverse strand, counting down.
AGAAAAATTATCAGCTCAAAAATAGGTATATTTTGTGATTTATTAAGAAAACACATCCCAAATTCAATTCTGCCTCTGTGCCAAGCTAGGCTATCTCAGGCAGACCTGCAGTTAGGATGCTGTACCTGTACTCAGTATTCCATCGGCTCAGTATTGGCATAAATCAACCAAGTTTCTGCAACTGATCACTCCCCAGTGACCCTTTCTGCATAATGTACTACAGGTGTCAGGCATGGGTATGATGATGAAATTTGACAAATGTCAACACTTTCAGGGCAGGTGGAAGGATAAAAGGAGAAAAATGGCATTTTAAAAATTTTGTGCAAATGCACAGAAAATAACATGCACCCTATCTACCCAACAGAACTGTTCTCTTCTACTGCAAGGAACAAAAGATAACAGCTGAGCATTCATCTGCCAAGTTTGTGATATCCATACTAAATAGACAGATATTCACATTCTCTCAAACATTAGAAGAAACTTCTTTGACAGCAGTTATTTTGTTCATTATCTAAAATTCTCCAGACATTCTGATCACTCTTTATGTGGAAACTTTATCATCTGGATATTTAATTGACAGTTATATTTTTCTTTAGTAGTACAGAACTTGAGTACTACTGAGAAAAGACGTGACTAAGCTTTTCAACTTGCACTCATCAGGACACTTTGCAAGAATACCAATATAAAGGGGTAAACGCAATTTATACTGTATGTGAAGAGGGTGCTGATTGGTTGGCAAGTGGCGTTGCCATGGAGAATGCACCACTAATGGTGGCTGACAGTTAACTGCCAAGCATTGTTTGCAATTTAAACCAGGTAGCTTGACCCTGATTGGTCAAGGCATTGCCCTGAGGAATGAGTCCGCGAATGGCTGCCACTTATTTTGTTTAACTGAAACAGGCGCGATGTACGTACATGTTATTTCTGTCTGCAAAGAACAGGGCCCTGTGTATTAATATAAGCAGCTTCTAGTGCATGCAAATGCATCACACTGCGAGCCCGACTGATAATCTTAAATTG